>NC_059167.1:2255250-3518250 GCF_019923935.1 Bubalus bubalis | reverse complement strand
CCTTAGTAGACTCACTTTTCCATCTGGTAAGCCTTTGTTTTAGGTGAATTCATTTTCAAATTACTTAAGTTACAGTTTTGTTTTGCGTCTATAAATTGCCTTTTATATGTGAGGAAACGAGTAGAATCATAGCATTTCTTAGGAAGGCACGTACGCTCCACCCGCAGGAAATCCAGGTGTTAGTGTCAAGATTCTTTACATCTCATCACACACAGCCTTTTGATTCCACTTTTTAACCTTAACCACAACATAACCCATATGTGAAAAAAATGCACGTATCCAAAGCTTACAGCCTGATACATTTTTACAAACTTGTTCAAGCTTCTTACAAGCTTGTTCGTGTGCTGCGGTGCTGCACTCAGGCGCTCAGTCAAGTTTGGCTCTTTGCGACCCCGTGGCTGTAGCCCGAGGTTGCTCATAGCAACACTCACATCAAGAAAGAGAACGCCTCTCGGTTCTCAGAAGCCCTCCGGGCAACCTCTTCCTGTCATCACCCAGCCCCTCCCCAAAGGCCACTGCCACCTGACTCCTCTTCGTCAGTTTTTTACAACAGCTAAACGTTCAACACGACATTCTACATGGCTGCTTGCAGCAAGGCAGATGGGCTTTGTTGAGAAGAAAGGGACTGCACGAGGTTCCTTCCCACTTCCAGTGGGTCTAGCTTACATTGTCTTTATCACCACATTATGAGTGGTGGCACATAATTCATTTCAACTTTAAAACAATTCACAGATGGTTCCTGATCTAAACAATAGACCCTTCAAAATTCAGCCTCCTAACTCAAAGAATTTTTTTTTTCACAGTGGTAGCAGGATATTTGCTCGGTTTTAGCTATCTATTCCTAAAAGCAAATACAGGAAAAATAAAAGCCTAATTAAAATGTATTGCCTCATAAATTACTGAAAAGGAACACTTTTAACCTTCGGAAGAAAACATGTTGACAAATATAAGGGAACATAAAGACATGCTGTCGCTGAGTGTGAGACGTGACATGAGATGATCATTCTCCCGTGTTTATTTGAAACCCACGCAGTTTAATAGAGAATATAAAAGTAAAGCCTTCTAGAAAGTTTAGGGTTATTTTATATCTAGTTTGCAGAAATTATTATTGACCTCCTTTTCTTTAATTAGAAGAGTCATTATAGCTGGAAGACCCAAACCCTAAAAACACTTCAGATTTCTAAAGTATTTTTATATAAAGGCAGAAGACAAAGTAGTTAAGAGTCAAGAGACTTCAGAATCACAACCTAGGATTGCAGCCAAGTTCTACCAAGAGCAGACAGGTGATTGGGGGCTAATTGCCTGATATGTTGCTCAATTCTTCTTTGTAATACAGAATTGTAATAAACAGCAGAGTTGTAAAACATGTATTATAACAAATATACATGCCATTAACATGGAGTCCAGCATGCAGAAAGCCCTCAATAAATGGGGAGCTATCCTCATTTCTGAAAGCACAGCTTAATGCTACCTGGTTCTTAATCGGACAATATGGACCCTTTGTGCCTGCCTTTTTCTATCCGTCTGCGTTGTTTCTGAACTTCAGCTGCATCATTGCATGTAACAGTAATTTGTTCCTTTTATTGATGTATAGATTCTTTGTTGTTGTTCAGTTGCTCAGTTGTGTCTGACTCTTTGCGACCCCATGGACTGCAGCACGCCAGGCTTCCCTGTCCTTCACCATCTCCCGGAGCTTGCACAAACTCACGTCCATTGAGTCGATGATATCCAACCATCTCATCCTCTGTCGCCCCCTTCTCCTCCTGCCCTCAATCTTTCCCAACATCAGGGTCTTTTCCAATGAGTCAGCTCTTCATTTCAGATAGCTAAAGTATTGGAGCTTCAGCTTCAGCATCAGTCCTTCCAATGAATATTCAGAATTGATTTCCTTTAGGATGGACTGGTTTGATCCTTTTGCTGTCCAAGGGACTCTCAAAAGTCTTCTCCAGCACGATGGTTCAAAAGTATCTTTTCTATTGCTATTAGGCATTCCAGTTGGGGGATATTACGAATAATGCTACTGTGAACATTCTAATTCTACCACATGTGTCTTGGGAACCACATGTTATGTCTTACTGTTGAGCGCATACCTAGAAGTAGAGTTGCTGAACCATAAGATTTGCATAAGAGCCAAAGAGTTTTCCACCCAACCATATATGAGAGTTCTAGATGCTCTACGTCATCAAGACTTGGTATTAATATTTGCTCTTTTTCATTTCATTTATTCTGGTGAATGCCTACGTAGTTGTGTCTCGCTGTGGTTTTAGTCTGTAGTTCCCTGATGACTAATGAGGCTGAGCACATAGATCCAGTATTGAATCACTGTCGACCTTAAGTTTTCAGAACGAAACTAATAGTGTAGTCTCAGACCCCGTTCCCAAGTGAGGACCAACCAGAGGCCATGGATAGATATGGGGCTTTTTCTGAGAATTCCTCAAAGAAATAATGCTAAGACAGGGAACTTGCCAACTTACCCTGCGGTCTACACATACGTGTGAAGTGTGTTTTTAGCGTCTTTATTTTGAGGGCAGAGGCTCCTGGACCTCAGCAGGTAATGGATGACCGAGCACCACTTGCTACCTGCGCAGGCCCACGCTCTGTCCCTGGTTCTCTGCTGTCAAAATTAGTTCCTCCAGACCCACATACGCCTTAGGGTACCCAGCTCACTTACCTCTCTGATCTTAGCTCTTGCTCCCCTTTTCCCTCTCTGGCAGGATTCCCTATTGATCTGAAAGGATTTGAGTCATATTTTTAGGTGTGGAAACACTAGGCGATTTCAGGAATTGTAGTTCTCCGTTTTGTGCTGTGTCATCTACACTCCGGGCTCTGGACCTGGTTCACTCTCTGGCTTACTCAGGAAGAGGGCATGACTTCCTTTCCCAGCTTGGTGACCCCACAGAGCTTTCTGTGAATATCCCCTCAGATAAATCAGCCGAAGCACCAGCAGACCTAACTACTTCCCTGTTCTAGTGTGGAGAGGAGGATGGCTTCCCTCTTTCTTGTGCTTTTCTTTCTGTAGATGTTGAATCTACAACATCAGACCTTTTTAGAAAACTAGACTTGTAAGCAATCAGATATAAATGGTAGAAACTGAAGATCACAAGATATTACCCAGAATTGAGAACATTCTGCCCTGTCTTTCACAAGAGTATGAGAATGATAAAGTAAATTAGCCTACAAAGAAAGGAAAGGAAAAACAAATGAGGTAGTGTGGCTTAATTATTTATGAAGGCTCAACAAGCTGCTATATTTTCAAATGCTTCACTTTATCAAACCTCTTATGACAATTTTTTCTTGGCTCGTAAGCTTATTTTGAAAATAAGTGCCTTATACAGAGATTGCATATGAAATTAAAAACTTGAAATGCTGTAATCACACAGTTTACCATACACTCAAAAGCATTTACTGATTACAAATAAATAACTGAATTTGCCATCTTTTTTAAAAATTAGCTTCTAAAATGACTTTTGACTTTAATTTTGCATTCTTAGATTATGTCCAGTGGGAAACATAATTCCTTCTAACCCAGCATCCTTTGAATAATTTTTATTTGAAATAAGTCAAATATCTCAGCTTGATTTCATTTACTGAAGTCTGCTAGACCATTTTCCCTTTTTAAACACCTTCAGTGTATGAAATTTAATGCATTTTGATATCCTCAATAAATGAAATAAAATAAGATTCTTTCAAAAATGATGTCTCTTTTAAACATCCAAACTATTCTAGTTTGTTTTTCATTACAGAAGCAAAAGCATTTTAAAAAGAGATGCCATCCTCTGTGAAGATGAAAACTTGTATATTCACGTTTGCACCAGTCTCCTCTGAGTTTTGCGAAGGAAACTAAACTGAAGAACAGCACTCTATGAAAACTGATGGATAAGCTAGTTCATCCTCCAGAGCTCTTCATCAGCCTTCCGTGATAGTAAGTGCTTGGACTCCTGCACCTTAAAATCGACTGATTCCTTTCGTAACTGCCAGGAGCCTGAACCCTGACTTCCACCCACCGATACCTGTGTGAAAATTGATCTCCATTCATCTTTAAGACCACCAATGAACCAATCAGGACATTTGAAAGCAAAGGAAAACTGACACAGTCTTAGCAAAAGAGAATTAGGTGTTGAAAGCAAATCACCAAGAGGCAAGACTCAGTTTGCTATTTCCTGTCTGAGAACAAATGTAATCGGCCCCTTAAAAAGAAGCGATGAACAGCACGTGCATTGACGAGCAGCATGACTTGGAGCACTACTTGTTCCCAGTTGTTTATGTCTTTGTGGTAATAGTCAGCATTCCAGCCAACATCGGCTCTCTCTGTGTGTCTTTCCTGCAGGCAAAGCAAAAAAACGAATTAGGCATTTACCTCTTCAGTTTATCGCTCTCGGACCTGCTCTACGCCTCAACTCTCCCTCTGTGGATCAATTATACTTGGAATAGGGACAACTGGACGTTCTCTCCTGCCTTGTGCAAAGGGAGCGCTTTTTTCATGTACCTGAACTTCCACAGCAGCACAGCTTTCCTCACCTGCATCGCGATTGACCGGTATTTGGCGGTGGTCTACCCTCTGAGGTTCTTTTTCCTAAGGTCGAGAAAATGTGCATTCATGGTCAGCCTCACTATCTGGGTTTTGGAAACCATCCTCAATGCTGTCATTCTGTGGGAAGACGAAACAGCTGTCGAATATTGTGACGCCAAGAAGTCTAACTTTACTTTATGCTATGATAAATATCCTTTGGAGAACTGGCAAATCAGGTTTAACTTTGCTAGGACGTGTATAGGTTATGTGATACCTCTGGTCATTATAATGACTTGCAACAAGAAAGTTTACCAAGCTGTGCGGCAAAATCAAGCCACGGAACACAGGGAAAGGAAGAGAATCATAAAACTACTTATCAGTATCACGTTGACTTTTATCTTGTGTTTTACTCCCTTTCATGTGATGTTGCTGATTCGCAGCATTTTAGAGCATAACATGAACTTAAAAGAACAAGTGTTTGACCATTCCAAGTCTGGGAAGCAAAGTTATAAGATCTACAGAATCACAGTTGCGTTAACAAGTTTAAATTGTGTTGCTGACCCAATCCTGTACTGCTTCATAACTGAGACAGGAAGATCAGATATGTGGAATATATTAAAGTTCTTTACTGGGAAGCTTAATAAATCAAAGAGACAAGGAAAAAGTGTACTTTCTGTATCTACCAAAGATACTATAGAATTAGACATCCTGGAATAGAACCAAGGTATATGTTTTTTTTTATTTTTTTAATATAAATTTATTTATTTTAATTGGAGGCTAATGACTTTACAATATTGTATTGGTTTTGCCATACATCAACATGAATCCACCACAGGTATACACGTGTTCCCCATCCCGAACCCTCCTCCCACCTCCTTCCCCGTGCCATCCCTCCAGGTCATCCCAGTGCACCAGCCCCAAGCATCCTGTATTCTGCATCGAACTTGGACTGGTGATTCGTTTTGTATATGATATTATACCTGTTTCAATGCCATTCCCCCAAATCATCCCACCCTCTCCCTCTCCCACAGAGTCCAAAAGACTGTTCTATACATCTGTGTCTCTTTTGCTGTCTCGCATACAGGGTTATCGTTACCATCTTTCTAAATTTCATATATATGTGTTAGTATATTGTATTGGTGTTTTTCTTTCTGGCTTACTTCACTGTGTATAACAGGCTCCAGTTTCATTAATATTAATGATATTATGCCATCGAGATTATATTTTGCAGACAAAACCTAAACATGTGTTCCCATTGAGGGACAATTTTAATCCTAATGGAAATATTTTTTTTAAAGGTTGTATAGCTCCCTGACTTTTATTAAATGAGAATTAAATAAAACTGAATATTTTCCTAATGACTTGGGGTCATTATTGTTCATGGCAATTGTTTTTGTATCTGTGCTCTAACCTCTCAGGGAGTAATAGGCTGTATTGGACTGTGCGTTTTTAAAGTGGTAACCATGGTGTATGGTCATGGTGATTTTCCCTCTCCTCTGGATTTCAGACCATCACTCCTCCCAATCATATGGACCTGTCTCCAACAACACCTACTAAATACTGCTTCCATCTGTCTCCTTAGTTAACGAATATTTATTGAGCCCATTCTATGTACCAAGTTTTCTGTTAAGTAGTGAGGTTACAAGAGAAATGATCTAATAAGCTTTTTGAACCTTATACAGTCACTAAGTCACTAGCTTGTAAGAGCTCTTTATAAAAGTAAATTGTCTCTGAGTGAGAGTCTGAAGGCCTCATCCACAATATAAAGGACATGAGCCTTATAAAATTTCCTTCAGCTACTCAGAGAACTTTTTACCTTCTTTAAAATCATTATTTTAAAAAAGTTTGGTTCTTTCAAAATCTGCTGTTGAGTACAGGATGGTTGTATAGGTTTCCCAGGTGGCGCTAGTGGTAAAGAACCCGCCTGCCAAAGCAAGAGATGTAAGAGATGCAGGTTCGATCCCTGCAGGTTCGACTGAGCCCGGTGGGCTACAGTCCATGGGGTCACACAGAGTCGGAACGACTGAAGCAACTTAGCAAGCACACATACAGTATGGTTGAAATTACCAGAAGTTTCCTGTCTAGACAAAAAGATATGCTAGAGACCAAAAAAAGACATTTATTATATTAAGTCTTACATTCACAGACTTCTTTGGGGCTTTAGAGTATTTAGAAAATCTTGATATATTCCTTTATATTTATATTTTCTCATTATATAAATTACTCTGCCAAGTTTTAAGTAGGTATCATTTTTCTTCCTAACTGAAGAGTTGGACATGACTGAGAGACTTCACTTTCACTTCTGACTTTCATGCATTGGAGAAGGAAATGGCAACCCACTCCAATGTTCTTGCCTGGAGAATCCCAGGGACGGGGAAGCCTGGTGGGCTGCCGTCTATGGGGTCGCACAGAGTCGGGCACGACTGAAGTGACTTAGCTGCAGTCAAGGCTATGGTTTTTCCAGTAGTCATGTATGGATGTGAGGATTTGACCTTAAAGAAAGCTGAGCACTGAAGAATTGATGCTTTTGAACTGTGGTGTTGGAGAACACTCTTGAGAGTCCCTTGGACTGCAAGGAGATTCAACCAGTCCATCCTAAAGGGAATCAGTCCTGAATATTCATTGGAAGGACTGATGCTGAAGCTGAAACTCCAAAACTTTGGCCACCTGATGCGAAGAACTGACTCATTGGAAAAGATTCTGATGCTGGGAAAGATTGAAGGCAGGAGGAGAAGGGGACAACAGAGGATGAGATGGCTGGATGGCATCACAAACTTGATGAGTTTGAGCAAACTTCAGCAGTTGGTGATGGATGGAGAAGCCTGGAGTGCTGTAGTCCATGGGTTGCAGAGAGTCGGACACAACTGAGCAACTGAACTGAACTGACCTGACCCAAGTGATAGTCCCTGGAGGGACTCTAGGGGTAGGAATACAGCAACGTGAGCTGGTAAGGGCTAGATCCCACACACCATGGCTGTGGTTACTTCCTCTAGATGTTTCAGCAAGTCCATTATAACCGAAGGAGCTTTGCTGTTGGTTCCACATTCTCAATAGAGCCTGCTTCTAGGAATTTATAGCTGTGAGGAGATGCAGCTATGGTCATCACCATAAACAGAGAGGCAGAGTCCAGTTTTATTTCGCTTAAATTTTTTATTTTTGTTTCCTTTTTAAAAATATTATTTTTTTATTTGAGTGAACTCAATTAAGACATCTAGGATAGGCTAGTAAAGAGACTGAGAACAGGTTTTTAAAGTCTCCATTTTTTCCCTACCTAGTCTGGGGGAAGCTTCACAGGTGATGTCTAAGTGCTAGTCGCTCAGTCATGTCTGACACTTTGTGACCCCACAGACTGTAGCCCACCAGGCTCCTCTGTCCATGGGATTCTCCAGGCAAGAATACTGGAGTGGGTAGCCATTCCCTTCTCCAGGGGATCTTCTTGACCCAGGGGTCGAACCTGGATCTCCTGTGTTACAGGTAGATGCTTTACCATCTAAGCCACCACAGGTGAAGAACAAGCTAAAAGACATAAAAAATAACCACCTCATTTTGTTCAAATTACATACCATCACTTCCCCAGGAGCAACCTGAGAAAATCTCCCTTTCCAACCTGATTTATTCCCTTTTTCCAATTTAAGCTAAACATTCTCCCCAAGATACTATATTTCTAATCTTTCATGTTATGATCAAATAAGCAATTATTTGCCAATTACTTCTCTTGACTTTATCCACTTTTAATTAGAAAGTACCTATTTTAAAGTGGAATTTGTAATACACAGCATGTAGGTATTTCGTTTCATAATGTGTTTATCTTATCCTGGGCTTCTGCTTTCCCAGTCATCACTGTCATCAGTCATTCATGCATGGGGCTTCTGCTCTTTTCTGGTGAAACCCATCCACAGGTTGCTATGGAAACACAGCAGCTATTATAACACCCTGACCCAGGAAGGTCTTTGTGATAAGAGGCGTCTTTGTCTAGGTCCATCAGGTGACCCTGCTGTGAATCAGAAGTCTGTTCCTACAATAGACACAGCAGCACACAAATAATACACACTCATAGACACACACAAGCAACCCACATCATCTCACAAAAACAAACAGGCAAAAATTCCCTGAGACCTTTCACTCTATTTTTGTACTGTTTTGTAAGAGGTCTAGTGTGCTGCAATCCGCAGGATCACAAAGAGTCAGACACAACTTAGCGACTGAACAACAACCATACCAACAAGGAGAACACATACGACCTCTTTGCCTTCTGAAATAATGCACATGTGGGTGTTTTATTTCCTTGTTTACTGAATCAGCAGCTGGGAGACATTGCGAAGATTCTTCCCTCCTCTTCCCTCCTCCCATCTTCTTCCTTCAACCCAAAGTGGCTGCCAAGGAGGCTGTGCTAAGGAAACTCGTATACACGTTGTTTCCCTTGCTCTGCTATTCTGAAAGTATCCAGGTCTGACTGGGAGCTTTTATTTACATGTCCTGAGCAGACAGCCTCTGGGGGAAGATAATAGAAGGTCAGTTTAAAAGAAAGCAGGGGTGTCCAGTTTAATTCTCCATTCACAGTGTAAATACCTGATTCAAGTTAAATTTTTTTCTTTTATTCTTTGGCATTCCATACCCTTACTGCTGGAGCACGACAGGGTTGTTTTTCAGCTGCGTTAGGTGAATGCCCCTTTTGTGCAGGAATTAGCTGACAAAGGCTACACAGGGTCAAACGCAGGTGAAGGGAAAGTGATGTGGAAGTTAAGATTCCCCTGCTTTTTCCAAGATCCTTTTTGACATCACTTGTTGCTGGCCAAGAAAATTCACATAGCATCCCTGTCTGTAGCCAGCAGGTGGTGATCACGTTCTACTCAGGACCTCGCAGTTCACAGCTGCCACTCCCCAAAAGCAGAGAGGAGCTTAGAATGACATTTTTACAACCAAGAAACAAGCAAGATTCCCTGTGAATTGGAAATGAATGGGGGCAAGTGCTGAAATTCAGTTTGTATTCTTTATTTCTTTGCTTTCTAGAGAGCTTGGTAACCATTAGATAGTTTCGCTTGGTTTGGGTGTCCCTGGTGGCTTAGCTGGTAAACAGACCTCCTACAAAGACCTGAGTTCAATCCCGGGGTTGGGAAGATTCCCTGGAGAAGGAAATGGCAACCCACTCCAGTATTCTTGCCTGGGAAACTCCATGGACAGTGGAGCCTGGGGGACTAATGTCCCTGGGGTCACAAAATGTGGGACACGATTTAACAACAAAGACCAGACCAAATTCCCTATGTCATTCTAGTTTTTTTTTTCCTTCAAGCTGGTTAAATTGGTCAGTTTACACCTGAGAGAACACAGACTGAATTGCATAATTTCTGCACGATTGTCGCAATAACACGGATGACTTGTTCTAATTTAGTTATCTTACCCACTGGCCACCTTCCACAGGCAGAGAAACGTAAACTATGAGCCGGGAGCTGTTTGCAGTTTTGTCTATGGTGATGAAATGAAAATCTATGAAAGTCAAGATGTAATTCAGTATATGTATGACTTTCCATTTCTAATTTATTATTGTTAGATCTCAGCACTAAAAACTTACATCTGCTATTTTGAATTCTTTAAATCTGTTCTTCCCCAAAGAATAGTAATACAATCATGTTCTAGTTTAACAGCATTTGCATATCATTAAACATATTATGGCCTATAATTTACTTTTCCTCTGCCTACAATTTTCATAAGCTCTTTATGAAGCACCAGTGGATTTTTACACATTTAAAAACAGATTATGATTCCTCAAATAATGTTACAATTAGGTGTTCAAAAAGCAAGTCAATAAAGGAATAGACTAGAGAAGCCTCCGTGCCATCGCTCAGGGTGAGCTTTAGAATAAATTATAAATGTCATTATCTAGGAAATGTGTGCTCAGTTAATTGCAAAATCAAATACAATCAAGAAATCTCACTCTGCAGTGACTGGACTAGCCGATGCTATGAAAAATATTAACTTTGGTTCCCAGAATTTCATTGATCCTTCTCGTAAATGTAATTGAACTTGTAAACATCCTTCTAAAAGGATCCTTTTCAAAATTACTGCAAAATTTCTGGTCTTGGCTCCAAGACTATTGACACTTCCTAACAGATAGATTAACTTGGAAACTCTGAATTCTTTGGATGATTAAATGAATCGAATCAAAAGCCTGCAATAATGGACTGAAAAGTGCCTCTGTAGGAATGTCATAGAGAGACATCCCGGCACTCTTAGACGCATGCACAAGTGCCAGCTCTGTGGCGCTTTCTTAGTGTTTGTAAATACGTACATAGCAAAAAGCCCTCTGTCATACCACCCACCCACTCACGGAAATGACGCTGACGCTAAGGAAAGCTATTGTGAACCTCTGGGGCAAAGCCTTCCATGCTTGTCTCTCACTTACCCAAGAAGGGAGCTGGGACACCCTGCGCTCCGAAGCACTGCCAAGTGGAAAGGCCTAGCGCCTCCCAGCGCTCACCTGGCTCCCCTTGGGCGAATAAACTTCCCAGCAGGGTCTGGAATAGGCAGGGATTCTTTCTCTTGCTCTACAAACCTTGCCCTGACCCCTAAAAGGACTGTTGCTAAGGGTGTTCTCTTGATAATCAAACTTGTTTGTTAAGTGAATAAATAATAAGTCAGTCAGTGGAATCAACTAAAATGGTACAATTTCACTCTCGATCCTAACTCCAGAGTTAGGTTTCTGAAACCCTTAGCACTATTTGTATTTTCAGTTGAAAATTCTTAAGATTATATGGGAAAATAAGGTTAAGGGTAAATAGTTTTCTTTTAAGAAAGTTTTAATTAATATTTCCTACATTTGTTAAAGTGAAATAGAAACAAATATTAGCAATGATATTTTAAATTGGTAAAAAATAGGAATTATTTGGATTAGCATCTGTCATTCTTTGCTCATGATATTTTTTCTTTAAATTTGTAGTCAGATGTTCATAAATGGACTAAATTTTGTTGCAAACTATGAAATGGCTTGTGTGTCTCTTCTCACACATTCAGTGTTACAAAACGTTTAGTTAGAACGCCCAGCCCACATACCACCAAGCTACAGGAAATTCCATTTCAGTCGTTACTGGGCTGTCCTTTTTCAGGTTTACGCCAGAATCAGAGAGATTTAACGATGCTAAGAAAATGAAGGAGGAAACTTGGATTTCCAGTCTCTACTGATCTCCAGTGACAATACCATTATCTAAGCTTTCAGCAGTTCTTTGAACCTCTGTTGTTCTTTGCTGCCTCCCTGACTATCGTGAGGCCCAGAGCTCATTGAGAAGATGGACCAGAAGCCAGCCAATGACCCACAAACCTATCCATCAGGTAGACATTCTCTTCAAAACCCATGTGGTTCTTGGCTTCAGGAGCGGAGCAGGTACAGAAGTGAAGCTGATCAAAGTCACTCAATCCATCAATGGGCCTCTAGCTTGCTTCCTTGGCTGTTGTAAATAGTGCTGCAATGAGCATTGGGGTACACGTGTCTTTTTGAATTATGGTTTTCTAGAGCCTGTTATGGAGAAGGCAATGGCACCCCACTCCAGCACTCTTGCCTGGAAAACCCCATGGACGGAGGAGCCTGGTGGGCTGCAGTCCATGGGGTCGCTAAGATTCGGACACGACTGAGCAACTTCACTTTCACTTTTCACTTTCATGCATTGGAGAAGGAAATGGCAGCCCACTCCGGTGTTCTTGCCTGGAGAATCCCAGGGACAGGGGAGCCTGGTGGGCTGCCGTCTATGGAGTCGCACAGAGTCAGACACAACTGAAGCGACTTAGCAGCAGCAGCAGCAGAGCCTGTTATACACAGTGAAGTAAGTCAGACAGAGAAAAACAAATATAATATATTAATGCATATATATGGAATCTAGAAAAATGGTAATGATGAACCTATTTGCAGGGCAGCAGTAGAGATGCAACGCAAAGAACAGACTTGCGGACACAGCAGGAGAAGGAGAGGGTGGAACGAACTAAGAAAGTAGCATTGACATGCATACACTACGGAGAAGGGGGCGACAGAGGCTGAGACGGGGGGGGGGTGGGGGGGAGGGCATCACCGACCCGATGGACGTGAGTCTGAGCAGGCTCCAGGAGCTGGGGGTGGACAGGGAGGCCTGGCGTGCTGCAGCCCATGGGGTCGCAAAGAGTTGGACACGACTGAGTGAATGAACTGAGCTGATGTGTAAAATCGATAGCTAGTGGGAAGCTGCTGTGTAACACAGGGAGCCCAGCCTTGTGCTACATGATGACTTAGAATGGAAGGGGTAGGGAGGGTGGGAGGGAGGGTCATGAGGAGGGGATATGTATAGTTATGACTGATTTGAGTTTTGTACAGCAGAAACCCACACAACAGTATAAAGCAATTATCCTCCAACTTAAAAAAATTAATTAAAAAAAAAAATCTCAATCCCCAAGAACAGTGATTGGTTCAGTGTGTCCAGGTGAACTTAGAACGCTGCACAAAGGCTCCCACTTTCACTCCAGAGGTAGGCTGCCGTCCATGGGGTCGCAAAAAGTCAGACACGACCGTGCGACTTTACTCACTCACTTACGTCATATGCAGACGAGTCTCCTGGAACTTCCGCGGCCATTCTGTGATCATGAAATAGCCAACACGTGGAAGCCACAAGAACTCAGGGATTCCGAGCACTGAAGCTGGGTCTGCTCTCGCACTGAGTCTCTGCACAGGGCAGCGACATGAGCCATATCAGCTTCCTTATTCTCCAAGTCAGTCTGAGTCAGGCCCTTTCTTGAACCCCAACATGTCCTAACAGAATGTGGCATGTGGAAGTAAGAGTGATGTAAGTTACAGGCGAAGACTGTCAGTAAACAGGGCTGCAGAGGTCTGAAGGAGAGGGCGATGGGACAGCTCCAGCTTATGAAATTAGCAGCCCTTGTTACTGCTGCTGCTAAGTCACTTCAGTGGTGTCTAACTCTGTGCAACCCCATGGACTGCAGCCTACCAGGCTCCTCCATCCATGGGATTTTCCAGGCAAGAGGACTGGAGCGGGGTGCCATTGTCTTCTCCGGCCCTTGTTATTGAATGGCTGCAAAACAACCATCTAAATCCTTTTCTGCTATGACCCAGGACTCAGAAAAGGCCCACCAAGGCTCTCACATCAGGGAGCTTTCAGGAAAACCTCAGGACATCTGAGTCTCTGGCTTTCTTTTTACAGCCCTCAATAAGGTACCACAAGAAAAAGATACACTAATACAATTTTTTGTGAGAGCTTGCCTGATAGATTTTAAAATCTAGAAAATACTGCTACCCAAGGGACCTATCCACTGAAGCATGAGTTTTCGTGCTTCAGGAAAAGGAAGGTGGGGGGCGGAATTTTAGTTAGAAAAAGGAAGCCAGTATTAATTGTCTCTAGAGAGCAACGTCTCAAAAGCCAGACATTATGAAGAAAGAAAAGAATTTTGAAATCCCCTGCGCTCCCATTTCATATCAAGAATCAGGCACGGATGACTTAAATTTGGAGTTTTCTCTAAGCCAAGGGAAGTGATGATGCAGTTTTGACATAAACCAAAGTTCCTGTTACACAAGAAAGTGGAAAAGCCTGGCCACCTGATCCCAGTGGGCCATAGGGAGGAGGCAACAAAAAGTAGAATGAGGACCTCAGAGGCAAATGTTGAACCTCTTGGCCTGGGGAGTTTCTGCTGAATCTCAGAAACTTCAGAGTGTGTAGGGGAGAATAGTTAAGGCAAAGAATGTGCTTTCCCTGCAGGCAGCTGCAAGCCTCTGGGGGAAGTTATGTGTTCACCCTGATGCACAGCAGTGGGTACAAAGCTAGAGGTTAGCATACAGCTGTGCAGGGTGCGCACTGCACAAGAAAACCAGTGTCTACAGGGCAGCTCATGTTCCACGGACATCATAGATTCACACGTTCATTATGGCAGTTTCAGAGCATATGGCAGCAATGTGTTCCAACAAGATCAGTGTGAAAATGTTCCACCACTGAAAGGAAAGTGTCTTAAGGAAGACACATTTTTTTTCTAATTTGCATAGAATGCCATGTGAGAGGCTTAACCTTGCCTTTCTCCTGCTACCGCAAAATAATGTAAACCTCTTTCACTCCACAGCCTTTATGGGAGGAGCTAGGAGAGATGGAATGTATTTGAAAGATTCAGCATTCACCCCAAAGTAGCTGAGTTAACCCAATGAGACAGTTTAAGCAGGAAGAGGTGAAAATATCTTTTATTCACAAGCAAAATAATTTTTTTGTACCTTGCTACCCAACAAGAGAAATATCAACAACCTCAGATATGTGGATGATACCATTCTAATGACAAAAAATGAAGAGGAACTAAAGAGCCTCTTGATGAGGGTAAAAGAGGAGAGTGAAAACGCTAGATTAAAACTCAACATTCAAAAAACTAAGATCATGGCATCTGGTCCCATCTCATGGCAAATAGATGGGGAAAAAGTGGAAACAGTGACAGATTTTATTTTCTTGGGCTCCAAAATCACTGTGGACAGTGACTGCAGCCAGGAAACTAAAAGACGATTGCTTCTTGGAAGGAGGACCATTACAAACCTAGACAGCATATCAAAAAGCAGGGACATCACTTTGCTGACAAAGGTCCATATAGTCAAAGCTCTGGTTTTTCCAGTAGTTAGATATGGATGTGAGAGTTGGACTATAAGGAAAGCTGAGTGCCAAAGAATTGATGCTTTTGAACTATGGTGTTGCAAAAGACTCTTGAGCATCCCTCAGACTACAAGGAGATCCAACCAGTCCATCCTAAAGAAAATCAGTCCTGGATATTCATTGGAAGGACTGATGCTGAAGCTGAGGCTCCAATACTTTGGCCACATGATGCGAAGAGCTGACTCATTGGAAAAGACCCAGGACTGAACCCAGGTCTCCCACATTGCAGGTATGTTCTTTACCATCTGAGCCACCAGGGAAGCCCATAGGAGCCTCTGATTTGTAGTCAAGTTGGTCAGAAGTCGTGGGTACCCTGGGCTGCTCATGCTGGTGACAGGCATCTGAAGGGAGCATGTTCGGGGACTGAGTCCTCAACCTGTGGCCTCCGACGCTGCGTCTCCAAGCAGATAGTGTCAGAACTGAAGTAAACTGGAGGACACCCAGCTGGTGTTGCAGAGGATTGCTTGTTGTCAGTTTGGTGACCATAAGTGCCAGAAGCGGAGTGTTTCGGGTGAGCAGTGAATGACACCCACAGGACACACACATAGTGAGGAAAAACTGGGTAGGTTTTATCTATAAAGCCTCATTCCCAGAGATTCTGACCCATCAGGACTGGGGTGAGGTCTGAGAATTCGTATTTCTGAGAAGCTTCCCAGTACCCTTGAGGAGGGAGGGCCACTTGTTGAGATATCTGCTCTGATCTCATGGCACCCTCTCCCAGGCCTTTCTTCCTCAATTACAACCAACTAGGGCTTCCCTGGTGGCTTGGATGGTAAAGATTCTGCCTGCAATGCAGGAGTCCTGAGTTCGATCCCTGGGTTGAGAAGATCCCCTGGAGAAGGGAATGGCAACCCATTCCAGTATTCGTGCTTGGAGAACTCCATGGACAGAAGAGCCTGGCAGGCTATAGCCCAGGGGGTCACAAAGAGTCAGACACAACTGAGCGACTAACACACTCAGATAAAAAATAGTGAAGGTACAACTGTACCCGACCACAGGCAATGAGTATGTCTGTGGTCCCTCCTATTCCCAATGCATATCCCTACCTGAAGTTTGCTAAAAGACAGACATCTTTATCTTTCAAAAACTGTGTTCAGGTAGGTTTCTGGCTATGGTTTTAACTTGCAGAATTGAAAGAAAGCAGTTAGACTGAACCCTGCGCAATTTTAAGATGCTGTACAACCTCTCTGATCTCACAGCTCTGTGGTGCAAGCCACACTTGGCTCTTCTGTGAGTGGGTCCATGCCTGTCTCCCTCCACCAGGCCAGAGCTGTTTGAGAGCAGAAACCACACTTTCTTCATCTGTGTGTCTCTTCCAAGCCCATAGTCAGTTCCCTTTCTGGAAACGAACATGAAGTTTTGCATAGTCTAGAGGTAACCGGAATCGTTTTTAGAAGACATTAAATGAGTCCACTTTCCATTCTCATATGAGTGATGTTCTGTCATCATTAAAGCCCAGTTTACTGCCCAGGAGAAAGGAAGGAAGTATCAAAGAAATACAATCTGTGAAAGATGTTGCTTGCTGATGCCCCACTGGGTAAAAAGATTCTTTCCTAAATCCTTCTGATTCTAGGAGGAAGCCGTGAAGTAGAAAATACTGGAGTGAGAGGGTGCGTGCCTCTGGGGTCAGATGGAGAGAGGTCAAGGGGGAAAGGACGAAGCAGAGGGGCTTGTCCTGTTTGGGACTCAGCGAGGAGACCACCTTCAGGGAACTCTTTAAAAAAATAGAAAATGGCAATGGAAGAGAGACACAGACACCGTGGTAAGCCATGAGGGTGCTGAGAGAGGTGCCCGAAGGTCAGCTCGGTGGGCGCGAGGGTGTCCAAACACTGCTATGTGCTCCTGCTGGGGAACACTGACCGAAACAGCCTGCCCTGGCCAGGTACCATAGTAACCATTTGCGTGGGTTGTCTTATGACAGGGAACAAGCCAACACCAACTGGGAGAATTCGGGAAAGTTCGAAAGGAGACACCAGTCCATATGTCCTACCTACCTCTCAGAATCTTCTGGCAGGAATCCATCCTGGCTGAGCAGGGTGTGCACCACCAGGAAGGACCCTGAGTCAGAGTAATTGGCCAGAGACAATCTAGAAAGCAGTCCCATCACCATAAAACCAGAGACCACGAGGCACACGGCAGAGCAGTTTTCCTGGTTCGCTGACTCTGCTTACCTTCCAGGCACCCCTTCTCAATCAAGTCTCTTACTTTGTCAGCGCATGTATCTACGGGACAATTCATTTCTGAGTGTTAGACAGGAGCCCACTCTCCGGCCCTGGGAGGGATCCCCCCCCTCTAGTATCACTCCCAGAAGTGGAAAGGTGCAGGAGTGAGGAGGGCAATGGGAACAGCATGAATCACTCTGGGGGCGCGTGGGAGGCAGGAGTGATCCCGGGGCAGAGGCTGGATGATGATGGAGATCCAGAGGATCCCCAGGATGAAAAAAGGTGGCTGAGATGCAGCATACCTGCAGCTCTGGCGAGCACCTAGGTGAGGGAGAAACCCTGGACCCCCACAGCCAGCACGGGACAAGTCACGCTGACTGCAGGGTCAGCGGCTCTACCGGGAGGGTCCCAGGAGATGGGCAGGATATCGCCTCAAAGGCTAGAGCGGACCAGGGGATGACACAGGACCAGCAGGGGAACAGCACCCTCCTCCTCATCACAGAGGACACAGGAGCTTCCCTTCCCACTTGGGGAAACAGAGCAAGACCCTGTGGTCCAGTCCATCCCCACCACGACCTCCACCACTTCCTGTGCCAGCCTCCTGCCCATGGAAAAGTTTAGTCAAAGAGTAAGTTTAATCAGATAAATGAGAACATGCAAAAATGAAGGAAAGCAATCAAAGGAAACCAAATAATAATAATATACTCATTAAGCACAGTCAAGGACTTTGGGTTCCTGCTCAAGGGCTACGTGGGTTCCTCCAACCCACTGGAGTACTCTTGCCTGGAGAATCCCGTGGACAGGGGAGCCTGGTGGGCTGCTATCCATAGGGTCGCACAGAGTTGGACACGACTGAAGCGACGCAGCAGCAGCAAGGGCTGTAGACAATATTCTGAGCCATACCCCATGAGCTGTTTTATAGACACTGAAGCCCCACCGGGTGGAGTTAACTCCACGATGACCAGACTGTAGCCTTGACCTAAGCTGCCACAATTCCGAGAATTGGCCTCAAAGAAACAGAAATAAACCAACCTTGCAACTGAAGATTAACTGTACCTGAAACAAGCAAGATGACGCTGGTCAGACCACTGCTGACCAGCATGTAGCCCCCTGCCTCTGTCTACAAAAGCTCTTGCCCCCCTGGTGCCAGTTGGGGGAGTCCGTCTTTGGACAGACGTCCACCCTCTCTCCAACCCCCAGTTGCCAACCTCTGAAATGAAGCAAGCTTTCCTGTCCACCAGCCTGGCCTGTTTATTGGCTTTTGGGGGAGCGAGCAGCCAAACCCCCCTGCTTTTGCTAACACAAGGTACCTTCTTGTGGCTATCTAAGACGAGTCCCAAGAAGAAACAGGAATCTTGAATTATACTGTTTATCCAAAAGATACTAATCAAATTTCTAAAAGACTGTTTACCTTTTTATCGGGGCATAGGTGTTTCACAGTGTTGAACAACGAAGTGAATCAGCTCCACGTGTACATCTATCCCCTCCCTCATGGACCTCCCTCCCAGCCCACCCTCATCCCATCCATCGAAGTCACCACAGAACACCACACCGAGCCCCCTGCGATAGAGCAGGTTCCCACTAGCTGTCTATTTTACACATGCAGTGGACATTAAGCCAGCAGAGACTAAAATACCCTCAATGTGCAAATTTCAGTCTTCTCCTCACCTTCAGTGGGGATGAGAGGAGACAATGTAATAGTTTCTTCCCCACATCCACATGTTGATTAAAACTATATCCTTGAAACTCAACAAAAATTTGGCAGATGGGGCAGGATTTTGCTGTTACATTCATTTTGAGGTTTTTTGTTTGTTTGTTTGTTTCTTCGTTTTGTATAAGCCTAGTTTATTCAAGCTAAAGTGTCTTCCACTGGAAAATAATAGCAGAAAATAGAGCTACTGGGAAGAGCCCAGAAACAGTATCCTGGCCATTGGATGCTGCAAGAATGGATGGATAGATAATAAGGAAGATGAGGTATTCCAAAATTTTCCATCCTCTTTGCTTCAAAATTCATCCTCCAACCCGGCATCCATTTGATGAAAATGAATTGTCCCTTCCAAGGAGGATGCACATAAAGTTAGAATGCTAATGACCACGATACCTAGCACATCAGCTTACCCTGGCACTGAATATTTATGCGATCATCCGATGTGCTAATTAGATTTGAAGAGAGATATCATGAAAATTACATCGTGTACTTGGTGGATTTGAAGAAGGGAAGACAGATGGGAACTCCTAGGAATATCAATGGGACTGCCAAGGACTGGGTGTGGTCTTTCTTTGCAGCGGCCTCTATTGTGTGGGGAGTAAGGCTACCTGTTCACTGTCAGGAATGTGCAGGGATGAGCTCACTTGGAGGCAAGACTTGCCTCTTATTTCTGAGTTGGAAGGTTGGCCTCCTTTACTCCTTCTCCATATTCCACTCTTGAAAGGCATTTGAAGAACATCTACTACAAAACCCTCTATCATAGATGAAGAGTCACAATGGTGAAACAATTCATATAACTTCCAAATGACCAAAACTGTAAGACGTTTCATGTCTCCCACATCAGGAGGTTTTGCCTCTGCTGCAAATCCTTCTGAATGCAGGCGACAAAGCAAATTGTCAAAGCCGGCGGTGGGGGTGGGGAGGGGGGTGGGGTGGTGAAGCTTATTGGTCCAGAAAAGTAAAGTCCAGGGGCAATTTCAGATGCGGCTGAATTCAAATGCTCAACTCAGTGTGCGCCAGGAAGACATTTTTCACCATCTTTCTGTTTCCCCTTCTGCTCTTTTTAGCTTTTACATCAAGTCAGAGATGGCCACTGGCACCTCCAGGTTGAGGGTCCACAGCTTAGGAAGTCCAGGGAGAAGAGAGAACTCTCTTTCCTGACTCGTGATTCTGGTTCCCCTGCCCTTGCTTCCCAGTCTTTGTGGTTAAGTTTTTCTCATAGACAAGGCCTGCTCCGGAGTCTAAGATAGTCACACCCTAAGCTCAGAGACTGAAAGGAGAAGAAAGAGTGGCTTCGCAAGGGAAAATCAGAATACTAATACCAAAAGGAGGAGGGAAAAGAGTGTTTCTGTGATGGCATCCTTCCAGGCTCTGGGGTCCAGGTACATCTGTGACACCAGACACGAGCCTTGTATTATTCTCAATCAAAAGAAAGTTAGTTTCTTTAACCTTATAAAAGGGGAAGATTGGACTTCTTTTCAGGGAATAGAAACCTTCAACAATGTTAGCTCCAGAAGGTAATGTCAGGAAGGATACTGGCAGGCAATGGAGGGCTCACTCAGGTTCAGATGATCTGAAAGAGTTTAAGTGTTGCTGTTGTTCAGTCAACCAGTCGTGTCCAACTCTTTGAGACCCCATGGGCTGCAGCATGCCAGGCTTCCTGTCCTTCACCATCTCCCGGAGTTTGCTCAAACTTGGGCGCATTGAGTCAATGGAGCCGCCCAACCGTCTCAAAGAGATATTTACAAAAGCAAGGTCAGAGGGTAGTGGAGCCACGGGGATGGTGCAGCACCTGTGGGTAGCAACATCTGGGCTCCCTGACACCTCTGGGCCTGAGGGGCAAGGGGTGGGGGTGGTCCTCAAACCTGACTGGAGAGGGCAGCTGGGCTGAGGCTGTGACCTTCAGTGAGGGTGCAGCCTCAACACGGGAGCTGGGGAAACAAGTCCCCAGAACTTCTCGCCCTTCCGTCTACTTTTCCGCAGAAAGTCTCTATTGGATGACCTACCAGGGAGCCAAAAGCAGAAGTCTCATTATGGTTCATAAGGTCAGCCTCTCAGAGGACAAAGCTGCATAGACAAAGATCAAGAAAACAGTATTCCATTTTCCAGTTATATTCACACTCTATTCATGGGCCATGAGATGTCTGCCTGTAAGCCCTTGTCTAAACTCCTATACTGCAGCATTGCCTGCGAAACAGCCACAATAAAAATCCCTGGAAACACATGGGATTGCGCATATACGTGGCAACAACAGCAATGAGGTCCACTGTGGTTTTATCTTGGTTTAGGATCTTAAGACTTGTTACTTCCTTTGTTCACTAGCTTTGTGACCTTGAACAAATCAGATAATCTCTCAGAGACAGAGTTTCCCCATCTTTAATGTGAAGATAATATTTTCCTTGCCCATCCGATGGTATTTGTCATTCGGTGACATATTGATGAAATATCTAAATGAAATATTAGATATAAAAGTGTTTGGGGAATGACAAAGGACTAATTCCATATTGATCATTTCAGCCTTTGTATATGAGCGTAGGAAATACAATGTTTTATTTATGGGTGTGCATTTTTTAAATTCTTACATCAGGAAAAGTTCTAAAGCCGATCTGCGTCACTCTCTCTTTGGCAGTATATTTTAACCATGGGAAAGTTGAAATGAATTAATGAGAAATTAACCTCCAGTTTACTCCAGGATTGCACTGAGGAAATGATCTACTGCGATTCTGCTTATTGCTGGGGGAAGAATAAAAAAGGTTAATCAAGTTTTCTGCCTGACAGTGAGTCACTGTGCTTATTATCTCTTTATGAGTAGGCAAAAGCAGAAAACATCCATGTGTCCCAGTGAGTTATGCAAACCCTTTAAAAGCTGTGCATTAGCCATGGGTCTTCCTGCTATCTCTCCCCTGCAGTTTGCTGAGAATATTTTCCATCAAATAACTAGGCTTATCACAATTCATTTCTGCACTGCTGCATTCTAGGATGACTGCCTGATCTTCAAACCCCAGATCGGAAGTTCTGGTTTGATATAAACTGCTTTAGAGCAGGGCTTCCCAGGTGGCACTCATGGTAAAGAACCCTGCCTAATACAGGAAACATAAGAGACAGGAGTTCTATCTCTGAGTTGGGAAGATCCCCTGGAGGAGGGCATGGCAACCCACTCTAGTATTCTAGCCTGGAGAATCCCATGGACAGAGGAGCCTGGTGGGTTACGGTCCATAGGGTCACAAAGACTAAAGCGATTTAGCACACACCTTAGAGACAAGGGAGACACTCCCCTCAGTCCCTCTTTAATCCCCCTTTTCCTCAAGCCCCAGCCTTCTGTGAATATTCTGGTTCCTAAGACTCTTTCCATCAGAGTCTCTTATGTTCCAGTTTTGTGAGAACTCAGCCATGGTAACTCCTAGGAGCGCACTGAGATGGTTGAGAAGTCCACATCCGATATTTTACTCACTCTCCCCAACAATCATCTGAAGTAGACGTTCTTATCCCATCGTCCATGACAATCTCCCCAACAATCATCTGAAGTAGACGTTCTTATCCCCATCGTCCATGACAGGACTGAAGCTTAGAGAGGTTTAAAGCAGTAGAATTTGAATCCAAATGTCTGAGTCCAAAGCTTGGGACCCTAATCTCCTTAATGTATAGGCTCTGTTTCCATGCTGTTCTTCCTCTCTCCCAATAAACCCTGACTGATCCTCACTGAACAACAGGTCTTACTTGGGTCAAGATGCAGAGGGAATTTTATTCCTCTCATTTCAGGAGATTCTTATGTACCCATTGCAGATATACTGGGGACACTTATCTGGGAAAAGGACTGCCACTATCCCCTGAGGACCCCATGTCAGCAGCTGAGAAGGGAACAGCTGTATTGAGTTGCTGTTCTCTGTCAGTCACTATGAAGTCTGAATTCTAATTATGATGTCACAAAATTCAAAGCCACCAGCGAGAGTGTCAAGAGGCAGAGTGTTCAGTATTGCAGTACACTGTTGTGGTAAAAATATAACCTGGGATTTGTGAAATATAAAAATGTAGGAGAATATGCAACGATTGAGAACCTATATATGGAATTTAATCTGTTTTTCCTTAAAGATGACTATAAGAGGTTAAGCCCAATGAAATAAACTTTACTCGGGTAAGGTTTCCCATCAGTTTCACGCCATTCATCTTCCATTTCATTTTACTTCTTAAGTACATCGGAGAAGTGCATGAGAAAAAAATGCACACTCATCTTCTTAAATGATACAAAGGATAGTAAACACTTTAATAGAAAAGAAAAGTGCCTGATTCACTTACTATTTCTTTTCATGAATTCTCATCAGGTGCCTAAGTTTTGCTGGGTTCCTGGAATATTGGGAAATTCATAATCTAATAGGGATCCAGGGACAAGCAATGCAATATAGCGAGTGTTTCAGTGAGAGTGAGGAGGAAGGGTGAGTGGGCACACCCACCACTGACTCAGTCTTGGAGCTAGGAAAGCACCCAAGAACACTAGGTGCTCCTCTGAGGTCAAAAGGCTGAGTCGGCATTAACCAAGTCGGGAGAGGGGGTTTCGGGCTGAGGGGCAGCATACAGCCTGCTCTATCTTGAGGAAGTGAAAGCAGTTCAGCTCTGTTGGCACTGACTGCGAGGAAGCAGTGGCAAAAAAGACGTGGAAAGAAGCAGAAGTTAGACCCCAGAGAATCTCTTAGCACAGATAAATCATTTGGACTTTTCTGTTGAGGTCAATACGTAGCTATTAAGAATTTTAAGCAAGTGAATGACAGGATCAAATTTGTGCTTCAGGAAGGTTACTCCTGACTCCACGTCCCAGGGGATCCTGGTCTGGGTTGGTGTCCTGGTGGGGTGACGTTGACCTTCATATCTGAAAACTGAGCCCTTATTTTCCTTGCCTTTGTTGAGCCATAAATGTTGCAATGTGTGTGTGTGTGCATGTGAGTGTGTGTGTGTGTTAGTCACTCATTTGTGTCTGACACTTTGTGACCCCATGGACTGTAGCCCACCACGCTCTTCTGTCCATGGGATTCTCCAGACAAGAATACTGGAGTGGGTTGCCATGCCCCCTTCCAGGGCATCTTCCCAACCCAGGGATCGAACCTGGGTCGCCTGCATTGCAGGCAGATTCTTTACCATCTGAGCCACCAGGGAAGTTTAGATGTTGCCATACAACTATTAAATATGTTTAGAGTCTATATACAGAAAATTTGTATTAAGTATCAATCCCATAAGGACGAATTTCTGTGCCCCAGAGTGGACGATGTCTACTGTAAACAGCCCGCTACCAAGCCCGGGTGATCTCCTTGGTCTCGCTGCCAGCAGGTTGGGCATTCCGGAGCAGCATTAGCTAGACGGTGAGGACCCGTCACGTCTCTGCTGCACGCCCACTCTGATCTTGGCCCCGTTGTCCGGCACAGTCATCCTTCCCTGCTGGTTGTAGGAAGAGCCCCTGCAGTGGATGCTCCCTGATGGGCTGCAGACCTTCGTGCCATTCCTTTGGGCCAGTCTATGTACCTCTCCCTCAGACTTTTGTCCTTGGTTTTCCAGTCCTGTACCTTCCAGACTCAAGCCAAGCCATCCATACAAAATGGATGATCAAGTTTGAAGGTGGTGGTTTAGTCACTGAGTCATGTCCAACTCTTTGGACCCCCAGGACTGTAGCCCTCTGTCCATGGGATTCCCCAGGCGAGAATACTGGAGTGGGTTGCCATTTCCTTCTCCAGGGGATCTTCCTGACCCAGGGCTGGAGCCCACATCTTCTGCGTTGCAGGCGATGCTTTACGGCTGAGCCACCAGGGAAGCCCAACCAAGTTTACTGCTCATCAGTTTATTACCGAATAATTTCCTCTCTCTCCCTTGACTAATGAACAGGCCTACGATGCAGTCTGTGGTCTTCTCGGGGGATGGACGCACAGAACGGAGCAGTCAGTCACCCCTAGTGGCAGCCTGGTTACAACAGAGCCTCATACCAGCTGTGCTCACGTCTACCTTCCTCCCGTCCTGATCTCTGGGGTTATCTTCAAGCCTTTAAGCTGTGCTTTCAAGGGACCTCCAGCTAAATGACTGGCATCAGAAGTGACCCTAGACATCAAACCATAAAAGAGCCATAAAAATGGAATTTGCAAATTATATTGTTAGTTGTAGTTACTACTGCCCTGCACTGGGCGCCTCAGAGCTGGATGAAAATCCACCCCAGGTTGTAAAGTTTTCGCTGTAACGTCACACCAGTGGCGACTGTAAAGAAAGCGCCTTAAGGGTTGCCGCTGTATTTTCCCATTCTCACGAGCCGCGAGCGCACGCGGCGGGAGCGAGCGCACGCGGCGGGAGCGGGCTGAGCACTGTGCTGCCAGACTTCTGGGAGCATCTGGAAGGAAAGTCGTGTGAAGAGCTGTGGGTGATCAGGCGGACAGCTGGAGAGGGGCTGTGGGTGGCCAGGTGGATTCGTTCCTGTGAAATATTTCAGCTGCTCTTCTTCCTGATGATTTGGCTACTGATGGTGTTTTTCACCGTCATTGATTCCTTATTCTAAATCAGGGAGACGCAACCCTGATGTGTACCGTTGAGCTACCTTGGTGCTTTAAAACTGATGCAGGCATGGACTCCCCCATTTAAGTCAGAATTGTTAAAGCTGGGCCCCAAGGCCTGTGTCTTCAAAGCTCTTCAGATACAGTTTTCCTTCTATTATGAAGCAACTACCCTTCAATAAAAATTAATCTGAAAAAAAAGAAGCTCCTCACATGGCCAGGACGTGCAGCCAGGGCTGATCACAGCACTCGCGGACCCGCAGAGCAGGGAAAGGGGAGGAGGACTTCGGTTCCTTAAGCCAGCTCTACCATTGGCTTCTTCCCTTTTTACACTTATGTGGTCTCAATGACAGTGCTCTGGGAAAGTGTGAACAGAATTCTTCTTGGAGGAACCTTGCATCAGTATGGCAGAAATGCTTGTAAATATTTGATGCTTCAGGTGAGTCCTCTCAAGGGCATGTCCCAAACAAAGCAGTTTCCAAAAATCACAGGCATGGGACAAGGAGATGAACTGGATGGTCTTTGCGGGACTGGGGAAGCAAATGTGAGGGAGAGGGGTAGAGAAGAAAGTTCTAAACAGCCTGCCGTGACCCTTGAGATCTTCACGCCCAGGGCTTGGGGTCAGGGCAGCCTGCTGACGCAGCGAGGGCTCAGCTCTCAGCCCAGGGGACGTGTTCAGCATGGCAACAGGAGCTGGATGATCACAAATGCTTCTTCCAAGGTCCAAGCCTCAAGGTAGTAACAGTTAATATTCACTGAGAGTCATTCAGACATTCAAGAGTTGCGAAAAGAAGTGGAAAGATGCTGTCTGTCACACTGTGACAGGGAAGAACCTGCCGATGTCAGATCGCCCTGGTGCTGGGCTCACAGCTGGAACTACATCTGTGAGGCTCCACAGACAGACAGTGGGGCCCAAAAAAGGCCCTCTGGGTGGGAAGCTCCCAAGAGTTATCATGAACCAGCACCTCCCAGAGTGTCCTGGGGAACCGAAGTTCTAGGGATGCTAAAAGAAAAAACATTTACAAAGGTTTCATGGTCAAAGAAATTTGGCAAAAGGGCTACATGAAAAAACTTCCAAAGTCTTTAGTTTTCTAAAGGAACCTGCTGAGGGTCCAAGAGAGGAAGCGAGACTGTAACTCTCCTGCACGTTCTCATGAAATATCTCAAAGACCCCAATCACCCTAGAGTCTTTTTGGCAAACATTTCTACAGGCCTATGTATAAATGCCTGATGACAAATAGATGTTCTTGCAGGAAATGGCCAGAAACCCAAATATAAAAGGACACACACTTTAACATTTTAAATTCGCCTTCTTTTTCAATCGAAAACAAAAGTAAGTTGTTTTGCTGTTTTCTAGAAATAAACCTTTTCAAAACAAGCCATTAGCCTGCCCAAGGTATTGTGCATTCCATGGATGTTTATCCCCTAGTGGCTGCATTTGAGATAATGGCACCACATGGTTATTTCACGGACTCCTTGAAACTGAAATGCCCTGTTGAGAGCTGAGTAATAGATGTGAGAACAGGAGGGAGCCCAAAGGAAAGAGTGCATCCTGATGAATTTCTCCTATTGTACGTTCATAGTATGGAGTTCATAATATCAACTCCATAAGTTGATCACAAACCAAGCAGCAGTTCACATTTCGTCGAGGGAGGTTAGAAGTAGATTGTGTTTCTGGGCCAAGTTCCCTTTCCTGAAGTGGAAAGTGTGTGATGATGTGGCTTTGGATGGGGAGGCAGGACACCTGAATCGTTGTCCCAGTGATACAGACTCTTGCTGTATGACCTGAACCAAGTGCCTGGCTGTCTCCTCTGTAAAATGCGGCTTAGACACTCTTGCGGGTCTCTTCCAGATTGAATCTAGGTGCTGTTGCTGTTTAGTCACTCCGTGTCCATCTCTTTGCATCCCCGCCAGGCTTCTCTGACCGTGAGATTTTCCAGGCAAGAATCCTGGAGTGGGTTGCCATTTCCTTTTCAAGGGGATCTTCCCCACCCAGGGATTGATTCGAGTTTCCGGCATTGGCAGGTGGATTCTTTATCACAGTGCCACCAGAGAAGCCTGAATGGAGAAAACTCTTGAGAACTCAATGTGCTAAAAGGGCTGTCCTTAGGAAAGACTCCTTAAGAGAGAGGCTCTAGAATTTTCACTGCCACGATTATTGGTGGGCCTGGGGGCAGAGATAGCAAGATGCTTAGTTTGAGAAAGCTCTAGTGATGTCTAGGGCTCCTTTTCCTACACTGTCGAAGGTTACAGGATGCTGGGAAATTGCTGAGGGGTCTAGGCCCTGAGCCCCTGTGTAACAATGCTGTCCAGCTCTGGCCCTTTACGTGAACGTCCAGCCAGGATGCTACTGCACTCAGCCACTGCAGCCAGGACTGTGGTCTTCCACCCCTGCTCAGTCCTCCTTTGCTCCCTTGAAAATGCCCCTGACTTGAGGTTTATACCTCCTTTCCCCCTTCCCTTTACTTCCTCGTGGACTACTGGAGATCTCACGATAGAGTAAGCATTTTTTCTGAGGGTCATAAAGAGCTCAGTCTGTGTAAAAGCAGCAAGCTTTGTCCTATCGCCAAGAGGTCAGCCGAACTTCTCTTCGAAGTAGTAAGACAACAACATGGTTGAATTTTCATATGCATGCGTGTGTGCTCAGTTGCTGAGTCATGTCCAACTCTTCGAGACCCCATGGAATGCAACCTGCCAGGCTTCTCTGACCAGGGAGTTTTCCAGCAAGAATGCTGGTGTGGGGAGCCATTTTCTTCTTGAAGGAATCTTCACGACCCAGGGATCAAAGCCACGTCTCCTGTGTCTCCTGCTTTGGCAGGAGGATTCTTCACCACTGTGCCACCTGGGAAGCCCAAGTTTTCATATGCTATCCTGTTAAATTCCCAATAAGTCACCTAATTTTGGCCCCTGTTAGAATCTCCCGCATCTCAATTGGAAGGTTGGAGTGGCCAGGATGGATGTAACTTGAACAAAGCTCTCCAAGTGAGTCTAGAGTTCTCTTCATCCCTCCATGCCTCCACCCAAGTGTGAGGCCTCTCTGCTTCCTTGGTCTGTTAGCTCTAAACATAAGGAAATGAGACGTTATTGGTGGCCTTAGCAACTTTTAGAGCTTTAGACTTCCTGTGTGAAATTACGGGAAGAACTGTAACAAAATACAGTTTTGTTCCTGTTATCGTCTCCCATTTTAGGTGTCCTTCTAAAATGTCTCTCTCATAATACCACAGTCCTGTCCATCACGCAAGACCCTGGACACCCAATAGAGCCTCCAGCATGGTCTTTCCTCATCTTCCCATCCGTTCTTCACACAGCCGCTTAGAGGGATCTTCAGGAAAGTCTGATTAGGACACGTCCCACTGAAAGCCCTCTTGGCTGCTACTGCTCTTAGAATGGATTCTAAAACTCTTAACAGGGCACACACGAGCTTTGGGGTCTGACACGGTCCTAACAATATATCAACCCTCAACTCTGGCCATCTCCTCCTTTTCCTTAAGCTTCCATCACACAGGGCTCCTCCTTTTTGCTGTGATCCTTTCTGCCTCAGGGCAAATGCTGCTCCTTCAGCCTGGAACCATCTTTGCCCCATTTCTTCACGTTGCCAATTATAAATCATCATGTAGGTGGATAAGTATGCTGCTTTCTTAGGTTGGGGAGTCTATGGTTCATACTCAGAACCCTCTCTGAAATTTATTTTAATGCGTGATGTGTATGTAAAAGTTAAAACATCTTTTTTTTTTTTTCCCATAGGGGAAGCACATTTTTGACACCATTAATTGAATAACCATCCTTCCTGCACTGTACAATCCCATTTTTACATATTTCTTAATTCTGGTATGCAGCTAAGTCTGTATCTATACCCTCTCCTCTTTTCTTGAGGATTTGTGCCGTTTTCTATACCATTACACTTCATCAAGCTTTTTGGACCAATTTAGCAAATTTCTGAGGACACTCTATTGAATTGTAGAATTCAATGCAATTAGAATTGCATGGAATTTTACAGATACATTTTGGGAAATTTTACATATTTATGACTTCCCATCCAGGAAGTTAGCATATGTTTCTATTTTTTGTTAAATGTTTTTTATGGCCTTCAATAAAGTTTTATAATATTCTCCATAAAGATCTTAGACATCTATGTTAGATTTATTGTTAGGTCACTTTGATGCTGCAAATAGCATTTTAAAAAATTCATCCTTTCGTTGGTTATGGCTGATGCACAAGAATGAGTTCGTTTTTCATAAGATAATCTAGTATCGAGCAACATTGATGAAGTCTCTTAATAGCTCTAGTTTGGGCCTTTAAATTCCTTTAGTTTTCTATGTAGAAATTAATATTTTGCTTATGAGTAGTGACAATTTGATTTTTCTTTACCTATCCTTTTAAATTTTACTTACTTTCATACATTACTTTGCTAACTAGCTCTTGCAGAATAATGTTGAATAAAATTGGCATAACAGACTTCTTTGTCAGATTTCACTATTAAGTGTAATATTTGCTTTATGCTTTCTTATGATTTCCTTTTTCAGGTCAAAAAATGTATTATAAGTTTCTATTACAAATTAGTATTAGCATTAATAATTAGTATTATGAAAGCTTGGAGATTGTTGTTTTTGTTGTTCAGTCTCCCAGTCATATCTGACTGTTTGCAACCCCATGGACTGCAGCACGCCGGGCCTCCCCGTCCCTCTCCACCTCCCAGAGTTTGCCCAAGTTCATGTTCATTGCGTCAGTGATGCCATCCAGCCATCTCATCCTCTGACGCCCTCTTCCCCTTCTGCCCCCAATCTTTCCCACATCAGAGACTTTCACAATGAGTCATCTGTTCACATCAGATGACCAAAATGCTAGAGCTTCTGCTTCAGCATCAGTCTTTCCAGTGAGAATTCAGGGTTAGCCTCCCTTAAGATTGACGGGTTTGATCTCCTTGCTGTCCAAGGAACTTTCAGGAGTCTTCTCCAGCACCACAGTTCGGAGGCATCAATTCTTTGCTGTTCTACCTTCTTTACAGTCCAGCTCTCGAGACAGCATGTGACCATTGGGAAGACCATAGTCTTGACTATGTGGACCTCTGTCAGCAGAATAATGTCTCTGTTTTTCAACACACTGCCCAGGTCTCTCATTGCTTTCCTTCCAAGAAGTAATCATCTTCTGATGTCATGGCTGCAGTCAGCATCTGCAGCGATTTTGGAGCCAAGGAAGAGGAAATCTGCCACTTCTTCCACCTTTCCTCGTTCTATTTGCCCTGCAGTAATGGGGCCAGATGCCATGATCTTAGTTTTTTCTTAATATTTAGTCCTAGGCCAACTCTTTCACTCTCCTCCTTTGCCCTCATCAAGAGGCTCTTTAGTTCCTCTTCACTCTCTGCCATCGGAGTGGTCTCCACATAGGTGAGGTTGTTGATGTTTCTCCCATCTATCTTGATTCTGGCTTGTAGCTCACCCAGCCCGGCATTTCGCATGATGTGCTCAGCATACAGATTAAACAAACAGGCTGACAGCAGACAGCCCTGTCGTACTCCTTTCTCAATCTTGAACCAATCGGTTGTTCCATGCAGGGTTCTAACTGTCACTTCTTGACCCGCATGCAGGCTTCTCAGGGGACGGGTGAGATGGTCTGGTGCTCCCATCTCTCGAAGAGCCTTCCACGGTTTGTCGTGATCCACACAGTCAGAGGCTTTAGTGTGGCTGATGAAACAACGATTACCATATGGCATAAAACGAGATGCAACAATTTCCCTTTTTTTCTATATTCTAGACTGGTTTGTATGAGACCGGTTTGTATTTCTTGAAGAATTGTTAGAACTTTGCCTATAACATCGTCTGGACCTGTGGTTGTTTTTTCATTCCTTATTTATTTCTTACTTCTGCAAAGTTTCTTTCTATTATGTGATATCTGGAAGCACACTTTAATTTTTTTCTGTATATTATATATAGTATTCTGAATTTCTACATGCTATGCAAGTTTTTGTATTAATGTGATCCACTATCTGCCTAAAATCAGAGGTCTTGGATTATTCCTTTAAAAAAGTTTTTTTGCTTACTATTGTAAAATAAGGTCTCTGTTTTATTATCTGTCCTTGCCGGAAGCTCCAGTACTTTGGCCACCTAATGTGAAGAGCCGACTCATTGGAAAAGACCCTGAAGCTGGGAAAGATTGAAGGCAAACGGAGAAGGCGGTGACAGAGGATGAAATGGTGAGACAGCATCACCGACTCAATGGAAACGAATTTGAGCAAACTCCAGGAGATAGTGGAGGACACAGGAGGGTGGCGTGCTGCAGCCCATGGGGTCACAAACAGTCAGACACAACTTAGCCACTAAACAACAAATAATTCTTGTGATAAGCAAAGCATTGTTGTTTTAATCTGAAATAAATTGAAGTGTATCATGCACTGTATTCTCCTTTAAAATGAGCCTCCTTGTTGTCACTTTTATTCTTAGGGTCTTTTCAAAGTGAAGGATATCTCAGCTTCTAGAAATGGAAAAATCAATAATCTTCAAAAGATAGTTTTCTCATCTATCTCTGTTGCTGCAAACCAGATCAAATCAGATGAAGTTTTTTCTTTATTAGGCACTGATTTTAATGAATTCTGTCCATTGATTTTTTTTAATCCCTTAATTTAGCCCTTTGTCCCTTCTATAAACCTTATATATATATCCTCCTCTTATTCTTCCCATGATGTCATGACACTTCAAATACATTAAGCTGTTCTATAGGAAGAATTGGGCCGACCAGGTGGCGCTAGTGGTAAAGAACCCACATGCCAATGCAGAAGATGTAAGAGACTCAGGTTCAATCCCTGGTTTCGGAAGATCCCCTGGAGGAGAGCATGGCAACCCACTCCAGTATTCTTGCCTGGAGAATCCCATGGAGAGAGGAGCGCGGCCGGCTACAGTCCATAAGGTTGCAAAGAGTCAGAGGTGACTGAAGCAACTTAGCACACACACGTAGGAAGAATTAGTCCCATTTATTTGTCCTCACTCTTTATTATTGTGTGAGATAAAGACCACAAGCTGACCGCCTAAATCCATTCCTTCCTTCTTCCTGGACTGGGGTACATTTCCTGATTTCCTTTACAGTTATGTGACTAGGTTCTCGCCAGTGGAATGTGAGCAGAAATCGTGTGCACCCTGCCAGGGCAAGCTCCTTAACCCCCAGTCATGCTCCTCCACGTGCTTTCCTCTCCAGGCAACTGCGGAGGGAACCATAAGGAAACCATGTGGGAAACAGCAGGCTCACCATCACACTCAGGTCCTTGAGATCCTATGCCCCAGCCACCGCCACCCTGCGCTCCCTCAGTGAGAGAAGAACACGCTTTTCATTTAAGCCACTGGATTTCAGGGGCTTATGTTACCATATTCCCTAATCAATTACCTGAAATCATTACCTGAACATAAGTACCATAGCAAACACCTAAAACGTATGGAATTAGTTTACTGTTCAGAACAAAGGAAGGAGGCAAGCACGTATCTAAGACTGAGAACTAGAGCTCGTGTTATCCATGGGGAAAAATAACTTAATAAAATTATCACCTCTGATCACTCAGAAGGCAGACCAAAAGCCTATTAAGTCTGTAGCTCTAGGGGAAGCAATTAGAAGCAGCAAGAATATTAGTGTACATTGGCCACTATTTATTGCTTTTAGCAAAGTATTACAAGAAAGAGATGATCTCAGGCAAAAATGGTCTAGTTTGCCGGCTGAAGTGAAACTAAATAAAAACACTCTTAGAATTCAGAGCTTCTTAGGGCTGGGAAAACTGGTGTTTTCTGTACATCAAATGCTAGAAGATTTGTAGGTCATAAAAAAGGAGGGAGAGCCAGCCCAGTGACAAAGATAACATCAAGCACGTTGCCTTGCCACCTAAGATGACCATTTCAGACGTCAATGCAAATTCCACGAGGGCAAAGTGGATGGGCTGAGAAAAAAAGAAAAAAAGATAACATCAAGCACGTTGCCTTGCCACCTAAGATGACCATTTCAGACGTCAATGCAAATTCCACGAGGGCAAAGTGGATGGGCTGAGAAAAAAAGAAAAAGACTGTAGAACCAACCTAGAAAAGAATTTGGAGCTTATTTACTTCCACACGAAACCGACTGCAACCAAGTAAGTCAGAAGCCTCTCATGTTTTTAGGCAAACTGCACTGCCCGGAAACCACAAGCTTGTGTCTGTAAAATTGCTCTCATACAGGATCAGAAAGTGTAATTTGAAAAGTGTGTAACTCCTTATAACATACTCCCCAATATCCACCCCATACATAACCATGGGAATAACGGATAAGACTTTTCTTGTCCTCTAGCCACCAAGAACAATGGACAAGAAAGCCCCCTGAAAGGACAGACCCAGAATCTACCAAGACATTTTCTTCAAAGGGTTGGGGTTCCTTACAATATCCCCCAAAACAGGAGTCCATCATTGCTGTGGACTAGGGACTTCTCTGAGAGTTTTTATCACGATCATCCTATCCGCTTTGTATATTAGCTGACCAGAGAGAAGGCAGGTAACTTGTTTTTTGGTTCAGAGCATGCTGGACTTTGAGAAATCAGATCTGGACCTGAAGCAGTGGTCTGAGCCTCACCTGGAGATTCTAGTCTTCAAAACTGATAAAATTGTCAGATGAAATGTCAGTTTTTCTCCCCTAAAGAGTATGCATGTTTTGTGTAAGGCGGGGTGGTGACCAAAGGGGCTAATTGTGATACAGATTGCTACATGTCTACCAAAATCCCTTCTGCCCTTCCTTCTGGGCACGCAGCTGGACTTCACTTCTCAGCACCCCCAGCAGAGACATGACGAAGTTCCCTTCAATCAAGTATGATTGAAGTGATCCATGCCACTCCCAAGCATGGCCCATAGAAGCCTCTGCCACTTGTCCCTCTATGCCTTTTCTCCCTGCTGACCAACTGATGTGGGAAGGTTTTGGATGACTTCTAGATGTCACGTGTTGAAGCTGGCAGGGTTCTTCAGTAGCTGTGTGGTGCAGAGAGGCCACCAACTCAAATCCTATCATAGTGACTCTTTGCTTTTCAAGCCACTGAAATTTGGATTTTATTTTAACTGCGGCTTAGCATTCTCTAACATGTCATGCTAAACAGTAGTCACAGGGGCTCAACTTTTCTAAGAAAGGCTATAGGTGATCCGTTGAATCCAAGACCTTTACACTGTCCCTCATCACCATCCCATTCCTTTAGGACGAGGTGAGATTGTATGGTCTCTTCTTACTTCTTGTGACTCCCCCGGGTGAGTCCACGCTTCACCCTTGCCCTCCTTCCCCAGCACTTCTCTCTCTGCCGCCCTTTCTTCTTACTCCCGCTCTGCTTCCATCCAACTGTCTGCCCACCCCCACAGTCACAGGCTTTAAGCCCATGGCCTGGCATGACATCGGTCCCAGTGGTGCCCAGCAGCTTCATCACCTTTCCACAGCTCACTCACTCACCCAGCCTCCTACAGAACTACTTCATAGTTTCTTCTCTCCTCACACATCTCTAGCTCCTCTACCCTCCTTCTCACTCTGAGCTGAGGAGTTGGAATTCTATTTCAGTAAGAAAGCAGAAGCAGTCAGGGGAGAATTTCCACGAGCTCCCACCAGGCCTTTACTGCCTACCTTCATCTGTTCTCATGGAATTTGTCTTCCCTCCTGGGTGAATTGTCTGTGCTCCTTTCTGAAGCCAAAACCTCCATATGTGCACTGGGCATCCTTTCCTCTTCTCTACTCACAGATCTTACTCCAAACAACTCTCTCCTTTCTCTCCTGCACCCCCAAATTTCCCCTACACTCGATCTTTCCCATCAACACACAAAATATGCTGTAATAGATCTCATTCTAAAAGACAAAAAACTTGACTCCATACCTCCTTTCAACTCCTATCTCATTTCTCTGCTAGTTTTTATATATCCCTGAAAACAATTTGTCTATATTCACTCTTTCTCTAATTTCATTCTCTCTTGAATGCACTCCAAATAGGCTTTCTCCCTCACCATTTCACTGAAGCAGCTGATATGATGATCACTGATGACCTTCATGTTGCCAAACCCAATGGTCAATTAATAAATAATCTCTGTGTTATTCAACCTGCTGCAGCATTTATTTATTTTTTTTAATCTTTATATGTTTTTTTTTTAACTTTACAATATTGTATTGGTTTTGCCAGTCAGAATGGCTGCGATCCAAAAGTCTACAAGCAATAAATGCTGCAGAGGGTGTGGAGAAAAGGGAACGCTCTTACACTGTTGGTGGGAATGCAAACTAGTACAGCCACTATGGAGAACAGTGTGGAGATTCCTTAAAAAACTGGAAATAGAACTGCCTTATGACCCAGCAATCCCACTGTGGGGCATACACACTGCTGCAGCATTTCATACAGTCTATCATTCCTTTGTGAAATACTTGATTCTCTTGATATCCAGGGACCCGCCCTCTCAGTTCTTTGCCCTCCTTACTGGACACTTCTCTATTTCCCCAGCCTTTGATGTTGGGATGCCTTGGGCTCCATATCTTATGTTCATTCTTTGCTACGTACACTCAGACAGAGAAGGAGATGGCTGGATGGCATCACCGACTCGATGGATATGAGTTTGAGCAAGCTCTGGGAGATGGTGAAGGACAGGGAAGCCTGGTGTGCTGCAGTCAATGGGGTCACAAAGAGTCAGACTCGACTGAGTGACTGAACTGAACTGAACTGATGTACACTCATTCTCTAGACGATCTTGTCAAGTTTCGTAGCTTTTGACACCATGTCTATGCAGATGGGTTTCTTGTTTAAGCTAGAGGTCTCCCTTTAACCCCAGGCTTGCATATCCAACTGCCTTCCTGACATCTCCACTTGGGTGCCGAAATTAACTCTCCCAAAAATCAAACTCGATTATTCTTGCATGCGTCCTTGATCAATTCAGTCGTGTCCAACTCTTTGTGACCTTACGGACTGTAGCCTTCCAGCATCTTCTGTCCATTGAATTTTCCAGGCAAGAATACTGGAGTGGATTGCCTTGCCTTCCTCCAGGGGATCTTCCTGACCCAGAGATCGAACCCACACCTCCTACGTCTCCTGCATTGCAGGCAGTCTCTTTACCACTGAACCACCAAAGAAGCCCAAGTAAGTAAGTAAATGTTAGTCACCCAGTCATGCTCGACTCTTTGCGACCCCATGGACTGTAACCTGTCAGGCTCTTCTGTCCATGAGATTTTCCAGGCAAGAATACTGGAGTAGGTTGCCATTTTTTTCTCCAGGGGGTCTTCCCGACCCAGGGATCAAACCAGGTTTCCTGCACTGCAGGCAGACTCTTTACCGACTGAGCTACAAGGGAAGTCCCCAAAGATTATCCTTAATCCTGCTCAATGTGAGTAGCTCCATTTTTGAGTTGCTTAAGCCAAAGCCTCCATCCTCTTTCCCTAACCCTCCACAACCAGTGCATAAGCATGTCCTCTTTCCTCTACTTCAGACTATATCCAAAATCTGACCACATTGTACCACCTCCATCACCATCATCTCTCACTGGATTACTATGATTGTGTCCTGGGCTCAAGACTGTTTATTTCTGGGGCTTCCTTGGTGGTCCAATGGCTAAGACTCCACTCCCAATACAGGGGGCCCAGGTTCGACTCCTGGTCAGGGAGCTAGATCTCACGCAGCACAGCTAAGAGTCTGCACGCCACAACTGAAGACCCTGCACGTGGTAATCAAAGAGCAGGCACAACCTAAACAAATTTAAAAATAAATTTTAAAAACCTGCTTATTTCCTCCCAATATCTAGATTCCCACCTTCTACACTGATAGAATTTTTAACAAAATTTAGATTTTTCTAACACTTTTTGCAGCTTGGTGTAGCCAAGAGGATATAAGCAGAAAATCTATGGAACTTCTAGGAAGCTTCCTTAAGAGATAGCTGTAAGGTACCTTTTATGGCTTTCTCTTTATCTTTTTCTCATCCTGCTTCCTGCTAAACAGTTGACTCTTTAACCCACAGATAGGCAGCCTTAAGTTTGCTCTTTTCTATCTGTATTCGGGCCCTAGACAAGTCCTTAGAGTAATGACTTGAAAAGTTATTGATTCCCTGAGGACTTGGCAAACAAAGCTCCCATCGACCTCTAGATTCAGACCTCTGAACTTACGAATGAGAGAGAAACCACCTTTTACTCAAAGTTGCGACTTTTTGTGACCCCACGGACGGTAACCTGCCAGGCTCCTCTGTCCATGGAACTCTCCAGGCAAGGATACTGGAGTGGGTAGCCATTCCCTTCTCCAGGGGACCTTCCCAACCGAGGGACTGAATCTGGGTCTCCCACATCTCAGGCAGATTCTTTACCATCTGAGCCACCAGAGGATCCCCACCCTTTACTTAGAGCCTCTCTCGTTTGGGGGTTTCCCTCATAGCTCAGCTGGTAAAGAATCTGCCTTCAATGCAGGAGACCCCGGTTCAGTTTCTGGTCGGGAAGATCCCCTGGAGAAGGGATAGGCCACCCACTCCAGTATTCTTGGGCTTACCTTGTGGCTCAGGTGGTAAAGAATCTGCCTGCAATGCAGGAGACCTGGGTTCGATCCCTAGGTTGGGAAGATCCCCTGGAGAAGGGCAAGGCTACCCACTCCAGTGTTCTGGCCTGGAGAATCCCATGGACTATACAGTCCATGGGGTTGCGAAGAGGCAGACACAACTGAGTGACTTTCACTTTCACTGTCTATTATTTGGAGAACACTGGCACTGCTGAACTTCATTCAAGACAATATGCCTTCTCATTTTTCTCCTGATCTCACTCTCATTCCTTTTTTAAAAAATTAATTATTTTCCCCATGGCATCAGCCAGAAATGATTTCAGCTTGGCTCAAGTTACTCCTGCAGTCAAAGCCTCCCAGGAGCTTCCCAGGTGACTCCCATCATGGGCTCATCAAGGCCCTCCCCAGACCTGTCTGGGCTTCCATGTTCCGCCCTCCCTGCTCCTCCTCTGCCGTCGTATCCACCCTCTCTTCTCCCCACTGGTCCTCTTCAGACACAATGGCCACTCTCTGGCTCACAGGCACACTGCAGCCACAGGGCTGTGCACTCTTTGCTTCATCTTTTGTTATCTCTCGTGGTTCACTCTTTCGCAATTTCCTCAAGACGGTACTCAGATGTCACCTTATTTATCAAGCAGGCCTTTTCTGATACCTAATCTAAACCACCACCGCCACCACCACCAGGATATTTCTCATAAAAATCGAGGTTTTCAACTTCTTTAGAAAATGCAAGTGCTCTAACAAGGCTGGGCCCAGTTTTCACAGGGCAGCAATGGATCTGAGCCGGGAATAGCATCCCGGTGGGACCTTTAGTTATCCTTCCCATACAATTTCTGTTTGTGCGCTGTCCTCACACCTTGACAGGAACAAAGCATGTTATGTTTATTTTATGTAAATGACTATGCAAACTTAGCTTCAAGCACCACCACCAGCTGCCCCATCCCATCCCCAGCCCAAGTTGGGTGGTCATCCTTCTAAGTAAAAGTCTGAAGTTGCTACTGGGTAGAAATTAGGAGCCATAAACATTTATGCCCACCGCCCACCCCACCCCCACCACAGATTCCCTGTTGTCTTGTATCCCCCTACTTCACTAATTCACAATTTTGACTGGCTGTTCAAGACTTGATGGCTTAGAGTATTTAGTTCTCCCAAATTTATAGGGGAAAACGTAAAGATTAAGAAGCTTTTTGACACCAAAGGATTGACTCTTCAATAGAGGAACTCAAGAGACAGTCACTGCATGTGACTTTCAATACCTGATGCTCTTAAGGCTGAGTTCTGTCACCAGATCATTTTACGAGGCCATATGGCTCACTCCTGCAGAGCTGTTTGATTTGGTTCAGAGCCCAAGTCTGTTTTCCTTTTAAATGTCAAAACAGACCAACCAGGTTTTGAACATGTGCAGAGCTCGTTGCAAACAGATTAATCTTTCCTAGTAGGAAATTTAGCCTTGTGTGAAAGAACTATTTCAAACAACTAAAAGGTGAGTTGCATTATTGAGCTGGTGAAAGCTATACTTAGAAGTTACTAAAGACAATTGCTAGTTCAAGTGAAGTTCAAATTCCTTCAAGTGAGTAACATAAGAAGTTTAGGTAGAGCTTGGGAGTGCTCTGTTACATACTTATATCAAGTTTGTATTAAAGAAAAGTGTTGATGTTTCCATGTTAATTTTACCATGTCTTTATAAACATTTCCAAAATCAAATTCTTGGAAAATGGTAATCAAAACTGAATGAATGAAGCTCTTGGATTTTTCTTTTAACAGTTTGTTCAGGATTAGGAATGATAAAATAATTTCATTCATTCATCCAAAATCAGGCAACAAACATTTATTCAGCCATACCAGGAGCCGTTCTGGGCACTAAATTCAGACCAGTGGGCAAAAGAGCCAAGTCCGCAGTCTCGTGGAGATTATAATCTCACGGAGCAGAGTCAGGGAGAGGCAGTAAACAAGCGACCGTACCAGACACTGGGCACAAAGCGAAGTGCCTCGAAGCAGGCCGGGCGGGCTTCTTCACGCTTAATCTCCAGCATCTGAAGGGGCTTAGGAGGATGAATGGATTAATGACTTAATTTGATACACTCCTATGAGACAAAGCATTTGCCGTGCAGCCATGGAACTCAGGCTCTGAACCAGGCCTTGGTTCACCCTCCCACAGACGGAGGCCTTGTGTGTGTTGGCTGCAGGTGGTGCCCACATGGAAAAGCCTGAAGAAACAAAGCCCTTTATATGGACTCTGAATGCAATCCCTTCCCCCCGACACATACACCCCACCCTGGCCCCCTATACCAAGGGCTAGAGAGAGACTTATCTCCTCTAAAAAGTGCAGATTCTTATAAAGTTGAGAACTTCCCAGTTTCTCTAAAGCAAATTAGACCTTCCCTTAGAACAAAGTCGGTCTGGATGGGAAAGGTGTCCCTAATTCAAGTGTTTCCTAAGAAGCTTTCTTTGTTCCTCTCAGTGTCCCTCTTGGGGAGGCAATCCTTACCCAGGCTCCCTGTTCTTTCCCTGGGGTGTCTTCACCCATCTGGTCATGAACAGTAGTTCCTAATTGCTTCATTCAACAAAGTCAGCACTTCCTGTTTCCAGATTCTGTGCTGTGTTGGCAGTTTGAATGGTCTTTCTCCCTCTTCAGTTCCAGGAAGATGGTATCTTTGCTTGTAGACTTTGCTTACCCCTAGGGGAAAGAGAAATCCGCAGACATGCCCGCATGCTGAACCCAATATCTGAGTTAAAAATCATAAAATACAGTTTTGCTCTTGGCCTTGTCAGGAACCTCTAAGACCTTTCCAAATGACAGTCTCTGAAATATCAGAGGATTGGGTTGTCTCCCCATCACATCAACCTAGGAAGCATGGGAGAGCTGAAGCTAGTGGGGGGCCAAAGGCCGAGAGAAAGAAGAAAGGGGGTGACCTGATTCATGACAAATTAATCTCAGAGGAAAAACTAGACTTCCTGAGGTCAGCAAAGTTGCTGGGGTGCATTGAGATTGCTGTGGGCTGGGGGCCCTTTTCCTATGGGATCTCCTTCCTCTGTTAAATAATGTCACCAATTATATTTCTTGACTGTGTTGGTATAAGGAAGACTATAATCCAAGCATCATGAATGGAGATTCATGAGGATTCTAGGCAGATTTTGTTATTCCTTTTAAAAATGAAATTAAAACAATCTTGTGGGCCCCTACAAGTATTGGGGGGTTCTAGACATTGATTCTGGTGCCTCGTGGAGAATTCAGCCTATGTTGGTGCCTTAGCTCCTTTGCTGTTTCTTCCAGACCAATATCCTGGGTGTCTAGTACCTTCCTCTGTCCACTGCTTGTCCTGCCCATAGACCTCATAAGGGCATCTTGGCCAGTCGTGGAGTGGGGGAAGATGTCCTAAACCAAGCAACTTCCTGTGTCCACTTCCTGCTAGCCCCATGAGACCTGGCCTCAGCTGTCACTTCTCCACTGAAACTGCCCCTATTGAGGCCATTAGGGGCCTCTAGGTTGTCAGAACTCATGCATGATGGTCAATTCTTACATTAATACTTTAGGTCTTCCTAAGACATTTGACACCATTCTCCATTTAATTAGCTTTTGTTGAGTGCTCACATGTTTCAGGTTGCATTGCAGATTTTAGAGGCATACTTCTCAACTAAACAGAAAAGACTCCAGCTCTCATAGGGCCTTCTGTGTGGCACGGAATCCAGATAAATAAACAGCAAGTAAAATTTGTCTGGGGATGCTCTAGAATACAAAGGCCCCTAACTGGAACTTGAGAAGTCAGGAACTGCTTCCTGAAGCAGAGAAAACCTTACCTAAGACCAGGAAGGTGACTAAAATGCCACCTGGTGATTTGGGAGAAGTGCGTTTAGGTGGAAAGAGTAAATTCACACACAGCTGGTGATAAGAGGACCAACTGCACACCTGAGGAATAGACAGTGATCCCACAGAGCAGGGGTCTAGGTGGCGTCAGTGGTTAGGAATCCGCTTGCCCACACAGGAGACACGGGTCCAATCTCTGGATTGGGAAGATCCCCTGGAGGAGGGAATGGCAACCCACTCCAGGATTCTTGCCTGGAAAATCCCATGGACAGAAGAGCCTGGTGGGCTACAGTCCATGGGGTCACAAAGGGTCAGACATGACTGAGCAACTGAGCACTCGGGGAGTTTGCTCTGGGAGGTGTCATGAGCATGTTGGCATCAAAGGGAGATGACTCTGGTGTCAGTGAGGAGAATGAATTAGAGTGCGGTGGTCTGGGGGTCAGAGAGCCAACAGGATGCTGTGGATGGGATCTGGACAAAAAAGATAGTTTCTGAACGACGGAAGAAGCAGAGGGAAAGAGAAGTGGACAGATCAAAATGACTCCATCAGCAGGACTGGGTGATAGACTGGATTTGGATGCAGGTGGGGAAGGATGGTATCCATCTGGGTTCTTAGTGGCAGAAACTGAATCCTCTTTTCTGGTTAAGCAGAGTGAGTTTTGTTAATATGATATTAGGCTGCAACACAATCTTTGGGAGGGCCGGAAAACCCAGGTTAGAAGGCTCACTGCCAGGAGCAGAGCCGTCCAGTCATAGCACAGGGCTGCAGGAACAGAATCACAGCTGCTTCTGGCTTCATCCTGTAAGACTGAGCATGCGTGCTAAGTCGCATCGGTCATGTATGACCCTTTGCGACCCCATGGACTGTAGCCTATCAGGTTTCTCTGTCCATAGGATTCCCTAGGCAAGAATACTGGCGTGGGTTGCCTTGGCCTTCTCCAAGGGATCTTTTCAACCCAGGGGTCAAACCCACATCTCTTCTGTCTTCTGCATCGAGAGCCAGGCTCTTTACCACCAGTACCACCTGGAACCAGACACCAGAAACTTTACCCCAGAAGAGTCAGATGCCTCCACACTTCTGATTGCCACAAGAGGCTACTCCCCTCTTCAATGGCAAAACCCAGACCTGAACCCAAGTCATAGTCCATCAACAGGAATGGACCAAGGAGATGTGGTGAGTGGACATACAATGGACTATGACTCAGCCTATAAAAGGGAATGAAATTCTGCCACGTGCAGCAATGTGGATGGACCTAGAGAGTATTATGCTCAGTGAAATAAGCAAGATCGAGACAAATACTGTAACACATCACTTATCTGTGGAATCTAAAAAAACAAGTAATGTGCATGGCAAAGCAGAAACAGACCCACAGATGTGAGGAAACAAACTCGTAGTCACCAGTGAGGAGGGGAGAGGGCGAGGGGCAAGATCGTGATAAGGGATGAAGAGATACAGACTACTTTGCATAATATGGCAACAAGGATATGTTGTGTGGCACAGGGAATTAAAGTCAGTATCTTGTCATGACTTTTAGTGGGGTATAATCTGAATCACATTGGAAGGACTGATGCTGAAGCTGAAGCTCCAATACTTTGGCCACCTGATGAAGAGTCAACTCATGGGAAAAGCCTCTGATGCTGGGAAAGATTGAGCGCAAAAGAAGAAGGGGTCAGCAGATGAGATGTTTAAATAGCATCACCGACTCACTGCACATGAATTTGAGCAAGCTCTAGGAGATAGCAGAGGACAGGGGAGCCTGGCGTGCTGCAGTCCATTGGGTCCCAAAGAACCGGACACAACTTGAGCAACTGAACAACAACACAGTTGAGACTAATGTCTCTTGTAAATCAACTGTACTTTCAAGTAAAAAATAGAGCTCAGGCCTGGCTGACTCTAGAGAGCTGTCTCTTTTCATAGACCACAATCTCCTCATCACTGAGACTGCTCTAGCTGGGACTGTATGTCTGGGAGATTAACATTTCTCAGGATAATTAAACATCATCCTTCACAGGAACTGAAAAGAAGAGTCCACTCAGCCCAAACAAGCAAAGTGAGCAGGAAATCCAACCTCGAGACAGTAATTTTAGGGAACAAGAAGGCATGAGTCATGATCCAAAATAGAAAGACTAAAGCGTGGGATTCTGCTTATGCCAAAATAGATGCAGGGACTCAGTTTCAACTGTAGCATGTGGGAGGGAGAAGTTCTGCTGAAAGTTAGGCTGTCTGGAGAGAAATGGACATCCTAGACACATTGAAATGAGTGTTTTCTAATGCTTCCTCCTTGGAATAAAAGCTATGACAAACCTAGACAGTGTATTAAAAAGTAGAGACATCACTTTGCCAACAAAGTTCCATCTAGTCAAATCTATGGTTTTTCCAGGAGTCGTGTATGGATGTGAGAGTTGGACCATGAACAAGGCTGGTCGTCAAAGAACTGATGCTTTCAAACTGTGCTGCTTTAAAACTATGGTGATGGAGAAGGCTCTTGAGAGTCCCTTGGACTGCAAGGAGATCAAACCAGTCAATCCTAAAGGAAATCAATCCTGAATATTCATTGGAAGGACTGATGCTGAAGCTGAAACTCCAGTACTTTGGCCACCTGATGGGAAGAGCTGACACAGTGGAAAAGACCTTGATGCTGGGAAAGATTGAAGGTGGGAGGAAAAGGGGATGACAGAGGATGAGATGGTTGGATGGCGTTGCTGACTCAATGCACATGAGTTTAAGCAAATTTCAAGAGATAGTGAAGGACAGGGAAGTCCAGTGTGCTGCAGTCCAGGGGCTTGCAAAAAGTTGGACACGATTTAGCAACTGAACAACAAAACATTTTCTAATTAATGTCTGAAAGAGATGTATATGTCTATTTAATAAATTGTTGTTATATTCTACCCTTAAAAAGTTGTACTTAGTAATTTATGTCAATATGGGACTCACTCAGAAAATTAAAATTTGACCTTATTTGGCTTCGCTGGCAGCTCCGTGATAAGAATCTGCTTGCCAGTACAGGAGTCACAGGTTTGATCCCTGGTCCAGGAAGATCTCACGTGCCTCGGAGCAACGAAGTCCATGCTCCACAACAATTGAGCTTCTGCCCTGGAGCCCAGGAATTGCAACTACTGAGCCCACGCGCCACAGCCACTGACCCAAATGCCCTAGAGCCCGTGCTCCACGACGAGAGGCCACCCCAATGGGAAGCCCACACCCCGCGACTGCAGAGTAGACCCCACTCCCCACAATTAGAGAAAAGCCTGCACGGCAATAGAGACCCAGCACAGTTCAGTTCAGTTCAGTCGCTCAGTCGTGTCCGACTCTTTGCGACCCCATGGACGGCAGCACGCCAGGCCTCCCTGTCCATCACCAGCTCCCGGAGCTCGCTCAAACATGTCCATTGAGTCAGTGATGCCCTCCAAACATCTCATCCTCTGTCATCCCCTTCTGCTCCTGCCTTCAATCTTTCCCAGCATCAGAGTCTTTTCCAATGAGTCAGCTCTTCACATTAGGTGGCCAAAGCTTTGGAGTTTCAGCTTCAGCATCAGTCCTTTCAATGAATATTAAGGACTGATCTCCTTTAGGATGGACTGGTTGGATCTCCTTGCAGTCCAAGGGACTCTCAAGAGTCTTCTCCAACACCACAGTTCAAAAGCATCAGTTCTTTGGCACTCATCTTTCTTTATAGTCTAACTCTCACATCCATATGTGACTGCTGGAAAAATCATAGCTTTGACTATATGGACCTTTGTCAGCAAAGTAATGTCTCTGCTTTTTCCAAGGAAAATCATTCAGTATCACAGTAATCCAAGTCTATGCCCCGACCAGTAATGCTGAAGAAGCTGAAGTTGAATGGTTCTATGAAGACCTACAAGACCTTCACAAACTAATACCCAAAAAAGATATCCTTTTCATTAAAGGGGACTGGAATGCAAAAGTAGGAAGTTAAGAGATACCTGGAGTGACAGGCAAATTTGGCCTTGGAGTATAGAATGAAGCAGGGCAAAGGCTAATAGAGTTTTGCCAAGAGAATGCACTGGGCATAGCAAACACCCCCTTCCAACAACACAAGAGACGACTCTACACATGGACATCACCAGATGGTCAACACCGAAATCAGATTGATTATATTCTTTGCAGCCAAAGATGGAGAAGCTCTATACAGCCAGCAAAAACATGACTGGGAGCTTACTGTGGCTCAGATCATGAACTCCTTATTGCCACATTCAGAGAAAAGCCTGCACAGCAATAGAGACTCAGCACAGCCAAAAATAAAAATAAATAAAATATGTTTAAATATTTGAACTTACCTTATTTTCTACTTTTTTATATTATAAAATATTCCACTGAATCCAAGTTAAAGTTATTCCAAAACATCCTTACTATCTACAATTATAGTAAGAAAATAGAGTTGCTTGACCAGTTCTTTGAGCTATAAGAAACTGAATTTGATAGATTCGGTTCAGCTCAGTTCAGTTGCTCAGTCATGTCTGACTCTTTGCAACCCCATGGACTACAGCATGCCAGGCCTCCCTGTCTATCACCAACTCCTGAAGGTCACTCAAACTCACGTCCATGGAGTCAGTGATGCCATCTAGCCATCTCATCCTCTGTTGTTCTCTTCTCCTCCTGAAACAGAGCAAGACCATATGGTTCTTGCCCACCCCTCACCATGTTCTCTGCCTGTAGACAACTTTAGTCAAAGAATAAGTTTAATCAGAGAAGTGGGAAATGCTGAAACAAAGGAAAACAGTCTCAGGAGACTAAATAATAATGTGGTAATTAAACATAGTCAAGGACCTTTAGTTCTCAAGGGCTATAGATAATATTCTGAGCCACATCCTGTAAGCTGTCTTAGATACCACAACACCAGGTGGAGAAGGTAACTACATGATGACCAGACTCTACCCAGGAGCTGCCACAATTCCGAGAACTGACTGTAAAGAAATGGGAACAAGTGCACCCCAGAACTAAAGATTAACTGTGCCTAAAACAACCAAGATGATGCTAGTCAGACCACTGATGACCAATTGAAGATGACTGTTAGAGCTGACTATGCTGTTTCTGCATGTAACCCACCCCCCATCACTCTGTCTATAAACGCTCTCACCCCCTGCTTGTCAGTGGGAGGGTGGGGGGCGGGCATCAGCCTTTGAACAGATGTCTGCCACCCTCTCCACCCCAGTTGCTGGCACCTGAAATAAAGCAAACTTTCCTTTCCATCAACCTGGCTGGTTTACTGGCATTTAAGTGGTGAGCAGCCAGACCTCCCATGCATACCTTTTGATAGCACTCCTGCCTTCAATCTTTCCCAGCATCAGGGTCTTTTCCAACGACTCCACTCTTTGCAACATGTGCCCAAAGTACTGGAGTTTCAGCTTCAGTATCAGTCCTTCCAATGAATATTCAGGACTGATTTCCTTTAGGATGGACTGGTTGGATCTCCTTGCAGTCCAGGGGACTCTCAAGAGTCTTCTCTAACACCACAATTCAAAAGCATCAATTCTTTGGGGCTCAGCTTTCTTGTCAGTTCCCAAATATCTGCAGTCATTATTTGGGCTAATATTTTCCACAGGCAGCTTGTGCATCAGGAACTGAGCTTTGAACTTTACATTATTTCACTTAATTCATGTAACAATCCAAAGAAGAAAGTACAATTATTATCCTAATTTTACCAAAAAAAAAAGGGGGGGGGGAATTATAGATTTAAAGAGGTTAAAATCTTGTACAATATAACTCAGCTACTATGTGGGAAATTGAGATTTAAATCTATGAATAATTAATATATTGTAATTTGAAAGGATTAGTCACCAGACCAGTGCCCTTTTCACGTGAACCCAAGCCTTTAAGTTCCAAAGGGGCTGAAATCAAGCTGCACAAAAGTGACTCAATGTATTACTGAGTTCTGGACATGAAGATGAAAGGTTCTTCTGAAAGTGACATCTTAATAAACTGTTCTAAGAAACAGTGTCTCTAGGGGGCACAAGAAGACCTCATTCTTAATCACTGTGATTTACAGATAACTTGCCTCACTATCAGACCGTGAAAACCATCACAAAGAATCAAACCAACAGACTCAAAAGAGCATATCTTTCCAAGATCAAAGTCAGAATTCACTCTCCAAGTATGGACTTGCAATTAACCTGCACCACCCCGTCACCCTGGGCTGAAAAGTAAAGCAGTGAAAGTGCTAGTCGCTCAGTCGTGTCCGACTCTTTGTGACCCCGTGGACTGCAGCCCACCAGACTCCTCTGTCCATGGGATTCTCCAGGCCAGACTACTGGAGTGGGCTGCCATTCCCTTCTCCAGGGGATCTTTCTGACCCAAGGGTTGAACCTGGGCCTCCCATGTTGCCTGCAAATTCTTAACCTTCTGAGCTACCGGAGAAGCCCTGACTCTGGACTGAGCTGCAGATCAAAGGTGACTGCATTTGTTTGGAACCAAGAAATGGACTTTATCAAGCACTGTGATTTCCTTAGGCCATCTTACTCCATCTGACACACAGATACTAAAACTTGTTTCCAGCCGGATGGTTGAAAACTGAAATGAGCTTTTGAAGAGGTGGAGGGCCAAAGGTATATCACAGCTGTGTCTTCATAACTAAGATCCTCAGTTCAGCCTGACCTAATAGTAGTGATGCTATGTTTCACACTTGGCAATTAACCTTCCTGGGCCTGCCTGCCTTTCTTAGCACAACAGTAGTCCTGAGACCTTTCACTCAAAGGCTTCTGATGGCTTTTTTTTGGATCATATGGCAGATGACCCCCATTAAAATCAGAGATCTCTGTTTACTTTAAAAACAACAGCAAAATCCATCTTCAGCCTTGTATGGAGACTTCCCTGGCGGCGCAGTGGATAAGAATCCACCTGCCAATGCAGGGGACAGGGGGTTCGACCCCTGGGCCGGGAAGATTCTGCATGCTGAGAGCAACTCAGCCCCTGTGCCACAAGTACTGAGCCCATGCTCTAGAGTCCATGAGTTGCAACTACTGAAGCCCACACACCTAGAGCCTGAGCCCTACAACAAGAGAAGTCACTGCAAGGAGAAGCCTGTGCACCCTACAAAGGGTAGACCCCCCCCCCCTTTACTGCAACTAGAGAAAGCTTGTGCACAGCAACAAAGACGCAGGGCAGTCAAACATAAATAAGTAAATAAATTTTTTTACAAAGATTCCTATGGGATTTGAGGGATGTTTGTTCTCAAGAAAGCAGCGTATTGCCACCCACCGTGAATGACAAGATGGTGTACTCATCTACCCACCAGGAGGGCAAACTCATCTGCCTCTCAATCCAATGAAAGGCAGCAAAGTTCTTCATCCTTAATAATCACCGTAATATACTCATGGGGGGGATCAGATTTGCCTCCCATAGAGCAGTGGAGGGATTCTCAAGTTACTCCAGGTGGTTTATCTTACAAGGCAGAAGTTGGAATTCAGCAAAGGCTTTCTAACATTGACTCTGTTCCACTAATCGACAGGCTAAGATTCGTGCATGCCAGATTCGATGCTAATATTCTAAATTATTCAAACATGACCCCAAAATAATACCGTGCACTCCCACTGATCCTACTCGGGTGATTCTCAGACAGAAATGAAGTAGCTCCTGTCTTAGGCTGCCTGGGGGTCCAGGGTCTTCAGTAAATGGACTGCCTTCTAACAACACCTCGTAATCTGTCTGCTTCACGACATTGTTAAAAAGCACTGTTAAAAATCTGTATTTAAGAAGAAATGGTCCAAGGGACATTCTAACCACCTCATTCTCTACAGCAAACAGTTTCAGCCCAGACTCTTCTACCACAATCTAGATTTACATTCCTTACCTTGAAGAGAAAAACAGCTTGAACAATGTAAGATATTTAGAGATGCCATTAACCTGTCCTTGGCCATTAGGAATGCTAATAAAGATCTTGCACTATGATCCCAATTACAAGAGTCAAAATCTTTGGATGGAATCTTCAAGCGTGTAAGAAGATAGCCATGGAACTCCAGAGTGGGGTTTTTTAATTATTTGATTTCTTTTTTATATAATTTATTTATTTTCAATTGGAGGCTAATTGCTTTACAATGTTGTGTTGGTTTCTGCCATACATCAGCATGAATCAGCCATAGGTATACACACCCCCTTCCTCCAGAACCTCCCTCCCACCTCCCACCCCATCCCACCCCTCTAGGTTGTCACAGAGCACCAGGCTGAGCTCCTTGAGCTCAATACAGTAGTCATTTAAGAAGGAAAAAGGGAGGGGGGATCCAGAGTGTTTTGTATCCCACACCCCTTTTTTCTTTTTAAATAACTGATTAATAACTTGATTGCATTCATGGATTAGTGTATTAGTGCTAGTCGCTCAGTTGTGCCTGACTCTAAGTGGCCCTACAAACTCTAGCCTGCCTGGCTTCTCTGTCCTTGGGATTCTCCAGCAAGAACACTGGAGTGGGTTGCCATTCCCTTCTCCAAGGGATCTTCCCAACCCAGGGATCAAACCCGGGTCTCCTGCATTGTGGGCAGATTCTTTACTGTCTGAGCTACAGGGAAGATCTGTACTGAACAGTACAGTAGAAATTTAAAAAGGAAAAAGGGAGGGGGATATCCAGAGTGTTTTGTATCCCCACATTCCTTTTTCCTTTTTAATAACCGATTAATAACTTGATCCCATTCATGGATTTTCCATATCCCAGAAAACAAACAAGAGAAAGCAAGCATTCCTTCATATACATATAAGATCTTCTTTTAAGAACAATGGGTCTTAAATAGGAAGGCTGTAAAGTCACAGAGGACCCCACGAGATAGTACTTGTCAGAAATAGGGTTGCTGCTGAGTTAGCTACTATTCAAACTATGTTTGTTGGTGTACTTCTTTCTCTAAATGCTATCCTGGTATCTTGCTAAATCATCAAAAATGCAGGCAACATCAACTTCATTCTGACAGAAATACCTCCTTTGAGTTACGATTTAGTGTGAGGTCCTTGGCCAAAGAGAGATTTTTTTTTTCCCTGCAAATTTTATAGACATAAAACTGTGTTGATGACATTTTTGGTGTCTTTCATCTAAGAATCCATGTTGTAAATTCCTCTTAGGATGTAGGGACACAAAAACTTGTAATACCCACAAATTAGTTTATAATAAAACATCAATGTGTTTCTCTTGTTTTTAGAAAGATGAAAAGGGGATGGAATCATCAACCACTTTGCTCTTTCTAAAGCAATTATTTTCCCATACTCCTGAATCATTCCAGTTTTTTCTTTTTATTTAACTGTCTGCGTGTGTTTATATAAAAAGCGTGTTTTTATAATATGTGTATGTGTCTTATTATGTCACTATAAATCCTATCTATAAAAGGATCATTTATATACCTATATATGATAAATGATACATGCCTAAATATCACAGATCTGTGTTGTGTGTGTGTGCACGTGTGCTCAGTTGTGTCTGCCTCTTTGCAGCCCTATGGGCAGTAGACCGCCACGCTCCTCTGTCCATGGAATTTTTTCAGGTAGAATACTGCAGTGGGTTGCCATTTCCAACTCCAGGGGGTCTTCCTGACCCAGGGATGGAATCTGTCTCTAGCCTCTTCTGCACCTCCTGCACTGGCAGGTGGATTCTTTACCACTGGGGAAGCCTGTACGTGATAAATAAATACATACGCATACCTAGATGCAATGGAGAGCCCACCAGAAGCATTCCAGAAGCAGACTGCCGAGCCCAGCTCTTCCATCGGCATCAGGGGGGCTTGAGGAGGGGGTGAAGATGTTCTGTGTCCTGGCCTCCTTGACTCCCCTCTGATGATCTATTGCTATGTCGCAAATTGCTATGTCGCAAATCACCCCCAAACAATGGTTTAAAGACAGTAACAGGTACTTGACTCACAAATCTGGGGCTGACTGAGAACAGCTAGCCAGCTCGGGATGGTTTTTCCCAGGGAAGTGTCGGGTGACGCTTTGAGTTGTCACGACTGGGGAGGCGCTGCTCGCATCTAGTGAGCAGAGCCCAGGGAGGCGCCCGCGGGGAGGGCCTGTCCGCTCTGCGGCTGAGAAACCTCCCACTAGGCAGTTCTCTTTTGAGGTCTCTCATACAGTTGCGATTAGGTGGCCGTGGGACTGAGGTCATCCTGTGGCTTCTTTGCGATTAGGTGGCCGTGGGACTGAGGTCATCCTGTGGCTTCTTTGTGATTAGGTGGCCGTGGGACTGAGGTCATCCTGTGGCTTCTTTGCGATTAGGTGGCCGTGGGACTGAGGTCATCCTGTGGCTTCTTCACTCCACCTCTGGTGCCTGGGCTGGGAAGCCCCGATCAACTGAGGGCTGAAGTGGCTGGTGCACCTCGGGTCTCTCTCCCTTTCTCTCTCTCTCTGTGATTATTCTGTACGGTTTCCCCACAGGGCAGCCTTGGGAAATCCATGCTTCTCACCTGAAGCATGGCTGAAGGCTTGCAGAGTGGACGCCATCAGGGATTCCTAGGAGCTGGGTGGCTTTCTGAGCCCAGCCTTGGAAGCCCTTCACTGTCACGCCTGCAGTGACAAATAACAAAGATACCCTCCCCCTGGTTGTCCAAAAAGAAAAAGGGGAGAACCACCCCTCAATCTGGCAGTGATGAAGTACATCAGATCTGGGAAAGCCAGCAAAAACCCAACATTCAAATGAAGATTCACATCCTTATAACATAAAACCCCAAGGGTCCAGCTTTCAACCAAACATCATTTATACCAAGAACTAGGAAGAGCTCAAACTTAATGAGAAAAGACAATCAACAGATGCCAACACCTTAATGACATAGATGATAGTAAAGGTTAACTGACAAGGACTATACACCAGTCATCAAAGAAATGCTTTAATAAGCAATTATGAAAACACTTGAGACAAATGAAAAAGCAGAACGTCTTAGCAAAGAAAAAGAAAATACAAAGAAGAACAAGATGCATATTGGGGAACTAAAAATTATAAAAGCCAAAATTAAAATTTAAAAGTCAGTGAAAGGGCTAACTAGAAAAATGGAGGAGACGGAGGAAAGAATCAGTGAGATTGAAGATACCTAATTTGAAAAACAGAGAGAAAGCAGATTGAAAAAAGTGAACAAAACCTCTGAGACATTTGGGACTACAAGTCCCAGAAGAAGAGAAAAAAGAAAAAACAGTCTAACTTGATTCTCAATGTAGGTAGAGGAAATATTTAAGATGAGGGAGAGTAAAAAGTTGGGGGAAAAAAAGTAAGGTTTTTGCACTTCACTCGGAGAAGGCAATGGCACCCCACTCCAGTACTGTTGCCTGGCAAATCCCATGGACGGAGGAGCCTGGTAGGCGCAGTCCATGGGGTCGCTAAGAGTTGGGCACGATTGAGCGGCTTCACTTTCACTTTTCACTTTCATGTATTGGAGAAGGAAATGGCAACCCACTCCAGTGTTCTTGCCTGGAGAATCCCAGGGACGGGGGAGCCTGCTGGGCTGCCATCTCTGGGGTCGCACAGAGTCGGACACAACTGAAGGGACTTAGCAGTAGCAAACATAAAATGTTGATACCAGTAGACTATGATGAGTTGTGGATCTAATACCTAGACTAACCACAAACAAAGCTGTACAAAGATATATGCTCAAAGACACTATCAATAAAAACAGAATTCCAAAAATGTTCAAGCCAAATGAAACCAGAAATATAAAAGTTCAATTTATTGCTCACTTTACAGTAAGGGAGAGGTAAGCTGGTTTGATACAGTCTCTCTGAGCAGAACAAAAGTACTGACAGTCTACTAGCTTTGGGGAAGCACAGAGTTCATTCACGGATTTGGGAGACTTGCAGAGGTATAAGAGGTTGCCTTCCTCTGTAGAAGCATGGTCACGTGCTGATTAGTTAGCAGTCCTGGTATGTTTACCAGGGTTAGTCCATCGCTGATTGACTTTTAGAAGTAAAAGACTAACACTGACTGCTTTACTTGCTGAGCACTGACTGCATGTTCACTGAGCGGTGGGTATTGCCTTGATCTATGGGAACAGACTAGAGAGGATGTAGAGAAAAGGGAACCCTCTACACTGTTGGTGAGAATGCAAACTAGTACAGCCACCATGGAGAACAGTGTGGAGATTCCTTAAAAAACTGGAAATAGAACTGCCTTATGATCCAGCAATCCCACTGCTGGGCATACACACCAAGGAAACCAGAATTGAAAGAGACACGTGTAGCCCAATGTTCATCGCAGCACTGTTTATAATAGCCAGGACATGGAAGCAACCTAGATGTCCATCAGCAGATGAATGGATAAGAAAGCTTTGGTACATATACACAATGGAGTATTACTCAGCCATTAAAAAGAATGCATTTGAATCAGTTCTAATGAGGTGGATGAAACTGGAGCCTATTATACAGAGTAAAGCAAGTCAGAAAGAAAAACACCAATACAGTGTATTAACGCATATATATGGAATTTAGAAAGATGGTAATGATGACCCTGTATGCGAGACAGAAAAAAAGACACAGATATAAAGAACAGACTTTTGAACTCTGAGGGAGAAGATGGGGGTGGAATGATTTGAGAGAATAGCATTGAAACATGTATATTATCATATGTGAAATAGATCACCAGTAAGGTTCGATGCATGAGACAGGGTGCTCAGGGCCAGTGCACTGGGATGATCCTGAGGGATGGGATGGGGAGGGAGGTGGAAGCAGGGTTCAGGATGGGGAACACATATGCACCCACGGCTGATTCATGTCAATGTATGGCAAAAACCACTACAGTACTGCAAAGTAATTAGCCTCCAATTAAAATAAATTAATTAATTTAAAAAAATGATGCCAGAAGCCATTTGCTATCATGACTATTGAAAAAAATCTATCTTTTCTTAAGTTTGTAGGCACTTTTTTTATTTTCACTGTCATTTCAAAGTATGTATTTTAAACCTTATTTATAAATTTGCAAGTCTTTTTACCCAGTAAACGCATATCTGCTTTTATCAAAGTAGGGTTCAGTTCAGTTCAGTTGCTCAGTCGTGTCCGACTCTTTGAGACCCCATGAATCACAGCACGGCAGCCCTCTCTGTCCAACACCAACTCCCGGAGTTCACTCAAACTCATGTCCATCGAGTCGGTAATGCCATCCAACCATCTCATCCTCTGTCGTCCCCTTCTCCTCTTGCCCCCAATCCCTCCCAGCATCCGAGTCTTTTCCAATGAATCAACTCTTCGCATGAGGTGGCCAAAGTACTGGAGTTTCAGCTTTAGCATCATTCCTTCCAAAGAAATCCCAGGGCTGATCTCCTTCAGAATGGACTGATTGGATCTCCTTGCAGTCCAAGGGACTCTCAAGAGTCTTCTCCAACACCACAGTTCAAAAGCATCAATTCTTCAGCATTCAGCTTTCTTCACAGTCCAAGTCTCACATCCATACATGACCAATGGAAAAACCATAGCCTTGACTAGACGGACCTTTGTTGGCAAAGTAATGTCTCTGCTTTTCAATATGCTATCTAGGTTGGTCATAACTTTCCTTCCAAGGAGTAAGCATCTTTTAATTTCATGGCTGCAATCACTATCTGCAGTGATTTTGGAGCCCCAAAAAATAAAGTCTGACACTGTTTCCACTGTTTCCCCAAAGTAGGGTAGGAAAAGTTTATAAAAAGGGAGTAGGGCATATTTTCCCTTTTTCCCTGCTCATGACAAGTTGTCCCGCTTCTTCTGATGGCAGCATTGATTCCTCCACATGCATCATCCATCATATCTTTGGAGATATTTTTTGCTTTCCTACAACACACCTGCGATTCTGATGAGAGGTCTCAGTCTCCTGGCCAGAGTGATGGACATGTGATCCAGGCCTAGCCAATCAGAACACCACAATTCCTTGCTTAGAGTCATGTCCACGAAGGAACTTAAGCTGGGCCCATCAGAGCCCTTCCTCTGTCATCACACCCCTGGACCTTCATTACGTGGGTGTTGACTGTGAGCTCCTTGAAGGCAATGGCTGTGTCTGATTCACTGATGTATACCCAGTGGAGATCATAATGCTGGCATCTATTAGGTGCTCAGCAAACATTTCTTGAATGAATGAGTAAATGCATGAATGGGTCATGGGTCAATAAGTGAGTATTTAGCTACTGTTTATCAAATAAATGTAGAAAACTCTTAGGAAGAGTTTAGGGAAAGTCTCCCCACCTCCCCACTTTTCCCCAAGAACCCCCTTCCTGTACAGTTGCTGGAGTGGTGAGTCCTGGAATGGTGAGCTCAAGGAGGGAAGTCCTTGAGCCTGGGGGACAGCCAGGTGTGTTGTCCAAAGCAGCTCTGTAGCTTCTGCAGACACGACGGCTGGTGCCCAAATTGGCCCCATATTCATATCCATCAGTCATTCTGAGCATGGGTACAACTGCTCCTCTAAGAACTCTCAAGCAAGTAAAGCAGTGGTAACATCTGTGGTCAGCAGGATAGACCTCAGGTGTCAAGGAATCTCCGGGACTGATGGCAGCCCAGGCAACCTTAGCTGTGCCCCAGGCAGGCTGGAGACAAAGGCACTTGGGATGACCTGCATCTTCCTAGGACCCTGGAAAAAAAAGTGAAAGTGCTAGTCACTGAGTCGTGTCCGACTCTTTACAACCCCACGGATTCTGCCAGGCTCTTCTGTCCATGGGAGTCTCCAGGCCAGAATACTGGAGTGGGTTGCCATGCCCTCCTCCAGGGGATCTTCCTGACCCATAGATCAAAGCCAGGTCTCCTGCATCAAGGAAGGCTTCTTCCTTCAGAGGTAAAGAATCCACCTGCAAAGCAGGAGATACAGGAGATGGGGGTTTGATTCCTGGGCCGGGAAGATCTGCGGAAGAGGAAATGGCAACCCACTCCAGCATTCTTGCCTGGAGAATCCCAAGGGACAGAGGAGCCTGGCAGGCTACAGTCCAAAGAGTCACAAAGGATCGGACAGGACTAATCGGCTGAGCATAGCACAGGTGCTGGAAAGCATCGATCCAACAGGAGTCGAGTAACTTGGTCTCTGGTACTGACTTTGTTACTTCCTCCTCCTATGATCTTGAGCTAAAAATCCAGAGTTGGACTGCTTCTAGATGTGAAGACTGAAACATTCCTGCAGTCTCCAAGACTAATGCTTTGGCCAGAAACCACCCTATCTGAGCGTGGTGGTCTTCTTTTCCTCCAGTCATTTGTCTCCTCCCTCAGTGAATGAAAGCCTTCAACCACTCAGAGCCTGTTCGCTTTAGAAAGCATCAACTTCAAGGTTATCACCTGGTGAGAGGTGCTACTTTAGCATTGATTGGGAACCTCAGTGACTGCCTGGCTGCAACAGGAAATGTCTCTGCACATAGGATCTTTCTTTAAGATCATTTTGCATGAACTTTTCTGAAACTGATATATAGAATATGTATCTGTTTTGAATTTTCATAAAATTTTCTGAACATGATATACATGGCAGTATTACTGGCAGGGTAATTATGGAGGATTGGGACAGTCTTTCATGATGTATTTCAATGGATAATGATGATAGATAATAAGAGTGTTCACATTTTATGAACTTGTTTCCAGATGTAACTATAATTAGCAACTAATGATGCTGACAGAAATGTATTTAAAAGTCAGTGAAGAAAAATGGAGTCCACAGACTCCAGCCCCACTCTCAGATCAGATCAGATCAGTAGCTCAGTCATGTCTGACTCTTCGTGACCCCATGAATCGCAGCACACCAGGCCTCACTGTCCATCACCAACTCCCGGAGTTCACTGAGACTCACATCCATCGAGTCAGTGATGCCATCCAGCCATCTCATCCTCTGTCGTCCCCTTCTCCTCTTGCCCCCAATCCCTCCCAGCATCAGAGTCTTTTCCAATGAGTCAACTCTTCACATGAGGTGGCCAAAGTACTGGAGTTTCAGCTTTAGCATCATTCCTTCCAAAGAAATCCCAGGGCTGATCTCCTTCAGAATGGACTGGTTGAAACTCCTTGCAGTCCAAGGAACTCTCAAGAGTCTTCTCCAACACCACAGTTCAAAAGCATCAATTTTTCGGCACTCAGCCTTCTTCATAGTCCAACTCTCACATCCATACATGACCACAGGAAAAACCATAGCCTTGACTAGACAGACCTTTGTTGGCGAAGTAATGTCTCTGCTTTTGAATATGCTATCTAGGTTGGTCATAACTTTCCTTCCAAGGAGTAAGCGTCTTTTAATTTCATGGCTGCAGTCACCATCTGCAGTGATTTTGGAGCCCCCAAATATAAAGTCTGACACTGTTTCCACTGTTTCCCCATCTATTTCCCATGAAGTGATGGGACCAGATGCCATGATCTTTGTTTTCTGAATGTTGAGCTTTAAGCCAACGTTTTCACTCTCCACTTTCACTTTCATCAAGAGGCTTTTGAGTTCCTCTTCACTTTCTGCCATAAGGGTGGTGTCATCTGCATATCTGAGGTTATTGATATTTCTCCCGGCAATCTTGATTCCAGCTTGTGTTTCTTCCAGTCCAGCGTTTCTCATGATGTACTCTGCATAGAAGTTAAATAAACAGGGTGACAATATACAGCCTTGACATACTCCTTTTCCTATTTGGAACCAGTCTGTTGGTCCATGTCCAGTTCTAACTGTTGCTTCCTGACCTGCATACAAATTTCTCAAGAGGCAGATCAGGTGGTCTGGTATTCCCATCTCTTGAAGAATTTTCCACAGTTTATTGTGATCTACACAGTCAAAGGCTTTGGCATAGTCAATAAAGCAGAAATAGATGCTTTTCTGGAACTCGCTTGCTTTTTCCATGATCCAGCGGATGTTGGCAATTTGATCTCTGGTTCCTTTGCCTTTTCTAAAACCAGCTTGAACGTCAGGAAGTTCACGGTTCACATATTGCTGAAGCCTGCCTGGCTTGGAGAATTTTGAGCATTACTTTACTAGCATGTGAGATGAGTGCAATTGTGTGGTAGTTTGAGCATTCTTTGGCACTGCCTTTCTTTGGGATTGGAATGAAAACTGACCTTTTCCAGTCCTGTGGCCACTGCTGAGTTTTCCAAATTTGCTGGCATATTGAGTGCAGCACTTTCAGCATCATCTTTCAGGATTCAGAATAGCTCAACTGGAATTCCATCACCTCCACTAACTTTGTTCGTAGTGATGCTTTCTAAGGCCCACTTGACTTCACATTCCAGGATGTCTGGCTCTCGGTCAGTGATCACACCACCGTGATTATCTGGGTCGTGAAGATCTTTTTTGTACAGTTCTTCTGTGTATTCTTGCCATCTCTTCTTAATATCTTCTGCTTCTGTTAGGTCCATACCATTTCTGTCCTTTATCGAGCCCATCTTTGCATGAAATATCCCTTTGGTATCTCTGATTTTCTTGAAGAGATCCCTAGTCTTTCCCATTCTGTTGTTTTCTTCTATTTCTTTGCATTGATCACTGAGGAAGGCTATCTTATCTCTCCTTGATATTCTTTGGAACTCTGCATTCAGATGTTTATACCTTTCCTTTTCTCCTTTGCTTTTCGCTTCTCTTCTTTTCACAGCTATTTGTAAGGCCTCCCCAGACAGCCATTTTGCTTTTTTGCATTTCTTTTCCATGGGGATGGTCTTGATCCCTGTCTCCTGTACAATGTCACGAACCTCATTCCATAGTTCACCAGGCACTCTATCTATCAGATCTAGGCCCTTAAATCTATTTCTCACTTCCACTGTATAATCATAAGGGATTTGATTTAGGTCATACCTGAATGGTCTAGTGGTTTTCCCTACTTTCTTCAATTTAAGTCTGAATTTGGTAATAAGGAGTTCATGGTCTGAGCCACAGTCAGCTCCTGGTCTTGTTTTTGCTGACTGTATAGAGCTTCTCCATCTTTGGCTGCAAATAATATAATCAATCTGATTTTGGTGTTGACCATCTGGTGATGTCCATGTGTAGAGTCTTCTCTTGTGTTGTTGGAAGAGGGTGTTTGTTATGACCAGTGCATTTTCTTGGCAAAACTCTATTAGTCTTTGCCCTGCTTCATTCTGTATTCCAAGGCCAAATTTGCCTGTTACTCCAGGTGTTTCTTGACTTCCTATTTTTGCATTCCAGTCCCCTATAACACCTTTTGGGGGTGTTAGTTCTAAAAGGTCTTGTAGGTCTTCATAGAACCGTTCAACTTCAGCTTCTTCAGCGTTAGTAGTTGGGGCATAGACTTGGATTACTGTGATATTGAATGGTTTGCCTTGGAAACAAACAGAGATCATTCTTTCGTTTTTGAGATTGCATCCAAGTACTGTATTTCAGACTCTTTTGTTGACCATGATGGCCACTCCATTTCTTCTGAGGGATGCCTGCCTGCAATAGTAGATATAATGGTCATCTGAGTTAAACTCACCCATTCCAGTCCATTTCAGTTCGCTGATTCCTAGAATGTTGACATTCACTCTTGCCATCTCTTGCTTGACCACTTCCAATTTGCCTTGATTCATGGGCTTGACATTCCAGGTTCCTATGCAATATTGCTCTTTACAGCATCGGACCTTGCTTCTATCACCAGTCACATCCACAGCTGGTATTCTTTTTGCTTTGGCTCCATCCCTTCATTCTTTCTGGAGTTATTTCTCCACTGATCTCCAGTAGCACATTGGGCACCTACTGACCTGGGGAGTTTCTCTTTCAGTATCCTATCATTTTGCCTTTTCATACTGTTCATGGGGTTCTCAAGGCAAGAATACTGAAGCCCCACTCTAGACATTATTAAAATAGTTTTTCATAGAAGGGGCTGAGTTAAAAGCCTTATCATCTTTACTTCTTTCAGATACATATGAAATATACAGCAATTTTTTTTTTTAATTTCTGAACAAATGAGTTGCTTGTTGGAAGAAGAGGTTGATGTTGTTGTTCAGTCATTAAGTCATGTCGCACTCTTTGTGGACCCCATGGACTACAGCACACTACGCTTCCCTGTCCTCCACCACTTCCCAGAGTTTGCTCAAACTCAGGTCCATCGAGTCAGTGATACCATCCAACCATCTCATCCTCTGTCGTCCCCTTCTCCTGCCTTCAATCTTTCCCAGTGAAAGGTTGTTGTTGAATCACATGAAGACACCAGGATTCTTGACACCCGGAGGAGAAGAATTCAATCCAGGACCAGAGATGAGGCTTGATCGCTCAGAGCTTTTGTGTAATAAAGTTTTATTAAAGTATAGAGGAGATAGAGAAAGCTTCTGACATAGGCATCAGAAGGGAGCAGAAAGAGTACCTGCTTGCTAGTGTTAGCAATGAAGTTATATACTCTCCAATGAATCCAAAGAATGTCTGGAGGTTGTAGAGACCTCCCATAATTTACATTTTAAAATAATAGAATTAGCCAGAAGGTTTAATCCAGAGACTGTCCTCAGGGAGGATCACTTCAGTTCAGTTCAGTGACTCAGTCGTGTCTGACTCTTTGCGACCCCATGAATCGCAGCATGCCTGGCCTCCCTGTCCATCACCAACTCCCAGAGTGCACTCAGACTCACGTCCATCGAGTCAGTGATGCCATTCAGCCATCTCATCCTCTGTTGTCCCCTTCTCCTCCTGCCTTCAGTATTTCCCAGCATCAGGGTCTTTTCCAATGAGTCAACTCTTCGCATGAGGTGGCCAAAGTACTGGAGTTTCAGCTTCAGCATTATTCCCTCCAAAGAAATCCCAGGGCTGATCTCCTTCAGAATGGGCTGGTTGGATCTCCTTGCAGTCCAAGGGACTCTCAAGAGTCTTCTCCAACACCACAGTTCAAAAGCATCAATTCTTCAGCGCTCAGCCTTCTTCACAGTCCAACTCTCACATCCATACATGACCACAGGAAAAACCATAGCCTTGACTAGACAGACCTTTGTTGGCGAAGTAATGTCTCTGCTTTTGAATATGCTATCTAGGTTGGTCATAACTTTCCTTCCAAGGAGTAAGCATTTTTAATTTCACGGCTGCAGTCACCATCTGCAGTGATTTTGGAGCCCCCAAATATAAAGTCTGACACTGTTTCCACTGTTTCCCCATCTATTTCCCATGAAGTGATGGGACCGGATGCCATGATCTTTGTTTTCTGAATGTTGAGCTTTAAGCCAACTTTCTCACTCTCCACTTTCACTTTCATCAAGAGGCTTTTGAGTTCCTCTTCACTTTCTGCCATAAGGGTGGTGTCATCTGCATATCTGAGGTTATTGATATTTCTCCCGGCAAACTTGATTCCAGCTTGTGCTTCTTCCAGTCCAGCATTTCTCATGATGTACTCTGCATAGAAGTTAAATAAACAGGGTGACAATATAGAACCTTGACGTACTCCTTTTCCTATTTGGAACCAGTCTGTTGGTCCATGTCCAGTTCTAACTGTTGCTTCCTGACCTGCATACAGATTTCTCAAGAGGCAGGTCAGGTGATCTGGTTTTCCCATCTCTTTCAAAATTTTACAAGGATGTATCCTCAGGCAGGATACATCCTTGTAAAGACCAGGTCTAATCCCATAATTTACATTTTAAGATAACAGAATTAGCCAGAAGGTTTAATCCAGAGACTGTCCTCAGGCAGGATACATTATTGTTATATAATCCTAAAGAATGTAGAGAAGGAAAAAAAGTTTATCCTTTCTTCCTCCTTAAGAATTCCAGATCCCTCTCTCCTTGGGGACCCCTAGACTCCTTATCAACCTGCCTAGGAAATGACTCTCTCACCAGCATCAGGGTCTTTTCCAATGAGTCAGCTCTTCACATCAGGTAGCCAATGTATTGGAGCTTTAGCATCAGTCCTTCCACAGAATATTCAGTGTTCATTCCCTTTAGGATTGACTGGTTTGATCTTTTTGCTGTCCAAGGGATTCTCAGGAGACTTCTCCAACACCACAGTTCAAAAGCATCAGTTTTGAACTCAGTCTTCTTTATGGTCCAGCTCTCACATCTACACATGACTACTGGAAAAACCATAGCTTTGACTATACAGACCTTTCTCAGCAAAGTGATGTCTCTACTTTTGATATGCTGTCTATGTTTGTTATAACTTTCTTTCCAAGGAGCAAGCATCCTATAACTTCATGGCTGCAGTCACCATCTGCGGTGATTTTGGAGCACAAGAAAAGAAAATTTGTCAGTGCTTCCACTTTTCCCCATCTATTTGCCATGAAGTGATGGGACTGGATGCCATGATCTTAGTTTTTTGAATGTTGAGTTTTAAGTTTTAAGCCAGATTTTTAACTCTCCTCTTTCACCCTCATCTCTTTAGTTCCTCTCTGCTTTCTGCCATTAGAGTGGTATCATCTGCATATCTGAGGTTGTTGCAGACAGAAGCAATAACTACAATTCCACAGCCTCGAGAAAAAAAAAAAGAATTTTCAGCATAAATAAAAATCAATTCTTAATTTTGCAAATGAGAAGACTGGAGGTCCATATGGATGAGGTCCATATGTAAGTTGCTCAGAAAGTTAATCAGCGGCTGTCAGATTACACATGAATCTCCACATATGATGTCTCTCCATCTCTATGTATCTAGAGCTAGATTCTTAACATCTATCCTGATATCCAATAGATACCTAGTAGATATCTACTCCTCCACTATTTCCCACATTTCAGGAGTTCATGATTCCCAACCTGTGCCATACATACCTGCCAACTTACTACTGTTTGCTTTCTTTAAATCAGCTCACATTTTCACTTAAATTTCTTTAAAAGCACCATATCACTAATTTAAATAGAAAATCAGTATCACCTGCCATAAACAGATGATTAAAAAAAAACTCTTTTGTATCTGAGTGCAGGTAGACATTTACTTTCCAAACTTTGTTAAACTCTCCCAATATCACAATCCTTAAAAGATCTGGAATCACTGGTCTAAGATAAAAGTCATTATAAGACACATGTGGAGCCTTTAAAAAGTGACATGTTGAAATATGAAAAAAATGGTTTTCATTACAATATCTTCCTTTTTCAGCTCAGACAATTGACTATTGGCTTGTAGAAGTGATAGCCCTTGAAATCCTCCATTATATGAGGCAGGGAAAATAAGTCTTGCGAATAAGCTGTTGCATAAATAGAACCCAAAGTCAGGGAAGCATTTCTGGTTTGCACAATTCCAACTCCACCTCTTGCTAGCTGTGCAATACTGGCCTAGCTTTTTTGAAACTATTTTTTATTGGAGTATAGCTGCTTTATACTGTTGTGTTAGCTTCCACTGTACAGCAAAGTGAATCAGCTATATGCCTACATACATGTCCTCTTCTCCGGATTTCCTTCCCATCTAGATCACCATGGAGCATTGTGTAGAGTTCCCTGAGCCATGCAGGAGGTTCTCATTAGTCACTTATTTCAACCATAGTAGTATACACACATCAATCCCAGTCTCCGAATTCACCCCACCCACCCCTTCCTCCTTTGGGGTCCATATGTTTGTTCTCTACATCTGTGTCTCTATTTATGTTTTGCAAATAAGATCATCTATACCAGTTTTCTAGACTCCACATATATGCATTAACATACAATATTTACTTTTCTCTTTTGACTTATTTCACTCTGTGTGATAGTCCATGTCTCTACAAATGACTCAATTTTGTTCCTTTTCATGGCTGAGTAATAGGGGCTTTCCTGGCGGCTCAGACAGTAAAGAATCTGCCAGCAATGTGGGAGATGTGGATTCGACCCCTGTGTTGGGAAGATCCCCTGGAGGAGGGCATGGCAACCCACTCCAGTATTGTTGCCGGGAGAATCTCATGGACAGAGCAGCCTGGCGGGCTACAGTCTATGGGGTCACAAAGAATCGGACATGACTGAAGTGACTGAGCACACAGCCCAATAGTCCATATTATATATAGACTACATCTTCCTTATCCATTCCTCTGTTGATGGACACTTAGGTTGCTTCCTTTACTGTCTCGTGAAACATTTAAAATGAGAGATTTTCTCATTTTAAAAAAAGGAGACCATCAGTGTCTTTCAGGGCTATTGTGAAGATTAAGGAGGAAATATGCATATAGCAATTAGCATGGCACAAAGAACACAGTGGACTCTCAGTATATAGGACTAAATGGTAAACTGGGTTTTTGCTGTTTTCCCATTTCTGGAATCTGATATCTTCAAGGTCTTTGCAATGTTCCAACATGAAAAGCAGTGGGAGTTTCTTTCAGTGTTAGGAATTGCAGTCAGTTTTTTATCCAATCTTTTAAGACAGGGAAGCTGAGCCGTAGGATGGGTCTGCTATGTGGTCCTAAGTGAAGGCAACACGCTGTGTGTCCTGAGAGCTTAAGCTCCCAATGCTCTCCTCTGCGCCACTCACCAGGGCAGCTGAAGAGGCTGCAAATGTTTTGACACTCACCCTTTCTAACAAGAAGTGGGTTCCCTGCCCCCTCCTCTTAGAGCTGGCTTGCCTCTGTGGTTATCTAATGGAAGCTGGAGTGAATGAGGCTCTGCCAGTTTCCTGGCCCAAATCTTCAGAGACTGGTAGCTTTCATTTCCTGTTTCTGCAATTACTCATTCTGAGAGCAGAGTCTGCCTGTGAGAAATCAGACGGCCCTGATGGACAGGCCACGTGCAGAGTCTTGAGACTCCATGGAGGGGAAGAATGGCCCAATGGAGTCCCCACTTCTAGCCATCCCCCCAAAGCCCCAGATGTGTGAGGAAGGACTTTTTGAACCCTCCAGAGAAAGCCAGCCACTACCTGAATACCAGCACAGTTCAGTTCAGTTCAGTTGCTCAGTCCTGTCCGACTCTTTGTGACCCCTTGGACCGCAGCACTCCAGGCCTCCCTGTCCATCACCAACTCCCTGAGATTACGAAAATCACTGTCAATGCCAGAGGAGCAGGATAATCACCAAACACAGCCTGACCCAAATTCCCAACCCACAGATTGTGAGTTGTTTTTATTTTTTTATTTACTTTTATTGGGAGCTTCCCAGGTGGCTCAGTGGTAAGAATCCAGCTGCCAATTCAGGAGACACAGGAGACATGGGCTCAAGCACTGAAGATCTGCTGGAGGAGGAAATGGCAACCCACCGCAGTACTCTGCCTTGAAATTCCCACGGACAGAGGAGCCAGGGGGGCTGCAGTCCATGAGGTTGCAAAGAGTGGATCATAGTTACTTTACAACATTATGTTAGTGTCCACTGTAGAGCAAAATAAATCAGCCACATGTATACATCTATTCCCTCCCTTCTGGACTTCCTTCCCAACACTATTTACAATAGCCAGGACATAGAAACAACCTAACTTTCCATCAACAGAGGAATGGGTAAAGAAGATATGGAACATATATACAGTGGAACATTCGGTTCGGTTCAGTCGCTCAGTCATGTCCGACTCTTTGCGACCCCTTGGACCACAGCCAGGCCTCCCTGTCCATCACCAACTCCCAGAGTTCACCCAGACTCACGTCCATCAAGTCAGTGATGCCATCCAGCCATCTCATCCTCTGTCGTCCCCTTCTCCTCCTGCCCCCAAACCCTCCCAGCATCAGAGTCTTTTCCCATGAGTCAACTCTTCGCATGAGGTGGCCAAAGTACTGGAGTTTCAGCTTTAGCATCATTCCTTCCAAAGAAATCCCAGGGCTGATCTCTTTCAGAATGGTCTGGTTGGATCTTCTTGCAGTCCAAGGGACTCTCAAGAGTCTTCTCCAACACCACAGTTCAAAAGCATCAATTCTTCAGCGCTCAGCCTTCTTCACAGTCCAACTCTCACATCCATACATGACCACAGGAAAAACCATAGCCCTGACTAGATGGACCTTTGTTGGCAAAGTAATGTCTCTGCTTTTCAATATGCTATCTAGGTTGGTCATAACTTTCCTTCCAAGGAGTAAGCGTCTTTTAATTTCACGGCTGCAGTCACCATCTGCAGTGATTTTGGAGCCCCCAAAAATAAAGTCTGACACTGTTTCCACTGTTTCCCCATCTATTTCCCATGAAGTGATGGGACCAGATGGCATGATCTTTGTTTTCTGAATGTTGAGCTTTAAGCCAACTTTTTCACTCTCCGCTTTCACTTTCATCAAGAGGCTTTTGAGTTCCTCTTCACTTTCTGCCATAAGGGTGGTGTCATCTGCATATCTGAGGTTATTGATATTTCTCCCAGCAATCTTGATTCCAGCTTGTGTTTCTTCCAGTCCAGCGTTTCTCATGATGTATTCTGCATAGAAGTTAAATAAGCAGAGTGACAATATACAGCCTTGATGTACTCCTTTTCCTATTTGGAACCAGTCTGTTGGTCCATGTCCAGTTCTAACTGTTGCTTCCTGACCTGCATACAAATTTCTCAAGAGGCAGATCAGGTGGTCTGGTATTCCCATCTCTTTCAGAATTTTCCACAGTTTACTGTGATCCACACAGTCAAAGGCTTTGGCATAGTCAATGAAGCAGAAATAGATGTTTTTCTGGAATTCTCCTGCTTTGTCCATGATCCAGTGGATGTTGGCAATTTGATCTCTGGTTCCTCTGCCTTTTCTAAAACCAGCTTGAACATCAGGAAGTTCACGGTTCACATATTGCTGAAGCCTGCCTGACTTGGAGAATTTTGAGCATTACTTTACTAGCGTGTGAGATGAGTGCAATTGTGTGGTAGTTTGAGCATTCTTTGGCATTGCCTTTCTTTGGGATTGGAATGAAAACTGACCTTTTCCAGTCCTGTGGCCACTGCTCAGTTTTCCAAATTTGCTGGCATATTGAGTGCAGCACTTTCACAGCATCATCTTTCAGGATTTGAAATAGCTCAACTGGAATTCCATCACCTCCACTAGCTTTGTTCATAGTGATGCTTTCTAAGGCCCACTTGACTTCACATTCCAGGATGTCTGGCTCTAGGTCAGTGATCACACCATGATGATTATCTGGGTCGTGAAGATCTTTTTTGTACAGTTCTGTGTTTTCTTGCCATCTCTTCTTAATATCTTCTGCTTCTGTTAGGTTCATACCATTTCTGTCCTTTATGGAGCCCATCTTTGTATGAAATGTTCCTTTGGTATCTCTAATTTTCTTGAAGAGACCTCTAGTCTTTCCCATTCTGTTGTTTTCCTCTATTTCTTTGCATTGATCGCTGAAGAAGGCTTTCTTATCTCTTCTTGCTAGTCTTTGGAACTCTGCATTCAGATGTTTATATCTTTCCTTTTCTCCTTTGCTTTTCACTTCTCTTCTTTTCACAGCTATTTGTAAGGCCTCCCCAGACAGCCATTTTGCTTTTTTGCATTTCTTTTCCATGGGGATGGTCTTGATTCCTGTCTCCTGTACAATGTCACGAACCTCATTCCATAGTTCTTCAGGCACTGGAACATTACTCAAACATAAAAAGGAACAAAACTGGGTCATTTGTAGAGACATGGATGAACATAGAGACTGTCATACAGTGTGAGTGGTTTAAAGCAACTACAATTGCTAAGCTCTGTTACCCTAGAAACTGGAACACACTTACCATCTCACATGATTAGCATACAACCCTCTGAGGTAGGTAGCGCGTTTCCATTTTACAGAAAAGGAAACCATAGAATATTAAAGTAGCTTCCCTGAGATTCCATGGTACACAGTGGCAAAGCCACACTGCAGCTCGATTTCTGGACTCAGCCCATGCTTGTACCACTGGATGCCGCTTCTGTGCGCTGAAGAGAAAGGCTCTTCAGTCTTGCCATGGCAACCCTGCCTCCCTACGGGTGTCCGAAGGAGAACAGTACTCAGAGGGCTCCAGCTGTCTCCAGCTTCTCTCTGCCTCATTTCTCATCTTCACAGCCATGCCAGCCCCATCACCCTGGACAAGCCCATCTTTTCCTGTAGTAGCTGTGTGTTACTGAAGTTACTGAATGTTCTGGAACAAAGAAATACTTTAAAAGTATCAGCTGTTAGGGAACAAATGTATGGATCCCAAGGGGGAAAGGGAAGTGTGGGATGAATTGGGATAATGAGATTGATTTCTACACAATACGGATACTATGCATAAAATACATAACTAATGAAAAGCTACAGTACAGCACAAGGAACTCTACTCGGTGTTCCGTGGTGATCTACATGGGCAGGAAATCTAAAAAAGAGGGGATTATATGTATATATTTAACTGATTCACTTTGCCACACAGCAGAAATGAACACAACATTGTAAAGCAACTAAACTACAAGATAGATTAAAAACTAAAGTGATTTTTTTAACTGAAAAAAAAAAAATCAGCTGTTCTCATGATTCTGAATTCCAAAATTCTTCTCACAGTCAAACATTGTGAGGAATAAGAGCCCTTAGACCTAGAGGCTTTGGAATCTATCATAAGTTCTCCAAGCGAATGTAAACATTGTATGTGACCAGAGGCCCTCCAGTCAGTCCACACGTGTAATGTGTGACCCACCTTTGCTGGTGTGCACACACTCGGTGTGGTGTTTCAGATGTATGCTCAGGCCCCTGTGCTGTGCATCTGCCACAGTTTATCTATTGACAATGTGTCAGGATCTGTGCTGAACTCTTTATTCGGGTTATCTCATTTACTCTCCACAAGAACACCATGAAAAGTATTTTTAGTGAATTCACATATGATTTTATGATTCCACCATCTCATAAACCACTCCAGGTGCCAAAGTCATCTAAAGCAAAAGACCAAGATGACTCAATGCTTCTCTTTGGTGAAGCTATTTTATAACAAAGAATCAGGCATGGGGAATAGTTAGAAACAGAAGAAGGCAAGAAAAAAATATATGATTTTTCTTCCCATCGTTCCCCCAAAGATAGTGGAGATTATTTCCTGAAGACTTGAAATAAAACTCTTTTTAATTCATGTTCCCTTTTACTTCCTGAATAAATTTATCAAGTATCTCCTGTGTGCCAATGTGTTATTTGGGTCCTGCAAGAAGCAGGCATCAAGACAGGATGAAACATGCAAGAAGTGTATAAGAGGGAGCATGTAAGGCCTCAGGAAAGGCTGAGCGAGCCCTCGGACCATGGTGCAGGTCTGACTCTGAGTGAAGGAGAGACAGAAGGAAGGAAGCAGATGTGGGTGGACATTTCCTAGGTAGCCATGCAGTTCAAGGGAAGTTGGGCAAAGCCAAGGGGCAGGCTCAGAGCCCAAGGTAACTATCAGAGGAGTCTCAGGGATGGGCCTGCTTAAAGTCTTGGCCATGCACAGCCACTGCCTGGGAGCAGCCCATGGCGAACATAGTGCAAACCTGATAAGGTTCAGAGCCAAGCACCTGGAGCTCTCGGTCCCTACAATTGAAAATCCAAGGGCCACATCCTCATGGAACCACAGACAGGAACTTTTCCATCCACCAGAAAAGAAAAGGACTGTCACCCGGCCTGCTCCTTTGCCCACTCCCAATGCCCCAGAATCCATTCTGGTGAGCCAGCAAAAGCCTGACTTTTCTCACCAATCCTCCCAAACCTGGAGACATACAAACAGAATGAGAAAATTTTTCCTTTTGGCCACACCAAGAGGCATCTAGGATCCTAGTTGGCAGACCAGGGATTGAACCCACGCTCCCTGCCTTGGGAAACTTAACCACCAGATCACCATGGAAGTTCTCCCAAAAGAATTTTTTTTTTTTACCTTTATTCAACTCGTTTGTTGATATATTCCTGGCTGGTTTGTACACCCTTACTCACATTTGGTAAAGAACCACCTGCCAGTGCAGGAGACACAGGAGAGGTGGGTTCAATCCCTGGGTCAGGAAGATACCCTGGAAGAGGAAAAGGCACCCCACTCCAGTATTCTTGCCTAAGAAATCCCATAAACAGCAAAGACTGGTGGGCTATAATCCATGGGGTCACAAAGAGTTGGACATGACTGAGCATGCAAGCACCCACACACTCTCATTAACCAGGTATTGAGAAGATAAATTATGTGAATTCAATTCACCATCGTAATTCATTTGTTTTTTACAATCACATCAGCTATTGTGTGAGGAGTGGATCAAGAAAGGCAAAATAGAAGCAAAGAGACCACTTAGTGCCCAGATTAAAGCGGTCAGAATGGAGGTGGAGAAGAGAGGACTGACTGAAAGTTTATTTGGCCGATATAACCAACAGGCCCACTGGTAGACCAGATGTCCCTGCCTTCAGCTATGGCACAGTTGGACACATTATGGAACTGGAGGTTGTGAAAAGGCCATCACAAGGGTAAACTATTGTACGCTGTCACCTTTAGCTTCTCCCGTGACCCTCCTATGGAGTGGCCATCTCAAAAGATGCTTTTAACTCCATCTGATCAAGTACCATCCTGCTGTGATTGCCACAGAAAGGCCCATCACTGTCATTTTTGATGACTAATATTGGTTGTTTTGTTTTGTTTTGTTTTGTTTCCAAATGAACTCATCTATTAAGGGCAAATGAGAATTCAAACCATTTTATAATACTATCTGGAAAATAATGTTAGAGCTAAGCAATTTTCAATTAACTGGAGACAATATCCAAAATAGGAAATTCAGCTGAAGGTTGGAAAGAAGTTACAAAAGCATGTATAAGTTATCAACGTTATAAAAGTCTCACATCTTGAGACTTTCATGTCTAACAACCTAGACCCCCACAACTGAATTTTTCGATGAGAATCCAAAACTACCTTAAAAAATTGGATTTCCTTTCTAGGCACAATACCTGCCTCATTTAACCTACATGGAAGCTCGTTCTATGAGACTGAGATCATCCTACAAACTTACCTTCAAGATTTCATTCTTAGAAAAAGTCTAGGGTGAGTGCGCAACAGTGTCTGCCCCTTCCCATGCACACCACCTTGATGCCATGCCCTTCCTGTGGGGTATCACTGAAATGTCCTCAGGGAGGGCAGTGCAAGTTCACATCCAGGGGAAAGAGCTTGAGCTCCACGCAGGAGGGAAGGACCTCCAGTGCTGCACAGTTGGAAAGTGAAAGTCGCTCAGTTGTGTCCAACTCTGCGACCCCATGGACTCTACAGTCCATGGGATTCTCCAGGCCAGAATGCTGGAGTGGGTAGCCTTTCCCTTCTCCAGGGGACCTTCCCAACCCAGGGATCAAACCCAGGTCTCCCACATTGCAGGCAGATTCTTTACCAACTGAGCCACAAAGGAAGCCCAAGAACACTGGAGTGGGTAGCCTATCCCTTCTCCAGCAGATCTTCCCAATCCAGGAATTGAACCAGGGTCTCCCGCATTGCAAGCAGATTCTTTACTGATTGACCTATCAGGGAAGCATGGCTGGAAGAGATCCAGAAAGGAAAGTCACACCTCAGGAGGATGTTTGGGGAGGTCTGCTATGTGTGGGGTAGGTGCTGTCCTCTGTCTCACCTGTGAATTCCTCCGTGATACCTACATTGCACATGGAAGCAATTCAATGAATGGACTGAACTCAGTGAGGATACAAACAGGAACAGATATATTTTTCTCCTTCCATGGCTTCCAGCATGTTCTGATGGATCTCCTTCCTTCCCCTTTTAAGGGCATCCCAGGCAGATCTCATGACCTTCTTTGGTTTCATGAACCATCTCCCTCTAGTGATAAAGATTCCTTTTCACATTCTCTAAAGTCCTGTCCAATCTAAAACAAAACTTGAACCTCCTATCTAATCCTAAGCCCTACCAGTCTCCTAAGTGTTAGTCACTCATTCTTGTCCTACTCTTTGCAACCCCATCAACTGTAGCCCACCAGGGATTCTCCAGGCACTCATGTGGGTGTCATCCCCTTCTCCAGGGAATCTTCCCACCCCAGGGATTGAACTGCTTTGCAGGCAGATTCTTCACCATCTGAGATACTGTCCCTTTCCTATTTCCACACTACCTGCCTTCACTGTCTACTCCTTTCCACAGGCCTGACCCTGTTTAGGGGACTTGCAATGGAAACTGAACATGACTTTTGCCTCCACCTTCTGCCATCTCTTCTGCACTTTCAAGGTCAGTACATGGAAAAGATAGAAGAGGGGAAGAGTCAGAAGTCTTTTTTCCCCTCTGGTCACTTGTATGTTCTCCTTTGATTCCAAGTGGCCACCACTTCTGTGATGAGTGAGTGAGTGATGGTTGCTCAGTCGTGTCCAACTCTTTGCGACCCCATCGACTATAGCTTGCCAGGCTTCTCTGTTCATGGAGTTCTCCAGGCAAGAGTCCTGGAGTGGGTTGCCATTTACTGTTGCCCCTCCTTCAAAAGCTGACTTTATGTGGGACACATGGTGGGTCCTTCTGAGTCACTGTAGGAACCACGGTGTCGCTCTGTTCCCAAGGGAGTCATTTGCTCCTGGGTTGCTCTTGCTGGACTACCTCTGAGTTCCTGCCTCCCATGGGACTCCCCACAGTGCAGTGAGCATCCTGTGCACACTGTCCTCTTGGAAAGATTCTTTCTAAATGGCTGTCAGACTGTATATTTGTGTTCCTCCAAAATTCATATATTGAAGCCCCAGCGCCCATTGTGATGGTATTTGGAGATGGGGCCTTTGGGTGGTGATTAGGTTGTCATGAGGGTGGAGCCTCCGAGATAGGATTAGTGCCCTTATGAGAGACAGTAGGGCTTGCTTCTCTCTAGTCCCTGCCATGTGAGGCACGGTGAGAAGATGGCCATTTGCAAGTCAGAACCTGACCACGGTGGCACCCTGATCTTGGACTTCTGAGCCTCCAGAACTGTGGGAGATAAGTTCATGTGGGTTAAGCCACCCCATCTATGGTGTTCTGTTATAGTCAGTCCAAGCTGACCAAGACAGTGGCTTAAGCCTGACCACCACCCTCTGTGGGTGAGAGACATGCAGGCCAAACCCCGAGCCTCTCTTCCTTTTTCTCCTCCCGGCCATCGCAAACTGCACCATCCACCCTCAGACCTCCAGAATGCTCCGGGTTGTAATGAAGCCTCCTTCTCTGTATTCAGGAAGCAGCCCAAACTCCAACATCAAGGAGTCAAGCCCTCAAGAGCTCTCTCCTCTGTCACCTGGTGGCAGGCTGCAAATGCTGCCACACTTCTGAGCTCAGCCTGCATGCAGTCAGGGAGTGAGATGCCAGCCTCCTTTTCCAGAAGCATCCACCCCAAAACCCTTTGACAGTTCTCCGGGAATCTTGTCACTTGAATCTGGAGATGAGAACGCCACAGTATTCCCCATGTGGCCAAAACTTCACATCAATGAACCCTGGATGAGCTGCTTTCAAAAGTCACATGCCTGCTTCATACAGGATGTTTGGGGTGGGGGAGGGGGAAGCAGGAGGTGATAGTAACATGATCAATAGATCACCTCTGAAAGCCATAAAGGGCACGTCTGCTAGCTCCCTGTCACTCTCTTGAGAACACTGGGGAGCTTGTCTGCTCTCGGCTTTGGAGCTTTACAAGAAACTCTGAGGAAACAGAGTCTCACGCATCAACAGGTTGTGCACCCCAATTGAACTGGTGTCCATGGATCGTTCGCTGGACATATAAAGAGATGTGGAGGCTGTGTGTTAAGGTTGGGGTTAGCTGCCTGGGTCGTGGGGCATGCACAGTGAATACACAAACGGAGGTAAACTGATAACCAGAATCTGACCATCCCTATGATGACTGAGCAAAACCACACCAGAGACACGTAATGAGGGCATCTCCAGTCAGCCAGCAAATACTAGCAAGAACCTGGATGGTTTTGCAAATGAGACCTGTCCCCACTCCATGACCAAGCACTGTGACTGGTGTTGGAGGAGTATTAATAGAAATGATCAGGACCCAAGAGTAGTGGAGGGGGGCCAGGTCTCATTTGCCCAACCATTCAGCTACCCAAAGGGTAAATGAAAACAAACCAAATCCCGGATCACACGCCTTCCTAAATGGATTTGCAATTGCATTCATTGGGAGCAGATTGCAATATCAATAACTACAGTATAATGAACTGACTTGTTATTCAATCTTCATGGGGAAACATGCAGCTTTTCCACTAAACCATGAATCATATTTATTTGAAGATCAATCCCTCCCCACCCCCAGTATTCACAGGAAGACGTGCACTCATGGAAGAGACACAATTAGCCCCCCAGTTCCCCAGCCTCAGACTCAGGAGAGCGCCAAGCCTCATACATCATTGCCTCTGAACTGTTGCTAATTTCTCAGTGTTTTACGCACACTGAATGTTCTTAAACGTTCCATAAATGGTTATCTTTAAAGATGCATCAAATTGGGAGGGGGAGGGGATGAATAATATCCTGGACTTAGGATCATACAATTCAATCAATGAGCATTTCCTTTCACTGACTGGCTCTTCCATCACCATGACTACCCACTTCCCACAGGTAATGACTCAGCTCCATTTACTTGCACAAGAAAAAGTGTTTTAATTTTTTTTTTCCCTATGTATTAAAATCCTACTAAGTGCTGGAAACTCTACATAGATTATCTCTTAAAACAACCAATGAGGGGCTTCCTTTGTGTTCCGATGGATAGGAATCTGGCTGCCGATGCAGGGGGACACGGGTTCAGCCCCTTGTCTGGGAAGATCCCACGTGCTGCAGGGCAACTAAGTCTATGAGCCACAACTATTGAGCCTGTGCTCTGGGACATGAGAGCCACAGCTACGAGGCCAGTGTGCCCTAGAGCCAGTGCTCTGCAGAGAAGTTCCCGCAGGGAGAAGCCCGAGTACCGCAACCAGAGAGCAGCCCTGCAGGCAGAAACCAGAGGAAGCCCACTAGCAGCAGCGGAGACCCAATGCAGCGGGGGGGGGGAAAAAAGCAAATAATGTGCTTCCCATTTAATAGGTGAATAAATGAGGCTCACAGATATTAGGTAATTTGCTGACACTCATGCAATTAGCAAGTGTGGCAGAGAATTTCTAGCTAGGTCTCTCTAACCCAGAACCTACACCCTTCTCCCCCACCACCTCTTTAAAGAAGATTAAAGAGAAATATTCTGAGAAACGTAGCCAAGTTGTGGGAAAAGAAAGCTCACCCACTTCTACTAAATAGATCCGTAGCAGCTACACCCACATTAGATATATTGTGGGCCAAATACTTGAGAGTTCTCTAAAAATCCCCAAGATGGATAACGTTAATTATGAAGTTTCTTTATCCTAGTGATGTTACACCAAAATAAGAATATCAGTCTCTCGGTCCTGCTCCATTTACGAGTCTCCAAAATCAGGGAATCTCAGAGTAAGGTTTCTGCATCATCTGGTCCCACAGTTCCTTGTAGACTCCTCATATCTCCTCCCACGGGTCCTCCAGCCCTTGCTCAGGCAGAGTTCAAAATGAGAATCAGTGATTCCCCAGGCAGCCCCTCCCATCTTTGCAAAGCTCTGGGAAAAAGCACTTCCTCATTCTGAGCATGAGTCTCATGCCCTGTGGTCTCCATCCACGGGTCTTCCTTCAGGGACACAGAAAAATTTGAATCCATCTTTTACATGGTAGCCCCATCTCATATTGAAGCATCCACACCTCTCCTAGCTTTCTAAAATACAAAGACGACATGATTTTTAAATCCCTTATTATTCTAGTCACTCATTTCCTGTCTCTGCTCTTACCCTTTCCTCTGAGCCTGGCCAATTACAGAAGCTTCTTGACTGGTCTTCCTGAAAGTGAAAGTGTTAAAGAGTTAGTTAGTTGCTCAGTCATGTCTGACTCTTTGTGACCCCAGAGACTCTACAGTCCATGGGATTCTCCAGGCCAGAATACTGGAGTAGGTTGCCATGCCCTCCTCCAGGGGATCTTCCCAACCCAGAGATCAAGCCCATGTCCCTACGTTGCAGGCAGATTCTTTACCGTCTGAGCCACCAGGGAAGCCTGCTTCACTTCTAAACTCCTGGAGTCCAAACAAACTCTGCTCAGAAGCTGGGATGTTTCTTTAAAATGTAAAAATGATGGTGTCTCTCTCCCGCCCCTAACCTTCAAAATAACTCACGTGCAGAACAAAATTCATACTTCTTTCACTACTGTATCAGAAGCTCTTTCTTGTTCTCAGAGTGTGACAGACAGCCAAGCTGAAACAAGAAAAGCTGTGCATTGCTGGGTGATTTTGCAATTGCTCTGTATTTGATTTATTAATACATTGTGTGGAATATGAACAGAGAAGTTCAAAGGTGAGTTTGGTTTCTGTAATCTGAAATGCAAGCAGGTCTAAAAGTGAAAAACTTTCACCTCTACTTCTGACCTAGGAAATATTTTACAAACTTTTCAACTCCTTGTAGATTCCAGCTCTTCTGACAAAAACCCTGGCTTTCCAATGTTATGAACATCTAATATGTAGCAAGTTTGTTTTTAATTTTTTTAATTAATTTAATTGGAGGCTAATTACTTTACAATATTGTAGTGGTTTTTTCATTAAAGAAGGACATTCCCCAGTCATTCTTAATAAGCCCCAAATAATATAGCTGAAAATATTACTGAAGCATATTTCATGTTACAGCCTCTAAACCAGGAGTGTTTGGTGTAGAATACATGGGCCCTAGAACTGCATATGAAACTCCCTGTGTGTGTGGTGGGGGTGAGAGGTTAGGAGGGCAAGGGAAGGAGATGCACATAATGGACCCTGGCAACCTGCACTCTCTGTGTGGACTATACAAGGGTGTCTACTTGTCTGACTTCCCCAGAAACTGAATTCTGTGAAGGTAGAGTTCAATTCTGCCCTCTTATCCTCAGTTCTACCCCATGGTCCAGTGTGGGGACTGGGACCTGCTGGGCATTCAGCCAATACAGGTTTAAAACATCATAAATTCATGGAAGGGTGACCAGACGCCCCTTAATGAAAACCCCTGAATGAACCACTGGAGCCACATGGGAAGATCAGATGTGTCCACCTCTCATCCATGCCTTCATCCTCAACAAATGTCTCCTGAGTTTTTACTGAGAGCCAGCACCACGCCAAGCAGAGGGGGTCAGAGAGACTTCAGACAGGCCTGCCTGCCATGTGGAGTTTTCAGCCCCGTCTTGGACTGAAATTTACATTAAATCGGTAATCATAGAAATGTGCAATTACAGACTACGAAATTCTAGGAAAAGCACAGGAGAACCTAATTTAATGATGAGGTCTTAGAAAGTCATCCTGGGAGAGTGATGTTTTAACTAAGAGCTAAAGGATGAAAAGTATTATAAGTAACTAGGCAAAGATCTCTGCCAGGCTCAGCACAAAAAGGTCTCTGCTTCTCAATGGCAAGGTCTCCTGGGAGACATTCCAAGAGATGGGACTCGCTTAATGTAGTAACTTGTCTCCAGAGATGATGCCCTCTGTAGCTCCTCGCTTTGTACCCACACACCGCTCCATTGTCTTGAATTTGAATTGGCCTTTCATGGCTTTGGCCAATAGAACATGGCAGAAGGGACGCTATGCTAGGGCATCTTCCTCCCTCTTGGAGCCCTAAGCCACCATGTCCAGCTGCTCAGCTGCAGCGGGAGGTCAGGGAGGAGCACTGGGGCCCAGAATCGTGGTGGAGGAGGCCCTGCTGGACGTCCAGCCTACACTAGACCATGGGGTAGAACTGAGGATAAGAGGGCAGAATTTAACTCTGCCTTCACAGAATTCAGTTTCTGGGGAAGTCAAATGGCAGCTGACCATCTGGGCATGAGAGCCTCCAAACCAGGGAGGTCAAGCTGAGCCTTGTCCACTCACAGAACCATAACAGATAATAACAAATTATTGTTTTAAGCCTGTAAATTTTGGAGTGGTTGGTCACACAGCAGAAGATAAGCAGTGACCTTGTTTTAAGACTCATTTGGGGACTTAATCTAAGAGACCTAGGTTTCTATCAGCTGACAAGTCCTCCTGAGAATAACACATTACAGGTGTTCTTACTTGCAAGACAAGAAAGAGTTTGATCCTCTCAATGGATCCAACCTCTATCTGCCCATCTGTCAAGCTTTTCCTTTTTCTGGACTGGAAAGCAGTGGCCTTCAACAAGGCCCTACCCTGACCTTTGACCTCAGTCTCTTTTAGAGACTCTCAGTTTCTGGCAGCTAATTACACTTCTGTGATTTCCAAACCTTCCCTAAAAGTCCAGCCTCAAGGCAGACAAAGGTGGTGCTTGACTTGCAGTTCCCGGGGCCCATGGATTCTACACTGGCATTTTCTTGTTGATTTCATCTCTTGTTTTACAGGACCCAGTAGCTGGTGGAAGCCACCTACTTTCTGCTACTATCCTGTCCTTCAGGTAAGTCTGGGAGGGAGAGCAGGGCAGAGGAGGAATCATGCTTTGAAACCGGTTAGTGTTTTTGTTTGCACAGCTTGTGTTATTAATACTCCTGTTTAGCATAATTAGCTACCTTCCCCGTTTACACACAACCTGCAGTGTTTATGCCTCTATTTGAGAGCTGAACCATCAGCAAAGGAGTCTAGCTCCCTGAAGGCTGAATGCAGGTGGTTCTGAATGCTGCAGGATGCCAGTTGTTCAGAAAAGCCAGAGACACAAGCTTTAATTGTGGCTAAAAATACACTTACTAGAAGAATCAGTCTCCTTAGGACTCTTTGGAGTGGATAAAAGCATACATGGATTCAGCAGTCTTCAGAAAAGCCCTGCAGAACAAAGGAGAAGTGGGCAAGTGGAAACAAATGAACTTTATTAATGGGTGGGGAGGTGGAGATCGCTAATACAGGACAATATGACTTCTCTTTATTTGAATAATTGGCAGTCCATTTTACTTAGCCAGTAACTATTACCTCGGAATGTGATTTCAGACTCAACAAAGCAGTGTAATTTAAGTTCCATCATGACTTCTTGTCAAACTTCAGGCAGGCTGCAATAAATAATTCAGCATCCTTTATAGAATCACAGCCTATTAAGGCTGGAGGAGAGCTTAGAGATAGAATTATGCATCGTGTGATATATTATTACGTGATGTATTATTATGATATAATTATATGCACATTTCCATGTATATTAACTGAGTTAATATTTTTCCATCAGCCACTAATTCACCACTCAAGAAAAAAGTTATCTGTGAAGGAAAAAAAAAATAACTCATTTTGACTGGTCAGAAACGAGTCGAGATAAAATGATATACGAGTATGAGCATAGGTAAAAGTGACGCTCTCCAAAGTTGATTTGTAGAATGCCGCCCTAACATCCAGCAGGACCCAGAAACCCCGGTCAAACAACACTACCACAGTGTTCATTATGTGCTGGACACTGTTCTCTGTGTTATCTATATTTAATTCATTTAATCCTTTAAAAATCCCGATGAGGTAAATAGTAAGAGCAAGCCATTTTCAAATTAATAATAAGAATATGTCGTGAGCCAAGGATTATAATGAACTCATTTCTGTTTTGTTGTTCAGTCACTCAGTTGTGTCTGAATCTTTGCAATCCCATGGACTGCAGCACATCTGGCCTTCCTGTCCTTCACCATCTCCTTGAGCTTGCTCAAACTCATGTCCATTGAGTTGGTGATACCATCCAACCATTTTGTCCTCTGTTATCACCTTGTCATCCTGCCTTCAATCTTTCCCAGCATCAGGATCTTTTCTGATGAGTCAACTCTTCGCATCAGGTGGCCAAAGTACTGGAGTTTAAGCTTCAGCATCAGTCCTTCCAATGACTATTCAGGACTGATTTCCTTTAGAATGGACTGGTTGGATCTCCTTGCAGTCCAAGGGACTCTCAAGAGTCTTCTCCAACACCACAGTTCAAAAGCATCAATTCTTTGGTGCTCAGCCTTCGTTGTGGTCCAACTCTCACATCCATACATGACTACTGGAAAAACCATAGTTTTGACTAATGGTTTACATGGGCCTTTGTTGGCAAAAGGTCTCTTCTTTTTAATATGCTGTCTAAGTCGGTCTTAACTTTTCTTCCAAGGAGCAACCATCTTTTAACTTCATGGCAGCAGTGATTTTGGAGCCCATTTCTGTACAGCTGCAATAAAAATGGAAGAGGAGGAGGAAAGGAAAGAAAGGACAGGAGGTCCAGAACTTGCTCACTTCCTTGGACAGGGAGCTCAGGTTAGACTCTCCAGTCCAGTGCTTATTTCCACTCTTAATTCAAGTCCTAAACACCTGGAGTCCCTAAGAAGAGTTCAGAAGACAGCAGCTGTGTTAAACTCTACATAATCTATGAAACTTTGAATGGATCTACCCAGTTTTTCCTCATGCCAAACCTTCCTAGTCACGCCTTGTCTGCTGTTACTATTCTTAGAGAAGAGTCTGTGGTGCCTGGAGAGACAGCCAGGACTATAGTCCCCCTAATTCTTCATAACCAACTACTCTGTTCATAGCAGATTAATCTAGGATGGTCACTGATTCAAAGACTGCCATTGATGATAGTCTGGCCAATAATCAATAAAGAAGCCATAAGCATCAGTTGGACTAGATGGAGTAGTGAGACTTCGAAGATATCTTCAGTGCATGTCCAAAGCTCATTCCATGTTATTTTGATGTTCCTCTGGAAAAAGCAAGAGAGTTCCAGAAAAGCATCTATTTCTGTTTTATTGACTATGCCAAAGCCTTTGACTGTGTGGATCACAATAAACTGTGGAAAATTCTGAAAGAGATGAGAATACCAGACCACCTGATCTGCCTCTTGAGAAATTTGTATGCAGGTCAGGAAGCAACAGTTAGAACTGGACATGGACCAACAGACTGGTTCCAAATAGGAAAAGGAGTTCGTCAAGGCTGTATATTGTCACCCTGTTTATTTAACTTCTATGCAGAGTACATCATGAGAAATGCTGGACTGGAAGAAGCACAAGCTGGAATCAAGATTGCCGGGAGAAATATCAATAACCTCAGATATGCAGATGACACCACCCTTATGGCAGAAAGTGAAGAGGAACTCAAAAGCCTCTTGATGAAAGTGAAAGTGGAGAGTGGAAAAGTTGGCTTAAAGCTCAACATTCAGAAAACGAAGATCATGGCATCCGGTCCCATCACTTCATGGGAAATAGTGGGGAAACAGTGGAAACAGTGTCAGACTTTATTTTTCTGGGCTCCAAAATCACTGCAGATGGTGACTGCAGCCATGAAATTAAAAGACGCTTACTCCTTGGAAGGAAAGTTATGACCAACCTAGATAGCATACTGAAAAGCAGAGACATTACTTTGCCAACAAAGGTCCGTCTAGTCAAGGCTATGGTTTTTCCTGTGGTCACGTATGGATGTGAGAGTTGGTCTGTGAAGAAGGCTGAGCGCTGAAGAATTGATGCTTTTGAACTGTGGTGCTGGAGAAGACTCTTGAGAGTCCCTTGGACTGCAAGGAGATCCAACCAGTCCATTCTGAAGGAGATCAGCCTTGGGATTTCTTTGGAAGGAATGATGCTAAAGCTGAAACTCCAGTACTTTGGCCACCTCATGCGAAGAGTTGACTCATTGGAAAAGACTCTGATGCTGGGAGGGATTGGGGGCAGGAGGAGAAGGGGACGACAGAGGATGAGATGGCTGGATGGCATCACTGACTCGATGGACGTGAGTCTCAGTGAACTCCGGGAGTTGGTGATGGACAGGGAGGCCAGGCATGCTGAGATTCATGGGGTCGCAAAGAGTCGGACACGACTGAGCGACTGATCTGATCTGATATGTCCATTGGAGAAGGAAATGGCAACCCACTCTAGTGTTCTTGCCTGGAGAATCCCAGGGACAGGGGAGCCTGGTGGGCTGCCGTCTGTGGGGTCGCACAGAGTCGGACACAACTGAAGTGACTTAGCAGTAGCAGCATAGGGAGATCAGATCAGATCAGATCAGTCGCTCAGTCATGTCCGACTCTTTGTGACCCCATGAATCACAGCACGGCAGCCCTCTCTATCCAACACCAACTCCCGGAGTTCACTGAGACTCAGGTCCATCGAGTCAGTGATACCATCCAGCCATCTCATCCTCTGTCGTCCCATTCTCCTCCTGCCCCCAGTCCCTCCCAGCATCAGGGTCTTTTCCAATGAATCAACCCTTCGCATGAGGTGGCCAAAGTACTGGAGTTTCAGCTTTAGCATCATTCCTTCCAAAGAAATCCCAAGGCTGATCTCCTTCAGAATGGACTGGTTGGATCTCCTTGCAGTCCAAGGGACTCTCAAGAGTCTTCTCCAACACCACAGTTCAAAAGCATCAATTCTTCAGCGCTCAGCCTTCTTCACAGACCAACTCTCACATCCATACGTGACCACAGGAAAAACCATAGCCTTGACTAGACGAACCTTGGTTGGCAAAGTAATGTCTCTGCTTTTCAATATGCTATCTAGGTTGGTCATAACTTTCCTTCCAAGGAGTAAGCGTCTTTTAATTTCATGGCTGCAGTCACCATCTGCAGTGATTTTGGAGCCCCCAAAAATAAAGTCTGACACTGTTTCCACTGTTTCCCCATCTATTACCCATGAAGTGGTGGGACCAGATGCCATGATCTTCGTTTTCTGAATGTTGAGCTTTAAGCCAACTTTTCCACTCTCCACTTTCACTTTCATCAAGAGGCTTTTGAGTTCCTCTTCACTTTCTGCCATAAGGGTGGTGTCATCTGCATATCTGAGGTTATTGATATTTCTCCCGGCAATCTTGATTCCAGCTTGTGTTTCTTCCAGTCCAGCGTTTCTCATGATGTACTCTGCATAGAAGTTAAATAAACAGGGTGACAATATACAGCCTTGACGAACTCCTTTTCCTATTTGGAACCAGTCTGTTGGTCCATGTCCAGTTCTAACTGTTGCTTCCTGACCTGCATACAAATTTCTCAAGAGGCAGATCAGGTGGTCTGGTATTCTCATCTCTTTCAGAATTTTCCACAGTTTATTGTGATCCACACAGTCAAAGGCTTTGGCATAGTCAATAAAGCAGAAATAGATGTTTTTCTGGAATTCTCCTGCTTTGTCCATGATCCAGTGGATGTTGGCAATTTGATCTCTGGTTCCTCTGCCTTTTCTAAAACCAGCTTGAATATCAGGAAGTTCACGGTTCACATATTGCTGAAGCCTGGCTTGGAGAATTTTGAGCATTACTTTGCTAGGGTGTGAGATGAGTGCAATTGTTCAGTAGTTTGAGCATTCTTTGGTATTGCCTTTCTTTGGGATTGGAATGAAAACTGACCTTTTCCAGTCCTGTGGCCACTGCTGAGTTTTCCAAATTTGCTGGCATATTGAGTGCAGCACTTTCAGCATCATCTTTCAGGATTCGTAATAGCTCAACTGGAATTCCATCACCTCCACTAGCTTTGTTCATAGTGATGCTTTCTAAGGCCCACTTGACTTCACATTCCAGGATGTCTGGCTCTAGGTCAGTGATCACACCATCGTGATTATCTGGGTCGTGAAGATCTTTTTTGTACAGTTCTTCTGTGTATTCTTGCCATCTCTTCTTAATATCTTCTGCTTCTGTTAGGTCCATACCATTTGTCCTTTATCGAGCCCATCTTTGCATGAAATGTTCCTTTGGTATCTCTGATTTTCTTGAAGAGATCCCTAGTCTTTCCCATTCTGTTGTTTTCCACTATTTCTTTGCATTGATCACTGAAGAAGGCTTTCTTATCTCTTCTTGCTATTCTTTGGAACTCTGCATTCAGATGTTTATATCTTTCCTTAATGACCTCTGTTCGTTTCCAAGGCAAACCATTCAATATCACAGTAATCCAAGTCTATGCCCCAACCAGTAACGCTGAAGAAGATGAAGTTGAACGGTTCTATGAAGACCTACAAGACCTTTTAGAACTAACACCCAAAAAAGATGTCCTTTTCATTATAGGGGACTGGAATGCAAAAGTAGGAAGTCAAGAAACACCTGGAGTAACAGGCAAATTTGGCCTTGGAATACGGAATGAAGCAGGGCAAAGACTAATAGAGTTTTGCCAAGAAAATGCACTGGTCATAGCAAACACCCTCTTCCAACAACACAAGAGAAGACTCTATACATGGACATCACCAGATGGTCAACACTGAAATCAGATTGATTATATTCTTTGCAGCCAAAGATGGAGAAGCTCTATACAGTCAGCAAAAACAAGACCAGGAGCTGACTCTGGCTCAGACCATGAACTCCTTATTGCCAAATTCAGACTTAAATTGAAGAAAGTAGGGAAAACCACCAGACCATCAGGTATGACCTAAATCAAATCCCTTATGATTATACAGTGGAAGTGAGAAATAGATTTAAGGGCCTAGATCTGATAGATAGAGTGCCTGATGAACTATGGAATGAGGTTCGTGACATTGTACAGGAGACAGGGATCAAGATCATTCCCATAGAAAAGAAATGCAAAAAAAAAAAAAAAAAGCAAAATGGCTGTCTGGGGAGGCCTTACAAATAGCAGCATAGGAAAAGAAGGGGCAAACGTTGAATTCTGTGTTTATGTTTTTGGCTTCGTTCATAGGATATAAAGAAAAATGGATAACAAAGAGAAAACAGCAAGGACAACATGCCCAAACTCCCTTGCTGGGCATGTGTCTTGCTCAAAGTAACTGAAAGAGGATCTGTATGGCAGAGAGTTCTTGAAAGGTGTGGCTCAGCCTACAGCACTCTTGGTGACCTGGGCTGGGGAGGAGGGATGGACTGGTGGGTTAGGAGGCTCTGACCATCCAGAGACAGGGACTGGTACAAAAGCTTAACCCAACTGGTCATTCAGTTCTGGAGGATATTTTGGGGTTCCTGTCGCTTCAGACTGAACCCAGTTCTGACTGATACACTGTCCAATCAGATGCGTCGTTCCATCTCCTCAGGTCCTGAGTGAGGGGAGGCGAGGTCAAGAGGCAGGGAGCAGCCCGGAGTGCTACACTGATTGATGTCCCTCCACACGGAAGGGAGGGTTAGCGGGGAGAGAAGAGTTCCCCTTCTGACAAGTTATTCACTCGGCAAATGATTGCATACCTCTTGCTATAGGCCAAATCCTGGTTTAAGAGCTTCACAACTGACAGTTTATTTAATTCTCATAACAGTCCGACAAGTAAGCAGGACTTACCCTTGGTGGGAACTGGCTGATCCCACCAATTGTTTGTATGGAGAAGACAATATTGTTGGTGGACAATAAGGCAGGCATGCTCAGTCACTTTAGTAGTGTCGGACTCTCTGCAACCCTATGGACGGTAGCCCACCAGGTTCCTCTGTCCATGGGATTCTCCAGGCAAGATTACTGGAGTAGGTTGCCATTTCCCTCTCTAGGGGCTGTTCCCAATCCAGGGTTCAAACCCGCGTCTCTTATTTCCTGCATTAGCAGGTAGGTTCTTTACCACTAGTGCCACCTGAGAGAAATGTGTATATGTAGAGGGGAAAATGCAGAAGCCAAAGGCAGTGGAGGACATGCATAAGAAGATACCATGGGGTAGAAAGAAACTGAGTTGAAACCGCTGGTGGTTGAATGTGATAGGAGGGCAGAAGCAGGGCAGATACTGAAAGGCAGTGATGGAATCCCCACAGTGATGGGAAAATAGTCTAGGAATGATGGATTCGACCCTGCTGAAGGGGTAAGCACAAGCCAGGGCATCTCAGGTGACCACTGAGATAGCCTTTATTTCTCCGGCCTCTCCATCTATCCCAACATAAACATCCTTCACTTGAGGTAACACAGGAGGGTCTCTGTACTTGTTCCTCCTAGGAAACTGCCTGGTGTAGTGAGGGAATGCAGAAGAGCTAGCCTGCCTAGGGTTGCATCCATGCTCCATCACTCCTGAGCACTGTCATCTGGAGCAAGTTACCTGACCTCTCTGGGCCTCCGTTACATCATCTGTGGAGGAGTTTATCATGGGGATAGTACTACTACTTACCTTGTAGGACTGTTATGAGAATTAAATAAACTGCCAGGGCCTGAGGAGGTGGAATGATGCATCTGATTGGAGAGTGTATCAGTCAGTACTGGGCTTAGCCTGAAGTAACAGGAAACCCAACTATCCTCCAGGACTGAATAATAATTAAACAAGATACAGGTCATCTCTCTCCCATAAATAAAGTCTGAGGTGAGCCAGTCCAGCTCTGGAATGATGTCCCCGGGGTCCCATCCTCAGAATTCAGTTTCCATTTCTTGGTCCACATGGACACTCTTGCTGGAAGGGAAGAGGAAACCTAGTGGGAAGAATGCAGACCCTCATTCATCCTAGAATGAGGCACAAACCTGTCCTTTTACTCCCACGTCCTTGAGCAGAGTCAAATGGCCACACCTAGTGGCAAGAGAGATTGGGGAATGTCATCTTTATTCTGAGGAGCCACCAGGCCCCACTGAAAGATGGGGACTGTATTACCATCAGGGAAGGGAAGAAGAGATTGAGGGGGTAACCAGCGCCATAGTGAGTTTGTGTGGAGAAACTGAATGCTTCGTTCATCCCTTGTTGGGCAAAAGGCTTCTCTTCATCTAGCAGGGCTGGTGGATGTCCGTCTGACTCTAGGCTTCAGGATTAGAAAGTCGCCTTGACCACCAACAGAAACTGTGTCCTCCAGTATCACTGTTATCACCACAAAGGTGATATATTTATCTCCCCCGATGAAAAATGGCCTTGTTTTTAGTTGTTTCTGTCCTTTATCGAGCCCATCTTTGCATCCCTTGGTATCTCTAATTTTCTTGAAGAGATCTCTAGTCTTTCCCATTCTGTTGTTTTCCTCTATTTCTTTGCACTGATCACTGAGGAAGGCTATCTTATCTCTTCTTGATATTCTTTGGAACTCTGCATTCAGATGCTTATATCTCTCCTTTTCTCCTTTGCTTTTCTCTTCTCTTCTTTTCACAGCTATTTGTAAGGCCTCCCCAGACAGCCATTTTGCTTTTTTGCATTTCTTTTCCATGGGGATGGTCTTGATCCCTGTCTCCTGTACAATGTCACGAACCTCATTCCATAGTTCATCAGGCACTCTATCTATCAGATCTAGGCCCTTAAATCTATTTCTCACTTCCACTGTATAATCATAAGGGATTTGATTTAGGTCATACCTGAATGGTCTAGTGGTTTTCCCTACTTTCTTCAATTTAAGTCTGAATTTGGCAATAAGGAGTTCATGGTCTGAGCCAGAGTCAGCTCCTGGTCTTGTTTTTGCTGACTGTATAGAGCTTCTCCATCTTTGGCTCAAATAATATAATCAATCTGATTTCAGTGTTGACCATCTGGTGATGTCCATGTGTAGAGTCTTCTCTTGTGTTGTTGGAAGAAGGTGTTTGCTATGACCAGTGCATTTTCTTGGCAAAACTCTTTAGTCTTTGCCCTGCTTCATTCCGTAACAGTGTCAGACTTTATTTTGGGGGGCTCCAAAATCACTGCAGATGGTGACTGCAGCCATGAAATTAAAAGACGCTTACTCCTTGGAAGGAAAGTTATGACCAACCTAGATAGCATATTCAAAAGCAGAGACATTACTTTGCCAACAAATGTCCATCTAGTCAAGGCTATGGTTTTTCCTGTGGTCATGTACGGATGTGAGAGTTGGACTGTGAAGGCTGAGTGCTGAAGAATTGATGCTTTTAAACTGTTGGAGAAGACTCTTAAGAGTCCCTTGGACTGCAAGGAGATCCAACCAGTCCATTCTGAAGGAGATCAGCCCTGGGATTTCTTTGGAAGGAATGATGCTAACGCTGAAACTCCAGTACTTTGGCCACCTCATGCAAAGTGTTGACTCACTGGAAGAGACTTTGATGCTGGGGGGGATTGGGGGCACGAGGAGAAGCGGACGACAGAGGATGAGATGGCTGAATGGCATCACTGACTTGATGGACGTGAGTCTCAGTGAACTCCAGGAGTTGGTGATGAACAGGGAGGCCTGGCGTGCTGTGGTTCTATGGGGTCGCAAAGGGTCGGACACGACTGAGCGACTGAACTGAAGTGAACTTAGTTGTTTCAGAACCCTGGTGCAGGAGAAGCGAGATTGTTTAACAGACTCTTCCAGTTTCCAGGATAGCTCAATGAGGGAAAAGACCTGCACAAACTTTGTCATCACACACAGGAGTCGTGTAGAATTCCATACGTTGTGGACTCATGGCATAGAGAGAAACCAGGGTGCATTTCTGATGTTTCAACTGCACTCCTCCTAGATCCAAAATGTGCTTGGTGACTAAATATGTCTGGATGCAGTCTAAAAAAAAAACCTCCAGTCAAAGCAATGCCATTATACATATTCCATTCTGGGGAGATTTTCTGTTGAGTGGGATCCAGGGCTTTTGTGTTAATCCTTTACCAGAGTTGGGGTTTTTTGATCTAAACTGACTATTCTCTACCATGTACTCTTAACATTTAGAAAGTGTCCATTTTTAGCAAAAGCACAGCTGTGTGAATGCAGCATATTGGTGTGGAGGAGGGTTATATTTCACTTTTCTGTATTAGAGAAGTAAGAAAACCACTGATTTTTAGATTTGGAAGGAAACTTAGGGATCTTCAAGCCAATCCTTCCTATTACAGATGAGAAAACTGAAGCCCAGAAAAGGAAAGAAAAGCTGATCACTCAAACTAATAAATTATAGATTTGGACAAGGGCCCAATAACTACCATTTCAATATACCTACAGGATACCTACCACCCAAGGCAAAACTCCCCTCCACTCTTTTCCACGCAACACCTTCCCTACAATCAATACAATTAAGAGATGAGATGGGTTATTTAAACTAAGTCTCCATGCCTCGTTTTCCCACCTGTAGAATGAGAATCATAATGACTGTCTCACAGGGCTATCCATAAAGGTTAAGTTAGATAACTATGCTAATACATGTGTGCATGCTAAGTCACTTTGGTTGTGTCTGACTCTGCGACCTCATGGATTGTACCCCGCCAGGCTCCTCTGTCCATGGGATTCTCCAGGCAAGAATACTGGAGTGGGTTGCTTTGCCTTCCTCCAGAAGCTCTTCCCAACCCAGGAACCAAACCAACGTCTCTTATGTCTCCTGCATTTGCAAGCGGGTTCTTTACTATTAGTACCACCTGGGAAGCCCAACTAGGCTAATACTCTTACACAAACAAAGTAAATGTACCTCAAACAGAGTAAGGGCTCACAAAGAGTTTTTATTAAAAGAGAACACCATCTAAAAGGTTAAAAGCTCTAAGCAGGTACTGAGGTCATATCACTTCTGTCACTTGTTCATTCATTCATTCAATCAAGAGTAAATACATAGTTATTTATCTGCTCTGTGGCAAGCATTGAGCTGAATTCTGAGGATATAAAGGTGAATCTGATCATGCTCGTGGTATAGAAGAGGAAATAAGTGATTATATAATATATTAAAACCAAAAAAATGGAATGGGTAAATACAGGTATGATGTATAAAGAGTGTCCAATGAAGTCTCTTGATTAAGGCTGGGAGCAGAGAGAGTAACAGAAAATATTTCCTAAAAGAAGTGACTCCTGAGTTTGATTTTCAAAGAAATAGTAGGTTCAAAGGCACTGAGGCATGAGACACTATGTTACTCATGGAAAAACAACAGAGTTCAGTGTTGGAGAATAAGGTGCAAAGAGGACAGAAATAGGAGCTGAGGTGGACAGGAACCAGATCATGAAGACTGTTCAGTCCATGTTGAGAACTAAGAGTTTATGTCCAGCCAGTCAAGAGCTTGGTGCATGCTTTTTGAGCAGAAAGAGATGTGGCCAGATTGCTTCTGGCATGAGTTGAGTAAAAGGAGCAATTTAGGAGGCAGGAAGCAGGAAAGCAAGTTAGGCGACGAGGTCAAGACTGTAAGCTGTTCACCAATATCCATCCAATATCCATTCTCTCTTCTTACATAGGGGTTGAATGTTTACCTGGACATAGGCTGCCCAGAATGAAGACTACATTTCCTAGTTAACTCCTTGCAATGAAGTGGGGCCATGTAACTAATCCTGCTCAGTGGGATGTGATTCTAAATTACATGGGAAACTCTGGGTTCCTAGTTGAAGGAAAGGTTAAAAATACCCTCTCATTTCTCATATCCCCCTTCTTTCTTCCTGGAATTCAGGGATGGCGGCAAGCCATCTTGGACCATGTAGATGAGAGCACCACCAGAAGGAGGAGGAATTCCCTAGCAGAAGGAATCTGAGCTTCTGAAGAAGAAGAGGCTGCAGACCAGCCTGGATTTTTACACGACAGTGAAAAACCCTCCTGTCTTGTGTTTTAAGCCACTGGTACTTAGGTCTTTTGCCAACAAAGGTCCGTCTAGTCAAAGCTATGGTTTTTCCAGTAGTCATGTATGGATGTGAGAGGTGGACTATAAAGAAAGCTGAGTGCCAAAGAATTGATGCTTTTGAACTGTGGTGTTGGAGAAGACTCTTGAGAGTCCCTTGGACTGCAAGAAGGTCCAACCAGTCCATCCTAAAGGAGATCAGTCCTGGGTGTTCATTGGAAGGACTGATGCTGAAGCTGAAACTCCAATACTTTGGCCACCTCATGCAAAGAGTTGATTCATTGGAAAAGACCCTGATGCTGGGAAAGACTGAAGGCAGGAGGAGAAGGGGATGACAAAGGATGAGATGGTTGGATGGCATCACCGACTCAATAGACATGAGTTTGAGTAAACTCCAGGAGTTGGTGATGGACAGGGAGGCCTAGTGTGCTGCAGTCCATTAAGTCACAAAGAGTAGGACACGACTGAGTGATTGAATTGAACTGAACTTAACTTTAGGTCTTGGTCACATGCAGTCAAACCTGTGTTGTCACAATTCCATGAGATGCTGCTGTGTAGATGAAGGGAGACCGTCTAAGCTGAGGCAGAGGGAATGGAGCAGAGAGAACATTTGAGAGAAGCTGTAGGACTTACTCACAGAAGACATGAGAGAAGAGGTGTCAACTGCAGCTCCCGAGTGCCTTTGCTTGAAGACTGAGTGATGACATCAAGGAAGAAAGACAGGAGAAATTAAATGGCTTCCAAACATTTTAAAGACTTGGAAGTTTTCTGGACAAGGTCTCAGTTTTCAGTTCATTTATTCATCCATTCAGAAATCCTTTACTGAACTTGCACAAAATATAAGTAACACATAATTTTTTCAAGTTATACATTAGCAACAGTCAGTTTAAAAAAAAAAAAAGGTGATCTCTAATGTAACAGCAATAAAGTACAGAAATCTCTAGACTGTGCACAGATGTGTGAAATCCTCCATGACTTGAGCTATCAACAGAAAGGCATCTCTTAATGAGTGTGGTGTTGCTCCAGATTTGTACAGGCAGTGAGCCTGGAAAAGGGAAGTGTGCGAGGCACATTCTGAGCTGAAAGACTTCATCAAACCCTACTTGTTTGGAATCGAGGTGCTGTGAGAAAGAGAAAATCCTTTAATCGAGGAAGATTCCAGGTAACCAACTCACTGAGTTGTGCCATAATCCCAACTATCCTTAGGGCATCCATTTTCAACTAAGTTGTTGGCACAAAATAAAATATGAGTATGTACATGCCTTACATCTTGAAACATAGCCCTGTTTAGATAATCTGTGCACATTTTCACAGCAGACTTTTTGAAGTGTTTATCCTCCTACACAAGCAGTTTAAATAATCACCCCCATGTGATATTCTGGACTTCCTCAGTAGAAAAGCTTTTCTCATATTGATTAAAAATTCAAAGGATATCTATAAATCAGGAAACTTATTTTACATTTGTGTTACCATCTAAAAATATTAGGCTGCCTCCAACATATCCTAAAATAGGTTTTTTAAATATAAAATACACAGGAAGGAAGATAAACAAGCTGATTTATCCTGTCTTAATGGACTGCTGAGCTCCTCTCATCTCTGTTGCCCTCAGAATCCTCTGTCAACGGTTAAATGAAGGTATTTCTCAACTAAGTCAGACGAAGGGAAAGTGTTGGTTTAACTAACTGGCATTCAGTGCAGTTCTCCAGGTTATTTCTTGAACGCCTGCCAGAACCTGCCCTAAGCCTGTAGGATTATGTAAACTATGTATGTTATGCAGAATTATGTAAAATTGTTGCTCTGTTACAGATGCAAGCAGAGAGCCCTGGGGTCTAGAGGCAAGGATGAATTCCTTATGATTAGAATCAAAACACTTCCTAAAGATTCCTACATTTGAGCTGAGCTTCAGGAAGGAAGGGCTGGACCTGTCAAGGAGGCAGGTCTGACATTCCAGACAGAGGGAATTAGTTTCTATGAGAGTTGGATGATCAGTACAGAGCCTGGTGGGAATGGGCTGTCAGCTGTGCAGGAGGTATGTTTATGGGCTGACTTGTGTCTCTCAAAATTCCTGTGTTGAGGTCCTAACCCGTAGTTCCTCAGACCATGACTGTATTTGGAGACAGAGTCTTTGAAGAGGTAATTAAGGCAAAATGAGGTTGTTAGTGGACCTCCCTGGAGAAGGCGATGGCACCGCACTCCAGTTTGCCTGGAAAATCCCATGGATGGGGGAACCTGGTGGGCTGCAGTCCATGGGGTCGCGAAGAGTCGGACATGACTGAGCAACTTCACTTTCATTTTTCACTTTCATGCATTGGAGAAGGAAATGGCAACCCACTCCAGTGTTCTTGCCTGGAGAATCCCAGGGGGAGCCTGGTGGGCTGCCGTCTATGGGGCCGCACAGAGTCGGACATGACTGAAGTGACTTAGCAGCAACAGCAGCAGCAGTGGACCTTCCAGGTGGCACCAGTGGTTAAAAAAAGAAAAATCTGCCTGCCAATGCAGAAGGCAGAAGAGACTTGGGTTCAATCTCTGGGTTGGGAAGATCCCCTGGAGTAGGAAATGGCAGCCCACTCCAGTATCTTTGCCTGGAGAATCCCATGGACAGAGGAGCCTGGCGGGCTACAGTCCTTGGGGTCACAAAGAATCAGACGTGACTGAGCACATGTGCACACACAGGGCAGACCTAATCCAATAAATGACTGGTGTCCTTAGCAGAGGAAGTTGGGACACAGACACTCACAGAAAGAAGACCACGTGATGACACAGGGAAGCCAAGGAAACAGGCCTCGGGAGAGGCCAACTCTGCCAGCACCTTGATCACAAGCTTCTAGCCTCCAGGACTGTAAGGAGATAAATTTCTGTTATTTAAGCCACTCAGTCTGTGATACTTTGTGATGGAAGCTCTAGCAAATTAATATGAGGGTGACTTGTCAAAATTTGTAAAAGACCTTCAAGTGCATGACGGTTAGTCCTCACATCATCCTTGCCAGGTACACATTGTTGTGCACATTTAAGGAAACAGGCTCACAGAGGATAATCAACTTTCCCAACGTCACACCTCTACAAGTAGCAGGGAAAAAAAAAAAAAATAGGTAGAGAATTGGAATCAAACTTCACATGTTATTTGCTCATTTTTACTTATTGGTATTATCCTAGACACTCTCCATGCTCAGTCGCTTCAGTCACATTCCACTCTTTGTAACCCCAGATGATAGCCCACCAGGCTCCTGTGTCCATGGGATTTCCCAGGCAAGAATACTGGAGTGGGTTGCCATGGCTTTCTCCAGGGCTCTTCCCAACCCAGGGATGTAACCCACATCTCTCAAGTCTTCTGCTTTGGGGGATGCTCTTCACCACTAGCACCACCTGGGGACACTCCCCATATCAGTAAAAATCCAAGCCTGTCGATGTAGGTTTGCCTATCTCAACTTTGGATAAGCTGCCAAGGGATTCTACGTAAGACAAAAACATCCCTGAAAACTACACTGGAAAAAGCAGAAATGAATCATAATCTGTTAAAACTGGTAAGGAATTTCGTGATCACTCAGGAAAGTCAAACGTGTCATAGATGAGAAGAGGGCCATGGCACATCATGGAGCTGGAAAGGCAGTCCTGGAGTATGTGAATGCTCTGGGGAGGACTTCCTCATCTTCCTGGAGCTCAAGACCCATGAAAAGCTGAACGAGTGGCTGATTCCTCCCTCAGTCAGTCAGTCAGTCAGTTCAGTCACTCAGTCGTGTCTGACTCTTTGTGACCCCATGGACTGCAGCACACCAAGCTTCCCGGTCCATCACCAACCTCCGGAGTTTGCTCAAACTCGTGTCCATTGAGTCGGTGATGCCATCCAACCATCTCATCCTCTGTCATCCCCTTCTCCTCCCACCTTCAATCCTTCCCAGCATCAGGGTCTTTTCCAATGAGTTAGTTCTTCGCATCTGGTGGCCACTTCAGCATCAGTCCTTCCAATGAATATTCAGGACTGATTTTCTTTAGAATTCCTCCCTAACCCTGGATCTGATAAAACAAAATGGATGGTGGTGTTAGTGCTCACCTCACAGTTTATAGAAGGAAAGAATGGTCCACAGAAACACTCAGGAAACATAAATTATGAACTCTACGATTTGCAAGATAAAAATCAAGAGTACTGTTCTTGCCTTTTGTCTCAAGATTATCCAATTCATTCTTTATAACCATCTTTCAGACTGATGGGGTGATTGTTGCAAGACCATATGTCTATCTTCAGTGAAATCCATTGAATAACTGGGATCACTTAAGGAGAAAGAAAACATTCATCACCTCGTGAATTTTACTATCCAGTTGAAGATAACATGACAAAATCTTCTTTTAAAATTAGAAAGAAAAAAGACAGGAATATGCTTAAAGCGGCCTTCAAATTATTTTCTCAATAACCTAAGGAGAATCTATGTGGTAGCTCCATTTTTGGTTTTTTGAGGAACCTCCACACTGTTCTCCAAAGTGGCTGTACTGGTTTACATTCCCACCAACAGTGCAGGGGAGTTCCCTTTTCACCAGAGCCTCTTCAGCATTTATTGCTTGTAGGTGTTTTGGTGATTGCCATTCTGACTGGTGTGAGGCCGAAGCTCACCGTTGTTTTGATTTGCATTTCTCTCACAATTAGAGAAGTGCACAGCTCCTGCATGGGCTATAAAGCATAGGATAATTGAAAGAAATCATGAACATTCATCTAGCATTACAGGCTTTGGGTATCCATTCTAATCCTAGCAGCCAGGCCCCACAACTCCTGTGAATCACTGGATTCACTATAGGTTTGTGTTTTTTGTGTTTGTTTTTTTTTTTTTTTTTTTTTTTGCTTGCCTTCAACAACCCCAAATAGGACATTTTATTACTTATTCATTCTTTTAACTCTAAGTGAACTAAGTTATGCTTGTAAATGATTGGGCCATGGCAATCAAGCTACCTGACAATTTCCATGGAAGTCACAGTGCTAACCTAATGCAATGTGACAGCACTTTCCTGTTCCACATTCTCAAAATTTGATTATTCAGAATAAAAAAAAAATTCATCAGGAGCCTCACTCAGATTGCACAAGGCCTGTTCAGTATCCGAATGCAGAGGTTAGGCTGCAGGAGTGACAGCCCAGAGCAGCCGGCCTGCCCATCAGTCATCTTTCTCGGGCTCCAAATGGAGCAGAATTTATGTGTACTGGTTCTGTTACCTTTTTCAGGATTCGGGGCTTTGCTAGTCCATGAATAATGAAATCCACCACTAGTCATAAACTGGAAGAGATAGTCTGTATTTTGACTCCGCGAAAGCAATTTAAAAGGATTTCCCATAGTTATATACAGATGTGAAAGTTAGACTATGAAGGTTGAACACTGAAGAATCGATGCTTTCAAACTGTGGTGCCAGAGAAGACTCTTGAGAGTCCCTTGGACTGCAAGGAAATTAAACCAGTCCATCCTAAAGGAAATCAATCCTGAACATTCATTGAAAGGACTGATGCTGAAGCTGAAGCTCCAATACTTAGGCCACCTGATTCAAAGAACTGACTTTGGAAAAGATCCTGATGCTGGGAAAGATTGAAGGTGGGAGGAGAAGGGGAAAACAGAGGATAAAATTGTTGGATGGTATTATCAACTCAATGGAAATGAGTTTGAGCCAACTCTGGAAGACAGTGAAGGACAGTGAAGTCTGGTGTGGTGCAGTCCACGAAGTCTCAAAGAGTCAGACACAACTTAACAACTGACCAACAATAAAGCCTCTGGCACATTCCTAGACCTGGCACATTAGAGCATCCAGAGTAGCTTCCACCCAGGTTCTTCATTCCACTGGTATTTGCTGCATATTTCCCGCAGGTGTCTAATTAGTAAATGACATAAAAGTGTAGGCGTTTGCATTACCCTGGTTCAGTTCTGGACTGGAAAATGCAGCTTCTCTTTTCTCTATTTTCACTTGGTGCTTCTCATTCTAAGTTTCTACCACCCTCCAAGGCCCCCAGCCACCAGCAGGGCACAGTGAACATTTAGTGCCATAAAGACTAAGTATGGGATTTTCACCAGACTGAAAGGGCAGCAATCCCAATGAGGTAGGAGGGTGAGGTAACCTCAGAGCCACCTACGACATCATTTCAAGAAACCACTGACAGAGCAGGACACTACTTCTCCCCAACTCTCCCTTCACCAGTGAAGAACTCTCAGGATGTCTGAAATTAACACAGGTTGTCCCATGTCTTGGCTGTTGTGAATACTTTTGCTATGAACATAGGGGTGCATGTGTCTCTCTAAATGATAGTTTTGACCAGATATATATGTTCAGAAGTGGGACTGCTGGATCATAATGGCAACTCTAGCTTTTTGAGGAACCTCAATGCTGTTTTACATACTGGCTGCACCAATGTATGTTCCAACATTATGCTGCTATTGCTGTTTAGTCGATAATACATGTAGGACTGTTTGCAACCCCAGGGACTGTAGCCCTCCAGGCTCCTCTGACCCCATGGACTGTAGCCCGCCAGGTTCCACTGTCCATGGGATATGCTAGGCAAGAATACTGGAGTGGGTTGCCATTTCCTTCTCTGGGGACCTTCCTGACCCAGGGATCAAATCTGAATCTCCTGCTTGGCAGGTGGATTCTTTACCAATGAGCTGCCTGGGACGTAGAGACGGCTAAGAGGAATGTGAAAAGATGCTCAACATCGCTAATTATTAGAGAAATGCAAATCAAGACTACAATGAGCTGTCTCCTCACACCAATCAGAATAGCCATTATTTAAAAATTCACAAATAACAACTGTCCAACAGTGTAGGAGGGTTCATTTTTCTCCACACTCTCTCTAGCATTTATTTGTGAACTTTTTGATGATGGCCATTCTCTCTGGTGTGAGTCTTGTTTTGCTACAAGACTAATTGTAGTCTTGGTTTGCATTTCTCTAATAACTATCAACATTGAGCATCTTTTCATGTGTCTCTTGACTATCTCTACATCTTCCTTGGAGAAACATCTGTTTGGGTCTCCTGCCCATTTTTGACTGAGTCATTTGTCTTTTTGTTAGAGTTAAATGCACTGGTTGCGTATTTTGGAAATTAAGCCCTGTTGGTTGCATCATTTGCAAATATTTTCTCCTAGTCCTTATGTTGTCTGTTTTATGGTTTCCTTTGCTGTGCAAAAGCTTGTAAGTTTGATTAAGTCCCATTTGTTTATTTTTGCTTTTATTTCTATTGTCTTGCTATTATTTCTATTGTCTAAGAAAATATTGGTACAATTTATGCTGAAGAATGTTTTGCTTGTGTTCTAGTTTTTTTTATTATGTATATATAATTTTGTTTCTATTTACTTGGCTGTGCTGGGCCTTTGTTGCTGTACAGGGTTTTCTCTAATTGCAGTCAGCGGGGGCTACTCTCTAACTGCTGTGCACAGGTTTCTCATTGCAGGGGCTTCTCTTGTCGTGGAGCACAGGCTCTAGGGAACCTGGCTTCAGGATTTGTGGCACATAGTTCAGTAATTCTTGCTTGTGGGCTCTAGAGCACAAGCCCAATACTTGTGGTGCACAGGCTTATTAGTTGCTCTGAGGCACATGGGATCTTCCCGGACCAAGGATCCATGTCTCTTGCTTTGGCAGGCAGATTCTTCACCAATGAGCCACCAAGGAAGCCCCTCTTATTGGAGTTCTATGATGTCATCTTATGTTTAAGCCTTTAAGCCATTTTGAGTTTATTGTATATAGTGTGAGGGTGTGCTCTGACTTTGCATGTAACTGTCCAACTTTCCCAACACCATTTGAAGAAACTGTCTTTTATCCATTGTATATTCTTGCTTCCTGTGTCAAAGATTGACTGTAGGTGTGTGGGTTTATTTCTGGGCTTCCTAGTCTGTTCCATTGATCTATATGTCTGTTTCTGTGCTGATACCATGTTGTTTTGATTACTGTAGCTTTGTAGTATCAACGATGAACCTTTTTTAAAAAAGAAATATGTATCTTATACACTGAATCTTTACTATAAACTACAAAAATATGTCATGTTTTACAAGTAATAATAAAGTGTGCAATATTTATAGAGCATTATATAGCTCTGTGAATACACTAAAACATCACTGGTTGCCTAGCTCTTAGGTAAAGTGAATGGGGAATGAGAATAACTACTAATATGTATGGAATTTCTTTTGGCAGCATTGAAAATGTTCTAAAATTATATCATGGTGATGACTGAACTGTGTGAACAAATCTAGAAACACCACTAAATGGAAAAGCTTTATACTTTCTGTCTCTATGAATTTGCCTATGCTCAACATTTCACAGAAATGGAATATAACAGTATATGTTTTTGTGACTACTTTTTTTTTTATCATGAATTCCACACAGCAATTGATTCCCACAGAATGTTCTCCTTGAGTTTGACTGACCTCTTGTCTCCATAGATAACCAATATTATGAATGATCGAATGTAGTTCCAATGTGGAATAATATTTTCATTATATTCAAGAGTAAAGTGTGAAAGAATGAAGACATACATCAGAACGTCAGTCATTTCATCAAGGACAAGCCATAAGCACAACACACTTTTAAGTTTAATCTTGATTATTAACATTTTTCTCCATCACTTTTAAAGTCTAGACTAAGGATCAGCAAACTTTTTCTTAACAGGACACATAGCACATATTTCAGGCTTGTGGGTCATAAAGCTTCTGTTGCAACTACTCAACATTCCCACTGTAGTATGAAAGCAGGCATAAGCAATATGCAAATAAGTGGATGTATTCTAGGAAGTTCTAGTTTACAAAAACAGATCACAGATCCACATGCCATACAACAGAATAAACAATCAACGGAATTTATTTATAGTGTTTATCAATGTCTGATATGTAAATACTTCCACCACTCCCACCAGGATTTCAAGCTACCAGTATGACATCACTGAATGTAAAGTCATGAAGAGATGCATAGTAGGGGGTGGCATGGTGTTCTACTAATAAAAGGAGATAGAATAATAGAGTGTCAAAAGCATAGTATGCAAAATATGAGATCCACTGACTGTGTGCTTAGTCTCTCAGTAGTGCCGGACTCTGTTCAACCCCATGAACTGTAGCCTGTCAGGCTTCTCTATCCATGGGGATTCTCCAGGCAAGAATACTGGACTGGGTTGCCACACCCTCCTCCAGGGGATTTTCCCAACCAAGAGAATGAAACCAGGTCTGCCACACTGCAGGTACATTCTTTACTATCTGAGCCACCAGGGAAGCCATAGGCATCTTCATGTTCTATTTTCTGTCATGATTACTAATGGTCTTTGCTCTGGCCATTTTCTCAAAAGATAAGTTATAAGGAAAAAGAAAGCTTCATGTATTTTCATCAAGCTCATAAGTAGTATTCTTTGTTGATAGAAAACCAATTAACACTGTAAGTGACTGAGGATATTCTATTTTCTTATGAAGTAATAAACAGAATAGTCTACATAGATTTTAAAGATATAAGAAAGTAAGTTTCTAATAAACACATCAACAAACCTTACTCCAGCAATGGATGTTTTTTTGTGTGACTTAAAAGGAACAACAAAGAAACATACGTATTTACGAGGTTATATTGGATTTCAATGACAACTGATATTCACTGTCTTCAATAATTCAACAATATAGTTTATTTTTAAATTGTAATAAAAATTCTAAAATAAGATGTTGATGACATGAATATAACATTACTAGACTTGAATTCTGTTGTGAAGTGCAGTGCAAAATAGCCTGGAAGGAGAAGGTCCTTGGGAAAATGGCGAAGGGCCAGAAGTACCCCAGCTTTGCATACTGCGGGCTGAAAAACATCTCCTGCCTTTAGCTATGCTCGGCGCCAAGATTTAATAATAAATATTAAGGATGTTGCTTGGGAAAACGGGTCATGGGATAAACACCTGGGTCATTTAGAACACACTGTCCTTGAAATATTTTTTACTGATTATGTCTTAACCCCATACGTGCTCTGCTGGCCATATACTCTAAGCTCTTTGTTCCTGCTTCTATAAAAAGGCTTGACTGTGAAATAAATTTGTCAGTCCTTGCAAGAGACTGTCCGAGTTTTGTTCTTTCAGGTTCATCGTTTCCAAGTCCCGGGGAGAAAATATCCACAAGTGGCGCCTGAACAGGGACTTGAAAGGAAGGCTGAACAAAGCGACGAGCCCCTGCAGGATGGGACAACATAGCAGTAAGATTCCTTTTATTTCTATAATGCATCATTTTTTTAAACAAAACGGTGTTAATGTTTCAAGAGATCAGTTGAATGACTGCTATCATATACTATTGGAACATAATCCATGGTTCCCGGAAGAGGGGACACTCAATCTAGACATATAGAAAAGGGTTAAAAGTAATGTTTTGCAAGCATATTGGCAAGGGTTACATGGTCACTCATACGGGCTATCATAGAACAAATTGAAGGGCATAACGTTGATTTGGAAGTAAAGACTATTCAGTCTTTACATGAATATGAGCTTAAGGAACAAGATATGCAAGATGCTTTGAAATATAAGAATGTTATGCTCAATCAGACACAATCCTTAGAAAAACAACTTAGAGACATATATATACAGGATGTATCAAAACTGAAGCCACTTAGAACGGAGGTCATTTCATTCAATGGACAGCCCAAGTCTGAGGCTTTTCCTTCTGCTCTGCCTGTAACAGCAGTTGCTAACTTTGCTTGTACTAATCATTTCACTCCTCCTCGGGAGATGCCTGCTTGCGCTTTTGCTTTCCCAATACAGTTTAATCAACCTACCCAAGACCAAAATACTTGGGCTAATCTAGATTTTGGCATGTTGTCTAGCTTTAAGAAAGCATGCACTCTGTATGGACCTACTTCTCCTTACTGTGTAGAATTCCTTAGAGGATGGGCTGATCATTGGATGCCATATGATTTTTTTCAAATAACAAAGATGGTTCAAAATCCTCAACAATTACTTCAATGGCAAATATGGGTTAATGATGAGGCCCAACAAATGATGATTGACCAGCAATCTCATGATAACCCTGCCAATTTAACCTATGACATACTCACTGGAACAAGAGCCATGGCTGATATGATTGCGCAATTAGCTAATATTACCCCTCATGTGTTGCATTTCATTAAAGAAACTGCCTGCAGGGCATGGGCAAAGGTTGATAGCGTGAACTCTGATGGTTCATTTGTTAAGACTATTCAAGGACATGAGGAGGAATATTCTCAATTTATAGGAAAATTAAAGGATGCAATTGAAAAATCTATTAAGGATGTGACTTTACAAAATATTATTTTAAAACAACTTGCTTTTGAAAACACTAATGAGGAATGTCAATCCATGCTCAGACCAATTCGAGAGACTGGCTCTCTTATGGAATATTTGAAAGCATGTAGGGATATTGGATCTATGTACCATAGAACAAAATTGGCGGCATTAGAAACCTTTAATGTACAGAAAGCTACTAATGCCAAATGTTTTAACCGTGGGAAGCCCGGCCATATGAAAAAACAATGCCTCCTACCAACACAGGCCAGAAAAAAATAATACTACTTCTAATAAGAAGAGACCCCCAGGAATATGTCCAAGATGTAAAAAGGGGTTCCATTGGATGAATGAATGTCATTCTAAATTTGATAAGGATGGAAACACCTTGACCCCCGGTGCACAACAAAAACAACAGGGAAACTAATAAAGGACCATCCTCTAGCCCCGCTACAAAAGGAGGACCCAACGTTAAGATGCTACAAGCAGCTACATCTAAGAGTGCTTGCATTGATATACCTAGTCCTTATGACATGGAATTAATAGAATTATACAACCCCCACAAAATTCCCACTGGATATTACGGCCCGATTCCATCCGGGAGAATGGGACTGATTTGGGGATGTAGTAGCTGCACAATGAGAGGTTTAATGATATTGACCTGTGTTATGGATGAAGATTATGAAGGGGAAATACATGTTATGGTAAATGTTGTGAAAATAGGAAATAGATACTTACAAAAAGGGGAACGTTTTGCACAATTATTACTTTTACCATATATCAAACCAATGAAGGCATCTGATAAAGTTTGGCAGGGAGGCTTTGATAGTACCAACCTTACTGCTGCACTATCCACCTTATTAAAGGAACATCAGAAACCCATGTTCACTTTACACATACGGGGAAAAAATTTCACAAATATGCTAGATACCGGAGCTAACATTTCAATCATTAGAGCTAAAGAATGGCCCCTTGATTGGGGTAAAGTTATAGCTCCTTCTAGACTACTGGGAATAAGCAAAGCTGATGCCACACAAACTTTTGTCAATGCATCCTATTTACAAATGTATGGCCCTAATCAAATTGTAGCTTATAATAAACCATAATGATTACCCATATCCCTATCAATTTATGAGGGCGGGATTTTCTTGAACAAACAAAAGCCACAATTTCTTTAAATGAACCTTTTTAATGGGGGCCGTTGAGTTAACACCGCTGCCTCTCAATTGGGAATCTGATACCCCAATATGGACACCTCAATGGCCCCTAACTAAAGAAAAATTGGCAGCTCTTACCCAATTAATAAATGAACAATTACAAAAAGCTCATATAGAACCTTCATTTTCCCCATGGAATGCCCCTGTTTTTGTAATAAAAAAAGAAATCAGGAAAATGGCGAATGTTGATAGATTTAAGAAATGTTAACAATACCATGTTACCTTTGGGGCCCTTACAACCCAGATTACCCTCCCCTTCCATGGTACCAAAAGGCTAATCTATAATTATTATTTTACAAGATTGCTTTTTTACTATACCTTTGCATCCTAAAGATAGAAAACGTTTTGCTTTTTCAGTTCCTTCTATAAATCACATGGCTCCTGTTAAAAGATTTCAATGGAAGGTGCTACCTCAGGGAATGATGAACTCTCCTACAATTTGCCAATATCTCATATCTGCTTTATTACAACCCCTTAGAGACAAGTATCCTACTGCTTTCATAATTCATTACATGGATGATATACTTCTCTCCATGGGATCTGAACTCTGTTTACAACAGTTATATAATGAAGTTGCTACTACTCTTCAAAATCATGGCTTGCTTGTTGCACCAGATAAAATTCAATTGAAAGCACCCTTTAATTATTTAGGACATGTTATGGAAGAATCTAAAATCAAACCTCAAAAAACTCAAATTTCTATGCAGTCTCTATGCACGCTGAATGATTTTCAAAAACTGCTAGGAGATATTAATTGGCTACGGCCATCTGTCGGCATCCCTACCTATATCTTACAAAATCTATTTAAAATTTTAGAGGGATCCCTTAACCCTAATAGCCCTAGGCAGCTAACAAAGAGGCCAGAGAAGAGCTAGCTTTAGTGGAGGAACACATTCAAGAATCTTTCTCAACTCAGCTAGATCATGATCAACCAGTTTCTTTATATATATTCCCCACTGAACATTCGCCCACCGCAATTACAGCTCAACACAGCCCAATAGAATGGGTATATTTACACACTAAACAGTCTAAAAAAATCATATCGTATATTGAGAAAATAGGGCAATTAATCGTGTCAGGGAGAAGCCATGTACAAACTTTGACTGGATTTGATCCATATGCAATACATGTCCCCTTGACAAAAAAGGAATTGCAAATTGTCTTACAATATAACCTGACCATGCAAATGGCATTAAGTGATTTTCAAAATGTTATCTCATTTCATTTGCCAAAAGGAAAATTATGGGACTTTCTACAATGTACTAAATTCATTGTAACTAATATCATTGCATCCCAGCCTATTTCCAATGCACCCACCTATTTCATTGATGGCAACAAGAAAAGCATAGCAGGGATTGTCGGCCCTGATATCAAAGAGAAATTACCCACTACCTATTCTTCAGTACAAAGAATTGAATTGTATGCTTTATATGTTCTTTTGTCGCTTCAACCATTATCCTTCAACATATATACTGATTCCAAATACCTTGCTTCCCTTTTTCCCAATTTACCTCCTTTTTATACAACCTAGATGAAGAATTATATACTCTTTTTTCACAGACTCAAGCCTTAATTCGCTCACGTATAGAACCTTTCTTTATTGCACATATACGTGCTCATTCAGGTTTACCTGGCCCTCTGGTTGCAAGAAATGATGCCATTGACAGGCTCATAACTCCCGTCTTTACATCTACCAATGACGAACATGCTAATCTTCATACCAATGCTAACAGACTGCACTCTAAATACCATATTCCCCTCACTGAAGCAAGGCACATTATTAAAACTTGTGACATCTATGCTCCTCTGCACTTACGAACTATGATTTCAGGAGTTAACCCCCAGGGGCAACAACCTAATTCCCTTTGGCAATCTGACTTCACACTGCTCCCCAAGAAAGTTTTCTTTGCTTTTTGTCTCAGTAGATACATTTTCCGGCTTTACCTGGGCAATACCTATCTCTTCAGAATCCAGCAAACATGCCATTTCCGCACTTTTACTCACCTTCCCCATTATGGGGATTCCTTCAGTCCTGAAAACAGACAATGGACCTACATTTATCTTGCACTCATTTCATTCATTTTTATCAGAATGGAACATCACACATATTACAGGAATACCCTATAATCCCCAAGGTCAAGCCATTATTGAAAGAACCCACCGCACCCTAAAAACTCACTTATTAAAACAGAAAGGGGGAATTTAGAAGAGGAGATACACTTCTTATCCTATGAACCCTCGATTATTATTATCTTTAACTCTTTATTCCCTAAATTTTTTAAACCTAACAAAAAATAATTCTGACACTCGTGCAGATAGACATTTTGCAGAAGACAAAAACAGCAAATTAGAAATCAATACACCAATATGGTATAAGCAATTTAATCAGTGGCTGCCAGGAATCTTATGACTCCTAGGCAAGGGTTATGGTCTTGTCATTGCAGATGGAGAGGAAATCTGGGTTCCCCTTCGCCATGTCCATTACCGAGAAGGACCCCAAGACCAGACTCCCTCAGCAAGTGACAAAGCTGACATGAAAGGTCTCGTCAATGACCTTGGAGGAGCCAATGAGGAAACGCCATCGTCTGAATCCTTACCTGCCATGGGCTCAAGTGAAAAACATGACTCGTCAGGCTGAGCAAACACTGAAGAGCACTGGAACTCCTATGACTCCAGATAAGCTGTTTTTGGCAATGTTAGCTGTTCTTTCCTGTTCCTCTGGGGTAAGTGCAGAATATGTTTATTGGGCATCCATACCCAACCCACCACTTCTCTCCATAGTGGATTGGGTAGATAAAGCCCCTATGATCTTTACCAATGATAGCATGCATTTTCCAAGTCCCTGGTCCATAAAGCGACCAATCCATGAAGAAGATGAGGGAAAGCCAATCAACATTTCCGTGGGATTCAAAACCTTGCCTATCTCTTTTAGATCTCATCCCCTTTGCATGACTATCTTCCCACAGTGGTGGGCATACTCTGCCAACAATGAGACTGCTTTGTGTCTGGGAATGTTTGCTAAGGCATCTTTCTTACTTAATGGCTCCAAGCGACATTATCCAGGCCAGACAGCCAACTATTCGAACTCGCTTTTTCAACCAGAGGAACCTTCATGTCATACTGTATCTTGGAGAAGAAAACAGGAGATACAACCGTTACATTGGTCTGACTGTCGAGGCCAATTTGGGAAAGTTTCTATAATTCAGCAAAATCATACTAATCACACATTTAAATTTGTTGACTGGGGACCTCATGGGTTGTTTGTAAACTGTTCTGAAGAGCAGGAGGAACATCATAACTGCTCCTGGTTTAATAGATCAAGCATTGAAGGCTTTCATAAATCTAAGACAAGTTTCTGGACTGATAAGGACATATCGCTGAATTGGTATAATGGGGGCTTATCACCCCCATGACCCAGGATTGTCGTCCCCATTGTGGGGCCAGAGCAGTGGCACATTTGGAAAATTCCAGCAGCCTTAGAGCACTTCTTTAGTGTTTATGGGACTATGGGTGTGTTTCGTCCTTCTAATTATACCTTCCTATACAACAGTACTGGCTATATTCAATCATGTGTTCGCCTTCCGTACTTGTTTATTGTAAGGCATTTTGATATTGACTTATCCGTCAAGATTGTCAATTGTACTGCATGTGCATTGTATACCTGCCTTAATCACACCATTTCATATCACAATGTTAGCATTGCGCTAGTTAAACAAAGATCTGAGTTATGGCTTCCTGTAAACTTAACTGAACCTTGGACTGATTCTGTATTTCTTTCTGTATTGTTGAAAACTGGACTTAGGCGATCTAAGCGCATCATTGGGTGGATTATTGCAGGCATCTTAAGCCTTATTTCCATTGTGACTGTAGGAACTTTGTCTGGTATGGCTTTACATAATTCTATACAAAATCTTGATTTTATCATTGCATGGCACAAAGACTCTCATGATCTTTGGACTCGACAAGCTCAAATAGATTAGCAATTACAAACCTGAATTAATGAGTTACAAACTGTGGTAATCCACTTAGGAGATCAAGTGCAGCAACTGAATTTTCAAACACGTATACATTGTCACTGGAATTTTACTTCTTTTTGTCTAACATGCCCTACAATGGCACTGAGTATCCTTGGGATAAAGTTAAAGCACCTTTGCAGGATCTCACAGATAACTCAAGTTTAGACATCAATCTGTTGAAACAACAAATTGCTAATTTTCAAGTTGAGGTACCTAAGGAATTGTATAGCACTCAATTTTATGATACTTTAACTAAAACCCTATCGTCCCTAGACCCTAGAACTTGGTTTTCAGGAAGCAACATTTTTATATATGTATTAATCACCCTACTTTTTCTGTCATTGCTTATAGGATACAGATGTCTATACTCAAGACTCCATGCCTCCCATAACAGAGTCCGACTAGCAGCTGCCGTACTTAAATTAAAAACAAAAGGAGGATATGTTGGGAAGCAGAGTGCAAAATAGCCTGGAAGGAGAAGGTCCTTGGGAAAATGGCGAAGGGCCAGAAGTACCCCAGCTTTGCATACTGCGGGCTGAAAAACATCTCCTGCCTTTAGCTATGCTCGGTGCCAAGATTTAATAATAAATATTAAGGATGTTGCTTGGGAAAACGGGTCATGGGATAAACACCTGGGTCATTTAGAACACGCTGTCCTTGAAATATTTTTTACTGATTATGTCTTAACCCCGTACGTGCTCTGCTGGCCATATACTCTAAGCTCTTTGTTCCTGCTTCTATAAAAAGGCTCGACTGCAGAAATAAACTTGCCAGTCCTTGCAAGAGACTGTCCGAGTTTTGTTCTTTCAGGTTCGTCGTTTCCAAGTCCCGGGGAGAAAATCCCCACAAATTCCTTATGTATTAACAAGAATTTGATGAGTGCCTACAAGATGATCAGTCTACTCTGCTAAGTAATATGAAGGATGAAGAGATGAATAAGACACTCCATTTCCATTTCTAACACTCTGATCCAGGTTCTTGTCACTCATGTCAGGATGACTGCAGTTGTCTTCCAACTCATATATCCAGTTCATATATACTTCCTACTTCCTTTAATTCACCTTACACATTACCATGTCAAAATTTCTAAAATACTACTTTAGTAATACCACTTTCATGTTGAAAAATTTTAGTCTCCTTGGGGCTTCCCAGGTGTCTCAGTGGTAAAGAATCTGCCTGCCAGTGCAGGAGACTCAAGAGACAGGGGTTCGATCCCTGAGTCAGAAAAATCCCCTGGAGGAGGAAATGGCAACCCACTCAGTATTCTCACCCAGGAAATCCCATGGACAGAAGAGCCTGGAGGGCTATCGTCCAAAGGGTCACAAAGAATCAGACATGACTTAATGACTAAACAACAATAATAGTTACAATAAAGCACAAACTTCTTAGCTTGGTATTCAAAGTCCTCAACAGTGAAGTTCCTCTTCAACCCTATCTCTTCTTACACTCTCTCGTCTCCAACTACTCTTTGTCTCTCAACTATATCTTTGGAATTGGGACCATTGCCTTTTTAGACATTCTATTATCCTGGCTTGGAATATTATGCAGCAAAAGGCTCCTCCCCATCCATTTAAGTCAAAGTTTTAGTCAATCATCTCATCTTACCTGCCCTTTCCCTAAGGATCTCTCTAACTCCTGACTTCCTGTCATTTGATTCTTCCTGTCATCTGTACCACATATGGAACAATTATAGTTGTATGGACTATTGACTGTGTCAACTGTATTAGTCAGGACTCCTAGAAATCCAGCAAGATTTATTGAAAGAATACTGGGGTAACTTACATTATTAAGGGATTGAACAATCCAATGGCAAGGTCAGAGGTTCAGCTGGAATGCAAGAGCAATTGAAAATGAGCAATTCCTGGACTCTGGGTCTTGCCTTTGCTTCTCACAGTCTATTTCCTTCCAAGGTAGATGATTTCTTCCATATGACAGAAAATAGGACATCCAACAGTTCCTAAATATTTCATTTCATGCCTCCTTCCCCCATAATAGAAAGCCTTTTTTTCCTACTAAAGTCCAGTCAGAAAGATACTAGGGAAGGATTCAGGTTGATGTGACATTGATCAGGCATCCAATTCCTGACTTAGTCAGTTACAGCCAAAGGCACAGCATTATTTAGTATTTGTGTGGCTATTGAGAAATCAACTGTAAAATATCAAGGGCTGTTCCTAGAGTAAAAAGAATATTCATGAAAAAGACACTAATTCTGAAAAATGTCTCTCACACTCCCCATCTTGACTTCCCAACGTTAAGTGCATGAGCACCCATGTGTGGGGGCATGTTCAACCCACACACACACACACACACACACACACATCCTGTTTTCAGGGGACCCGAGTGTCATAGCCATAAATGAAAACAGAGTTCTCACTGAAGTTTTTCAGTTGCCCAGTTGTGTCCACTGTTTGCAATCCCATGGACTGCAGCATACCAGGCCTCCCTGTCCTTCACCATCTCCCAGAGTTTGCCTGAGTTCATGTTCATTGCATTGGTGATGCCATCCAGCCATCTCATCCCCTGTTGCCCTCTCCTTCTGCCTTCAGTCTTCCCCAGCATCAGGGTCTTTTCCAATGAGTCAGCTGTTCACATCAGGTAACCAAAGTATTGGAGCTTCAGCTTCAGCATCAGTCCTTTCAATGAGTATTCAGGGTTGATTTTCTTTAGGATGGACTGGTTTGATCTCCTTGCAGTTCAAGGGACTCTCAATTGTCTTCTCCAATATCACAGTTCAAAAGTATCAATTCTTCAGTACCCTGCCTTCTTTATGGTCCAGCTCTCACAACTGTATGTGACTACTAGAAAGACCACAGCCTTGACTCTATGGACCTTTGTTGGCAAAATGATGTCTTTGCTTTTTAACACGCTGTCGAGGTTTGTCATAGCTTTCCTTCCAAGAAGCAACTGTCTTCTAATTTCAAGGCTGCAGTCACCATCCACAGTGATTTTAGAGCCAAGGGAGAGGAAAACTGTCAGTGCTTCCACCTTTTCCCCTATTTGCCATGAAGTGATGGGGCCAGAGGCCATAATCTTTGCTTTTTTTTTTTTTATTTATTTAGTTAAAGCCAGCTTTTTCACTCTCTTCTTTCACCCTCATCAAGAGATTATTAGTTCCACTTTGCCTTCTGCCATTAGAATGGTATCATCTAGGTTGTTGATGCTTCTCCCAGTAGTCTTGATTGCAGCCTGTCACTCATCCAGCCTGGCATTTCTCATGATGTGTTCTGTGTATAAGTTAAGTAAACAGCATGACAATAAACAGTCTTGTCATACTCCTTTCTCAATCCTAAACCAGTTTTTCCATACAGGCTTCTGTTGCTTCTTAACCAGTATACAGGTTTCTCAGGAGACAAGGAAGATGGTTTGGTATTCCCATCTCTTTAAGAGTTTTCCACAGTTTATTATGATCCACACAGTCAAAGGCTTTAGTGTACTCAATGAAACAGAGGTAGATGTTTTTCTGGAATTCTCTTGCTTTCTCTGTGATCCAGCAAATGTTGGCAATTTGATCTCTGGTTCAAATTTGATCTCTGGTTTTCTAAACTCTTCAGCTTCAGTGGTTGGGGCGTAAACTTGAATGACTGTGATGCTGAATGGTTTGCTTTGAAAATGAACCGAGATCATTCTCATTTTTGAGATTGTACCCAAGTACTGCAATTCAGGGTCTTTTGTTGACTATGAGGGCTACTCCATTTCTTCTATGAGATTCTTGCCCACGGTAGTAGATATAATGGTCATCTGAATTAAATTCGCCCATTCCTGTCCATTTTAGTTCACTGATTCCTAAGATGTCGATGTTTACTCTTGCCATCTCTTGCTTGATCACATCCAATTTATCTTGATTCATGGACCTAACATTCCAGGTTTCTATGCAATATTGTTCTTTACGGCATCGGATTTTACTTTCATCACCAGACACATCCACAGCTAAAGCGTCACTTCCTCTTTGGCCCAGCTGCTTCATTCTTTCTGGAGCTATTAGTAGTTCTCCTCCACTCCTCCTCAGTAGCATACTAGACACCTTCTAACTCGGAGGGCTCATCTTTCAGTGTCACGTCGCCTTGTCTTTTTATACAGTTCATGGGGTTCTCACGGCAAGTATACTGGAGTGGTTTGCCATTCACTCCTCCAGTGGATCACATTTTGTCAGAACTCTCCACTATGACCTTTGGGTGTCCCCACACAGCACGGCTCATGGCTTCACTGAGTTATGCAAGCCCCTTCACCAAGGGGCAGTGACCCATGAAGGGGCTCACTGAAGTACCTGTAGATACACCCATTGAATCTGAGATGGTTATCACCATGTCCCTGAGTGCCCAAGAGCCATGACCTGTGAAGCCATTTGTCAGTTTCCTCAGCCTTTCTGCACTGGGGTAAGGGTTGTAGACCCCTAAGCACAGCTGCTACTGCAGCCCTGTTCTCTCAGTCTCTGAACCCCTACTCCTACAGGGCTCTAGGATATTGTCCAGTAAGTCAAACGAGGGCCTGTCTCTAGTCCCACACTATTCAAGGCTACCAAAAACCTCCATTTGACCTCATGGACTGTAGCCCGCCAGGCTCCTCTGTCCATAGAATTTTCCAGGCAAGAATACTGGAGTGGGTGTCATTTCCTCCTCCAGGGGATCTTCTTGATCCAGCAATCAAACCCACGTCTCCTGCATCTCTTGCACTGGCAGGCAGATTTTTTTTAACCACTGCACCACCTGGGAAGCCAAGGACAATACAGCTTTTGGCAATTCAGCTCAAGATGGTAGGGGAATAAAAGATTCTCTGAGCATAATTCATTGGAATTATGAGGTTTGTGCTGGCAATATCGAAGGGCTGTTTGCCTCTGGGTTCTAACCAAAGGATCTGAAGTGCTCACCCCTTGTTCCCCATGCATTCACTACCAACACTTCATTTTCTTACAGAAAAGAATCAGGGGTAACTGGATGACTATCCAGAAGTCATGCTTAGAAGAATCCTGGAATCCTGATGCAGGATCCTAGGACCAGAAACTAAATGGAAGTTATTGGGAGGGGACATACAGTCTAAAAAGCACAAAGGCTAAGACAATATCCAGCATGAGGACTGAACTTGGGAGACTTCCCACTAGACCCAGGATGTAGGACTTGGTACCATAGAGAATCCTGGGAAGAGCTAGATAGAACAGGGAACACTCACAAATCCTCCATCCCATCATGAAGCAATGGATTCAAGAGGGAGAGCCAAACCTGAAGCAAAGACCTCTTGAAAATTCTTCTGAAATCTGGATATGTGTAACCTGCCAGGAGCTTAAGTTGCTTAATGCGGGGCTTCATTCTTCCCTTCCACCATGAAGAACCTAGTCCTCCTCCATTACATTGTTGAGTCCAGGGTCAGCAGAGTCATTTCCCACTGCTGGAGTCGGTCATCTACACAGGCTGCCTCTCCATGATTCTCCCATGAGTCACCTGGATCACCTAAATAGATGACAGGTAGGTAGGTAGATACATAGGTAGATAAAGGATTTTTAAACTAATCTCTTTGAATTGGGTTTTATTTCAAATGAACACTACCATAGTCAGCACAGACACACCTCTTTCTTTGTTTTTCACTTTATTAAGCTTCACGGATACTGCATTTCTTTGCAAATTGAAGGTTTGTGACAACCCTGTCTCAAGCAAGTCTTTTGGCACTATTTTTCAACAGCATTTGTTCACTGCATGTCTCTGTCACATTTTGGTAATGCTTGCAATATTTCAAACTTTTTCAGTAATATATTTGTTACAGTGATCTCTGATCAGTGATCTTCGATGTTACTATTGTAATTGTTTGAAGGGCACCATGAACTGCACCCATGTAAGGCAGAGAACTTAATCAACAAATGTTGGATGTGTTCTGACTGTTCTACCAACTTGCCATTCCCCCATCTCACTCCCTCTCCTCTGATCTATTTCCTGAGAAACAACAATATTTAACTGTGTTAGTAAGCCTCACCTAGAGTCAGACTGCCTGGAATGTGAAGTCAAGTGGGTCTTAGGAAGCATCATGAAGAATCACGAAGAACAAAGCTAGTGGAGGTGATGGAATTCCAGTTGAGCTATTTCAAATCCTGAAAGATGATGCTGTGAAAGTGCTGCACTCAATATGCCAGCAAATTTGGAAAACTCAGCAGTGGCCACAGGACTGGAAAAGGTTAGTTTTCTTTCCAATCCCATTCCAATCCCTTTGGCGATGCCAAAGCATGTTCAAACTACCGCACGATTGCACTCATCTCACACACTAGCAAAGTAATGCTCAAAATTCTCCAAGTCAGGCTTCAATAGTACATGAATTATGATCTTCCAGATGTTCAAGCTGGATTTAGAAAAGGCAGAGGAACAAGAGATCAAATTGCCAACATCTGCTGGATCATAGAAAAATCAAGAGAATTCCAGAAAAACATCTATTTCTGCTTTATTGACTATGCCAAAGCCTTTGACTGTGGGGATCACCAAAAACTGTGGAAAGTTCTGAAGGAGATGGGAATACCAGACCACCTGACCTACCTCCTGAGAAATCTGTATGCAGGTCAGGAAGCAACAGTTAGAACCAGACATGGAACAACAGACTGGTTCCAAATCAGGAACAGAGTACATCAAGGCTGTATATTGTCACCCTGCTTACTTAACTTATATGCAGAGCACATCATGAAAAATGCTGGGCTGGTTGAAGCACAAGCTGAAATCAAGATTGCCATGAGAAATAAATCAATAACCTCAGATATGCAGATGACACCACCCTTATGGCATAAAGCAAAGAGGAACTAAACAGACTCTTGATCAAAGTGAAAGAGGAGAGTGAAAAAGTTGGCTTACAACTCAACATTCAAAAAACAAAGAGCATAGCATCACTTCATGGCAAATAGATGGGGAAACAATGGAAACAGTGAGAAACTATTTTCCCGGGCTCCAAAATCACTGCAGATGGTGTCTCCAGCCATGAGGTTAAAAAGATGCTTGCTCCTTGGAATAAAAGTTATGACCAACCTAGACAACTTATCAAAAAGCAGAGACATTACTTTGCTGACAAAGGTCCATATAGTCAAAGCTATGGTTTTTCCAGTAGTCATGTATGGATGTGAGAGCTGGACTATAAAGAAAGCTGAGCACCAAAGAATTGATGCTTTTGAACTGTGGTGCTGAAAAAGACTCTTGAGAGTCCCTTGGACTGCAAGGAGATAAAACCAGTCAATCCTAAAGGAAATCAATCCTGAATATTCATTGGAAGGACTGATGTTGAAGCTGAAGCTCCAATGCTTTGGCCACCTGATGCCAAGAACTGACTCACTGGAAAAGGCCCTGATGCTGGGCAAGATTGAAGGCAGAAGGAGAAGGGGACGACAGAGGATGAGATGGCTGGACGGCATCACCAACTCGATGGACACAAGTTTGAGTAAACTCCGTGATGGACAGGGAAGCCTGGCGTCCTGCAGTCCATGGGGTCACAAAGAGTTGGACATAACTGAACTGAATCCAGAGCAAGGCCTTTAACTCTCTTCATTTGTCTTGAAGGATAGAAATGAGGAAGCTGCAGAAGGAGAGCTTGAAAGCTAGCAGAGGTTTAAGGAAAGACACTATCTCCATTAACATTAAAAAAAAAAAGGTTTAGCAGTTTAGTGCTGATGTAGAAGCTGCAGCAACTTATCCAGAAGATTTAGCTAAGATAATAAAGTGTTCATTGTTCAATCGTGTGCAACTCTTTGTGAACCCATGGACTACCGCCTGCCAGTCTCCTCTGTCCATGGAATTCTCCAGGCAACAATTCTGGAGTGGGTTGTCATTTCCTTCTCAAGGGGATCTTCCCGACTCAGGGATTGAACCCAGGTCTTCTGCATGACAGGCAGATTCTTTACCACCTGAGTCATTGGGAAGATAATGAAGGTGGCTACACTAAGCAACAGATTTTCAGTGTGGATGAAATGGATTTGTAATGGAAGAAGATATAATCCAGCTGGAGAGAATTCAACACCTAACTTCAAAGCTTGAAAGAACAGGCTGACACTCTTGTTAGAGGCTAATGCAGCTGGCAATTTTCAGTTGAAGGTTGTATTTATTTACCATTCTGAAAATCCTCGAGTCCTTAAAAATTATGCTAAGTCCTCTCTACCTGTGTTCTATGAAAGGAATGACAAAGCCCAGATGACAGCTCATCAGTTTACAACATGGTTTACTGAATAATTTAAGCCCATCGTTGAAACCTAATGCTCAGAAACAAATTTTTCAAAATACTGCTACTCATTGACAATGCACCTGATCACCCAAGGGCTGTAATGAAGATGTATGAGATTAATGTTTTCATGCCTACTAACACAATATCCATTCTGCAACTCAAAGAGATCTGCAACTTTCAAGTCTTATTTAGAAATACATTTTGTACAATTATAGCTGCCATGGAGAGTGATTCCTCTGATGGATCTGGGAAAAATAAATTGAAAACTTTCTAGAAAGGAGTCACCATTCTAGGTAACATTAAAAACATTTGCAATTCATGGGAAGAGGTCAAAATATCAACATCAATAGGAATTTGGAAGAAGTTGATTCCAACCCTCGTGAATGACTTTGCAGAGGAAGCAACTTCAGATACCGAGCAAATAGCAAGAATAGAAGTGGAGCCTGAAGATGTGACTGAATTGCGGCAATCTCATGATAAATCTCCAGTGGATGAGGGCTTGTTTTACAGATGAGGAGAAAGCAGTTTCTTGAGACGGACTCTATCCCTGGTAAAGATGGTGTGAAGATTGTTGAACAACAATCTTCTTTGTTGAGCAGCCATCTTTGTTGTAAAACAACAAAGCATTTAGAATATTACATAGATTTTGTTGACAAAGCAGCAGCAGAGTTTGAAAGGATTGACTCCAATTTTGAAAGAAGTTCTACTGTGGGTAAAACACTATCAAAGAGCATTGCATACCACAGAGAAATCGTCTGTGAAAACAAGAGTCAATCAAGGTAGCAAACTTCATTAAGAAACTGCCACAGCCCACCCCACCTTCAGCAACCACAACCCTGATCAGCCAGCAGTCAAGATGGAGGCAAAACCCGTCGCCAGCAAAAGAACTGGGACTTGCTGAAGACTCAGAGAGCGTTTTTTAGCAATATTTTTAAATTAAGGTATGCACATTGTTTTCTTTAGACACAGTGCTATTGTATCCTTTATAGACTACTGCACAGTGTAAACATAACTTTTATATGCACTGGGAAACCAAAACTCCAGGTGACTCGCTTTATTGCAATATTTACTTTATTGCGGTGGTCTGGAACTAAACCTGCAATATCTCTGAAGTATGCATATATAAGCCAGTGTGACTGAAACACACACAGTGGTCACACTTTTTGCTGTAAGGACTGCTTTTCCAGAGGGAGGAAAATCAAAAGTCAAAAAGAGCTGCAGGTGTAGCACTGTCCTGGAAGCTAGGAGGGCACAGACTCCTTGTCTATTGTTGCCATGACAAATGACCACCCATTTAGTGACCTGAAGCAACAAAAAGTTCATTCAGTCACAGTTCTGTTGGTAGGGTGGGCTCACCTGGTTTCTCCTCTCCTCCTGGGTCTCAGGGCCAAAATCAAAGTGTTGGCCAGCCACCGCAATTCTGTGGAGATTCTGGAAAGAATGTGCTTCTGGGCCAATTCAGGTTGTCGGTAGAATTCAGTTCCTTTTCCTTGTAGTGCGACTGAGGTCCCTGCATCCTCGGGGGCTCTCAGGAAGAGGTTGTCTCAGCTTCGACAAACTTAATCAGCTCTCTTCATTTTTAGAGTCACCAACGGGGAGTGAAATGCTTCCGGTGCTTAAAAACCCCCGCCTTCTCCTCCTGCCGCCTTCCTCAGTCTCCAGCGAGAGAAAAGTCACTGCTTTTAAAGGCTTGTGTGATTAGATCCGGCCCACCTGGACAATTCAGGATACCCTCGCTCTCTCAAGGTCCGTTACCTTAATTACATCTGCAAAATGGCCTTTACCATGTAATGTAATAAATTCACAGATTCCAGGGATCGGGGCATAGACATCTTGGAGGACCATTCTGCCGACTGCTGGAGATACGGCCAAGTGCAGAGAAGAGGGCATTTCTGGCCAAGACTGATGCCACTTTCACGTGGGATTTGTTCTTGAGTTATTTTGTTTAATTCAATACAAAGAAAATGTACAAAAATAAATTTGTTCATTTCAATATATTTTTCCTGATTGCATATAAATATATGTTATACATTTAGAATATATGCATATATGTAGTCAAAGGGCTTCCCAGGTGACACTTGTGGTAAAGAACCCCTGCCAATGCAGGAGACGTACGAGACCAGGTTCAATTCCTGGGCCAGGAAGATCCCCTGGAGGAGGGCATGGCAATGCATTCCAGTATTCTTGTCTGGAGAATCCCATGGACAGAGGAGCCTGGCGGGCTACTGGACATGCCTGAAGCAACTGAGCACGCACGCATATAGTCAAAGCCTTGGAGCTTTATATTTGGCTCATTCAATTTATGAAAAATATCTAGCACATAACCTACTTACCAGAGCTAGTCCTACCATCAGGTAAAAAAAAAGACCTCTGACCTTTACCCAAAGTAATCAATTATAAAATCCACAAATCCACTGAAAAAAAAGATACAAATCACGATGGTAAGTTTACAAGACTGTAAAATAAACTGTAAAATGTTGTCAATATTAAAATGACACAGATCTATTATCATAAAACTATACATTTTTCTAAGTTACAAAATCAACCATAAATCTTTTTGTTGTATTCAACTAGTTAAGGTATACTGTTGTATTCAGCTAGTTAATGTATGGTTAAAATTGCAGTTTTTGGAAAAGGAGGCTTAGGATGAAAGGCAGGGTGCCATTCAGTCAGCTGGGTGCATGCGTGTGTGCACTAATGCCAGTGTTTGGCTTTGGGGGATGTTGAGGAGACAATTACCTTGATCCAATGGTAACTTCCACCTACGCTCTCAGGTAAGCTCTCTCAAAGGTTATAGAACACAAAGGTTCGCCAACCAAATCAAAATATTTGAATTACACAGGTTATTTAATCAATTTAAAGCACAGCAAGAAGCCAGGGAAAGAGAAGAAGTAAGCTAACACATGTAGGATAGGACACAAGCAGATGGAACCAGCACAATTTTCCACCAGGAATTGTAGACTCAGTACCTAGGGTCCATGGCGCTTTTACAAGTCCACAAAACTGTTTAAACTTCTTTTACCAGAAAGAAAAAAACTGTCATCCAGCCTGGATTGTATTCATCTTTATACCAATGTAGTAGTACATGCAATTTTTAATACTTCTCAATGGAAGAAAGGGTCCCAGAAGAAAAACCCAAATGCTCAGGGTACAGGGCAAGTATCTTGCAGTACACAATGGGATGACCACACCACCCATGTTTCCTGCATCAACATTCTGCACTGACGACTGAGGTTTGAACACAGGGCTTTATAGACAAAGTGCCTGGAGCCAACACAAACACTAGCTTTATCCAAGAGACTCGGACCAAGGAAGCCTGGGCATAGAAACAGCTTGGCAACTAGCCTGCTCCATAGCCCTGGGTCTTCACAAGCCTCTTAGACAGTGGGCATGTGGGCCCAAAATAGGACCATATCAGGAGCCTCCAATGGATGGCCAATATAAGGATGCTTAGAGGTGGCATCAGCTTACTTTAGGATGGCTTTTCCATGTCTTTGAACCTATAAGTAACCCTCTTATTTGTTCCATCACACATTTCATCTATCCCATCTTCAACCTGTCTCACAGGTTACTTACTATCTATATTCAACACATGTACTCTGCCTGTGTCTCACAAGCTACTGTTTGGCCATTCTTTATCCCAAGCACGTGCTGTCAATTTTGCCTGCATTTCATAAGTTACTAGCTTTCTTACTATGCTTAACGCTTCTTATGAGTTTTATTTATCCCATTTGTTGTCTTGCTTTTTATAAAAGAACTGAATGTTCTCAAATAATATTGAAAACATGTTACAGGAAAAGTTAAATAAGAATAATGTAGAAGGGTAAGAAATAGCACCAATTATTTCATGAGAGGACTTTCCTTAGACTTTGTGATCAAACATGTTTTATGCAGATAAAGTTACAAATCACAAAAGACTATGTGGGATTCTAAATGTCCACTGAAAATATCTAAATGGATAAAGAAGATGTGGTACAAATATACAATGGAATACTACTCAGCCGTAAGGAAGAATGAAATAATGCCATTGGCAGCAACATGGAGGGGCCTAGAGATTATCATACGAAGTACAGTAAGTCAGAGAAAAGAAATACCACACATCACTTGTATGTAGAATCTAAAAAAGTTGATACAAATGAACTTAGTTACAAAACAGAAACAGACTCACAAACATAGAAAACAAACTTACGGTTACCAAAGGGGAAGGGGCGGAGGAGTTATAAACTCCTAAATTATGAGTTCAGGATTAATAGATTCACCCTATTATATACAAAGCAGATGAACAACAAGGACCTACTGTATAGCACACAGAACTATATTCGGTATCTTGTAACCTATAATAGAAAATAATATAAAAGTGTATATATACATATACAGCTGAATCACTTTGCTGTACACCTGAAAGTAACACAGCGTTTGTAAATTAAATATGTGCCCTGCTTAGTCACTCATGTCCCACTCTTTGGACTGTAGCCCGCCAGGCTCCTCTGTCCATGGTATTCTCCAGGCAAGAATACTGGAGGGGGTTGCCGTGTTCTCCTCCAGGGAATCTTTCCCACCCAAGGATCGGACCCAGGTCTCCCACGTTGCAGATGGATTCTTTTACCATCTGAACCACCAGGGAAGCCCAAGAAGACTGCAGTGGGTAGCCTATCCCTTTTCCAGGGGATCTTTCAGACCCAGGAATAGAACCAGGGGTCTCCTGCATCACAGGTGGATTCTTCACTAGCTGAGGTACCACAGAAGCCCTAAATCAACTGTACTTCAATTTTTTAAAAATGTTTTAATAAAAAAATTTTAAACACTGTGGTTTATAAACTTTTCATCATGCTTTCATCATGATGTTGCTATTTTATATTAGGAAGTAGATAAAATTAAAACATAAGGTGAAGTAAGATGAAAATTTTCTGTAGTTTAAGCGTCTATTTACCATTATGATTATAATGCAGATTTACACTATACAGTATCACACAAAATTTTTATCTACAGGCTTTTCCAAGGTAACTTAAAACTTCAACAGCTCCTGAAAATGTTCCAGTTACACTTCTCACATTAACCATCTTTGTTTAACCTATCTACAGAGTTGGACACGACCTGGTGACTGAACAAAAACCTATTCTACTTGTGCGCCTCACAGGTGTGTTTCTTTTTAGGTAAAGACATCACAGGGACAAGCATTAACAACAGGTAAAAAGGATCTGCTTCTGCTGCTGCTGCTGCTATGCTGCTAAGTCGCTTCAGTCGTGTCCAACTCTGTGCGACCCCAGAGACGGCAGCCCACCAGGCTCCACCGTCCCTGGGATTCTCCAGGCAAGAACACTGGAGTGGGTTGCCATTTCCTTCTCCTATGCATGAAAGTGAAAAGTGAAAGTGAAGTCGCTCAGTCGTGCCCAACTCCCAGTGACCCCATGGACTGCAGTCCACCAGGCTCCTCCGTCCATGGGATTTTCCAGGCAAGAGTACTGGAGTGGGGTGCCATTGCCTTCTCCAGTAAAAAGGATCACTTATGTGAAATATGTTGATGGTGAGGGTTCCAAGGGGGAGGCCCATTTTTAGTTTTCCTTATTTCTTATCAATACTTGTCTTAACTTCATCAAACTCGCAAGAGCTATGCATTTCTCAATAATAGTCAGGGACTGTCAGGGAACATTTAACAGGATTCCTGCATGCTGTTTTCTATTTCTCAAGGATTCTCTGTTCCTTATCAGTTCCTATTCCGAGAACGAGTAGAGCTGCACACAGTTCTCAGGACTGAGATCATAGGATGAGACATGCAGTGACTCTTTTCAGCGTCATCGACCTTGTATGTATTAGACTATCCATGTTGTGGCTATTGAAAAAATTTCATCCTGTGTAATAGCTGAGTAATCATCTTACTACAGATATATAAGCCTGCATTTCTGCTAATAAAGCACCCTTGCTCCATCAGAGCTTGGGTCCCCATGTCTTTCTGTCTTTCTTTCTGTCTCTCTCTCTCTCTCTGTCTCTCTTTTTTTTTTTATGGTATCATGTTTTATGTTTATTTTTTATTATTTTTTTTAATTTTATTTTATTTTTAAACTTTACATAATTGTATTAGTTTTGCCAAATATCAAAATGAATCCGCCACAGGTATACATGTGTTCCCCACCCTGAACCCTCCTCCCTCCTCCCTCCCCATACCATCCCTCTGGGTCTTTTATCACTTTCTTATTGTCGACTCCAGACCACCAGGTTCTGGTCCATTAAAGGACCGCAACAAGGGATGAAAGAGAAGGTCATGAAATAAAAACTAGACCCATGGTCTACTGTCAGTGTATTTTAGGACAACCAGCAAGAGCCAAAACACTTTCCAGTGCCATGCTTCATCTTCAACACAAATATATACAAGATAGGAAAGGAAAGAAAGATCGGGGTTGGGGGAGGTTCTTGACATCTCCAACTAAAAGACTCTTCCCTCAAGTCAGTATCTCAAATCGACTGTGCCCTGGAGTGGGGAGGGGGTGTTTAGAGGCCAGAGCCAAGGACCACAGTAAGAACTGGAAAATGCCAAGTGTATGCCTTTCTTAGACAAAGCAAGAGATGGGCTACAAAAGGGGGGAAATGGGAAAGGACAACTCTCTTGATGACAGGGAAGAGGACCCCAGGGCATTGATAGCCCAGTTAGAAAAGTATTTATCTGTAATTCACAATTCAGCTGATAATTGTTTACTGACATTATCATCATAAAGTGTTAAGAGTTGAGGACCATCATTAAGAGTTGAGGACCATTTCTTCTACTCTATCCCCCATGGTTCTGCATATGTAATAAGGAACAAGTAATAACTATTTCCTTGGAAGACAAGCTATGACCAACCTAGACAGCATATTAAAAAGCAGAGGCATTACTTTGCTGACAAAGGTCCATATAGTCAAAGCTACAGTTTTTCCAGTAGTCACGTATGGATGTGAGAGTTGGACCATAAAAAAAACTGAGCACCAAAGAATTGATGCTTTTGAACTGTGGCATTGGAGAAGACTCTTGAGAGTCCCTTGGACTGCAAGGAGATCAAACCAGTCAATCTTAAAGGAAATCAATCCTGAATCTATCAATCCTGAAGTTCCAATACTTTGGCTACTTGATGCAAACAACTGATCATTGGAAATAACACTGAGGCTGGGAAAGATTGAAGGCAGGAGAAGAAGGGGACGATAAGAGGATGAGGTGGTTGGATGGCATCACCGACTCGATGGACATGAGTTTGAGCAAGCTTTGGGAGTTGGTGATGGACAGGGAAGCCTGGCATGCTGCAGTCCATGGGGTTGCAAAGAACTGGACTCGACTGACTGAACTGAATAACTACTTGTTGTTCACCCCGTTATTTATTCATGCACGCATTTGCCAAGAACCTGTTGTTGTATACCAGATGCTATATGACAATTAAACCAACGAGCATTTACTGTCACTGACTCTGTGACAGGCACTGCACTAGACACTGGAGGGAAATCGTGAACAAAACTGTGTCTTGGAGAAATTAATTGATTAGCACTTGGCTCTATACATTTACAGACTAAGTTTCTGGGTCCCTTTTATTTCAGTCTCTCTGATTCTGGCCTTACTGCCACTGTTTTTGCTTCATGTATGTATGAAATGAGGAGAGGTCAATATGAAACTATTCTCACCTCGCAGACCACACACCAGAAGAAGTGACGGGCCAGATTTGACCCATGCACCATAATATGTTCACCCAACTTAATAAAAGTAGAAAGAAAGAAAACCAGGGAGCAAGATTTCTACAGCAACAATTATTCGTATGTGCTGAGACACCATGACTGGTTTTACATCATTGTCCAGAGAGCAAGCAAAGAATGATAGTTGTGATTTGGGGTTTATTTGAGAAGAAATGATTGAGAGAGACATCATTTTTTTGAGCCAGCTGCAAAGATCAGAGATTGTAGGAAGCAAAAAGGACAATGGAGATAAATAGGGTCATGAGTCATTTGATTGTCAGGACATTTTAAGGCCTCCACCACAACCGGGCTCATTTCTCTTAATAGCTTGGCTAAAGAACACCCACCATCAAGGCAACTATTACAAGAAATTCACCACTGAAACTGGTTGGGCTTAAAATTGTCAGAAATGGTTGTTTTGAGCTGAGTCTTTCAGTAGGAAAATGTGCATGTCTATGAATAACGTGCTGTTATCATTATTATTATTATTGCTTTGCTTTTAGGCAATGGGTCTTTCAGTAGGAAAACGTGCATGTCTATGAATAACGTGCTGTTATTATTATTTTTGCTTTGCTTTTAGGCAATGTATTGGCTTCCTAATACGATAACGAAGTCTCCTCCTCCCTTCCCCTCCCCCCACCAACACCTACACATTCTCCATCCCCATCTCCTCCTGCTCAACATGGTTACGGCCCTGCTTATAAAAGTATGAGTCTATATGCTATTGATAAGTAAGACACGCAGCAAACGCAACTTGTTTTTTCTCTTTTCTGAAACCCATCTTGTTTTTTCCTGGAGCTAATTATTGTCTTCCTTCCACCCCTTTGTTTCCATGTTCGTATCAGTAACTCAACTTCAGATTTTCTAGCAGGACCTTATGGCATGTATCCACCACACTGGGTATTCCATCAGTTTCACCTCACTGGGGGAATCTCTCCCAGAGCCTTCAGACCTGTCCTGTCTAGACTGGAGACCTAGACACTCCATGGTCCACTCCATTCATCCTGGGGGTTTTGCATGCTTTGCTGTCATATTGCATCTCCCAGTTTTTATACTACATTTTGTTACAGTAAGAATGCTTCTCACCGTCAGTCGTAGTAGCCATGCATCTTATGCTTGGTCTCCACTAAGTAGGCCATCCATAACATAACAAGGGTCTCCAAAGTTGCCTATGAAGAAGAGACAGCTGCATGATTGTTAAGGGCCAGGCCTGGAAATGGTTTACTACCTCCCATTGGCCAGAACTCAAGTTATAAGACCTCAACCTATGGGGGATTGGGATACATAGTCTTCCGTGTGTCAGAAAAAGTGGTATATGGAACATCTAGCATTATGTCTGCCAAATCTACCCAACTTATCACCAAGGCATTTTATTTTTCTTCCAATGTGTGTACTAAAGACAGTCTAAAGCAATCAATAATCTCCATTGGTTCCAATCCCCTTGGTTTGTTAATAAACTAAAATCAAAACTCATCAGTTGTATAAACACAAACTAGAAATTTAGCTTACAGACAAAAAGTACTTCTAGCAAAAGTGTTGAATAGCAGACCTCAGATTGTCACCGCCCCTTACCAATTCTGAAATCCATTCCTACACTGCTGCAGCTGCTGCTGCTAAGTCGCTTCAGTCGTGTCCAACTCTGTGCGACCCCAGAGACGGCAGCCCACCAGGCTCCTCCGTCCCTGGGATTCTCCAGGCAAGAACACTGGAGTGAGCCACCATTTCCTTCTCCAATGCATGAAAGTGAAAAGCGAAAGTGAAGTCGCTCAGTCATGTCCGACTCTTAGTGACCCCATGGACTGCAGCCCACCAGGCTCCCCCATCCATGGGATTCTCCAGGCAAGGGTACTGGAGTAGGGTGCCAATGCCCTCTCCATTTCCTACACTGGGAGGGCCCAACCCTGGGGACAGGGAAGTTCCTGGCTGGAGCCCTGTGACTCCGCCTCTGGAAGGAACTCCTTTAGCAATTATTCTCTGTGGCCCTTTTCTCTGCTCTTTGGGAGACTCTTGATTTTTAGTCTCCTTGGTCGTATCTGATGAGAGTGTTGTCAAGCGTGTCCCTTTGGGAGCCCTTGAATCCTCTTTTCTGGTTGTGAAGTTTGTGCTGCAGGGGTTATTTTAGTTCACAAACTGAGGTTTTTTTTTAAAACAAGTGAAAGTGAAAAGCGTTAGTGCTCAGTCGTGTCCGACTCTGTGACCACATGGGCTGTAGCCCACCAGTCTCCTCTGTCCATGGGATTCCCCAGGCAAGAAGACTGGAGTGGGATCAAACCCAGGTCTCCTGCATTGCAGGCAGATTCTTTACCATCGGAGCCACCAACTCACTGCCAATATAATTCCTTCCATCAAAAGCCAAAGTTTTTAATGTACTTGTTTTTTGACCAAATTCATAGACACAAACCATATACAAAATTCTTTTCTAAGCATAGGCCTGCCTTCTAGATACAGGCTTATTTCATTGCCTCCTCCTCCCCTCCACATCTTTCTCCCAATTTAATGACAACCACATGGCACCTATTAAGCTTGAATGGTACCATCACACCCACTTTCAACTTTGAACTTCTTTTCAACCAGTTCTCCTTGGGCTGCTGGATTCCACATTACAGCAAGTGACTTTTTCAAATGTTTGCCACTGCATAACTTGGGTCCCCATCTTCTCAATTTCTGTTAATTCCTTTGCTGCCCACCATGGGGCACTGAGCCACTGAGCAAATGCCACACAGTTTGTGTTACATTAGCATTCACTTTCTCTGAGAGTGAGAAAGCCATACTAGTTGCTACAATAGACAAAATCCAAATCTCAATAGCGCAACACAATTTTTTATTTCTCACTCATGTCTGTCCAGTGCAGATCAAGTGGCTCTCCATCCCATAAAAACCCACCCAGAACTCAAAGCCTCAAAGTAATAACCACTGAAAGGAAAGAGACCAGAAGACCATTCTGGACATTCCCATACCCGGAGGGGTGACATCCCTTCTTCCCACCTTCCACTATCCGGGATTCATTCACATGGCTCCAATACAACCTCAAGGGATGCTGGGATATGTAATCTTCCTGTGTGTTGGGAAGAAGAAATGGTACAGTGAGCACATAGCATTGACATACCATGTCTTCTGATTAATTTTTTTTAATGGAACCCATTCTCCAATCAATTCTTGAGAAGCATTATAGAGAGGCAAGATTGGGGGGGGAGCTCCAATGTCTGAAAATTGCTTTCTTATAGCCTCACATTAATAGCATGTTTGGGTATAAAATTTTTGATTGAAAATTTTGGTTTCCTCCAGAATTTTGTAGCCTTTGCTCTAGTATCTTACAATTTTCTATATCTGTGTGTCTTTGAGAAGAGTCTCATCATTCTGATTCTTTTGTAGGGAACTGAAGAGGTTTCTTCAATGTCATCTTCTAACTGATTATTGAATCTTCTTTTTCACTATTAAGTTTTTATTTCCAAAAGCTCTTTTATAGTCTTAGTATATTAATTTATGGGAGACTGTTTTTCAGCCATGGATAGTACTATATCTTTTCTTAAAAAAAATTTCTTCAAGAATGTTATTTGCTTGAAGTTTTTCATGCACAATTGGTTTCTTTTCCAGAAGGCTTCTTTTTGCTTTTACTATTGCAAGTCTTTTTCCATCATCTGCTAATTGTTGGTTGTCTGCTCCCATGCAGAACTAAATGGCTACCTAGAAGATTTGCCCCCATGAAGGAATCTATTGACTATGAAGACTCAATCATATTTTTCACACAAAATACTCCTTTTTTTTTTTGGCCTGGATTCCAGTATTCCTAAGCAGAATGGGGGTAGACACCTGGAGGTGAGACAGGGATCTACATCCTATAGACATATTTTGAATTTTTCAGTTTGGCATCCTGCCTTCAATGATGCCTGACTGTTGCTGGTCCACAGACCTACTTTTTTCCCATTCTAGTTAAGAAGGGTGGTCTATTTCCTGAGTGATAGAAGGGTAGTTATCTCAGAAGTATGGAACAGAAGAAAGAATACAGGGGTCTCACCAGCTCTTAGACAACTCCTCTTTCTTATAGGAGATCATCACCTCTGGAAGTCCCTGAACCTTTCAATTTCAAACCTTTCAGGGGATTTCATAGTTAAACCAGGTTGATTCCTCCTTTTCCCTGCTGTTGGTTAAAGAGTGAGCCTTCCTGTGTCTGCTAAATCTGTTACTGCTTATTCATCTTGTTTTCCAGTTTCAGAAATTTTGTTACTCTGGGCTCTTCTCCGGTTCATCCCCATCAGTACTGCCTCAGATCTGGGCAAGAGGGAGTCTGACTCTGAGCATCTCCCATCCCAAAGAGGGAAGAGCAAGCAGTATGCTCACTCAGGGCCTTTAACCATCCCCTTTGGGATCACATTCTGGGTATACAAGACCCCCATATTCCCTTTCCAAGTAGCCCCAGAACATGTCTAGGACCTGCCTGGGTTCCTTTCTGGGTCAGTCCAGCAGGTTGCACTGCTAATGTGTTCACCCTAGACATGAGGGATGCCAAGAAAAGGCTCTTTGCAAAGGCCGAGTATAGAGCCAAATGTGTTCACACGTGTGCACTACTGCCTCGTCTCAAAGCAAGCCACGGCTTTGACAAAAGTGAAATGAATTTTGACACTGCGCTTCGAGGCTATTTGGCATGAATATACAAATACATTTCAATTTTGTCACTATGAGGGTGTATTTGTCAAGGCAGAAGGATAAACTACAATAGTTAGCTTGATTTATAAACTTTTCAATATTTAAACATGTGACATGGCCCTCCACACTCTCGCTCTGGGGCTCCACAAACATCACAGGTGTTTCAGGAGGGAGCAAAGTTAGGCATGTCTGTCCAATCCACCAACTTGAGCCACAAGTGTGCTCCTGCCTCCTTCCCTACTTGAGGTGCTCCTGTGATACCTGATATTCTCACAACCACTGTGGCTCTTCCCCTCCTTTTGGATATTTCATTGACACTCTCAGCGTCAAGAATAACCAGAGGAGTTTCATAAGGAATATTTATTCTTATGCTTTTATCCAAGAATTCTGCTGCAGTTTTCCCTCATATATATATATATATATACATATATCCTTCTCAGGTTAATTCAGTTTTTTTTTTAAGTTTTTGACATCATTTCCTTTCACTGTATCTTATCATCCTGCTTCATTCATCCTTAAGTCTCACACAATGTTTAGCCTAATTCCTTGCTTGTAATAGAAATTCAATAAATATTTGTTCAACTGCCGGCACTGAATTGTAAAATCTTAAAAATCTATGCCAACGGATGTTATCTTGAGCTGTCGCTGAATCTCTCCCTCCTCTTCACTGACAGAAAACAAGTGACACTGTCCCTGGACTACTTAAGGCATGATTATGTTTGTGTGCTTCCTGCTAAAAGAGTGGCTAATTGTACTGACTGGTTGCTTCAGAATTGTGTGAGACAGCCTCAAAGGTACATAATCAAAAGAGCTGAAATTCTGCTTTTGTGCAGACTTGTGATTCCTAGTGCTAAGGACCATCTGATAGAAAAATTTCTGAGCTCTCAAAAATTACTGTTCACAAACTACTTCCATCTGGACATGTCCCTTACATGTCATTACTCTGACATGAGCAACACTGAGGCATACTGCATAGTTCAGCCATGGGCTAGTGAGGGCAGAGACCCCTAAAACAAGAGAAGAGGAGCCTCAGCCACCAGCCAAGCTACAGCCAGTAGAAGGGCACAATATGAATCCAGCAAAGTCATCAACCAGCACCAAATCCTCACGGCTGTCAGACCTGTTGGGAAGACGTTCCCAGAGAGCAGGACGATTGAAGTTCAGACAGCCAGCAGAGCAGTGAATCTGCGTAGGCTATTGTTTGAAGTGGACCACTCTAGTGAGCATTTAAAGACATGCCAAGCAGTGTGTACCCTCCTGGAAGAATAAAAGTATCTAAGAAAAGTCATCCTCTGGCCAAGCAACTTTTAGGGCTGGGCAAGATTCTGATCCTGGTAAGGCAACCGAGGGAGCTTAAGCATGAATCCAGCTTGACGGCTGTCTCCAGGGACCTTTGCCCTGACTTTGTGGCCATTTGAGACATCTCTGTTCAAAAGACCTCACCACAGCCTTGCGTTTTGACTTCCCCTTCATTGTCAATTGCTTAAAATGGAAGTGATGCACCGAGGAAACCAGAATTGAAAGAGACACGTGTACCCCAATGTCATCGCAGCACTGTTTATAATAGCCAGGACATGGAAGCAACCTAGATGTCCATCAGCAGATGAATGGATAAGAAAGCTGTGGTACATACACACAATGGAGTATTACTCAGCCATTAAAAAGAATACATTTGAATCAGTTCTAATGAGGTGGATGAAACTGGAGCCGATTATACAGAATGAAGTAAGCCAGAAAGAAAAACACCAATACAGTATACTAATGCACATATGTGGAATTTAGAAAGATGGTAACGATAACCCTGTATGCGAGACAGCAAAAGAGACACAGATGTATAGAACAGTCTTTTGGACTCTGTGGGAGAGGGAGGGGGCGGGATGATTTGGGAGAATTGCATTGAAACATGTATATCATATAAGAAATGAATCACCAATCCAAGTTCCATGCCAGATACAGGAAGCTTGGGGTTCGTGCACTGGGATGACCCAGAGGGATGGTATGCGGAGGGAGGTGGGAGAGGGGTTCAGGATTGGGAACACGTGTACACCCGTGGCAGATTCATGTTGATGTATGGCAAAACCAATACAATATTGTAATTAGCCTCTAATTAAAATAAATAAATTTAAATTTAAAAAAAATGGAAGTAATGGTCCTGACTCCTGCATTTAAAAGTAATGGTGATTTATTAATTTGGGACAGTTGCTATGGAAATTTTGGGTATCAACTAGGTCAAAGCTAGGTATAAGTTTGGTCAACCTAGCCTCTTAGAACCGTGTCTGAGTTTTCTCCAGGATGAGAGAAAAACAGAACTGAATCCTCAGTAGGAAATTCCAGTTACAAAAAAATAAAAAGCTTTTACAAGTTTTGTGCTACAGCTCCTACAAAACCAGGGACTTCCAAGATACCCACTGGGTCTCCTCCACTGTCTTTACTGGACACACACTGCTGTGCTTCCTCCAGTTGCCACCTTTTTTACTCTTGGGAGCCCAGAGCATGTCTCCCATGCTTTTCTCATAACATCAAAACAGACCCCCAAAAAAGTTCAGCTCAGTCTAAAAGCAATTTAAAATATGAGATTAGTAATGAGAGATCTGTCTCGCTACAGAGGAAAAAACAGTAAAATTAACAAAAGCCACATTTTAATGGTTGAGTTTGAAATTAAGGAAAAGGTTTTATGGACTAGAATTTGGATCTTAAGCCCTGTCTTCTTCTGAAACAAAAGGCAACATAAACATAGCTTCCAGAAAGGCTCTAATACCCTCCATGTAACAGGTCTCTCTTTTTAGATTTTAAATTACCTAATAATAAATTCAGCTTTGAGCCTTCCAACTTTTGTTGGAAGTCCATGGCAGCATTGGAAAGAGAACCCAAGATCCCTGCTTCTGAAACCCTATTCACCTGTTTCTCCTGCCTCTGCCTCTGCAATGAGGAAGTATGACTCAAGCAATGCTTTGTCATCTACAAAGACAAGAATAAAGAAGAACAGCCCCACAAACAGTCCTTGAGGACCTTAGCAATGCCTTACTATTCTTTGGAAAACATTCCCTTGAGTCTTTAATATGGAGCTGCCAGCACACACCAAAGAAAATGGTCATCAGGTTGGGATATGGTCAAGGAGAGCAATATACAGAAGAGAGATCAACCAGGACCATTAACATAAATGATTGATTTTTCACAGAGGAAGCTTCCATAATGTTGAGGCTTCCATATTTCTTGTTTGCGTGTGCTTAAGTGTGAGGTTCCTGAAGTGAATTCAGAGAAGAACATGCTCTTGGCGCTGATGAGAAAACACCTTGCCTGCTTCTGATTCTTAATATGAATACAGATAATGAGAGTTTCTGGATTCTTCTTGGGGGATTTTAAGTGGAAGGTGTCAGAAAAGTTCCCAAAGGCATCAATGGCTCTTGTCTGTCATAGGAGCTCAGTTTGATCCTTTTGACCCTTCAAAGTGAGTCCTTCCTGTAAAGAAAAGACTTGGCAAGCACTGAATTTTTCATCCTAATGCCAGCAAGGGGGCCAGGCGGGGGGATGGGGGGGAGGGAGGGAGGTGCCGCAAGTGAGTCCATGGAGAAGGGCTGAAAATTATCTTGGAAAAAGGTCAGTCGATCCCAGAAAGCGTCTTCTCCTGGCTCTCGAGAGGGTAGTGTGGTCTGGAATGGGTCTTCCCTGTGATACTCTTGCCTTAGAAAGCACTGTGGTCTGTTCCCCTCGGGCAAATTCTTGCCTGCCCTTAAATACCAGGTGGAGAGAGACATTTCCCACCTGAAACTAACCATTCTCTTGGTAGGTCTTCAAAATAAAGCCAGTGTAGCTAACAGTAAGCTAATATAGCAAGCTCCATCTGTACATCTGGAATACAGGGATTTTTTGGTTTTTTGTTTTTGTTCTTTTTTTATACAGGGTTTAACTGGGTATATGATACAATCAAGAAATTGTTTTTTCCCCTACCAATGCCTGGGTCAGATTCCATCACTTTCAAGTCAGTTTCAACCATTAAAATCTGATCCCATATTCAGAAATTTTAAACTCTAATCCAGACCATTCTAAGTCAAGGCTTTAAACTTGCGTTCAATTAAAACTTCTCCACTCAGCTCAGGCTTGAATTCAGGCTTGGGGATCAGCCCCTGTGGAGGGGTCATTGCCTGGCCTTCTCTCACAACAATACCTCCTGCCCCAGCAGCTCAACACGCCTGGTGCCTGCTCTCTGGTTCTCCAGGTACAAAAGGGATGAGAAGGAAAAGATCAAAGGAATTTTACTTAATTGGCGCTGTTTCAGTGCCTTGATGTGCTTCCGTCACCTAAGCGCTGACTTTATTTTGCAGACAGCAAGCAGGTCAGGGTGTACTGAAGACCACAGCTAGGGCTCCTCCTTGGAGCAAGCTGTTCTCCCCCTGGCTGAGCCCCTAGGACCCCAGACCCATTAAGTCCTGCCTTGGCAGTATATCTCTGGGGTCTGCTAACCCAGGAAAATAGGCTTCTTGGACAGGATCCCTTCAAGACAACTGGAGCCCAGATCTGCTTCCACGTCTGCCTGATGCCTTGGGAATACGTTCTTGCCCCTCAAAGCAATCAGTGCAAGTACAGCTTGCTCAGCCACTGAACTTACTCCTGTAAGCCACCCCCAGCCAGCCTCCTACCTCTAGACTCCTCCTGTAAGCCACCCCCAGCCAGCCTCCTACCTCTAGACTCCTCCAGCGGACACCTGTCAATCTTTCTAGAGAGTTCTGTGCTCAGACAAGTAAGATAACAAGTTTCTGAACCCCAACCGACGTTCAGCAAGGAAATGTGACATGGTCACCCTTCCAGCAGGTAACACTGAAGTCTAGCAGAAGTTCTGGTGGTTTTATTGAGTCTTCTTCATTTGGCTCATGAATGAGAGCAAAAAAAAGTGACACTTTCTCCTCTTTTCCCTTCCCTGAGGAGAAGACTCAAAGCTGGCTTTACTCCTACAAATATCCCTTCAAAATAATTCACAATAAATGCCAATCTTCCAATAAGATGGATGGACCTGGTTTATGGGTGCAGGTGTTCAAAGATGAGTCCTCTTTGGTAAATTCTGAATGAATGTGAAGTTATTTATTTAGCCCACTGCCCTCAACTTTAAGGCTTTAGCTGAGATTCCAGTGCAGAGACAGAAGTCTCTTTTCATAGGTCATTTCACAGATTCTGCCTCTTCATGAATGAGGTTGACTTCTACCAGGACAAAAATAAACACGAGGTGACAGTGAAGTGTTCACTTCAATTGTCTCCCCATCTCCCTGCCTCCACTGGGCGTCTCTTTGGCTATGCCAAAGAGTCTTCAGCACTGACCCTCTGCTCAAAGTCACATGCTCAGCCCCAGTGTTATGAACTTGGACCCCTGTTCAGGAGGTTAGTTTTCCTTCCCCCCAAAGGCTCACTAACCAACTTTCAAGGAGCCTTCAGACACCTGGATGTGTCTTCAGCCTTTACTTCCCTCTAAGGCACTGAAGCATCTTTTTGGGAGAACTGGCTACTTACACGTGAAAAACTGAAAAGCCTTAACCAGCAGCATATGATAGCTCATTAAACATGAAGTGTTTCTTTTAACAAAGGACACCATCAGAAGTTGCCAACCCAAGGCACACCCAAAGATAAGTGGTAACAGGGAACTTTGCAATTAGCGTCCCCTTTCAGCTCCCCATTTGCAGTTGATGGACAGGAAAATGCTCATCTTAACCAAGCTCAACTTAAGCACCGCTCACCTTCCTCTTGTGTTGCTGTGACATCACAAAACAAAACATAGCAGAATATCACTCCCCCGAAGGCAAGGAGACAGTTCATTTTGCTCAGGGGGGAAAAAACACATAGAACATCCTAAAGTCAAATGCAGATTGTTTATAGAAATTCTCTTAACATTGCCTGCAAGTAATGCAGTGAATGTGATAGGAAAAAGCAAAACATGCACAGGCTTGGATTTTTTTACACATCAAAGCGGATGGCAAGGAGAGTGAAAGACGTGAGGTATCACTGGTCCAACGCAGGTTAGACCTTTCATCCTTCTGAGTTCCCAGCACTGACAAAGCAAAGTGCACAAAGTCATTTCCACTGGGGTCCACCCTGAACGCTCAGAGTAATGGGGGCCATGCAGAGGAGGTGATGAGCAAAAGGGGCGGGGCCGGGCCTCTCAGCCAGGGCACAGCCCTAGGACGCAGTCCAGTCTGGGCCAGCTCCCCAGTATTGGCGCTAGAAAGGAGTGGGGGCGGGGTGGGGGGCGCAGCTGAGAGGGCTGGGCACTCGGGCCGCATCTGCCGCCCCACAGGGCCTCCAGGGCAGCTGGACCCACGGGATCGCGGCAAGCCACTCACGCTCCAGCTCTGCTCCCTGTGTCCCCTCCAGCACCCTCCTAGCCTCACCGTCCCCATGAACTCCGGAACCCTGGCCTCACCTCCCTTTCCAGCCTAATTCTGTTCCCTAGGTCTCACGGGTCAATGTGTCAATGTGTCTTCCACCTTTGGACGCTTCCAGAAAGGCGCTTAAAGGTTCAACTCTCCTGACGCCTGCTCGGCGCGGTCCGGTCAATTCCCCCCTCACCATCCTATCCGCCTCCCACTGAGGGCTGTCACAACTGGGACTGTTCCCATCTGAGAGTGTCACCTCTGACCCATTCACATCCTTTAAACTGCTCTTCCTTCCTTTCCCAGTTCCCTTCTGAGCTGGGCCGAGCTGATGTTCAAAATATTTAACAACCGGTAGGGTACGGGCTCCAGGCAATAAGAACGGATTCCAACAGTAAACGATCATCCCAGGAGGGCTGGTGGGCACCTCTCGCAGGAGCCTGAAGCGGGGATGGAGAAACACGTAGGCCCACATTGAAGGCCCACGGCTGTTCTTCCATCGTCAGTCCTTGTGTCCTTGGAGAGCCTCAACCCCGTCTACAGCTGGACCAACCCCTCCTCACTCACAGAGGGGAAAACCTGCCTGTGTGGGAGCAAGCGGGGTCGTGCCTATGTTGCCGCGGGGGGGGGGGGGGGGGGGGGGGGGGGAGGGCGCTGTATGCAGCGTTGGGGGGCCGTTGAGGTTCTCTTTTACACTTGGGCAATGTCCTCCCCTCCCTGCCCGATAAATAAACATCTCCGCGCATAAATTTCAACATGTGTATCTTTCTGAAATCACGCCCCTTCCAAAGGACAAGCCCTCTCCGGAAATCCCAGGGCAACCCGGCCCTCTAAAGGAGGACTGCTTTCACATCCAGCGGCCAGGAAGAAGTAAGCCGGCTCTCACCGACTGTCCTCAGCCGCGGCCCCGACTGGGCTAGGCCAGCCGTCCTCTTCCTTTCCAAATAAAGTAGGCCCATCGGCATCTGAGAGAGAAGCCACAGATGAAGACGCCCAAATATCAATTCTATTTTCGTGGGCAAAGTCAGGCATCATGATTAAGACACCAACCATTTCCTGGAAATAAAAGCCCACCTGGAGGTGTTCAGGAGCTGAAAGTACCATCAACAGTAGCTGGCAGTCATCTCAGGAAACAAACAGCTCCTCTCCTGTCTCCGTTACAGCCTAAATATACTCCAGATACATTTTAAATATAGATGTGCTATCTATTTCTGGCATTCCCTGGGGCTGCCAGCAAAAGACAAGGATCATCCCAACAGTCCAGGCCTCACAGGGTATTCACTGGGGAGACGCACACATCTGCAGAATGGGGCTGGATTGAACATATTTAAGAAACACTAACTTCTCTTCCCTCCAAAAAATATTTTTCACGAATCTCTTGAATTATCTTTTACTACTGAATTGGTACAGCAAAATGTGTTTAAATCAGGGCAGTGAAATCAGTTGCAAACCTGCAGTTATAAACCTCTGCTTTTGCCATGGGTTTTTTAGGCTGAAATATATATATATATACACATACACACATAAATATTTAGTCAAAGTAGTTGAATAACCCTAAAGGCCCATGACTGCCAAAGGAGAGAAATTTAATACTTGTACTACGGGATGAATGGCCTTATCAGAGAGTGAAGGCATTTCTCATTTAAGTTAGCATTTCTGTGGGCTTTTCTGGGGTACCATAAGAGGAAAGCTGTTGCATCAAAGAATAAGGGTGAAAGAGCAATCACGTGACAAGAGTATTGGGCACAGTTTCCAGTTTACTCAGAAAACCCTGAAGCACGTAATATGAGGCCAGCAGAGATATGGCCCTGCAGGGTGGTCAACAAGGAAGAGGCTGCTGGAGCCTCAGAACATGAAGACAAATGCCAGTTCAGACCAGTTTCACCTGCCCCGATAAGCCAGATTTTATGGAGACTTCAAGAACCTGATACTCCTCTAACCCCTCTTTGTCTGTGCTTCTGCACATAGAAAACATATCCATGGTTTCATACGAACATGCTCTGATCCCAAGCTGTAACTCTCACCTCGAGACACAGTTATCATCCTTAAAACTCTGTTCCTCCTAAGCTCCTCACGGAGGCCAGCTACACAAGGCTGTGCTCTGAACACGTTCACATGTGCCTCTGGCAGAGATTTAACGCTGGCTGTGAAACATGCCACTGATGAAGCTAGAGCCAAGAGCACAGTTGGATCGGAGACAGACTGGGTCAAGCTGTGGTCCGTCCAGGACCAAGCGCCTTGTAGGGACAGAAATACAGAGGCAGATCAAAGGGCAGCCAGAGTGGGAAACTAGAATGCTTTGCGTCAAGACTCTGGATCAGCTCCCAGGCTGCAAGGCGCACAAGGCACAGGCAGAAACGTCCTCCCTGAATGGGCTGGGTTGGATTGAATCAAGATAGAGGGGCCCACGATTGTGGACCCAAAGTCTGTCAACTCCCGTCACCTCCTAGGCGCTGTGCTGAGCAGCCGGGTCGCAGACAGCCTGGCGTCAGAAGGATGGAGGGTCCAGCCCGGTCCGAGTTGTGATCAGCTAACTCCCCTGACAAGTCAACTCTATCACCAGCCACCATAGGGCTAAGCGTCTGTCTGCAGGGGACGGTTTTCATACCATGCGACTCTCAACCCGGATGGCACCCAGCTCTGCGTCCAGCTCTGCGCAGCATCGGCGTGGCGGGCCTCTGAGGCCCCCTGCATGCCCAGCCCCGCTGCCCTGTACCCCCGCCGCAGCTGGCCCCTGCGCACACTGTTACCTCACCCCGGTCTGGGGCCAAGCCAAGCCAGGCGCCAGGAAGAAAACGGTGGAGTCGCTTCAGTTCTCCTCCCTCCCGACCCCCCTCCGACCCCTGCCCCGGCCTTGCCCTTCCTACCCCGCTGCCCATCTGGCCAGGCTTAGCTTCAGGGTCCCCTGCCTGCAGACTGACAAGGGAGGGGTGCCCACACTCGATGGCTAGGTCGCTGGGCCACACAGCTCCGTGCCTGGACCCACCCAGGCGGTTGTCCTGACCTTAAAGCCCCAGGACTGATCCCCAGGCTCCCACACATCCCCGAGGGCAGGTCACTCCCCACCCCCACCCCCCACCTGGTGACCACACAGTCAAGGCTTCTCATCCCGCACAGAGCTCCCAAACCGATTCCCTTGGGCCCCAGGTCACAGAGCCAGGCGTCTGCCTTGTATCCCGGGTGCCCAGGTCCTGCGTTGGATGCTCCAACCTGGTCCTCCAGGTCTGCTATTCCAATTTTCCAGATCGAAGCCCCGAGCCCTAATCACAACCAAGTCAGGCTTCTCCAGCCCAGTGGTGGGCACCCTCTGCTGGAAAGGTGACCTCCACTCAGGTTTTCCAGCCCTCGCTTGGGCGGGATCCAGACCAAAAGCAGAAACCCCCTTCTCTGGATGCCTGTCCCGACCCCCACCAGCCCAGCAGGGTGAAGGGCCTCACCCTGTGGTTTCAGAGCTCCTCCCCCTTCGCTTCTCTCCAGGATCCTGCTTTTGTGTTCTTTTGTAATTCCACTCCAACTTGACTGCCTGGTCTAGGAGCCATGACCTTAAAGGCAGAGATGAGGTTTTTACCATTTCCGTATAACCGGGGATGCCACATTAAAGTACAAATATGTTGCCTAACACAGAAAGAAAACAAAAGGCGTGCCAGTGAAAAGAATTTTGGATGGATGAATGAGGAAATGAGTTTTCTTGTGGATAGCAGCCAGCCCAGCTGACTTTCTCTGCACCCCCACGAATTTTCACGACCTGGGTCCAGCTTCGTGATGAGAGTTCGCTGGACCACCCAGAAGACTAAGCAGCCCTGCCCACCTGGCCAGTCTCAGATGTGGGGGGCCGTGGCTGGGCTCAGCGCCCCAGAGGCCAACCCAGCCCAGCCATGATGTTGGGGGCAGCATGTCTAGAACCGTCCCCCAGCCCTCCTTACTTTGATCATGTCTCACAGAAAGCCAATGGTCTGGCCACACTAAAATTCTGTAGTTCAGCACCCTTTTAAGTGGTGTCTTAAACTGTTACCCTTTTTAGAACAGCATTAACTCCTGTCTATTCTTAAATAATATTCCTGCAGGAAGCCAGCTAATGTTTCAGAAACCACAAAGTTCACAGGCTATGGAAGAGAAGAGAGGAAGAGCAAGGAGGGGCCATTTTTATAATTTACCCAAAGAACAACCTCTCGAAATTCAATGAATATCAACACGGAGAGAACCTGCATTCAACCACGACTGCTGGCAAGCTTCGGAGTCTCGTGTGTTGTTTGTCCCAGCGCCTCATGAGAGTACACAGATAAATACTCAGGAGACTCAGGTCAAAAAGAGCCCATTCTACTGGGGGGATGAGATTTGGAGGGCCCCCGGGACCAAGGTGTGGGACCCTCCCCCAACCATGCTGGACTTTCCAGAACAGTCCTGATTTCAAATACACAGTCCCGTTGTACAAATGCTGCATGTTCTGGGCAGTCGGTGTGTAGCCCTTTCACTGGATAGATCAGAAAGGAGCTTAAGCCTCTATGAGAATCGTCAAGAGAGTCTGCAGACCATGCCCACCCTCTGGCAAGGGTGGGGAGGGTATTAAAAAACAGAATATTCTAGAAAGCACGCCCACACACCTGCAGAAGGTGGGCAGAGGATTCTCTCCTGGGACAAGGCTTGTCCAATGAGGCAGGAAACCGGGAGCGACCCCAGGCATTGAGAACTGCAGTCCCTGACAACTCCTGTGGTGCTGCCTTCTGGGGCTGCTAAAAGCCTCTTTCGGATCAGTTGGGATCAAGTTCATCGCAAGTGTGAACCACTAGACTCTACAACAGAATGTACCCACAGAGTTTCCGAATTGGATCCCCCAGGCAGTCAGGAGGTCTAATAGTGCTTTGGAGAAGCCTGGGACCCCTCCTGTCTCTTCCTTTGTGGACTGCCTATCAAAGTCCTTATCAAAGTCCACAGTCCTTCTGCATTATCTGTGTTATCACAGTCCATCTTTTCTAGTCATCAGTCTGACACTTTTCGCATTTGCATATAAACCTCTAACTTTGCAGGCGCTCCCCTCAGCTGTGTCATCTTCCCTCCACATGTGCAGCTGCCTCACGGCTGGGAAGAGGCGATCCACCTTCCATCCATTTTGTCAGAGTGAGTTTGCTGCTAAGTTGGCACCAGCCACTGCCATTCACAGAGTCTCCAGTCTGCACTCACCACACAGCTAGCACATCCCCAAGCCTAGCATCCAATTGGTGGTAGAATATTGGAGCAGCTATTGAAGACATGTATCCTTCTTTCTGTCTCAACTACCCATTGTCTTCCAGCCACAGTGCATGGAGAGATGAATATAATCTGGGGAAAAAATAGAATCTTGCCACATGTCCTATGGAAAACAGTCTTCCCATGAAGGAGAGGCTCACAAAGCTCACTGTATCCCTCCACCCAGAAAATCCCCTTTTGGCATAACCTCAGGGCACATCCCAATATTCCCATCTTTACTTTGGTGCCTGGCCAATTCCTTACAGGATTCCTATACACTCTCTGGTGTGTAAAAAGAAAAACAGACAAAAACAGTGGTTTTTAAATCAGGGTCTGGGGTCAGAGGGAGAAGGGGGCTGGGGGCTGTTGCCAAGGGGTCCATAAACACACTGGAATTATGTGTAATGTTTGTCTTTCTGCAAATATGACTTTTGTCAGCTCCCAGAGAAATCCATGACCCAAGTGACGTCAAACTCCACCACTCTAAGATATGTTCCAGGCAAGTAAGAGTCGCCAGCTGGTACAAAATGGAAAACACACCATTTTCCTGTGCCAAACCTAGAAAACCACTGGCAGGAGCCATTTGACTTTTGGCTTTTAAACCAGAGCCATAACCCCATTGCCTTCCTGTTCTGTCAACCTCTTTCCCCAGGCCTGTACCCCAAGTCTCCCTGGTTTCGACCATGACTGACCCCCAAGTCTCTGCTCACCGCCCACACATTGAGGTGACTCAGTCTGGGGTCCCAGAGTTCATCACTAAGGAAGCACCTGTCGCCATGGGCACCATGGTGTGCCCTTGTGGAAGGGCACAAACCAGAAGAACAATTTCTGGGTGTTCCCTTTCCCCACCATCAGCACACCATTCCATCAGGGGGTCCTGGAAACTGTCTGTCATCATCTAGCAGTAGAAAGGGCACCCAAAGGTTTGGGATGGGGGGTCTGCCTTGTCCCTGAATGCTTAAATGCAACCAAGCACACCTCTGCTCTCCTCTGTCGAGTACAGGTAGAAGGTCATTACAAGCAAGGGTACCCCACAAGTGGTTCTCCCAGAACCACTGCTCTATCCTGCCAGGAACTACCTGACTATGCATTTCCCACTACTTCCTGTGGCTCTTGATTTCAGGAGAGACCGGGTTCAGTCAACTTCTTTGGCTCAATGACTTGTTCAGCTCTTGCTTTTTACCTGATGCCTTGGTTCTGGCCCTCGTCAAGAAAGAACACACTAACCCTTTGGCCATAGAGAGCTTCTCCTTCCCAGTCTGGCTACACTCCCTCACTTTCCACTTCTCATCTCCTCAGATCTGCCTATGGAGGCTCCCCGAAGAGTTTCTCATATTTACTAGTTTTTCAGAGCCTTGGAGGAAAGAAGGGCATTTCAACCATGGCTCCAGGCAGTCAATTTGTCCACGTTTTTTTCTTTGAAATTTCTAAAAGCAAAGAAACTGAGTACTGTGCTGAAGCATCATTTTTCCCTCTTCTCTGATAGAAGGTGGAGCCCTGGTCCTCACTGGGAAGATGTTCAGATGCTCCCTTGCCATCACAAATGAAGCCACAAGGGGAAAGCCTTCGTCTCTCCTGCATTCTCGACTGCCCAGCTGGCCGGACCTCACCGTAAAGGTTATTACTTAATTGCCAGGTGGGCTTGTTGGTTCAGGGGAGCTGGGAGGAAGTTTCTCGTGAAGTATTTTGTGGCCCTGCAGTGTGACCCCTTGCGACGTTGCCTGCCATATTCTGGGAAGCCAGGAGGGCGAGTGCCGCTGCCCCCACGGCGCTGTCCATGGTCCTGACCTGCATACTCCCTGAAGGCAATCTCAGTCTTTCCTTCCTGAGAATCATCCAAAAACAGATCCATCTGGACTCGAGCTCCTAGACCAACTACCCAGTATTGTTGGTATTTGGGTAGGGAAATGGGTCTTTTCGGCTGGGCACCCTCTGACCCTCCGTAGTAGGGTCTGCCCACCCCATGGAGTGATGAGATTGGCCCCAAAGGCCCCATCTCCCCGGGAATCTGAGCAGAGGAGGGCAGCCCATCCCCATGGGGCTCCTTCCAGCCCGGCTGCCCCTCTCCTGGACACCACTGCCCCTTGCCTCCTTCCCTCCTGCCCCTTGGGCTCAACCCTTCTCGTTTCCTTCCCCCTCCCCTCCCCTTCAGACAACGTCCAAGGGCAGATCCATCCAGAGGAGTCTGGGACGTTAAGGGGTGATGCACTGGGTAAAGGGAGGGGGAGGATGAGTGCAGAGCATCCTCTTTACTCTGTTGCTGGAAGCGCTGGCCCTCTGCGATTTTACAGAATGAAGGCAGCAAAGATCTATGCCTCATAAATCGAGATTGCAGAGCTGATTATGTCTTCTTCACCTTTCGACCACGAGGACACTGCCCACCTTTCACTCAGCACTCATGCACAATCTGCTTTGCCCTCTGATCAGAAAGGCAGAAGTGGGGCAAGGAGCCAGCACCTGGAGTCCCAGGACCCGAGGCTGGGGTCAGCCTGTGCAAGCCTGTTCACAGAACCTCGGGGCCTCAGTTACAACTTGTGCAAAATGAAGACAGATGGGCAGTGCCCTCTGGACCTTTCACATCCCCCGTGGGCACCCAAGTGTGTCAAAGCATGGATTCTGAAAATGTCATCTAAATCCAAAAGTACACAGATTTGAACAGACACAGCTGTAGTCCGTGCCTTAAGTGTTCCAGCGTTTTCTGGGTGGGAAAGCTGGGCCACCAAAAAGCCAAGAGTCCCCTCAAAAGTGACAGAGCCCTTCTTCACCCAGAAATCATGAGAAGTCGTAACCTTTCTGCCAATCCCTGATATGCAATGATTTTTCCTTGTATTTATTTCTCGAGGAAAGAAATATGATACAGTACAATGAACTGATACTAACAGCATGCATGACAATAGGCATAAAGACTCTCTAACTTAATCCTTAATCTACTGATTTTTTTTAAGCCATTTGTACCACAGATGGAATCAGATGGACTAAAATTCTGTCCCCTCTCAGAGACTCTGTTAAATTATGCATCACGAAAGGACAATCGCCCTCGACCTGAGCCCTTCCAGTCCAGCCACACTACATGGTCGTTTTCAGCAGGGAGTGACTGGCTCTCCAAACTGGACATCTTAATAGACTGGATTCTGCTTGGGTAGCTGGTGGGGAGCGTGGATGGGGATGCGGGACCACCTGGCTTCCATTAAGGAGTTATGAATAGTGAGGGGAAAGCAAGGCCACAAAGAAGAAAAGCAAAACCCAAACTTGGAAGCAGCCCTGCATTCTGTCCTTTTGGCTCTCGGGAAGAGACTGCCCTGACGCCTCCTTCGCCCAGTGCACACTACGTGTCAGAGGCAGAGAGGTGGCCGGTCTGACTGTGTGTCCGAGGGCGAGGGCAACCCCCTGCAAACAGGGCAGTCATTATAAAGGGAAGGCTGCCATGCTTCTGTTTGTCCTGTTTGTCTAGGACTCGCCCAAGGTCACTGAGGGTTGGCCCTGAGATTTTGGATCACTAACTCCACTCAGCCACCCAAGTTTTCTCTTTAGTGAGGAGCACACCACTGCCAAGCCACTGGCCTCTCCCAGGACCAAGGTAAGGAATAAATCCAGCAGCAAACCTGATGCAAGCCATTCACAGGCTCCTCTGCTGTCAGCAGAGCTGGGAGCAGGGTGTGCAGGTGTCTCCAGCCTCTATAACACCTTGACTCTGTCCTACATGCTCTCAACACTGGAGGAAGGGAAAAGGCTTGTGTTGAAAACACCCAGGAGTTACAACTTCTGCCTGCTAGGAAATGGCATGATCCACCTCCTTGCTGAGGTGGGTCATCTTTCTGTTGAGAAGACTGGGGAGTGAGGCCGCTGAGCTCCATTAAGTGTGTCCAGCCTGAGCCTGAGAGACCTAAATTGCTTTGCTTTAATAAAGCACCCAGAAGTCTTGGAGCCCTCAGGTGCAGATACCACTAGAGAGAGGCCTGGTGACTTGGAAGAAATGGAGACTAAGTAGGGTACTTAGCAGCGATTGCCGGGAAGGGGCAGATGGCAGAGGAAGAGGAGTAGGTGGAGAGGGACCAGCAGGAAGGCCCCCAGAGCTGGGGAGAGCTAGTGAACTTTGTCTCCTCTACTAGGCAGTGCTAAAATCTCCACTAACCCCAGCCTTCAGATACACAAAGAAAAGGGGCAACATTTCATTCATCCTAAGGCAGAAAGAGACGAGTTCCAAGAGGCTGGGAAGAGTGAAGGAGGGGAGTCAGTAGGCGCAGGAAAATGGAAAAAGGAAAAGAACCCAAGAAATTCAAGGCTCAGAGAGCACCCTTGGATGTATTTGGGAGAACAGCAGACCCCCTCAGAACGTGGACTCTGACCTGGCGGCTGTGCTGTGCTTAGTGCCTCAGTCGTGTCCAACTCTGCGACCCCATGGACTGTAGCCCATGAGGCTCCTCTGTCCAGGGGGGCTCTCCAGGCCAGAATACCGGAGCGGGAGGCCGTGCCCTCCCCTCTAGCGATCGAACCCAGGTCTCCCGCGTTGCAGGGGGAGTCTTTACCGTCTGAGCCACCACGGAAGCCCCTGATCTGGCAGTGTGTAGTTACTAAAGGAGAGAGCCCAGATCTGGGGAGACAGGAAGGACACAGGGCCTGCATCCCCAGAAAAGAGGGGAGCTGCAGTGTAGCTCTCTCACTGCCCGTCTCAGGCCAGACCCTCCCGGCCGCCCTCCGGTCCCATCAGAAGCCAGTCAGCCTCCAGCCCAGCCAGAAGCCAGCTCTATTTATTGAGCTTTCCGGACGTGGTCTCTGTCACCATCTCTAGCACTTGCCCCGCTTTCCATGTCCAGAGGCCCTTGCTTCTGTGGAGTATCCACCTTAGGAGTCTGTGCTCGATGCTGTGGCTACCCTGGAGAAAATGCCCTCTTCTTCTCTTCATTCCCTCACTCTCCTCTCCTAACAAACTCACTGGAATCAGCGCAGAGAAGCTGACCTCTCCCAACGCCCTTTTACAGCTGCCCTGTTCAATGCAGTTCAGTCAGAAAGACTTTCATTGGCATGGACGTTGTATCTTCTCCCGGATCTGTTAAGTGGTGAAAGCACAGACAATGATTACTCATAAGATGTCCAACGTAGACTTTCTTTTCAAGTTTGTACAGGGGCGTGCCTGACACAGTCATCCATCTTCGTTCTTCTAAAGCTCTGTCCCTTAGACATTCAACAGTCAGGCAAGCCTAGTGCCTGCAGACTGGCTGATGCCGTGGGTCACCAACTCACCCTGACTTGTACTACTTTTTAATGCAAAGTATATACTACCTTTTATTTTCAAAGTCTTGTTGCGTATATCTTACCAGCCTACCCCAGCTGTACCCTGAATTAGTTCCTAAGGCTGTCACCTCTAAATATTCTGATCCATCTATGCAGGACAGACCCCACAGGAGTCAGGCCAGAAAAACATGGTTAAGTGTCAGGAAAAACTGGAAAGCCCCATATAGCCCTGCCTAAAGCCTGCTCTTGCAAAATGCCCATTTGCTTCCCTCAGCCCCACAACCCGGCATGCCATTTTTACCTCCCTAGTCAGGACACAGAAGCAACGTAAGAGTGTGCAAAGCCCCCTCTGCTTTCTGGTGCCAGCTAGGCTGGAACTCTGCCACTCACTAGTCATGTTTACCTTGGGCAAGTCCATCTATTTTCTCTGAGCATCAGTTTCTGCATCTGTAAAGTGGAAATAATTACTCCACCTGGCAAAGTTCTTAGGAAAATTAAATTATGTTACGTAGGTCAAGTACTGAGCTGATCAAGCAAAGAGTGGATCCTTCATGAAGGTGACTGTCTTTCCCTTCACCTCCCTCCCTCTTCTCAGCTGACCAGGTTGCACGCTTTATCCTTTGACATAAGGACCATCTCCTAATGTGGGCGAGAGAGTGATTGGGAATCAGCTTTGCCTTTTTCTCTCTGCCTTTTTTCTTGGCCATTTTCATCTCCAAAATGTCACATTCAACTCCATCCTTGGATACACAGGTAAGGAGAGGTCATTATACTGTCAAATGCCCACCAGTCAACATGTGAGCTTATCTTCTAGCATACGGAAGCTTATCCTCTACTGGCAACACTTCCTGGAGTGCCACCCGTGTTTCCAATGAGCTTCTAATATGTCATCTGAGCTGTCTGGCTTCAAGCCACCATGATGCTTTGTCTGTATCAGGTGAGGTGGGCCATTACCCCCTCCTGGAAAAGGAGCAGTTTAACCAAAACAACAAGTCCTTTTCAGGTAGGCAGAATGCAAATACAAGTTCAGACCTCTTTGGAGCCCTAGGAAATTTAAGCAGTCCACGAAAATTGGGAGAGTCAAGCTGTTCATAGAATCAATCATAACGAGGAATCCTGGACTAGGTTTTTCTTAAGCAAACATGTCACAAGTTAACATCAACCCAGCTGAAAGGAAATGCACCGTGCAGGGGAATCATGAGGGTCACTTCAACAAGTGTTTATCAATCACCTGTTTTTCTTGGACCCTGGGGTGAGGGGCAGCGAGGGAAATGTGGGACAGAAGCATGAATTAAACAAGTGGTCTCTGTCCTCATGAAGTTCTACGCTCTTAAGGAAAACAAATATGTCCACAAATAATGATAGCAACAGGACTAAATATTTCAAGTAGCAGAAAAAACAAAGTTCAGAAAGGTTTCCCCAGAAGCAGAAACATTCACTCATATGAAAGGAAAAGGCAGGTTCTCTATGGGCAGAGAGTTGGGCAGGTCGTTTTAGGCAAAAGAAAAAATAAAAGAAAGGAAAGCAAATGCAAGTTCCCAGCAGGTGAAACAGCAGGATTCATTTGGAAAGGACAAGAACTTTGATAGGACTGGAGCCCAGGAGCCCTGGGAGCAGCAGAAGCAGGGAAGGCTGCATCCCCCGGGTACGGGGTAGATGATGGAGAGCCAGAGGGGAGAAGGGGTTGGCACCACTGCGGACTGCTTTAGCAGCGGCATGGGGGGCGAGCTGAGGGTTGCACGACTGGGTAAGCACTGCCCCATCCCATCCGTGAGGTTCACACTTCAGACAGGGAAAGACCATGAAACAAACGAATGCCCAGAGCTGCTCTGCTGTGTAAAACCGATATGGTCATCTTCAGAAAGCAAGGGTGGGGGCAGGGTGGGGGGTGGGGTGAGGGGCATCTATTCCATTGAACTGGAAGCGTTTTGAGACAAGACAGTGTAGGTATATGTAGATATGCCACATAAAGCTTTGCCTGGAGAGCATTCCAAATAACATGGCAAAACTAACGGCTGTCTGGATAACTCAGGTGATGCCTGTATTGCCAAGGTAACATGCCACCCACCGGCCTGTGCTTTCAGCTCAGTATGAGTCCACAGGAATCTGCAGACAAGACTCCTTCCTCTGTGTGTTCCCGCCCGGGGCCGGGGAGGGGGAGGGGGGGGTGGGGGGGGTGCGGCGAGGAGGGGCCTGGCCGGACCTCTGGGGTGTGAGCCTCCAGGGAGTCACCAAACAAAACTGAGACCAGGCCAGGGGATCAGAGAAACAGGAAGCTCTTCTTCTCCGAGCTTATTATCTTATCTACATCTAGGGGGGGAGGGCGGACAGTGCAGCTGGGGAGTGACTTCGGGTTCACAGAAATAGTTCTTACTGGCTAGTACTTGCTTCTTAGACTGGGGTTTGTGGCAGGGGCCACTGGAGAGAGAGAGAAACCAAGTCCTCTGCTGGGGAGGGTGGGGGTTGAGGGCAGGCAGCCTGGAGGGGCCCGGGTAAGGAGGCAGACAGCATCTCAAATAGAGACATCAGTTTATTTGCACGCACAGCCAGCGCTACCACAAGGCTTAGCTCAACAAGGTTGTCAAGGGGGCTTGGCCCTATGTTCCTGCTCCTATGACAGAGCCTTTGCCAGCAAGGGTCTCCCAATGACTGTCCCCTGTGCCCACCTTATTAAAGAAGGCACAAACTCCATATGGAAACATGTGATCATACATTAAGTTTGTGTCTGGCAGGCACATACATAGGCTCCCCTTGTGGCTCAGCTGGTAAAGAATCCACCTGCAATGTGAGAGACCTGGGTTCAATCCCTAGGTTGGGAAGATCCCCCAGAGGAGGGAAAGGCAACCCACTCCAGTATTCTGGCCTGGAGAATTCCATGCACTTTCCACACATAGGTATACATAATTACTATGCCTATACCACTGGAAGCATACTGGACAAAGAGACACTCATGTAATATTGGTTCCTGATGCCTCAAAGGCATTGGGCAGCTTCCATGCAAAAGGACTTAGTCCCAGCCACTACTGGGGATAACAGGAAATAAATAGCAGGGTCCTATTTAGTAGGGTCTCACAATTTAGCTCTACAGATGGTCCCCAGGTTGTGAAAGAGCATGGGCAAATTTCCCCTTACACAAATGGTTCCTGAAGACACTGACTACAATTTAAGAGATAGGTAAAATTATGCCTTTCAAACAGAGTAGTCTTGAGCATAGAAGAAAACCAAGGAGAGAGAGGGAGGAGGGGAGGGCTTTCAGCCTCATGTATCTGAATCATCTGGACTCTTCATCAGCTTACGTTACTTCTGAGGTTCGTGTGCTATTCTCTCCCCATCAATCCCTGTGCATCCTGTTATTGCACTTTCATTATGATTGGAGATTACAGTTCAAAGGAAGGTACAAGTCATTTTGAAGACATAAAAAACAGAGATCCTAATTTTGTGGCCAGTCATGGCCGATTCAAAAGACTTAAAATCCATTCCCATCTGTGATTTGTGAGGTTTGGGTGTGGCTTTCTATAAAATGAAAGCAAAAGAAATACATCTTTTTTGTCAACTGGTGGGAAATCTGATTTGTACATGGAAAAGGGTTATCGCTTTAAGCGGGGATGCGTTCACACACACAGATGTATAACCAAGTGAGTATGAGCACATAAACACGTTATCAAGTGGCTGAAACATATGAGAAACATCAACTGGGAGAAGCCCATCTGAGTCAGTAAGCGTCTTGAGCGAGGAAGCCCAGAGGGCTGCAACTCCACATAGAACTGAGACTTGAGTAAGGGTAGGGTGGGATTTCCAAGGGGAAGAAAACTCCAGGAGGCTGCTGTCGGAGAAGGAAGCATGTCACGCACTTCTACAGAGGCAGAGGAGCTAGTCTCTGGATGTGAACAGACCCATTTGCATGTCAGATAAATACAGGCAAGCACCATGAATTTAAGAGTAGAGTGGCAGGGTGGGGCCATGACATGCCAGGCCAAGGATTTTGAAATTTCTCCAATGAGAAGCTAGTAGGAGTCACTCTGCAGGGGCAGATTCACAATAGCAGCTGTGCTTCTGGAAGGTTCTTAAGGCAGATCCTAACAGCTATACAGTTTCAAACTTTCATCATCACCTACAGACCCTTTTCCAAAATGAATGCAGACAGGAGAAGGGCTGGTACATTTCTAGAGAGAAGGAAGAACTAATTGTTTTCCTTGGTTAGCTTCTCTCCCTAACTCCATATTAGCTTATTTATCAAGGCTCTGGTCTGCACTCATAAGGTATTTCCAGAGGCAGATGGAGAGACATCTGAGACTCTTGGAACAAGAAAACATCTGGGGCCCCAAATCATTTTAAAAAATGAGAGCTTGAATCAAGTGTGTGCAAGTCATAGAACACACAAAATGAAACCAAATTGCCATTCAGTCACACAGTTCCCCCATGGAGATGGAATTCAACTTCAGTGCTCCTGGAACTAAGGCTTTTCTGTTATTGTTGTTCTTGTTCCCTATTTGATTAGACCAGTAACTACAGTTATGCCCATTTCTTAGAGGAGCTAAACCACACAGGATGCAGCCACTAAAAAAATCACATAGAAAAAGAGTATTAATGAGAGAAAATGTAATGCACTGCTACATGCAAAAGGACAGTATGGCAGCATTTTTGTTAAAGCAATATAAATATTGCACTTAATATAAATATTCTGCACTTATACTTTATATGTAAGTCTGAGAGACACAGAAACTACAAACTGAAATAATTTGGTTTTCTGTGCATGAAGCTGACTTCAGGTAATTTTTTCTTGTTTTTCTTCCCCTTAATACCCTTCAAGTTTAATAATATTTAGCATGTATTTTTCGGAGAAGGCAATGGCACCCCACTCCAGTACTCTTGCCTGTAAAATCCCATGGACGGAGGAGCCTGGAAGGCTGCAGTCCATGGGGTCGCTGAGCGTCGGACACGACTGAGTGACTTCCCTTTCACTTTTCACTTTCATGCATTGGAGAAGGAAATGGCAACCCACTCCAGTGTTCTTGCCTGGAGAATCCCAGGGACAGGGGAGCCTGGTGGGCTGCCGTCTATGGGGTTGCATAGAGTCGGACATGACTGAAGCGACTTAGCAGCAGCAGCAGCATGTATTTTTAAGCTAATAAGAAACTGTGTTTTTTTTTTTAATTGCATAGAAATTTGGGTGAAGACCAAAGGATTACAGTTTCAATTAGAGGAGATTCCTGAGTCCTTTGCCTTTCTCTTTCTAAGCTATCTCATCATAGCAAGGGTCAAAAGAAGCCCGTGGTTGATTTAAAGTGGTTACCAGTCCTCCACTACTTGCCAATGTAGGCAACTCTTTAGGGTGTCTCTCTGAGAGAGAAAGAATCCAGGCATTTCCACAAGTGATTCAACTCATCTAGCTCGAGTGGGATGGAAAGTGATGGATGTCCACATAAAATGACAAAAGATAAATGGTTCCAAAACGTTTGATCCAAGCTTTGTGTGTGTTCTCACAGGCTTCCCCAAACACTTAGTCACCTACAAGAACTATCTACATTTATGGCTGCCAAAGAGATGTATATTTCATTTAGATGGTGAATCCCTATTTCCTCACCTTCCAAATCATATAAGCAGTTGCAACAAATGCATCTCACCACACTGCTATGCAGTGCAGAAGAGAAGAGCTTCCTGGTAAAAGGCAGCCCCTATTTCCACACCAGGCATCACTCACCCAGGCCCTCAGCAGGAGACCACAGACAGGCAGTGCCCTGCCGGCAGCCAGAACGCCACAAAACAGTGATTTCTCTTAAAGGTTCCCCTTCCACTACTGTTCACAATGAAGCTGCCAAAACTTACAGGACTTACAAAACCACAGTAGGTAATGACCCAGTGGTAATGACCATTATCGGGCTTCATTTTGCCTCCAAGTCTTAGAACAGAAGATGGCTGTCATATTTTTTTTCTTTTCTACCTACCACGTGGTTTTCTTGTCTTGGGATACAGTGCCGTCCTAAGCTTACAAGAGATTGGCAGCAGCATAACAGACTGGTGTGCCAAGCAGAGGGGACAAATTTCCATAATGTTAGTACCTCCAACAGGTATAAAACTTCCAACATCCCTTGGGCCTTCAACAGACTCCTAAAGGGTCTCCATTTGTCTCCCTCTCTGGTAAAGAATCCTCCTGCAATGTGGGAGACCCAGGTTCAATCCCTGGGTCCAGAAGATTCCCTGGCGAGCAGAATGGCAACGCACTCCAGTACTCTTGCCTGAGGAATCCCATCAGAGGAGTCTGGTGGGCTACAGTTCATGGGAGTCGCAGAGTCAGACACAACTGAGCAACTAATACTTTCATTTTCTGAATGAAAAAAACCTAAAAAACTAAGCAGCCTCTGAGACAGTCTAACCCTCAGAGTGAAAGGTAAAATAGTACTTGAGTCAGTCGGCTTCTCTTAATATGCCACCTCAAGTGCTTTTCAATCTTTACTGGGTGTCTGAATCACCTGGAGATCTTGGTAAAACACAGATCCTTAGGTCTGGTCTTGGGACCTAGAATTTCTAACAAGTTCTCACATGATGCTCATGATATGACTGGCTCACCACAGTCCATACTTTGGGACCCAGGCCTTTCCAATCCTGGCATCTTCTGCATTCCACTGGCTGAGATAATTCACTGAAACCAACCTAGCCTGATGACCCAAGATAAGCAAAACTTAATCTGGGGTAAACGGCTTACCCCTGACCAGGGAATATCATGAAGGAAGTCCAGTGTCTGTGTGCTCTGAACATTCAGCCAAATGTGGGAGGCGGGCATGAGGGAGACAGGAAGCGGCACAGAGCACATACCCACGGTCCCTCCAGGAGCTAACAGGGCTTGAGGGAGGGGCACAGCACATTCTTTACTGACCCAAAAATAAAAGAAGGCACCAAACCAGCTCCAGAAATGGAACCAGAACAGATCTGAAACAGAGCTACTGATTTTCTTAACTACCTCCTCTTGGAATCCAAAATGGGAAGGATTTTCAGCAAGAAAAGGGAGCCATGTTGCTGTCACCTCCGTTAGTGACTGATACTTGTTGACAGCTTTCGGAAACCAGTGATGAGGCTCTTTCTTCATTCAACACTAGAAATGCAATTGGACAAACAAATGAACTACAAGACCGACTAACTGTATATGTTACAGTAAGGAGGCTCATTCAGTCCTAATTTCCAGTGTTTTGTGACATACAGGAAGTACACGAATTAAGTACTCTGGGAAGGATACACTGACTTCCTTCCTAACAAAGCATTTGCACCTGCTCTTTCTCTGAGTCTATCAAAGATGCCTATTCCTGCACCATTTCCATTTACATAATAAAATGGGTAAGAGTGTACAGGTGTCCTCAGATGTCCCCATACCCACAGTGCACCAAGGGCAGAAGAGACCCAGACATCCAAATCCACAGATGACCCTGAGGCTCGCAGTGACTTGTCCAAGTCCAACTTCCAGTTGAAGGAATATTCTACCAGATCTGGAAAGGGGAAGTCACTCATGGAGGAATCAGAGAAGCTCCATACAGTCTAGAGTGTGTGGATTCCGTTCGGCCCAAATTCAGAATTCATTTATAGTTCCTTGGCATTTCCAATTTGCAAGCTTTAAGAAAAGAGCAAAAGGCCGAAGAGGGAAATGTTCACAAGAATGTATCCCACCTCCGCTGTGACTGCTCATAGAGAACAGAAGATTCCTGAAAGAGGTGCAGAAGCTGAAGATCCAGCTATGAACCACAGTCCTGGGGACAGGAGGTGGGGGGCAAGCAACAGGTCCCCATGGTGGGTGAGGGGCGGACCTCTGGCTCCCTGCTTCTACTTGCCCAACCCTTTCCATTGTCCCAGTTACCATCATCAAAAGCAAAAACTTGGACCTGCCCAGTTGGGCAAGAAGCCAAGATTTAAGGTAGAGGGGAGTATTGTCAGATATGTAAGGTCCCTAAAACTCCTTGTAATTGTTAGGGCAATCTTTAAAAAAAAAAAAAAATCTACTCAATGTCGTAAAAGGAAGAGAAGAAAGACAAAGGGACTCAGAACCCTAAAAGTTAGGGGAAGAATGCATGTCTGACTGTTCAACGTGCCCCTTACCTCCACTGTCAAAAGGGCTCTGGGGGAGCTGATACCAGCTCTTCAGCCTCAAGGATAGGGCGGCTCCCTGCCTCCGCCTTCTCTCCCTGCCTCCTCCCAGCCAGTCCCTCTTCATAGCTTCTCTTCCTGTTCTGGAAGAACCCACCGTGAAGACGCACAGGGAAAAGCCTCTCCCGTCCCCTTCGGACCTCAACCCCACCTTGCCCTATTCCCAACCTTGGATCGGTCCAAACATTCTCCCCCGCCACTGGGGCACCTCCTACCTCTGTGCTGCTGAGCACTGCTTGACAAAGTCACACCCAGGCCCTGCCCCACCCTCTGCCGCAGCTGTTCCCAGCCTTCACCACTCCTCACCAAGGTCCTCTCTCACCCCCAACTCCCTGCGCTCCACAGATGGGCGCACCTCCTACTTCCCCTAGGAAAACAAAACCCTCCCAAAGAACCAGGCAAGCTCCTCGCTGCCTGTGAATGTATCTAAGTCTACAAACCCCCACACACCGCCCACTCCCTCTCCTTCAGAGAACCTTCTCTGTTCTTCCATCAGGGGCCATCCCACCATCAATGACCTGCACGCACATCCCCACTCCCCTCCCAGACCCTCCCCTGGGCTTCCTCACTCCCCTGGCCTTCTCAACCTCTGTCATAGGGTTCCTTGGGTACCGCTCTGTGCCCCCAGCCCACCAGAAGCAGCAAAAGTCCCCACTGGTCTTTTCTCTTGCAGCTGGTTGTCTTCCCTGCCAAGCTCATCAAATAAATCCACCATGCTTTTCCCTTCATGCTTGTTCTCCTCTAGCTCTGCGGTGGCGCTTCCCACTGCTGCACCGTTGAAAAGGATCTGGCCGAAGTCTCAGGCTCCTTGTTAATACACAACGAGGCTCAGTGGACACCGTACAGGCCTTGTGATGTGTGAACGCCCAACTGCTTTCTCTCTTGCCCTGCCCCAGTTCAGGCCCCGGCTTGTGTGATTCCCCACACCCCTTCTGCTTCTGTCCCCTGACCCCAGCTTGACCCCCGGGCTCTTAGTTTCCCTTCCTCCTTCAGCAAGCCCCAAGGCTTTTCACTCCACGTGCTTAGTACTGAGGGGCTCTTACCCATCCTCATGGCCTTATCCCCTGACTGGACAAGTGGACCCAGAGTCACCAAGTCCTTTCCTCACTGCCTCCTGGTCCAGTTTTCCAAAGAACCCACAGGTACCTCATTTCCTGACTGAGTTTTCCTTTCCCATAACTTTCAAGTACAAAGAGAGACCCACTAAATCTGGGTGCCTCCATAAAAGAAAGGGTCTCACATAGTGAGAAAATTTGGAGATGCAAAAGACAGGAGGAAGGTCTCCACAAAATCAGGAAAGAAGGTGATTGCTGAGGGTACCAGTAGAGAGCTTAGCTTTAGAAATAGCACTTCTTCCTCTGAGGAGAACTTCGTATTTATTGAGCGCCACCTGTAGGTGCCAACAAGGACCAAGCATTTGGCTCAGTTCATACTCATAATAATCTTATGAGATTAGGAATATCATTCCAGTTTTATTAGAAGAAGAATTAAATGCAAAACAAGGTTCATCAATTTGCCCAAGGTCACAAAGCTAGTAAGTGCCAAAGTCAAGACTTAAATTCAAACCAGGTGTCTCCGAAGTCATTGTCCCTCAGGCATGAGAGAAATAAAACAAGGATCCCAGAGAGAAAGAAAATTGCAAAGTTTGACAAGTTTCTGAATATGAATAGAAAGAAAAAGATGTCACAAAATTGAATCAACTCAAAAACCTAGTAGACTACTTCCCTATGTTTTCCCATCACCCAGTCTCCCTTTCTCCATAAAATGCTATAGTCATCAGGCTCAACAGATTTCCCTTCCAGCTGATGTTTTTTTAAATGTGTTAAATCTGATTTGTGGTCTACTTATATTGAGTCGTGAGTGGAAAACAGAGGAAACAGACGCTTTGTGCCTTATCTGCTGACTTTTAACTGTCTTTCCTCCTCCAATTTCATCTTTTCTCCCCCATCACCTATGGTGATGAGGAATTTTGTAGACTTGTTTGCTTTAGGTCTTGGCACCCTAGGCATTCAAACACTCACAACAGATATCCCCTGGGAGCTTGGATATATTTTCCTGAGGCTTAGTTGCTGCCTTTCACCCTCATTGACTTTTTAAAAATATTAACCATTTCTATAATTTGATTGGGCTATTGTGGGAAGGTGGAAGGGGAAGATGGATAAGAAATCCATGTATCTCCTTGGATTTTTTTTTCTAACTTTATTAGGATTTCCTATTAGCCAAGACAATGACCCCCCCCCCCCCTTCTTCTTAGCTTTGGAAACACTGTGTACATCAGCAAGAACTACACTGGATGGTTGGTGGGGGCATGTGACGTGCATGCATGCATATTTGTATACTGAAGGTGGGCTGAAGGCATGACCACTGAAAACCACCTGTCTTGCAAGGTTATCATCCCCCCAGGGAATTTTAAAAGCCAGCACTCTCTTTAGCAGAGTGAGACAGGGAAAATGATCTTGATCAATGGTATCAAAATCCCAACATGAGTCCAAGTACTTAAGTTTGACTTCTAAATTTAGCTTCGGTTAGCTAGTTAATAAACATCTCTGCAGTGCAAGAGTCTTCCAAATGTTACTTAACTGAAGGGCACTGTGCTGATGTCCTAGTTTGTCTAAGAGATGCATCCAACTAGACTCAGAACCTTGGTGATCTACAGAGCAAGAACCATAGTCCTAGCGCTACCTCTCCAGGCCCTATTCGACCAGAAATTGCCTAGAGAATTCATCCACATTTGTGCCACCTCTTCAAAAAAGCTTTCCTCTCGAGCTTGTATTACAGAGCCGGCTACCTGTCTCCCTGGAAAATCTTTGGCCCCCAAGTCATCGTGAAAATCATACTGAAGAATGGAGCAGACCCCATTAAAAACCATGTGGAGGAGAAAAACTGGTGGAAGTTGAAGAAATTGGATCTTAACCTTGAGATTCAAGGTGCAGTCAGACAAGCACAGAGAGAAGACTGTGCTGGGTCTCTGAAGAGATCCAAGTGTGGACAGGAGCAGCCCCCAGGGCAGTTTAACTGAACAGAATCTTGGTGAAGGTTCCACAGCAACCCTCCAGTCTTGGAGAGGGCCTTTGCAGGAAAGGGTTCAGACTGTGCCTGCTCTTACATTCCAAGTGAACTCATAACTCTTGTTCCTCTCCCAGTTGATTATAAGCCACTTAATTTATCTCAGAGCCCCAGCCCAAAGCTGGGACATACTGAGACGCCAATGACTATGGAAGAATGGAAGGAAAGAGAGGAAGGGGGGGGAGGTGGGAGAGAAGGTAAGACAGCTGAGAAGCCTACATACAGACCCAAGTGAAACAAGAACTGAAAATGAGCAGCAGGACCAGGCTCAAGTGAACAGCTGAAAGACCCAGAAAATTTGGTGGAATCTCTGAAAAATTCAGTGTGCTCAGCTCAGTGGAGAAGAGGTCCAAATCTGCTCCAGTGGCCAAGACAGGAAAGCCTGAGGATGAGGAAGGGGTACAGAGACAGGGGCCCCTACTCTTTGTTCCCCTGAGGGTCAGGCCCAGAAGTGAGCACAGAGCCTAGCAAACAGGGAAACAGGTGTTCCCTAAAAACTATGTTGAATAAATGTGAAGCTCATTTACAAGGCCCTTTCCAGCTCTGACATTCTAGGACCCTGCCTTTTTCAGACCTCTCATTTCAGGCAGGTCCCTCTGACACCCCCATGGCTGGGCCTAGCGAAATAAGAGAAGGATAAAACTGCATTTTGAAGGACAGAAAGAGGCAGAAGCGAAAGTCTGACCTTGGGACATCACCTCACTTGACCCTGGGAAGTAACCTCAAGTTCCAGCTTGAGGAACTCCCTGGACTACCAACTGAACTACTTTTTTTTCCTGTTTTCTCCAAGGAGGAACACTGTGCCCACTGATGGCAGCAGATACTGTCTCGTGGGAAGAGTCAAGGCACAGAAACCGCCTCCTGATGACCCATTTGATTGATGGGCTTTGCTACAGAACTCCCTTCCACCTTCTCCCCGCACTGGAGCCCTCCACACCCTATAACTTAGAGAAGGACTAGCTCCCAGCCTCAGGCGTATTCCCATTCTTCATTCCACTCCCTTTTATTCTTACGAAGGAGCTGAGCCTGGCTGGCGCTTCCTAAGGCTGAACAATTTAGGGAAATTCTTCTGTGCCTTAACCTGCAGGCCACAGGAGGGAAGACTTCATGTGAGTTTTTGCTTGCATTCCTGAAGAGCAGTCAATCAGTACAGAAGCAAAGAGGGAAGGACAGAGGACAAGGGAGGAAGGAAAGAAGAAAGGTGGGAAGAACAGAGGGAAGGAAGGGTGAAATACAGATGCAGATGAAACAAAAACAAATTTGAAGCATCCCTGTCTTGAGTTCACAGCTAAAAATCTCAGGTATTTTTGCTGAATTCACTTCTGAGAAGGAAGCCAGTGGATCACATTTCTAAATGACTGGATTCGGGTTTCAGTGCTGCTGCTTTCTAGCTGGGTGAAGAAGTCCCTTTAAAAGCCAGACTGTCTGATGTGTGAGCTCTCGCTTTTCCTGACCTCAGAAGGCTGGAAGCTTCCTGTCACTGCACAGAACCGTTCCTTCCCGTGGTTCTGGGTTTGTGTTCCTAGACCACACTTCCACTGGACCCTTCTCTTAGGCCTGGCTCTTGCTCACACACCCTCAGTGCTCCCCCCAAAGCCTGGAGGATAAAGTCCAAGTTCCTCAACATGGTATTTGAGGTCTTTCTGGGTCTGACCCCCTCCCGCCCTCATGCAGTCTTTCCATTCTAGGACAGTGCGCATCATCCTTGAACCCCCCACCCACCGCGCGACCTGCCCATCTCTGTGCTTTGGCTCATGGTTCTGGTCTGCCCTGAACACTCACCTGTCCCCACCCTCAAACCAACCGCTACGCGGGCGTCTTCCTGAATGTGAACGCTGCTGTGACCACGCTGCCAGGTGATGGCAAGTGGGACCCCTTCTTCCGGGTATGACTCTTTCATGGCACTGGCCACTTTCTATGACGTTTATTGGCCTCGTGGGTTTCACCCACCCTAGACGCTGAGGTCCTTTGTGCAGAAACACTGTCTCCCCTCTGTCACTGGATCTCCACCTTAGAGCCCCAAGCCAGGCACACAGTAGGCATTCAATGTTTGTTGGGTGAAGGGGTGAATGAATGAATGATCACCTTCTCCCTGCACTTGAGACCCAGATGTCCTTGAGGAGATTGAAAAACTAAGTCTGAAACCACTCTGCTTGTCAGGCCCTCCCACCGTCCTCCCAGCAGGCGCATTATTTTTGCCCATTTTCTCCTCGTACCGTCTCTCGTTTCTCCCTTATTCCCCTTTGTCACTTTAATGGCATGCCAGCTCCCAGACGCCAAGCAGCACACACGGCTGGAAGTCTGGCAACAGTGACACAAGCAGAAAGCATCAAGCCCCAGAGGTGGCCTGGGTCAGCGAGAGGTGCTGGAAGGCAGAGACCTTCCTGAAATCTATTCCCAGAGACCCAAAGTGCACGGCCAGGAGACAGGGCTTTCTTCTTTTGAATGAACCTTTCTATTCTGAGTGAAGGAAAGCCTGGACTCGCCCCCACTCGTGCTGCAAGTGGGCAAATAGCAGCCACAAGGTCCATCTGTCAGGGTGACCGCAGAGGGGACATGGGCTCTGCACAGTTGGAATACGTGACCTCAACATTCCCTGTACTGGCAGATCTCAATCTTTGAGTGCAGTTTGGGGAAACTGGGATTGGGGCATGATTCAGACCTGCTGTCTCACCCCCCAACCACTTCCTCCCCCAGTAAGGGGACCGAGGGTGGCAGGTGGGGAGGGGTGTCTCCAAAGGCCTGCATGGCCCTTGTCCTGGCCCCGTCCAAGAGAAGTCTGGTTCTTCTCCTCCCCAGGATTCTTTCAAGGTCTAACTTTTGAAAAGGAAAGTGAAAGAGTCACAGAGAAAGACGGTTACCAAAATGCCACTGCTCCCTGCTTAGTCGGGGCAGTGTTGGCAGCATCAGGCTCCATGTTTCAATGCCTTTGGCCCAAGCACCTCCCTGGGCCTTGATTTGAATGTATGTGGTTCAGCACTAGCTCTAGAACCTTCTGGAACTTCCCGGAACTGACCTGCCAGTCTGAATATTGGCAGAAGCCCAGATCCCTCAGGTGAAGAGGACAAGGATGAGTACTGCGTGAGAGAGTCACTCTCAGGGACCATGAGAGGGATTTGAGAGCAATTTGAGGGGCTGGAGCCCCACAGGGCAGTGGTGGGGAGTGGTCAGCGCCAGAGGGATATTGTTTTGTGGCCACTGCTGCTATTCTAACCCCCAGTGAAGTGGGCAGTCTCCCACAGTCCTGTTGCATTCAGAACTACTGGACTAAGATGACTCCTGAGGAGACATTTGGGAGTGAACAGAAATGATGACTCCAAGCCCAGAAGGCAGTCTGCATCATGCTGTGGCAGCAGAAGCCTGCCTGGGGCTGGGTGAGGGGCGAGAAACCCACCGCCTGACAGCGGTGGAGGACAGAGGACAACGTCCATAGGGGCAAGAGAAGGCAAAGCTGCCTCTTCTCATAATTAGCCAGTGACTGTCAGGACAGGTTTTCCGGACCCACATGGGTCCAGGTCCAGAATATGGGGCCTCTGAGCACTGTGCCAGGCCTGGGTGGGGGGCGGGTGGGGGGGTGGCGGGCAGGGGAGTGGGAGGCAGATTCTGTGCATGGTAGGGCAACAGGATGCCACTGTTCTATACAGCCCTGCTGGAGTCTGCAGCCTCTTCCATACCGCAACCATCTCTGCCCCAACATCACCAGCCAGCCTCCTAGACCTCACCTCGCTCATGGGACAAACCTTTTCATAAAGAAACAAACAAAAATGGAACTGTCGGAGAAAGAGACTGAGCTCCACACCAACACTGTTAACAGCCCCAAGCTCCCTCCCCTTCCCCACACCAGACTTCCAGGCCTACGAAGCCTGGAGGGAAGAGGGTTCGTCCAAGGTAAAATGAACTCTAAAGGCCAAGAGGTGTTTTTGATTACCTATTGGAGTTCACAGAAAAACAGAGGAAATGGATAGATAGATACCGTGGTACCGCCAACAAGGAAGGAGAACCAGGCCACTCAGGCCAGGGGAGGGGCAACAGAACTCAGGGCGACAGGAGAGGGAGACAGAAAAAGAGGAAGGTGAAGACACCCCCTGGTCTTCTCCATTCTGTACGTGTACCTATGCTGGATGGCCTGACACACTCTCTGACAACCAGAGAATTTTCTGACATTCCCCTGGTGGGGTCACAGGTGGCCCCTCCCCCAAGCTCTCCCTCTGCTCCCTCCCCTAAGATGGAGGGGGCTGCCAATTCTGTGCTTTAGCTGAGACACAGAGAAATAAATGGGGGGGGTGGGGAGGGGGGACCCTGGGGAGGAGGTGTCCATGGCAGACGGCGGCCCTGTGGTTTGTTGCTCAATCTTCCAACCCAGGGGTCTCAGTCCCCAAAGCCCCAGGGCCTTGCCTTAGGAAACTCACCCAGGTGACTGTGGGAAGAGATGAGGCGCCCGGGCCCATCCTATGCCTTTGACAAAGAAGCGGCATCTTCCAGGGCTCCAAGGCCTCTACTATGGTGTGGCTTTCATGTTTGGATGAAAAGCTTCCCTGCAGGGAGGAGCCGAGGAGGAAATGGAATCTGGAGCTAAGCTCTTCCTGATTTTATACGCCACCCATCACCTGCCTGCCAGGGGTAGCTGTCACCTTGGGCAAGTCCACCCCGAGGCCAACAGGAACCACGTTTCTGTTACTACAGACCAGGGAGACTGTCAAACTTGAGTTTCTCGAAGGGCTTGACAAGCCAGCAACTACTGAAAGGTGCTCCAGTTTCTCTTAGGTCTAAAATGTAAATAAAAAGACAAAGACAAGTTGAAAAGGGAAAACAGACTCCTGAAAAAAAAAGACTGGCCAAGACCCAAACGCTGGTTCAGATGTTTTTTCCACCAGACCAATAAGATTCTTTTGGACACAGTAGCCCTAGGATGTTTAACTCAGAAAATTCTAACCTGATTTTTTTCTTTCCTAAATCTTTGTAAGAGGCCATCTCTGGCTTTGCTCTAAACGCATTTGGGACAACTTCTCGGTCTCTCATCAGATCCCCATGGCCAAGAGCACAGAACGCTGTTTTCGTTTAGGAGGGATCACATGTGCACTTCTCTGCTCTGTGTGTCTGCTGGTTCTCCACTCTAAACCAGCCCCTGGCAAGGCACCACAGGGCACAAGACCTGCGTAGTAAAGTCCCCTGGTGCTTCCATATATGTGTTTACCTCTTCTGTAACCATCAACAAATCTGTTCGCCTCCCCTTTGACAGATGGAGCTGTTTGTGCAAAGGCACAAACCTGAACTCACGGTTTGGGCTTGATGTGCAAGTCAGTGCCCAACAACCCCCGGGTCCTCACACTGACCTGAGATGAAGCCAAGCGTTCTCAGTGTCTGGCCTCAGATCTCCTCCAAAGATCCCCTGGTCGCAGGCAGGTGCATTTGGCACATGTTTTCAGATGATGGTGGATGAATTGTTTTGTTTTAAACACATTGTCCAGGCCCCTAGAAACAGCCAGTCCCATGAAACCTCCTCAACTGTTGAGGAGGGATCACAGTACCGGGGCAGGGGCGGAGTTCCTGGGAGAAAACCGACTCCAGGGCCAGGCCCCCTGCCCAACTCGATCTCGAAGGCCCTCCCTCATCCCTTCTGCTCAGTTCCCTTTGGGTCCTTTTTTTATGGCCTCGGGTCACCTCTTCTGGCTCTAGATCTTTTCTGGGATTATTTTTCCAAAACTTGTCACCCTCTCAGTGTCTGGTCCCCTTCCAGCCCGAGGCTACCTCTAGCTTGTTGACCTGCCTCTGTGCTTCGGACAGTGTGGGGGTCCCCTCAGCCCCCAGGAGGTTTGGTTCTCCCCTGTCACTCTGTCCCTAGACGCCCTGGAATATGACCCCCACGCCCCCACTGGGAAGCAGACCCTCGGTCCCACTGCCCAGATACACTTTGCAGGCAACCCCCTCCAGCTGTTGCCACGTCCCTCTTTGCTTTTTTCCTTCTTCTTTCCTCAGGTTAGAGGAGTCTTCCCCGCCCCCCGCCCCCCCAGAATGAATAAAATTATTCTGTTTCCGGAAGACATTTTTGACTGTATCCCCATACCTTTTCATCTTTAACAGTGTTCATTATTCTATTGGTCATCCCCTCCAAGGATTCAGAATTTTGAGAATATTAAAAAGTCGGGGGAAACGCGAGGTTCTTTCTGCTTCCGTCTCTGTCGAATCCTCCTCTTGCTCGAATTGGGGCGGTGGAGGAGGGGAGCGGTGCACAGGGGCCAGACTGAGGAGAGGAAAGAGGAAAATTTAAGAAGAGAGAAAAATGTTTATACTGCAGAAACATCATGCAGCTTCGGTCATAACAGGCAGTCAGTTTGGGGCGATAAAGTTCTTGCAGGAGCTCCCTCTAAAGGTCTGGGAAAGCGGTGTGGGAGGGAGTGGGGGGGGCATGGCCCCTTCCTCTCCTTGACATACACGCACGCCTATTTTCTGGGGTAAGTCACACCTCAAGGTGGCTGGAAAACTGGCCCTGGATCCCAGATCCCACAGTGCTAAGTGACGGAGACACAGACAGCCCAGGGCCCCTGTAGTGACTGTCTGGGTGCGGGGGTCGTGTGTGGGCCTGGGGAGGTCTGGAGTTGAGTTCCGTGTCCTGGTTTGGCCACGGAGCTGTCTGGCTCCCGCTCTCCTCACAGGAGGACCCTCAATTCTGTCCCCGTCCCCCCTGGCCTCCTCTTTCCCTGAAGGAGGAGAAAAACTCTGCTCAGCCCCACCCGGCCACCCACCGGGGCAGGCAGGGAGCGGAAAACCCGAGCTCGGCTGAGCACATTCCCCACCTCTCCTCAGAAGGAGCCACCCGCTTAGCCCCATCCGGCAAAGAGAGACGGTCCCGCCCCAGGCGCTGGCGCACGTACACACGTACGCACGTGCGCACGAAGCGTTTCCAGCATCCGGGTCTCGCACAAACCCGCTGTCCTCACCTGAGACACCCTTCACTCCCAGCAGCCTTTGCGGCAAGATGGCGGCGCGGCGCTGCAGGAAGAGGCGGCCTGTGGCGGGCGCGGCGCCCTCAGAGCCCAACCGAGGGCGTCTCAAAGATGGGTGCCCCGGGGCTGAGCCCTGAGTCACACACCAAGCAGGACCCAGGTCACCCTCCTGGCCGCGAAGCAACGGGATGTTCTCGGTGAGAAGGGCCGGTGGGGGCCGGTGGCTGCGAGCCGTGTGCGTGGTTCCGAAGAGACCTGGCTTCTCCGAGGGCAGTACAGAGCGCTGTGCCGAGAAGGCGGCCAAAAGGGGTCTGTGCGCCCAGCCCGAGGGTCTGCGTTCCCTCCTGGAAGGCCTTGCTGTGCTGCGGGTCACCATGGAGAGCGGGGCCAGAGGCTGCAAGCTCGCCATGTCTGGGAGGACTCTGAGGACAGAGGGCTAAAGCCACCGTGAAATCTGTGGATGGCCTGACGGTCCGTAGTGGGGGCCCTGTTCGCTTCCTGTATTGACGGCGCCGGGCACCCCACGCCCCTCAGACAGGGTGTGCTGGGCATGGAGGGAAGGGTCACGCCGGCCTTAGGGCCTGGCTGGTACAACTGGCCCAGACAGCCCGTGCCCGGTCACAGGAGCACTGTGGAACCCAAAGGTGACTGGAAACCACCATGACTCTCATCTTGGAACCAGAGGGGTGGGAAGGCAGAGAGCCGCCTGCCACACCCCAGCCGGGTACCCACACTAGCATTAGGGCCTCCTTGGCCGCTGGATCTGGAGTCTGCTTATTGCCTTATAAAGACCTGCAATAAAATCTTTTTAAAAGAACACAAGTCAAAGAGAGAAAGAGAGATGATGATGGTTCAAACTAAGAAGTTTCATTTAGAAGAAGGGGAAAAAAATGTTTACGTGTGCAAGAAAGAAAGACGCCTTTTATTTTCTCTAAAAATCAGTCCCATTTCAGTTTCACGATCCATCCTACCAGGAATGTGGAAAATCTCTCCTTGGGTTGCTGGTCTGGGCTGGAATCCTGGGCACCGCCCCCCACCCCGCACCTGCGCGGCGCAACCCCGGCCCTTCTGGTAGGGCTGCCCCAGGGTGCCTCTGCTGAATCCTGTCTCATCCTCTCTATGCAACTCCAAACTGTTCGGTCCCCAACCTAAGAAAATGTCTTTTGACTCGGGAAAACCTCATTCCCAAGCCTGCGCTGAATTCAAGTCCTCCCTTGGGTGTGACTTTTGAAACAAAGAAGGCAGGAATCCTGTGGCCATTGTATTCCTCGGCTTGAGAAAAGGAGGCTAGAACCTGGGAGCCCCAGGAGATGAGACAGAGGGAGGGGGAGGCAGGGGAGAAGGCAGAGAAGCTGCTTTATCTACTGTGTGTTCCTCAGACACACTTGCTTTCAGAAGGAGTTACAATTCCTGTTGCAATCGGTGGTGACCTGTAGAGCTTACCTTCTGTTCATCTTTAACTTTGGCTTCGAGTTTGTGGTTTATTTCAGAAAATGTAATAAAGCAGTCCCAAGTGAAGACTAATTTGTGGTGTCCTCAGGAGAAACGGATTCATATGCTTGGGAGTCATTCCTGTTCTCCTGTTCCCTAACCAGTCTACTGAGCCTTCTTAAAGATGCCACTTCTTACAGGAAGCCTGTTTTGACTGTCACCGTGTGTGTGCCAATCCTCACACTGTCTGAATTCCTAGCACTTTGGGGGTAATTTCTTGTACTTTTGAACAGAATCACACAAAGTCCTATTATGGTTCTCCCTCCAACCAGATGGCAGGATTTTGCCACCCCACAGCACATGGGCACAGGGCTACTAACTACAGTCTGAGATCGCTGAGGGCAGGGACCAAGGCTCCGCACACCCTGCAGCTCTCCCAGCACCTCACACAGAGGCGGGCTCCAAAAATATTTATTAAATGGATGGATGGGTGGAACAGATTGATGGATTGCACAGTCTTAACCAGTTACTGTCACCATTGAAAAAGTGAAATCGCTCAGTCGTGGCCAACTTTGCAACCCAATGGACTGTAGCCTACCAGGCTCCTCCATCCATGGGATTTTCTAGGCAAGAATGCTGGAGTGGGTTGCCATTTCCTTCTCCAGGGGATCTTCCCAACCCAGGGATCAAACCCAGGTCTCCTGCATTAGCAGGCAGATGGGTTTACTGTCTGAACCACCATTAGCTATTCTTCGCCACCCACTGCTCCCCAGCACCAATTCAGTGGGAAAATTGTTTCAAATTTGCATTCACTCATGGAAAGAAACAGCCCATTACTTTTCTTCTTTCTATGGAATCAGGCAACCACAGAATGTTCTTTACGGCCTAGATTACTGTTCTACTTAAAATGTTGAAATTGAGAGCCATAGATTATGCTTGCATCATGTGTATTTCTGTTTCATACATTTGCAACACATGCTTTTGATTCCATAATGTTGGAGTCCTCCCAGTTTCTTTATTTTAAAACAAATTTCTGTCTCACTGAGGCCTTGCACTTGTTCTTTGCCTCAGGTGTCTGCAGATTCCAAAGAGTTGTTGATACAGGCAGCTTGTAGATAACAGATTACAATATTGGAAAACATTTTAAAGTTACTGCTTTCCAACTGAGGGAAAAAAAATCTTTTCTTATCCTGAATGATTCCAAGTGATGAGTCTCTAAACGACCTTTAAGATGCATTTAATAAACATAACTCTCTCAAATGGGTTGTGTGAGACATTAAAAAAAATTTTTTTTTAGTTTTAGAGTCTTGCAATATATTTTTAAATGTATTCCTTAGAACAAGTCATCCATAAAGATACAGTGGATGTGTGTTGACCTGTGTGCTCTCTCAAATTCACACCGCCACGTATGCACTAGCATTTTAACTGAATAGTTTTGCATTGAGGGTGTGTGCCCCACTCTGGTTCCTGCCCTTGATGTAAATTCACAGCAGTGACGAGGTAGAAGTTGCCACTGGGGTCAGTACTGTCTCTAGACATCTTCTGTTTGCCTGGCCCACCGCTCTTTGCCCTGGCTCGCCTCACACGCTGCATCCTTCCAACCTCCCCTCCAGCTCACCCCAGATTTGGGCTCTCTTCCTTTGCCCCTACTCTCTGCAGAGGCCCTTACTCAACTCCACGTTCTTGGATTTGATATTTATTCAACAAACATCTTTCGATCTTTTACCGTGCTCCAGGCTCTGTTACGGGCCCATGAAAACAAGAAGGTAAGGACATCTCCGTCGAGGGGCTCCCGGTATGGGGAAGAGAGACAGTTACCCAAACAGAGAGGCTGCTGATACCAAGGGATCAACGGACAGCCGTGTCATCCATCCCCAGAGAGGCAAGGAACTTTCTGTTAATAGAGAAGTGATCCCCGCAGCACAGTGGCCAAGAAATTGAGCACCCATGAGACTTCTGGGATTTGCAGGGCTAACTGGAAGGAATTTGAGGAGCTGGAGCCCACAGGGCAGCAAGGCCAGCCCACAGGATTCTTGTTGTACAGCTGTTGCCATGATCCATTCCTGTGAGGCCAGGCAGAAAGCCCTTTTCAATAAAATCATAGCTAGCTACTTGGGGTTCTCTAAGAAATGCAAGCTCATTTGCTAGCATTTTGGAAAATTCTTAGTCTTCAATGAAGGTTTCTTGCTACCCTGCCCCTGTTCTCTAAGTGACTGCGTGTGGACATGCGTGCTAAGTTGATCCAGCTGTGTCCGTCTCTTTGCAACGCTATGAACTATAGCCTGCCAGGCTCCTCTGTGGATTTCTCCAGACAAGAACACCGGAGTGGATTGCCATGCCTTCCTCCAGGGGATCTTCCCCATCCAGGGACTGAACATCTCTCGTGTCTCCTCCATTGGCAGGCAGGTTCTTTACCCCTAGCTCTACCTGGGAAACCCCTCTCTAAGTGACTAAGGCTACTCAATTCTAAGTGCTATGCCCTAATGAGAGAATGTGGGCAAATGATGTTTTAGTAGTATTCTGGGAAATAGTTCTAACCTTGTGGATACCATGAGAGAATCTCAGGGATGTAAGAAGGTCATTGGCGAGTACTTTGAGAACTATGGGCCTTGAGTACAGTCCTACAGTGAATTCTGAGGATGTACCTGGATCAATAGGGAAGGTATTCTATGATGACAATATCTGCCTTGGGCATAGGTGTAAGGAGTGTGGCCCATTTGTCATATGTTTGACATCCCCACAAAATATAATATTTCCTAAGGTCATATACATTTAAACTATCAGTAGTATTAAGAATGGTTTTAAAACAAATATTCCAATATCTGTACCTCTAAATGAGAGCTTTCCATCAAAGTTGTCATCTTTAGAGTCTAGTTACTTTAACTATCACTGTGATCAAAATTTCGGAGCTCTCCATAAACACCAAACACAGATCAAATTCTTTATTATTAGTACAAGGCAAACTTGATTTTAACCAAGAGGATACTCAGGAATTGGATAGTCTTGGGTTCCAAATGACTTTGAATTCACAAAAAATATAAATCTCCCTTAAAGGATACAAATGTGCTGTCAAGAAGGGCACTAAAATCATTCCACCAGTAATGTATCTATATTGTCTATCAGGTACAGTGCTCAGTCCTGAGAAGAGAAATGAGAGGCTGAGTTGCTGTACTGAGGAGCTTATCTCCTGCATCAGACAGACAAGGCAACCAGCCGCTAAACCATATAGCCGTATAGCAGGCACTCGAGTTGAGGGAAGCCCGCTGTGTAGAAGGCAGCTAACTCACAGTCAGGGGAGGGGACGAGGGAGGGAAGGGTCCCCACAGGCTGCTCTTCAGCTCAATACTGAGTTGAAGAGGGGCCAGGTGGTCGTGGGAAGGGGGAGGTGGCTCCTAAGGCGGGGGAGGCCTCCCAAAAGGGACAGCACGTGCAGAGACCTGGAGATAGCAGAAGAAAGCATGGACCACAGGCAGAGCCAGGGAGAAATCCAAAGTGGTGGCAGCCGAGGTTGGCGTGCAATGAGGCAGAAATTCACATGGGGCCTGACCAAGACTAGGGCTTTGGGGTTTTTTATCCCAAAGGCCAGGGAGATCCAGAGGCCAATTTGCATTTTGGAAAAGTCGCTTTGAATTCCTGCCATGTGCCATGCACTCTGTCCCCGTGCATGCAAGTAAAATCAATAAAAATAGGAACCAGACCTGTCCCTGGCCAGCCCACGACCAGTAGTCGCACTGGGTTAGCCTGGGCGTGTTCTTGGCTTTGGCTAAGAATGGAAGTCACTTGGCCTTGCTCAGTCCTGCAGCCAGAAACTCACCCTTGACCTCACGGCACACCTCTCTCACAAACAGGGTGGGCGAGACAGTGCAGACAAGTCAGAAAGAACCAGATCACCTTTACTAGATGAGTGCCCAAAGCACACGCCCCGTGCAGCTGTGTGATCTGGTGAAAGAGACTCGGGCTTAGAGCTGATTGACTTGGGTTGGAAGTTTCTCATCATCTCTGAGCCTCAAAGGCTTCATGGACAAAATGAAGAAACCCAACTTTAGAAGACCCAGTGGCATGTTTGCAAACTGCCTAGCAGAGTGCATGGTACGTAACCAGGTACCTTCCCTCCTAGCTCAGTCAGTAAACAGTCTGCTTGCAATGCAGGAGACCCGGGTTCGATTCCTAGATCGGGAAGATCCCCTGGAGAAGGAAATGGCAACCCACTCCAATGTTCTTGCCTGGAGAATCCCATAGACAAGGTGGCTACGATCTGTGGGGTCGCAAGAGGAGGACACGACTTAGCAACTAAACTACTGCTACTACTAAGCTGGTGCTCAAAAGTGGTGGGCGTTGTATCTCTACCCATGTTGACAAGCCCATGGTTGGTGAACACAAAGTTAAGTGCAAAACCAAATACAGCTTGAAATCTGGATACCCAAGCAGTTGTCCATTTCATATGGGCAGACATGGCACAATGCCCAAATTCAGTGTCTTACCTGGAAATGGTGACATGCTGTCCAATCCCCAGCAACGTGCAATCAGGATGAGATAAAAATAAGAAAGTGAAAGCAAATACCAAGTAACCATACTGGGTGAAGTTTCCTCCTCTTGGGTTGCTTTGGGCTCCCCCACCTGCCAGACGGTTAAGTTTGCATTGGCTATTTCCTGATGAATGCCAGCCAGGCCAGAAGCCTATCTCTGGATGACCTGTGGTCCTTAGCATACCTTCCAACCCAGCCTCGATGAACCATGTTTGGCCCCACAAATAAAGGAAAACAGGAGAGACTTTGTATTAGATCTTCCAGAAGGTCTTTGTTGCAATTTTCTCCATTGTTGGGAAAAAACAAAAACAAAAAAACTTACATCACCAAAGACAGTAGCAGCACAGCTTATTGAAATGTTACAAGCAAAGTTGCTTTTGTACTTTTCCTAATAAGAACATTACAAAATTCCCTCCTCCCCCCACCCTGCTTTTTTTCTGTAAAATGCCTTTTTTTTTTTTTAAAGCACCATGAAATCTTACAGAGAGAGAAATAGGTGAAACACCTCCACACATGGGTTTATCATTGTCACGGGGTCCCCTGCCTATGACGCTGGGGTGGGTAAGAAGCCAGAGGCTGACATGACGGTGGCTTTTTGCATAACACTTCTAGGCACCGCTGCGGGTTTCACTTCAAGCTCGGCGCCCTGATAGCAGAGGGAACATTTAGCCGTTGTCCCGGACAGCCGTGCAGATGGGGTGGAAGTGCTCGCAAGGAGGTTTGTCGCCTTTTTTTTTTTTTTTTTTTTTTTTTTTTTTTGGTTTTTCTGTAATGCATACAGAACTATTTGAGATTTTTCACTTAAGAACCGAGAAGAGAAAGTTTCCAGATCTCCTAGGTATGTGTGAAAAAAATCGCTTTTGGTAAAATCAGAGACACCCCTTATTTCTCCTCCTCGCCACGGCACTGACATCACGTGACTCGGGGACCGCCGGGTTTGCGGGGTGGGGGAGGGGGGTCGGGTGGACTGCGGTTTCCATGGACTGCGGACGGGGGGTGAAGTAAGCACGAAGCAGCGGGTTCCTTGCCCAACGACGGAGGACGGGACTTTATTTACAGCCTGGAGTGAGCATGCTACTCCAGAGTTTCCATACGCAGCATTCACAGCATCCACAAAGCCAAATCAAAAAATCACCTTTGTTTCCGAGAGTTGCCATTTTTATTTTTAAGGCCATTTACTAGCTACCTCTTACACTCTGCCGCCGAGAGCTCTCTCTGCTCCTGCGGTCCCTCTGCTCCTGCGGTTACTGCCTTTGCACACAACTGCATGGGAACCGCGAGGGACCACCCCCGTCCCTTTAAAACCTAAGGGGGATGTAGGAAGCACAGATATGAGATGCAGTACTGGCTTTAAAAAAAAATTTTTTTTAAGAGAGTCTCTGCATGTTTGTTTGCTTTCAAGGTTTGGACACCATGGTACTCATTGGAATGATCTACATTCTTATACAGTGGGCGAAAACCTGCCCTACCCAAATTCCGGCCACATTCTCACTAACCCCCGAAACTAAGCGTCCAAATACAGGAGCAGCATCGACTCAGCCAAGAAGCACCATCTCAGAGGGAGGGAAGGGGTGGTTTGCTAACATCTAGTCCAACTAGGACTTTCAACATGGAACCATCCCCACAGAACCCAAAGCAGCCATTGCCTCTGTATGTGTTCTGTGTGTGGGGGGGGAGGGGGGGGGGGGGATCTGAGTAAGAAATAACCTGTTTATAGTGTAAGAATTCATAACGTAATCAAATGAAACCTTTACTGCAATTGACTGCAGATAGTAATAGCTTAAAATTCTTTAGTCTAAACACCATGTAAAAAAGTGCCCATATGGGATAAGCCAGGCCCCCCCGCCCCAAACGCAGGTGACAGTGTGAGGTAAGGTGATAGTGAGCCTACACAGGGCACGACCCTCATTTGGACATAAGGCTCCCAAATATATCTGGTCTCCATCCATCACCCAGGAAACAAATCCCAAGAGGCAAGAGACTAAGCTCTCATCTTGCCTAAAGGAAGCAGGGCCCATCCATCAGTATTTACAAATCCAGCTAGTGAAGTTCTTAGCATACTTAACTCATGGACCACTGAGCATTTGGTCAGAGCACTGCAGAACCAAAAGGGACCTTCAAGATTGACTCTCCGGGCTCCACTCCCTTGATGTGCTGATGAGGTAACAGAAATGTAGGCACAGGGTCTGAGGGGCCCAAGATCACGGGCCGGGTCAGGGAAGCACAGACAGTCCCAGTCACCTTAGCTGTAGGTCAGGAACAGCCCTACCTACACACACATAAGGGCCTTGCCCCAAAGCAATAAAGTCCTAGGGTCGCCACTGGGTTCGAACTGGGCATTGAGCTGAAGTCTCTCCAAATTGTCCCTTGGTTCTCACCAGTAAAAACTTCCAGATCCTCTGTGGAGGAAACATTCAACACCCAGTTAACAGGAGAAACAATGGACACTGCCCACCAAAGTCACTGTCCCTGTGGTCTATCCATGTGCAAAATCAAAATGTTTTCTCCAGGTTTATGGTGGGGTGGGAAGTGCGGGCAAGGCAGGGCTGTTCTGATGTGTGTGTAGGATTTGTAGCAAGTTTGCCTTATCCACGTGAATTCCCGTGTTACTGGACCCCATTTTTAAAAGGTAGCTTTCAAACAACTCCAAAACAACTGGCCTCCTCTTCCCAAATCTCAGTTTGTACACATGAAGTGGAGCCCAACCCCTGGATGCCCTCCCAGCCTCTCCTCTGGAGAGTAGGTTGCATGCGTGCGTACATGCTAAGTCGATTCAGTGCCTCTTGACTCTTTGTGATCCTAGGGACTGTAGCCCATGGAATTCTCCAGGCAAGAATCCTGGAGTGAGTGGCCATGCCCTCCTCCAGGGGATCTTCCCAACCCAGGGATGGAACTTGCATCTCTTGTGTCTCCTGCACTGGCAGGTGGGCTCTTTACCACTAGCGCTGCCTGGGAAGCCCGGAGAGTAGGCTACAGCTTGTCGGACACTGTGCCCACATGTCTAATGGATCAATCTCCACAAAGAGAGGGCTCTTCTTTGATTGTATTCGTCAGGGCCTCAGTCCCATCTGTACTCGGGAAACTCCCAGGCAAGGGCTATTCTCGCTCCATCTGTGTGACTGGGACCTGACTTGTCTGGCCGAGGGTCTGGGCTTACCAGGGGGCTCAGTGGTAAAAAATCAGCGCAACTGAGTGTCTACACACACATATACCAACATCTGGTGTATGGTAGAGTGTGGTTCCATTTGGTAGAGTGTGCAGCTTAGAGTTTTGAACTGTTTTATTCCACCTGTGTGCCGAGTTCCTGCAGGACAAGCAAGTAAAGTGCAAAAGGGTGTCTTCAAAGGGCATTTTTAACAGTACAGAAAGGGTGCCAGGAGGCGCATTCCCAAAACCAAAACCAAAATAATGTACAATGATCATCTGTAAGGACAACGTGTTAGGCCGTGTTCACAAAGACCTCATCGCATCTTGGCAGTAAAGAGCTTTCCCCTCCCTCTGTATGCCATGTCCAGGAAACCAGAAAGACACACATGCACGTGCACACACAGACACACACTCACAAGGTGCATGGCATGGACACTGCCGCCAAGTCAAAAGCAGACTTTGGTCAAATAGACTTTGATGACTAGCTCTGCCGCCTTCTTGCTGTGTGCTCTTAGGTCAGTTACTCACTTGGCTTCCCTGAGCCTCTGTGTCATCACGTGTACAATGGGTTTGCAAACACTTCCCGCAGAGCGTTGCTGGGGCGGTTCAGTGAGCCCACGCCCCTAAAGTGCCTCATCTAGTGCCTGGCCCATGGGCGTCACTGGATAAACGACAAGGAAGCCTCTTGGCCAGCTCTGCCTGTAGAGTCTAGAATTTTAACCCACTATTATAAAGAAGGTATCGAGTAACAGGGTAGAAACCCAAATGAATGAGATCCCTGGACAGTTTAATCAGGAAGCTTTCAACTTGTCAGAATAAGAAAGTCCCAGTTCCCCGTGCTGTGCTGTGCTTTGCTTGGACTCTCTGCGACGCCATGGACTGTAGCCCACCAGGCTCCTCTGTCCATGGGATTCTCTAGGCAAGAATAATAGAGTGGGTTGCCAGGCCCTCCTCCAGGGGATCTTCCCAACCCAGGGATCGAATCCAGGTCTCCCGCAGTGCAAGCGGATTCTTTACTGTATGAGCCACCAGGGAAGCCCAGTTACCTACTAATTCCTTAGCACACACTTTGTCAGGCTGGAATGACTCCCGTAGTAAGAACCAAGGCCCATCCCTGCATATACATCGTTGCCCAAGCGTCTGTCTGTTACTCTGTGGACACAGGATGTCACCAGTGAGCCACAGCCCTGTGGCAGCATTAATCCAAACATACCTTGGATGGGGCAGGGGGGACTTGATTCTTATTTGGCTCCTTCCCAAAAGTGATGCCAGTGCTTTAATCAGAGCTTACAATGGTTGGGGGCGGGGTGGTGGGGGGGGTGCGGTGAGGCACACGGGGGATGCGGGTGCTCTAGACAAAGGAGAGCTGTGCATTTGGGGGAAATAGCAGCAAGAGGTCTGCCTTGGCTGAAGCAGTCGAGGATGCGGTGGCTATCATTTTTCCCTGGAAGTCAGAAAAGCATTAGATGGTTTCTGGAAGTCTCTGCCAGTCTGTGACCTTTTGACAAATCCACCCTGCGTGTTAGCTATGTGACATCCCCAAACAGTGGTACTGAGCCCAGGAGGCCCATAAGCAGCAACTTCCAGGTGTTGCCAGGTCCAAACACTGAAGTGTGTGGCACAAATAGCTAGGTTTGAACCAGGATAACAGCCAGCCAACTCTGAAAAAGGCTGAGGCACACGTGGGATACTTGGCGTAGTACGTACTCTTTCCTTGCTGCTAAAAATCCACTTAGAGTCTTCCTCCTCAAACCTATGACCAGTCAGACCCCCACTTTCCTTCACCGGGTGTTCTAATCTCGTGAAAAAAAAATCATAATTATCACCACGTGCTGGTTACTGTTCTCCTAGAAACAATCAATCACAGTAGCATTGTAACTTTAGTGGCTAGCAGGTACAAGTGAAGAAATGATCAAGGAAAAGCAGTGATACTTTCAGAATAAAGGAACACCCAAACATAAAAGCGAAGTCTTTCAAATACTTCTTTTAAGTATTATTTTTAAAAAAAATGGCAGTAATGGCACTTAAGCTGCAAGCAATGAAAACAATTCAATCTTCTCGTACAAGGGTTGGTTTGAGGGATTCCTTTTCCTTTTGTTTGCAAATAGCAGGATAGGACCTGGTGTCACTCTGTCTACCCTAAGACACCCAAAGGGACGAGAAGCCCTGAGAAGGAACGATGCCATGGTCCTCCTTGGTATGTCTCAGACATGCAGGATGTCTATGTTTACAAACATTTAGGATTAGCTAGACAGGACAGTAAGCCACTGGCATCATGCAAGGCAATAGTTTTGGTATTTTCCCCCTTTTTATCAAAACCAATTGTAACAAGTTCCACTAGAAAAGTGAACATGAACATTTCAAAACCAGTTTGTTTTCACCGTTGCACCCTTTTGGTGCCTTTTCAGCGCACCGTGCACTGAGGTTTGGTTTTTGCCTGTCACCACGCAGCGGCTGAGGTTGAGTGTTCACCAATGCTTGCGAGTCCGATTGGACTACCTGTGAGAAAGACAAAATTCAGCAGGCTTCTGTCATTGGTTAAGGTGATATCCACAGTGTGATGTGACTTTTTTTTTTTTCTCTTGTAATGAGGAAAGCAATTGCACCTTTTGATACGTGTGCTCTCATCTGCTTCCAACAAATTCTAGGTGCTCTCGGGTCCCAGGGACGTTCATCTGGAGCTTAGAAAAGACTAGGGATGCACTGAACGCTTTTGTCTCAAAATCGGAGCTCAGAGCAACATTCCAACATGTCCGCTCCGACCCCAAGTGACAAGGACCAGTCCACCTCCCAGTCCAGTCCCCTTGTGCGTGCGTGCACACATTCCTGACAGTGGGTTCAGGAAACGACTTCCTTCAAAAGACACACCTGTTCCTTTCAGACGGCTGGTCTACGAATAGCTGCCCTTTCGCGCCCTCCGGAGCGCGGTGGCGCTGCCCGGGGCCACCGCATCCATGGCCGGCACGTGCCCTGGACCTCGGCAGCCGTGACCTCCCGCGCCCGCGAAGGCGCCCTGGGTGTCCTGCGGCTGTGATCAAAAGGCATGTCCTTGTTCTTTTGATTCCCTTTTGGCAGAGCGAGCTTTCTCGGTCGTTTATGGCACAGTGAAATATCTTCTTCGATGCTATGTAATTTCTGACTAACGAGAAGTCTTGTTTTAAGGCACGTGTCTCAGGGTGAATATATTTAAAAACAAACAAAAGACAAGGCTGGGTCACGTCCAGTGCGTCCTTCCCGCTTAGTTTCTGGCTTCTAGCAGCGCGCTGCTGTCGCGCTCCGCGTCTTTGGCGTCGGCGGGGCCCACGCCGTCCCCCGCGCCGGCCGGCGGCTGGGCGCAGTCGGTGAGCACGGCGGTGCTGGAGTGGTCCGAGTTGCACCCCTTCTCCGTGTCCTCCTTCTTCTCCTCGTCCAGGGAGTAGTGGCGGAGGGTCCTGTAGATCCTGTGCACATCCTCGGGCAGGGCCTTGCGGAGGTCCCGGTTCTTCCTCTTGGTGAGCCTGGAGGCGGAGCCCAGCTTGTTGACGATGTTATCCTCGGAGGCGCCCTGCCCGCGCTTCTGCAGCGGCTCCGACGCCTGCAGCCGTAGGTTGTTGGGCCGGTGGTCGATGCTCTCCTGGGACGAGGCCTTGCAGCGGCCCGCGTCGAGCGCGGCGAACACCGAGCGCTTCTCCGGCGAGAGCATGTCGAGTGAGTGAGCCCGCTGGTCCAGGCCCAGGCGCCGGCGCTCCATGCTGCGGATGGTGGCGGCGCGCTGCAGCTTGTCGTGGATCTCCACGCTCAGCCGCCGCCGCGTCTCCCGGAACTCGGCCGTCACGTTGGCCTTCCACTCGGCCGCGTGCGCCTTGATCTCGCCCACCTGGCGGAGAGACGGGGCGACCACAGGGCGCTGAGACACCGTCCCCCGCCCCACGCCCTGCGAGCAGGCGCCCGCCACTGCCCACCCCCATCGCCGCCACCCCCATCGCCCCCAGCGCCCGGGCACCCGCCTCCACCCCCCTCGCACCCACCCCCCATCGCACCCGCCCCCCCATCGCACCCACCGCTTCATCGCACGCACCCCTTCATCGCCCCCAACCCCCAGCGCCACGACACTCCATTGCCACCAACCCCCCATCGCCACCACCCTCCCGTGCCCGCAGCCCTCGGGGGTCCTCGTGGGAATGAGGCCCGGAGGCGGTGGCTTTGCGTCCGCCCAGCCAAGGGGAGGAGAGGCTACTTCCACCCTCGCCCTTCCCGCTCGGGACTAAGGTGCCTCCCAGAGGCGCACGTGCTGGGCAACCCGACCGCCGCCGGACACCTGGATTCGGGGACGGAAGGGGAGGCGGACGGACCTGACTTAGCGTCTGTTGGGTTCACCCTTCCGTGGTCCGGCTTCATTCCTGCTGCATAACTGGAGGCAGTTGTGTCTAGCTCAGAGCTTTTCCTGTTATGTGAGGTAGCCGGGCACCTAGCTCGGCCCTGGGCACAAAGCAGGTATCCAGCGGGTCCTCTGCCCTGCCCTGTCCCTCCAAGACGTCTGTCTGGGTTAGAGTGCTCCACCCGTCCCCATTAGCCTGGAAATGACCTAGTTCTAAAAAGGAAAGTCCTGTGTCACCCCATATCTAGGCGGTGCTGTCTATGACCTTGTGCTATCCGGCTTGCGCTGGTTTAAGACCACCCTCCCACCCCCACACAGGGTACCTGATAACCAAGTTTCCCTGCTCAGGGTGCAGGAAGGGGGCATCTTCTGCCAAAGCCCACAGAACGTGTGCTTTCTCAGAGCAAAGTCTTGCATGAGGGTCAAGACCAACTCTCTGGGCTTTATTTCAGCAGGACTGCTAGTACAAGATTCATGCTTTCCTATGCAGAGGAGTAACTCGGACTTTTGCATTGAGAAATGTCAATATTTATGTTGTTGAGTGTTCTCTTTTGTTACGGCTGATTTTCAGCAGGTCAGTTAGCTCTCTGGGGAATCAGACTAGAGAGTGCATTGATACTGCTTCTGCAAGCCAGGAAAATTAAACCTCTGCCCCCAGGAATGGTGTGGGAGATGGTGCCATCTAAGGAGGCTCTCCCAGGACCCTCCGCTCAGAATGTCTGCACCCTGGGCAGGGAACAGTCGCCCTTAAACAGGCTGTCCCGCTGTTTCTTTAGGTTTTATCTCGTTTCCTTTCTTTACTGCTTTGCTTCTCTTTACCCTTCTTCTTTCTTATTTCTTTTCCTCTCTTTCCAAAAGAACTACATGGACATTTTTTTTTTAATTACAAAATCTACCTTTGCTCTGTAGCCATTCCTTTTCTTGCCTGTGTGTAGGCTTCCATGCACATTTATTTGAGGAAGGAAGGGCTGTTGTGTGTGTGCCCCTGGCCACAGACATATATTTGTTTCTACAGATCTGACAACCCGGAGGGGACATGAGTGAAAGGGACCCCGTGAGTTCACCCCCCACGGCCGGCCACAGTTCAATAACTTCAGTCTCATATGGAATTGAGAAAAATGCACACATTTGCTGATTGGGGGCAATTGTACACCTCCCCCAACTGCAGTCTACCTATGCTGACTATGTCTGGGTATGTTTTTTTTCACTTCCTTTTTTAAAAATAAGTTGCCGTTTACTAGTTTTTCCAGGAGCTGTGGGCTGGTAAGTGAGTCACCAGATTTTTCTCACCTGCTAAAAAAGAATCCAGAAATAACTGCTATCCAATTTAACGTGGCATTTAAAATCATTCAAGGATTCAAAACAAGGACATCTAGGAGGCCTCCACTTAGTAGGAGATAGTCTAGCCCATAGAATGCTGCTACTGCTGCTGCTGCTAAGTCACTTCAGTCGTGTCCGACTCTGTGCGACCCCATAGACGACAGCCCACCAGGCTCCCCCGTCCCTGGGATTCTCCAGGCAAGAACATTGGAGTAGGTTGCCATTTCCTTCTCCAATGCATGAAAGTGAAAAGTGAAAGTGAATTTGCTCAGTCGTGCCCAACTCTTAGCGACCCCATGGACTGCAGCCCACCAGGCTCCTCCATCCATGGGATTTTCCAGGCAAGAGTACTGGAGTGGGGTGCCAATGTTTCTGACCTCAGGAACATTCAGAGAATCTGGACGGAATCCTACCTCTTCTTTTGTCTTTTTGGATAAAACGCGTAGCCAATCTCCGATCATGCTGAGGACAGCTGCAAAGTAGGCAAGGCCAACAAGGATCCAAAACCACACCAGGGGCTTATACCACTCCCGGTAATTGATGCCAGCGTTTCCCCCTGCAAACAACCAAGCGTTACTTTAAGGAGGGTCTGGCAAACAGTCGTCGCAGAGCAAACGCATCCCAGTCCGTGTAGCAGAGCTGCGGTCGCATCACCATCCAACGCTCAGCTGCTCGGCCTGCTGTATACTCGATGTGACAGGGTGGGAGGGCAAGGAAATGTCATGTCTCTTCCCCAAAGGAGCCTGGCCTGTGGCTTCACTTATTTTGAATCTTGACCAATAATCTCCATACATCATGTGCTGTGATTAGTTGCTCAATCTTGTTCGACTCTTTGCAACCCCGTGGACTGTAGCCCGCCAGGCTCCTCTGTCCATGGAATGGGTAGCCTATCCCTTCTCCAGAGGATTTTCCCAACCCAGGAATCGAACTGGGGTCTCCTGCCTTGCAGGCCGATTCTTTACTAGCTGAGCTACCAGGGAAGCCCTTAACGCACAATACATAATAACAAAAAATAAAAAAAAAATCAGTGACCAGCCTGATCCATCCAGTTTAAACTTGAGCTTGACAATGAATGGCGTGAATTAGAGGACAACAGAGCAGGCCCAGTTTCAAGTTTTGTGTTTTTGTTTTTGCTTTTTTTTCTTATTGGGGTATAGTTGATTTTGTCAAGTTTTTCTTAAACTGCCTTAAATTTAATAAAAACAAAAGACCATTAAATAATCCCAAATGGTTTGGAACTCTTGACACCATTTCCTCCTCAAGCACATACGCATTTACCAAGAGAGAAGTATGTGTGTGGAAGTAAAATTAGACTTGATGGTATCCCTGAGACTTGGACCCAGCCAATAGTGATTTAAGGCTGACCAGAGGATGGTGTTTACATAATGCTGATCCATAGGGTCAATTAGACCGAGTCAATTAGAATCTCTGTGTGAGAACAAAAAGGGACCTTCAAGGCCAGCTAGTTCAATCCCTTTATTTTACAAATAGGATTATAGTAAAAAAAAATCCATCAAACCAAGTTGACTAGTTGCCTGACTGCATTGACTGGCTGTTCCATTGAAAAGACCAGTCATTTATTCCAAGTAAATAGCCTATTTATTCCAGACCTTCTACAGGCCTGCCCAAGGTAAGCAAGCAACAGAGATTCTAAGCCCAGCCCCTTCTCATAAAGTGAAGACACTTCATGAAATACCTGTCTGTGAGATGTCATTTTCCAATGAAGCCAGCTCGTGGCCATTTCTAAGAAAATCGACATTAGCCATGGATTGGTAATTACTGTACCCTGGACTTTCCCACGGGGTTGTGGTTGTAACCTCATGTAGCACCTCTGATTCTGCACCGAGCTCTTACGGTATCAGTAATACCTCCCAAAGGCGGCTGGGCAGGTTCTGTGGCTTGTGGTACTTCTCAGTTTGCAACGGAGCCCACAAGGTCTCCATAGCTACCGCCACTTCTGAAAATTAGAATTCCAAACTTTGCTGGAGGGCTCTGTGGTAAACCCCGCTTGGTTTGGTGTAACTGCCTTGCTTTTCCCTTTCAGGCAATTCTTCCCCTCTCCCTAGCTTTCTCTAGGGTACTGTTGGACTTTCTGCAGCATGAGGTGAGTTCTGAGGTTCATTTCATCTCCGCACTAGGCAGAACTCTGCCACTCTTTCCTGGGAGCTCTCTGAAAGTAAATGTTTACCAACCAGTCACCATCATCCACAAAAGACTGTCACTAGGGCGCGCTAGCAAACAAGGCAGGCAACACCCTTCTGCCTGTTAGTTTACCAGCTGCTGGCCTGGAATTCAGGTGCTGTCAGTCAGGGTTGCAAAATGCTTGGTGGGTTGTTAGACTGTCCTAAAGTGTGTCAGCTACAAAATAAACCAGCACTTAATCCTGCATGGTGATTGATGTTCTGATTCTGTTTCCAAGCTGATGCCTTGTCAAATCACAGCAACCATCAGCTCTTGTTAATGTATCTTTTTAAAAGATGGACAGCCTTCCCTTTTGCTCTCAGAGTATTGCCAAAAAGGCTCTGACACACTTCCAGGGTTCCAAGGCAGCAGTGCTTCAGATTGGTCTCTGTAAGCTATGGAAGCGGCAGCTTAGAAGGGCCTGGTCCAGTTGCAGTCAGCGCCATGAATTATAACAGACCCAAGTTTGCAGCAACTACGGGGCAAAGGAAATACGGTTCTGTAATCAGCGGTAGGTAAGGGAATTGAAACAGTGCTATGCAGCTCAATATTCTGTAATAACCTGAATGGGAAAAGAATAGATACATATATGTGTATGACTGAATCGCTTTGTTGTACACGGGACACTAACACAACATTGTAAATCAACTATATTCCAATAGAAATGTTTTAAAAAGAAAGGTACTCTGCAGGAGACATATTCACATGTACACTGGTTACTGTTATCAGAACCCATGGGAAAGCATGTCCATTTTCTCTGACCCAATTACAACCAAAATAGACTTTAAAATTTTCTAACAGTTCTTTGTATTTATCTATACACTTGGCCATTAGATTCATTAAAATCTTCCATCGCTAAAGATCTCTAAAAAACAAAAGAACAAAGCCATGCTATGTCTGTGACTGTGGAGGTCACGGCCTTTCCAGGTAAGTAAACATCAGGCCAAGTGCCGGTGTGTGCTAAGCGCTCACAGCCCATCGTGGCTCATCAGGATAAATAATAAACTTAAATCATAAGCAGTTTTTTTAATCTCCTGTTCCCCGGGCTGTGCTATTTGTGACCCAGATTAACAGACTGAACGGAGCAACCGGTTAGAGAGCAGGGTTTGCCCCACGTGTCCTCCAGAAGACAGTCCTCCAGACTGGCCAGAGTTAGCACAGAGCAGAACAGCAGAGAGCAGACGATGCTTTCGGGAACTTAAAGATGTTGGTGAAATAGCTCTAAACAGCAGCTGGGGTTGGAACCTCAATGAGTTTCCCCGCAGAGCAGCTACGGACAATGCTAAGGAGTTGACCGGACAGTCGCTCTAGGTACTGTCCTCCTGTCTCTGTGTGTCTGTCTGTCCAGAGCTTCAGGCCTCTCATCAAGTGGCACCAAGCGACCTCCTGCCCAAGCTGGGGAGCTGCTCAGTAGCTGAGCATCGAGGACAAGCCAAGGCGGGCGGGGCCCCAGGCCTCGGGCTCTGTGTAAGCAATTCTCAATCACTCTGACTTGGCAAGTTCTTAGTCCTTAAGACAGTCAAAAGGAAGAAAGCATTAAAACTGCTGTTTCTACAAAGACAACTTCGGTCTTCACCTTCCTAGCTGGAATAGCTGCAAAACTACTCTTCCGGTTGTCTGTTTCCTTAGAATTACCATGGAGACAGCCAACCTTCAACATCCTTTCCAGAATTTGCCCTTTTTCCAGATTCCAGAAGAGGGGATCCCTGGCCCCTTTAAATATATTGAGTTGCGACAGAGTTACTGAGTCAAGTGTTCACTTCTGGGAGTAGAAACTGAGCATTTGTCTGACCACCTAGAACTAATCCATCCGGAAAGAGATCGGTGGCCTCCTCCTCCTATCCCTACCTTCCCACCACCCTGGGAGAGCGATACCCATAAAACGTCAGGTTTCATTTCAGTTTTTAAGCTCCCTGTCCCTAGAAGAATTTGATGGTGATTTCTTTTTCTTCCTTAAGCACGATTCATTGGCATTTATTTTTACAATGAAGGCTGTTGTGTCTATCTAGATTCATGCAGGATCCATTATAATATTAAATTCCCTTGGGGCAGTTTTCAACTCCAGGTGGTCACCTGGGTCTTTAGTCCTGTATCCGGACATGCCTGGAGCAACTTTTCCAGGGATGGTAACTCTGCCCTCAGCATCAGGAAGCTTCATCTGCAGGTCCCTGCAGACTAAACTCGACATTCATCTCTCCAGAGCTTCATTTTTGCCACTTGCTAATATAGCCTTTATCAGTTGATGCAAGGAGCCTTAATAGAGTTCAGAAGCCCAAAATCCAATGAGAAATTCATTTCAGTAATAATTCATATGATGAGGGAGATAGCCTGCCTCCTGAGTGGGGGAGGGGAGAGACGGGCTTCCTCCCAAGGCAGCAGCCGGCTGCTGTTTCCCTCACAGAGGACTGCAGGTTTGGAACAAGCCTGTGTCCAGCAGTGGTGATGCTGAGCCTTTTCCATTTGTTCCTCCATCTTTTCTCATGGTTTGGAAAAGCACTGACCACAGTAAATGTTTTCCCCACCAGGGCCCCAGTGACTGGGATATTCCAGAGTGCTTACCTGCCACAAAATCACCAAAGCCCACCGTGGTGAGAGTGACCACCACAAAGTAAATGGACTCCAGGGCCGTCCACCCCTCAATGTATTTGAAGATGACGGCGGGGATTGTCACAAACACGACACAGCCGGCCAAGATGAACAGGATGGTTGAGATGACCCGGATCTTGGTCTGACTCACTTGCTTTTTCTAAAGAAGAGCAAAGGAGAAAGAAAGACAGGGAAGTCAGCTCCATCACCCTGGATTCGGAAGACAAGAGGTAGAGAGAGAGAAAAAAAAAATGTCAGTGGCTTTGGACCTTTCTTTGTCCATGAGCAGCTTGGGGAGCATCTGATAAAAGCTGTGGACCCTCTCCTAGAAAAATGTAAGGACCAAAGTTTTCAGCTGGTCTCGGTGGTCCTTGGGCAAGAGACCTCTTGAATGTCCTTTGCGTGGTTCCCTGACTGCAGCCCAAATGCTGACTTTCTAACCCCCTCACTGGTGTAAAGGAGACTGCTTCCCAAGAAAGGCCATTTTTGCCGCCGTTTCTCACGTTTCTCACATTTCTCACTGACCCTCTGTAGGAGGCACAGGTTTGGGGGTTCCTTCCACAGTGGTGGTGATGGATTTGCACCCGGCTTCCCTTGAGTCAAAGGGCACATGCTGGAAAAAATGGCTCCTGAGACAGACCAGAAGGTTAGGATGAAAAGAAAAACACAGCTGACCTGACCCCACCCTCGTTTGGGACAGAACTCCAACTATCTGCCTGGGTGCTTCTTCACCTTCCTGTCCCCCCGCCAAGGCAGTACATTTATATCACATTCTTCTTTTAAAACGCATGTGTTTGAGTGCTGTGCTCGTCATGTTTGTTGGCTGTATAACCATCAAGGGACAGGGCAGGAGTCCGTGTTGAATGGCAGGCTCTGTGTCTACAACGAATAATAGAAGCTCCACCTCAAGTCAGCTTCTGAAGGATTCAGTAGTTAAGAGGTGAAGATGCACCTAGATCGGGAATGACCCTGATATCAAGGCGAAAGAATCACACCTACAGGGTACCAGAGGCAGACTGGAGGCCCTGGTGTCCCCTTGAATGACACTCAAGACAACGCTGGCATCACCTCCAAACTGAACAGCCTGCTAAGGTCTTCTCAAAGCTCCCAGTTTGCCATTGGAGACTGTCATCAGGGGACCCTGGCACCATTACTTGACCAAAAACTCAGCGTCTCATAAATGTCTGTTTAACACCAGGGTGCCTGGACCTGTGTACACTGCCTGGATTGAATCCCTGCAAAAGCACACATTCAAGGAATCGATATGGAAATCTCTACCATGGGATCTATTAATATTTTCTAGTCATCACCTTCCAGTGAATTAAAGGGCAGAGCAGGTCCAGAGTACAGAGTGCATTTGGCATTCAGACACCGCATTTTATGGATGCAAAAGGAGCTTGCATAAGATGCTGCTAATCAGGCAGAGCTGAGAGGAGAATGCAGCTGTGATTAGCTCTCAGTCCAGCACGCAGGGATGGAAACCGCTTTTCAAGTTACTCAACAGTTCACCAGTTCAGAGTCGCCAGAGCGCTCCTGTAAGGAAAGAAACCGGACTAACCTCCATGAAGAACAGGCCACCCTGTTTCCCCTTCGAGTAAGGAAGGCTGAGAATAAAACCTCGTCACTGGGTGATCCTGTCACCGTCCTGGAAATCCTAACCTTTCCTCACGGCAGGGACACCCCAGCCAGGTTTTCCAGGCCAAGAGAGATTCTCTTACGACCGACCACGCAGCTCAGACAGGAAATGACCATGTTCTCCAAGACAGGAAGGTTGGTTATGACCCTCTTTCTCTTCCTCCCACTCCCCTCTTCCTTCCTGACTTACGGAGATAAACCTCAGAACCACCTCTTCTTCTCTGGGAAACGCCAAGGGACATGAGAGCTGGGAAAAGGTGGTGGGAGGCTGCCGTCCTCTGCAATCGAGCCTCACAAACATCAGTCCCACCTGCCGAGGGCCCTGAGTCCCAGGTGTGTTCAATATGGTGGAACTGTGGGCAGGTAAGTGCAAAGAAGAGCTATAGTGGAGAATATTTATCTGCACAAATCTCAATCCGCACTGAGATCAGTATAAGCGAAATGAAAGTGTTAGTCACCAAGTCATGTCTGACTCTTTGTGACCACGTGGACTGTAGCCCCCCAGGCTCCTCTGTCCATGGGATTCTCCAGGCAAAAATCCTGGAGTGGGTTGCCATGCCCTCCTCCAGGGGATCCTCCTGACTCAGGGATCGAATGTGGGTCTCCCACATTGTAGGCAGATTCTTTAACCATCTGAGCCATCAGGAAAGCTAGTCCCTAAATATTCATAGGAAAAGCTAAAGAAATATAATCCTTCATAAAAAGGAGTCAAGTTCTCTGACTTCTAAGAAAGTACTCAGGATACAAAGTGGGAACAGGAAAAAATAAATTGATCCATGCTGTTATATAGTTCCCATCTCCTCAGAAAAGCCATCAAAAAAAAAAGATAATTTATTGATATTTTTGCATACACATTTTTTCCCACAAATGAAAGTACTGTGACAAGACAAATTACCTGAGAACCACAAAGACTGTTTTACCCATTTCATGCATTACCATATTAGATCTTGTAGAACTTGGAGGGGGCAGTTAAGGCCCCTCTGAGAATCCAGGAACTTCATTATTATTATTATTAGCCTACTTTTGTTTGTAAACACAGACAAAAGCCAAAGCCCAAAAGGAGATTTTTATCATAGATCATTAAGTTAATCTAATTGCTGGCAACAGAACATCATTTTCCCCCTCAATAAATTGTCCTCTTCAAATGCATAATGAAATTAAAGTGAATTAAATGTTTGCGAGACACTTGTTAAGTCAGAAATTAGGATGTGAACGCAAGTGCAATCCAAATGAGGCTGAGGCTGGCAGAGGAGAGTGGCAAGTACGTGGGAAGCTGGAGCCATTCCCAGGCTCCAGGAGGTGGGCAAAAGAGATGATGGCACTGGGCAGCATTTGTTTGGTAGCAAAGGAAGGTGTGCAACAGAGGCTAGAGCGTGGCATCTTAATGGCATTATCTGTCAGAGAGTTTATCTGCAAGTTAGCATTTCACCACTGCTCACTGCCCAAGCCAACCAACGTGTCCCTGGACCACTTCCTCCAGACATCCTAGGGTGATGCTCAGCAAATCCCCGGAGGCTTAAATCATCAGGGTATTTCAGGGACTTACAAAATCAAGTGTCTTGAGTGTGTGTGTAGGCGTATGAAATTGTGTGTACCCGTACTTCACTATAAAAGGAAGGGGTATGGGCATAAGGTTTTGATAGTATCTGTTATTCTGGAGACCCACATTTATGCTGTCCTCTAGACACTTAAGAAAAGAGTTGCCCTAATTGAGCATTTTCAACTGCAGCTTCCACGATGGAACCACAAACGCGTCATGCAGTGACCTGTGGGCTTCTCATCCCCGCGAGCTCTGCACCCATTCGCCACTATTGTAAAATGGTGCTTAAGAAGTTGGAGTCTCGGGGCAGCCTGCCAGACACACACTCCATCCCCACTGCTAAGTGACTGAGGGACCAGGTTTCTCAACTTCTCTGGGCATCAGTTTCTTCCTCTAAAAATGGAGATAAGAGAGTCCACCTCACAGGAGTGTTTGGAAGATTAAATAAGCGTGTGAAAGCTCAGTGCCCGCTAAATGCTTGATGACTGCTGCCAATCATGTCTGATGGAAAAGTTCGAGTCTTTCCTTAGATGTGGGCAGTCCCACACTGAACGCTGCCCTCTGCTATGGAGGAACGTTCCCTCACATCTGATTTTAAGATAATCTCTGTCTAGCTTCGGGTGGTCAGGTGGTCGCTGCTGGGTTTCCCTTCCTGGATATGTTGTCTCATATGATGACCTCCTTTTTCAATAAGAAACAAGTCCTCATTTTCTCTTGGTTCTTCTGTGCTGGCCCAGGATTGAGCCCTCAGACAGTCTCAGCTCACAATCTTGGAAGCTTTTCTGTTTGCCTTTCAGTTAGTTTCCCCACCCCCCTCCGCCCCCGCCCAGCTTTTTTCATCATCCTTCTGAAACTGACAAGAATTGCAGATAATGTTTGGGGTGTCAGGAACCAGCTGCAGAGAGTCCCTAAAAGGCACCGCCCTTGTGTTCCTTGCCCCTCCCAATTCCCCTGCCACTTATCGAGTCAAGCTGTGTTTCCATGGCGGGGTTGCTAGGCAAAAATCCCATTGCTTATTTACCAGTAAGCAGAGCAGTTACCATAAAGCTTTGTGAGAGCCCAGATCTGACTGAGTTAATGTGTTCTTAGGCTAACAAAACTGTTATTTGGGAAGAGATGGTTTGATACAATATTTGGGCAGAAGTGATAGAATACTTGTATGTATCTGTCCAACTCCTGTTTTCTCACTGTGTGGATTAGATGATGTGGTCCTTCTTTCTCCATATGCAAATGACACTATGCACAACTACTTCCCGCATCCCGCTGGCTGGTGCTAAGTGTAGGAATTTTTGAGGAACTCAAACCCCACCTCCTGTAGAGTTCTTTTAGTTGTCAAAAATTATGTGCAATTATTCCAAAAAGCAAAATAAGCTTCACACACAGGAGACTGGGAAGCCAGTTCTAAGAGCGCTCCTTCGAGAGAGGATGTACATACTAGCAATTCTGACAGCGTTTACCTGTTTCAGACCTCAGACGGCGAAGCCACACACCCAATTCCCATTAAGTACGATGCCCTACCACGCTTGTTTATTTCCACAATCTTATTTTGGAGAACAAGTATATTTCCATTCATCTGTGGGCTATTTATTTTTTTACCCCCTCTAACATCTACTCTTCTTTTTGCTTTTATGCGATTTCTTATAACTCTGAGATTAGTGATCCAGATTGTTGTATCTGACTGAGAAACTTGATTTGCTGTAATTTTTAGCCAGGGATGTTGGAGATGTCATTGAATAATAAAGATACTGCAATAAAAATCCTAGGACAGGAGCTAGACATGCAGAGCTCTAGTTTATGGTTCAGCTTTGTTTTGTTGAAATGCAAACACATCACCATGGTGATACGCTTGAGCTGAAAATGACTTCTCGAAATGGAAAGATAATAGGAGCTGCCTCACAAAGGAGCCGACTTTATTTTCTGATATTATTATGTTTTCCACAAAGACTCCTTTTCTAAAAGTCCAGTTCTAACTAATGGTTTCAACATCACAACAAATCACCATGTAGTACCAGCAATTGTATAACCTATGAGGAGAGCGTTTAAACACCATTTGCCTATAATCTCCATGGCAGAGAGACTATAAACACACATTAGTGAGAATCGCACAGTAAAATCTCCATGGATCCGCCTGAAAATGTCCCACGCAAAAGCAGGAGAGTATCTACACCAAAAAAAAAAAAAAAAGCAGATACAGATTACACACATGGATAGTATCTAAGCCCCCCAAAAAAGTTGTATCTAGCATCTGCCTCTGAGCCACATTGCAGCATCCAACAGATTTTTGGTCAGTTCAGTGCTTTGCTGGTATCCCCAGGCAAAGGTTTAGAAAAGGCTTTGGGTATATGCAGTTAAATTGTTTTTAATCACTGGATTTATCACTGGATTTTGTCACTGTTTTTTTATCACTGCATCCCAGGTGCACCTGGGATGGAGACAAAATCTAGAAATAATGAAAAAATTCTCAGCAGCTCCACACCAGGATCACTTTAATTAAAACCTTTGAAAGTTTTCAAAAATTCTGTGGCTTTTCACATTTGAAGAAAATACTCTATTGGAACACAAGATTTTGCACTCAAAACTCAACCAGGTAATTCATTCAGCACATAATTATTAACAACCTTTTACATATCGAAGGTTGTTCTAATTGCAAGGGATATAGCAGTTAAAAAGAGAGAGAAGGAAGTTCTCTTCCCCATGCACACAAAGTCTAGTTGGCTGGGGCAGGCTGGGAACATCTGAGTCTTTGGCTGAAGTCTTTATGGCGCTGTCCGTGGTACCCAGCCCTGGTCTCACCATTGAAGCAAAGTTTTTACCTAATGACATCCCAGTGATTAAAAACATCACCTTGTAGGGAAGAAATGACTATTCTTGTAGCTATTATAAGTGAAATACAAATAATTATGGCTGATTTGCATTGTTGTACGACAAAACCAAACACAACATTGTAAAAATTTAAAAAAGAAATAACAACAAAAGACTTATTTAAAAGAACTATATCAGCAATCACTTCAAGCCAGATTTTATTTGAACCCACTAAGCTATAGGTCGTAGTGGTAAGAGTCAGAAAAGGCAATGGCAACCCACTCCAGTACTCTTGCCTGGAAAATCCCATGGATGGAGGAGCCTGGAAGGCTGTAGTTCATGGGGTCACTGAGGGTCAGACAGGACTGAGCGGCTTCACTTTCACTTTTTGCTTTCATGCATTGGAGAAGGAAATGGCAACCCACTCCAGTGTTCTTGCCTGGAGAATCCCAGGGACGGGGGAGCCTGGTGGGCTACCAGCTCTGGGGTCACACAGGGTCGGACACAACTGAAGCGACTTAGCAACAAGCCATAGGTCAAACTCTAGCATATTTACTCTAGCATAGCATGTCGTCCCCTTCTCGGCAGGAGGAGAAGGGGATGACAGAGGATGAGATGGTTGGATGGCATCACTGACTCGATGGACGTGAGTTTGAGCAAACTCGGGAAGATAGCGAAGGACAGGGAAGACTGGCCTGCTGCAGTCCATGGGGTCACAAAGAGTCAGACACGACTGAGCAACTGAACACCTCAACAACAACAACAGGAACTTTGATACCAAATCAAAAACAAAACTTTGTACAAGTTGTGATTTGTCTTAAGTTCAAGGAAAATCAGTAAGGTTCATCTAAGGTTGGGGAAGAAAATCACAGATATGCTGCAGGTTGACTGTTGCTTGCAAATGATTCAGTGTCTGTAAAACCTTACACATTGTCTAAATAATAAATCCTAGAATTAAAAAAAAAAACTGTACCTATAATAGAAGATATATGGATCTTTGTTAGCTAAGCCCTCAGAAGCTATGTCTTAGAAATCAGAACAACAAGTAAGTGATCACACCAGTGCAGATGTAACCCTGGCTGAAGAGTGGTCCTTCTCTTTAGTTGAGGTATGAAAGGCAGGCCCATGGAAAGGAGAGGACAGGGACACTTCCTGATGAGCTGCATCAACAGCATAACTCCTGGCAATCCCGACAGATGCCACACCCAGCTGCTCACCTAGCCAACTTCTGCATTTGCTTTACCCAGATATCAGCAGCAAAACAAACAATGTTCCCACCCCAAAATGCCCTCTCCACCATCACATGCACAAGCATACAATAATAATACTACAGTAACAATGCTACAGACAGCTGAAAGGTGGATTCGCTCTTCTCTTGCTAACAAGGGTTCACGGTCACAGTGCATTGGCCAAGCAGTCCACAGCAGTCACGACAGAAGAGCACCTGAACAGAATAAATGTTCCTTCCCATCCCTGATGCTTTTGCCCTTGTTCACGGGGCTCCACATGCTGTAACACACGTGACCCCTCTCTAGCCTCTCACTCTGACACAGGACCTAAGAACTCAGCGTCTCCCTCTCTTTTTCCTTTTGGGAAACAGCTGCCCTCAAGGCACACCCACTTGTGATCTCCTGTCTAATTCTTAGATTATATGAAGAAGCCCATTTTTCCTCGGACATAAGCCAAATTCTCCAGTACTGAGGGGACGTAACCACACTGGGTTTCAATCTGTCATCTGGTTCGTCTTATTTCTCAGTTGGCTCATACCTTGGGTGGAAAAGAGGGGATGCCATTTACTTGCTTCTTTCAAAGGCCCCAATCGTCTCAAGTCTCCCTGCTCCAGTCCCCCTGGTATGATGTGTTTGTTTGTTTTAATTTGGGTGATAGTTCAATAATGATGCCACTATGAGGCAGAGAAAGAGGTCAGACCATGTAGTATGCAGCAAATTCTTTTCAATGGAAGGTGAAGTCCCTACTTTAGACTGTGGCCCCTCACCAGGAAGGAACACATGTAACAAAAAAGGAAAAGAAGGAGATTACTGTGAGCCTCTTGCTAAGAATGCTTTCCTGAAAGGAGATAAGGAATTGGGAAAGACCAGTCCTGGCTGGAGCTGTCAAGAAGAGACAAGAACCTTGCCCAGGGACTGGGGTGGGGGGCAGGTTTGGTGAGGGGGGAGCTGGGATCAGTGGCCAGAAGGCAGCTGCCTGGCACAGGTCAGTCCAGTGGTCCTGTGCCCCACTGGGGCTCATGAAGGAGCTCCTCAGTCTTTCTCATCTTTTTTGGCATCTCTCAGCCATGTCACTGTTGCCCAGAACCAGAATCCAAGGGCATCTAAAGGGGATGGGAGGGAAGAAAGCCTTCAAATGCCCCCATCTTGGGTGTGTGTAGCCCAGGGAGGAGGTATTTGTGGGCTTCCTGAAATAACTGTCTACATGTCCAGGAATCAAGATAAGCGACAAACAAGCATGTGTTTTCTGTGGCCTCATTTATCTTACCTGTTGGAAGATTTGAAGAAAGCCCCCAAGATTAACCAGATTTAGGCTAACACCTTAAAAAGCAGCTGAGTATTACTGCGTCAATAACTGTAAAAATTCCTGGGTTTTATTGGGCAAGTAGTGAACAACTGCCTTCTCAATAGTTACACTCTTTCTTTCCTTCTTTCTTTTTACACACTTTTTAATGAAATCTCGTAGGAATGCCCACCCATATGAATCTACAAAAATAATGAAACAAGCATTAAAAAATCATATAAGGGGAAGATGTGTGAACTAGAAAGGAGGCAATGAGAAGCAAGAAAAATTAAGAAAGTCTTTGAGAAGGATGAGCATAGTTGAGAAACTGACTTAGGGGTTCTGAAAGCAAGACGGAATAATGGTTTTAGGGGTCTAGAATCTTCTTGGAGGTATAAGAAGGCTTTCAGCTGGGTTTGTACCTCTCTGTTTGAGAGACAGAAAGAAAACAGAGGCGAGAGAGATGCTTGATCTTTCTAGTTAGACTGGGAACAGAGAAGTTTAAATAAGAATGGAACAGAGCTTCATAGAAAGTCACACAGAAATAAATCTAAAACTGGGAAGCCCTGCACTGAGTTAATTTGACAGAAGCATCCAGAGCTGAGAATTTTTATTTAGCAGAATATTTCTCAAGCTGTGAATGAAGTCGAATCCTATAACTTTTCTATTCTTTCATTCAATAAATATTTATCAGGCACTACTCTTCCATCTGTTATAGAGATAAATCCACAGGTGAGCAAAACAGAATGGCCACCAGCCTCACAGACCAAGTGGAGCCAAGACAAACATTAAACAATCACACAAGCAAACAGATCATCGCAGCTTGAGAGAAGTGAACAGCACTCACCAAACAAGAGAGTGTAGAGACCAGGTGATGCTATATGCCTATCCTGTTCGCCCATATATACAGCCCAAGATCACCCAAGAGGGAAGTATGAGGGGAAGGGATAGTTAGGGAGCTTGGGATCGACATGTACACACTGCTTTATTTAAAATGGATAGCCAGTAAGGACCTACTGTATAGCACAGGGAACTCTGCTCAATGTTATATGGCCCCCTAGATGGGAGGGGAGACTGGGGGAAAATGGTTACATGCATATACATGGCTGAGTCTCTTTGCTGTCTACCGGAAACTATCACATTGTTAATTGGCTATACTTCAATATAAAATGAAAAGTTTAAAAAAAAAAAATCTACCCAAGAGAAAAAAATATTGTATATTATTAACACATATATGTGGAATCTAGAATAATGGTATAGATGAACCTATTTCCAGGGCAGGAATAGAGATACAGATATAGAGAACAAATCTGTAGATATGGAGGAGGGTGGTGATGAATTGGGAGATTGGGATTGACACACAGCTATGTATAAAAATAGATCAGTGACTACTATCAGTTATCTGTACAGCACAGGGAACCCTAGTCAGCGATCTGTGGAGAATGAGAAGGAAATCCAAGAAAGAGGGGATGGATGTGTATGTTTGGGTGATGCGCTTGCTGTACAGCAGAAGCTAACACAGCATTGTAAAGCATCTGTGGTTGGTGGTTTAGTCACTAAGTCGTGTCCAACTCTTGCGACCCCATGGACTGCAGCCTGCCAGGCTCCTCTGTCCATGGGAGTCTCCAGGCAGGAACACTGGAGTAGGTTGCCATTTCCTTCTATACTCTGATCAAAATTTAAAAAAACTATTCACCCGTGGTAGTAATGGGGCTTCCCTTGTGACTTCGTCAGTAAAGAATCTGCCTGCAATGCAGGAGACCCAGGTTTGATCCTGAGTCAGGAAGTTCCCCTGGAAAAGAAAATGGCAACCTACTCCAGTATTCTTGCCTGGAGAATCCCATGGACAGAGGAGCCTGGCAGGCTCCATGGGGAGGAGTCCATGGGGCTGCAAAGAATCGGACATGACTGAGCGACTAAAACCACCATGGTAGTAAAGGGGGTTACTGCAAATGAGTCAAGGCGGCAGACTGGTGCTGGAGAGAAGCATCCCTGAAGGAGGCTGAGGAGGTGCTAATGAACTCAGACTTGACATACTTTGGTTGGTTCCCGCTCCTAATGAAGTTTTCATTGATAACCTCATGGCAGTCATGCAAGGTGGGCATCCTGACTCCCTGATAGACTTGTCCTCTTTGTATCAAAATTTACACAAATGCCTCACGGGCCTCCCAGGTGTGCACACACTGTGGGCAAATAAGTCCATAACTCATCTCTACTTATGCATCGACCATTCTTCCACGATTATTAAAAAGCAGCATTGTTCTTTAATTTGATTAGAATGGATTCCATTAGAATGTGGATTTGATTAGACATGACCAGTCGGAATCCTATTTGTATTATAAGTGAACACACACAATAAGTGTCCCTGTTATTAGTTCATTTGCATAGCTTTTCCTTGTAAGAGAATTAAGTTATATACAAACCCTTTAATGGAGCTTACTGTAATGACAAAAGTATATTAATTCCTTCATCTTTCATGACACGACGAGGCTGTTTAGCCCTGCAGATGATAGCAGGCGTGAACATCACATGCTCCGTAAGAAAAAGTAATACACAGTGGCCCACGCTTAGGCAGGGGCTGCGTCTCTGCAGACGACAATTTCTTTAGAAACATATTCTCCTTCTCATACAGTTTTAGATGACTTCAATCCTGCCAAGTGTTGAACAGAGATGTGCATGCTCTTACGTGAATAATTCTCCAGAGAGAACCAGAAACGGAGACCCCCAAAGACAATGTTTAAAAAAAAAGATATCCAGGCCTTCTGATGTTCTCCTCATGTTGAGAAAAGACTAGAAAATGGAACTGGACCCACCCTGGTGACACCCCACTGGGAGTGTGCTGGTCAAGACCATCGTGACGCTATTGAAGGCCAACTAACCACGATACTCTCACGTCGTGATGGAATCAGATCCTAGGACATGACCACGTTAGAGGGTACCGGTCATTCCTTTTTGTCTGCCCATCATCTGAGCCCCCTTCTTTGGTCTAGTGAAAGACAGAGACCTCTTCCCAGCACAGAAGCTGAAGAATGCCAGCGACTCACTTCCCTGGTCTCCCTACTGCAAGGACAGACGCATGTAACCCCAGCTCATCCAGCCAGAGAGACGGAAGCCAGACCCTGAGCCAGGCAGCAGAGAGCAGGTGTGGCAGAGCGGGTCCTGAAGTGTTCATCTGAAGGTTGTTTTCTGTGCCCCCCTTTCTCTCTCTGGAATCCCAAAGACCATTCTTAAATGAGGGGTGAAGATTCTCAGAGGCATGTAACCATTTCTTCATCTCCCAGAGACTGGATAAGACTTAGCTAGGGATGGACCCAGATAGAGGGTAGAACGCCCACTCAGCCTGGAGAGGAAGGAAGCTGAGAGGGACTGAGTCTCCCTAGGTTCTGCCAGGCAGAACCCTCAGAGTGCAGGACCAGAGGCAGGGAGGCAGGGGTCTGATGCAGAGCTCTCCCCTGCGGTGGGACCACCTGCTTCACCACCTGTGCACAGCCCACCTCCCAAGAGTCCTGGATCCTCCTGAGTCTCTTCAAAGAAGACTGAGGGACCGAGACACTGCGTGGAGTAGAGATGAGGAGCGAGAACCTTGCCACAAATCAAGGTGGAGTTGAATAGGACCAGAAAGGCGCTTCCAGGGGAGAGAGGGGCAGGATGGCAGCAGTCAGCACACCCCTGGTGTTACAGAAAGAGGCAAGGACCATGCGGACTCCATTCTGGGACTGGTGGCCCCAATGGTGGTATTATATCCCATTTCCAGGGATGGTCACAAAGGCAGTTGTAGCAGCATCGGGGGCCCAGAATCAGGGGGCAGCAGGGCTTGGTGCTGTCTGCCCGGCAGACACAGTTGTGGCATCTTACAGGTTTAGTTCTATGGCATGATTGGGTCATGGCTCTTGCCTGGGTACCTCCCAAGTCTAGGTCTCCGTCCATCTTAAGAATTCGGTAGGTACACAATAGCTTTAAATTTGTTTTTATTTTTATTTTTTGTTTAAAGTAGCCATTTTTGGTGTCTCTTGATTCAGCTAAACTGCCACTCCTGGAGGTCAGGATAAACTGGCTTCAGCTGCTTGGAGGCAGGTCAGGGACGTGGCCTGGAATGGGTTCCCTGCTGGAATCCTAGACTCTGAAGATCAGGCAGAACTACAATCAGATGTGATTTAACTGCTTTAGGTAATATCCCTCTGACATTCCTAAATCTTCAAAAAAAAAGAGTCTTGTTAAAAATTCCAGCTAGTTTCAACTGTGGCATAGAAGAGGCTCTATCCTCTCCTGGGATGGATAGTTATAGGAAGTGTGGTGCCAGCCTCCAGGCCACCCACAGCACCGCCTGCTCGTCCTGGGATGCGGCAAGCCCCTTCCTGAGCACAGCTGCTGGGGAGCCCCGCTCCTGGCACACACATGCCGCCCCCTGAGTTGGGTCTACACTCCCCGTCTCTCTGAGGCACATGCCGCCCCCTGAGTCGGGTCTACACTCGGCTTCTTTCTGATGCACACGCCGCCCCCTCAGTCGGGTCTACACTCTGCGTCTCTCTGAGGCACATGCCGCCCCGAGTCGGGTCTACACTCAGCGTCTTTCTGATGCACACGCCGCCCCCTCAGTCGGGTCTACACTCTGCGTCTCTCTGAGGCACACGCCGCCCCCTGAGCGGGTCTACACTCCGCATCTTCCTGTATCTTACCCTCCAAGGGGCTGATCACGTATCGGTGCCCAAACCCTGCACCTCCCCACTTCCTGTGTCATTTTCCAGGCTGTCCCATTCGCTGGGATCTTCTTCCCCTTTCATGCTGGGCAGAACTCCGTCTTACCCCTCTGAACGCTGTCCGGATATGACCTCCTGTAGGCCACCTCCGCCCGCTCCGTTACCGAGCCCTGCTTCCTGCCATCCGCGTTCCTTTCACCTTCCCCTGTCTCCCCGAACTGCCATCTTCCTGCACGTTGTCCCCCTAACCCTGCATCCAGGGGGCCCTGCTTGGTGTGTTTTTCTACACTCGCTCCCTATTTCTTAGTACCTGGAGAAAAGGCAAAAGCAACTCTTTATATTCCTGAAAGTTATACAGGCGCTTCCTGAATTTTTTTTTATAACCCCATTTGGTTTATAACACCCTAGGAGGTGACTCGGAGAAGGCAATGGCACCCCACTCCAGTACTCTTGCCTGGAAAATCCCATGGATGGAGGAGCCTGGTGGGCTGTAGTCCATGGGGTCGCTAAGAGTCGGACACTACTGAGCGACTTCTTCCACTTTTCACTTTCCTGCATTGGAGAAGGCAATTGCAACCCACTCCAGTGTTCTTGCCTGGAGAATCCCAGGGACGGCGGAGCCTGGTGGGCTGCCGTCTACAGGGTCGACAGAGTCGGACACGACTGAAGTGACTTAGCAGCAGCAGCAGCAGCAGAAAGTGACTGGTAAATCTGTGAGGATGTTTGTGGTTGTTACCACTGGATGGGGCCCTCCTGGCACATAATGGGTGGGGAGTTAGTGTCATAAGTCAAAGGATTATCTCAAATTTAATATGAATAACCCAGTGAGGAATATTCATGAGCTGAGAACATAACTCCCTTCCAGGTAAACACACACACACAGTTCTTTTTGCAGTTTTGATACAGGCTGAATTTCCTAAGACTATGACTCCAACTTAAAATTCAGCAAGAAGGCTGAATTTTGACAAGTTTGGAACTTTGCCAACAACTGCTCTCTATCTTGGAAAACCACAGCCCTGGCAAGAAAGTCCCCATGGCAGCTTCGTCACTGATGTAACACACCTGGCCCGGCCTCTGCATCTGACATGTATTAATAGATGCAAGGTCTAACCATGTCCTTGTGTCTCCCAGGGATTCATGACCAAGCACCTATTACAAAAATATGATTCCTTTATTATAAATTACCTTGCTTTTATTTTTCCTTCATCTTGCAGTTAGAAAATGGTGTGTAGGTTAAGTTGTACTACCTATGAAATTCGTTTGCATGTAGTAAAGGAATAGTAATAAATCGTTGTTCTAAAAGGGGGTGTTGGGCAATTTCAGGTGAAATAAAGGCAGTAAGAATATTGCCTAGCACTTTGAAGAAGGAGAGGTCTGATTCAGTATTGGGTTTACTGAACTGTGTAGGAGGCTTCCCAGGTGGCTCAGTGGTAAAGAATCCACCTACCAATGCTGGGGACACAGAAAACGGGGTTCAACCCCTGGGTTTGGGAAGATCTCTAGAGTAGGAAATGGCAACCCACTCCAGTATTCTTGCCTGGAAAATTCGTTGGACAGAGGAGCCTGGTGGGCTACAGTCTGTGGGGTCGCACAGTCTGATGCCACTGAGCGACTGAGCATGTGCACAAACATGCAGAAATCTGGAGATGGAAGAGGGCTGCCCTTTGGGCCAAACACACAGGCCTTTGGAATTTCCCCTATGGATGCAGAGATTTCTCCCCAAACACTATCATCAAGGATCTTACTTTTAATTGTGAAAAGCTAATTTTTTTTAATGAATTTTTGAAGCGTAGTTGACCTACAACACTTACATTAGTTCCGGGTGCACAGTCCAGTGGTTCGCTATCTCTGTATATTACAAAGGGATCGCCACGCCACATCTAGTTACCATCTGTCGCTGCATGGAGACGTTCCAGTGTTCCTGACTGTATTCCCCCCGCTGTACACTTCATCTCCACGACTCTTAGTTTGGAACCAGAATTTCGTTCCTTAATCTCCCACACCTCTTCCACTCATTGTTTAAAACAATTTGACCAAGAGGAACTTTCCTCACAGTCTGGTTGGTGAGTTCTTTTCCTGTTGCTGTTTCCCTAATAATGGGAGAGAACCTGAATTCAAGATATTTCTCAAAATACTATTAAAGCTAAAGACGTGATCACTTTTTAAAACACTAGAAAAGAGACAGAAAGCAGCATGCCCATTTTTCAGGCAGAGAGAGGTCTCATCTAACCCTCCAACTACCCCCCGGAGAGGCTCCTAGAAGCAGGTGTCACATGTTTATCCAGCCATCTGGACAGGTCTTCTTCCCCTTCTTCCCTGGAGGAACAGTTGACAGGCCTCCAAAGGGAAAGCAGGAGAGAAAGACACCCACCGGACATACAGAATCAAAGGGCTAAGGACGACTGAGACTTTTTTTAAAGAGCAACAGAGGCAAGACAGCGATGTCAGGAAAAGGATGAAAGCCAAAAAAAAAATGGTGCTAACACGGCCAGCACGCCATATGGCACTTAGATGGCATGCGTTTCGTTTCAAATGTTGATGTTTGCTTTCTTGTTAGTTTTGGTGCCAACTCTGTTACCGTCCTTGATAAAATTCATTTTGAAAAAAAAAAATCACACAGAAGCTTCTGTGCTATCCTGTGCTATCCTTAAAAATCATGCATAAATTCCTTTGCTTTTTTTTCTTAACTGCAAGCTCTAGATTCCTGTTTCTACGTGTTCAAACTAAAGTGTAAAGCGTTGATCGAATTGCAAGGGAAGATCCCGGTAACTGATACGAGATGCCGATCACGTTCATCTGTATTTAACCGTGAGACAGAAGCGAGGTGGGTGCGGAATGTGGATGTGGAGACAGCCAAATATGAATAATAACAATCTAACACAAGCCCTTCAACTATTCCCCAGGCGCAGGTAGAAATGGTGTTGATGTTGTTTACAGTAAAATCACTTCTGCCAAGGACTGGAAAAAAACTAACCCAAGGGACATTGCTCAGTCTAAGGGGAGCCCTGGTGGCAAGAACGCAGTCTATGAACAGCAGCACAGCAAAATCCATCTTCCACAGGGGTCCCCAGCTGACATTTGAGGAGCCAGGTATCTTTGGGGAGGAAAGTCTTGGAACTCCTTGCTGCTTTATAAAAATATGTACAGCCCTGTGTGTCTAGGTCTAGTAAGAGCACATGCAAGTGAAGAGGCAGCCAACGTGTAGCTAACATAGATTCATTTTCCTCCTTTCACTTTCTTTTCACCCGCGTGTCTCTGTGTTCCGTAGTGGAACACCACGGACACATCTGCCTAAGCAGCTGTGACTAATGAACGGCACAGCCTCTCCCCTCGCTCAGACAAACGGCAGGAGCTCACTCAGACCTTCCGGATTCTCCCTTTGCTGATTCATGCCCAGTGCATCTTTTCCTCCAAAGGTAATAACTGATGCTGGAGCTCCGTCCCAGGCCCAACTCCTCCTGTCCATCAGAGTCCCTTTGTATGTTACTGCTCGTCCGCTTCATTTCCCCAGCCCCACCCACCTCCACGTCCATCCTCTCAAAGGGTAGTGCCAAAGGCTGCCTTAGTAAGAGTCCCTTCTTCAGTCAGGTTCCCTGGGGCCACTGCAGAGCCTGCACATGTTGGGTGTGTGGAAAGGAATCTGTTTGTTTCTCTTTCCAATTCACCATCAATATGTACTTACTGAATGCCTTGGAAGCACTTCCCAGGTGGCTCAGTGGTAAAGAATCTGCCTGCCAATGCAGAAGATGCAAGAGACGAAGGTTTGATCCCTGGGTTTGGAAAGATACCCTGGAGAAAGAAATGGCAACCCGCTCTGAATCCACCTGCAATGCAGGAGACCTGGGCTCAATCCCCGGGTCAGGAAGATGCCCTGGAGAAAGAAATAGCTACCTTCTTGTCTGGAGAATCCCATGGACAGAGGAGTCTGGCGGGCCACAGTCCATGGGCTCACAAAGAGCTGGACACGACTGAGTGACTATGCAGGCAAAGCACTTAGTACTCAGCAGGTGCCAGAGGCAGACAGAGAAAGGAAGGCAGAGGAGAACTCTCTGGCAGTCCAGCAGTTAGAACTTTGCACTTCCACTGCAGGGCACCTGGGTTCAATCCCTGGTTAGGAAGCAAGGATCTCGCAGAAAAAGAAGAAAAGTAAAAGAAAGGCAGAGTATCCCTTAGCTTCAAAGCCTTTATGTTTTAATTAAAGAGAATAATCCATTAGCTACATAAGACAGGTGCATCACTGAAGACATGTGATGTCAAATACACAAGTTGGAATTCACAAGGCCCCACCCTGAGCTCCCGAAGCTAAACAGTAAGTAACATCTACTAGGTGCTATGCGGATGCCAGGCATTGCTCTCATGCATCAACTAAGTGCCCAAAGCAGTAGCTCCTGTTTTTAATCTCCATTTTTCAAACAAGAAACCTGAGGCACTGCCCGGAGTCACATGGCTGGTAAGTGACAGCTCAAGGCTTATGCCCTGAGGCTGAATGACTTCTGAGGCCATCTGCCCGGCCCTGGCCTCATGATGGACACTGGTCTTCATCACGTCTGTTTCCTCCTTGGGAGAAGGGACTGTTCGTCTTTACTGTCATATACCCCCACCATGCGGAGAACACAGGAGGCCTTATTTGATTACTGATTAGGCAGCTGACCTGGGGAGAGGTATGAAGGAGCGGGCACAGTGGGCAGCTGGTGACTGAATCCCTATGAGGCGAAGGCAAGGCTTTCAGAGCAGCAGGGCCAGGCGGAAACCAGGCGTCAGTGGCCCACAGAGGTCCAGGCAGGCAGCCAGGGCCAGGGGAGCAGGGTGGGGACATGCCCGGGGATGGAGACTTTGCCGGAGGGGAGGCTGGGGGGCAGGTGGAAAGGAGGTGGGCAGGGCCCAGCCTGTCCACTCTGTCCCCCACGACTGAAGGGGACAGCCAGCACGTCAGTCTCTGTGGCCTATAAAAGTTAAAGAAAAAGGAAAGAGCAAGGGCTGGTGAAGATGTGCAGCAGCTGGTGGGAAGGGGACAGAGTGCAGCTCCTCGCAAAATAAAACAGAATCCCCACATGGTCCGCCATCCCATCCCTGGCTGTACCCCCAAAGGAATTAAAAACAGGGCCTCGAACAGACACTTGCACATCCACGGCCAAAGTGGCATTATTCCCAATTGTTGAAAGGCCAAGCAACCCAAGAGCCCACCAACAGACGGATGACTGGATAAGCAGAACGTGGTCCATATCTACCGGGGAACACATTCCGCCTAAAAAGGAAGGTAAGGCTGACACCTGCCGCAACATGCGCGAATCCTTACGGACATCGTGTTAAGGGAAATAAACCGGTCAGGAAAGGACAAGTACTGTGCGAGTCCCTTGGGAGTTTCTAGAGCAGCCAAATTCATAGAGAAAGAAAGTGCAGTAGAGACTGCTGGGGGCTGGGGAGAAGGAGGAGCTACTGTTCAGTGGGCAGAGTTTCAGTTACAGTGGAGGCAGATGGTGACGACGATGGCACAACAGAGCCGGCGCACTTAATGCCACTGCAGTGTCCATTAAAAATGGTTGAAATGGGGGACTTCCACTGCAGCCCAGCAGTTAAGACTGTGAGCTTCCCCAGCACGGGGCACGGGTTCAATCCCTGGTCGGGGAACTAAGATCCCCCTAATGTCATGTGGTGTGGCCAATAAATTTTTTTTAATTAATTTTAAAAAATGATTAAAATGGCAAATTTTATGTTATGTATATTTTTACCACACTAGAACAAAACAGGCATAAAGAAAAAGTTAAAGGAGGCTCTAAAGAATCCAACATACTCTTGGGGTCACCTTAAATGAAAAAAGACCTTCTCTGAAACAGTGACTATGGCCAGGACAAAACTGTTAATTCTACGGAAATATGCTGATCTGAAAAGACAGGCTTGCTCTCTACTTTTATAGTCAGCTTTTCTTATGATGGAAATCCCTTGTAAACATTAAAAGAAAAAATCCTCAATTCCCACACATGAATAGGACATTAGGTGCCATTGATGAGATGGCTGGATGGCATCACCAACTCGATGGACATGAGTTTGGGTGAACTCCAGGAGTTGGTGATGGACAGGGAGGCCTGGCGTGCTGTGATTCATGGGGTCACAAAGAGTCGGACAAGAATGAGTGACTGAACTGAACTGAACTGAGGTGCCACTGATTATGAAAACATATAAAGAAAAAAAGGAACTATGAATCCAGGAATCATATTTTTAAATGAACTTGAGTGGATTACTGATGATTACCCGATTTCCTGGTGATGGTAAAGAATCTGCCTGCTAAGCAGGAGACCAGGGCTCAGTCCTTGGGTCGGGAAGATCCCCTGGAGAAGGGATAGGCTACCCACACCAGTATTCTTGGGCTTCCCTGGTGGCTCAGCTGGTAAAGAATCCGCCTGCAATGCCGGAGACCTGGTTTCAATCCCTGGGTTGGAAAGATCCCCTGGAGAAGGGCATGGCAACCCACTCCAGCATTCTTGCCTGGAGAGTCTCCATGGACAGAGGAGCCTGGTGCACTACAGCCCATGGATTCTCAAAGAGTTGGACACGACTGAGCAACTGAGCACAGCAGTATTCTGTCTACCAACAATGCTTGATGCAAGGAAAGATTCAGGGAACCGCATCCACAGGGTGAGAACCACAGCTCTGTCTTAACAAGAGACTAAACTCAGCAGTAAACTTTCAAAATACAGCGCAAAATCATTAAGTCAAAATGCTACGATGCATAAACACAGCTCTTCTCAGAAAATATCAATAAAATTCAAAGTATTTTCTCCCCCAAAATAAAGTGTACTTCCTCTAACAAGAATGTACATTTCCTGGGCTCCATCAATTCAGGCAGCCCTTTCTTACTCAAAGCCACCAGAGCCTGCTTAGCAGGGCGACCACACCATGGCTCCCATGCTGTCACCCCCAAGGGAGCAGCCTGTCTGGGGTTAAGGTTCAGAGCACCGGCACACCTCTCAGTAATGACGTATCCTAAACACTCTCCCTCTCCTAAAACAAGAAGTTCAAAAGTGGCTTAGAATTTATCAACGACCACTGACATACCAGTCACAGACCACACACCCCGCTCTGCACTGCGCAGACTCAGGTCACCCATGGCATCCCTCAATTTTTAGAAGCCTAATTTGTCAGAGACCCTGATGCTGTGAAAGATTGAAGGCAGAAGGAGAAGAGGGAAACAGAGGATGAGATGGTTGGATGGCATCACCGATTCAATGGACATGAACTTGGGCAAACTCCGGGAGGTAGTGAGGGACAGAGAAGCCTGGCGTGCTGCAGTCCACGGGGTTGCAAAGAGTCAGACGTGACTTGGTGACTGAAAAACAACTTGTCAGAAGCTACTCTAGAGTGCTTTATTACTTGCTTGGTTCCCAGAACTAGCATGAGGCTAAGTGTAAAAGAAAAAAAGGTGTGTTTTTTAATATTGATAAATGTAATATTAAAAAAGAGGAGAATTCTATAAAAGGGTAAAGGATTATTATTCTATTATATGAGTGTCCTCCAAAGACCCAAAGCACCCTGTGAAAATTGGTGATGAAGGGTGAACATGGGCAATCATCCACCTATTAGGCTGGTTTTATGATACTAATAAACTATGAGTATTAATAAAATTCTTGGATTAAATTCATAACTCAGAAGTGCCTGGAAGTTTTAAAAACCAGTTACCATACACACTAAGGCACTACTGGACTGTCAGTACTTTCAAAATGCAAAGATATAAAATGTTTTTGTGGGACTTTCCTGGTGGCCCAGAGGTTAAGACTCCATGGGTCCAATGCGGGGGGGCCCAGGTTCGATGCCTGGTCAGGGAACGAGGATCCCACGTGCTGCATGACTTGGTCAAGAAAATAAACAAATAAAATGTTTTCTTCCCCAAATCCCTGGGATTCTAGGAAGCAACCATCTCTTTCATGGGCGTGACCCAGCGGGTAAGGAATATCCATACAAACATTCCAGAGACTTTCCTCGACTGGAGGGTGGTTTAGGAAGAGCTTCTCCCACCACTTTCCTGGAGTTTGTCCTTGTTATTTAGTCACTAAGTCATGTCTGACTCTTTAGCGACCTCATGGACTGTAGCCCACCAGGCTCCTCTGTCCATGGGATTCTCCAGGCAAGAATACTCGAGTGGGCTGCCATTTCCCTCTCCAGGGAGCTTTCCCAAACCAGGGATCGAATCCATGTCTCCTGCGTCTCCTGCATTTGCAGGCAGATTCTTTACCACTGAGCCATCAGGAAAGCCCTTCCATGAGTTTAAGACTGAGTTAAATCCCCCGTGGGAATTAAAATCTTGACATTAATGCCCTCAAAGCCCAGCTTCTCAAAACCACTGAGGCAATCTGATGAATCCAGAAAAAGGAGAGTTGCCTTAGGAAGACAAGACCATCTGCCAAGAAGCTGGGCTTAGAGCTGTGTGTTCCTCTTACTGTCAACATCGAGTGGGTTGCACACAGGACAGAAATGAATGGAAGAGTGGAGAATGCAGTCTGCCTGGCAACTCCGCTTGCAGAGGTGGGCCCAGACCAGTCAGCCGCCAGGACAGTACAAGGCCCTCTTCTACAAGTTCACCTTCACATTAATCACACAGCAGACACGAGCAAGGGGGCTTCAGCCCTAGATTAATCTGCAGAAGAGAACACCAAGCAAGAGATGTCTGACAACAAAGAGCCAGATTCAGGAGCTAGAGCCAGTGCAGAGAGAAGAATCTGAGGCAACAGGCCAATTCAAAGTGTCCACAGATGAGATAAAGCTGGAAAACCAAAGCCCTTTGATTGCAGATAAAGACAGGGCCAATATTAGGTTTTTTCTCAACTAGCCATCTTTGTCTGTCCCCAGGTCTTACTAAAGCTTTCATGAAAGACTCTTCTGAACCATCAGACACTATCCTGCCTTACAAGAGAAAGAGGGAAGGAAGGATGGTGGGAAAACGAAGTCTACGTGTGCTCATTGGGATGGGAGATTTGGTTTGGAATCTCTGCTGTCACTTATGGACTGAGTGATCTTGGAGAGCTCACAGAACCAGTTAAAGCTTTCCAATCTCACAATTAAGAAGGTAAGAATTATCCCTTGAAAGCTTCAGTTCAGTTCAGTCACTCACTCATGTCTGACTCTTTGCCACCCCATGGACTGCAGCATGCCAGAATTCCCTGTCCATCACCAACTCCTGGAGCCTGCTCAAACTCATGTCCATCACGTCAGTGATGCCACTCAACCATCTCATCCTCTGTTGTCTCCTTCTCCTCCTGCCTTCAACCTTTCCCAGCATCAGGGTCTTTTCCAGCGAGTCAGTTCTTTGCATCAGGTGGCCAAAGTATTGGAGCTTCAGCGTCTATCCTTCCAATGAATATTCAGGACTGATTTCCTTTAGGATTGACTAGTTTGATATCCTTGGAGTCCAAGGGACTCTCAAGAGTCTTCTCCAACACCACAGTTCAAAAGCATCAATTCTTCAGTGCTCAGCTTTCCTTATGGTCCAACTCTCACATCCATACATGACTACTGGAGAAACCATAGAGCTTACTTTGAGACCTTGAGAGCATACTCTAGGTAAAGCCCACAACCCAGTGTCCAGCATACAGTAAATCCTCAAAACACATGCGCATCTTATTTCCAGACTTCCATACTGAGTCCCACAATACTCAGCCTACCTCAACCAAATCCCACTGGACAAATGACAAGTCTCCCTACAAAGATCCCTGCATACAGAAGTTTGTAAATGAATGCCCGTCCCAAAGTAGCAGTCAGATTCCCAGAAGCTTCCTGTGATCAAAGTTTGCCAGAAAGACAAAAAGAGACTCTGTTAAAGCTACCTTAAAAATGTTTAAAAGGTAAACATTATCCAGGCAGTATTTTAAGTAGTTATATTTTAGGCAATTTGATAGTCTTGCTGTTTTAGGAAACTGTGAAGATGCATTTTAAGGGCCATTAAAATATTCATCTCAGATGGCAACAGGAGACACCTAAGGGACATTGGCCAGTTATAAAAGATTGACAAGAAAGAGGAAAAATCATACATTAGATTAATCCCCAATGGGCTAGCTAGAGATAGTGCTGAGATGGTTTGCCTGCTGAAGAATAGTGGAACCAACTATCTTTGGGTATATCATCAGAATCAAGACTCCAGGCATGTTCCCTTAATAGCTAGAATGATCTTATTCCTGGGCTTCCCAGGTGGTGCCAGTGGTAAAGAATCCACCTGCCAAGCAGGAGACCTGGGTTCAATCCCTGGGTCGAGAAGATTCCCTGGAGGAGGGCATGGCAACCCACTTCAGTATTCTTGCCTGGAGAACTTGGGGTCTCAAAGAGTCAGACATGATCAGCACACAGACAACAATCTCATTTCCAGAGTATAAGTTTCTAAAGCCCTCTCTAAGGCCCCATCTGAGAGAAGAGAACTCTGAGCAGGAACAGCACTGGCCGTGAAGAGCTTGTGAGGAAGATTCATCCAGGGGGCCGGACGCGCCCCTTGGGACCTGTGGCACAATTGATCCCTTAAATCCCAGCAGAGTCAAGTTTCTTAGCTGGGACAGTTTTGCCCTCGAGGAGACGTGTAATAATGTCTGGATACGTTATTGGCTCTCATACGGGAGATACTGATGATAATGGCATCTAGTGAGGCCAGGGGAGCTGCTAAACATCCCACAATGCACAGGACAGGTCTCAAGACAATCTCCAGCCCAAAACGTCCACAGAGCCGAGGCCAGGCAAGACTGCATCAGAGGAAGGGAGGAAAGAAGGACCATCCGACCATCATGGACAAGGGCTTCCCTGGTAGCTCAGCCGGTAGAGTATCCACCTGCAATGCAGGAGACCTGGGTTCAGTCCCTGGATTGGGAAGATCCCCTGGAGAAGGGAACGGCTACCCCCTTCAGCATTCTGACCTGGAGAAGTCCATAGACTGTACAGTCCATGGGGTTGCAAAGAGTCGGACCCAACTGAGCGACTTTCACTCTTTCTTTGGACAGACTGTGCCACGGCTGTCGTTAAGAGATGCTGTGTAGTCTGTTCGGTGGATGTCACTTATATAGTTTCTGCCAAGTGAACATTACGGACAATATTCTTAAATGATTTCAGCTGTTCTGAACCTAATCAAGAAAGCTTTAAAAATATATGCCTTCTCTGCATTTAAAATCAGTTACCAGCGTTTCCCCCGGTGGCTCCGTGGTGAAGAGTCTACCTGTCAATGCAGGAGACCCTGGCTTGATCCCAAGCCCAGAAGGATCCCACATGCCGCAGAGCAGCTAAGCCCGTGAGCCACACACGCTCTGGAGCCCCTGCTCTGCAGCAGGAGAAGCCACCGCAATGAGAAGCCCAGGCACCGCAGCTGAGAGCAGCCCCGCCCGCCACAGCTAGAGAAAGGCAGCAACGGAGACCTAGGGCAGCCGTAAATAAACAAATCTCAGAAACATTTACCTCCCATCCCCTTCCAGCCCCTTAGGAAAAGTAAGAAAGCAAACTGCTCACATTAAAACCAGGGTCTTCTCTCTGATCAAAATCCACGGAACAGGTGGCTCAGATGGTAAAGAATCTGCCTGCAATGTGGGAGACCTGGGTTCGATCCCTAAGTTGGGAAGATCCCCTGGAGGAGGGAATAGCAACCCGCTCCAGTACTCTAGCCTGGAGAATCCCATGGACAGAGGAGCCTGGTGGGCTGCAGTCCATGGGGTCGCAGAGTCGGACACGACTGAGCGACTAAGCACAGCACAGCATGGCATCCGTGTAACATTAGTCCCACTGGGTTGTTCCTCAGGACTGTGCTACGTACACGGCATGCACTAGTACAGGCCTGTCACAGGCACACACACGTTCACACACACAAACACCCACACACCGTCAGGCACTCTCAGCCCACCATCTGGCCCTCCCCCGCTCCCCTGACTATATCCCCAGGCAAGATGCTGGTGTGCATGACTAGTACCCCAGTGACCCTCACCAGTAATGCTAAGAGCTGGAAATCACAGTTGAAGCCACAGAGCTGAGAATAACATACAGTTCCCCAAACAAGAGCTTTTATCTTCTTGAAATAATAATTATTTTGCTCACCCCACTGCTGTGGGGACTAGCTCAAAGACAGCCTGTGAGAAACAGAAGCCCCCCTGCCAAAGGTGCTCTTCAAAACCCTTCCTTGATTCATGCCAGGCACACGGCAGAGGTCCCTGGAGCCCCTGGCTTTCACCACCAGCCCCTTTCTCCAACCCAAAGTGACTAATTCCCCCACGAATTGAACATCATTACCAGACCGAGACTGTCATCACCCTGTCTTAAGCATTTGGCAGGTTCTAAAGTCCCCAAGTTATCACCGCATTGATAAGCCTAGGGTAACATGTTATTTGTCAGCTACAGCCAAGCTCCTTTGGTTCCAAAGGCAAATAAACATTTCTGCTGTTTTCTTGGGAGGGAAAGGCCAAAGAAGAAAAGTGTCCCTTGGTTTTAGAGGTACTATCGGAAAGCCTGTGGACCCACCAGATGAAAAGAGGCTGCTGCTCTTTACCAGAGGCCTAAGTCCAACTCAAAGCAGGAAAATGAGATACAGTCCAAAATCTGACCAAGTTTCCTACAGCGTCCAATCAAGCGACAGTCAGCCCAGCCCAGCAAGAGCCCGCCCACAGCTGGGAAGGGAGAGGCCGCCCACTTCCAAAAGCTCCTTTGGAACCAAGGTCAGCCCTGCTCAATCCCAAGCAATTATCCTTCCTTGCTGACTGCTCAGATTTCCTGCTGGACACCTGGGAAGAATTACTTTTGCTCTATATGTTGTTGTTTAGTTGCTAAGTCGTGGCCGACTCTTGCAAATCCATGGACTGTAGCCCACCAGGCTCCTCTGTCCGTGGGATTCTCCAGGCAAGAAAACTAGAGTGGGTTGCCATTTCCTTCTCCAGGGGATCTTTCCAACCCAGAGATGGAACCCATGTCTCCTGCATTGGCAGGCAGATTCTTTACCACTGAGCTGCCATGCTTTCCTTATGTTATATAAATATTTACAAATTGTCCCAAGCCCAGGCTCATTCACTCCACTCTTTGTGGTTTTAGGCAAGTCACTTAACAAATCATGGGCTCCATCTTTGTTGGATGCAATACGAGCATCACTAGAGATGTGGTCCCCAAAGAGCAAGGCCACCTGCATGTAAATCCCAGGGATGCCTGTCATCCTACGGAGCCAACAGGTAGTCCGAGGGAATCTGCACATGGCATGGCTCATCAATTTACACACCCCCTCGCCTTCCTGGCGATCAAACAGTGCATTCCAGGCCGTCTTCCACGTGGGTGGGGCAGGGTGACTTGTTAGAGCCAGTGGGTTGTGACTGGAGGCCAAAGCTCTGAAGAGCAATGTCATGTCTGTTCCCCTAAAAAAACCCTCATGTCTGGAGAAATGCCCAGGCAGCAGCAGCCTTGGAGGGGCTAAGAGTAAGCTGCTGGTGTTTGTGACCATCGTATGTAAACTAACCTCCTCTGACAGAGTCAAGGGGCTTCCCAGATGGCTCAGTGGTAAAAAATCTGCCTGTTATGCAGGAGACATGGGTTCGATCCCTGGGTCAGGAAGGTCCCCTGGAGAGGGAAATGACAACCCACTCCAGTATTCTTGCCTGGAAAACCCCCTGGACAGAGGAGCCTGGCAGGCTACAGTCCATGGGGTCGCAAAGAGTCAGACACAACTTAGCGACTAAACGACAACAACAATATCAACTATACCTCAAAAAATAAATTTTTTAATGTGATTGAGTAAAAACATGCTATCTGGTCCTGAGGCAGCCATCTTGCAAACCACGTGGTAATAAGTCTGTGGATGAAAAGCTGATGTGCCAAGGAAACTAGAGCAGGAAGAGAGCAAGCCTGGGTATACGTGTGTAACACTGTGACTCAGAATAAGAAAGATGTGTTTGGTCATGGTCTTATGGACTTCCCTGGTGGCTCAGATGGTAAAAGCATCTGCCTACAATTCGGGAGGCCCAGGTTCGATCCCTGGGTCAGGAAGATCCCCCTGGAGAAGGAAATGGCAACCCGCTCCAGTACTCTTGCCTGGAAAATCCCATGGACGGATGGAGGAGCCCAGTAGGCCACAGTCTATGGGGTCGCAAAGAGTCGGACACGACTGAACGACCTCACTTTCACTTTCCTGGCACAGGGCTCCTAATACCCCTGGAATTTCCTGAGACCCATAAAGCTTCTTTTGTTACGTTATAGAAGTGGCTTTGGGGTCATCTAAGGATGGGAGTTGGTTACCGGGGAAACCAGAAAAAAACCAGGAACAGAGGGCCGAACTTTCAGCCACACCCTCACTGCACCCCCAACCCCTAGTTTCCAGTGGGGCTGGGAGAGGGGCTGGAAATTGAATCAATCGCCAATGGCCAACGACTCAATGAGTCACACCCATGGGATGAAACCGCCATAAAAATTCAAAATGGAGGAGACACAGAAGGCTTCCAGGTTGGTAAACCAGAACACTCCACGTGCCAGCAGGCCAGGCCCCAGAGCCCCTGGGGAAGCACACTGGTTTTGGACCTTGCACCGTGTAGCTCTGTGTCTCACTTTTGATCCACACCCTGAAATGCTCCTGGTGATAAAGCAGTAGTCCAGTCAGTAAGCGGCCTCCTGAGTTCTCTAAGCCACTGTAACAAACTAACTGAACCCAAGGAAGGAAGGGGTCGGGGGGAACCTCTGATTCATGAACCTCCACTCATCAGAAGAGCAGAAACAAGCTGGACTTGCTCCATCGAACGCAGAGAGCAGGCCTGTGGGACTGAGCCCCTAGCCTGTGGGACCTGATGCCAATTCCAGGCAGACAGTGCCAGACTTGAGTTGAATTGTAAGACACCGAGCTGGTGTCAGAGAATTCCATGTGGGTAAAAAAATCCACACTCTGAAACTCGCACCAGAATCCTTAGCATGTTGCTGGGAAAAGGAGGCCTGACACCTGAAGCAACCTCGCTCCAGGATTCTCCCTATGTAAGATGTGTCAAATTCTTAACCCTCTATAAATCAGCAGAGGGGCAAGGCCCATTTTCCTGGCCTCACGTTCCTCATAGAAGAACGCCAGCCAGAGTAACACTCCTGCGCCTCCTCACGCCAAGCACAGCTGGGCAGGAGCTCACCCAGTGGACTCGGCATGGGGAACCGGGTCCCCTCGCCCTGCTGGCTTGGCAGAAGGGACCGAGTCCCCTCACCAGGCGGGCTTGTCAAGAGGCACCGGGTCCCCTCACCGGGCGGGCTCGGCAGAGGGCACGGGGTCCCCTCACCGGCAAGCTTGGCGGGCTCGGCAGTGGGGACCGAGTTCCCTTGCCCGGCGGACTCAGCAGAAGGGACTGAGCTCCCTTGGCTTGGCTCGGCCCCTTTTCTCTCTTGTTTGAAACCTTCTTCAAAGGTTTCTTTTGTGTGAAGACTTTCTTTAAGGGAACTGCACTCTGTTTCGCTCTCTCTGGTGTAGCAAGGAGAGCAGACCCTGCCCTCACCAAGGAGGCCTCTGCTACCAAAGACCAAGATGGTGTGGGGGGGCAGGGTCTCTAAAATGGCCAAAGATACAGCACCCTGACCCCCAGAACCCGGACCACGGTGAGCGATCACTCCCATGACTCTTACCTTACACGGCACAGTTGATCTTAAGAGATAAGGTGAGATATCTCATCTCTCATCTAACTGTGGGCTTCTCTGGTGGCTCAGATGGTAAAGAATCTGCCTGCAGTGCACAAGGACCGGGGTTTGATCCCTGGGTTGAAAAGAGTCCCTGGGAAAGGGAATGGTGACCCACTCCAGTATTCTTGCCTGAAGAATTCCATGGACAGAGAAGCCTGGCAAGCCTGGCAGGTGCATGGGGTTACAAAGAGGAGGACATAACTGAGCAACTAACACACACAAACATCTAATCACATGAGCTCTTAATCCACAGTGCTTTCTCCAGCTGACAGGAGAGTGCAGAGGGGAAGTCATTGAGATAGAAGAGGGATCCCATGCTGTCTTCGAAGATGAGGGGCCCTGTGCCAAGGAATGTATGCCACCTTGGAGGTGAGAATGGCCCCCACCCTATGACCAGCAAGGAAACCGGAGTCTCAGTCCTACAACCACAGGGAACTTATTCTTTGCCAAGATTTGAATGAGTGTGTAAGCAAACTCTTCCCCAGATCCAGAACTCAGCCTGGTCGACACTCTGACTTTTTAGCCTTTGATATCCTGGTCACGAACCTTTGCCAAGCCCTCCCTGATGTCTTACCTACACAACAATGATGTAATAAACCAGTGCTGCCTTAAGTGTCTGCTGCTGCTGCTGCTAAATCGCTTCAGTCATGTCCGACTCTGTGCAACCCCATAGACAACAGCCCACCAGGCTCCCCCGTCCCTGGGATTCTCCAGGCCAGAACACTGGAGTGGGTTGCCATTTCCTTCTCCAATGCATGAAAGTGAAAAGTGAAAGTGAAGTCGCTCAGTCGTGTCCGACCCTCAGTGACCCCATGGACTGCAGCCTTCCAGGCTCCTCCATCCATGGGATTTTCCAGGCAAGAGTACTAGAGTGGGGTGTCATTGCCTTCTCTGGCCTTAAGTATCTACATTTGCCCTAATCAGTTATACAGCAATATAAAACTAACAGAGCATGGAAATCCTCCTAAATCAGGGTGAAAATGGTTAGTAAGTCCTTCTGGCATCAAAGCTAAAACTACATTCTCTGATGAGCTTATTAGCACGAAAGCTGGCCTTGTAATCTCCATCTGACTTCTGTATCTATTTCTCAATTAGTTCATAACTCCAGAGGGGGAAAAAAAAGAGTTTTCATTTATTCACCCCATAAAACCCCCAACAGTCAGATATTTAAGAATACTTTTGGCATTTCTACATAATATTAATACAATAACTCTCAACAGTTCTTTAAAAGGAGGCTCAGACCTGGAATGGGATAGAAGAATCCAACCATGTCACCTCAGAATCTCAGCACCTAGATTGTGTATCTTACCTTGACTCCACTGAAAATCATCTGTTCCCACATACCAGGGGAAGGAGAAGACCGCATTACTGAGAAGTGAAAATCACCCTCGTGGGAACCACAAATTCACACCCCTAAGCTTTGTTGCTTTATACAATTTCTAGTTCTCAAAATAAGGCTTCCCTGGTGGCTCAGATGGCAAAGAATTCACGTGCAGTGGCAGGAGACCCAGGTTCAATCCCTGGGTAGGGAAGATCCCCTGGAGAAACAATGGCTACCCACTCCAGTAGTACTGCCTGGGAAATCCCACGGACCGAGGAGCCTGGCGGGCTGCAATCCATGGGGTCGCAAAGAGTCAGACACGACTGAGCAACCAGCACTCCCACCTTTCGAGAGTAAATGGCCTTTTAGATGTAGTTCAAATGAATAGCCAAGAGCTTTGAGACTTTCTACCAAAACTGCACACAGCAAGCGAACTGAGGCAGAATCACTTGTTTGTAGATTGAGGAAGTCTGCTCGTAGTCCTCCTGGAACTCAGACACTCATCCACAGCACCTTCCAATGTTCTGCAAAGGCACACGTCGTGTGCTGCCAATTCAGTAATATACCGCTGGCTCCTTCCGGAAAGACTCCCGATCTTTGATGGCACCGCAAGGAAGTGAGCAGGCCATCAGCATAAAATGAAATGTGAAATTCTGAAGGCCCTGTCCCAGAGTCCTGGTAATGATCCATTTGAGATGCAGCTTTAAGGGGAAGGAAAACCATCCTCTCTACTTGCAGTAAGCAATTCATTAGGGGAACTAAGTCCCCAAATTCAGGAGCAGATGCCGTCAAAATGATTGCAACCTCTTCCTTCATTTAGAATACAGTTTCCAAATTTTATTTTTGCTAAGGGGGAATTTCGAAAGCTTGTAGTCTGATCTTTCCTTTCCACAAATAAACTCAGATCTAAAGAAGCGATATAAAAATAAAAACACCAGATCAGACATTTCTCCACTTGAATTCTGTTCTTCTGAGTGTTAAAGCCACCAGATTCATTTTTCTCTAACTCAGAAACCATGAGGCCATGGCTAACAGGCTACCTCTGAGAAGTTCAAAACAGCCCTTGGAAACAAGGTTGCCATGTCTGGTGCAGGGAGACTAGAGCATCTGATGGTTTCCATGGTGACCACGGAGCCCAGGTGCACACTCTAATGAGGCTGGCTGGCCAGCCAGCAATTCAGACCAAAGGTTGTGGAAAGTTCCAGGAAGACCTCCATGTCACCAAGCCACTCATGAAATTCTAATGGGTGGCCTACTTGCCAACAAGTGCCCCCTTCGGGAGACAGACACTCAGCAGCGCTGAACTTTGTGTCCGGCCCTGTGCCGAGCTCTTTTCCATACATTATTCCATTTCACCATCACCAAGATCTTACAAAGTAAATTCGAATTCCACCCCATTTTGCAGATGAGTAAACTGAGGCAGGGGCTTCCGCGGTGGCTCAGTGGTAAAGAATCCGCCTGCAGTGCAGGAGACATGAGTTTGATCCCTGGGTCAGGAAGATCCCCTGGAGGAGGGCATGGCAATCCACTCCAGTATTCTTGCCTGGAGAATCCACAGGGACAGAGCAGCCTGGCGGACTGCAGTCCATGGGGTGGCAAAGAGTCAGACACCACTGAAGTGAGTTAGCAAGCACACATGCAAACTGAGGCAGCTCATCCAAAGTCCCCGAGCTTGCAGAAGACATCTCCAAACCAGCTCTAGAGCCTCGTTCCTCCACTCAACTCAATAAGAACTTATGAAACTGATCAAGGGGCGCACTCCCTTACATTCTTCTAAAGAGAAGTTTATGTCATGATTTCCTGTCTCAGAGGGGAAAACAAGCGCAGCCTTAGAACTGATCACTGACCTATTCCTGCCCATCATTTCCAGATTCTGATAAAGAGCTCAAATTGTCATTTTTAAAAACAAAGCCATCATAAGAAATAATTCCCTGAAGGAAGTTTGATAGATTTGAGAATTAGGTAAAGAGATGAGAAAGAGAGCAGAAATGATCTTACTCCTAAACAAAACAAGTGTTCTGTTAAATTTTATGATCAGGTATGAGCTAAAGAGCATTGGAAACCCCAGTCCAATCACTCCACATGCCTGTCACTGATACCAGGAGTACCACCTCTAGTAAACAAATCCCTTGCACTCAGATTTTTGTCCCTTGTTTCAAGGTGAGTATTCTCAAAAAGAAAAACTCTCTAAGGCAATAGCAATCATCAACACCTTAGTATGAGTTAGTATGTGAGCGGACTACTGCTGAGGGAGCGCTCAGCTGTGGGAGGAGAGAGAGGAAGGGGCCATGAGGAGACAGATACAAAGCAATGTCTGGGAATTGCAGGCGCCTGGAAGAGGTCTTAGAAGCCAGGATCAGCCTAAGACGCTGGGCTTGGAAATAAAACAGAGAGAAGGAGCTCCAACAACAAAATGGATGGGTTTATAATTCTCGACTTTATTGCCAGGCTTCCCAGGTGGCGCAGCGGTAAAGAATCTACCTGCAAATGCAAGAGGCCCAGGAGACACGGGTTTGATCCCTGGTTCAGGAAGATCCCCCGGAGGAGGAAATGGCAACCCACTCCAGTATTCTTGCCTGGAGAATCCCATGGACAGAGGAGCCTGGCCGGCTACAGTCCATGGGGTCACAAAAAGTCAGACACAACTGAGCGCCTGAGCACCACTTTATTGCCAGTACACTAAAAAACACATCTTCCTTCTTTAATAAGAAGCTGCGTATGCCACATGCCTCCAAAATATGTGTTGGAAAATCCACATTTAACCCTCTTGTGTTGTGATTCCAGGGAGACTGACAAGAGACAGGAATTAGGAACCGTACCTGTGAATACCACGGGTCGAAATAAAAAAATCTGACCACAACATTGAACTACCCCACTGAAAGTGAGGATGACAGAATGAGACCCTGGTGATTTCTTCTGGATCCTGTCAGGCTAAAGCCAACTGGATCACAGAGGTTAGGGTTTAAACAGACGCAGTACTCACTCGAAAGACCTTCTCCACTCTTGCAATGCTTTTCCCAAAGATGGTTCCAAGTTGGTCTCCAATTCCAGCCAATAAGAAACCAAAGAGTGGAATTCCAAAGATGGCATATAAAATACAAAAGATTTTGCCTCCTTCAGTGCTTGGAGCAATATTCCCATACCCTGGTGAGAAATATTAAAAAGAGAGAGGGAGAGTGGTGAAGAGGCAGAGAAATTAGAGCACGGAACCAAAGAACCTGACTTCCTAGAGGGCTCCTTCATCCCCACCCTGAACCTCAGGAGTTTTAGGAAAGCTCCATTCTAAAGGCCCTACAAAATTGAGAACATCGTTCCATTGTGTCTCTTCTTCCTCTCCCTGTATACAGTTTCAAGAGGGTCCAGGTTTCCACGATCTGATAAGATGACATGTATTTCATTAGATGACATTTTAGGAGATCTGTGGTCATCTAGAATTGCATTTCTGGTAGAAAATGGTACCACCCATTTTAGAAACATCAGACATCTTCAGCGTGTCTGGTTTAGGGACACTGGGCACCTGAGGAGGGTTTACCACTACTTTTTTAGATTTGGGAAGAGCTTCTCCTATCCAGCCTCGTCCTGTGGCCATCCCCTCCATGGGTCAGACTGTGGCTGTCTCCTGCATTTGCCTTCTTCGGGTGATGGGTGTTCCACATTAAGGAGGATAGGTGGTCTAGGACGAATTCAGAAAGGACCCCTGGATCATACAGCCCTTCCCTGAGAAGCCCGAAAAGAGTCAGGAGTGGAGGAGGAGAGGCCGAGTGCTCCTTCTCACGTGGACCAGGATGCTGAGCTCTGCCTGGGTCTCTCTTTCTCTTTCCTGGGAACTCCACTCCACCTGAGTAGTGCCCACCCTGACCCGCCCACTTCTTGCACCAAGAATCCAAGGATTCTTGGATGCAGGTGTGAACTAAAGGTTTGGGGGTGGAATGGATGTGTAAACACAAAACAATCCTCTAACAGCCAGATCTATTCGCTTGTTTCAAACAGTGCTTCAAAAACAGCCACATCCGCATTCTCGAGAGTTCTGCAGCTAGGTACGTAACTAGTGAATATTTGGCTTACTCTCTCTGACAGGACTGAAGACGGTGGTGCTGGAAGAAAAAGGCGTATAGCATTAACACACATTTTACCGAGATGAGACTCTAAATTACTCCGTAGTCATGCCAGTGAGTGCAGCAAGATTACACTAACTAGTGTCTAGCTAGTCACCTAACTTAACATTCTCTCACAGGGCAGCAGAAGGGGAGCCTATCTCTAACCCATGCAGTAAGTGAGTTATTGGGCTCATGGTTATTAGCACGCTGGGGATTTGACACAGGAACGATAATGCTGACAGCTGGTCTGTCACACAGCCTCCTGTGGGCCTGGAGGATTCACTCTTGCTTCCTGCCTCTGGGTGCTGAATCACCCGGTTATTTTCCTGTTCAGTTTTCCAAGTCAGAATCATTCAAACCTCTTATCACAAATCATCTAAATTATATAGCTTCTATTTTTTAAATGACTGTTCAGGCAAGCCTTCTAATCTTGCTTTTTTTTGACTCACCATGATTTTTATTTAATTGTGGGAAATAAAAAAGGGCTCTCAGAACTTTTTTCGGCTGTTTTCAGGAACTTGGACAAAATCATTCTGTCAGCATTTCCCTCTAGAATAATCTGATTTACATTCACACAGCCCTGTTAAAAAGGAATAAAGGCGCCTATACAGCTCCAATTCCTGTAGGATTATGGTGACACCTGGAAATATTCTGGTAATTTATGGAAACATTTATGGCTCTGGCCATAAATTTACTGTCTCCCAATTACCTGATTACTGTCAAGGAAGCCGATTATCTTTTAGTTTGAATATCTCAGAAAGAAGCACACTACAGGCACAGGGAGACACACTGAGGCCTTGAATCTGCAGAGCTGACATCTTATTAACCTTAACAAGTGCTGCATGCTTTCCACCAGCTTTTAGAGAGGATCTGCTCCGCCGCTTGGGTCAGGACTGTGCTCAGGGGACATTCCCATCATCTAAAGAGCCTGAGAGCGAAGCAGGAAGAGGAGGCGCCAATCCAATACCACCACCTTCACCTGGTTATTCTCAGACTCACTTAACATCGCCACACCTGGTTCTGGAGGGGTTCAAGGAAAATGTGGGGGAAACCAGTTGGCTGTATGCTTCCAACGCAAAGTGTAAGCAGTAGTCTGGATCTTATTACAGTGGGCCCCTTATTCTGGGTTTCGAAGGCTAGGACACTAAAATTAGAGCAAAGTTCTCAGGCACTCAAGAAGTAATACTCAAATGAGCCTTGAATAGGGGATACTTTGGCCACCTGATGCGAAGAACTGACTCATTGGAAAAGACCCTGATGCTGGGAAAAATTGAAGGCGGGAGGAGAAGGGGATGACAGAGGATGAGATGGTTTGATGGCATCACCAACTCAGTGGACATGAATTTGAGTAAACTCCGGGAGTTAGTGGTGGACAGGGAGGCCTGGCGTGCTGCAGTCCATGGGGTCGCAAAGAGTCGGACATGACTGAGTGACTGAACTGACTGAGGGGCTTCCCTGATAGCTCAGTTGGTTAAGAATCTGCCTGCAATGCAGGAGACCCCAGTTTGATTCCTGGGTCAGGAAGACCCCCTGGAGAAGGGATAGGCTACCCACTTCAGTATTCTTTGGCTTCCCTGGTGGCTCAGCTGGTAAAGAATCCGCCTGCAATGAGGGAGACCTGAGTTCGATTCCTGGGTTGGGAAGATCTCCTTGAGAAGGGAACAGCTACCCACTCCAGTATTCTGGCCTGGAGAGTTCCATGGACTTATATAGTCCATGGGGTCGCAAAGAGTCAGACACGACTGAGCGACTTTCACTTTCAAGCCTCTAATAAGCCTGTTTAAGGCCATCACTTCACTTTGGATGTAAAGTAATTGCCATTTTTGAGTTCTGTTGTATCTTGTGCGTGTGTCTGTCTGTCTGTCTGTGTCCCCTGCCTCTGATGAACTACATGGAGAGGCTGTTCTCCAGTTTGACACTCAGCCCTGTTACTCTTAAGAAAATTGCATAAGGTACTTTTTGGAATTTTGCTCTGAGGCAACAGGAAGGACACATTCCCGGATTTTTGCCTCTGTTTGTACTGGGCCCTCGAGACTTCCCTGCCCGTTCTTCCTACAGGCTTCATAGAAGTTTGAAGTAAGGTGTCACGAGGCCTGAGAACTCAGGGAATTAAACTTCTATTCTGATCCTTCCACTTGCTAACTCTCAGGTCTTGGGCAATCTACCCTTCCGGCTCACTTTCCTTGTCTGAATGAGGGGGCTATTAATAGCGCCTACCTTACAGCTTCAAGAGCTACATGTGAAGCCTGAGGACCCTTTGGAGATTAAATCCACAGTGAAACAGGAGGCCCAGAGGAAGCATTCAGTAAGGATCCACAATTATCACCTTGCCTGGGTTTTCTACAGGAAGGAATCACTTTGAGTCTCCAGCAAAACTAAGTCCCAGGAGAAAAGAGATAGCTGCTTCCTATTTTCTCCCCAGAAACTCCACCGTTCTTCCACAGCACCGAGACAGCTAACACAACGCCTGTGCCCCAGGCTGGACCGGCTGGATGGCACAGGGTTCCCATGATGGGACTTGGGGTGTAGGTCATTGGGGCAGCGAAGGCTGGGGGGTGAGAAGCTGCGGGCCAGGCAGACGGAGCCCAGAGCATTACAAGTGGACTTCCTAAAGCAGAAGGCTCCGGGGATCCTCCACCAGCTGGCTTCTGGTGACGTTTGGCAGGAGGAGACCAGCCCAGCAAGAACACTCTGTTGTGAATGAGAAAGCCCACGGCAGCGCTCAGCACCAGTCACGCCCCAGCTAGAAAAGAGCCCGAGCCCTTTCTGAAGACAAAGCTGGTGTTTACACAGGACGCGGGCCTGAGCAGCACAGATGGAACCCTCCTGTTTGCTATTTACCTGCCGAAGTCAAATCTTGGCGGAACCGTGTGCTGTTCAGCTCTGGGGTTTGGGTTAGAGCAAACGTTCTCAAGCCAGGCTGTGAGTTCATGGGTGTGTGGCAGTCATGCAGCATCCCCCACTTAAAAGGGCCTCGCTCTTGGTTTAATGCTCTGCCGTTGTCCTTTTGAGGCTCTTAATCATTTTTTTGTTTTTTAACAAGAGACTTCATTTTCACTTGACACTGGGCTTCGTGCCTTATGCAGCTGGTCCTGGTGGATAAAGTGGGGCTCTGTGGATTACTAACCTTGAGATATTAGACAAGCCACCTAACGTCTCTGGGTCTCAGTCCTCTCGTTAGTAAAATGAGGCAAATGAGAGTTAATGTGAAACTAAGTGAGATGATGTACGTGGAGCATAGTTCCTGGCACCTACTGCTGCTGTTCAGTCACCAGCCTGCGTCCAATTCCTTGTGACCCCATGGACCACAGCACGCCAGGCCTCCCTGTCCATCACCAACTCCCGGACTTTAACCAAACTCATGTCCATTGAGTTGGTGATGCCATCCAACCATCTCAGGCTCTGTTGTCCCCTTCTCCTCCTGCCTTCAATCTTTCCCAGCATCAGGGTCTTTTCAAATGAGTCAGTTCTTCCCATCAGGTAGCCAAAATATTGGAGTTTCAGCTTCAGCATCAGTCCTTCTAATGAATATTCAGGACTGATTTCCTTTAGGATGGCCTTGTTGGATCTCCTTGCAGTCCAAGGGACTCTCAAGAGTCTTCTCCAACACCACAGTTCAAAAGCATCAGTTCTTCAGCACTCAGCTTTCTTTATAGTCCAGCTCTCACATCCATACATGACCACTGGAAAAACCATAGCCTTGACTAGACGGACCTTTGTTGGCAAACTAATGTCTCTGCTTTTTAATGTGCTTTCTGGGTTGGTCATAACTTTTCTTCCAAGGAGCAAGCGTCTTTTAACTTCATGGCTGCCGTCACGCTGGCAGCTGGATTGTTATCCACTGTACCACCAGGGAAGTCCGACAACTCTTAACTGAGTTCCAGGAGAGGGACACGGTTACTGGTTACCATCTGGGACCTGAGGAGGGGCTCTCTAGGATGCGGGTAGAGTCAAGTGACCTAATCTAAAAATGCCTCAAGTGGGAAATTTCCTGGTGGTCCAGTGGTTAGGGCTGTGTGCTTTCCCTGCAAGGGGCATGGATACCATCTATGGTCAAGGAAATCAGATTCCAAATGCCGAGTGGCAAGGACAAAAAAAGCTTCAAAGAGGAAATCTAACTGGATTCTAGAGCTGTTGGTGAGAACTCAAATCATTGTCTGCCCTTCCACAAATGATGTTTTGTGGGAAGAATCTGCAGATAGCTTCCTCCAGCTGAGGAAAAATATACCCTGGAGACCCACCCGCACAGTCAGCAAATGAGAATCAGTTCCTGAGAAAGTGGACAGGGTGCAGGGTGACCTCAAATAGGACAGCAGTCTAGTCTTCTCCTGGCGTGACTCCTGGTTTGGAGAAATGCTTGAATGTGTTCCCCTTGTGCCACACATTTGTAGATCTTCCTGTATAGCTGAGCACAAGAAAATCTTGTCCAAAAAAAAGTGCTTTGATATCTTCAGATAAAAGGGACCTCTGTTACTGAGTAGTATCACTGCTTTTCAGGAAAAGACTATTATTCCTAAGATCTCTGTATATGCATTCTCCATAATGAGCACATTTTTTGTGTCTGAATAGCACATCACCTCACGTGGCTGAGGAGAGTCTCTGGAGAGTGATTTGGCAAGCCTTTCAAAGGTTCAGGCCCTTTGACACCACATCCCCTGGGGGATCTTGCCAAGAAAACAAGCAGAGATGAAGCTCGCCCTTCAAGAACAAGGATTTTCATTGTGATATCACACTGTCACAGAAGTAAAAAGCACTGAAGCCTGCAACATCATGTGATTACAGGATTGGTAGCAGATCCAAAAGACCCATCAAAGATGATGCTTTTCCAAAGAGCCTTAGTAATGTGGGGCAGTGTTTACAGAATTACGCAGCACATTATGTGAACTCAAGCAAGCACACTAATATGTGCGTGTTTCACAAGTAATAAAAGAGCTCCTCGGCTCCAACTGCCCTACTGCCTGAGTTCTAAATGATGGAAAATGTCTCAGAAAGAAGAAAAATTAGCAGGCTCTTAGTGTTCTTATAAGCCTTGCTACCACTTGTAATGAATGAATTTGCCACTAAATAATTATGAGAAATCATCATCTCCTCACCTTACTATTCTTTCTAACACTGTACTCCTGTTTTCTTTAGAAATTTCTCATGGCGTGACTTTCTAAAACTTTGCACCCCGCAGTCAAAATTTAGCCAGCTAAGTGGTGTTCAACTCACAACACATTATTTTTCAATTAAGACAGAGTGAGAGAGAGGAAAAAAAAAAAGCATTTTTTCCATTGACTAGAAAAGGACTCAATCCCTGCACGAACACGGAGCCGCGACCCTGACTTGGGGTTCGGGCTGCTCTCAGTTTTGTTGGTTTTTGTCTCCTGCTTCTTGTGTAGCAGTTTCCTGTTCCAGCTCCATCTTCCCTCAGACTTTGGGAAGGTCCCTGTCCTTTGCCCCAGGTGTGACACAGTATCCATCCTCCCACTATGGAGGCAACAGCATCCCAGGTTGCCAGGACACCAGCACGTGGAAACCTAGGGGCTTATCCACTAGGAAGCTCCATCTAAGCCTTGAAGCCAAGAGCAAGGAGCCCACAGGAGGAGGAGGCGGCGGCGGCCGCAGTGGCCAGCAGGGTCCGGCCCGGGCTCTGAGGGCAGAGGACACTTAGCGGGCCTCTGTGATCTCTGAGCCATGAGTGTGCATTTGTTAGGGTTTTTCATTAGGTGAGAGAGAACCCAAAGCACAATAGAGCCCAGCGCAGGATGTTTAACACGTATTAACTCTCTATGGGCAGCTTCACCCCAGCTCAAAGGGGGCAAGCGGGACCTCACTTACGGCTCCTCTTCTGTTACTCGGCTTCTTCACTATCAGCTGAACCCTAGGCAGAAAAACCCCTCAATGGAAGGAAATGGACAGCAGGGTCCTGGCTTACCTTTTTCCCAATTTACCTCCAGTAAGAAAAAGAAGTCATTTCCTTCAAAACTCACGCAAAAGCCCCTGCAGGAATCCACTCGCTTACTGGCCTAATCCAGGAATCCTGTCTGTCTCTGAACTCAGGACTGTGGCCATGCACATGCACGTTACTGAATTTCTTTCTTTTTTTATGCTTCTAATTTAATTTTAATTTTTAAATTTAAGTATAGTTACTTCTGAGTCTCCCCTGGTGGCTCAGACAGTAAAAATGTCTGCCTATAATGTGGGAGACCTGGGTTCCATTCCTGGGTTGGGGAGATCCCCTGGAGAAGCAAATGGCACCCCACTCCAGTACTCTTGCCTGGAAAATCCCATGGATGGAGGAGCCTGGGAGGCTCCAGTCCATGTGGTCGCGAAGAGTCGGGCACGACTGAGCGACTTCACATTCACTTTTCACTTTCATGCATTGGAGAAGGAAATGGCAACCCACTCCAGTGTTCTTGCCTGGAGAATCCCAGGGATGGGGGAGCCTGGGAGGCTCCAGTCCATGGGGTCGCGAAGAGTCGGGCACGACTGAGCGACTTCCCTTTGCTTTGCTTGTGCCATAGTCACTTATAAGCTGCTAATTCCTGCTGTACAGCCAATACACACATACATACACACATTTTTAAATATTCTTTTCCATTATGGTTTACCAGAGGATATTAAATAGAGCTCCCTGTGCTACACAGGACCTTGTTGCTCACCCATTCTGTATATAATAGCTTGTATCTACCAACCCCAAACTCCCTCCCCATCCCCTCCCTCTTGGCAACCACAAGTCTTTCTCTGCCTGAGTCTGTTTCTGTTTTGTAGGTTCATTTCTGCCATATATTTGATTCCACATATAAGTGACATATGGTGTTTGTCTTTCTCCTTCTGACTTACTTCACCATAAATCCCCCAATGACACACGACCCCTTTCCCCATCTAATATCCAGACTGCTGCACACAGTTGAACCTGACATTGGTCTTCTCTGGTCTGCTGCAGCGATGCCCTCAGGGGCTGCTGAGCTGGATGGCACTTTTTGCCCTTACATCAAATGGTGCCATGTCATCCTGCATCCTTTGTTGGATGCTATGGGATTGAGAACAAACATGATCTGATCCGGTCCGGAGTGTCTGAAAGGCTTCTGGGCCCCAGACTTCCTGGCATAATTTATGCCTCTACTGCTTGGAATAGTTGATCTTAATACACTTGCAGATTTGTGAGTACAAACCTAGTGTGCCAGAAATTATGTTATGAGACTTTCTAAAAGGGATGACAATTCTCGCTCACTCCAGGTTTCCTTGTTGCACATAACTTTCTTGAATGCAACAAGGTAAAAATCATACAGGTTCTGAAGATGAGGTCTATAACCATAGACAAAAACCCATGCCTCTAAAACAACCCAGAGCTTCTGAAACTTGCACCAATAGGAAGACAATCACCAAAGATGCATTCCCCCCAAAAAGGCATATCCTCCAACACCCACCCAATGTGTGGCTATGAAAAGTAGGGGGAAGGAAAAACCTCACAGAAGGCCTCAGAGAGTTATGGGATTTGAGAGATTTGAACTAGGAGAGAGATTTCCTCCCACAGAATATAAACAAATGTTAATGCAAGAATCCTCCCCCTGAGTGCAGAAGAATCTCCCTCTGTTTGGCCATCGCTGCTGTGAACTGGTGATAGCTGTGTGTCTCCCATTCTTCTGAATGAGAATTTTTATTGCAATGTGACTTCACTACTAAACGAGGGCCAATAACTCTCAAACTCTTTTTCAGCAGAGTTGGGAAAGGGATGCAATCTACGGATTCCACCATATAGGTCAGGGTTACCCAAAGAAGCTGAGATTGCAGAGGCAACATGGGAAAAAATATCGAGAAGTACAGAGAATGATTAAAGGGCCCATTGATGGCAAATCTCAGAAAGTGTCAGTAAAAATCCAATTATGAAACTGAGGGTCTCACCTTGAACTTCAAAAGATACATCCCTGTTTGCACCAAGTGTGAAATACAGTGTGAACAGGAAGAGCCGCAGAAGCCTTCCTGAGCTTGACCTGGTCCAGAAAAACAGAAGAGACAGAGCTATGCAGAGAGGGACACAGACGGGCCGGGTCTGCAGGGGGCGCTCCGCCTCACTGGCAGCAGGAAAGAGGGGCGTCTTGGCACGTGCGGCCAGAAAGGTTACCGGCTTCTCCCTGCTCTCCTCTTCCAGCCCCCGGGGAAAGTTCAGCAGAGAGCTAGTCCAGGGATATCCAGTGTGTTTGGCATCAAAAGAAATGCTCGGCATGAAGATAAAGCTTCCATTTAAAAAAAAAAAAGTGAAAGAGCAGCAAAACTTACCAGTGAATGAAAGACACTCGGCAGAAAGATGCTGCCCCAACCAGACAAAACCGTAAGCAAGGGTGAAGTAATTGCCTCTCAGAATCATCAGAGAAACCACAAAGATGCAGGAAATCAGGGAGAAGATGACGAGGTAACAAGTGTAGATGAGATGTGAGCTAAGCTAATGGAATCCAGGGAAAAAATAGCAAAGAATAAAGTCCCCTAATGATCACAGTAATGAAAATAAAATTGGAAGACGCACATGGAGGAGGTAAGCACTGTGAAAACACGCACACACACACAAAGAAGAGAGGACGGAATCAAGCAAGTGACACGACCCAGCTCCCAGAGTAACGGAAATAAAAAGTGAACAAAGGGGGCCTAGTTAAACTTAAAACTTTTGCACAGTGAAGGACACTATAAGCAAGGTGAAAAGGCAGCCTTCAGAACGGGAGAGATAGTAGCAAATTAAACAACTGCAAGAAATTAGTCTCCAAAATATACAAGCAGCTCATGCAGCTCAATTCCAAAAAAATAAATGACCCAATCAAAAAGTGGGCCAAAGAACTTAATGGACATTTCTCCAAAGAAGACATACAGATGGCTATCAAACACATGAAAAGATGCTCAACATCACTCATTATCACAGAAATGCAAATCAAAACCACAATGAGGTACCATCTCACCCCAGTCAGAATGGCTGCGATCCAAAAGTCTACAAACAATAAATGCTGGAGAGGGTGTGGAGAAAAGGGAACCCTCTTAAACTGTTGGTGGGAATGCAAACTAGTACAGCCACTATGGAGAACAGTGTGGAGATTCCTTAAAAAACTGGAAATAGAACTGCCATACAATCCAGCAATCCGACTGCTGGGCATACACAGTGAGGAAACCAGAATTGAAGGAGACACGTGTACCCCAATGTTCATCGCAGGACTGTTTACAATAGCCAGGACATGGAAGCAACCTAGATGTGCATCAGCAGATGAATGGATAAGAAAGCTGTGGTACATATACACAATGGAATATTACTCGGCCATTAAAAAGAATGCATTTGAGTCAGTTCTGATGAGATGGATGAAACTGGAGCCTATTATAGAAAGTGCAAGTAAGTCAGAAAGAAAAACAATATATTGTATAATATATAATACAGTATATTAACACATATATGCGGAATTTAGAAAGACAATAAGCCTATATGCAGGACAGCGAAGGAGACACAGATGTATAGAACAGTCTATTGGACTCTGCGAGAGAAGGCGAGGGTGGGATGATTTGAGAGAATAGCATTGAAACTTGTATATTATCATATGTGAGACAGATGACCAGTGCAAGTTCAATGCATGAAGCTGGCCACTCAAAGCAGGTGCACTGGGATGACCCTGAGGGGCTCGTCCTGAGGGGGTGGGGAGGGAGGTGAGAAGGGGGTTCAGGATGGGGGACACACGTGCACCCATGGCTGATTCATGTCAATAAATGGCAAAGACCATCACAATATTGTAATTAGCCTCCAATTAAAATAAATAATTTAAAAAAAGAAATTGAAAGCCAATTTTAAGGGTTAAAAAGGAGTTCAGGGAAGATACTAGTATAGAAGACATGGAAAGAAGTAATGATAGATGTACAATTGGAATCCCTAAAGAACAGAGCCCAGACCATACAGCGGAGAAAATGTTTCAAAATGACAATCGAGACAGCTTTCCTGAAATAAAAGGGACAAAACCTAGTAGCTTTATCAGACGAATGATAAAGAAATAATGTTTTGAGTAGCTGAGCAGAAAGATCAAGTCAGTTATACTGATAAAAGGGGGGAAATTGCCTGGCGTTAGGTTTCTCCACCAGTGCATAAGCAGAGGGGGAAACAGAGTAACCAACACGATCCTTAAAAAACAATGCGAGTCACAGATTTCATTTCCAGCCAAACTGCCCTTCAAGTGTAAGGCTGCTGCTGCTAAGTCGCTTCAGTCGTGTCCGACTCTGTGCGACCCCATAGACGGCAGCCCACTAGGCTCCCCATCCCTGGGATTCTCCAGGCAAGAACACTGGAGTGGGTTGCCATTTCCTTCTCCAATGTATTAAAGTGAAAAGTCAAAGTGAAGTCGCTCAGTCATATCAGACTCTTAGCAACGCCATGGACTGCAGCCTACCAGGCTCCTCCATCCATGAGACTTTCCAGGCAAGAGTACTGGAGTGGGGTGCCATTTCCTTCTCCAATCATGAAAGGAAAAGTGAAGTCGCTCAGTCGTGTCTGACTCTTAGTGACCCCATGGACTGCAGCTCACCAGGCTCCTCCGTCCATGGGATTTTCCAGGCAAGTGTAAGGCTACCATCCGACAATACAAACACCCAGGGAATATTGCTCCCAGGAGCCATTCTTAAGGTTCAGCCAAGCAAGTGAAGATTGACAAAAGCAATGGCAAAACCACGGTGTAAACCGTGGCTAGAGATGAACACTGACAATATTCAAGCGCAGAACTATGACTAACACAATGGGAGTACCCAGGCAGCAGAACAGAATGTGAAATATACACCCTGATGTCACAGAATGATACAGTGAGTAATAATTGATAGCGGAAGAGGAAAAGGAGTTGAGATGCTGAGTAAGTTCCCTGACTGCATTATATATGACCGCTGAGATCCAAGAGTTATTATTTAAAGTGGGCAAGTCGTCTGACAGAAGCTTAAGCATATTTAATGATGTAAAAGTAAACACTGATAGGAAGGCCTCAACTGAAACTGTGTGGTGGAGAAAGAGATGTCATCACCCATAACAGAGGGCTAATAAATACTGCTTAAAGATTTGAACCCTAAGGTTATTATATGCGATTATAATTATGACGTTAACCCCTATGACAAACCAATTAACACCTAGGACAAAAATACAAGACTCCCCGAGGATCAGATAAAAGACACACAGAAATACAATGAGAACAAAAACTGGTGCAGGAAGTAAGTAATCAGAGCTCACCTTATGATCAGCTGTGAAGAGCATTTACCCAGCAAAGTAATGCAAACATTCACTTTTGATCTAATTAAACCACAGGGAAGGAAGGAGGACGGGAAGACAGCCCTTCTACGGTGAGCAGGGATGAGGAAAGGGAACTAATTCCTCATCTTCCTCAATGGGAAGTCAAGAAATCATCACTAAAATCAAATTCGGCAAGTGCAGCACAATTGTGATATTTAAAGGCATGGAGATGAATATCAAAATAAGCAAGGAAAAGGGATGAAAGCAATGTATCCAGGGGAGGTTAAAAAAAGAGAGAAGGCCAGAGACTACTGTTTTTCATAACAAACTTTGTAGAACAGTTTGGTGCCTTCATGAATAACTTGAATAAGTACACTTTTAAAAAAGGAATTTCAACTCAGCTGAGCAATCTGAGTTCAACTGACCAATTCAGAGATTGATTTTTTTTCACTTTAACCTTCCCATGAGGTCCATTTAAACTAAAGGTCCCCTAGACTTTCATTTTGAAAACTGAAACAGTTCATCCTACTTTGGCTTTTATTGAGAGCCACCACACAAGTACTGTGATACTTTGACAATGTTTGGGAAGCCTCCTCTGAGGCCCCAGCAGTCTCGTATTCTATGCGGACAAACTGTTGATTTTAGTGCCATTTTTCAGGAGGGCCTGCGGGGAAAAGACGCTCGCAAACACTCGGATACCTATGGTGGTGATGACAGTCCCAGCAAAGAAAAAGGCGCTTCCGAGGTCCCAGTGGCTGCTGCTGTTGGAAGAGTTTCCTACTGGGCTCACTCCTGCGTTGTCAGCGTCAAGAGCGTGCTGCAAGGAAAGTGAGAGAGCGTGAGACTCGGTTAAGAAGTTTATCAAGATTCCCTTGCTCAAGAACCTGCAGTGATCTCTAGACGACAGGTTATGCAGACAAAAGTACAGTCACAGAGTGAAATACTACAGTTAGAGAGGAAAGCGCAGCCCGGAACCGCACCACGTGCGCTGGACCGCACAGCACCAAACCTGCGCTGAACACCTGACTCGACTGCAGCTTCAGCCTGCTCCAGAAACGTGATCTTTTTAATACTTATTCTCTTTCGGTGAAGTGTCGTTGAGTCACAATACTATGTTAGTTTCAGGTGTACAGCAAGGTGATTCAGTCTCTTTTTTTTATTGTATTCCATTACAGGTCCTTACAAGAATACAGCTCCATGTGCTAAATCCCTCTGCTCATCTATTTTATGCACAGTAGTCTGCATCAGTTAACCCCATGCTCCTCATTTGTCCCTTCGGTAACCACAACTTTGCTTTCTGTGTCTGTGACTCTATTTCTGCCTTATATATAGACTCTTTTGTATTATCTTTAGATGCCACATATAAATGATATCGGGCTTTCCAGGTGGTGCTACTGGTAAAGAACCTGCCTGCCAACGCGGGAGACACAGGAGACGCAAATTCAATTCCTGGTCGGGAAGACCTCCTGAAGAAAGAAAGAGCAACCCACTTCAGTCTTCTTGCCTGAAGAATCCCACGGACAGAGGAGCCTGGCGGGCTACAGTCCATAGGGTCACAAAGAGTCGGACACGACTGAAGCTACTTAGCACACACACATAAATGACATGTGCTATTTATCTTTCTCTGTCTGAGTTATTTCACTAAATGTGACATTTTTTTCATAATAGTTCTCTGTCCTATAAAAACCGTCCATTTTGTACAGACCCTGGGACCATGCCTCCAGATGCTAGATGAGATCTGCCCAATTCATAAATCATTGAGTAAAGCCAATTAGATCTTCAAATCTACTTAGAATTTTTTATAACACTATACACTCACTTATTAAAAGTAAAAAATTAGTTTTAAATGGGAGGGGAACCTGATATATACTATATTGTCATTTATGTAAAATTTGCAGGTGTAGGATTCCCAGGTGGCTCAGTGGTAAAGAACCCATCTGCCAGTGCAGGAGACATGAGAGACACGGGTTCAGTCCCTAGTCGGGAAGATCCCCCAGAGAAAGGCGTGGCAACCCACTCCAGTATTCTTGCCTGGAGAATCCCACAGACAGAGGAGCCTGGTGGGCTGCGGCCCATAGGACCACAAAGGCTGCAAAGGACACGAGTGAAGCGACTCAGCACACACGCACAGGTTACGCAGAACGCACAGGTCTTGAGTATCCATGGAAGGCGGTCTGTGAGGACTGGCCCCCAAAGCGGCCGTTCTTGGAAGATGGGATTTCAGTTCCTTTCTGCTCTTGCCTGTTGTGTTGGACTGGTTTCCCCTGAGCTGGTTTTGGGAGTTGGGAGCTGGGACCTCAGAACCTCGGGCAAGTTATGTTCACCCCTCTCAGCCTAGGTTTCCTCATCTGCAAACTGGAGGTGATAACTCCTCCCCCCACAGAGTTATTGTGAGGATGAAGTTAGATGATCGATGTAACACGCTTAACCAGGTGCCCAGCACTGGAGCAAGGCTTAACAAAGAGCTGCCAACTGTGTCCCCCTAACACACACACACACATGCACACACACATACCTCCTTTTTAAAATAAATGACAGTGACTCCTCACTGGCTACTGGATTTGTAATTTCATACACCTTAAAATTCCCAATGACTTGGCCACACCGACGTGCCAACCCCAGCTCACATGACTGGAAAAGCCTTCAGCCCTGGGCAGGACACTCTAGGAGACATCCCCTCGTACTCCTGAACCTCTGCTTTGCTCTCCCACAAAGGTGCCCCTCCTTTAGGGTCTAATCTGGGCCCCAATTCTTCCAGGAGGTTGTTTGTTCAGGTTCCACCCCCATGGACGGCCTAGGCCCAGGACTTATACCTCTTCATCACATACACGTCACGGGTCTTTGATCACACATCCGCTGCTGAAGATCCTTCCAGAGTATCAGTGTGCACAGAACAAGGTGGACAATCCCTCCGCAGCTCTTCCCAAGTGGGCCCTGTCAACCTCTTTCAAGCCAAGGGAGAGGGGAGGAGGAGATTTTAAGCAGGTGAGCCGTGGTGAAGAAGGGACAGCTGGGGGCTGCAGAGGGAGGTGACAGAAACAGGAGCTACTTCTAGAAAGGAAGATACTCCACTCTCTGCCAAAAACTGTAATAACCGCACGTGGATACTGCCAGACACAATTAACATTGAGATGTGAGTATATTCATCCTAAATAATGGCCATTAAGCTTTGTTAACGGAGAAGGCAGTGGCACCCCACTCCACTACTCTTGCCTGGAAAATCCCATGGATGGAGGAGCCTGGTAGGCTGCAGTCCATGGGGTCACTGAGGGTCGGACACGACTGAGCGACTTCACTTTTCTTTTCTTCACTGAGCTTTTCACTTTCATGCGTTGGAGAACGAAATGGCAACCCACTCCAGTGTTCTTGCCTGGAGGAGCCTAGGGACGGAGGAGCCTGGTGGGCTGCCGTCTATGGGGTCGCACAGAGTTGGACACGACTGAAGTGACTTAGCAGCAGCTTAGCAGCAGCAAGCTTTGTTAAAACGGGCAGACAGTGGTTGCCACAAATTAGATGACAACTGAAAAAGCCAACCATTGTTAGTTACATTTTGCCTTCACTGATCTGAGATATTTCCAACTCTTAAGACCAGGGATCAACCCATTTCCAGAAAAAGCCAGACAGTAAATATGCTAGGTTTTGCGGGCCACATGTGGTTTCTGCTGTGTAGTTTTCCTATCTTTTTATAGCCCTTTAAATATGCAAAACCATTCTTAGCTCACAGTTGTACATAAACAGGCTGCTGACTGCATTTGGAAAATTGTTCGATCCCTGGGTTGGAAAGATCCCCTGGAGAAGGGAAAGGCTACCCACTCCAGTATTCTGGCCTGGAGAATCCCATGGACTATTCCATGGGATCACAAAGAGTCGGACACGACTGAGTGACTTTCACTTCACACTTCACTAGACAGTTGACAAAAGGAAAAAACCTCTTTTGTTCAAGTCTTTACTCTTTCCTGCCTCTAAGAACATGAAATATTACACTAGCCACTGTTTCTAACATAAACCTGGCAGCCCAAAACTGAAAATCCAGCTGCATGGAACGTGTCTTTGCCCGTGGTTTAAATCAGCCTAATCTGCAAAGGTCACTTCTTCACTGGTGGCTCTGCAATCCTCTGCTTCAGACAGAAGACAGAGGCTGAGTTCTTTCTGCTGGTAAAATACCCATTTTCACTCTCCTGTGAGTGCCATCAGACCAACACAGGCCTTAAGCTTTGTTTATCTCTTCATCATCGATTCAGCTCTGATGGGCCCACCTCAGAGACAGCTCTAGAGCCCAGTCACTTGAGTGGCCTCAGATCACAGCATCAATACCTAATATTTACAACTTCTATGCAGCTGTGAAAAGAGTTTGGGTTCAATCCATCCTCACTGCGCTAAGGACGGCACGCTGACATCCAAAACAGACCCAGTGCCGCATATAGACAGATTTGCAGCAAAGACAAGCAAGGGTAATTATTGGCTTCATCAAAAAAAAAAAAAAAATCCAACATAAGATTCCTTTTCAAGTTTCTTTTCTCTGAATTATGCAATTGATAAATATTTAATGTTTACATATGTAACCCTCAAGGAAAGTATCTATCACTTGAAAGGAAAGGAAATTAACATTGGTTCAGTGTTGAGTTAACATTGCATTGAGGCAGGTCCTCTAGAAGCATTCTTGCCTTTAATCCCTTCCACAACCTGTGTGTTATTCTATTCTATTCTTTCTACACTTGTGAGCACGTCATATTACCTCTCTTTTTCAAGATACGGAAACAGGCTCAGGAATGTCAAGTACCCCGTCTGCGGTCACACAGCCAGGAAGAAGAGGGTTCAGAATTCAAGCCTAGACTGATCCAAAGCCCTGGTTTTGCCCTTTCTTCTGCATACGGTACCCCGAACACAATCACACTAACCGACCCTGTGCTCTCCTCCAGACACAGAGGAGGGAGAAGGCTTGTCACTGTCCAAGAATTTAGACAGAAGAGACCTCCCAAGTGGTCATTTCTTTCTTCTTTTTTGGCTACACTGTGTGGCTTGTGGGGTCTTGGTTTACCGACCGAGGATCGAACCCATGACCCTTGCACTGCCAGCGAGGAGTCCTAACCACTGGACCACCAAGGAAGGCCCAAGCAGTCATTTCTAACTAGACTGCTTCCTTGAACATGTCGACAGAGCATCAGACTTTACCGGACTGCTGCAGCGGATGAGAGCTCCACGGCTCAGCACTAAAAATTTAAAGAATACGTAAAAACTGGGAAAAGTGGATTTTAGAGCCTGAGGGAGGGAAGAGAGAAAAGAGAGGGAAAGCACTGGGGGAATAAAAAAGGAAAAGAGGAGAGCAAAACAGACAAGTGTCAATTGAGCTCAGTTACTGCAACGCCCAAGACTTCTAACAAGCAGGTCCAGGCTTTCCTGGCAGCTCAGTGGTAGAGCATCCACCTGGCAACACAGGAGACACGGTTCAATCCCTGATCTGAAAGGGCCCCACGTGCCAGCAAGAAGCTAAGCCTGTGCACCACAGATACTGAGCCACAGGCTGCGACTGCTGAGCCCCACTCGCCAAGAGCTTCTCTGCAACAAGAGAAGCCACTGCGGTGAGAAGCCCACAAACCATAACAGAGTAGCCCTTGCTCTGCTAGAGAAAGCCCTCGTGGCAACAAGGACCAGCACAGCCAGAAACAGGCAAATAATTGTTTAAATAAAGCAGGTCCATCTGGTACCCAAGTTTAACTTGCTTCAGATCTCAGATGTAAATCCCTCTCTTGTGCCCCCAAGTCTTCAGTAAAGTGGGCTCTACAAGCAGATGCCTTGGGGAAGTGAGTTTAAATATAAGGGTACAGGGGGCTAGAATATGATTTACAACCAGAAGCAAGCAGGAGAAAAAGAAGGTCTCTCACAAGTCACCAAGCTCTTGGTAAGACGAGAGGATCCCCCAGCCCAGGAATGAGGTGTGATACTGTCTAGATCTTTTAGATCAGAAAGACTCCAGCAAACAACCAGGATTAAAAGGAATCCACAATCTGTAGGTTATATACTTACAGGGAAAACCAGTATAAATGGACTGCTATCACTTGAATCAATGGCATCATTTTAAACTCCATATTACCGATAGAATTCATAATTCTAACTTTATTAGATTTCTAAAGTATTTTCTAATAATCTTAGTTGTTTGAACTCAAGTAAAGGCTATTAAAATGAAAAGCAGTTGCTTTTAAGTTTTTTTTCCCTCTCCATGCAGGCTACAAAAGCGAAGATAAGCCAGCTCATTAGAAATGTCCAAGCACGTTGCTGATGAAATGACAAAACTGAGCCACAGTCTGGCTTGAAAGATCAGTTATAGGTTCGAGGTTCAACTCCCATCAGCATCATTTAAAGCCACAATCTCAGGCTCAAGGAGCGTCATGTGTTCACAGGTTCACCCACAACCAAGTTCAGAGAGGTCTTCTGAAAATCACAAGGAGATAATTATACTAGATGGGATGTGAGAGTTTCAAGGAGAGCATACTATAAATTAGAAGGCATCACTTTAAAATTTAATTCTACCCCTTTTTGAATTTCCTTTATAGCCTGTAAGTTAGAATTTCCAATACCCACCCAGCAAGGGATTCATAGATGAATGCTTCAGTCAATAGGAAATGAGTGAACAAACTATAGTAATAAATGTAGGCACATGGTATTCCCAGCAGTGTGAAGGGAAAGCAACTTATTTCTTTGTAATACAGACAAACATAAGAAAGCAACCCAACACCAAGAAATACAATGATTGTTCTGTGTCTAAAAAGCAGGTGAGTGAGAAGGTGATGGCATTGGTTAGTGTGCTGACGTCAAAGAGGCAAAACGGTGCCGCTGGCAAGGATCCGTCTGCCAGTCGGGAAATGTAAGAGACACGGGTTCAATCCCTGGGTCGGGAAGATCCCCTGGAGTAGGAAGTGGCAACCCGCTCCAGTATTCTTGCCTGGAAAATCCCGTGGACAGAGAAGCCTGGTGGGCAACAGTCCATGGGGTCACAAAGAGTCGGACCCGACTGAATGTGAACACGTACGGATCTAAAAGAATCTGTTTCTAACTTATTTACAAAACAGAAACATACTCACAGATTTGGGAATCAAACTTAAGGTTACCAAAGGGGAAACCTGGGGAGAGGTGATAAATTAGGAGCTTGGGATTAACATATACACACTACTGTATATATAAAATAATCAATAAGGACCTAGTGGACAGCACAGGAACACTGCTCAATATTCTGTAATAACCTATATGGGAAAAGAATCTGAAAAAGAATGGAGAGTCTTGAGTCACAGCAAAGTGAATCAGATATATGTATAGCATTGCGTGCAGACATGAGTGCTCAGTCATGCCCAACTCATGACTTCCCTGGTGGCTCAGACGGTAAAGCGTCTGCCTATGGTGTGGGAGACCTGGGTTCGACCCCTGGGTCAGGAAGATCCTCTGGAGAAGGAAATGGCAACCCACTCCAGTACTCTTGCCTGGAAAATCCCATGGACGGAGGAGCGCAGCAGGCTACAGTCCATGGGGTCTCAAAGAGTCACACACAACTGAGCAACTTCACTGCACTTCAAGCCCAACAGGCTCCTCTGTCCACGGGATTTTTCAGGCAAGAGTACTGGAGTGGGTTGCCCTTTCCTTCTCTAGGGGATCTTCCCGACAGGGATCGAACCCACCTCTCCTGGATCTCCTGCATCAACAGGCAGATTCTTTACCACTGAGCTACCTGGAAAGTCCATACACACACACACATACACACACATCTCCATATCTCCATTCTTTTTCAGATTCTTTTCCCATAGACGTTATTACAGAATATTCATATGTATAGTAGTGTATATATACACTATATAGTGTATATTACATACATAGTGTGTAATGTATTACACACATAATATAGTGTATTACACACATATATAGAGTGTGTAACAGAGACGTTAGCTAATGCCATGGTCATCATTTTGCAATAAATTCGTGTATCAAATAAATACGTGGTAAACTTTCAACTTCCACCATATTAAAATGTCAATTTAATCTCAACGAAACTGGAAAACAAGTGAGTAAAGGACTCTCCTCCCTTCCTGCCCCCTCCACCCCCCACCTCTCCTGCATCAGGACCCCCAGAAAGGGGAACAGGGAGACTGCAGCCTCTCACAGAGGAGGCAGGTCTGAGGCTGACGGGAAGGAGGGGGCGTGAAGAGCCCCCGGAGGCGCGCCACCAGGCTCCCCGAGCCGGCGTCCCTCGGGGCAAGGCCGGGCTGCGTAAATCAGAGTTTCAGGCAGTTCGCGATACCATGGTGAGCTTTAGTGCTGCTCCAGGATGAACCACGGCCCTCAGGGGACCACTAACTGTCTGTGGCTTTTCTCCTGTGATCTGTGCACCCCGTGAGATCATCTGTTTCTCTGTTTCCTCACGTGACACCGGGAGGAAGACAGACAGAGGTGGAGCAGCCATCACTCGGCTTGTCTGAGACTGAGGAAGGCGGCCGACCAGAGGCATCCGCACCAACGCCAACGACCGCAGGCAGGTTTGATTTAGTGTCCACACGCGCAGACGCAGAGCGGCTCAGGTCATGAGTCAGCCGGACTGCAGGACACGCAGTCTTCTTACTGATGCTTACAGCTCGGGGACAAAGGAAAGGACCTCGTCCGAGGGCACAGGGTGGCTCCAGGCCTTCGCGTTCTGCATGTCAGGAGGGCACAGTCAGCAAAGGGATTTAGGAAGGAGATATTCAGCCAGGGGTCGAGGCAAGATGGGCGGGGGGGAAGTGGTTTCATAAATGTCCTCAGAGCAGGCGCACTTTCACCATTAGTGGAGAGAAGGAAAGCCACAAGCCCTGGGAGACCGAGAAAGGCGGTGGGTACCCACAGTCATCACAGCTCAGAAGTGCCCCTAATGACTCCAAGCCCCACAACAGGGTACAGCATCACCTCGCACATCTGCGGCGGAGGGGCCCCAGGTGAGAAGGGGAAGTACGAAATTAATCTGTTTGCCATGGTAGGTTTTTTATTTCTCCTGCTTCAGAAGCATTTCACATATCAATATTTCAGCAGCAGAAGTGAATGGAAAGGCTGCTTCACATCCCAGGGCAGAACCACACCATATACGTCCTTCAGACAACAGTGGGGAGCCACCTCCCAGCGAGGCACCTCTTGATTCCAAGAAGTCCTCAGCGCAGAAAAAGAGTATAAGCACTTCATATATTCCTCTTGCAACGGGGAAAGTTTACGGGTAAAGTGCACACATCTAGCCCGTGCAAGGTATTCGGCTTCCCCGAGCCTCGGTTTTCTGGTCTTTAAAATGAAGGAGGGGCTTCCCTGGTGGACCAGTGGCTAGGACTCTGTGCTCCCAGTGCCGGGGGGCCTGGGTTCAATTCCTGGTCAGGGAACTAGCACACACGTGCTGCAACCAAGACTTTGCATGCTGCAACGAAAGACCCCGCATGCTGAGACTAAGACCCAGCGCGGCCACATACATCTATTACAGGTTTTTAAATAAGGGACCCTGCCTTCCAGGGCTGCTGTCAGAACTCTTTGATGGATGTATGACTTCAGACAGCCTGCCCTGTCATCCAGTACCCAATGACGTTAATAATAACAGGAATCTAAGTACTTGCCAGTGCGTAGATTAATTCAGTGAACCCTCATGGTGACCTGTGACATAGGCATCCCCCAGGGACACAGGAGACACAGGAACGAGGACCTTGCCCATGATCACACATCTCCTGCCTGGCCAAGCCAGCAAGCGGATGCCCCGCCTTAGCACCCGGAGGATTATCACCCTAAATGCCAGGAAGGCAGCTTCCCTCCATCCTCTGTGGGCCTCTTTCTCCCTATCGCAGATCCTCTTAGCCCAGTTCCCTGCCTCTAGAGAGCAGGCTGCCCCCGTCCTCCAGGAGGAAACACCCCAAAGGTCTACAACAGGTCATGGGAGAGGGAGACTGAGGGACACGGTCCCCACCTCCCACCCGAGCAGACGGCCAGTGCAGCAGACGGGCCTGTGCTGGTCGAGCAGACCAGCCATCCTAACAGACTCACCGCCTCAGCGTCTCCCATCAACAAACCTTCCCCAAGACCTGCGTGTGCTGCATGCCCTGTCACTCAGTCATGTCTGACTCTCTGCAACCCCACGGACTGAAGCCCACCAGGCTCCTCTGTCCATGGGATTCTCCAGGCAAGAATGCTGGAGTGGGTAGCCATGCCTCCTCCTGGGGATCTTCCCACCCAGGAACCAGGCATAAAAAGGCAGCGCGAGCGCCTTCAGTGCCATGGGGGATACAAGGGTGCTGTTTACTTTCCTGCTGCCCTGAGTATCCAGTTGTGCGCAAATATTAGCCTTTCCTCGAGTCCCCAGGGGATCCAGGCAGCAGGCTTTCATCAGCGCTTTATTTACAGCCTGGTGATAAATGTACAGAGAGGGCCACCTGCAGACTGGACAGCAGGAGCAGAGAATCTGTTTGAAGAACAAGAGAGACAAACCCAACGTGAGCTGAACAGCCCATCCAGAGCTACGGTCTGAGCAAGCGAGCTTTTCTCGCTACCATTACTAGCCATTTCTCTGGGGGGGAAAGTTCTATAACTCGGTTCCTTAGCACCTGGGAATATATTTATGACTCACCTAGTCAAACAGTCATGTGGGACCAAGATACATTGGGAGGAGCCCTTCTACCTTTCAAACTGTGCCTTACCACACAGAATTAGTTTTCTCTCTCTGACTACATGCAAGGATGAAATAAGAGAAATCTGAAAGCATCCAGTACCCTAAGGAGGCAGAGATACATGTGTCTGCTCTGAAAAGATCAATACACTTTCAGACGAACTAACTGTCACTCTTTCATCTCAGTTTGGACTCAGCCTCTCCAGACTGAGAAACAAATTTGCCAAGTGACGTTGAAAAATCACTCTGGTCCTAAGGAGAATGTCTGAAGCATGCCCCACTCTCTCTGCATTTGAGATTATTCCTATCAAAGATGATTCTACCCAATTTCTGGGGAAATATATATATATATATATATTTTTTTTTCCCCCACTGGGCTAGAAAAGCAGCTCCTGGAATTCTGATTCATTGCTGTGTGAGCGAAATCCAAGAGGATTATTCCTTCCATCACCACTGCACTGGAGAGAACTTGAGATTTAACAGATGATTAATCACGTCATGAAAAAGGGATGTTTCTGCTATCTTGCGCTCATTGTAGCTTTGTGAATGGAGCGCTTCCTGCCATATCAATAAACAAGGATGTCACAGTCTTCCTCAATTCCAGCCCTCCACAGGTGACTTTCTGAACCCAGGGAGAACCATGCTTGCTATCAGGTAGCCATCGAGCTGCCACAAGCTGCCATCACTCCCTAAGGTGAGCAAGGAACTAAGGATGTGAATGATCAGATCCCAGGATGCTGGCCCCAGAGAGCTGAGATGCACACGAAAGGAATGATTTCAGGACCCCCAGACTCTTGTATCTAAATTCCTTAACTTGAGATGTCTTGTTTTTGTTCAGTCACTCAGTCATGTCCAACTCTTTGCAACCCCATGGACTGCAGCACATCAGGCTTCCCTGTCCATCACCAACTCCTGGAGTTTACTCAAACTCATGTCCATCGAGTCTGTGATGCCATCCAACCATCTCATCCTCTGTCGTCCCCTTCTCTTCCCACCTTCAATCTCGCCCAGCATCAGAGTCTTTCCCAGTGAATCAGCTCTTTGCATCAGGTGGCCAAAGTATTTGAGCTTCAGCTTCAGCATCATACCTTCCAATGAACATTCAGGGTTCATTTCCTTTAGGATGGACTGGTTGCATCTCCTTGCAGTCCAAAGGACTCTCAAGAGTCTTCTCCAACACCACAGTTCAAAAGCATCGATTCTTCAGTGCTCAGTCTTCTCTATGAGATACCTGGTTTTCCTAAATTAGCAATAATCTTTCAGTGTTCAGACTACCTGCCCCTTGCTGCAAACTTCTATGTAACATGACTCCTCTCCCACCTCTTTGGAACAGTTCTCTCGGAGTTACTTGAGACTCCTGGGCTTGAAGTCCTAAAAATTCCCACCAAATAAAACATAACTCGCAACTTCCAGGCTGTGACTACTTTCTAAGTCAACAGTTTTCTGCCTGTACTCTTTCTTACTCTTGAGTGCTCCATATTAATCCCCAATTAATATTTCATTTCCTGTGTCCCTTAGAAAATGAATCAGTGCTTACCAGCACCTCTCTCGGATGAGCGGCTTGATGTGTGGGCAGACCGGGAACAGAAACAGCCCCAGAGGCTCTGAAGAAAGCTCAAGAACGTTCATGAAAACATTCATAGGAGCCAGGATCTACAATATGCCTCCTTAGCTTATTCAACCCGAACAAAAACCCTGTAATAACAAATCCTATTATCATTCCCATTGTTTATAAGTGAAGCGATGGAAATAAAGAAATGCACCCACTTTGTAGTAGTTAGCAGGCAACAGAGCTGGGCCTGGTTGCAAGTCCACCTTTGACTCTGGCCTTCTCCTGTCTCCCACAGACAACTCTCTGCCCACCTCGCAAAGCTCTTTGCTAAAGCTTATCTGAGACATCAACTTCTTCCACCTGAAAAAAGGCAGCATGGAGAAGTATGGAGAATTTGTACTTCTGATCCTCCTTTTTCACAAGACAAAAGGCTAAACCCACCTTCTCCAGTAAGGCTAGCGCTCATCAACCAGCTTTGCATCTCTTCTGCTCATTTCTACCAAGAAGGGAGGGAAAAGGCATGTTCTCCTTGAAGATGGATAAGCAACCCTCAACTTCAGACTTAAACGATACATTGTGTACTGTGGTTCTTAAATAGAATCTGTTGACTCAGCCCAACACCCTTACATGCAGATGCAAGGCCATGTCCCTTGAGAGCATGACCAACAGATAATGATTCCTTTCCGTGGTCTTCTCACAGGAGAATGAGGTCCTTCTGGGGCTTCCCCAGGCTGAGTTGGAGACTCCTGCTCTGTGAATAGGGGCCTGAGCACTTTCTTACCTTCCAGCACCAATTACACTGGACTCTTAACAACCGGCCTCAAGCCACCTCAGTTTCCCCAACAGGGGCAGACCATCCTGGTGAAAAGGCAGGGGGTTTGGAGTCAGACTGCCTGTGTCCAGAGCCCAGTTCTACCTGCCTCTTAAGCTTGGGCAAATTATCTAACTTGTCTGCTCCTCAGTTGCTTACCCCTACCTCAAACGATCATTGTAAAGACTAAATAACAAGTAAACTTTAGAGCAGTATGTGGCCACAGTAATACTGTATAAGTGAGCTAGTGAGACAATGAATTCTGGGCTAGAAGCTTCTGAAGAACAGGGAGTAGGCATCTTGCATCATCTTTATTTTATTTTTCTAATCGTCAGAGTCTAACACAGTACCTACAAATTCATGTCCTCTGAGTCTATCTGATGCTATCTAATCATGTGATCCTCTGCCACCCTCTTCTCCTTTTGCCTTCAGTCTTTCCCAGCATCAGGGTCTTTTCCAATGAGTCAGCTGTTTGCATCAGGTGGCCAAAGTACTGGAGTTTCAGCTTCAGCCTCAGTCCTTCCAGTGAATATTCAAGACTGATTTCCTTTAGGATGGACTGGTTGGATTTCCTTGTTGTCCAAGGGACTCACAAGAGTCTTCTCCAACACCACAGTTCAAAAGCATCAATTCTTCAGCACTCATTGTCCTCAGGGTCCAACTCTCACATCCATTTCACACACTGCTGGAAAAACCATAGCTTTGACTGTATGGATCTTTGTTGGCAAAGCAATGTCTCTGCTTTCTAATATGTTGTCTAGATTGGTCAGAGCTTTCCTTCCAAGAAACAAGTGTCTTTGAACGTCATGGCTGCAGCCACTGCCTACAGTGATTATGGAGCCCCAGAAAATAAAATCTGTCCCTGCCTCTACTTTTCCCCCATCTATCTGCCATGAAGTGATGGGACTGGAGGCCATGATTTTGGTTTTTGAATGTTGAGTTTTAAGCCAGCTTTTCCACCATCCTCTTTCTCCCTCATCAAGAAGCTCTTTCATTCCTCCTCGCTTTGTGCCGTTAGAGCGGTGTCACTGTGTGTATCACTTATCACTTACACTTACACGGATACATACATTGCATCACTTATGCATCACTTCTCTGTATATCTGAGGTTGTTGATATTTCTCCCGGCAATCTTGATTCCAGCTCATGGTTCATCCAGCCCCGCATTTCGCATGATGTACTCTGCATAGAAGTTAAACAAGCAGGGTGACAATATACAGTCTTGTCGTACTCCTTTCCCAAATTTGAACCTGTCAGTTGTTCTGTATAAGGTTCTAACTGTTCCTCTTGACCTGCATACTGGTTTCTCAGGAGACGAGTAAAGTGGTCTGGTATTCCCATCTCTTTCAGAATTTCCCAAAGTTTGTTCTGATCCACACAGTCAAAGGCTTTAGCCTGGTCAGTGAAGCAGAAGTAGATGTTGAGTGTGAAGTCAAGTGGGCCTTAGGAAGCATCACTACAAACAAAGCTAGTGGAGGTGATGGAATTCCAGCTGAGCTATTTCAAATCCTAAAAGATGATGCGGTTAAAGTGCCACACTCAATATGCCAGCATATTTGGAAAACTCATCAGTGGCCACAGGACTAGAAAAGGTCAGTTTCATTCCAATCCCAAAGGAGAACAATGCCAAAAAATGTTCAAACTACCGTACAATTGCACTTATTTCACATGCTAGAAAAGCAATGCTCAAAATCCTTCAAGCCAAGCTTCAGCTGTACGTGAACCAGGAACTTCCAGATGTACAAGCTAGGTTTAGAAAAGGCAGAGGAACTTAACTATATGCCACTAAAATTTTTTTTAATTACAAATTTTTTTTAATCTTGTTAAGAGAGATTTTTGCTTCACTTTAAACAAGGAACAAACACATGCACATCTGTAGATAAAAGTGGATACTACAGCAATCATTTCTGGGTTTTGTTTTATTTTTATGAGAGTGTTTTTAGAACACTGACTTCACATTTGCAAATTCCTAGCATCATGCCAATTGCCATTAGCTCTTTAATCTCTGGCTTAAAAGCTTTAGATCTTCTTCACTAAACCGTGATGGAATCAACAACCCCAGGGATATAAACAATAATAGTAATGAAGTGGGAGCCTGCAGAGACAGGCCGGAGGCTGCAGGCCCTTCTTCCACACAGTGAACAATCTTCCGCATGGCCGCCTGGCTGGAGAAAGGGCAGTGCCTTCTGACTTCTGGGCAATGGCCGGGAGAGTGGCTTCAGCTCACCCAAGCTGCATCTTTGGGCACAAAGAACCCGATCCTGCATTCACCAGAGGTCACCTGCTGCCTTGGCTGTGGTCCAGACTTCCTGCACAAAAGGCTGCTTGGGTAATGACCCCGAGGAGTAGGATGGTGTGGGAAGGAGGCTCAACAGGGAGGAGATGCACGGATGCACACAGCTGATTCACGCTGCTGGACAGCAGAAATGAACACAACACCGTAAAGTAATTACCCTCCAATTAAAAAAAAAAAAAATGGCCACTTGGAAGAAGGGAGGGCCCAGGTCATGGAAGGAGAAGGCTGATCCTGCTGTGAACTCGGCTCACGGCAAGGATTTCCACAGGCCGCTGAGTGCCTGTCTCAGGAGTAATTCTTTCTCTAAAATTATCATGCTCCTAAGTATGTAAAACTCTGGGGCTTTCAACACCAAAGAGTCTGCTTATGCATAAAGAACACAGACATGTACTCTGGACGACCTGACCGGAAGGAAAAGTCTCTGAGCACACAGAAAGAAATTCGTTTTCCAATTCACTTCTGGAAAGGTCCTAAACGAAGGGCTCTTGGTCTCCAAAACAGATACATAAGCACCACTCATTCAACTGCAAGCATCTGCCATGGACCAGCCACTGTGCCAGGCATAAGGGATATATGGATAAAAGACATAGCCCCAACCTCAAAAAGCTCACAAACCTGGAAAAGAGACCGGTGGGAAAATGGTAAAGAGCCAATAGAGTCTATAAGAGTTGGTCACTCAGTCGTGTCCGACTCTTCGTGATCCCAGGGACTTTAGCCTGCCAGGCTCTTCTGTCCGTGGGATTCTCCAGGCAAGGATACTGAAGTGGGTAGCCAGCCCCTTCTGCAGGATTTCTTCCTGACTAAGGGATTGAACCCAGGTCTCCTGCACTGCAGACAGATTCTTTACTGTCTGAGCCACCAGGGAAGACCCATAGTCTAGCACAGAGGCAAATGTGAGTATCTGATGCTTCCAGGCCAAGCAGGGGACTACCACCATGGACAGGGGCTGGGGGTTCATGAAGGGTTCTTCCTGGACCTAAGTTTTGTCACCTCTGAGGATAAAACAGTTAAGAAATCCAGAGTAGAACACTTAGCAAAGTGCCATAGGTGGCACTCCGTAAATGTTTAGCTGATGAATGGATGACTGGATGACTAAAATCCAGCTCATTACTACAGCCGCTATGCTCCAGTTTTATGTGAGGGGCCAAAATGGCAGTGGATTGATTGATTGGGTCATGTCACCTGCTGCCTGAAACAGTCAGGGCTCTCACAATAAAATCCAACATCAGGCCCTGTGGGGTTTCACCGCTACCTGTCCACAGTGTCTGTCTCCCGTTGCCAACAGAACTCTCCTCTCCTCCCAAGTTCCCAGACATGCTGGCCTCCTTCCACCACGGGGCCCAACCTTCAGCTCCCGCTTCCCGTCTGCTGAGTCAGTTCTGCTCACGTGCCTCCCAGCTCCAGCTACTTTGCTTTTGCAGCCTACATCTGGTTTTTGTTGCTGTTGTTCAGTCACTCCATCCTGTCCGACTCTTTGCAACCTAATGGACTGCAGCACACCAGGCTTCCCGGTCCTTCACTGTCTCTTGGAGTTTGTTCAAATTCTTGTCCACTGAGTCGGTGATGCCATCCAGCCATCTCATCCTCTGTTGTCCCCCTTCTCCTCCTGCCTTCAATCTTTCCCAGCATCAGGGTCTTTTCCAATGAGTCAGCTCTTCACATCAGGTGGACTAAGTATTGGAGTTTCAGCTTCAGCATCAGTCCTTCCAGTGAATATTCAGAGTCGATTTCTATCTGTTTTTATTTATACCTATCTATGTGACAATTGGCATAAGGTTGGCCTCTCCCATTACCAATCAGCAGGGTGACCATGTAATTTATCTTTGAAACAGAGAAACTTTTGAAAGGAAAAGGGGTGCTATTCACAATTATTCCAGGGCTACAAAAGCTGAGATGTTTGACCATCCTAGTTATAAGCTCCAAGACATCGGGGATCATGTCTGTCTTTTATTCACTATCATGTCCCCAGTACTTAGCATAGAGTCTGGCATACAGCAGGCAATCAAAAGATTTGTTGAATTAATGAATGAATGAGTGAGTGAGTGATTTGGGGCAGAAGAGAATGATAAATGTCACAGCCTTGGGGAGTGTTCACGGGTCATTCAGATTAACCAACAGTTCCTGCTTGTGGGGAGAAAGTCTGACAGCTCAAGATCTCTGGCCTTTTGTCTGCAGAATAGCAGCTTCAGTCACCATGACAACGTCAAAGGTCCATGCCCAGGACCACAGCATCCTGCCCAGTCTCTCCTGCAGCTGCTCACACCACAGATTAACTCCTCCTCGACCAGAGAAATGAGTCTCTAGACCAGAGCCCACAGCCCAGCCCCGGCCCTGGCACAGATGCTCTCTGTATGTTGGGAGGGAGCTCTGGGTCGGAAGGTAAGCCCTGACTCTCAGGAAGGAGCTCTCCGATCCTGTGGTTTAAGTGGGTTTTCCTTTAGTCAGGAGGAATTTCTCCTGATACAATTACACATTCTTCAACACCATTGTGTCAAGTCAAGGATAGAGCATGGGCTCACCTATGGGGACCTTATTTTTGACAAAGGAGGCAAGAATATACCGTGGAGAAAAGAGAGGCTCTTCAATCAGTGGTGCTGGGAAAATTAGACAGCTACATGTACTAGAATGAAATTAGAACCCTTCCTAACACCATACACAAAAAGGAACTCAAAATGTATTAAAGACCTAAATGTAAGAGCAGAAACTATAACACTCTTAGAGGAAAACATAGGCAGCTCACTCTTTGACATAAATCGCAGCTAGATTTTCTCTGATCCACCTCCTAGATTAATAGGAATAAAAACAAAAATATACAAATGGGACCTAATAAAGCTTAAAAGTTTTCAAACACCAAAGGAAGCCATAAAAAAGATAAAAAGACAACCCCTAGAATGGAAGAAAATAATTGCAAATGAAGCAACTGACAAACGGTTAATCTACACAATATATAAGCAGCTCCCATAGCTCAATATCAGAAAAACAAACAACCCAATCAAAAAATGGGCAGAAGACCTAAGCAGGCACTTCTTCAAAGAAGACATATAGATGGCCAATAAACCCATGAAAATATGCTCAACATCACTCACCATTAGAAAAATGCAAATCAGAACTACAGTCAGGTATCACCTCACACTAGTCAGAATGGCCATCTTCAAAAAGTCAACAAACAATAAATGCTGGAGAGGACATGGAGAAAAGGGAACCTTCTGCACTGCGGGTAGGAATGTAAACTGATGCAGCCACTCTGGAGAACAGCATGGAGATTACTTTTTAAAAAACTAGGAATAAATCAACCATATGACCCAGCAATTCCATTACTGAGTATATAATGTAAGAAAACCACAATTCTAAAAGATACATGTACCCCAAGCATGAGCTGGAATCAAGATTGCCAGGAGAAATACCAATAACCTCAGATATACAGATGACACCACCTTTAGGGCAGAAAGCGAAGAAGAACTAAAGAGCCTCTTGATGAAAGAGAAAGAGGAGAGTTTAAAAGCTGGCTTAAAACTCAACATTCAGAAAATTAGTGGTCCCATCACTTCATGGCAAATAGATGGGGAAACAGTGGAAACAGTAAGAGACTTTATTTTCTTGGGCTCCAAAATCACTGCAGATGGTGACTGCAGCCATGAAATTAAAAGATGCTTACTCCTTGGAAGAAAAACTATGACCAACACAGACAGCATATTAAAAAGCAGAGACATTATTTTGCCAACAAAGGTCTGTCTAGTAAAAGCTACGGTTTTTCCAGTAGTCATGTATGGATGTGAGAGTTGGACTATAAAGAAAGCTGAGCACCCAAGATTTGATGCTTTTGAACTGTGGTATTGGAGAAGACTCTTGAGAGTCCCTTGGACTGCAAGGATATCCAACCAGTCAATCCTAAAGGAAATCAGTCTTGGGTGTTCATTGGAAGGACTGATGCTGAAGCTGAAACTCCAATACTTTGGCCACCTAATGCAAAGAACTGACTCACTGGAAAAAACCCTGATGCTGGGAAAGATTGAAGGCAGGAGGAGAAGGGGCATGACAGAGGATGAGATGGCTGGATGGCATCACCAACTCGATGGACATGAGTTTGAGTAAACTTCAGGAGTTCATGATGGACAGGGAGGCCTGGCATGCTGCATGCAGTCCATGGGGTCACAAAGAGTTGGACACGACTGAGCGACTGAACTGAACTGAATGTTCACTGCAACAATATTTACAACAGCCAGGATATGGCAGCAACCTAGATGTCCATCAACAGATGAATGGATAAAGAGGTTGTAGTGCATTTATACAAATGGAATATTATTACTCAGCCATTAAAAGGAACAAATTTGAGTCAGTTGTAGGGAGGTGGATGAACCTAGAGCCTCTTATACAGAGTGAAGTGAGTCAGTAAGAGAAAAACAAGCATTATATATTAGCACATGTATATGGAACCTAGAAAAATGGTGCTGATGAACCTAGCAGAGAATGGATCTGGAGACACAGTTGTTGGGGAAGGTGAGGGTGGGAGAAACTGAGACAGTAGCATCGACATCCATACACTACCATGTGTAAACCAGTTAGTGGGGGGTTGCTAAATAAGCCAGGGAGCCCAGCCTGCTGCTCAGCAACAACCCAGAGGGGCAGGATGACGGGAGGCTCAGGAGGGAAGAGAGATGTGTGTGTGTATACAGTGATGACTGCTTCTCATTGTTGTACAGCAGAATCCAAAACAACATTGTAAAGCAAGTTTCCGCCAATTAAAAAAATAAATAAAATTAAAAGAGAGAGAGAAAGCCTGGGCTCTGGAGTCAGAAAATCTGGATTCCATACCCACTTTTGCCACTAGCTGGTTGAGAGGACTTACCCAGGGCCTGTAGCATCAGTAAATGTGGGCGGTAACAGTAGCTACCCCTCGGGATAATGAGGAGTGAAAATACGAGGTTAGGAACAGCCTGGCCCCGAGCCTGCGCACAGTCAGGGCCCCACCAATAGTGTCAAACAGTAGCCACCAAAACGAGCCTGAGGTCTCAGCACTGAGGAAACAAGCCAAGGCTCTAGGCATTTATTACCAAAGAATAAAAAACCCTCCGCGACCACAAAGTGAAACCCAGTGGCAAGGATCCTGCTCACCAACAGAAAAAGGCACTGAACCAGTCCAGGAGGGGGACCCCCAGCAGGACGAGGAGGGACCCCACCCCCGAGGTTCCCACTTCCCGGGAATTCCAGAGCCAGCCCACGGCAGGCCGTGGGAAGCTGCAGTCTTTCTTCAGACAAAGAACCAGCATGCAGAGAAGGCCCTGAGGGTTCTGTGGGTGAAGCAACTCGACAAGACGGGGACTGAAGTGTGCTGGGGACAGAAGCCAGCCTTCTGGACAGTGAGGTAACCCGCCCACTGGGGGTGGGATTCACACAAGTTGCCGTCAGGATGCTCTCCAGAGAGAGAGGGATCTTTCTTGCTTGTGCCACGACCAGGAAAGTCCTAAGTCCTCCCTGTGAGCACCTCAGTTAGCCCCTCAGTCATGTCTGACTCTTTGTGACCCATAGACTGTAGCCCGCCAGGCTCCTCTGTCCCTGGGATTCTCCAGGCAAGAATTCTGGAATGGGTTGTCATTCCCTTCTCCAGGAGATCTTCCCGACCCAGGGATCGAACCCAGGTCTCTTGCACTGCAGGCAGATTCTTTACTTTCTGAGTCATCCAACACTAAACCCGCTCCCGTGAAACACCGCTCCCTTCAGCAGGGCCATTTCCAGGAGAAACCACAGCCCCGTGACCACATCAGATACACTGAAGACACTCGAAGTCTTCAAATGTCTATGAATTCATGGCCTGAAAAGTGACCACTGCAGACCCTCACCCATGCAGGCCGGAGCTCCCTCCCCTGTTGGGCAGGGAAGTCGGCCCACAATTCTGTGCCTTGATGGCTCCAGAGGATGAATATTCCACTGCTTTCTTCCCGACAAGTCACAAGGGGAAGCTTCCAAAACAACTCTGCTGGAGGCAGGGAAGTAAGCACTGGTGGTGTGTGAGAGCACAGAGGGTAAGATGCTCCTGCAGTGAAGTGATTCTCCAACCGAGCTGGTGGGAACGACGACTTCAAAGACCTGCTCGATGTGTCTTATTCACCTGCCAAAGCAAGGCAAGCCATCCAGGTGCGCTTATCATCCGCAGTTCCGTTCCCTGCACTTGGTCTTGGAGACGACAGCTGGAACGGGGGGGAGGAAATACTGTTTCCTAAATGCCAACTCTGTGCTGGGAGCTCTGCTGAGCACCTATGTGGGTTACCTCACCCCCTCCTCCCAATACTCCAAATGAGGAGGGGCGGCCCCAGCCCTGTAATAGGAAAAGTAGTTCTAGGTTTAATGGGTAAGGGGCTCAAGGTCTTTTCCTTCCTTGATACCTCCTTCTTTGAACACACAACAGGCCACATGTGGAGTGCTACAGTCCTGTGACTGACTGCTTCAAACCTGAGAAAGGTGTAGGAGAAGGCTGTATATTACCCTCCTTATTTAACTTCTACACAGAGCACATCATTCGAACTGCTGGGTTGGATGAAGCACAAGCTGGAATCAAGATTGCCAGGAGAAATATCAGCAACCTCAAACATACAGATGATACCACTCTAATGGCAGAAGAGGAATGAAGAGTCTCTTGATGAGGGTGAAAGAGGAGAGTGAACAAGCTGGCCTGAAACTCAAGATTCAAAAAACTAAGATCATGGCAACTGGTCCCATCACCTCATGGCAAATAAAAGGGCAAAAGTGGAAGCCAGTGACAGATATTCTTTTCTTGGGCTCCAGAGCCATTGTAGACAGTGACCACAGTCATGAAATTAAAAAATGCTTGCTGCTTGAAAGGAAAGTCAGGACAAACCCAGACAGTGTTTTAAAAAGCAAAGACGTCATTTTGCCAACAAAGGCCCATATAGTCAAAGCTATAGTTTTTCCAATAGTCGTGTACAGAGGTGAGAGTTGGACCATAAAGAAGGCTGAGTGCTGAAAAACTGAGGCTTTTGAACTGTGGTGTTGGAGAAGACTCTTGAGAGTCCCTTGGACTTGCAAGGAGATCCAACCAGTCCCTCCTAAAGGAAATCAGTCCTGGGTGTTCATTGGAAGGACTGATGCTGATGCTGAAGCTCCAATACTTTGGCCACCTGATGAGAAGAGCTGACTCATTGGAAAAGACCCTGATGCTGGGAAAGATTGAGGGCAGGAGGAGAAAGGGACAATAGAGGATGAGACGGTTGGATGGCATCACCAACTTGATAGACAAGAATCTGAGCAAACTCTGGGAGGCAGCGCAGGACAGTGCTGTGGTTCATGGGGCTGCAAAGAGTCAACATGACTCAGCAACTGGACCGCAGTACCACGTCAGCTAAAAACGTCTCCTTCTCCCTCCAGTCTTTTCCTTGCGGCAAAAGGTTTAAGAAAAAGCGCAGACACAGTATGGAGGATGCAGACCGTTGACACAAGTGAGCAGTCTAGCACAGTGGTTAGATGTCTGGTCTCTGGAGTCCGGCATTCCAAGGCTCAAATCCCAGTTTAACCACTTATTTGCTGGGTGGCCTTGGGCAAGTTGCTTAACTTCTCAGAATTTTGTTGCTCATCCAGGAAATTGAATGATGATGATAGATCCTACCTGAAGGTCTGTTGCAAGGGTTTAAGGATTAAAGTAGTTAGAACAAGCCTAGAGGAAGGGAAACCACCAATAAATAGTAGCTATTTTTTGTGGTGACCACAGCTCCGCAGGAAACCTCCCGATGCTGTCGTCTGCAGACTCTCTCACCGGGTCTCAGGGGCAAGAGTCCACAGATGGACGGGTCTTGTGTGTGCTCTGCAGACTGAGCTGCTGAGGCCCAGCTTGGGTTAACGGCCTTGCCCCGGGGAACAAACGAGAAGGTGGACGTTTCTCCCTGAGGGATGAACAGCCGTCAGGCCCGGAGGACCGCAGCTCTCACTCAGGACCAGTGACTTTGTGGTCACCGGTCAGCCCACTGTCCCGGTGACCCGCTCCCCGGGGCTGCCTCCGTCTCCCATCCCTGAGGTTCTCCCACGCGTGTCCCAAGCCCTACAGGGGAACAGTCAGGGGGAACCAAGGCCACAAAGCCAGCTTGGTGTCTACTGAATCACCTGAGGCCAAGCGACCCCACCAAAGTTGCTGGTAAAAGTGATGATCTTGGGGGTGGGGTAAGTCCCTGAGAGGACACACAAAGCTGCTAGGCGGCTTCCCTGGGCTCCGGCCACAGCGACTCAGCAAATGGACTCAGCAGCCCAGCCCAGCACTCAGCAGAGTCGTCTGTGCTACACAGACTTGACACGTGAACAGGCGAAGCAAATCGACATTGGTCAGTTAGGAAATTTAGGATCTGAAGCCCCACAGGGCGTTTCAAGAGCTTGCTTCTCTTTTCCTTGAACAGAAAACCCCCAGATGCACATGGTTGAGGGGCTTTCTAAACTTCTTTTTTTCCTGTCTTCCCTAAGAAATAAATAGTAGCAGTCACCGTAGCTCAGAGTGGCTGAGCTTTTCTGTTTAATCCTCAGAGCTCCCTAACAGGCGGACTCTATCTTCACCATCTTCATTCTACAGAAAGAAAAGCTAGGGCTGCGGTGATGCCATCTCTCACCCAGGTCACACAGCCCGTGAGCGGAAAGAAAGCCTTAACACGGGAGAGTGACTCGAGTGTGGGTGCTGCCTGCCGCACCATGCGATCCGCGTGGCCTCCGCTTGGAGAGGCAGGGATGCGGGCCCAGGGCAGGCCCTCTAGACCTTTGCTGAATGAGAAATGAGTCGTTTTCAAGTCAGCCTTGTCAGACTCCCTTAAATACAGCCTCATCCACTGCCATCTCTGCACGGCCCACCTGTGAGGGCCCAGTATTCTTCCAAACGACTCCTCCTTCCTCCAGCTTCTCCTTCCTCCAACCCGACATCATGGCTACCTCTCCAACAGAAAATGTCCATCACGTCACAACTTTCTTGAATCTTTCAGCGAGTCCCCACTGCCTGTAGCAGGAAGCCTGAACTCCTTGGCTAGCCTCTCCGACCACCTCTCAGGTCCAGCCCCGTCCCCCATCAGCTCTCCCACACCTCCCCACTCCAGGCACGTGGACCACCTGCAGCCCCCTCCAGGGGCCCCCAGGCTGGCGGGATGCCTCGGGGCAAGTTCTGAACGGATCCTTCCCACATTCCAGGTCTCTGCTCCAACACACTGGGTATGAGAGAAGGGCACACGGGTCAGACTACCAGGAGTAAACCTGGGATCCTCCAGCTCACCTGAGCGCGCAGCTGCACCTCAGGCTGCCTCAGCGTTCTCCTCTGGAAGTGGCACGACAGACAATCCTCACACGATCGCCATAGGGACCAAAAGAGACAAATACCACCAAGTCCTTCCTGACCTCTGCTGGCCTCCCCGGGCTCCCACTGCCCACACGCTTCGTGGAACGCCACGCCAGCCATCATCCAAAGCATAAGAGATGACAATGCCGGCAGGAATGCGGAGAAGAGGGGATCTCGGGCACCGTTCTCGGGCTTGGAAACTGGCACAGCCGCCCCAGAAAACAGTATGAGCTTCCTCAGAAATCAAAAATAGAATTACCATATGATCCAGCAATTCCGCTTCTGGGAATACATCCAAAGGAAACATAAACAAAAACCAGAAAAGCTGTCTGCACCCCCACGCTCCTAGCATCGTTTACAAGCGACGAGACGTGGAAACAATCTAAGTGGCCACTGACAGACGAATGGATGCAGAAGTCCACACAGACAGAGGCAGATATCATGGAATATTATTCAACTATCAAAAGACGAGGAAATCCTGCCGTTTTGCACAAACACAGATGGACCTTAAGGACATTATGCTAAGTTAAATACATCAGATGGAAAAAGACAAATGTTTGCATGATTTCACTTATGTGTGAAATATTTTTTTTAAAAAAACTCATAGAGAAAAATATTAGAGATGGGGGTGGGGGAAGGGGAGTTGGGGGAAGGTGCTGGAAAGCTACAGATTTCCAGTTGTAAGTCCTCAGAAGGGAAGGTACAGTTTGATGGCTACAGTGAACACTGCAATGTGGTATAGATGAGAGCTATGAGATAGGAAATCTAAGAGGTCTCGCCACAAGGAAAAAAGTTTCTCTCTGTGGACCTATATGAGATGATGCAGGCCAGCTCAACTTTTTACAGTCGTCGCTTTGCAATAAATACTCAAACCATTATGCTGCACACCTTAAAGTTATACAGGGATATACGTTAACTATATCTCAATAAAACTGGGGGGGAAATACCTCCATTCCAGTGAGCTCCAGTTACTGGCTGACACGCCTCTTCCTCCACGGTTGCTCAGTCTCCTGCCATGTGAGACTGGATGATTCCTTGTGATGAGTGGGCTGGGTCTTTAGCAGCATCCCTGGCCTCTCCCCACTAACCTCCTGCACCATCTCTCCAGCGGTGACATAGAAAATGTCTCCAGACATTGAGAGATGCGCCTCCCCGCCAGAGGCAACCTACTCCCCATTAGGAACCACTGCTTAAAATTCTGAGCTCCTTGAATAACACTATAAACAGCAGCAGCAGCAATATCTACCTTTTTTTTTTTTTTTTTTGGAATACTCACCACATGCCAAGCACAGTTCAAAGCCCTTCTCATGAATCACAGAATTTAATCCTCTCAAGCCCTAAGGGTGAGGGGTTTGGGGCGCACTTTATTGATAATGAAACAGAATCATGGAGAGGTTTGTAACTTGCTCGAGGCACATTTTATTTTCCTGTTTCCTATCCCCAGCATCTAGCCTGTGACCTGATATAACGGAAGTTCAGTAGCAATGTAAAGAACGCACAGATGAATCTATTAATCAGATAGTCTACTCCATAACAGCATCGAGGTCAGGGATGGTGACCCATCTGTCTCCTCTGCAGTCCCCCGGTATCCCCAAAAAACCCCTCCCCAGCTATAGCTCTTTTAAGCTATCCAGGCATCTCATGGGGGTTAGGCTATTCCAGTGGCTCAGACAGTAAAGAATCTGCCTGAAATGCAGGAGACCTGGGTACGATCCCTGGGTTGGGAAGATCCCAATGACTGGCATCTTCACTCCAGGATTCTTGCCTGGAGAAGCCCATGGAGATAGGGGCCTGAAGGGCTACAGTCCATGGGGGAACATAGAGTCAGACAGGACTGAGCGACTACCACTCAAACTGTTCAAACTACTCTGTGTTTGTTATTATTAATAATATGAATTACACCTTCCAAATTCGGAGAAGGCAATAGCACCCCACTCCAGCACTCCTGCCTGGAAAATCCCATGGACAGAAGAGCCTGGTGAGCCGCAGTCCATGGGGTCGCTAAGAGTCAGACAAGACTCAGCGACTTCACTTTCACTTTTCACTTTCATGCATTGGAGAAGGAAATGGCAACCCACTCCAGTGTTCTTGCCTGGAGAATCCCAGGGACGGGGGAGCCTCGTGGGCTGCCATCCATGGGGTCGCACAGAATCGGACACGACTGAAGCGACTTAGCAGCAGCAGCAGCAGCAGTACATCTTCCAAATTAGCTCTATGAGTGGTTCACTCAATTCAGCCAAGAGTCCCGGCACCATCAGATAAATGCCATCAATCTAACCTTTTACCTATTAGATAAAAGTATCCCTGAGATACAATAATACTATTTCCCAGCATCCTGAAAGCACTCCTAAACAGCGTGCTTCTTATGAGCACTCCAGAGAGCGCTGCCCAGAGGATGCTCTAAAGTGAGAGGATGCTCCCTGGTCCAAAGGTGTTGCCACCTACAGCCTATGAAGGAAGCAGTGACCTGAGGACAGCGCATAACAATTTGACTCTTTATTGTTACTATTATTGGCTGTGCTGGGTCTCCACGGCTGTGCGGGCTTTTCTCTAGCTGCGGCGGGCCAGGGCTCCTAACTGGGCTGCAGGGACTTCTGATTACAGTGGCTTCTCTTGCAGCGGAGCACGGGCTTCAGCAGTTGTCTTGCAAGGGCTCAGGAATCGTGGTCCCGGGTTCCCGAGCACCAGCTCAACAGCTGTGGGACACGGGCTTAGTTGCTCCACAGCATGTGGGATCTTCCCGGATCAGGGACTGAACCTGTGTCCCCTGCATTGGCAGGCAGATTCTTTACCATGGAGCTACCAGGGAAGCCCCAATAATGTGATTCTTAATTGACATAGGTTCAGTATTTTAACTACTTAGCTTTCAAAAACTGTAGATAAACACAGGTATAAACACTTACACCACAGTAGATGGAGATCTTAAAGCGTCCCATATCCAGGACTGACAGTCTATGCATATAAATGGGGGTGGAAAAAGAAATGTTTTCTGTTAGAGAGCAAGGAAATCCAACGCTTTTTGACTCTGCTAAAATTCTGGAAAGCATTAAACATGAAGCAAATGTTTAAGAGAGAATTAAGCTAATGATACTGAGGCCGAAACTCCAATACTTTGGCCACCTCATGCGAAGAGTTGACTCATTGGAAAAGACCCTGATGCTGGGAGGGATTGGGGGCAGGAGGAGAAGGGGACGACAGAGAATGAGATGGCTGGATGGCATCACCAACTCAATGGACATGAGTTTGAGTGAACTCCGGGAGTTGGTGATGGACAGGGAGGCCTGGTGTGCTGCGATTCATGGGGTCACAAAGAGTCGGACATGACTGAGCGACTGAACTGAAGCTAATGATCAAGCAAGAACTACTTAAAGGGCTAAAGACTCATTGGGTGAGGCAAGGAAGAGTCAGGTAAACCTCACTTTGAATCTCAGCTCTGCCACATTGATGGTTGGAAAGGTATTCAACCTCTTTTAGCATCAGTTACTTTACCTGTGAAATGGGTATAGTAGTACCAATTTAGAATGTTATTGGAGAGATTAAATGAATTGATGGATAGACGGTGCCTAACTCACAATGGATACCTAACAAAGGGTAGATTTTTAAATTGTTATAAAAATGATCTCATGGGCACACACACACACCCCTCATTTCACAGAGGAACTTTTGAAGTCAAAGGATGGGTCTTAACAGCAACACCAGAACTTCCTCTGTCATCCTGTCCTTCATTCTAGCCTCTGAATTCTTTCATGAAGGAAAAAACCAAAGAGCAGACAATAGGGAACTACTGAGTTAATAAAGGAATGCATGATTAAGCTCAGATACCTCGTGGCATCACCACTGTTAGAGATTTCGTTTGATATCTCATTCCAAAAGCCTCTCTCTCTTGGGTAATAATTAGATGCAAAGCCACGCAGAGGCTACATGTGGATGCAAAGATAATAAGACATGATCCCTTTCCCCAATGTCTCACTGTCTAAGGAAGGAAAATTCAGGCATGAGTCCAGATTCAATCCAGGGCTCCTATTAGATTATTACATGTATGGCAACTAAATAAAAAGGGTCTCATTAGACATCAATGCAACATGTATAATCCCTTACTTAAAATTACTCCAGAATTACGTCCTCCACTCTTTACAGCAATTTGAGCCTTAAACCTGTGCTAAACAGATTAGCACAACACTCTCACCATCACAAAACTGTTTGTATGTTCCCATGAAAGGAGAAAAAAAAAGACAAGTCCATCTAAGAAAGAGTGGTAGGAAACACTGCCCTTATCTTCTTTTTTTTTATCTTTTTTAATTGTAAGGTTTTATTTTTTTTAATAAAAATTGTAGGACATAGTATGAAGTCATATGCAGTCCCAGAAGGAAAATGTATTTCTATTAAACTTAAGAATCAAGTCTGAGGTGGCTCAGTGGTAAAGAATCAGCCTACCAATATAGGAGATGTGGGTTAGCAAGAGTCAGACACAACTTAGGGACTAAACCACCACCACCAAGTCAGATTAGAGAAACATTTAAAAGATTATATGCTAACAAAAAAAAGAATATAATGACAATAAAGGGGTCAGATCATAAGTGGCCCCAGAATTCCCCTACCTGTCAGTGGAGCTGAAAACAGATAAATAAAGAAGCCAGCCCAGACTTGTGACTCCTACAGCAAGCTGATGTGTGGAAACCATTGGAATGTGTTATTGGATCATACTTGCTTTCCAGTGGTGTGTCAGCCTCCATTATATGCATATATACGCCCACCTGCCCCCCACCCCACCCCTCTAGGGCATCACAGAGCCCCGAGTTGAGCTCCCTGTGTTATAGAGCAGCTTCCCACATTGATTTTACACATAGTAGTACATACATGTCAATCCTAACCTCCCACTCTGCCCCCCCTCCTCTTCCTCCCCCACCGCCAGCCCCTCACTGCTGTGTCTGCATCTCTATTCATAACCTGGAACTAGCTTCATCTGTACAGTTTTTCTATTAATAGATTCTACATACATGCATTAAAATGCTGCTCATGCTCAGTCGCTAAGTTGTGTCCGACTCTTCGTGACCCCATGGACTGTAGCCAGCCAGAGTCCTCTGTCCATGGGATTTCCCAGGCAAGAATACTGGCGTGGGTTGCCATTTCCTCCTCCGGGGGATCCTTCCGACCCAGGGATCAAACCTATGTCTCTTGCAACTCCTGCATTGGCAAGTGGATTCTTTATCACTGAGCTGCCTGGGAAGCCCACGTGCACTGATATATGATATTCGTTTTTCTCTTGGGGTTCACAGGTAGCTCAGTTGGTAAAGAATCCGTCTTCAATGCAGGAGACCCCAGTTCGATTCCTGGGTTGGGAAGATCTGCTGGAGAAGGGATAGGCTACACACTCCAGCATTCTCCTACCATTAGAACTTAATGTGCGTCACACCAGGGCCAAAAGGAACCGTGAAAGCTGTCTCCTCCACCCCTCTGCCTTCCAAACTTGAGAACCTCCAGAAAAACGGGGCTCTCCCTTGCTTCTGGGTCACCACCCTCCACCAGTACGCCTCATGGTTCAGGAGGGTGTGCAGGTTAGAAACCAAACCCCAGCCACCACGCCTCATGGTTCAGGAGGATGTGCAGATTGGAAACCAAACCGCAGCTCAGAAGCTTCACCCTCCGTCACCTCTGCGGTGAAGCCCTCCAACTGGGCTCTCAGCGGCCCCCCTGTCCTCTTCCTGGGACTCGGTCCTCTCTGCCTGAGGTGCTTCTCAAGCCTCCTGTTTCTCTCCCCCCGCCCCCCCACCATACCGCCTTAGATGACTCCTTGTTCCCCACACTCCCTTCCAGCCTCACTTCGCCCCTGCCAACGCCACCCCACCTCTGCATCCTCTGCCTGGCAGGCAGGAGGCCAAAGTTCTCCACCTCCGTTTCTTTTTTGAATATTTTTTTCCTTCCTATCCAAAGTACAGAGAGGCCCCAGCACGGTGCCTGACACACAGTGGATTTGCGAAACAGCGTCTTGCTCATCGCTGTCATAGACGTCCTTACTGCTTCATCCTCACAAAGCTACCAAAGCCTCTCCAAGTCTCTCGCGGCCTCCCCACCCCACTTCTGGTGGCCTTTTCTCTGCTCCATTCTCACTCACCTGGGACAGGTTAAGACACCCCTACTTGCTTAAAATTCTTTCTCTGACTTCCAGGCCACCCTCTTACCCGACATCTCACACAGATGTAATGGTTAATCAGCCTACATAAGTGGCCTTGAACTCGGCAATCCAAAGCCCTCAGCCTGCTCGCTGAGCACCACATCCCAGAGCAGGTGATGCAGAATGCAGCCTGCTGCTGTGTGGTCTGGGGCACCCCTCTCCCGCACCCTGTCACAGGTCTCCACTCAAACGTCACCTCCCAGAGAGGTCCCCCCTCACCACCAGAAGCATCTCGACCAAAGGCAAGGCTCAGTGAGCCAGAAAGACAGACGTCCAGGCCGCCCTCTCCCCCCGCGGGCGAGGCGATGGCGGACTCCCTCCCTGCTCACCTGGATCAGCGTCTCCAGCTCCTGGGGGCTCACACAGATATGATCCCGCAGGAATTCCGCCTTCTCCAAGGCTATAGTGTTCTTTTGGCTGCTCTCAAAGGGCTGCTCCAACGCCCGGAAGACGAGACCACCCGTGACGAGGTAGACCACCACGACCACGAAGATGGCAACCACTGTCTTCCATTTCATGACGGTCTGCAGGCCCCCCTGGGCCGCGCCTTCCATCCTGGCTACCACCGCGGCTCGGGAGGACACGGCGAGGCGAGGCGCCGGCGGAGCCCCGTTAGCGGCGGCCTTGGGCGGGCACGCCGGGGGCGCTGCTGCAGGAACGGCCACTGGGAAACGGGGCGGGCGAGAGGGAGAAGAGAGTTCGTTTATAAACACACACCCCACACCATGTCACCGCGCAGACGTCTTTCAAGCCGGCTGTCAAATGGGAGGGCTCAACATGGGTTCCCCAAGCCCGCAGTGAGGGAATTCAACCAGTTGCTAGGTGTCTGCTTGAATGATAAAAGCTGAGCACCAGGGGTTCCAGTTTTCAATAATAATAATAACTGAGTCTGAAATGTGTATATTTCTCTACAAGGGTCCAAATCTGAAAGCCATGTCTCTGTTATTTATCATTCAGCTCCTGCCTCAGTTTTCTTGTTAAGCAATGTGTGAGATAGACTAGGGCTTCCCTGATAGCTCAGTTGGTAAAGAATCTGCCTGCAATGCAGGAGACCCCAGTTCGATTCCTGTATGAGGAAGATCTGCTGGAGACGGATAGGCTACCCTCTCCAGTGTTCTTGGGCTTCCCTTGTGGCTCAGCTGGTAAAGAATCCACCTGCAACGCGGGCGATCTGGGTGTGATCCCTGAATTGGGAGGATCCCCTGGTGAAGAAAACAGCTACCCACTCCAGTATTCTGGCCTGGAGAATTCTATGGACTGTATAGTCCATGGGGTTGCAAAGAGTCGGACACAACTAAGCGACTTTCACTTTCAAGATAGACAACAAACCACCATATTTTAAAAAGAAGTGTACTGTTCAATCTGGACAGGAAATAAGTAGGAAAAGGATACCCAGCAGATTTGTCCAAGCACTGAGGGCTAGGTGATACCAAGTGTATAGAAGATATGAGCATCTGGCAAGTTTAAAAGTTCTTTTCTTGAGGTCTATGGTCACAAAAGAAGGGTGAGCTTCCTATACGGGAGAAAGGTCCAAACTCAAACACAGCGCCTCTCAGATCAAGATGGAGGAATAGGAGGACATGGAACTCACTTTCCCTATGAGCTGTGCCCCTGGGAGGGGACTCAGAGGAGAACAGAGATTAAACTGGGAGAAGACTCTCCCTGAGAAGTGAGTGGTTCAAACCCCATAGTGGGGGCTCTACCCCTGGAGTTCTACAAAAAAAAATGAGCTCCCCTGGAGGGCTGGTGGGACTAACAGGAAGCCGTGGGAAGCTGGGACTGCACTCAATAGGAGCGCACTGGGGCTGGCTCCTTCCCAAAGCAGGGCGGAGAGGGACCAGCTGGCCAACTGGTCTACCACAGCTACTTCAGTGTGTGTGCCAGCCTGAGCCGGGGGAACATTCCAGCCTGCCTGTCTCACGTCACAGCTCCGCGGTGGGATGGGAGCTGCTATGACCAAGAAGGACCTCAGCTGTGAGACACCGAGGCGGCTCAAACATGAAGCAGCACCTGAGCAGGGCAGAGGCAGCCACTGCTCTCACTGACACAGGTCACATCCAGACCCCTGACGGCAGCCGGACCCCCACAGGCTGTACCCCACCCCTCACCAAGTGCCTGGGACAGCCCCTCTGGCTCCCCCGGAGTGAGGGTGCCAGTGCGAGGAGGGAGAGAGCGCACACTTGAAGCGAGCAGAGCTAGCTTGGAAGCTCAGCCCTCAGAGATTCTGCTTTAAGAACCTGGAGGCTGACCCTGCCCCCCGCCCACCATAGAGTGATGATGGGCACTCGGCACAGGAGCCCCAGGGCACACCTGTTCCAGCCCCAGCCCCTCCGTCTCCACTCCCAGCTACTGCCTTGGTAGGAGGCACAACCCGAGGAAAGATGTCACTTGTGTTCTCATCACATCCATCTCTTCCACCCAAGCCACTGGGCAGACACAGATCAAACAGGAATGCTGCAACACAAGGAGCAACAGAGAACTACCTTCCCTAATTTCATAAAGATAGAGAGAGATAAGGAAAGTGAGAGGGGGAGCTTATCTCTGCTGGAAGAGGGAGAGAAAAACCCCTGAAAAAATAATTACTGAAACCAAAATAAATGATTTACCAAATGGAAAATTCAAAGCATGAGTAATAAGAATACTAACTGAATTAGGGGAAAGAATAGATGAGCGCTGTGAGAATTTTAACAGGGAATGACAAAATGTGAAAAGGAACCACTTAGAACCAAAGAAAACAATAACTGAAATAAAAACACGCGAGAAGGACTTAGCAGCAGACTGGGCGGCACAGAGAAACGCATGAGGGATCTGGAAGACAGAAGAGCGGGAGTCACCCGGAACCGCCGGAAGGAAAGCACACTCTAAAACAAAAGCAGAGTGAGAGATCCCTAGGATAAAGTCAAGTGTACCAACGTTCACATTATAAAGGGCCCAGGAGGGGAAGAAACAGGGAGAAGGGGGCTGAAAACACATTGTAAGAAATTCTGACTGAGAACTTTCCAAATCTAAAGAAGGAAACATACATCCAACTGCAGGAAGAACAGAGGGTCTCCAACAAGATGAGCCCAAACAGACAGACACCAAGATATAATTAAAATAGCAAAACTTAGAGAATTCTAAAGACAGCAAGAAAAAAAAAAGCAGTCATATACAAGGGATCCCCCAGAAGGCTATCAGCTGATTTTTCTGCAGAAACTTTGTAGGAAAGAAGGGAGTGTTGTGGCATATTCAAAGTGCAGGAAGGGAAAAGCCTGCAACCTAGAACACTCTGCCCAGCAAGATTATCAATTAGAATTGAAGGAGAGACAAAGAACTTCTCGGATAAGCAAAAACTGAAAGAGTTCATCAATACTAAATCAACCCTAAAAAGAAGGTTAAAGGGTCTTCTCTAAGCAGAAAAGAAAAGACTACAACAAGAAGTATCTATAGATAAAGGGGAAAAAAATCTCATTAGTAAAGAAAAGTACATAATAAAGTGTGAGGATCAACCACTTAAGTAAGCTAGTATGAAGATTAAAGGACAAAAAATGCTGGAAAATCAAGTATAGCTACAATAATCAGCAGAGGGATAAACATGAAAATGCAAAATATTACATCAAAAACAAAAAAAAAGTGTGAAAGAGAAGTAAACATGTAGATTTTTTTGGATGTGTTTGAACTTAGAGGACTACCTGTTTAAAACTAATAGACACAGTTGCAGGTCAACATATAAGAATCCCATGGTAACCACAAGGCAAAACTTACAATACACAAAAACAAGAGAGAAAAGAACACAAGCATGCCAGGAAAGAAAATCATCAAACAAGCAAGGGAGCTAAAAGAACAAGAAAGAACTATCAAAACAACCAGAAAGAAAGCAATAAAATGGCAATGAGTACATACACATCGTTACTATAAATGTCCGTGAACTAAATGCTCCAATTGAAAGATATAGGGTGACTGACTGGATAAGAAAACAAGATCTATTTATAAGCTGCTTACAAGAGACTTACTGCAGAACTAAAGACAGACAGACTGAAAGTGAGGGAATTAAAGAAAAAAATGTCATGCTAATGGTAAGAACAAGAACGTAGAGGTAACAATACCCATACCAGACAAAATAGACTTTAAAACAAAGTCATAGGAAAAGGCAAGGAAGGGCATTACATAATGATAAACGAATCAATACAAGAAGAGGATATTACACTCATGAACATACATGTACCCACTACAAGAGCATCTAAATATATAAAGCAAATATTAATGCACGTAACAAGAGAAATTGACAGTACTCTAATAGTAGGGTACTCTAACCTACACTGATATACAGACCATATAGATAGAAAATCAATAAGGCAACACTGGTCTTAAATGAGGGGCTTCTCAGGTGGCCCAACGGTAAAGAAGCCACCTGCCAAGGCAGGATATGCTAGAGAAGCTGCTTTGATCCCTGGGTCAGGAAGATCCCCTGGCATAGGAAATGGCAACCCACTCCAGTATTCTTGCCTGGGAAATCCCTTGGACAGGGGGGCCTGGTGGGCTGCAGTCCATGGGGTCGCAAAGAGTGCGACATGACTGAAGCAAATTAGCACACAGGCAACCTTCCCTAAAGACATTACACTCAGATTTGTACCTGCCCTTGTTGCCACAGAGACGCCTAGCCTTGTCCGGGGCCGCTTTCTTTCCTTTTTGCCCTCATCTCCCATTCACTCGTCCCCCTCACTGTATCTCAGTGCCTGGCACCTCTCACCATCGCCGTGGCCACAGCCTCACCCAGGCCACTGTCACACCCTGCTTGGTCCAACCCAAACGCCTCACCAGTGACCTCCTTGCTTCCACTTTCACCCACCTCCTGGCCCGTAAGTCTGATGTTCCATACTGTTGCAATGAAAAGGAAGAAAGAGGAATGAGTTGTGCTTTCAGAAATGAGATTTTCTTTCTTTTCTTTCCCTTTATTGAGGACAAAGAATATAAAGAGAATAGGCCTCATCACTCCTAGATTTTACTTTGTTCCTAATCTGTAGTCTATAACTAAGTTGGCTCTCCTCAAAGCTAACCTAACTTTGCGCTGAGCTACATCCCGCGCCTACCACCATTTAACTCCATGCTGATTTCATCCTGTGCCTTCACTGTGCTCCCTTCGCAGACCACTCTTTGTAGTTTTTTGCGTTTCAGAAAGGCCGCAGGACAATAAACCAGAGACAAACGAACCCAATTAGCTGACGCCAGCTATGATTTTTTAAACAAAGCAAGAAGAAGAAGGGGCTTCCCTGGTGGCTCAGCAGTAAAGAATCTGCCTGCAATTCGGGAGCCACAAAAGATGTGAGTTCGATCCCTTGGTTTGGAGGATCCCCTGGAGGAGGGCATGGCAACCCACTCCATCGTTCTTGCCTGGAGAATCGTGGACAGAGGAGCCTGGTGGCTGCAGCCCATGGGGTCGCAAAGAGTCAGACGCGACTAAAGCAGCTTGGCACACACACAAGAAGAAGGTAAGACCTTCATGACTTTGAGCCTTGTCATTCTCCCTGAAACCATGACCCAGGCTATATACCATGTCTCAGTTCCCCCAGGAGGGGGTCACAGTTCTTGAGGCACTAGCCTGCTGTGTTTCCCCCTCTGCCAACTGAGGACTAAAATCATCTTTCTATTTCTTCCAAATTCTGTATCAGTAATTTTTATTCAGCACTGATGGGCAGAGAAAGCCAGCGTTTGGGTGGTAACAATATCACTTCTTGAAGCACCTCCTCTATTTCTCCCCTGCTTGTTGTGTGGTCAGTAAAATAATAGCCCCCAAAGATGCCCCTGTTCTCATCCCTGGGAGCAATGAATACATTACTTTATGTAGCAAAAGGAACTTTGCAGATATGATTAAGCTAAAGATCTTGAGTTGGAAAGACTGTTGCTGTTGTTCAGTCACTCAGTCATGTCCAACTCTGCGTGTCCAACCCATGAATTGCAGCACACCAGACTTTCTTGTCCACCACCATCTCCCAGAATTTGTTCAAACTCATGTCCATCGAGTCAGTGATGCCATCCAACCATCTCATCCTCTGTCGTCCCCTTCCTTCTGCCCCCAATCTCTCCCAGCATCAGGGTCTTTTCCAATGAGTCAGCTCTTCACATCAGGTGGTCAAAGTATTGGAGTTTCAGCTTAAGCATCAGTCCTTCCAATGAACACCCAGGACTGATCTCCTTTAGGATGGACTGGTTGGACCTTCTTGCAGTCCAAGGGACTCTCAAGAGTCTTCTCCAACACCACAGTTCAAAAGCTTCAATTCTTCGGCACTCAGCTTTCTTTACAGTCCAACTCTCACATCCATACATGACCACTGGAGAAACCATAGCCTTGCATATGGACTACATATGTGTGTGTGCTAAGTCACTTCAGTCGTATCTGACTCTTTGTGACCCCATGCACTGTAGCCCACCAGGCTCCTCTGTCCTTGGGATTCTCCAGGAAAGAGTAGTGGAGTGGGTTGCCGTGCCCTCCTCCAGGGGATCTTCCCAACCCAGGGCTCAAACCCGCATCTCTTATGTCTGCAGCATCGGCAGGCGGGTTCCTTACCACTAGTGCCACCTGGGAAGCCCCGGACCATATATATACACACACACCCACAAAGGGTGTTGTAATTAACCCATCTGTTCTGCTCAGAACCCACCGCTGCTCTCGCTATAAGTTGCCTTGTGAGCTGGGACCTGCCCCTGGAGCTCTCTGTGCCCGGAGCCACCAAAGCAGCAGAGCTGGCCAGATGTGGGTGACGGCGGTGGTGGCGGCGCAGGTGATAGGAGCCCCTGCCCCTTCCTGCGCGCTTGCTCTGCGCCCGTCGCTCCGATGAACACTCTGTTTACATCATCCCATTTGGTCCTCACCACGTGGTACTCTCACCCTTCGTGAACCCAGGTCCTCCCAGAAGCAGATGCCAAATGGGGATTAAAGGGGTGTGGATTTCATTAAGGGAAACACAGTCAGGAGGCGAGGAGGGCCAGCACACACACTGTGAGTCCGATCCCGCTGAGGCAGAGTGGGAAGGAGGGTGGGCAAGGGAGTTCTGGACCACCTGAGGCCTAAGGAAGGCTCAGCACGGCTGACAAGGAGCTCTTGAGCCCAAGTGAGCCATGCTCAGGGTCCTGCATCCTGAGAAGAGATCTCCATTAGGGTCCCTGCTGCCTTGACCCCTGGCTGGAAGCGGTCCACGGGAGGCGGGCCCACAGCATGTGTCAGAGAGCATCCTGGCCCTTGCTCAGTAATATGGCCTCCAGCTGGAGGCCCGCATGGGGTCTCACGGTCATCAGGCATGCCCATTTCACAGACAAAGGAACTGAGACCCAGACAGCTTAAAGAACAGAGTCCAGGTCAGGTGGCTAGACAGTGGCAGAGCCAGGATTAAAATTAGAATAACCTGACCTCAAAGTCACTTCTCCTCTGGAGTGTATGTATAGAAAGCTAGGAAAAAAGGAAATTCCAGGGAAAACTAAAAAAAAAAAAAACAAACTTCAGAGACTTCACTTTGAAACATGTAAACAGTTTACATAATTCTAAAACAAAATTAATATTAAAAAATGAGTCACTGCCCTATATTGCACACAAAAGAATAAATCCTAAGAGTTCTCATCATATGGAAAAAAAAAAAAAAACTTTTTTTTTCTATTTCTTTAATGCTGTATCTACATGAGATGATGGATGTTCACTAAACTTGTGGTAATCACTTCATAATGTATGTAAGTCACATCATTTTGCTGTGTACCTTAAACCCACACCGTTCTGTATGTCAATTATAGCTCAATAAAATTGGAAGGTTAAAAAAAATTAAAAGAAATTCCAGTTGGAAAAAGCACTTTCATCTAAAATGTGTCAATAATGGATGCCTCCCTGGTGGCTCGGTGGTAAAGCTTCCACTTGCCATGCAGGAGACCCGGGTTCAATGCCTGGGTCGGGAAGATGCCCTGGAGAAGGAACTGGCAACCCACTCCGGTATTCTGGCCTGGAGAATCCCAAAGACAGAGGAGCCTGGTGGGCTACAGTCCATGGGGCCACAAAGAGTCAGACACAACTGAGCCACTAACACTTAACATATAAAGTAATCGCCAATCATACGTCACCACTTCAACAGAAAGGGATTTGGCAACAAAAGTGCCGTCAAGACTTGATGAGACAGAAAATGTTGGAAGACAATGTCCCTTCAGTTAATCTTCATACTAAAATGTTTCCTCACAAACGGTAGCTCATTCTGTCTTTTTAACCTAACTGTGGGAGGATGCGGGGGCACATGTGGGAATCTCCTCGTTTGAACAAGTTCTTAGTAATTTTGTCTTATTCAGGCTTCCCCTTGCCCCATACACTTTACTGCATAACTCATTCACAGGTCGTTGACAAACACGTGAGTCTGCGGGGCCCCACGCTTGGCACTGGGGATGGATAAATGAATAAGACGCCTCCTTGCTTTCAGATCTAACGGGAGAGCAGACAGAGATCTGATGCCCACGTGAACTGACTGCACCTTCACAAAACCTGTGCGGGGCAGGGGTCACGATCTATCCCCCACGGACAGCTGAGGAACTGAGGCCAGGAGAGGTGACGCTGACCAGCCTGTCACAAGCTGGTAAGCAGGGATCCAGCCTCAGACCCCTAGCCCCCAGTGCAGCCTTCCACAGCACCTGGGCCAAATGGCACCCCCAGGATTAAAAAAAATGCAGCCACCTGGGAAGTACCCCTGTCACGCGGCAACAGGACTGTGCCTGGCAACCCACGCAAAGTGCAGCTCTGACCGCAACACGCGGGCAGCAGGCAGGGGACACCCGCTTCCCCTCTGCAACCACGAGCCCGCCAGGTCTGGCTCTGCTCCAGGCCACCAGCACAGGCAGCTCAGAGCCTCCAAAGAGCCCCCGGGGAAAGCTGAGCCTCAAGTCCCCGAAAGGCCTCCCTGGCTGCACCAGAGGGAGATACGGGCAGAGGGGAGGAGACAGGAGGAGAAGCCGTCACAGCCGCCGGCGACCTGCCTCTGAGAAGAGCCAACAGGATGCGTGTGCTGCCCTAATCTCAGGTACCCTGGCAGCCAAACCTGGCTTTTCCTGTTCCCACGTGGCAGCTCCACCTTAAACATGATCCAGCTGGCCCTGATGAGAACGCAGCGGTGATCACTCTAACAGTCTTGATTTTAAAGTCTAGTTACGAGAGAAATGCAGATCAAAACTACAGTGAGGTGTAACCTCCCCCCAGTCACAATGGCCATCATCAAAAAAATCAAAGAGCAAATACTCCTACACTGCTGTGGGGATGTACGTTGGGTACAGCCACTGTGGAGAACAGTGCGGAGAGTCCAAAAAAACTAAGCATAGAACTACCATAAGACCCAGCCATTCCACTGCTGGACATATATGTGGAGAAAACCATCATGTGAAAAGATCCATGCATCCCAATGTTCATTGCAGTGCTATTTACAATAGTCAAAACACGGACGCAACCTACATATTCATCAGCAGAGGAATGGAGATAAGAAGATACACATACAGGCAATGGAATATGGCTCAGTCATAAGGAAAGAATGAAATAATGCCCTTTGCAGCAGCATCGATGGACCTAGAGATTGTCGTACTGAGTGAAGTCAATCAGACAGAGAAAGACAAACATCATATGATATCACCTATATGTGGAGTCTTTAAAAAGGGTACAAAAGAACTTATCTGCAAAACAGAAATAGAGGTACAGATGTAGAAAACACACTTATAATTACCAGGGGTAAGAAAGGGGATGGGAGAAACTGGGAGACAGGCCTGACACACAGATGCCACTACATATAAAAGAGATAACTAAGAAGACCTACTCTAGAGCACAGGGAACTCTGCTCAATGCTCCATAGTGACCCACATGGAGAAAAAAGCTGAAAGAAAAAGTTGATACATGTATATGTAAAGCTGATTCACTTTGCTGTACGGCAGAAATGAACACAATGCTGTAAATCAACTATACTCCAATAAAAAATTAAAAAAAAAAAAAGAAGGCAGTGATGCTCAGCCTAGACACACTAAAGAACCAAGCCATGTCTCCAAAACCCTGCCCCAGACAAGGGTCTCGCTTCAGGTCTAATCACTGCCCTCTCCTTCTAGTCCTCCTTGAAAACTCCAGGCTGTGTTATCAGATGGAAGGGACCAAGGTGTTGTGACATTTCTGGGATCCTTTAGAGACAGGAGCCAAGACAAGAGGAAGAAGGTCTAAAAGGGGAGGCAGAAGAAGGGAAGAATCCGCTGCCACCCTGACTCAGCTCCGTCCCTGCCTCCTCTCACCTGAATCCCAGTGGCAGCCTCCGGTCCTCCAGGGGGCGCTCTCCGGGTTGTGGCTCTAATCACGTCCACCGCACACCCAAGCTCCTCTCCAGGCACCACGTAGCTTCAGAAGAATATGCAGGCCCTGTGGCTTGCAGGAAGACTCCCTTCCAGGACCTGGTGCTTGCCTCTCTCCCTGGACTCACTGGCTACCACACCTACACACAACCTTTCCCCCAGTCAAATCCAGCAGCACCCAGGCCCCTGCATGCCAAGCCCAGAGGAACAGGTCTTGCTTCTCGATCCCTTTCTCTCCCCCACTCTTTATTTGTCCAAAGGCTCCTCACACTGCAAAACTCACTTCATGCATCACCACCTCCAAGAAGTCCTCCCTGACTGCCCAGCCCCCAATACAAACAGATGCCCTTCCTCTTGAGACTTTCTCTATATCTCAATGTGAAGTTTAGCACCGTGCCTACAGCTGGAAGGCTCCACGTTACAGTTTGCTCATTCCTGAATTCATTCATCCATTCATCCATAAATCTGCCTTACGCCAGCATTTATGACATCAAGTTCACACACGTGCCCAAAAGAAAGTGTAACCGTGGAGTGCGTTGAATTTGGTACGACTGGTGGTGGTGGTGGTTGTATTCTCACAGACACACATTCTGAGTCAAGTTTTTCAAGTTCTCAGAAAGCAAGTAGTCCAAGGAGAGCTCTTCATGGTTTGTTCAATCGCCAAGGGAGGACTATAAGGGAGACAGAGAAGTAATTCACTTCACCGTGCTCCAAATGCTCAGTTCTGAGCTTTCTTGTTCACTAAGGGCTAGAAGGTTCTCTTCTACTCATGCATGCAAAATGTTTTGGGGGTTAAAAAAAAACAAATCCTGTTGAATGCCGTGAATCACCCTTGGTGAGTCACCTCTCTGGTACCAAGCAGGCAGAATTTCTCTCCAGTCAGCCTTCCTGGAGCTCCTCTGACTAGGACCAAACAGCATACATTCAGGTTTCAGGACTCAAAGACTGACCCCTGCCCCCATAGTGCACTCCCAGCCTGAGAAGAAAACAAAGGTTGCCAAACTCATCTGGGGCTCAAAGACCACTGACTTTCTTCTCAGGGCTAGTAAGCAAATGCTTTCTCCCCAGTCAGTTCAGTTCAGTTCAGTCGTATTCGACTCTTTGCGACCCCAGGGACTGCAGCACACCAGGCTTCCCTGACCATCACCAACTCCCTGAGCTTGCCCAAACTCATGTCCATTGAGTTGCTGATGCCATCCAACCCTCTCATCCTCTGTCGTCCCCTTCTCCTCCCGCCTTCAATCTTGCCCAGCATCAGGGTCTTTTTCAATGAGTCAGTTTTTTGCATCAGGTGGCCAAAGTACTGGAGTTTCAATTTCAGCATCAGTCCTTCCAATGAATATTCAGGACTGATTTCCTTTAGGATGGACTGGTTGGATCTCCTTGCAGTCCAAGGGACTCTCAAGAGTCTTCTCCAACACCACAGTTCAAAAGCATCAATTCTTCAGCATTTAGCTTTCTTTATGGTCCAACTCTCACATCCATACATGACTACTGGAAAGCCATAGCTTTGACTGGATGGACCTTTGTCAGCAAAGTGATGTCTCTGCTTTTTAATATGCTGTCTAGGTTGTTCATAGTTTTTCTTCCAAGAAGCAAGTATCTTTGTAGCATTTTCATGGCTGCAGTTACCATCTGCAGTGATTTTGGAGCTCAAAAAAATAAAGTCTGCCACTGTTTCCATTGTTTCCCCATCTATTTGCCATGAAGTGATGGGACCAGATGCCCTGATCTTAGTTTTCTGAATGTTGAGTTTTAAGCCAACTTTTTCACTCTCCTCTTTCACTTTCATCAAGAGCCTCTTTAGTTGTTCTTCACTTTCTGCCATAAGGATGGTGCCATCTGCATGTCTGAGGTTATTGATATTTCTCCCAGCAATCTTGATTCCAGCTCGTGCTTTGTCCAGCCCAGCATTTCTCATTATGTACTCTGCATATAAGTTAAATAAGCAGGGTGAAAATATACAGACTTGACGTACTCCTTTCCCGATTTGGAACCAGTCTGTTGTTCCACGTCCAGTTCTAACTGTTGCTTCTTGACCTGCATACAGATTTTTCAGGAGGCAGGTAAAGTGGTCTGGTATTCCCATGTCTTTCAGAATTTTCCACGGTTTATTGTGATCCACATAGTCAAATGCTTTGGTGTAGTCAATAAAGCAGAAATAGATGCTTTTCTGGAACTCTCTTGCTTTTTCGATGATCCAGTGGATGTTGGCGATTTTATCTCTGGTTCCACTGCCTTTTCTAAATCCACCTTGAATATCTGGAAGTTCACAGTTCACGTATTGCTGAAGCCTGGCTTGGAGAATTTTGAGCATTTCTTTACTAGTGTGTGCTGCTGCTGCTGCTAAGTCGCTTCAGTCATGTCTGACCCTGTGTGACCCCATAGATGGCAGCCCACCAGGCTCCCCTGTCCCTGGGATTCTCCAGGCAAGAACACTGGAGTGGGTTGCCATTTCCTTCTCCAATGTATGAAAGTGAAAAGTGAAAGTGAAGTCACTCAGTCGTGTTTGAGTCTTAGCGACCTCATGGACTGCAGCCTACCAGGCTCCTCCATCCATGGGATTTTCCAGGCAAGAGTACTGGAGTGGGTTGCCATTGCCTTCTCTGACTAGTGTGTGAGATGAGTGCAATTGTGTGGTAGTTAGAGCATTCTTTGGCATTGCCTTTTTTGGGGATTGGAATGAAAACTGACCTTTTTCAGTCCTGTGGCCACTGCTGAGTTTTCCAAATTTGCTGGCATATAGAGTGCATCACTTTCACAGCATCATCTTTTAGGATTTGAAATAGTTCAACTGGAATTTCATCACCTCCACTAGCTTTGTTCGTGGTGATGTTTCCTAAGGCCCACTTGACTTCACATTCCAGGATGTCTGGCTCTAGGTGAGTGATCACACCATCGTGATTATCTTGGTCATGAAGATCTTTTTTGTACAGTTCTTCTGTGTATTCCTGCCACCTCTTCTTAATATCTCCTGCTTCTGTTAGGTCCATACCATTTCTGTCCTTTATTGGACCCATCTTTGCATGAAATGTTCCCTTGGTATCTCTCTAATTTTCTTGAAGAGATCTCTAGCCTTTCTCATTCTATTGCTTTCTCCTGATCGTCCCCAAATCTCTGGTTGTATTTATAAGCCCAGGGAGTGGCACAAAGTCAGGGAACTTCACCAGCAGACAGGCCTGAAGAATGGGGCTCTTAGCATTGAGGCCTCAACTCAGGCAGGAGCAGAAGGGATGGAAGGCAGGGCTCAGAGATAAGGAAGTAAAATCTATGGGTCCTAGTGATTGACAGAGATTGTGGAGAGGCAGGGTTGAGGACAATACCCGGGCACCTGATTTTAAGAGTGTGGTGTTGTCCGGCACAGAAAAGTCAGAAGGCCTCGGTCTGCAGCTTCTGTGGCATATCCAGGTTACCATATCCAGTAGACATTAGGCTAAAGAGACTGGAACTCAGGCGCAAAATCTAGCTGGAAGCCTAGGTTTGAGAGTGATGAGAAGAGAAGTGGGATTGAAGCCACAGACCTGGATGCAATGGTCCAGAGGGAGACACAGAATGAGAAGAGAACAAAAGATGGTGCTCGAGGGGGCAACATGTCAGACACAGCAGAGGAAGAAGATCAAAACCCCAAAGAAAATCCAAAACCACTGCAGATGGTGACTGCAGCCAGGAAATTAAAAGACGTTGCTCCTTGAAAGAAAAGCTATGACCAACCTAGACAGTGTACTAAAATGCAGAGACATCACTTTGCCAACAAAGGTTCGAACAGCCAAAGCTATGGTTTCTCCAGTCGTCATGTACGGATGTGAGAGTTGGACCATAAAGAAGGCTGAGTGCCAAACGATTGATGCTTTTGAACTGTGGTGCTGGAGAAGACTCTTGAGAGTCCCTCGGACAGCAAGGAGATCAAACCAGTCAATCCTAAAGGAAGTCAACCCTGAAGACTCATTGGAAGGACTGATGCTGAAGCTGTAGGTGCAATACTTTGGCCACCTGATGGGAAGACCCAACTCACTGGAAAAGACCCTGATGCCGGGAAAGATTGAAGGCAGGAGGAGAAGGGGATGACAGAGGATGAGATGGTTGCATGGCATCACCGACTCAATGGACATGAGTTTGAGCAAGCTCTGGGAGGTCGTGATGGACAGGGAAGCCTGGCGTGCTGCAGTCCATGGGGTCACAAAGAAACGGACACGACTGAGGGGCTGAACAACAAGAGGAAGAACTAGAAAGAATCAGAGCAGAAAGGAGGAGCACCAAGGCACGGCTTCCTGACATGAACGATGGTCAGTGTTATTCCATTGCCCTCCCAGCGCCATTGCCAAAGCCTGGCCTGCAAGATGTCTCAGCCAGCGTGTGTTCGATGAGCTGATTAGTGTCACATACTATTATCCTGGTGCTCATTAATGGTCTTCTCATAGACCATTTTTCTCTCCCTGGCTTCCAGGAAGCTCTTTTCAACAGAGCCTCTGTTCCAGAATTCCTGGGAATCATAGGTTACTTCTGGTAGCAGGCAGGGTGGCTTTATTTCTGCAGGGAAATGAACGCTCACTCAGCCTCACAGCACGAAGAGCCAAGAACCAGAGCTATTTCCTGCACACGCTGAGCTGACCAGCCTGGGCATCTCCCACAGGTCTGCTCATCGTTTGAGAGCCAGGGCTGCCTACCTGCTGGTTCTCCCAACGGACCCCAGAGATGGACTCAGGTCTCTTGACTCCACGGTCAAGGCTGCAAGGTGCACAGCCCTGCCTGGGGTTCTTTGGTTCCAAAATGCTTCTTGAGTACACATGTTACTCGTTTCCTGCCCTAAGTTTTCCCCACACAATTTAAATTAGCTAGAGCACTTGTTTTTTTTAACTGGAGGATACTGGCTTTCCAAGGCTAGTTCCTGCCATACAACAACATGAGTCAGTCATAAGTGTGCACGACCCCCCCGCCCCCCACGCCACCCCCCAGGTCACCCCAGGGCACCGAGCTCCCTGTGCTGGGCAGCAGCGCCCCTCGAGCAATCTGCTTCGCGCACGGCGGGTACACACATCAGTGCTACTCTCTCCATTCGTCCCGCCCTCCCCTTCCCCTGCAGTGTTCACAGGCCCCTTCTCTACATCTGCGTCTCTATTCCTGCCCTGCAAAGAGGTTCATCAGGACCATTTTTCCAGATTCTATATGTGTGTGTTAATAGATGATGTGTCAGACGATGTTTCTCTGACTTCACTCCGCATGGCAGACTCTAGGTTCATCCACCTCACTACAACTGACTCACAGCACTTTTAAAAGGGTAGATGTTTTTTCCCTCCCTTTAGGATTAAAAATAATATAAGCAGCTGCAGTTCCCAAAATATCGCCTTTATCCTGGGCCAAGTGCTTTAAATCCTATTGTCAGGACCCACTCCTTCAGAGCGGTTTGCCTCTCCCAGGTGTCACGTCAAAAGCAGCTACCTCTTCTGCAGCTTTCTGCAGGGGACCCCTCCCCACCAGGCTGGAGCCAGATGATCCTTCTAAAATTCCAATCTAGCTCCTTTTTTGGAGAAGGCAATGGCATCCCACTCCAGTACTCTTGCCTGGAAAATCCCATGGACGGAGGAGCCTGGTGGGCTGCGGTCCATGGGGTCACTAAGAGTCGGACACGACTGAGCATCTTCACTTTCACTTTTCACTTTCATGCATTGGAGAAAGAATGGCAACCTACTCCGTGTTCTTGCCTGGAGAATCCCAGGAACGGGGGAGCCTGATGGGCTGCCGTCTCTGGGGTCGCACAGAGTCGGACACGACTAAAGTGACTTAGCAGCAGCAGCTCCTTTTTGGATGCATGCATGCTAAGTTGCCTCAGTCATGTCTGACTCTTTGTAACCCTATGGACTGTAGCCCGCCAGGCTCCTCTGTCCAAGGGATTCTCTAGGCAAGAGTACTGGATTGGGTTGCCATTTCCTACTCCAGGGGATATATCCTGAGCCAGGGATCAAACCCACGTCTCTTATGTCTCCTGCACTGGTAATGGGTTTCTTACCATGGGGCCATCTGGGAAGCCCCAGCTCCTTCTTAAATCCCTGCAATTACTGACAAAATCTCCTGACTCTTCACATAGCCTCAGGGTCCCTGCTTCTTCACCAGCCCTACAGGCCCTACACAAGCAGTCCTCCAACCTCAGTAACCCCCGTTAGCATCAGCAGTCACAAACACACAGGTCCTGAGCAGCTGTATTCACCTAACCGATTCTTTTTACAGATTCACAGTAGAAAGGAGGACCAAAAACATTGTGTTGATCCATCAGAGAGAAAGATTCTGTGACTGAAGTCCATAGCCCATGCTATTCCTAATTCTCTCACCTTAGGAGTTCATTGCATCCCACCACATGACGGTGACAGGCAACGAGAGGCACCTCACGAATCTCCATATTCATCAGAGCATAAGATCCATTGAAGTAGTACGTGTGCTAATGTTTCACAGTGACGAAAAAGGAAGAGGTACTTAGAACCTTGGTGTGTCCTTCATTCACTTTTTCAGCCAGCGCACGCCAACTCTGTGCCAGGAACAGTACAAACTCCACACTTAGGAAGTTGAAGTGATCAGCTTTTTTGAGACGTGCAAAGCCGGCGAAGCCTCCCTGTAGCTTTGTTCTTCTGCCGAGTAGCTTTGATCTCTCTTCTGCTCTCGTTTCCTCTGCTCTGATCCAACCTTCCCTTCCTCTCCCATTCCAAACCTGTCCACAGATATTGCAGGACCGGCTGCTACAAAAGTGAAGACCTCCCCTGCTTCCTCCATGTTCTTCCCTGACACGTGGGCCTCCCCTGAAGACAGCGCTCTCGAAGAGTGGCCTTCAGGTGGAGGTGGCTCAGTCCCCGCCGCCCACAGTCTCGGGGCCAGGCTGTCCCCGAAAACCAACACTGCACCACTCCTGCCAACGCCCTGGTTCCTCTGAGACCCACGTGCCTCTGGCCCCTCTTCGTGCCCACCAGTGGCAGACCTGACTTCCCTCCTTGCTTTCTGAAGCCTTCCACCATCCAGGTCCTACTTTCCTCCTGAATGGTTTCGTATTTTTCCTTTTTTTTTTTTTTCAATGTTTAAAATCTTTATTGAATTTGTTACAACATTGCTTCTGCCTTTATGTTTTGGATTTGGGGCTGCGAGTCACATGGGATCTTACCTCCCCAACCAGGGATCAAACCCCGCATCCCTCGCATTGGAAGGCGAAGTCTTAACCACTGGACCGCCAGGGACGTCCCTCCTGAATGATTTTCAGGGCCCCACAGAGAACCTACCCAATACGCACGCCTCCCGTTTCCCTGATTTCAGCACCACTTACCATCTGCCATCCACCTCAACCACTGACTTAAGTCAGGTTCCCCAGAAGCAGACTCAGAGATACAAATTGACTTGTCAGCAATTTATTTAAGCGGTGCTTCTAGAAGAGCCTCCAGGGGAGTGGGGGAAAGAGGAAAAATGAGGGAAAGAAGCCCAGCCCTGGTGCAATTGCAGATGAACCCCCACCCCACCCCTGCCTGAGCCCTGGGGAAGGAGTCTGCAGCATAAATTACGGTCCTCCACCCCCAGATCCATCGCCCCCTGGGGTAAGGGGGCTGGGAGTTCATGCCTACGACCGGTCACGAGCTACAGACACCCTAGGCTGGACAGACCTCCCCGAACCTCCCGAGAAGAAGCACAGGGAAACCAAGGGAAGTCGTCTAAACCGGCCGTGGGTCCGCGCTGCGAGGGAACAAGCACCCGGGCTCCGGAGGATGGGTACGCAGAGCCAGGAGAACGTTCCGGGGGGCTCGCGGAGCATCGACAGGACCCACGGCCCCTGCCTCCTCCCGGGCCACGTTCCGAGCCTCGGCATCCCGAGGAACGTCCCGCCTCAGAAGTCCTCAAGCAAGGAACCCACTGCAGACTTGAGCATCCGAGTCTCCGGCCCTCTCCCTCAACTTCTTCCCCGTCCCCTCTCCCACCCACCCCTGTGTCTCCCCAATTCTCCTCCGCCCTGCCCTGATCAGTGTAGAGGCCAGGTTCAAAGCTACCCACTTCCGCTCTTAGACTCTGCTCCCTTTCCCCCCGTTCTTTCCTGGAGCTACCTGGACACACCGCCTTCCGCCTCTTTGCTGTCCTTTGCCTGGGGTCCGCATCCTGGCTGCTGAACCCTGCCAGGGAAGCAGATCCGGCCCGCGGAGGCCTGACCGTCTACACCCGGCGTTTCCTCCCTCACCCAGCTCTCGATGCTGCTCATGAATCGCCTGCCTCCTTGCTCAGAGACAGCAGTCAGGGTACAGGTCATGAAGATAGTCAGGTATATCTTATATATCTGACTATAGACAAACCTGGAGCTGTGCATGAAAACGCCTCCGCAAGTTAGATGTTGACTTTCCAAAACGATTTTTTGCAAAGAGCAAGTTCTGCGTGCCTCCAGAATGGGCTTCAGTGTACTGTCATCCCTTTTTACAAACAGCCGATGTAGAATGAGGTGTGCCCTCCCTCAGCCCATCTCCCTGGGTCAGTGAGATGAAGTCTCGACGCCCCCAGTACATTCTGCTTTGCAAGCTGCCTGGGCCGTCTTCCCTGACCAAGCAGCTTGTTTCACACTCACTAAAACCTCCTACAAATAACCTAGGCGGGGAAAAAAATTTTTTTTTTTTTAGTTGCGGCTTCCTTCACTCTGCCTACTAAGTCACAAAAATGAATGAGATCTGTCAAAGGAATAAAACGGTCTCTCCAGAACACCCGACAAGATGGCTCTGCTTTTCAGCATCGTCTTGCGGATGACTTCCTCTAGAGCGGCTCCTCTAAGGCCAGATCGGTGCTGCTGACGTCAGCAACATTTCGGGGATTTACTGCAAAAGCAGCCAGCAGGGGCTGGGACGGAGGGAGGGAGAGAGGAAGAGAGAAACTGAAAGGGAAAAGAATTAGTCCTCCAGGGGCTGGGAGACAGCCACGCGGAAAACGTGCCAATCCAGTGCTCTGAAGAAGTGATTTGAAATATTCTTAAGAGCTTCTTATTAGTGAAGTCTTCAAGGGATCAGCAGACTTACTGAAAAACTGGGAGATCTTCAAAAAGTGGGGAAGGGAATCTTCAATAAACCCAGCAACACGTAGGTTTGGGAGGACAAAATGGGTCTGAGGAAGATAAGAAATAGTGCTGCCAGGGAGATCCTGGGGCTAAACCAGCCTCCAGGTGAATCTTCCATTCCAGGGAGCTGCGAACCTCCCTAGCAAGTAGGGTGGACCTTCTTGCTAGACCAACACTTCACTCCACCCCAGCGTCCCCAGAGGGTAAATGCCTCCAGACGACCCTCAAATGAACAGGGACCCTTCCATCTCTGAATCGTCCACAGTCCCAATCCCAGTGCACAGCACACAAGCAGCATTCAACTCACATACACGAAGCAGATTCGTTTCTCAAACGTTTCTCAAAGCCTGTTGTGCTTTAGGCATGAGAGGGCACAGGGTGATGGAGAAGAATTCTGCTGTCTAGGAGCTAAGCAAGGCAAAGACTCGGGTGAATGGGGGCTGTGGGAGTGAGGGTTATTTCACTTCCATTTCCATGTCATTCAGAAAAGGCTCAGCACTCAAGAATCTAGGCTAGGCTAGGCTAACCCACTTCAGTCGTGTCTGACTCTGTGTGACTCCATAGACGGCAGCCCACCAGGCTCCCCCGTCCCTGGGATTCTCCAGGCAAGAACACTGGAGTGGGTTGCCATTGCCTTCTCCAATGCATGAAAGTGAAAAGTGAAAGTGAAGTCGCTCAGTCGTGTCCGACCCTCAGCGACCCCATGGACTGCAGCCTTCCAGGCTCCTCCATCCATGGGATTTTCCAGGCAAGAATACTGGAGTGGGGTGCCATTGCCTTGGTGTTCAAAACCTCAGAGAGAAAAAGGACCCTTGTATGGGTCACACAGAGATCTGCCAAGCTGCCATGCTGGTCCATAAGCTGCTCCCCAAGAAACAGGTCATAAAACAAGGGTGGAGACTTCCCTGCTGATCCAGTGGCTAAGACTCCAGCTCCCAGAGCAGGGGGCCCAGGTTCGATCTCTGATCAGAGAACTAGGTTCTGCATGCCACAGCTAAGACCTGGCACAGCCAAATAAATAAATATTAAAAAAAAAAAAAAAAAAAAACCAAAGGTGTGCAAAGTTTGCTTTGATTAATTTTCAAGGGTTAAGTCACTCTTCCACACTACCACCCTCTTATGGACCCTCAGACCCAAATCTGTTACACAGGCAAACTCTCTTTGCGATGAGTCAGCCACAACTAAGCAGCCACCATAAACACGCTTCTTTTAAAGGTGGGTGAGAGTGAGAGTGAGCCGCTCAGTCCTGTCTGACTCTCTGTGACCCTGTGGACTGCAGCCCGCCAGGTGCCTCTGTCCATGGGATTCTCCAGGCCAGAATACTGGAGTGAGTAGCCATATCCTTCTCCAGGGGATCTTCCTGACCCAGAGATCGAACCCAGGTCTCCTTGCAAGTGGACTTTTTACCATCTGAGCTACCAAGGAAAGTGAAAGTGAAGTCGCTCCGTCGTGTCCGACTCTTTGCGACCCCATGGACTGTAGCCTACCAGGCTTCTCCGTCCATGGGATTCTCCAGTCAAGAATACTGGAGTGGGTTACCATTTCCTTCTCCAGGGGATTCTTCCTGACCCAGAGATCAAACCCGAGTCTCCCGCATTGGAGGCAGACGCTTTAACCTCTGAGCCACTAGGGAAGCCCAGAAGCCCCTCCTTTAAAGGAACTGCCCAGCTGTAAGAACCATGCGACATTATTAAAAACCCTATAACCAAACACAAATTAGATATTGAATATTGGCACACAGTCAGGCTTGATAAATCAATGTAGAAGCTAAGTACTGTCTTCAGCTTGCCATGTAAAGGAATGTTAATTGTGCATGTGAGAACCTCGTAAATGGCAAAGCTTGGGGGAAACCACAGAGAAAGAAAAAAAAAATTTCATAGAGAGTTAAATCCAGGCTTTGGGTTCTCCGATTTTAAACCAGGAATGGGATCTTCACAGAAAATGCAGCTGATATTTAATCCATCATACGCTTTGGGTTCAGCCTGTACTTAAATGCTTAGAAACTGCCTCTGAAGAGGTCATTTGAAATACAGTCTTGTGGTTATGACTTCTCCTCCTCCCAGGGGAAAAAAAGGAAGGAGTAAAAAGTGGTCTGATCAATTAAAATAGCAAATGGCTCGACCCGGCTATCTTGGAATTTGTGGGCATTTCCAAGAGTTCCCTGCCATTTAATGCCCCCTCAGGAGCCGGGTGTATTTAAACTATTCAAACTTCAAGATGCCGACCTCAGCAAAGCTGTAAGCGCCACAGCCTCGGGGCTAAAGTGGGTTATGTTGTGAAGTCCTTGGTTCCTCAGGTACAGCCAGGAATGGCACGCCACTTAATTCACTGAGAACTTCCATAGGAAGCCCACTCCATGACGTTCTCTAAGGAACATCACAAGTACAGGGCTAAGTTTCTTTCCATTCAAACATCACTGCACGTAACGCAGCTTCTCTCACACCAGCATTTGACGAGGGCCCACCAAGCGCAGTACGCAACCTGCACAGCTGTGCACGGCAGCCCCAGCCCTCAGGGGGCACCTCAGCTCTGTCCAGTTTTCCATCTCCCTACAATGTGGGCATGAGCTAGAAATATTCTTGTGCCAGAAATTTCAGATTTCCTTTTATCACAAGTGAACGTTTGCTGCATGCAGCTCTCACACGTTGCCGTCTGTTAAAGAAGAAAGAGGATGATCATCACATCTTAAGGTTATTTTTAAAATCACTTTCCATCAAGAAAACCCAATACGAAAAAAGTAAACTGAAAACAAAGATCACAATATGATCACTCTTTCTGGGACATATTTACATACTACATCAGTCAAGACCATCTAACAGACAGATGATCTAAATCGAACTGAACTTTTAAAAAATGGAATAAACTCTCCCTTTTCTATGCCTTTTGGTTCTATGAGTTTGTGCTTGCATGGGCACTTTAAAGGTTATTTTCTGCAGCAGATGGGAATGCAGATTTCGCCAGCAGAAGAGATTTTAACTAGTGACTGAGCTCTTGAGCCTGAAGTTAGAATAATGACAGCAATACCATTTAGAGACCAAATTATTAAACTAAAAATATCCACGAGCAAGCAATGGGGAATAGATTAGAAGTGCTCAAACTTTTGGAACAAAACTCTTCCTTCAAGGAGTCTCCAGAGCTCTTTGGGAACCAGAAGATTCGTGGAACATGATTGGAAACCACAAATCTGGAGGAAAGAATCTGGAGAAAGACCACCAACAAGAATATCCAGAGCTTGGGTTCTACTCCCAGCTTTGCACCAACCAGCCTTGCCACCTTCAGCATCTACTATGAGACCAGAAGACCTGGGTACTTAGTGACTGAACAACAAACGTTCTTCACTGGTGTGTGTGTGTGTTCAGTCACTCAGTTGTGTCCAGCTCTGTGTGACCCCATGGACTGTAGCCCACCAGGCTCCTCTGTCCATGGGATTCTCCAGGCAAGAATACAGGAGTGGGCTGCCATGCCCTCCTCCAGGGGATCTTCCCAACCCAGGAAACGAACCTCTGTCCCTTTCACATCTCCTGCTTTGGCAGTTCAGTTCAGTTCAGTTCAGTCACTCAGTCGTGTCCGACTCTTGCGACCCCATGGACTGCAGCATGCCAGGCCTCCCTGTCCATCACCAGCTCTAGGAGTTTACTCAAACTCATGTGCATTGAGTCGGTGATGCCATCCGACCATCTCATCCTCTGTCGTCTCCTTCTACTCCTACCTTCAGTCTTTCCCAGCATCAGGGTCTTTTCTAATGAGTCAGTTCTTTGCATCAGCTGGCCAAAGTATTGGAGTTTCAGCTTCAGCATTAGTCCTTCCAATGAACACCCAGGACTGATCTCCTTTAGGATGGACTGGTTGGATCTCCTTGCAGTCCAAGGGACTCTCAAGAGTCTTCTCCAACACCACAGTTCAAAAGCATCAATTCTTCAGTGCTCAGCTTTCTTTATAGTCCAACTCACATCACACATATTAACTCATTTAAAATTCCTCTATGAAGTAAGCACTAGTCTTAGCCCATCTTACAGATGAGTTAACAAAGCACAGAAGGACTAGTGGCAGAGCTGAGATTCAAATCTAGCAATGTGGTTCCAGAGTGGGTAATCTTATGCAGTGCACTTAGGGTGTTTCTTGAGCCTTCTGTCCCGGACAAACACCATATGTGAAGCGTCTGCACCGTGCTTGTCACGTAGTCAGCACTCAGTGAACACTGCTTCCTTCCTTCCCCACCAGCAACGTAATTTAGATGCCACATTTTCTACAGCAAAGACGACGCCCTTCTTAAGCCAAACGGACACCGCTCACATTTTGTTTCACTCCTTGCTCATGTAACTGATGATTTCTGTGTCTTCATCCCCAGTCCTGACCTTACCCAGAATTTGCAGATTTAGCCATCTATTCAGTCTGGCCAACTCCTTCCAAGAATATCCCGATTTTCACTGCATCTCCCCACCCTCACCCCACTGCCTGGTCCAAGGTGCAGACAGCATCCTAACCAGATGGCCTCGTCCTGCTGACCCTGCTCCCACCCATTCCCCACACCCAGGAGACTTCTTTCTAAAATGCAAATTCAACCCCACCTCCCCCAGCTTAGAACCCTCCTGAGGATTCCCGAGCAGCCACCTCACTCCCCGCCTCTTTCTGTCCAACCTTACTGTTTCTCCTCAACAGCCTGCACTCTGCTAGATGCTACCACCCCACTGCAGAAAGACACCTCTGCAAGTGAAGGACCACTCACCCTCCGGCCCACTTTCTGACCTTCTTGTCTTCACAGATGAAATTGTAGTCTGTACTTATTGGCTTGGCTACCACATATCACCCCCACTAAAGTAAACCTCCCCTTCAACGGTATTAGATCTTATCTGATTTGTTCCTTGCTGCATCCTAGCACCTAGATTAGTGTTCAGATATTGAACATCATGGATGTTCAATATCTGTTGGATAAAATGAATGAATCCATTTAAGGAACTATAAATCGCTGGCAGTCAGGGAATAGTAGTAACTGCTCATCTTTGTGTCCCAAGTTCTAAACCCAATGTCTTTCCCACAGTAGGTAGTGAAAGAAAGACAGCGGGGAGGGAGAGGAGAGAGAAAAGGAGGCAGGAAACCACGCTGTGCCCTTGAACGTTTCTGATCTGTGATTGTATCTGTGTCAAGCTTGACAAATATCCAAAAATTAAGTCCCACACTACATGCATTTAATCAATCACCATTATTGAAAAATAATTCCTCAAAATCAAGACTGTGGGGACCTCCCTGCTGACCCAGTGGTTGGGACTTCGCCTTCTAATGTAGATTCAATCTCTGGTCAGGGGGCTGGGATCCCGCAGACCTCCTGATCAAAAAACCAACATAAAAAGAAGCAACACTGTAACAAATTCAATAAAGACTTTTTTAAATGTTTAGGGGAAAAAATCAAGGCTGTCTTAAAAAGTCAGAATGTATGGATGCCCCAAATCTCTCTGTTATAATTTAAAAAGCATTTTTTTTCTATTAGCCAATCTGTGAAAGTGTCTAAAATGATGTTAGATCTCCTAAGCTCAAGGGTGTAGTCAAACGGGTGGAGAGACAGTTGTCCCAGGAGGAAAACGAGAAGGGTAAAAACCCAACCCCACCCGACCCCACACAGCCTGCCCATTCGCAAGAAAGAATCCAGGGACCTGCCTGCATGGTGTCATCTCAGCCCGGGGTGCAGGGGGTGTGGGCAGACAGCACTTTCTTCTCTCCTGTGCTCAGCCCATCCCAGACTCTGGATATTCCCTCCTAACCTTCTCCCTCCTCTAACCTGCCCTGAGGGAGCTCACGCTGGTCAACCCAGCAGCTGGCTTGGACATTATAAAGTGGAGTATTAGTCGTTCAGTCATGTCCGACTCCATGCGACCCCATGGACTGTAGACCACCAGGCTCCTCTGTCCCTGGGATTCTCCAGGCAAGAATACTGGAGTGGGTTACCATTCCCTTCTCTGGGGTATCTTCCCAACCCAGGGATGGAACCCGGGTTTCCTGCATAGCAGGTGGATTCTTTACCATCTGAGTCACCAGGGAAGCCCACTATAACCCCACTCATTCTGGAGGTCAATCTTCACCTCTGCCCTTCACATAAATTTTCCATTTCCACTGAAGGAAATTCTGCAGGAGATTGCGAAGAATGTGCCTTTAGTATTCAAATGTTCCCCTTCAGATGAGCCCAAATGCACCTTCTTTCTGCCCTATAGAATCCCCTGGCAGTCTCTGCATGAGTCACTAGGGAGAAAGTCACTGGGCTCTTCCTTTTGTAGTCTCTGACCTCTTCGAGGTTGTCACACACGACCTCAGGTTGAAACAGGACCCAGTGAGGAGAGTGTTAGATGATCCCGGGCAGCGACCAGTTAAGTGGACTGATTAACATATGCTATTAGATTTTCCTGAAGACAAGGCAACATTAGCCCAAAGGTCAGGGCCATGAACTTGCAGCTTCGGGCCATAGCAGAACTGGGAGAGATATAGTGTCTTCCTCCCCTGGGAGCTCTGCCTGCTGCCCACTTATATGATCTTCTCTGCTGCAGCTGGTTCAACCTTTATTTACATACAGACTAAGACGGGAGGGGTTTCGGGCAGGAGGAAAAGGGGACAACAGAGGATGAGACAGCTGGATGGCATCACCGACTCGATGGACGTGAGTCTGAGTGAACTCCGGGAGTTGGTGATGGACAGGGAGGCCTGGCGTGCTGCACTTCATGGGGTCGCAAAGAGCCGGACATGACTGAGCGACTGAAGTGAACTGAAGAAGGGAGCCAGAGGTGTACCCAAGCACCCTTCCAGGGGCGTGTGAGTGTGCATGCTCAGCTGTGTCCGACTCTTTGTGACCCCATAGACTGTAGCCTGCCAGGTTCCTCTGTCCATGGGATTCTCCAGGCAAGGATACTGGAGTGGGTTGCTGTGCCCTCCTCCAGGGGATCTTCCCAACCCAGGGATGGAACCTGAGTCTCCATCTCCTGCACTGGCAGGTGGGTTCTTTACCACTGAGCCACCTGGGAAGCCCTCCAGGGGCACACACAGCACAGGAATTAATTGCATGAGCTTAGAGTCAGAGGGAACGGAGCTGGTGTCATCAGCTCTTGGACGATTAGCTAACAGTGATTAGCTATTAGTGGCTTTAGAAAAAGCACTTAAACTTTCTAAAGCGTCTTATTCTTAAAATGAGAATAACACCTTTCCCTTAATGTGATGATGAGTCATCAGCAAGTTAATTCACTTGAAGTGTCTCCCAAAATACCTAGCATGTAGTAAATCCTCAATAAATGTCAATTAGTGCGGTTATCTTTAACACCATCATCATCATTATCATATATCTATTTTGGTATAAACATTGTATCTTATTGTTTTTTTGTGCCCAGCCCTAAGCAGAGGATCTGGCACACTGTAGATACTTCAGTTCAGTTCAGTCGCGTCTCACTCTTTGAGACCGCATGGACTGCAGCCCACCAGGCTCCCTGTCCATCACCATCTCCCGGAGTTCACTCAAACTCATGTCCATTGAGTTGGTGATGCCATCCAACCATCTCATCCTCTGTCATCCCCTCCTCCTCCCACCTTCAATCTTTCCCAGCATCAGGGTCTTTCCCAATGAGTCAGTTCTTCACATCAGGTGGCCAAAGTACTGGAGTTTCAGCTTCAGCATCAGTCCTTCCAATGAATATTCAGGACTGCCAATTTTCAAAATAATCAGTATGAAGACTTCCCTGGTGGTCCAGTGGTTAAAAATCCTCCTGCCAATGCAGGGAACATGGGTTCGATCCCTGGTTTGGGAAGATCCCACATGCCGAGGGACAACTAAACCCACAGGCAACCACTACTTAGCCTGGGCTCCAGAGCCCATGCTCCCCAACTGGAGAAGCTGCCACGATGAGAAGCCTGAGCACCGCAACTAGAGAGAGTCCCCACAGAGCGAGGAAGACCCAGGGCTGCCAAAAGTAAAATAATTAAATTAAAAATAACAATAATCAGTATATGGAAAGTAGAAAATACCCCCTAAAGATGTCCATGTCCTGGTCTCTGGAACCTTACATAATAGAAAGATTTTGCAGATGTGATTAAGATAAGGATATTGACATGAGGAAACTGAGCATCCAAGGTGATTCAGTGGTAAAGAATCCGCCTGCCAATGCAGGAGACATGGGTTCAATCCCTGGGTCAGGAAGATGCCCTGGAGTTGAGGAAATGGCAACCCACTCCAGTCTTCTTGCAGGGATAACCCCATGGACAGAGGAGCCTGGCAGGCTACAGTCCACGGGGTCACAAAGAGTCAAATATGACTGAGCGACTAAGCACAGCTCAGCATGGGGAGATCACCCTGGATTATCCGCATGGACCCACTGTAATCACAATGTCATCACAAGGTCCTTACAAGGGGGAACCAGAGATGGAGGAAGTCATGTGAGAGCAAGAGCGAAGGTCGGAGCGATGCCGCCCTGGGCCAAGAAGTGCGGGCAGCCTTCGGAGGCCATAAAGGACACGGGAAGGATTCTCCCTCGGAGCGTCCAGAAGGAGCAGTGCCTGCGGACACCTTGACATTGACCCCATGCGGAATGATATGGTCACAAATCTGTGCTGTCCTAAACCATTCAGTCTGTGACCATTTGTTACAGTAGCAACAAGTACATGTGTGCTAAGTTGCCTCAGTTGTGTCCGGCTCTTTGAGACCCTATGGACTGTAGCCCTCCAGGCTCCTCCGTCTGTGGGATTCTCCAGGCAAGAATACTGGAGTGGGTTGCCATGCCTTCCACCAGGGGATCTTCCCAACCCAGGGGTCGAACCCACATCTCTTAAGTCTCCTGCATTGGCAGGTGGGTTCTTTACCACCAGCACCACCTGGGAAGCCCAGGAACAAGCACAATCAGTGACCCGTTCTGGGTGCGTGATCTGAGCCAGCTGCTGTGTGTATGTCTTGTATGCTTTCATTAAAGCTCAATGCTGTCCAGGATGGAGGCTCCACTCTTCTATGAGTGAAGGACAAAGCCTTTACAGGGGAAAAAAAAAAAAAAAAAAACCTTACTGGAAAATTCTAGCTGACTTTCGTACAAGGGAACAAAGCCCTAAGCTACATGGACACAAGAAAATGGCAAAATCAATTCTGCAAGGGGGGAGGTTGCTATTTTCAGAGCCGGAGGCAAATCTTTTCATTCACAAAAAGGGCACCCACCAAGCCAATTTATGTGGAAGCCTCTAGGTCAGTGTCAGACCAGATGTGGGTGTTGGCCTGGCGGAACGGTGCCCTCTGTCAAAGCCTGAGAGGTGGTCCTTTGCAGCCCAAACGGACAGCACCGAGGTGCCCTTCATCCCCACACCACACGCACAATCTGTGCTTTTCACCAGAAAGTCCTGAGCAGGACGAACACGTCAGAGCTGTTAGGAGCGGGGAACGCGCCCCGAGGGGGACACGGAGGGCAGCTGTCCACGCACACTGGTTTCAGCCTGCACAGCAGCCAAACTGAGCTCCCCCTCCGCCCGACCGCCCACCGTTGCGCCAGCTCTGTCTGCTTTATACAGCGGATGGCCCTGCAAGGTTTTACTTGAAGAAACGGTTTCTTTGCAATAAGGCAATGTTAAGTGGGGCCTTTCTTGCTTTCTTGGGATTTATACTGAGGCTCCAAGCCCTTAACCTAGGCAGAAACTGCTCAGATGAGGTAAAGATAGTTCAGAAACCCCCTGCCACCTCTGACCCATAGAAGAAAGCTCTCATTGGAGGAAAGGCATCTCCCAGAAGAAATCCCATGGTGGGGGAGCACTGCGCAGACAGGCAGCAAGAGAACCGCTCAGGCAGGTCAGGCGGTTGGCAGGAGAGCCCCTCCCTTCTCTTTACAGATTCACCTGTCCATCAATTGCAACTTCCACTCCCACCCTCGAAATTCCAGGCTCCCATCTCCAACTGTCTAGTTAAAATTTCCACTCAGTTATCTGACAGGCTTTTCAAATGCCACGGAGCCGAAATAGCACAGCTGATTAAAAATTAATAATAACAAAATAAAAGGAAAACCCTCAAGTCTTCCAATCTTTTTTTTTTTTTTAAAAGGATACCACTGCTCTTCCAAGCTGCTCTGTCCACAAATCTGGCTGTCATGTTTAATTCTTTTTTTTATAACTCTCAACACAACCATCAGCAAATCCTGTGGATCCCACCTCCAGAGTATAAATCACACCTGCCCACCCCTCTCCATCTCACCTGTTGCCCTTTATACAAACCACCAGGATCCCTTGCCTAGACTTCAATATCCTACCCACTAACGTCCCAGCTTCCAGTCTCATCTGCCCTCTCCCTACGGCAGCCACAACCTATATGTTGTAGCAAAATCACCCTGATTTTTTTTTTTTTTTTTGGCTGTGCTGCCTAGTTTGAGGGTTCTTAGGTCCCCAATCAGGGATCGAACCTGCGCCCTCAGCAGTTAAAGTCTGGGAGTCCTAACCACTAGACCACCAGGGGATTTCCCCACCTTGATTTTAGGGCGACCACTCCAGCCTAATTCTCAGCCCTTATGCTAGACTTCCATGGGCTTCACGCAGAGCCTCTGGGACTGAAGCACGTGACAAAGGGCCAGGCCAATCAGCACATTTGATCCCCGCCCTGCCCCACCATGATTGGTTAAAAGATGAGCATCTGGCCCTACACAGGCCAATCAGAACCAAGAAAATTTAGACGTGAGACTTTTGTTCCAGCCTTAGAGAATTTTATTTTTTCCTGAAGGACATGAATCTGGAAGCATGAAGCCTGGGTGCCAGTGGCAGCCATCTGATTACCACCAAGAAGGAACCCACCCAAGAACGAGCAATGCAAAGGAGACAAATCAAGAAATGAAGGAACGCTCAGTCCTGGATGCATTTAGTCCTGAGTCCTACACTGAGCTCTGCCTTCACTGTTCAGTTATAAGACTCACTAGTCCACTTTTGGAGAAGGCGATGGCACCCCACTCCAGTACTCCTGCCTGGAAAATCCGATGGACGGAGGAGCGTGGTAGGCTGCAGTCCATGGGGTCATTAAGAGTCGGACACGACTGAGCAACTTCATTTTCACTTTTCACTTTCATGCATTGGAGAAGGAAATGGCAACCCCCTCCAGTGTTCTTGCCTGGAGAATCCCAGGGACTGGAAGCCTGGTGGGCTGCCGTCTATGCGGTTGCACAGAGTCGGACACGACTGAAGTGACTTAGGAGGAGGAGAAGTCCACTTTGGGGCTGGATTCCATTGGGACCAGGCGCTCGGTCATCTGCAGTAGACAATGATCCTAACAGATACATCGGATTATCCAGCAGCTGTGTTTATGCCCATGAAGCTTAGGACTCAGTCAGTCCCGACATGGAAACGGCCTCATACCCACTACACAGACAAAGCCCATAGGAGAGTTTGGCTGGTCCCCACCACATCAGCTCCAGCCCCAGCATTGCCAGTAGCACCGAACCCTGACCTAGGAATTTGCTGATCTTTTCCTTCTCCACCTAAACTCAAGAAGCAACTTCAAGGATACCGTCCCAACCTTCTCTTCTTCAGTTCAGTTCAGTTCAGTCACCCAGTAGTGTCCGACTCTTTGCAACCCCATGAACTGCAGCAAGTCAGGCCTCCCTGTCCATCACCAACTCCCAGAGTTTACTCAAACTCATGTCTGTTGAGTCGGTGATGCCATTCAGCCATCTCATCCTCTGTCATCCCCTTCTCCTCTAGCCTTCAATCTTTCCCAGCATCTGGGTCTTTTCCAGTGAGTCAGTTCTTCGCATCAGGTGGCCAAAGTATTGGAGTTTCAGCTTCAACATCAGTCCTTCCAATGAATATTCAGGACTGATTTTCTTTAGGATGGACCGGTTGGATCTCCTTGCAGTCCAAGGGACTCTCAAGAGTCTTCTCCAACACCACAGTTCAAAAGCATCTATTCTTCAGCGCTCAGCTTTCTTTATAGTCCAACTCTCACACCCATACATGACTACTGGAAAAACCATAACTTTGACTAGACTGACTTTTGTTGGCAAAGTAATGTCTCTGCTTTTTAATATGCTGTCTAGGTTGGTCATAGCTTTTCTTCCAAGGAGCAAGCATCTTTTAATTTCATGGCTGCAGTCACCATCTGCAGTGATTTTGGAGCCCCCCAAAATAAAGTCTCTCACTGTTTCCATTATTTCATTAGAAAGACGACTTTCTGACCATTCAGGGGTGATATTTCCTCTATATTAATAACGAGCTACTATGTTCTGTCATACTTATAAGAGAAAATTAGAAATACACTTCGATGAACACCTTTGAATTCTTCCCAGTTCCCAGATTTGAATAGCTACCCTTTTGAAAGACTGGACTCTTTCTGATAATATGTAAAATTCCTCTCGGCTATTCAATACCTCTCAGCAAAATAACATGGTGATTTTAAATAACGAATCAAAACATCTTAAATTTCCTCGAGATCTATCTACATGGGATCTACAAAGGAATCCAATGATGGCAAAATGTCTCCTAGACAGACACTAGAAATATAATTAAAATTATTAATTACGCCCCCAACGATGGACGATGAGCTGATTCCTAGAGCCAGCTTCCCTTGGGATCATGGGCTTTATTAAAATATCCATCTCTGAGTTCTGGCATCTTAGCTACAACAGCACTTTCGCTCTTTGGGGGTTTGATTAGAATAAAGCAACAAATACTTGAACCTCAGCGCTTCACTCCTCCAGCTTCCAGGTTCTTCTGGGCCTGCCGGGCATCCGGCCCCTCCCAGTCCGGGCCAGGTCATGCACCCAGGCTACAGCACACGGGGAAGGCCCCACGACACTGGGAGAGCCCTGCTCAGTGGCCCTAATCTCGGATTCTGACGCTATTACCCGTCACTGTTCATGTTCTGCTCTGACCCTGGTTGGCTTCCGGGACCTCCCGTGACTGGACATAAATTCACTGCATGTCCTGAGACGTTGGATGCCACGAAGCACGTGGAAGTGGAGTAGACTCTAATGCTCCATAGATCAAAGCCTGTATCTCAGCTCTACCCCTACTCACTGTATAATGCTGGGCAAGTCCCTTACCCTCTCTGAGCCTCTCCATTTCCTACAGGAAACAAGGATAACAGTGATGCTCAGTGGATACCTATCTCGCAGGACTGTTGGTTTTTAAGGAGCGTGTTTGATTCAAAACCACGATGAAATAGCAGCTCACACTCCTAGGATATCTATCATTGAAAAGACAAGAGGTAACAGATGCAGGCGAGGATATGAAGAAAAGGGAACCTTTCTGCACTGTTGCTGGGGACATAAGTGGTTGCAGCCACTACAGAAATCAGCATGGAAGCACCTCAAAAAATTAAAAATAGAGCTTCCATAGGATCCAGCAATCCCAGTTTTGGTATATATCCAAAGGAAATGAAGTCATTATCTTGAAGAGATATCTCTACACCCACGTTCACTGCAGCTTGATTCACAATAGCCGAGGTATGGGAACAACTTAAGTGTCCATCAACTGATAAATGTATAAAGAAAACATGATGTACAGATATATACAGATATAGATATACTATTAGCCTTAAAAAGAATATCCTGCCATTTGCAACAACTTGTATGAACCTAGAAGGCATTATGTTAGGTGAAATAAGGCAGGCATGAAAAGATACTGCATGGTATTACTTAGAGATGAACCAAAATTTTTAAAAGTAAAACTCCAAACTGAGTAGAGTGGTGGTTGCCAGGGGCTTGGGGAAATACTGAGAGGCCATCAAAAGGGCACAAGGATATAAGATAAGATGTGATGATACTGTACTGTATAATTGAAACTAAGAAAGTAGTACTTAAGCGTTTTCCCACCAAAAAAGGTAAATATGTTAGCAGATAGATGTCTTAATTAACTCAATGGTGGGAATCCTTTCACAGTATACACATATATCAAATCATCACTTTGTACACGTTAAACATATTATCATTTTATTTGTCAATTATACCTCAATAAAATTTTTAAAAGCATATTTTTAAATTGATTTTTATTGGATAATAGTTTCTTTACAATGTTATGCTCATTTCTACTGTACGGCAAAATGAATCAGCCGTACATATACTCGAGTATCCCCTCCCTTTTGGACTTCCTTCCCATTCCAGTCACCACCATGCATTAAGTAGAGCACCCTGAGCAATACAATATGTTCCCATCAGTTACCTATTTTATACATAGTGTCAACAGCGTATATATGTCACTCCCAACCTCCCTGTCCCTCCCACCCCACTCTCCTTTCCCCTATGGTATCCATATGTTTGTTCTCTATATCTGTGTCCCTATTTTTGCTTCCCCGATGAGATTGTCCATACCATTTTTCTAGATTCCACATACATGGGCTAATTCAAACAGTTACTAACAGGATCCTTGATGAAAGGAGGGTCCCGATAAACGCTGCTACCGTCCTTGTACCTCCCCTGTTCACGTCACCATCGCCAGGCACACGCTGACCTGGGCCTCTCTCAACACAAGCTGCTGTCTCCCTCGCTGCAGTCCTGAGTGCTGTTCCCCATTTCCCCAGCTCGGCTCTGTCTGGCAGTGCCTCGTGCACTGGATTTATGTAGCAGAGCAGAGATGGGGGGAAAGGTGCAGAGTCACAGGATGCTGGGGAATTTCTCTCCATCCTGCTGTTACTGCCTCCACAACTTGAACCCTTGACCCTCCATAAACCTTCTGACTCTTCTCTCTTAGATGTGGACATCTGGATAGCTGAGTTCTGGCATCCCTGAACCAGCTTCAGTGTCTAAAACTAGAGGCTTAACAATAGTACAGAACCCCAGATGGGTCCCTATGTGCCTAGTCACCCAATCATGTCTGGGACTCTGTGGACTGTAGCTCAACAGACTCCTCTGTCCATGGGATTCTCCAGGCAAGAATTCTGGAGTGCATAGCCATTTCCTTCTCCCAGGGATCTTCCCAACCCAGGATCACACCTGGGTTTCCTGCATTGGAAGGGGATTCTTTACCATCTGAGCCACCAGGGAAGCCCCAAATGAGGCCATAATCTTGGTCAAAGCATGGTATGAATACCAGTGTTGTGTAAATATCTCCTATCAACTCTAATATACCATCAATAACAAAATACATCCTTATTTATGTACTTCTGAAAAATTAAAATTGCCAGTGCTGCTGCTGCTGCTGCTAAGTCGCTTCAGTCGTGTCCGACTCTGTGCGACCCCATAGACGGAAGCCCACCAGGCTCCCCGGTCCCTGGGATTCTCCAGGCAAGAACACTGGAGTGGGGTGCCATTTCCTTCTCCAATGGATGAAAGTGAAAAGTAAAAGTGAAGTCACTCAGTCATGTCTGACTCTTAGCGACCCCATGGACTGCAGCCCACCAGGCTCCTCCGTCCACGGGATTTTCCAGGCAAGAGTACTGGAGTGGGGTGCCATTGTAAAGGATTGCATATCTTTGGTAGTAAGACAGACTCTGATTTCAGATTAATAAAACAGATATGTATAACATATCTATATGTATAACAAATCAGATATGTATAACAATCTGATTTCAGATATGTTACATAAAAAAAAATAATGCTTTGTTGGGAAGATTCCCTGGAGAAGGAAATGGCAACCCACTCCAGTACTCTTGCCTTGAAAATCCCGTGGACGGAGGAACTTGGTGCAGGCTACTATCCATGGGGTCGCAAAGAGTCGGGCACGACTGAGCGACTTCACTTTTTCACAGAGCATTTCTCTTGGAGAAACATTAAAAAGTACAAAACACGGTTTTTGTGCGTACTTTCAAGAGTCCTGGGCACAGAGCCTTGCAGATAGTAAATAAAAGTTTGTTGAATGAATAAATACACATGTGAAAGAATGCATTTTCTAACAGCTATATTATAACAAATGAATGCCCTTCCTAATAGCTGCATGATGATGAGGTTCTAGCATTTAAAAAGAGAATTGGATGCAATAGGAAATGGTGCTCAAAATTAAATATATCATGTCACCAAACCTTCCACTTAAATTCACTGAAACAAGTAAGCAAACCTCACTCTGAACTGTTTGTTGCCTCTTCAGCAAAATGGAGACTTAAAAACAGTGATAGATTCTAAAGTTTAGCGTTTCGCTAATTGCCAGCTTTTAAGGGAGATGCTATTTTTAAGTGTGCTGTATCAGGACCATAGAACTTAGGGCCTATTTAGAAACACCTGGCATCATCCTCAGGGCACACTCTGGGTTTCTGGGAGCCCGGAGAAGGCACTGGCGTCTTTGATACCTGGGAATACAGACCCACTTAAGAGGGCCTTTTCCTTTCCTCTGTATCACTAAACTGGCTCTAGACTCCTTGGAACTCAACCAGTCCCTGCAGAGTGATGGGGATAAGGGCAAGTGAGGCAGGTTCCCTACACAGTTCCCACTAGGAGAATCCAGCCTCTGCTTCCTGTCCAAAGCAGCTCCCAAGAGTCACTTTGTCCTATCTGCTGTAATGGAAATTGGTGCATTTCATTCTGGGCACTACAGGGACTGGCATTACACGAAATAGAGAGATGAACAGCAACTGTAGGGACAAAGGTTGAATGAAAATGGATGGGTTTTGGAGACTCATACATTTAAAAGGTTCTCTGGGGAAATTTCCCGGTGACCGTCACCTCTAGCATCAGCCGGTCACCCTTCTGCTCTGCACATGATGACCAATTCCAGACTCCGCTCTTGTTAACCCTTCATGTGCGGGTTGCCTCAGCGTGTTCATATTAGACTTCCCTCCAAGCAGACGCACAGCTGCACCCACAGTCACTGGCTATCAGATCCTTTTCAGGTGGAAAATAAGGAGTTGGAAGAGAAAAATCCTGCCGTGTAAGTTTCCCTAAATATATGTAGATTGCAAGGGAAATGACTACCATATGGATAAAAACGAGCCACTCAAATGATTTTCCGAGTTTCCAAGGACATTTCACCCACGTCCAAGCCAAGAGCAGCAACGTCCTTTTCCAGGGTTGACCGAAATGCTTCCAAAATCCACAGCTACATTATACAGCCACTTCTCCTTGTGTATAAAGACAAAATGAAAGGAGGACAGAGCCTACACTGCCTCTGCTGATTCACAGCAGAGCATTTTCTGCAGGACACATCCTTCCCGCCCCCGTACGTACCAGGATCGCAATCATTGCCTTCTTTCTCCCACATTCAATCAATATTCCCCAATATTCCGTACCTCGTGGGGGACACTGCTCTCCTTGTAAGTTGGGAAAAATCACTGACTCCAGTATGCCGACGGCCGGCGGGTCCCCAGACCTCTAGGCACGGACCCTCGGCCTAGACCTTTCTTCCTCACTTCCCCACTGGGTCCTGACCTCTGTCCAGCCCACGTGGCTGGGATTGGATTCATCAGGCCTATATCTCCCCCTCTTTGTGATATGCCATTCGCGCCCTGCTTCCTCCAAATCCATTAAGAGCAAAACTGTATGTAATTCATATGTTCATCTCCTTCAGCCACCAGTTTGTACAAGGTAAGTGTTGAAAAAGTGTAGACTAATCTCCATTTATTCAATTCCATCATGCCACAACTAGAAAGCTGCAAGGCCCCAAGTGTTCCCAAAAGCACAGCACACGAACCACTGGTGGAAAACAAGATGACCATGACACTTTAGTGTCACTTTAAGTGACCTCTCTTCTGACCTTAAGAAGAAACCTTCTTAATGGCTGTAGGTTTACTATAGTGTGTACTAGGACAAATATATAACTAATCACAGTATCTATGATGTTGTAGGTACTATTGCTGGGGGAAGGGCTACATTTATTTAATTTTTTAAATGAGGGTCTCAAAGAAAAATATTAACAGTGATAGATACTACCACGGAAGGCAAAGTTAAATTTAGGTTTTTAAAAGTGAAATCTACTTACAGAAAAATAAACAGTGGTACAGATGATATCTAAATGAAGCAGAAAAATTAAACAGCAAAGGTGGAATAGGAAAGACTGAAATTAAGAGCCCTTGGCCTCACCAGTATTCCCAGTTCGGGTCTGGTCTGCTCCCAAATGCCCCACACCCACTGCAAGATTGACCCCGATAGACATCCCTCATGTCACGTCGGGTCTCAGAACCCCCAGGAGCTCCCGACACCAAGCCACATCCTGTCTCCTATCGACAGTTCTCAGTTCTCTGGTCCTCTCTTCCCAACCCACTCTGATCCTTGCGGGTGGAGACTGCACGCGTCCCACCCCTTGGGCAAATCCTGCAAACGTGCACCATCTTGCTGAGATTAGTGCATTCTTTCCCCCACCCTTTCCTCCCCACGAGCCACGTGCATCCCTTCCCCCAAAGGGAAGGTTCAAAACCATTTGCCTTTTTCCATCTCTTATCGCAATTCATCTTGTACCACACACCCTTCATCCATCCCAGTAAGGTGCTCGCTGGTGACTTTGCCTTCATCCGCACAGACGTTTCGTTGCCCTGATGAAGCTGCAAAGTCGGCCAGGGCTGACAGTGTGTCTGCAATGTTATGTAAAAGCTCAGTCCACCCACAAGAGTGTTGAGCAAAGCACAAGAACTAAGCATAGGTCCTGTAATAAAATAAACCAAAAACTGACACATCCAGAGAGCACGGAACTCTGGATACTCTGCTAGTTTGTCAAACATGAACTTGGTTTAGAATGCGCTCACCCATGGCATCATCCAACTGGGATTCTCACTGCACTTGTCCCAAAGACCGAGTATTAAAAATTCTGTGCACGAAGAACCTGGCTTAACATTAGAACGCATCCCTGGCATGTTTTAATAGGGAAGTCACTCTGTGGGGGAAAGGGAACCTTTGTACACTGTTGGTGGCTATATAAATTGTAAGCACCGTGGAAAACAGTACGGAGGTTTCTCCAAAAAACAAAAAATAGAACTACCGCACGATCCGGCAAACTCCACTTCTGGTTATACGTTAAAAAAAAAAAACCCAAAATACAAATTCAAAAGGATATATATGCTCCCAATGTTTATAGCAGCATATTTACAACTGCCAGATATGGAAGCAACCAAAAGCTGGCTTGAAAGTCAACATTCAAAAAACTAAGATCATGACATCCAGTCCCATCACTTCACGGCAAAGAGATGGGGGGGAAAGTGGAAGCAGTGTCAGGGTTTCTTTTCTTGGACTCTAAAATCACTGTGGACAGTGACTGAAATCCTGAAATTAAAAGATGCTTGCTCCTTGGGAGAAAAGCTATGACCAATCTAGACAGTGTATTAAAAAGCAGAGACATCACTTTGCTGGCAAAAGGTCTGTCTAGTCAAAGCTATGCTTTCTCCAGTCAGGTATGGATGTGAGAGTTTAGACCATAAAGAAGGCCAAGCACTGAAGAATTGATGCTTTCAGATTGTGGTGCTGGAGAAGACTCTTGAGAGTCCCTTGACAGCAAGAAGACCAACCCAGAATATTCATTGGAAGGATTGATGCTGAAGCTCCAATACTTTGGCCACCTGATGCAAAGAACTGACTCATAGAAAAGACCCTGATGCAGGGAAAGATTGAAGGCAGGAGGAGAAGGGGATGACAGAGGATGAGATGGTTGGATGGCATCACCAACTTGATGGACATGAGTTTGAGCAAGCTCTGGGAGATGGTGAAGGACAGGGAAGCCTGGCACGCTCCAGTCCATGGGGTCAAAAAGAGTTGGGCATGACTTAGTGACTGAACAACAACAAAGTGTCCATTAACAGATTAATAAATAAAGAAGATGTGGGATACACATACAATGGAATACTACGCAGCCATTAAAAAAGAATGAAATTTTGCCATTTGCAACAACATGGATGGACTTGGAGGGTATTATGCTAAAGTTAAATAATAGGGACTTCCTTGATGGCTCAGATGGTAAAGTGTCTGTCTGCAGTGCGGGAGACCCAGGTTCGGTTCCTGGGTCGGGAAGATACCCTGGAGAAGGAAATGGCAACCCGCTCCAGTATTCTTGCCTAGAAAATTCCAAGGACGGAGGAGCCTGGTGGGCTACAGTCCATGGGGTCCCAAAGAGTCAGACAGGACTAAGCGACTTCACTTTCACTTTCACATAAGTCAAAGAAAGACAAATACTGTATAATATCGGTTATATGTGGAATCTAAAATAAAACAAACTTGTGAATATAACAGAAAAGAATCAGACTCACAGATACAAACTAGTGGTTACCAGTGGGGACGGGAAGCAGGGAGCACCAACACAGGGGTAGGGGATTAAGAGGCACGAACTATTATGAATGGAGTCTGGTTTCAGTTAGACCTGGGTTAGACTCTCAGCTTTACCATGTGGAGCCCCAAAACCTCAGGGAAATTCACTCACATAGCAAATATGCATTGAAAGCTACCATGTGTCAGGCACAGCAACTGGCCTCCTTAAGTGGACACTCTCCTCATTAAAATAGGAATGACAACATTCCCTGAAGTAGAAAGACTGTCAGGACACTATGCAAAAGCCCGGCCCTCTGCCAGGCTCATAGTGAAAACACACGGGCGTTGCTACCATCACGGTCACTACATTCTCTTCAGTCTTTGTAAAACATCTAACGTGACTCGGCATGCTCTCCTTAAAGCTCTCTCCCCTTAGGTTTTCGGAGATACCATTTTAGAGGTCTTCGTGTAGGCATTTTTTTAGTTTTTACTTATTAAATTCATAAGCAGAAAAACTTTTAGTGGCTGATAGGCAGGACGCGGGGAATTAAAGAGACAGAGGGCGACCTGCACAATCGGGTGTTAGAAACGCATCTCCGGGAAGGGGGCACTGGGGCTGAGATTGCGGATGGGAGCAGGAGCCCGCCATGCGAAAATCCCAGGGAAGCGGACGTCAGGAAGAGAAGGCGGGCCCAACAATAACCCCCGGTGAGGAAGCGCCTGGTTTATTCAAGGAACGAAGATGAGGCTTCAGAGGACCGTTCGCAGGGCAGGAACAGAGACACGGACTTGTAGACACAGCGGGGAAGGGGAGGGCGGGGCGAGTTGGGAGGGTGGCACCGACGTACACACGCCGCGGTGTAAATCAGAGAGCTCGAGGGCGCTGCTGTGTACCACGGGGCTCAGCTCGGTGCTCTGATGACCACAGGGGCGGGGTGGGGCGCTGGTCGGGGGTTGGGGGGGCTCAAGAGGGAAGGGACGAATGTACACGTGTAGCCGGTTCCCTGTGTCATACAGTGGAAACTGACACAACATTGCAAGGAAAGTTGAAATGGATTATCCACAGCAGGAGTAGAGGCAGGGAAACCAGTGAGAAGACTGTGTCAGCCATCCAGCTGAGGCTACTAGAACCAGAGAGATGGGGGCAGAAGCGGAAACAAACAGATTCTGGATGCACTTCGGAGGTCACCATTGACTGGACTCGCTGATAAACAGAGTGCGAAATGCCAGAGGTAGAAAGAAAGGACTCGCTCATCGTGCCTAGATTTTTCTTTTGGCAGCTGTATACACGGTGGAGCCACGCGTGGAGGGGAGGGCACAGCATGGAGGCACAGAGGTTTGGGGTGGGAAGTCCACGGTCCTCTTTCAGCCTTCGGAGCTGAAGACAGAGACGTGAGTGGAAACATGGAGGAGGGAGGTGGATGTGGAATCTGGAGAGGCTCCCCTGGAATGCACGAAGGGCAACTGATACTACCCGGAGAGAACCAGAGACCGTGGCCCTCCAGTCCAAGCGCCTGGGCAGCCGGTCCTTTGGAGGGAGAGCATCGGAGAAGCTGAGGAGTGACCCCAGCAGTGAAAGCAAGTCCAGAGGAAAGATGCCCCCAAAGCAAGCAATGGAAGTGATGTGCTTCTAGAAGGAGGGAGTGGTCGATTGTCAAATCGGCCATGAGGTGTCAAGGAAGAGGTGGCAGCTCCTTCCCCTCCCATGCCAACAGACCCAATTTCACTTAAATGTTGGCTCACTGGCAACACATTCAAAAAAGGTGGGCCCCTGACACAGGGGATAAATCTTAATCACTTCAAGCCAATAGTAGTAATATCATTTCCCTTTGGCAGGTTTAGGGATTGATGTAAGGAGAAATAGATTGTGGGGTCCCTAAAGGGAAAAGATCCTCCATGATTAAAAAAAGAGAGAGAGAGAGAGAGCTAGAAGGAAGAAGACCTCTCCACTTCCTACACTGTTTAGACAACATAAGGTCTGCTGGAGCATCTGCAGCCCTCTTACCGCCATTAGGCAGCTTTTGCCAACATGATGAAGGGAGGCAGGGCAGGAAGCTGGACAAGCCTGGGTTCTCAGAGGCATTACAAAGCAACCTAGGAGCCCACCTAAGCTCCTAGGAGCCCCCTTGAGATGATAACTCTTTTAATAGTAAACGTCCATACCGTTTAAGCCTCTTTTCATGGGACATTCTGCAACACGTAGCTGAAAGCAACCTCACTGACACTTCAGATAAAAGAACAGAAAGAGGATGCGACAGCCACTGGCAAGCCCGGGAAGGGCAGCCCCTGTGACGCGGTGATGGTTAGAAAGAAGAAGAGCTGAGGAAGCGAGCCCCTGGGGAAGGGCGGCCCCTGTGACGCGGTGATGGTTAGAAAGAAGACGAGCTGAGGAAGCGAGCCCCTGGGGAAGGGCGGCCCCTGTGATGTGGTGATGGTTAGAAAGAAGACGAGCTGAGGAAGCGAGCCCCTGACTGCACACACTTCTTTCCAGCAGTTTTGCTGTGAAGGGTGTAAAGGAAATTACGTGCTGGCTGGAGGGGATGTGGGGTCAAGGGGATGATGGGGACACTGAAGTATGTTTATATGTTAGTGGGAATGTTCAAGCAGACAGGGAGAAATACGGGGTTCAGGAGAAGGAAGGAGAACCAAAAGAGTGCAAGTGGGGCGGGCCCCAGCATAAATGGAGGGGTTGGCCCGAGACAGGAGACATGCTTCATGCATGGAAGGATAAACGCAAGGGGGCAGGCACAGGTGCAGGTGGGGGAAATGACGACCACTGCTTCTCCTTTTTTTCAGTGATGTAGCAAATGCCCCAAAAGTGAAACGCCTCTTTAGACCGATCAAAGGAGGCCCGGCCTCCCCTGTGAAGTCCATCCTGTCTTGTATTCTCAAACCCACCCCTTCAAACTCCCGTGAAACTGTCTCTGTCTCTCCTGGAGTATGTACCCTGTCTGGTGTCATGGTTTGAATCCCCTGTGCCACCAGAATGGAGACTCCTGGACGGCAGGAAGCATCTCTTAACATCTCAGAACCTACCGCAGAGCCTGACACACATGTCTAGTCAATACGCTGAATAGGAGAGTCTTAATGCACTGGGGAAAAAAAGAAAGTCAACCCTTATTAGTCACAGATTCCACATAGGCAAATCCTCCTACTTGCTAAAACATATTTATAACTCCCCAATCAATACTCATGGCACTTTCACAGTCATTCATAGACAGGTGTGGAGCAGGAAAAAAAGACTGAGTCTTGCAACACACATGTTCCCCACTGAGGTCAAACAAGGCAATGCTCTGCCTTCTCTGCGTCAATTCTCATTCTGCAAGCAAGTGTCCTTTTTGTGGTCTATTTAGTGCCACATTTTTCACATTTTTGTGCTTTCCGTTGGCCATTTCACTGTTTAAAATTGCACTCAAGCATACTGCTAAGTGTGTCTAGTGTTCCTAAGTGCAAGGTTGGCATTGCCCTTGCAGAGAAAATATGTGTACTAGGTAAGCTTCCGTCAGCCATGAGTTACAGCGCCATGGGGTGAGAGCTCAGAGTGAATGAGTCAACGACATATACTAAGTGAGAGGTCTTTAAACAGAAACACACTTAAAACAAGGTCATGCATAGGTCAGTGGACCGGAATGTGGTGACCAGAGGCTTGCGGGAACCTAACCCTAGATTTCCCCTAGAAGCAATGGCTCCGTGTTCACTAATTCGGTGCTTGCAGAGGTTGTACAGAGCACAAGTACTGCAAGTGAGAACCAACTGTATTTCATTCTGCCATCTTCTGAGAAAGGGAGTGATGGAGACAAAACGGTCTGATGAGGCTGAGATGAGGCTCATCAAGCCTTAGCTCTCTTTTCATGCTTTCTGGATTACTCACCAGCACCAGGATTTGCCGCTAAAGAGAAAGCTGCTGATTAGCTGTAGACAACATCCTCTGAGAGCCATTAGCTTGCCTGAGAAGCATCTTGGGGCCTTCCCCTACCTTCTCACTCAAAGCCAGCTGGCTGGGGAACCAAGTAGAGAAGCAAGGGAAAGGTAAAACCTTACCATATGTTTTACTGTGGGTTCCCCCAGAAGCTGATCCTAAGATAAAAGACGTGAGCCCAGTGGTTGTCGGGAGGTGAAGAAAGCACCAGTTGGGAAATGGAAAACAAGAGAGACAGAGATGAGAAGGCAGCCAAGAAAACCGATAGAAAGTGCAGCACCAAGCCAGCTGTCACTACGGAAGAATGGGATTTTTTCCACTGCAGAACATAGTCCTTTTTTTTAGAACTTATTTATTCGGCTGTTCCAGGCCTCAGTTGAGGCACCTGAGATCCATCTTCACTGCGGAATGCAGGAGCTCTGGCTGCAGCATGCAAACCCTTAGTTGCTGTACGTGGGATCCAGTTCCCTGACCAGGGATCGAATCTGGGCCCCCTTGCATTGGGAGCGAGGGGTCTTAGCCGCTGCACCACCAAGGAAGTCCCATGCAGAATACACTCCTGACTTATTCCACCCAGGCCCGAGGGAACTGGGGTATTTACCTAACATCTCCCATCCGTCACTGGTCAAGGGCTGCTCTGGGGTGCTGTAATTCTCCTGTACTTTCTGCCTTCCACGGGAGCAGTAAAGTAGGCTCGTAAAGCTGTTGTTGTTGTTGTTCAGTCGCTCAGTCGTGTCCAGCTCTTTGCAGCCCCATGGACTACAGCACCCCAGACTCCCCATCCTTCACGAGGTCCCAGGGTTTGCTCAAATCCATGTCCACTGAGTCGGGTGAGGGAAAAGGCCAAAAGCGTGAGGACTGGCAGTCGGGTCATCCAGTTTGCACTGAAAGGGTGAGGGTGGGCACTGACGTGTCTGCAACATCACACAAGGCTTAGAGTCTCACCCCGAACTGGCATGGGGCCGCTTCCATGAGAAATCTACCAAACAAGCACCCCGAGAGTCCTGGGGTCTCAGGCACATGCCTCAAGTTTCTAAATAGAAGATCGCGTCCTACTAAGTTGACATGAGGTTTCATGGTGTTTCTAAAGGAACCGGGCAGTAATAGATAAGGTCCTTTTCCTTCTTCTTTGGAGTGAGCAAGATGGAAAACTCGCTTGCACTTTCAGGGATCACGCAGGGCCTTTCCCTAGCCTAGGACAGGAGAAGACAGTGAGACAAGCTGCTGCTGCTGCTAAGTCACTTCAGTCGTGTCCGACTCTGTGCGACCCCATAGACGGCAGCCCACCAGGCTCCCCCATCCCTGGGATTCTCCAGGCAAGAACACGAGTGGGGTGCCATTTCCTTCTCTAACACATGAAAGTAAAAAGTGAAAGTGAAGGCGCTCAGTCGTGTCCGACCCTCAGCGACCCCATGGACTGCTGCCTACCAGGCTCCTCCGTCCATGGGATTTTCCAGGCGAGAGTACTGGAGTGGGTGCCACTGCCGTCTCAGCGAGATAGGAGCAGTTTGGGGAAACACGGGGGTCCCTCACGTCACAGGGTGTGTTGTCTCACTGCCACAGACTCAGTGGGCCCCCAAGGAACACGCGGCAGAGACTCCTGTGCCTGCCCAGAGCCGGCTGGCACGAGGCCTCACCCTTCCATGAACAGCTCTACCCCCTACCCCAGTGCCGCCAAGCATCTCATGGCTCAGGAACAGCCTGGGGCAGGGAGGGGAGAGGTTCGATGGCTCTCCTCTACGATTGAAGGAGGCAAGAAAGACAATCTCCCTCCCTCCCATCAGGTGACTGGGTTGCTGGGCTCTGAATCCAGAAAATACATTTCTCCCTTCGTTTTCACATCAATAACTTTCCCAGGTCAAGTCACAATGCTTAAGAAATGGACCAAAGAATGAGATTGGCCAACACAAGTCAAAGAAGCCACCCAGTGGGTGTTCAGCCATGAAATCACGTCTTCCTCCATCAGGTGGGTGAAGAAGATCTGAGTCCTCAGTGGAGGGACTCCCACAACCACAGCAAGGAGCAGGGGCCAGGGCCTCCATCCTTGGCGGGACACACGCCTCTCCCTGGAGACGGTGTTCAGCATGATGCAGATGCTCAATCAAAGGACAGCATGTGGATGAGCAGAGAATGGCCTTGGATGCAGCACAGACCTGGGTGCAAACCCCAGCTCAAGCACTGTCCACTTGGGTGGCCGTGAGCAGCTTTGGTTTCTGCATCTTTAAAATGGACCTAACACTACATGTCTCAGATGACCGACATTCATTCAAAAGCAGACATGGATGTGATGAATGAATCTTGAAAAAATTACATTGTGAAAGAAGCTGATCACAAAACGCCACATGTCATATAATCTGATTCATACAAAAGCCACAGAGGCAGAAAGAAGGTCAGTGATCACCTTGGACTGGGAGAGAGTAAGGGAAATTAGGGAGGGACAGCTGATGGGATGAGGTTTCTTTCTCGAGGGATTTAGAAAACCGAAAATCATATAGAGGTAACCATTGCACAACAGAGTAAAAACCACTGAATTGTATTTAGATGTCATTTTTATAGTATGTAAATTATATCTTAATAAAGCTGGTTTGGGGGGCTTCCCTGGTGGCTCGGTGGTTAAGAATGTATCTGCCAATGCAGGAGCTACAGGAGACTCAGATTCTATCCCTGGGTCAGGCAGATCCCCTGGAGAAGGAAATGGCAACCCACTCTACTGGGTTCTTGTCTAGGAAATCCCACGTATGGTGGAGACTGGCGGGGCTACAGTCCACGGGGTCACAAAGAGTCGCAAACTGAGAGACTAAGCCCGCACACACACACACACACACACACACACAAGGGTGTTAACTAGAAAAACAAGCAAAGTGACCCAGGCTGCAGCAAAGGATATGCTACACACCAAGGCACTGCCCTTGATGCAGACCCTCAGTAGACGGGTGCTGCCAGTCACAGCATCACCACCATCGATTAGGTGCCTCTTGTGTGTCTGGCACTGGGCTCCACCCTTTCTGCACATCATCTCATTTAAGTCTCCCAAGACCAAGGGGATGGGTGCTGGAATCCTCCTGGTTCTCAGGTGGACAAGCAGGCACAGAGCTGGGGCCGGGGCAAGTCTGAGCTCTCGTACACGTTCTCATCACGCACCCCTCACCTCCAGCAGCAGCATGTTACCATCACCAGACATCACCAGGCAGGGCTCCCTCGATCACTAGAACTGGTTTAAAACAGAGCAGAAAGCTCCATTAGCTGCCGCAGGGCTTAGCCCTGACGACCCAGGCTAGCATCCTTGACTCTCAGTCTGCCCTGCATCCCAGGTGTAGCAAAGAGACTGCCAGACTCACAACAAACCAACCAGAGCCCTAATTTTCCCCATTCAGAAGACACAGGCTTCCCTGGAGGCTCAGACAGTAAAGAATCTGCCTGGATGCAGGAGATCTGGGTTCAGTCCCTGGGTCAGGAAGAGCCCCTGGAGAAGGAAGTGGCAACCCACTCCAGTACTCTTGCCTGGAGAATTCCATGAACAGAGGACCCTGGAGATCACAAAGAGTCGGCCACAACTGAGTGACTATTTTCACTCTTTTTTTTTTTCAGAAGACATGTAAATGTACATACTTTGGAAATTGTGTGTAGCAAAAAGTTCCCATCTGCCAGAGAGAAAGAGAGATTATTTAAGAATCTAACATTTCAATCTCTTGCAGTTCCTCTGAGATTAATTTACATGTCGTCATCACTGGGGAAACTCAAACTCAGGTCAGGTTCCAGTGATCCACACACAAGCCACAGAGCCCTAATTAACAAAGGTGTTCTTAATAAAATTTCCATACAAACTAGGCAGTTCTAAGGTTCTCTTTGAAATCACGGTATGTTCTAACAAAATGTTGCTGATGTCTACAGGATCAACATTTATTCCCTAGGAAATTAACAAGCCAAATTTTTTTTCAAAGAGTAATGTTACATCAGAATGATCTTATTTTCAACCTACTGCATAGCACAGGGGTGAAAAAAGAAGGCACAGTCTGTTTTCAGGACATATATTAAGTTAACCATAAAAACGCATTCCAATATACAGTAGGTATAAACAAAAAAATGCTTGATTCCACTTACAAGCAGTACCTAGACTAGTCGACGGAGAAGGCAATGGCACCCCACTCCGGTGCTCTTGCCTGGAAAATCCCATGGACGGAGGAGCCTGGTGGGCTGCAGTCCATGGGGTCGCGAAGAGTCGGACACGACTGAGCAACTTCACTTTCACTTTTCACTTTCATGCATTGGAGAAGGAAATGGCAACCCACTCCAGTGTTCTTGCCTGGAGAATCCCAGGGACGGGGGAGCCTGGTGGGCTGCCATCTATGGGGTCGCACAGAGTTGAACACGACTGAAGCGACTTAGCAGCAGCAGCAGCAGACTAGTCGAATTCGAAGTCAGAAAGAACATTGTTAGGGGGCCAGCGAGCAGGGCGAGGAGGAATGGCGACAGTTTCAGTTTCAGAAAGTGAAAAACTCAGATGATGACGGTGGGAACTGCACAAGATGAATGTACCTGCTACCACTGAGCTGTACAGTTAAATGTGGTTAAAATAGCATGTTTTATATTACGTGAGTTTTACCACTATTAAAAAGATAAAAAAATAAAAGAAACAGCCTCATTTTCACCCTCAGCATAAAAAATTTTAAGCCCTTCTGACTTGTTAAATGCGTGTCTGAGAGAAATTTCTGAAATGTGCAGGACTGACCTGAGAGTCTGTAAGAAAGGTGGGCACTCTGGCCAGGCGGTGAGTTTCAGGAGGGCAGGAAATCTATGTTGTTCATCTTCCAGGCCTGGAATAGTGCCAGGCACAAGGAAGGCACCCACTAAATATTACTGAATAAATGAATGGATGTCTTCTCCAAGAGGCTGAATATACACCCACGTCCACACTTGTTATAGATAACAGAGTATTTAGCTTGAAATCTCAGAACTAATATGCTCCAGGCTCTGGAAGAGCTATGTTGCTATTGTTCAGTCACTCAGTCATGTCCAACTCTACAGTCCTATGGACAGTACCCCCCAGGCTTCTATCTGTGGAATTCTCCAGGCGGGAATCCTGGAGTGGGTTGCCATTGCCTTCTCAGGGATCTTCCCAACCTAGGGATCGAACCCAGGTCTTCTGCACTGCAGGCAGGTTCTTTACCATCTGAGCCACCAGGGAAGCCCTTGTTGCTGTTCAGTCGCTCAGCCCTGTCCCTATAGCTCTTCATTAATTACTCTTCCCAAAAGGAGAGAAGCAATAGCCCCTCCCCTGGTGTCGCACAATGGAGGCTAAGACAAGGATGCAAACACGTGCTTTGTTTCCTCTTTGCTGTCTGAGAAAATCACCTGACCTCTCTGGACTCCTGTCTTTTCCTCTGAGAAGCTGCAGAGAGTTTGTTGCTGATGTTTGGTCATTAAGTGGTGTCCAACTCATTTGTGACCCCATGGACTGTAGCCCTCCAGGTTCCTCTGTCCGTGGGATTCTCCAGGCAAGAATACTGGAGTGGGTCACCATGCCCTCTTCCAGGGGGTCTTCCCCACCCAGGGATTGAACTCGTGTCTCTTACGTCTCCTGCATTGCAGGTGGATTCTGTAGGCGGTGTGCTGGTCATGGAAAGCAGTGCTGGGGCTCACTGTAGACAGGGACTCGGGGGCTCCCCAAATCCCACCCCCCATGGCTGTTGGCTTCACTTCTCTTTAGAACTGAGTCTGAATGCAGAGATTATTGCCAGAGAAGCAGGCATTCACGCCCTGCAGAAGCTGCGTTCTCACCCTGCCTATTCATAGCCACTCATTAATTCAGGCTTTGGGGAGGCCTTCCAAGCTGAGGCCACAAGGACTTGCCAAGCAGGGGGTCCCATTATAGTCAAAGGAGAAATACCCCAGTGTCACGATGCCCCCTACGCTCTGGGAACAAAGTGGCGGCGGGTGAGGAGGACATGCTGGCAATTTTTATTAGGCCCATTATGCTAAACTGATGTCTGAAAGCTTCCAAATGGTGTTTGAAGTACAAACTACTGGATGTGCCGTGAGTTTCTGGTGTATTGATTCACTGACTCCAGATATGTAAATGATCACAGAATCCAAAGCCATGTAACCAAGCCCAGGAAAAGATTACACTCACAGAGATTGAAAATGCAGCTGCCATTGCTTTAAGATAGAATACATCCTCCACCCCCCCAAAAAAGAAAAAGATACCCTTCTCATTTGCAAGCAGAAGTTAGGAATCGGTTGTCATAAACCAAAGAGGCCAAGAAAAGCTTTTCTCCTGTCTAAATGTTTTTCAAAAATTCCCATGATACCTGTAAGAAGACAGAGTCTCCTGTGTAAGTTCTCCTCCCTACATGCCCAGCACATAGCGAGGATCCTCTACAAACATTTGCTGAACCAATCATTCTATTACAAATGATACTCATTTATAAGCGATTTAAATAATCTTTAAAAATACAAATCTGGGGGCTTCCCTGGTGGCCCAGCGGTTAAGACTTCACCTTCCAGTGCAGGGGGTGTGGGTTCAATCTCTGGGGAGATAAAATCCACAGCCTCATGGCCAAAACACCAGAACATGAACATCAGAAGCAACACTGTAACAAATTCAGTGAAGACTTCAAAATGGTCCACATCAAAATAAAATTTAAAAATTTTGGAAAAAAAAGTTTAAAAAAATACAAATCTGATCGTGTCATCCCTCCTACTTCAAACTATTCTGTGCCTTCCCATTATTCTCAGGAAGAAAAACTCCTTCTCAGGACCTACTATCCCCTGCATAACCCGGCCACCACCTCCCTACCCATCCTCACGCCCCCACGCGCCACACCTCACACTCTACCCAGGATCACAATCCAAGTTTCCTGGCCAGAGACTAGTGGTCCTTCTACTGTGCCTCGCTGGCTTCCTCTGTTCTTTTATAGCACATCCTCCCAAACCTAAGATCTAAACCAGAAGAGAGTGTTATTCAAAACACTGAGTGTCATAAGCCACCATCGTTACGCACGACTGCAATGAAATCTACATAACTACATCCCTACATAACTCTGCCTAATTTTTCAAAGTAAAAGTGGAAAGGTGGGGGAAATGATGTTGGTGTGGCCTGGTCTGGGTCATAACGAATCAGCTGTAGGTCCAGAAATCGAAGATGGGGACTGAGGAACTGAAGGGCGAGCCTGCGGGGCTCGAGGCAGAGGGTGGGGGCAGTTCCTGGATGAAGGAAAGGAGCGGAAGGCAACAGAGCCAGGAGCGGGACTACTGCACGTCTGCGTCCTGAGAGCGGTCCAGCCCTCGGTTGCTATGGTTACAGACGCCCTGAGAGTCGGCTCCGGAATGCGACAGGCCCCTCAGGCAGCCTCATTCAATCCACTCCCACCCCGTCCAGGGCCCCTCCTGGCCCTTTTGTGGAAGCAATGACGGACTCAACAAAGCCTACGGCGGCACTCAAAAGACACGGCGCTCACCCGCCTCTGCCCCGACACAGAACTGTCCTCAGAATACAAAGTTGCCTCGGGAATAACCCGGGTGTTCGGCAACGTGGGAATCTCAAAGCCATCAGACGCATCCTGCTTCCTGGAAATCATTTTCCCTTGAAGAATGTGCAGAAAAAACAAGGTGGTTAAAAAAAATTAAAAAGTATGTTTACTCCAAATAAGTCTGAGAATGACTTCTCCCTGCGCGCTGGGTCCATCCCCGCAAGCACCTCGAGTCCCAGGGCGCCTTGGCTACGTTCTGACTTGTGCTTCCCTCACACACACAGAAACACACCAGACACCCATTCCCTGAGACTTCCACTGCCCAGCCTGAAGGATGTCCTGTCTTGGCCCTATCCAAAGTGAAAGTGTTGGTTGCCCAGTCGTGTGACCCCATCCATGGACTGTAGCCTACCAGGATCCTCTGTCCATGGGATTCTCCAGGCAAGAACACTGGAGTGGGTAACAGTTTCCTTCTACAGGGGATCTTCCAGATGCAGGGATTGAACCCAGGTCATCTGCATTGCAGGGAGATTCTTTACTGTCTGAGCCACCAGGGAAGCCAGGCTTTGAACATGTAAAGAAGGCTGTCCAAGAAGGATGATCTGCAAAAGAAGTGGGTCCCGAGCTGCCTCCCTCAACCTCTGGTTTCACAGTGAGAACAAGGGTGCATCACACGGTTACTTTTTGGTGAAAACTTACTAGATCTACACGTAGCATGGTGCCCACACAAGACAGCCTCCGGAGATGCTTTTTGTATCCGAAAAATCTGTATCTGTATCTGCGTGGACTGGGTGGTATGCTGCAACCTACTCTAAGACCATATATTTGTATCTTATACAAATCACCATCAGGCTTGCTCTTTCTCAAATACCCGTTTGAGCAGTGGGTGATGAGAGGGGTAAATGGGAAATAAACACAGGGTTAAATACAATCAACCCAGTTTCCACCCTGCAGGCTTCTCAGGGAAGGCGGAGGAGGTGGACGGAAGAACTCCAGAGCTAACAGACCCCCAACATTCAGCCCAGAGCTATGAGGTAACTTTGGGCAAGTTGCTTAAGCTCTGCAGGCCTCAGCCTCCTCATTCAGAAGGCAGGATAATCATCTCATGTGTTTCTTTGGACCAGAGAGAGGACTACATGAGATGATGTCTCTCAAGCACTTTGCACAATGCCCGGTGCTCAGTATGTATTCAGTAAGCTGAGCAGGAAATGCTTACAGTGACTTTTAAATATTTCCTCAAATTCTTTGACACTCTCTCCTTCCAAAGTGCATTTAATCACCCCTCCTCCCAAACGTGGTGGCTCACATCTCATGAAAAGAAGGAGGCAGCAAATCCATTTGCGGCCACACAGATGGACCTTGAGAACATTATGCTAAGGGGAATAAGTCAGAAAAAGACAGATACTGGGTGATCCAACTTACGTGTGGAATCTAAAAAAACCAGACTCAGAGAAACAGAGAAGAGTCTGGTGGCTACCAAAGGCAGTGGGGTGGGGAGTAGGTGAACTGAGAAAAGGTGATCAGAAGGTACAAACTTCCAGCCGTAAGATAAATAAGTCCCAGGGATGTAACAGACAGCACGGTCATTGCAGTTAATAATGCTCAGATATATATTTGAAAGTTGCTCAGAGAGTAGACCCTAAAAGTTTTCTCAATATAAAAAATTGTTAACAATGTGAAGTGATGGATGTTGACTAAACTTATTGTGGGAATCATTTGACAATAGATAAAGATATCAAATCATTATGTTTTACACCTAAAACGAATGCATGTTTTATGTCAATTATATTTCAATAAAACTAGAAGAAAAAACAAAGACTATGGTAATAATAACAATGTATGATTTATTTTTTTAATTTTGCATGACTTTATATTTAGAACCATTTTATGCTTTATTTAAAAAAAAAAAAAAAAAAACTCCCTCTGCTTTTAATATTCCTTAAAGCATGTTAACCAAAATCTTGATTTAGGAAGACTTAGGACATTGTGCAGGAGAAGGCAGTGGCACCCCACTCCAGTACTCTTGCCTGGAAAACCCCATGGACAGAGAATCCCAGGGATGGGGGAGCCTGGTGGGCCTCCATCTATAGGGTCGCACAGAGTCGGACACAACTGAAGCGACTTAGCAGCAGCCGCAGCAGCAGGACATTGGGCATCATTTTAAATACTTTCATTCTTTCAATAACTATTAAAATGAGTTTACAATTAGGGCTTCAGAGGTCTTAAGCATATCTAGTCTGTTCTCATTTAATATTTTATCAATTCCATTTTGTGCACACAGATTTCTGAGGTTAGGTCATGGAAGGCCTAACTGTGCTCTCTCTTGAAGGGCTTACTCTGGAGGAAGTTGGCCATGTTGTGAGGATACTCAAGCAGCCTGTGGAGAGGTTCACAGCAGCAGGGAGTGAGGTCTCTCCCAAAGACAGCAGCAATCTGTAAGTCATATGAGCAAGTCACCTCAGAGGCAGATCTCCCAGCCCTAGTCAGGCTCTCAGATGACCGCCAGCCCCAGCCAACATCTGCCCACAACCCACAAGTCACCCCCAGCCAGACAACCCAGCTACACAGATCCTGAATTCCTGATAGAGATCATAAACACTGATCACTGGCTTAAGTCACTAAATGCTGGGACCATTTGCCACACAGCAGTACTAACTCCAGGAGGGAATGAGAACAAGCCACTCTGCAATCTCACATGGCCAAGAAAACGTTTGCTTTTCCACACAACATCTGGAAAGATCACTTGTGTCTCATCGAACACACTTTGAGAAATGTTGGTTGACAACTTAGTTTATAAATCTTGTTTATATTTATCATCTCATTTGATCATCTCAGCAAATGTGAAACAAATGTTACTATGCTTTTTTTTTTTTTTACCCAGGAGAAAACTATGTCTCCAAAAGCTTAAGTGACTTGTCCAGGTTCACATAGCTACTAAAATTGGTAGAACAATAACTCAGACTGAGTATTATGATTCCAAGCCATGTTTTTTCTTTATTATTTTCTCTGGTTCAGTGAGAACAGCCTAGGTGTTTTAAACTCAGCATAAGAATAAGAGAGCCTTGGGACTTCCCTGGTGGCCCCATGGTTAAGACTTCACAGTCCAAGCCAGGGGGCCCCAGTTCGATCCTTGGTCAGGGAACTAGATCCCACGTGCCACAATTAACACCCAGCACAGCCAAGAGAGTTCCAGAAAAGCATCTATTTCTGCTTTATTGACTTTGCCAAAGCCTTTGACTGTGTGGATCACAATAAACTGTGGAAAATTCTGAAAGAAATGGGAATACCAGACCACCTGACCTGCCTCTTGAGAAATCTATATGCAGGTCAGGAAGCAACAGTTAGAACTGGACATGGAACAACAGACTGGTTCCAAATAGGAAAAGGAGTACATCAAGTCTGTATATTGTCACCCTGCTTATTTAACTTCTATGCAGAGTACATCATGAGAAACACTGGGCTGGAAGAAGCACAAGCTGGAATCAAGATTGCCGGGAGAAATATCAATAACCTCAGATATGCAGATGACACCACCCTTATGGCAGAAAGTGAAGAGGAACTCAAAAGCCTCTTGATGAAAGTGAAAGTGGAAAGTGAAAAAGTTGGCTTAAAGTTCAACATTCAGAAAACGAAGATCATGGCATCTGGTCTCATCACTTCATGGGAAATAGATGGGGAAACAGTGGAAACAGTGTCAGACTTTATATTTTGGGGCTCCAAAATCACTGCAGATGGTTATTGCAGTCATGAAATTAAAAGACGCTTACTCTTTGGAAGGAAAGTTATGACCAACCTAGATAGCATATTGAAAAGCAGAAACATTACTTTGCCAACAAAGGTTCATCTAGTCAAGGCTATGGTTTTTCCAGTGGTCATGTATGGATGTGAAAGTTGGACTGTGAAGAAAGCTGAGTGCCGAAGAATTGATGCTTTTGAACTGTGGTGTTGGAGAAGACTCTTGAGAGTCCCTTGGACTGCAAGGAGATCCAACCAGTCCATTCTGAAGGAGATCAGCCCTGGGATTTCTTTGGAAGGAATGATGCTAAAGCTGAAACTCCAGTACTTTGGCCACCTCATGCGAAGAGTTGACTCATTGGAAAAGACGCTGATGCTGGGAGGGATTGGGGGTGGGAGGAGAAGGGAACGACAGAGAATGAGATGGCTGGATGGCATCACCGACTCGATGGACGTGAGTTTGGGTGAACTCCGGGAGCTGGTGATGGACAGGGAGGCCTGGTGTGCTGCAATTCATGGGGTCACAAAGAGTCAGACATGACTGAGTGACTGAACTGAACTGACAGCCAAATTAAAAAAAAAAAATTAAAGAATATGGGGAGCCTAAAGAGTCCCCAAAAGGAGGAGGCTCTGGAATAGGAGACCCTCTCAGATGGTCTAAAGGGTGAACCAGATGCTTCTGAAGAGCGTGAGTCTTTCCTGACTTCTGCAGAACAGGGACCCCTGCAACCGTGATAACAATGGAATGCAGTACCACTCAGGGGGCCTTATTACCCTCCGGCACTCTTCTAAGAGCTCCATGTATATCACTTCATTCAATCTACACGCCAAATCAAGGAAGCATAGGCTGTCATCATCTCCACCTTACAGATGAGGAGACCGAATCACAGAGAAACGAAGCAACTTGCCCGAATCAGCCACTGGTCAGTGATGGAGCTCAGACTGGACTCTCAGACTACCAGGGCATGAAGGCATCTCACCAGTCCATGCCCCAACTGTCTCCTTTTCCACAAGAGTGGAAGAGCTGAAACTAGCACCTGCAGCCTCCCCCCCTCAGCTCCTGTGATGCGCTCTAGCCCAGAGCCCAGGTGAGATGAACAGAAGATACATTTATGCCTGTCCAGTTATTTTAAGGAGGCATATGCTGAACCATACTACTAAACTTCTTCCCATATGGCCTCAAATTCCACCATGAGGCATGAATACCTTTGGCCGAAAGCAACATTCTCAGCTGGTAAAGTGAAGGTTCAAACTGCCCAACATCACATGACACTGAGCATCTCCATTCGGCCTGTCAGGCTCCTATCACCTTAAATTTGCTAAGTTACACTATCTTTATCCTGCTGACATATTTGATGTGTTATCTGGGGACCCACAGGGCTGCTTACACATTAGAAACTCATTTCTCGGTAGTAAAATTGTTGCTAGCCAGTACGACAGAATTACAAATATCTGCATTTTAGCCCATTCTGCAAAGGTCACCGTGACTTTCAGACTCTCCATCACTTGAGCAAATCTGCATTGACTTGTCAAGCATTTCTTTTTAAATCGCAAACACTACTGTTGCCCCTCCATCGGAACTGGATGAATAAAAACTAGAACCCTTTGCATAAGAGATAGCAGTTGAGATCAGAGCTCTGCAGAAAACAGGGCAAGGTGGGGGTGTGGAGCAGGGAGAATGAATGAAGGAAGAACGGAAGGGGAGGCGGAAGGGGGAGCTCCTGTGATCACACGCTCACGGCAACAAGGACTCTACAAATTCTACACTTTGCCACCATTCCACTTTGCTTCAAAGTTCCCCCCATGGAAAAAAGAAAGTAAAGTCATTGGTAGAACAGAAACTGGAGTTCCCTGAAGTCCTGCCCACCTACCCCTCCACACCGCCTCTTATGCCCACCCCTGTCTGCCTCCCTGGCTCTGGGAATGAAGGAAAAGGAGCGCATCATTTCCCTGGGACCACCCCTCCCCGTGCCAATGGTTCTGGCCCTCAACTCCCACGACAACCCTACATGGAAGACGAGGACACCAGCTTTCAATTTTCAATTCACACTACTTAGTCCCAGACAGTTAAAGGGGAAAAAACAAAAATTTCAAACTGTGTCTGCAAACCACAAATAGATGTTTTAGACATAAACATGAGGATTTTGTTTCTCCATCCAGTAATGAGCCTGACACAGTCAGGAGTCCACGGTGAGGACCTTTAGGAACAGAGCCCCTTGACCTCTGTGGGAAAGCTGCCAGGACGGGGAGACCAACATGTTCCTGGTGCCACGTTGGGGCAGATTCCATAACCAAGCCAGGCAGAGCCGAGCCCCTAACCAAGTCTAACCCCAGCTGGCTCACCCAGAAAGCGCCCTTTATAACAGAGCCTGAGTAGAGCAAAAGACGGTCACCTTTACCCACCTTCCAGCTTCAGCCAAGGGAGATGTTCAAACTGAGACTTCCTAATTGGCTTTCAGTAAAACGGTTTCATTCACTTTCATCATTAAACTCTCTAATTCCCCATGGACTAAAAGGAAAATGATTCCACTACCTCAAAAAGGCACATTTGAGACTTCACTGGTGGTCCAGTGGTTAAGACTCTGCACTTCCACTGCAGGGGGCATGGGTCTGGTCAGGGAACTAGGTAAGATCCTTGCATGCCATGCGGCATGGCCAAGAATAAATAATTTTTTTTAAGTGTTAACAGACTTCGAGAATGAACTTACAGTTATAGGGGGAAGGGATAGTTAGGGAGTTTGAGGTCCACATGTATACACTGCTGTATTTTAAATGGATAACCAGCAAGCACCTACTGTGTAGCACAGGGACCTCTGCTCAATTCTGTTCTGTGGCAGCCTGCATGGGAAGGGAGTTTGAGGAAGAATGGATACAGGCCTAAGTGTACACTCTGCTGTGCACCTGAAGCTATCCCAACACTGTTAGCAGTTACACTCTGATAGAAAATAAAAGTTTATCTTTTAAAAAAGATAGACAAAGGTAAAAAAACAAAAATAAGAATTAAAAACAAGTGTTGTTGTTTTTTTTTCTTTTTAAAAAAAGGTACAATTTACCTTTTTTAGCCAACAGTTCCCTAGCACTGTGCCTACATTAAAAACCATTATCTCGGCTGTGGTGAAATTTTCCAGTTTGGGGCAAGATGTAGTTTGTATTTTTTAAATGCATCTGATTTAAGATGATGCTCATGAAGAGCCTGCTATGGACTGAATTGCATCCCCTCCCCCAAGAAAAAAAATTCATATGTTGAAACCTAAATCCCAAACGCCACTGAACTAGTAGCAGGGCCTTTAGGAGGTAATTAACATCAAGTGAGGTCTTAAGGGTGGGGCTCCCATTCGATAGGGCTGGTGCCCTTTAAGAAGAAGAGGCCTCCGGGCACGCTAAGTCACAGGAAGGCATGGCAAGGAGGTAGCCACTTGCAGCCCTGGAAGGGAGCTCTCACCAGACACCAGCCAGCTAGTGCCTTGATCTCGGATTTCCAGTTTTCAAAACTGTGAGAAAATAAATTTCTGTTGTTTCAGCCACTCAGTCTAGGATATTTTCCTATGACAGCCTGAGCAGACTCACACGGAGCCAAAGTGCAGATGTTTCAGAAGCAGGGTGGAATAGCAAAGTGAACCTACCCCGTCTTCATTCCACCCAGTGATCAATGGAATCCACAAAAGACTGGAGCTCCCCCGGAAAAGAACCTGAGCCAAACCTGGGCCTGGATCAGCTTTGGAATAATCTTCCTTCTTTACTTTCTAGGATAATTGTGCTGATTCTGGCATATTACTAATCCCATTTGGAAAGCTGATCTCCTGAAAGTTGGATATTAATTCAACATAGATTATTTTCTTTCCATAAAATCTAAGCAATACAAATGTGTGTTTGGAAACACATTAATAAAGATTGCACTCCATCTGTCTTACTGGTTGAGCGTGGCTGATATTCACAAGGGACCAAAATCTCTTTTGAACCAAGAGCGCAGAAGTGAGACCCAAGGCTCTTCCTTTGAACTCGTGGGACAAAGGGTCTTCAGTAGAACTCAGCTAGTGGAAGTACAACCTGCAGAAAACCACCATCAACCCTAAGGGCTCACTCATCAGCCAAAAGACTTCTTCCTCTAAATCTCTCTGAGAAATCTGTGAATACACTTTTGGATCAGAAAGAATGATAGATTGTGGAATGGACAAAAATCCTGGAAGAGAAGAACGCGTGAGGGAAGCTGCCCTGCACATAAGCATGAGGAGGCCTGGGCTGGCACTGCCCGTTTGCAGCCTTGGGCCCCCAGAGAAGCCATTGACTTGTTCTATTCCCATCAGTAGTAAATCTAAGACTCCAATATTGACAAAAATAGGGCTGTTTAAAGAACAAATGAGATCATTTGTAAAAAGCGTTCTGTAAACTGAAAGGCAATACACACATACGATAGAGGCCTCTCTGGAATTTTGCGTTAAACTATTCACTAAAAATGCAGCTTAAAAAAAACCAGCTCTGGCTCTAAGGCCTTGCTTCTTTCTCTGTTGTTACTGTTGTTATTTAGTGGCTAAATTGCGTCCGACTCTTTTGCCACCCTCATGGACGGTAGCCTGCCAGGTTCCTCTGTCCATGGGATTCTCCAGGCAAGAATACTGGAGTGGGTTGCCGTTTCCCTCTCCAGGGGAACTTCCCGACCCAGGGATCAAACCCAAGCGTCCTGCATTGGCAAGTGGGTTCTTTACCACTGAGCCACCAGGGAAGCTCTGCTTCTTTCTCAAATAGATTTAAATACCCAAAGAGGGCAGCGCACCAATGGCCAATACATGCTAAATTATTCCTGGGACACCAACCAAATCTGTGCCAGGCCCACCTGCCCACCCACCTGCCCCCTCCACCCCCACTCCTGGTGAAAAGGCGAACAGACAGAAAGCAGCTTGCTGGAGGCTCTGGAGAGCTGGGCGCTTGCCAGGAGGTGGGAATATCAGTCCTTCCTGATGCCTCCTCAGTTAGGGATGTTGCCATCCTATTGGCACTTGTCCTTTGCCACCTGTAGCTTAAAAGAGTGCTGGATGATCTTCCATGGCATCCATGGGCCACATCTTCTATTCCATTCCTCTGATGATGGACATTCAGATTGCTTCCACGTTCTGGCTGTTGTAGATGGTGGAATATTACTCAGTCGTGAAAAGGAAGAAAACTGTGCCATTTGCAGAGATGTGCATGGACCTAAAGACTCTCACACAGAGTAATCGGAAAGAGAAAAACGAGTATCGAATAGTAACACATATATGCAGAATCCAGAAAAATGGTACGATGAACCTATTTACAAAGCAGAAATGGAGATGCAAATGGACAGAACAAACATACAGACACCAAGAGTGGATGCAGGGCATGAACAGGGAGATTGGGATTGACATGTATGCACGATTATGTATAAAGTAGATAACCAATGAGAACCTCCTGTGTAGCACAGGGAACTCTGCTCAGTGCTCTAAAAGGGAAGGAAATGCAAAAACGAGTAGACGTGTGTATATGTGTAGATGGTTCACTTTGCTGTACAGCAGAAACTAACATAATGTTGTAAAGCAACTACATTGCAATTAAAAAGAAAAAGAGTGCTGAAATTTTCATCACGCTGGAAGTCTTAGAGACCCTCTTTGATCCATCCCTGTATCCCTACATATAGTCAGCAAAAGATTACTGAGCATCCACTGAGTGCTGGGCAACCCCCCCAGAGCCTGGGGTGAAGACAGCGAACAGGGCAGGGAACATTCCTACCTGTGGAGCCCACCCACTAGCCAGGGAGGCTGGCATCAAAGGTGACACATGAGCAAGTAAATTGGTTTCAGCTCACGACAGGTACCAGGAAGACAACTCAGCGGGGGACACACTGGAAGTGATAGGGTCAGGGAACCAGAGGCAAGGTTTTTAGATGCAACAGGGAAATCCCTGCTAACAAGGTGACGTGTGAGCTGAGACTGAGAGGACGGAAAGAAGCCAGCTATGCCAGCATTCATTTATAAGCCACGGAAAGTGCAAGAAAGGCCCTGAGACAGGGGACTCATATGATCTCCTTGCGGAACAGAAGGAAGCCAGGGGGCCCTCAGACCAAGGGGATACTGACGAGACAGGGTCAAAGAGGTCGTGTCAGTGGCCTCCTGGCACATGGATGGAAAGTGAAGCGCAGAGAGGCCAAGTGAGCAGCCCGAAGGCACACAGCTCGTTACTGCGACAGCTTCTTTTAAAACTAATTCTTTTGCCCCACGACTCAGTTTTTCACACCATGATGATACGCTTGCCTCAAGCTGTAGAGATAGTGTTTGCGGATCTTGTTGGTTTTTAAAAGCTTTCAGCATACACAAAAGCAGCCAGTCAATCCCAATATTCAGGAGAACATCATCAAGAAGAGATCCCAACAATTTTAAATGTATGTAAGTCCTACTCTGAAAGCCAAGACTTAGAGCCCACCTCCTTCTGGGTAGGTCTTCCACAGTCACTCTGCGTTAAAGGCTTAGCTTTACAAATACAGAGGAAGGCCAAAAGCTCACCAGAGCATAATCATTTTACACTTAGGTCTTATTTCTCCACCTAAACCTCTTGACAGTGTTTTGCTTAATTCACCCAAGTGCAATCAAAACCAATCTGTTCCCAAACCACCTTCATCTTGTGCTATTAAGTTGTCAGGTAACAGGGCTGTAAGCAAAACATAATTACAACTTCCTTCCAAAATCTGTGAGCAGAGCCACCTGAAGGTGCAAGCTTGTTCATACCCTGGTGGTGGTTTAGTTGCTAAATCGTGTCCGACTCTTACAACCCCGAGGACTGTAGCCTGCCAGGCTCCTCTGTCCATGGCATTTCTCAGGCAAGAATATTGGAGTGGGTTGCCATTTCCTTCCCAACCCAGGGATAGAACCCAGATCTCCTGCATTGCAGGCGGTCTCTTTACTGGCTGAGCCACCAGGGAAACTCCCTTCATACCCTGCTTCTAAGGAACTTCCCCTCCTCATACCTATTATGACACTAGATTCACCTTCATCTCCCCCTTGCTAAATACCTTTGGTCTATGTAAACCCTAGACAGCATATTAAAAAGCAGAGACATTACTTTGCCAACAAAGGTCTGTCTAATCAAGGCTATGGTTTTTCCAGTGGTCGTGTATGGATGTGAGAGTTGGACTGTGAAGAAAGCTGAGCACCAAAGAATTGATGCTTTTGAACTGTGGTGTTGGAGAAGACTCTTGAGAGTCCCTTGGACAGCAAGGAGATCCAACCAGTCCATCCTAAAGGAGATCAGTCCTGAATGTTCATTGGAAGGACTGATGCTGAAGCTGAAACTCCAGTACTTTGGCCACCTGATGCAAAGAACTGACTCATTGGAAAAGACCCTGATGCTGGGAAAGATTGAAAGTGGGAGGAAAAGGGGACGACAGAGGATCAGATGGTTGGATGGCATCACCGACTCAATGGACATGAGTTTGAGTAAACTCTGGGAGTTGGTGATGGACAGGGAAGCCTGGACAGCTGCAGTCCATGGGGTCTCAAAGAGTCGGACACGACTGAGTGACTGAACTGAACTGAAACCCAGACTTCCAAAGAACAGTCCCAATGCCTGTCCCGTGACCAGGGACTAACCCCCTCCCCCGGAGGTGGATGGAGAGAGAATGGTTAGATGGGTTAATGTAGAAAGGGATGAGGTACCAAGACTGAGTCACGCCTCCATGCCCTCCTCCTCCTCCCCCATGACCCCCTCACCCTCTTCTCTCTTCTTCCTTGAAAGGCACTTCTCCAGTCCCTGAGCTCTGGGATCCTCACCAGGTAGGAGACAGAAGTCTCAGTAACATGAGGGACAGAGGGGAAGAGTGTTTAAGGGCTCATATTTTGATGCGACCCACTAGCTATGTGACCTCTGATAAGTTACTCAACCTCTCTGTTTTCAATTCCCTCACCTATAAAATTAGGATTGTCTCTTCCTTCTGTGGGCTCCCCTGGTGACTCAGTGGTAAAGAATCTGCCTGCAATGCAGGGGACTCGGGTTTGATCCCTGGGTTGGGAAGATCCCCTTAAGAAGGAAATGACAACCCGCTCCAGTATTCTTGCTTGGGAAATCCCATGGCCAGAGAAGCCTGGCGGGCTACGGTCCTTGGGGCACAAAAGAGACAGGACAGCAAGTAGACAACAACTTTCTTTTATGATTAAAAAAGAAGACTGAATAAATGAATATTCTGGTTAAATAACAATAAATAATTTAATTAACCATTAATAAATGTGCACCAGTTCTCTACTGCTGTGAGATACGGCGTCGTCACACCCGACTCTCCCCCTGCCTTTACCCCCTGGCTAGGAAAGACTGTCACCCACACCTTCAGGAACAACTGTGCCTGAGGTCAGAATATATTATTGGAAGGCAGCTCAGTGGTGTCCCGATGGCAATCAATTGTCAAGTAGGGACAGTAACACTGTGCCATCAGATAACTATTGTGAGCATAACTATGAAATTCCGTACATCAGACACCTGGCATGCAATGATTGCTCACTGAATGCTGTGACTTTTATTGCAGTCTTTTCATTTTTAGCACCATTGGTTGTGACCATAGGTGCTACTTGCTTGCTTCTTCACTGTTTCAGGCTGTAAAATATGGGATTCATCTGTGTTTATCACTGTGACATAAATAGGTAGAAGGATGATTACATAGAAATGCATTTTAAAAGCCATGACAAGCTTCACAAAATCAGCCCTCCCTATCAGAGCTCCTTGAAAATCCTGATCTGATATTTTAGACAACGGCCCACTTGACCCACCTCCTGAATGACTCAGGCATGTCTCCCACTCAGCAAGACCTGGGCTGAACTCAGGCGTTTTCCCCCAAGACTGGTCCTGCCCTCGCTCTTCCCAGTCATTCCAGCCACCCCACTCCACACTTGCTTCACACAAAGCCTGTGCCCTCCCAAGTTCCCCAGTCCATGCATGGCTCCATCCCCATGGCCACCACTCCGGCCCACTCCACTACTGTGTCTGGTCCCTCACACCCACAGAGCCACATAGCACTTGCTTCAAAACTTAGTGCAGATCACTTCACTTCTCAGCTTGAAACACTTCAGTGGCTTAAGATAAAAAGTACTATCCAGCCCCACAATCCCCAATTCTCCCCACCTGCAACAACACCAGACTTTAGGATCTGAGTCCATGGTTTCACCAGCCACGCCTCAAAACACATGCTCTCGTGGTCTCTGCTCCAGCCATGGAAACCTGCTTTCAGTTCTGCAAATACACACACTGCCTCTGCCTCAGGGCCCTTGCACTTGCTGTTTCTCCTTCTGCAAGTTGCCCTATTCATTAGCCAGTTCATCCCTACATATCCTGCAGGTCTCAATACACACGTCTGACTATCTGCCCTGACCACCCATCTCCCCTGGTTCTTGTCAGTCTCTTCCATCAGACACTCTCTCAAACCCTTGGTGCTCTTTTTCATGAAACATACTGGAACACATGGAACAGGTTATAAAGTTGTAATTATGCACTTCCCTGTGCAATGATTGATTTAAGTCTCGCTATAGACTCCAAATGGCACCCCACTCCAGTACTCTTGCCTGGAAAATCCCATGGACGGAGGAGCCTGGTAGGCTGCAGTCCATGGGGTCGCTAAGAGTTGGACACGACTGAGCGACTTCACTTTCACTTTTCACTTTCATGCATTGGAGAAGGAAATGGCAACCCACTCCAGTGTTCTTGCCTGGAGAATCCCAAGGACAGGGGAGCCTGGTGGGCTGCCGTCTATGGGGTCGCACAGAGTCGGACACGACTGAAGCGCCTTAGCAGCATAGACTCCAAAAAGACAGAGCTTTTTGTCTGTACCATTCTGACTGTATTTCCTGCATCTGCGACAGCATTTGGTTTGTAGTAGATATTCAACGAATATGTTTTGAAAGGATTCCTCCCCCCTAAAAAAGCAAACAGACCGAAAAAGGCACAATTCCGTGTTTCCAGAGATGGAGAGAGAAAATAGAAGGTCTGGGTTGTATTCAAGATAGAACAGCCCTGGTGTTGAGAATAGGCAATTATCTCCTCACTCTGTCTTCAAGAAGCTGGTCAATTCCTAAGACGTGTCCTCAACAATGACTGGGATTCCTCTCTTCCAAACAGAAAAGAAGAAACGCACTCGTAATAAACACACACACACATATACACACACATCAGGCAAATTTCAACCCCAACTTGCACAGAGGCGTTGCGTTGTCTTGCCCAACTCAGCCTTCGGATGAGCTAAGAGAAAGGTTCGTCAAAGGCATGGCAAAAGCAAGAGCATTCTTGTCAAAACTGGACAGAAGGTTTCAACTTGCTCGGCTGGCAGAGTGATCGCTCAGGAGCAGCCTTAACATCTGTACGCTAATTAGAGACGCAGCGGCCGACCCTGGGCACACACAAATCTGTCTAAACCGCTCCCTTTTGAGTCCAGGGAACACTGCCCAGCATTTATGAGAGCCTGTACGCTACTCGGGCTGGGGGCACACAACGCGCCCCTCCCCGAGCCCTCAGCAGCCCCACCCTTCTGGAAAACCACCCCCTCCCTCCCGCTTCTACTTCCACCGGAGCCAAACTCGCCGCCTGGGTTGGTGATAAGACTGAGCAAAGATCGGGAAGGCCCCCAGGGGCTTCATTATTCCGCGCGCCCCAGAGAAGGGCCACCTCCAGGGGCTGCTGCTGCGAGGCGCAGCCTCACTTGCTGCCAGGAAACCTTTCCCGCTGGGGACACCCCGGGCTGGCTGGGGAGCTCCAGGTCCAGGGGAAGGCACCCCACCCATCTTTGCCAGAGACAAAGATCACCAGAAACAAAGGAGACACACACACACTAACACACACCAAGTCAGAAGCAAACACCGACACTTGTGCAATCTCAAGCCAAACAGCCCGCTTGGTGTGTCTTTAGATAGATGTTGAAACAGTCCAGGAGGGACAACGTTAGGGGCTAAGGGCAGGCGCGATCCGGGCCCGGCACCCACGCGGCCTCCGCCCGCCTCCCACCCCGCTGCAGCCCCCAGGCGCGGTTTCCAGCCTCCGGACACACATCGCCGGGAGCCTGGGCGCTTGCACTCCGGGATGCGCGCGCACACGCCGGGGATGGAGGCAGGGCCAGGGCGGCCAGAAGTAGGAAATACCAACCTTTAGGATCCCAGTTCACCTGTTTTCTTGGAGTCTCGATTGGAAATTTCATTGCTCCGTTGCCCGGGAGGGGAGGGAAAGGAAAAGAATCGAAATAATAAAGTCCTGGAGCTTTACCAGCCTCGGTACGGCAGTCCAACAAAACAATTTCCCAGGATGGGGGAGCCTCGGGCTGGCTCGTGGAGGAACCCCCGAGAAAGACTAGGGGAGCACACTTGGCTGAGGCGCGAACGGGAGGCTGCTTGGGTGTTTGCGCCAGTGGCGGGGCGGCCGGCAGCCCCCAGCCCCGGGTAAAAGGAAAAGTAAGACCGGGGAGGGGTGGACCGGCAGGGAGGCTCGGGCAGATGAGGGAGCCACGCGGCTTCGCAATCGCGGGGCCGACAGGCGTGGGGCAGAGCCGCCGGAGGGCGGGAGCAGGGAGAAGCCCACTGCAGTGTCACTCCGGCCCCCCGAAGGCGTGTGCTCACACACTCCCGCACGCGCGCGCACACGCACACTCGCACACACTCGGCCGGCCGCGCGCTCGGGCGGGCACGGCCGCCTCGCTCGGCCGCGCGGGGCGCACAAGCCCCACCCCGGCCGCGGCTCCGCGCCCCCCGGGCGACGCCCCCCACTCCCCGGCCGGCGAAAGCCATTGGGCAGAGGGCGGGCGCGGCGCCCGGGAGCCTCCCCGCCGCGCGCCGCGGAGGCCGCGCCACGCGGGAGGGCGCGCCGCGGGTGGAGGCGCCCGGCGCCCGGGCAGGGGCAGCGGCCGGCGGCGGGAGGCGCCCGGAGGCTACGGGGAGCGGGCGGCGGGCAAGCGGCTACTTACTGGCCGGGGCGGCGCGCTCCGCAGAGTCGCCGCGGGAGCCACGCTCGGCCGCCCGGCAGGCGCTGTAGGCGGCGGAGGCAGGGCCGCAGCGGCCGCTCCGCAGACCGAGGGCTCGGCGGGGACCGCCTGTCGCCGCGTCCAGCCCGGGCGCGCCCCCAGCTGCGTTCCTCACTTCGGGTGTTCCCTCCGGCCCCTCGCCCGCACCCCGAGCCCGCGTCCCCGGCGCGCTCCGCGGAGGCCGGTGCCAGCCCCGAGCCTTTTGTTGTGGGGCCGCCCGGCGTCCGCCGCGCTCTCTCCCCGCCCGGGGAAGCTCGCTCCCCAGGCGCAGCCGGGCCCGGCACCAGCTACATGCCGCCCGGCCGCGGCCGCGGCTTGGAGCCCCGGGAGGGGCGGGGGTTGGGCCCGGAGGGAGGCGCCGGGGCCCCTGCGGAGAACCGAAGTGCCAAGACCTGGCGGCCCCGGGAGCCCGAGGGCCGGGGCAAGGGAACCCCAGGACTGTTCCCGGAAAGAAGCTGAACTGGCGCCCTCCCCCTGCCCCCAAACACCCCCCCCCCCCCCCGCTTGAAGCCGCCCCTGGGCTCGCGGTGGGACCTCAAGTCTCCAGAAGAACCTGGTGGTGCTGGGATGCTCTTGAAAGAGCTACTCCAAGTACCAATATGTATAATGCTTACAAATTACTTTGGATGCCTAGCGACAGAGACTTGCACGCAGTAGATGCTCAATAAATACTAAATGAAGGCCTGAACTGCAGGAAGTAGTGCCACAACAGGACGGAGTTCAAGTTCCTGTCCCTTCACCGTCCATTCTACCTACGTCTTGAGCCCTTCTAGGGGCCGTCACTATACTAGGTGCTGGAGATATGACAAAGAACCAGCTTGACATGGACCCTGCCTTTACAGGGCTTACTGCCCAGTGCCACGAAGTCGGGTTAGATCATTGTGGCTTTTACTTAAGAAACGGACGTATTCCCCAGCCTGCCTTCTGTGGCACTAACTGCCTGTTTGAGCGTTTGCTCTGGGAGTACATGCCTCTTTGGGGCACCTTGAGGCTCCTGGGGATTCCTGTGTCAGCAGCCTCTTGCTCATCATCTATCTCGTGCTGTCAACCTCCAGGTTTCTGAGTTCCAGGCCAAGATCCACAGAGCTCACTGACATCCATGGGAAGAGTGGGTAAGTGCTTTGTCACTGACCTGACAGGCGCAGGGGAGCTCTCTGCAGAGCCAGTTCAGTAAAACGGGTACCAATCTGATGGCGCTGCTCTGACTGAGACCTTCAGGTAGGCGCAGTTTCCTAGGTGCTTCAGAGCCGCCTTCTCTAGAACTCCCTTTCCACACTTTGCTTCCCTCTGCTAGGAGGCTGAGAGGATCCATGAGATTGGGAAATAAGACAAACGAAAAATTGCCCCTTCCCCAGCTATGCCTCCAGCGTGTGCCCTGCTCAATCACTTCTGATTCTTTGCGACCCCGTGCCTCCAGAGACACCAGTATATATGTAACTTCTGCTCCGAAACCCGAAGGGAGCTGCTTCTAAGCTCCTGTGCCAGCCTCCAGGGCCTCCTCTGTCCTCGCCTCCTCCGCTGCTCATGGGCCAAAGGGTGCCAGCCAGTCACTGCAGTGCATCACCTGCATCCGAGTCAGAGAGGTCTCCATGGAGAAACACAGTCTGTCTCCTGAAGCCGGGGGGTGGGAGGGGGAGGCACACTTCTCTCCATCTTCCCTACATCACCTCCAACTGGCCTTACCTTGCAGATGAAAAGAGCAAACCCCCAGAAATACAGGAACCCACCCAAGGTCACAACACAGATTCAGACCCGAGGTAACTCTTCTGGTCCTTGGACCAGTGAATCTGACCCTGAAGCTGTCATTCAGGTACTTTGGGATAATGAAGACCTGAATACAATAAGTTTCTAAGACTCCAGCCCCTCCACCTTTGCAAAATGACTTGGACAAACTTGGTGCCTTGGGATCTATCCATACTTCAGGGAATTAGTTCACTGCCCAAGGCAAATTCGCATGGCTCGAAATGCAGCCTTAGGGTACCTCGTTCAGTCAATCAACAAACATTCATTGATCATCCCCTGTGTACAATACAGTTGGCAGGTTTTTATCTGAAGTTATTTTGGCCCCTGGAGAATCTTCCCCAGAAAAGCATCAGCAGAACTATAGCAGTTTGGCGTGGACATATTGGGGTGAGGTTGCAGAATCAGGGATCTGGAGTTCCTGATGTCAATAAAGACTTTGGCTCTTAGGATCACCTCTCAGCTAAATCACTCCCCTCAACCCCATCTCCCTTTTCCCAACCTCTGGGGCTTCTCTCACCTCCACTTTCATTCTCTCTTCTCAGAATGTACACAAAGACAAGTTTTTGAGGGGGGGGGAAATATCTACCAAAATCAATGAATTCATGAATTAATCCCAGCACCCCCTCCCCTAAGGTGCCTGAAATCAAGCCCGACCCCTAAAGTGAGCACTTGGAATGGACTACCGGGCGGGGGCTGCGGAGAGGAGCCGGGGGGTGGGGGGGGGGGGGCGGGGGTGGGGGGGGGGCGGGGGTGGGGGGGGGGGGGGAGTTCCGAAACGGAGAGGCGCCAGGAAGGGAGCCCCCCTCCCAAGAAAAGCAACTTGGCGCATTAACCGTTTGTGCTCCTGCAGTTCCCTTCCTTCGCCTCCAGTTCTCCCCGCTCGTCACTACAGACTCGATTACACTCACCCCAAGAAGGAGGAAAGAAGTGGTCGGTGCAGAGGAAAAACATCCGAAAGAGGTGCCGTGCCAAGCGGTTCCCTCGCCTTCGGTTCCGCGGCAACTTTCATGGCTATTGCTGCGGGCGGGTAAAGTCTGGTGGGAAGGGGCCGCCTGCGGTCCCTGGGCTGGGAAAACAAAGCATCGTGGCGCCGGGTCTCCCCGCACCCACCGAGCCCAGCCAGCGGCCCCCGCGCCCTGGGCGCGTTCGGGGGTCAAGGGCGCTGGTCCCTGCCCGGGGACGCGTTTCCCCGGGCCACCGGATCGCTGCAGCTCAGAACCTGCGATAGTTGCGGCAGCGGTTTATTGGATGCCGTGTGGCCCGGCGTGGAAGGGAAGCTGGAAAAGCCAGGTCATTTCCCGCGAGAAAGTTTCCCGCGAGTTGGTGGCTCCTTTCCCCCTCCCCGCCGCAGCCCCGGGCGGGTTGAGGGAGGAGGGGCGCTGCCTGCCGCGGGGAGTCCGCCTCTCCAGCGCCGGGCACAGGACAGCTCCGCCAGCGAGGAGCTGGACCCGGGATGCGGGGAGTCGCAGGGACAGTCCCGGACAGCGAATCGCAGCTTGCGGGATGCCGCTCGCTGCGGGTTCGGCCAGCGGAAGGGGAGGAGGACGGATGTGGTTAGAATTTACTTCGAATTCACGGATAATAGAGCGCATTCTTTATTCTGCCTTGGATTATCTCCCTTTGGTTTCCCCATTCCTCCTTGAGGTCCTGAAGAGGTCCCCATCTTCCGTGATCTCCCCCACCCCCAAACACGTCCAAGTCCTCTTCTCAAAAGAACTGCAGAGAGATTTCCAGGTCATTTTGTGAAAATAGTTCCCCCACCCCCACCCCGGCCCCTTCACACACACACACACACACACACACACACACACAATCCCTGCGGAGACCCACTCAGTGGTCAAACTGATAGGATTATGCACTGAAGTTAACTTAAACTGCTCCACTGTTTTCTTTCCCCAGCAAAGTTTCCACTTTGTTCTCAGCATGTAATCATTCCTACATTTGTCTTCATGTCCCAACCAGCATCTGCAAAAACACACACTTAAATATATGTTGCTCTAATCTGAGGCTGTGCTTTTGGCTTGAAAAAGTTGGAGACACACCAGCAACTAAAGGGCAAGAGGGCTTCCTGTATCATCCTGCTCAACAGTAAACTCTGTGGGTAAATCCTGGAGACTATTTAGGTGACTCAAACCTCTGACTGGGGGCTAAAGAAGACAGCATACTGCGAACCTCGGGGGAAGCTGTAATTAAAGCATCCAGCCTGAGGAACAGGTTTCATAACCAGGAACTACATCGGCTTCCCTTTTCAGCTTCTCTACTTTAAAACCTTTTTTTATTGAGATATAATTGACATGTAACATTATATCACTCAGGTTTACAACATAATGATTCGATATTGATATGCATTGTGAAATGATCACACAGTAAGTCTAGTTAACTAACACCCATCACCAGACACAGTTACAAAACTGTTTTTCTTACAATGAGAATTTTTAAAATCATCTCTCTTAACAACCTTTAAATATACAATATAGTATTATTAACTATAGTCACCATGCTGTATATTACACACCCAGGACTCTTTTAAATTTTTAGAGAATATTATTTAAGATCATGTAAGGCATTGTACCAAACATTTTACCAAAAAAAGTACAGAGCCAGAATCCTGCTTATTATAAAACAAGTTTTAACGAGATTCCCCGTCTCTGAGTTACCACTAAAACATAATCCAAGGTAATTTTTTTAAAGAGATGAAGCTGGATTTTTTGTTTTGTTTTCCCCTCAAATTCTTATTTTGAAATTTTTCAGACACATAGAAAAGTTATAGTTGTTCAATAAAAACCAGAATCCAATCAAAGATTTCATTTGGTTATTATTGCTATTTATTATACTTTAGTCTAGAAAATTCCCTCCATCTTATTTTATGGCATTGATTTTTTTTTTTAAGAGAACAAATTCATTTGCTTTCTGGCAATGTTTAATGTCATGATGCAGCTAAAGATAAGTTGAGTCAAGGGGAGGACAAACAATTTCCTGACCACAGCAGGTCATTAAAATAGCTCAACACCTTCTAGTTGAATTCAGTGTCTCCACCAATATCTATGGAACAGAAGGCAGTTGCATCCTTGATCACTCAAGTCTCTCTCCTAGACTTAGCCCTAGCCTAGTCAAAGAAGTTATTTTTGTTTCTTATCTCCAAATTGGCCATGTTTCAGGGATAAACGAGCATTTTCACGCATCCACACCAGTTGACAAGCACATATGGTACTTTTCTGAATTTCAAAACAAGAACTCAGCAAGGTTACACACCATAATGAATAATTTTCATGTCATTCTAGGAAGGTTTTAATGTGAACCGAAATTTGAAGGCATGCATACTCTCAATAACCTATTTATTTATGGGCAGGTCTTTCCCAGAGACTTTAACCTTGACAAAAAGTTGAAAATCCTTCAGGAGGATCTATTGTCTCCGAATTGTGACAGGGGCTTCTACCAAGCAGCCAGTGAAAGACTTGGGATAGTCTGACCGACAGAAAAAGTTTTACTCAGTAGAGAATGGGACACCGACTCAGGGTCCACTGGGAATGTTTGATATATGTTCATTGCATTTTTGTTGCTTTTAAAACAAGTATCTGTTTGGTTGAAAATGATTGGAGCAAATGTAATGTTAGAATTTTCCTCTCCTACCACTAGGTCATCTAAATGTTTGCTGAATCATAGAACCAGATTTGGAAGAGGTCATTGCAAGATTCTGCCTAGTTCACCTTTCCACCTCTGAATAGGATTCCAATTTATATGACCATCCAAGATTTCTATAGACCAGGTCCACATAGTCAAAGCTATGGTTTTTCCAGTAGTCAATGTACCGATGTGAAAAATGGACCGTAAAGAAGGCTGAGTGCCTAAGAATTGATGCTTTCAAATTGTGGTGTTGGAGAAGACTCCTGAGAGTCCCTTGGACTGCAAGGAGATGAAAACAGTCAGTCCTAAAGGAAATCGACCCTGAATATTCACTGGAAGAACTGATGCTGAAGCCGAAGCTCCAACACTTTGGCCACTCATTGGTGAAGACCCTGATGCTGGGAAAGATTGAAAGCAAAAGGAGAAGGCGGGGCAGAAGATGAGATGGTTCCACAGCAGCATTGACTCAGTGAAAGTGAACCTGAGCAAACTCAAGGAGAGCATAAAGGAAGGGGAGCTGGCACGCTGCAGTCCGGAGACCTGCAAAGAATCGGACCCAACTGAGTGACTAAGCAGCAACAGCAGGATTTCCAAATTTAGCTAGTGATAGAGATTCCAAATTCTGTATTGATAGGCCTCCCCCAAATTTGCCAACTTGGGGGAAATCAAATCTTTTCTCGCTTCCAATCTAAATCTCTTCCTTCCTAAGTTTTCCAGTACTTAAGTGAAGATCAGCAAGACCCTCACAATAACTTTTATCTATTAGAGATTAAATTGTGCAACAACCTTGTCTTCATGTCAAGTGATTCTCTTTACCCCTTTACCAAGATGTTCAAGCATTAGGCCAGCTCATACTTTTCTTAAAAACATCTTTTTTCCCACAAGTGTCAGAAAAGAAAATCAAAATCTCTCTAGGCCTTACTGAGTATCTCCATCTACAGAATAGGGATAAGTAATAAGTATTAATACAAACTATTTGGCCAACCGACACCAATCTTCTTCAGTAGGAAGCACAACCAAGCAAGTGAACTGTGCCAAGTTTCATTCAGTCTCTTCATCTGTAAAATGGGACACTAAATGTAGTTCCACCCGCTGCTGCTGCTAAGTCACTTCAGCCGTGTCCGACTCTGTGCGACCCCATAGACGGCAGCCCACCAGGCTCCCCCGTCCCTGGGATTCTCCATGCAAGAACACTGGAGTGGGTTGCCATTTCCTTCTCCAGTGCATGAAAGTGAAAAGTGAAAGTGAAGTTGCTCAGTCGTGTCCGACTCTTAGCGACCCCATGGACTGCAGCCCACCAGGCTCCTCCATCCATGGGATTTTCCAGGCAAGAGTACTGGAGTGGGGTGCCATTGCCTTCTCCACATACAGGGTGGCTAAAGGGGAAAATAGATAACATTGCTTTGTAAAATGTGCAAGAAATCACAGATGTAAGGGATCATTATTACAATTACTGGATCCACAAAGTTTTTCTAACTCTATGCCAGGGTTAGCAAACACTTTTAAAGATCACTCCATTTATTTCTCATAACAATCCTAGAAAATCCTATTATCATCATGATTTCATTTAAAACAATGCCTGACATGCATTAGGTGCTTAAATAGTTGTCAAGGAGGAAGTTGGAGCTTGGAAAGGCTAGTGGCTTGTCCAAGTAAACGTGCCTTGTTAGAGTATGTAGAAATTGAACTAGGCCTCCACCCATCTCTAAGTCAAAGTACCATTCCTTATGTAGAACTAATTACATAAAGTTACTTTGATCTCCGGAGTCAAGTCGATTCTACTTGAAATCGCAGCTGAAACTGTCTCTACATGTTCCTGTCTCCTTGGCATCTACCACCTTCTGGGTCTCTTATTCTTTGCCCTACCAAAGCGTGCTCTCTTTCCTCTCTGAAAGAACTGATGGATGTTCTTCCCACCCCAGAAGTGTTTGCATTTCAACAGTAGGTGAACCTTCAAGCCAAAATAGTGAATATGAATCTTAGACCATTCAGTTCAGTTCAGTCACCAGTCGTGTCCAACTTTTTGCAACCCCATGAATCACAGCACACCAGGCCTCCCTGTCCATCACCAACTCCTGGAGTTTACCCAAACTCCTGTCCATCGAGTCAGTGATGCCATCCAACCATCTCATCCTCTGTCATCCCCTTCTCCTCCTGCCCCCAATCTCTCCCAGCATCAGGGTCTTTTCCAATGAGTCAACGCTTTGCATGAGGTGGCCAAAGTACTGGAGTTTCAGCTTTAGCATCAGTCCTTCCAAAGAAATCCCAGGACTGATCTCCTTTAGGATGGACTGGTTGGATCTCCTTGCAGTCCAAGGGACTCTCAAGAGTCTTCTCCAACACCACAGTTCAAAAGCATCAATTCTTTGGCACTCAGCTTTCTTCACAGTCCAACTCTCACACCCATACACGACCACTGGAAAAACCATAGCCTTGATTAGACAGACCTTTGTTGGCAAAGTAGTGTCTCTGCTTTTGAATATGCTATCTAGGTTGGTCATTACTTTCCTTCCAAGGAGTAAGCACCTTTTAATTTCATGGCTGCAATCACCATCTGCAGTAATTCTGGAGCCCAAAAAAATAAAGTCTGACACTGTTTCCACTGTTTCCCCACCTATTTGCCATGAAGTGATGGGACCAGATGCCATGATCTTCGTTTTCTGAATGTTGAGCTTTAAGCCAACTTTTTCACTCTCCTCTTTGACTTTCCTCAAGAGGCTTTTTAGTTCCTCTTCCCTTTCTGCCATAAGGGTGGTGTCATCTGCATATCTGAGGTTATTGATATTTCTCCCAGCAATCTTGATTGCAGTTTGTGCTTCTTCCAGCCCGGCATTTCTCATGATGTACTCTGCATAGAAGTTAAATAAGCAGGGTGACACTATACAGCCTTGACGTATTCCTTTTCCTATTTGGAACCAGTCTGTTGTTCCATGTCCAGTTCTAACTGTTGCTTCCTGACCTGCATATAGGTTTCTCAAGAGGCAGGTCAGGTGGTCTGATATTCCCATTTCTTTCAGAATTTTCCACAGTTTATTGTGATCCACACAGTCAAAGGCTTTGGCATAGTCAATAAAGCAGAAATAGATGCTTTTCTGGAACTCTCTTGCTTTTTTTTTTCCCCATGATCCAGCGGATATTGGCAATTTGATCTCTGATCCTCTGCCTTTTCTAAAACCAGCTTGAACATCTGGAAGTTCACAGTTCACATATTGCTGAAGCCTGGCTTGGAGAATTTTGAGCATTATTTTACTAGCATGTGAGATGAGTGCAATTGTGCGGTAGTTTGAGCATTCTTTGGCATTGCCTTTCTTTGGGATTGGAATGAAAACTGACCTTTTCCAGTCCTGTGGCCACTGCTCAGTTTTCCAAATTTGCTGGCATGTTGAGGGCAGCACTTTCACAGCATCATCTTCCAGGATTTGGAATAGCTCCACTGGAATTCCATCACCTCCACTCGCTTTGTTCATAGTGATGCTTTCTAAGGCCCACTTGACTTCACATTCCAGGATGTCTGGCTCTAGGTCAGTGATCACATCATCGTGATTATCTGGGTCGTGAAGATTTTTTTGTACAGTTCTTCTGTGTATTCTTGCCACCTCTTCTTAATATCTTCTGCTTCTGTTAGGTCCATACCATTTCTGTCCTTTATTGAGCCCATCTTTGCATGAAATGTTCCCTTGGTATCTCTAATTTTCTTGAAGAGATCTCTAGTCTTTCCCATTCAGTTGTTTTCCTCTATTTCTTTGCATTGATCACTGAGGAAGGCTTTCTTATCTCTCCTTGATATTCTTTGGAACTCTGCATTCAGACACTTATATCTTTCCTTTTCTCCTTTGCTTTTCGCTTCTCTTCTTTTCACAGCTAAATTTGTAAGGCCTCCTCAGACAGCCATTTTGCTTTTTTGCATTTCTTTTCCACGGGGATGGTCTTGATCCCTGTCTCCTGTACAATGTCACAAACCTCATTCCATAGTTCATCAGGCACTCTATCTATTGGATCTAGGCCCTTAAATATATTTCTCACTTCCACTGTAATTTAATCATAAGGGATTTGATTTAGGTCATACCTGAATGGTCTAGTGGTTTTCCCCACTTTCTTCAATTTAAGTCTGAATTTGGCAATAAAGAGTTCATGATCTGAGCCACAGTCAGCTCCCGGTCTTGTTTTTGCTGGCTATATAGAGCTTCTCCATCTTTGGCTGCAAAAAATATAATCAATCTGATTTCAGTGTTGACCATCTGGTGATGTCCATGAGTAGAGTCTTCTCTTGTGTTGTTGGAAGAGGGTATTTGCTATTACCAGTGTGTTCTCTTGGCAAAGTTATGACCAACCTAGATAGCATATTCAAAAGCAGAGACATTACTTTGCCAACTAAGGTTCATCTAGTCAAGGCTATGGTTTTTCCAGTGGTCATGTATGGATGTGAGAGTTGGACTGTGAAGAAAGCTGAGCGCCAAAGAATTGATGCTTTTGAACTGTGGTGTTGGAGAAGACTCTTGAGAGTCCCTTGGTCTGCAAGGAGATCCAACCAGTCCATCCTAAAGGAGATCAGTCCTGGGTTTTCTTTGGAAGGAATGATGCTAAAGCTGAAACTCCAGTACTTTGGCCACCTCATGCGAAGAGTTGACTCATTGGAAAAGACTCTGATGCTGGGAGGGATTGGGGGCAGGAGGAGAAGGGGACGCCAGAGGATGAGATGGCTGGATGGCATCACTGACTGGATGGATGTGAGTCTGAGTGAACTCTGGGAGTTGGTGATGGTTAGGAAGGCCTGGCATGCTGCGATTCATGGGGTCGCAAAGAGTCGGACACGACTGAGCAACTGAACTGAACTGAACTCTCTTGGCAAAACTCTATTAGCATTTGCTCTGCTTCATTCCATATTCCAAGGCCAAATTTGCCTGTTACCCCAGGTGTTTCTTGATTTCCTATTTTTGCATTCCAGTCCCCTATAATGAAAAGGACATCTTTTGGGGGTGTTAGTGCTAAAAGGTCTTGTAGGTCTTCATAGAACCATTCAACTTCAGCTTCTTCAGCGTTACTGGTTGGGGCATAGACATGGATTACTGTGATATTGAATGGTTTGCCTTGGAAATGAACAGAGATCATTCTGTCATTTTTGAGATTGCATCCAAGTACTGCATTTCGGACTCTTTTGTTGACCATGATGGCTACTCCATTTCTTCTAAGGGATTCCTGCCTGCAGTAGTAGATATAATGGTCATCTGAGTTAAATTCACCCATTCCAGTCCATTTCAGTTCACTGATTCCTAGACTGTCTACATTCACTCTTGCCATCTCTTGTTTGACCACTTCCAATTTGCCTTGATTCATGGACCTGACATTCCAGGTTCCTATGCAATATTGCTCTTTACAGCATCGGACCTTGCTTCTATCACCAGTCACATCCACAGCTGGGTATTGTTTTTGCTTTGGCTCCATCCCTTCATTCTTTCTGGAGTTATTTCTCCACTGATCTCCAGTAGCATATTGGGCACCTACCGACCTGGGGAGTTCCTCTTTCAGTATCCTATCATTTTGCCTTTTCATACTGTTAGACCATTAGCATCATAAAATAAATGAACTGTTGGGGAAGAGGTGAACAAGGAAAGTGAAAGTAGCAGTCGCTCAGTCGTGTCTGACTCGGCGACCCCGTGACTGTAGCCCCCCAGGCTCCTCTGTCCATGGGATTCTCCAGGAAAGAATCCTGGAGTGGGTTGCCATTTCCTTCTCCAGGGGATCTTCCCAACCCAGGATCAAACCTGGGTCTCCTGCACTGTCTGAGCCACCAGGAAAGCCAGTGAGCAGGGAAGGAGGTGGCTGCTGCTGCTGCCGCTAAGTCACTTCAGTCATGTCCGACTTGTGCGACCCCATAGACGGCAGCCCACCAGGCTCCCCCATCCCTGGGATGCTCCAGGCAAGAACACTGGAGTGGGTTGCCATTCCCCCCTCCAATGCATGAAAGTGAAAAGTGAAAGTGAAGTCACTCAGTCGTGTCCAACTCTTAGCGACCGTATGGACTACAGCCTACCAGGCTCCTCCGTCCATGGGATTTTCCAGGCAAGAGTACTGGAGTGGGATGCCATTGCCTTCTCCAGAAGGAGATGGGAAAGTGTTTATTTTGACTCTGAAACCACACCCAATCACAGCAGGTACATGTCCATCTTGAAGAATTCAGTCAGATAAGCAGTCTTGTTGGTATTACTTGGACTTTGCTAGGTCTTACCCAGTGCTCCATGACCACATGCTATTGCTGGGCCATTCTTCTCTTCCAGTGGTCGATTAATAATGCTGATTATAGAAAGAGGATCTCTTTTCAGTTCATGCAGTACTCGTATATTTAGATTCTGATAATATGCTATTTAAAAGAGCCCTCTAATGTTACTGACACACGTTGAAATATGGACCCACTTGGATCTGTGAAATAATTAATGATCTACACCACTCTCTTCATCAGGAGTCAAAGTTAAGCTGACAACTATTTCTAGGAGTCTTATTGTATCTTTTATGGAAGATGATTCTTTTAAATTTCTTTCCAAATATGGGGTATTATTTTTTCAGTAAGGGAGTCCAGACAGCTGTATTACCAGGTTTCAAAATGCTGATCATAACCTTTAGTTAGAATTCAGCATTTTTAGAAAACCTCCATCAATTATTACCCGATTATTCATCATAACAGGCTTCCCAGGTAGCTCAGTGGTAAAGAATCCACCAGCCAATGCAGGAGACACAAGAGATGTGGGTTCAATCTCTGAGTCAAGAAGATCCCCTGGAGTAGGAAATAGCAACCTGCTCCAGTATTCTTGCCTGGAAAATTCCATGAACAGAAGAGCCTGGCGGGCTACAGTTCACGCGATTGCAAAAAGTTGAACATGACTGAGTGACTGAGGACTGAGCACCACTAACCAGGCTTCCCTGTCCTTCACCATCTCCTGGAGTTTGCCCAAACTCATGAGTTGGTGATGCCAACCAAGCATCTCATCTTCTGTTTTCCCCTTCTCCTCCTGCCCTCAGTCTTTCCCAGCATCGGGTCTTTTCTAGTGAGTTGACTCTTCACATCAGGTGGCCAAAGTCCTGGAGTTTCAGCTTCAACATCAGTGCTTCCAATGAATATTCAGGATTGATTTCCTTTAGGATGGACAGGTTGGATCTCCTTGCAGTCCAAGGGACTCTCAAGAGTCTTCTCCAACACCACAGTTCAAAAGCATTAATTCTTTGGCACTCAGCTTTCTTTATGGTCCAGCTCTCCCATCCATACTTGACATTGGAAAAACCATAGCCTTGACTAGATGGACCTTTGTCAACAAAGTAATGTCTCTGCTTTTCAATATGCTGTCTAGGTCGGTCATAGCTCTTCTTCCAAGGAGCAAGCCTCTTTGAATTTCATGGCTGCAATCACCATCTGCAGTGATATGGCAACTAATGGAAAGTTACTCCCTCCAGTGGAAAAAGCACCACGTCACAGGCTTAATTTGCAGACAGTGCCTTTGTTCAACCAGAAGGCACTCCTTAGGGGTGGAGGGTGGAGGCTGGGGAGGACACACAGGCACCAGGATGCCCAGTATGTCCAGAACTTGGAATGGTTTCCGTCCCCACTCACCCATCAGCCGGGTGCCCATGTGTGGCGCACATACCACGCAACCGCATGCTCCTGCTCTTTACAGAAGATACATAGACGGATAAATGAGCAGGAGTAGGTGATGGGTTCCACTGATTCCAGATCAGTTTGGGGGAAATTTTTTAAGTGTTTTGTCATTTATGAATTAAAATTAGTTTTAGATTTGTTTTGTAGGATGAAACGTATTATTATGTTTGTCGTTGAACGTTTCCCACTTCTCTCGTTTCCCTTGTTTTTCTCAGAGAAAGACCAAAACATCATGGCTTTGCAACATCACAACCATGTTCTTTCTTGAAATCGATAAAATTAAGTTTGAACTTAATATTACAGTGATGCCTCCGCTGCTTGTGAGCCATGAGTGATGGAAATAATAAATTTAATTCTAAAATATTAGGGAGAAAAATCCATGCTCCACCTGTGACCAGCTGGGTGACTTATTCTTTTATTGGGAAAGCTCCTGGGATGATATGAAGCTCATACATTTACAGGGATGTTTTGTTTTCCTCTACTCTACTCTCTCCTTAGAAGATAGCATCATCTATTATTTTCCTCTTTGGTGCCAGGACTTTTATTTGTAATACAGATACATTGACTATTTTTCTGGCAAATAGAATTTTAAAAGCTGACATCAGAGAGCTCATCTATTAAATTTTACATTTAAGAGAGTAACCTGGAGTTAGTGCATTTATCCGTTCTCCAGCTCTTTTTCCATGGAAAGCTACAGATCCTTGTCTTGTAAATGATACTTGCAGTGATCCCAGTCCATCAAACAGAGATGCAGTTGCTTTAGAAATTTTGAGCTTGTTCCCATGAGAAAGCTGAATTGTAGAATGTAATCAGTAGTAGAAGGATTTTACAGAGATCAGATGGTGAAAGCCTCCCAACTTTCCAGATGACATGAAGCAGATTCCAAGGACAAACTGCTGCTGCTTGAGACCCTGTTTCAGTAGGCCTAAGGCTGCGGGATTTCTTTCTTTACTAAGAGCCCCTGGTGATTCTTTCATGAAAAGTCTGGGAGTCTTTGGTGTCCTGGAACCCTTTGTTTTACAGACACGGTGATCAGGCCCCGAGAGGTGAGGTGAATCTCCAGATGACTCTGTCCATGACAGAGTCAGGACAGGATCAGAAACATCCTGAGCAGGCCTCAAGGGGCCCATGAAACGGACTAACGGATCTGAAAAACACTTCAACCCCGGGGAGGCTGGACACTGGGAAAACAAACACACGGTCACATGTCAGAAATGTCCGTTATCCGAAGCTCCTCATTTCAGAAGCGTTCTGGTTGATCCAGCACTCGTGAGACCTGCTGAACACCGTCAGCAGACCTTCCCTCCGACTGGCCCCAGATGCTGACATGTGGTCTGCCCGCCCAGCTTCCTTCCTACAGCTAACTTTGCAGCTATCTTTACCTCTGCCTTCTTCGTGCCTTTGGTCAGTCGTCTTTTCTCCTTAAAACTTTTATCAAACCAGGCGTGTGTCTCTTCACTCACAGTTCCTCCCCAGACCATTCACTTTATCATCCTTTCATTTATTTACTGCCCAATTTCTCTAGTTTTCCGTGTCTAACTCTAGCACATGCTCCTTTACATAAACACTGTTTTCTGTATGAGACAGCAGTCGCAGAGTGGAAAGGCCATTGTGACAGAGAACAGAACCCCTGATGTCTCCTCCCAGCTCCATCACTAGTGAATTGCATGGCCCTGGGCTTCTGTTGTTCAGTGAAAGGATTGAACTCTGAGCTTTCTTTCTATATGTACGCGCCCTCTCTTTAACAAAGGAGGGAACCATCTTTTCTCATTTTATTTTTCTACCTACACGGAGCCTATTTCATGAAGCTACCTAGAGTACTCAGTCATTCAATAGATACTGATGCTTCCCTTCTTGGTCTGGCTTGACTTTCCCCCTCCCATCACAGATGTACATGAGCCATATATCTGACCACGGCTGACCTTATTTAGGGTAAAGATTAGATTTTTTTTAAAAAGTGCAAACTGAGTGTCTTTCCAGTATCACCATTCCTTCCCATGAAATGGCTCATCCTGTAGATTGGCCCTTCATATTTGCCATGAGAATATTATTTCCATGTATCTCTTGTATCTTACAGATTTTTGAGATAAGTATAGCATTTCTGATTTTTTAATGCATTTTGTCATACTATGTATATTATATACTATATAATATAATTATACTATATTATATATATTATTATATATACATATTATATTCATAATCCTGATGGTCTGATCTGATCACCTCTTTCTTTAGAATTTGCATTTGCAATTAGGTCTCTAAGGGATTGACTGATGGTTCAGCAGGTAAAGAACCTACCTGCCAATGAAGGAGACACAGGTTCAATCCCTAGGTTGGGAAGATACCCTGGAGGAGGACATGGCCGCCCACTCCAGTATCCTTGCCTGCAGAATCCCATGGACTAAGGACCTGGTATGCTACAGTCCAAATGGTCACCAAGAGTCACTGTGGTTTGGATCATATTGGTTGATGGTTTTGGAGGCAGGTTTTCTGGACTTTATTTATTTTTAGCCAAGCCACGCAGCAGGCAGGATCTTGGTTCCCTGACCAGGAATCGAACCTATGCCCCCTGAAGTGGAAACACAGAGTCTTAGCAACTGGACTGCCAGGGAAGTCCCTCATTTATGCTTTCGGGTTTGTCTAGAAGTTACTTGGTCTCACAGTCACAACCGTAAGCATGTTGGTTTGCTCTGATGATTTGTCTATTTATTTTTAGAAGAGCAGCTTTGAAAACATATGGCACTATATCACATATAAAAATGCTCTGTTCAGTCCATTGACCCACATTCAAATGCACTAACTTTAAACATACATGAGAGAGGATACGGTGTTGCTTTTCAGTCGCTAAGTTGTGTCTGACTCTTTGTGATCCCATGCACTGCACCATGCCAGGCTTCCCTGTCCTTCACCATCTCCTGGAGCTTGCTCAAAGAGAGCATAACAATAAGGAAACGATGTCTGGTCACTTGGAGTTCAAAATAACAAACAAGACTGTAGAATAAAAACGTGTAAGATTTCAGGACCTTGGACAGTCAAAAGTACTATTGCTGTAATGCCTGGTGTGTGTGCGAAGTCGCTTCAGTCGTGTCCAACTCTGTGCACCCCTATGGACTGTAGCCCGCCACGCTCCTCTGTCCATGGGATTCCCCAGGCAAAAATACTGGAGTGGGTTGCCATGCCCTCCTCCAGGGATCTTCCCAACCCAGGGATCGAGCCCGCGTCTCCTGTGTCTCCTGCACTGCAGGTGGATTCTTTACCACTGAGCCACTGGGGAAGCTGTAATGCCTGGTATCGCCCCATAAACAAGCTTGTGGTACATTTGAAAATTTAGAGGGCCATATCAGACAAGGTGCCTTGAAATACTGTGCTCGTCCTTTTTTCAGAGATGCAACAGAGCCTGTACAAAAATAATGCAGAGAATGGGTGGCAATGTCAGATACTGTTTCCCTATGCTTTCCTCTGACTTTTTCTCTAAAATTAACATAACAGGGAAAATAATTACTGGATATTCTGATGCATAAAGTTATTTGAACTCCAATCTGAAACCTAAGGGTGATCAAAACCCCAGACACTGACAAGTGTAAATTACTGGACCACAGTCTGAAACTTAGATACTAAATTTGAACTTTCCTCTTTATTTCCCCATATGTATTTCAGAAAATACAAGCAACAAGCTTTAAAACTGATCATGGGTGATTTTCTATGACTCATATCTTACAAAAAGAAAATAAAGACTCCTCTGATGAGAGCTATAAAGTCTAGGCTCTATTCTCAGATAATACAAAAGAGTGAACATTCTTATCAAGACATTGATAGAACTCTAACCACGGCATGATAATAGAGCTGTTACAGTGCATGCTGAAAGACTGACACAACTCTTCCTTAGGAAATTTGCCTTTTCTGTTTAAAATATAAGCAAACACTTAGAACTGCACAATTATAAAGAACTATAGGTAAGGAGTATCAGAAGCAAAAAAGCTCAACTTCACTTTCATCCAAGAAATGTAAATTGAAACAATGGTATGCTGTTTTCCATCCCTCAGGTTGGCAGAGATTAAAAAGATTTCGAAGGATGTGGGGAAATGAGCACATTCATTTCAGTTCAGTTCAGTCAGTCAGTCATGTCTGACTCTTTTCGACCCCATGAACTGCAGCACACCAGGCCTCCCTGTCCATCACCAACTCCTGGAGTTTACCCAAACTCATGTCCATTGAGTCAGTGATACCATCCAACTATCTCATCCTCTGTCATCCCCTTCTCCTCCCGCCCTCAATCTTTCCCAGCATCAGGGTCTTTTCAAATGAGTCAGCTCTTCACATCAGGTGGCCAAACTATTGGAGTTTCATCTTCAACATCAGTCCTTCCAATGAATACCCAGGACTGATTTCCTTTAGGATGGACTGGTTGGATCTCCTTGCAGTCCAAGGGACTCTCAAGAGCACATTCATGTATTGGTAAATTGGTACAAGTCTTGATAGGGTGATTTGGAAATATGGATCAAAAGCCTAAAAAATAATGACGAAGCTATATATTTAATAATATTAAAACTGATTCTCAATTCATTTTTATCTAGGAAAAGCAGGTTACCAAGTTATATAAGCATATATTATATATAAGCATGGCATCCAGTCCCATCACTTTGTGTCAAATAGATGGGAAAACAATGGAAACAGTGAAAGCCTTTATTTTGGGCAGCTGCAAAATCACTGCAGATGGTGAATGCAGTCATGAAATTAAAAGACGCATGCTCCTTGGAAGAAAAGCTATGACCATCCTAGGCAGCATATTAAAAAGCCGAGACATTATCTTGCCAACAAAGGTCCATGTAGTTAAAGCTATGGTTTTTCCAGTGGTCATGTATCGATGTAAGAGTTGGACCACAAAGAAGGCTGAGCACCAAAGAAGTTATAATTTTGAAATGTGGTGTTGGAGAAGACTCCTGAGAGTCTCTTGGATGCTAGGAGATCAAACCAGTCCATCCTAAAGGAAATCAATTCTGAATATTCTTTGGAAAGACTGATGCTGAAGCTGAAGCTCCAATACTTTGGCCACCCGATGTGAAGAGACAACTCACTGGAAAAGACCCTGATGCTGGGAAAGATTGAGTGCAGGAGGAGGAGGGGATGACAGAGGATGAGGTGGTTGGATGGCATCACTGACTTGATGGACATGAGTCTGAGCAAGCTCTGGGAGATGGTGAAGGACAGGGCAGCCTGGCGTGCTGCAGTCCACAGGTCACAAAGAGCCAGACATGACTGAGCAACTGAACAACAGAAGCACATATTGAATAATGACATGCTGGCTTGTGTCCTCTCCTTTTTCTAAAAGGACACAACCAACATGTCATAATTCTATACAATAAGGTAGTTGGGAAGATAGGGAGAGAGTTTGAAAGTGAAAGAGGAGAGTGAAAAATTTGGCTTAAAGCTCAACATTCAGAAAACGAAGATCATGGCATCCGGTCCCAACACTTCATGGGAAATAGATGGGGAAACAGTGGAAATAGTGTCAGACTTTATTTTTCTGGGCTCCAAAATCACTGCAGATGGTGACTGCAGCCGTGAAATTAAAAGACGCTTACTCCTTGGAAGGAAAGTTATGACCAACCTAGATAGCATATTCAAAAGCAGAGACATTACTTTGCCAACAAAGGTCCGTCTAGTCAAGGCTATGGTTTTTCCTATGGTCAAGTATGGATGTAAGAGTTGGACTGTGAAGAAAGCTGAGCACCGAAGAACTGATGCTTTTGAACTGTGGTGTTGGAGAAGACTCTTGAGAGTCCCTTGGACAGCAAGGAGATCCAACCAGTCCATTCTGAAGATCAGCCCTGGGATTTTTTTTGGAAGGAATGATGCTAAAGCTGAAACTCCAGTACTTTGGCCACCTCATGTGAAGAGTTGACTCATTGGAAAAGACTCTGATGCTGGGAGGGATTGGGGGCAGGAGGAGAAGAGGATGACAGAGGATGAGATGGCTGGATGGCATCACTGACTCAATGGATGTGAGTCTGAATGAACTCCGGGTGTTGGTGATGGACAGGGAGGCCTGGCATGCTGCGATTCATGTGGTCGCAAAGAGTCGGACACGACTGAACGACTGAACTGAACTGAATGTTGTTCAGTCGCTCAGTTGTGTCTGACTCTTTGTAACCCCACGGACAGCAGCACGCCAGACTTGTCCTTCACTACTTCCCAGAGCTTGCTCAAACTCGTAAGGGTCTTGAGATGTCATCATCCAGGGTTATCCGGGAGGGCCCTAAATCCAGACAATTGTCCTTTTAAGAGTGAGGCAGAGAGAATTCCATGGACAGAGGAGCCTGACGGGCTGTAGTCTCTGGAGTCACAGAGAGTCGGATGCAAATGAGCGAATCACACAAAGAGGGAGATGACAGACGGAAGGGAAGACAGCGTGACAGTGCCTGCAACCACCTGAGTGATGCAGCCACCAAGTGAGCACGGCTGTGCATGTCAGTCCCCCAGTCAGGTCCAGCTCTTTGCGACCGCATGGACTGTAGCCCCCACCAGGCTTCTCTGTCCATGGGATTCCTGGAGTGGGTTGCCATTTCCTTCTCCAGAGGATCTTCCTGACCCAGGGATTGAACCCAGGTCTCCTGCATTGCAGGTGGATTCTCTGCCATATGAACCACTAGGGAAGCAAGGCTACCAGCCGCCAGAAGCTGGACAAAGGATAGATTCTCCACTAGCGTTGCTGGAGAGAGCTCAGCCCTGTGGGATTTCAGACTTCTGGACTCCAGAACTGTGAGAAGACGTTTCTGTTGCTGCAACCCATCTTGTGGTAATTCGTTAGGAGAGCAACAAGAAACTAATCTTAAAAACACAGATAGAAATCATAAGCATACAGTTTCATCAATTAGGTCAAACTGTTCATTCAATTCAGTTCAGTTCAGTCGCTCAGTCGTGTCCAACTCTTTGAGACCCCATGAATTGCAGCATGCCAGGCCTCCCTGCCCATCACCAACTCCCGGAGTTCACTCAGACTCACGTCCATCGAGTCAGTGATGTCATCCAGCCATCTCATCCTCTGTCATCCTCTTCTCCTCCTGCCCCCAATCCCTCCCAGATCAGGGTCTTCCCCAATGAGTCAACTCTTCACATGAGGTGGCCAAAGTACTGGAGTTTCAGCTTTAGCATCATTCCTTCCAAAAATATACCAGGGCTGGTCTCCTTTAGAATGGACTGGTTGGATCTCCTTGCAGTCCAAGGGACTCTCAAGAGTCTTCTCCAACACCACAGTTCAAAAGCATCAATTCTTCGGCGCTCAGCTTTCTTCACAGTCCAACTCTCACATCCATACATGACCACAGGAAAAACCATAGCCTTGACTAGACGGACCTTTGTTGGCAAAGTAATGTCTCTGCTTTTGAATATGCTATCTAGGTTGGTCATAACTTTCCTTCCAAGGAGTAAGCGTCTTTTAATTTCACGGCTGCAGTCACCATCTGCAGTGATTTTGGAGCCCAGAAAAATAAAGTCTGACACTATTTCCACTGTTTCCCCATCTATTTCCCATGAAGTGGTGGGACCAGATGCCATGATCTTCATTTTCTGAATGTTGAGCTTTAAGCCAACTTTTACACTCTCCACTTTCACCAAGAGGCTTTTTAGTTCCTCTTCACTTTCTGCCCTAAGGGTGGTGTCATCTGCATATCTGAGGTTATTGATATTTCTCCTGGCAATCTTGATTCCAGCTTGTGCTTCTTCCAGCCCAGCGTTTCTCATGATGTACTCTGCATAGAAGTTAAATAAGCAGGGTGACAATATACAGCCTTGACATACTCCTTTTCCTATTTGGAACCAGTGTGTTGTTCCATGTCCAGTTCTAACTGTTGCTTCCTGACCTGCATACAGATTTCTCAAGAGGCAGGTCAGGTGGTCTGGTATTCCCATCTCTTGAAGAATTTTCCACAATTTATTGTGATCCACACAGTCAAAGGCTTTGGCATAGTCAATAAAGCAGAAATAGATGTTTTTCTGGAACTCTCTTGCTTTTTCCATGATCCAACGGATTACTCTTCCCCATTTAGAAAAAACGTTTAATCATGGAAATGTTCAAAGATAACACAAAAGCAGGGCTAGTAATACAATGCATCTTCACATTCCCCAAACCCATTTCAATACTCGTCAACACACGGCCAATCCAGCTTCACATGTACTTGCACACACCCCTCTGCAGCGGAACTGTTCGGAAGCAAATCCCAGTCATTCTATTATTCCAACTAAAAATACTTCCTGGGGCTTCCCTGGTGAACCAGTGGTTAAGAAGAGTCTGCGCTGCAATTCAGGGGTCAGGGTTTCAGTCCCTGATCTGGGAAGATCCCACGTGCGGAGGAGTAGCTAGGCCTGCACGCGTAACCACTGAACATGCGCCCCGGAGCACACAAGCCACTCGACCACTGAGCCCACATGCAGCAAATAAAGCCTGCTCTCCCATAGAGCATGTGGTCAACTAGAAAAGCCACGCAGTGAGACGCCTGTCGGCCTCAACTCGAGAAAACCCGCACAAAGCAACATAGACTCAGCACACCCAGAAATAGTTAACTAATTAAACAAAATTATTTTTAAAATTAAAATAAACATACTTCCTAATAAACCTCTTGGAGAAGGCAATGGCATCCCACTCCAGTACTCTTGCCTGGAAAATCCCATGGACGGAGGAGCCTGGAAGGCTGCAGTCCATGGGGTTGCTAAGAGTTGGGCACAACAGAGCAACTTTACTTTCACTTTTCACTTTCATGCATTGGAGAAAGAAATGGCAACCCACTCCAGTGTTCTTGCCTGGAGAATCCCAGGGATGGGGGAGCCTGGTGGGCTGCCATCTTTGGGGTCACACAGAGTCGGGCGTGACTGAAGTGACTTAGCAGACTTAGCAGCAGCAATAAACCTCTAAAAGATGACTCCTTTTTAACATAAGCAAAATGCCATATGTCACCTAAAAACTAACACAATATTCCTAAAAATATCGGATATCTAGTATTGGAGAAGACTCTTGAGAGTCCCCTGGACTGCAAGGAGATCCAACCAGTCCATTCTGAAGGAGATCAGCCCTGGGATTTCTTTGGAAGGAATGATGCTAAAGCTGAAACTCTAGTACTTTGGCCACCTCATGCGAAGAGTTGACTCATTGGAAAAGACTCTGATGCGGGGAGGGATTGGGGACAGGAGGAGAAGGGGATGACAGAGGATAAGATGGCTGGATAGCATCACCAACTCGATGGATGTGAGTTTGAGAGAACCCTGGGAGTTGGTGATGGACTGGGAGGCCTGGGGTGCTGTGATTCACGGGGTCGCAAAGAGTCGGACACGACTTAGTGACTGAACTGAACTGAACTGAGTCAATATTCAAATTTGCCCCAATTGTCTCATATACAGTTTCTTTTTTCAGTTGGCCTGTTTGAAACGGGATCCAAGCACGATCTGCATTCGGTCTGTGGTTCATAGATCCCTTGCCTCTTGATCTATGAGTGCTCTTCCATCTTTTCTTTTTCCTCCTAATTTATTTGTTGAAGGAACCTTGTCAGGTCTTTTGCACAGTCGAGTTCCTTGGATTTTAGTCCATTCCTTGAGTGTTGTCAATAGTTCCCTATCTCCCCTGTTTCCTGTAAACGAGAAATTAGATCTCCAGCAGAGTCAGCTTCGATAGTGTCAGCAGGGACACTTCATAAATGAGGTTTCGGATTTGCATTGCATCACATTAATGCCCCCGTGTCTTTTTGGGTGATGGTGAGACTGATCAATGGTTTCGGGTGTCATCAACCTCATCTTCCCCTTATAAAGTTCCCCAATAGCTTTCCTGTTTTCTGTTCATTTGTGATTATTACCTAGAGTGATCATTTGGGGTTGCAAAATGATAATGTTCTAATTCTTTTGCTCTTTTTGCATTTGTTAGCTGAAACTATCAGAGAAGGCGATGGCACCCCACTCCAGTATTTTGCCTTGAAAGTCCCATGGATGGAGGAGCCTCGTAGGCTGCAGTCCATGGGGTCTCTAAGAGTCGGACACGACTGAGCAACTTCACTTTCACTTTTCACTTTCATGCATTGGAGAAGGAAATGGCAACCCACTCCAGTGTTCTTGCCTGGAGAATCCCAGGGACAGGGGAGCCTGATGGCCTGCCTTCTATGGGGTCGCAGAGTCGGCCACGACTGAAGTGACTTAGCAGCAGCAGCAGCAGGTGAAACTATTATATAAAAAAGATAATTTCCTCATAAAGTATTTAATTACCTTCAGGTATGGACAATTCCATGGACAGAGGAGGTTGGTGGGCTCAATGGGGTCACAAAGAGTTGGAGTGACTAACACTTTCAGACCTTCAGATGGTCCAAGCAGGAGAGGACCTCCCCCGAAAAAAATGTTCAGTATTTTCTCTTTATGAACCAGTTTTCAGAATAAGGAATTGCTCCCTATCATACTCCAAAGATAACTAATGAAGTTTGTTTTGTTTTGTCTTCTGTCATTAAAAGTGATGAATTTTGTTTTAGTTATTGTTTTATTTATTTTGTGTGTGGGGGAGGGGTGGGAAGAGGCTAGCCGAAGATACAAGTGTACTGTTTCCTTGTCTATGTCAACTGGGAGCCAGTGTCTATGAGTGAATCCTAGACCCATTCACTCCTAAATCTATAGATTCATCACTGATTTCAGCACCCTTTATAATAAGGGAGGAGACAGAGGGCCAGAGCGACCCGGCATTTGCCAGAATAACTCACTTGGCTAGTAGCAGGCTCCAGGTGAGATTCCAAGTCCATGCTACAAATGCACATTTTGGGACTCCACCCCTGGAATAAGGTTGCTTCTTCTAGCCAAGTGTCATTAGAAGATTTTCAGGTCTTAATAAACATCAGTCTAAGATTCATAGTAAATAGAATACCTGAAAACAAAGAAATCCCTAGCATAAATATGAACACTAAAAAATCAGGTTGTACTAAAGAAAATCAAGAAATCATCCAGTAGATGTAAGGAACTCCTACCAATCAATAAGAAAAGATAGACATCCAACTGGAAATTGGGCAAAAGCCCTGGACTGACATTTCACGAAAGCAGCCATCAAAATGACCCACACACGTGAGAGAGTGCTCATCACTGCAGTCAGCAAGCAAACGCAGATTAAAAGCATAATGTGATACCGCCACTCGCCCACCGGAAGTAACAAATAACAAAGTAGCAAGACAGCCACCAGGATTCTCATCAGTTACTGTTCGGAAGATCCCCCGAGAAGGGCATGGCAGCCCACTCCAGTATTCTTGCCTGGAGAATCCCATGGACAGGGGAGCCTGGCAGGCTGCTGTCAGTGGGGTCACAAAGAGTCAGACAAGACTGAAATGGCTTAACACATACACACACACAACTGAGAGCGTAAACTGGTACAACCATTTGGAAAACCAGTTAGCAGTACCTATTATGTGCTTGTCCTCAGTTCAGTTCAGTTCAGTTCAGTTGCTCAGTCGTGTCCAACTCTTTGCGACCCCATGAATCGCAGCACGCCAGGCCGACCTATCCATCACCAAGTCCCGGAGTTCACTCGTACTCACGTCCATCGAGTCAGTGATGCCATCCAGCCATCTCATCCTCTGTCATCCCCTTCTCCTTCTGCCCCCAATCCCTCCCCGCATCAGAGTCTTTTCCAATGAGTCAACTCTTCGCATGAGGTGGCCAAAGTACTGGAGTTTCAGCTTTAGCATCATTCCTTCCAAAGAAATCCCAGGGCTGATCTCCTTCAGAATGGACTGGTTGGATCTCCTTGCTGTCCAAGGGACTCTTAAGAGTCTTCTCCAACACCACAGTTCAAAAGCATCAATTCTTTGGCACTCAGCTTTGTTCACAGTCCAACTCTCACATCAATACTTGACCACTGGAAAAACCATAGCCTTGACTAGACGGACCTTTGTTGGCAAAGTAATGTCTCTGCCATTGAATATGCTATCTAGGTTGGTCATAACGTTCCTTCCAAGGAGTAAGTGTCTTTTAATTTCACGGCTGCAGTCACCATCTGCAGTGATTTTGGAGCCCAAAAAATAAAGTCTGACACTGTTTCCCCATCTATTTTCCATGAAGTGGTGGGACCAGATGCCATGATCTTCATTTTCTGAATGTTGAGCTTTAAGCCAACTTTTTCACTCTCCTCTTTCACTTTCCTCAAGAGACTTTTGAGTTCCTCTTCACTTTCTGCCATAAGGGTGGTGTCATCTGCATATCTGAGGTTGTTGATATTTCTCCCAGCAATCTTGATTCCAGCTTGTGCTTCTTCCAGCCCAGCATTTCTCATGATGTACTCTGCATAGAAGTTAAATAAGCAGGGTGACAACATACAGCCTTGATGTACTCCTTTCCTATGACATAGCAATTTCACTCTTAAATGTATACTCAAAAGATGTGATCAAGAATGTTTATTAGGGGCCTCCCTGGTGGCTCAGTGGTAAATAATTCACCTGAAAATCTAGGAGACATGGGTTTGATCTGGGAGATCCCACAGGCATTGGAGCAAGTAAGCCTGTGCACCACATGGGACCCACAACTCTTGAAACCCAGGCGCCCTAGGGCCTGTGTTCCACAACAAGAGAAGCCACCACAATGAGAAGCCTTCGCGCTGCACCTAGAGAAGAGCCCTTGCTTGCCACAACTAGAGAAAAAGCTCTCGCAGCAGTGAAGATCCAGCATGCTGCTGCTGCTGCTAAGTCGCTTCAGTCATGTCCGACTCTGTGTGACCCCATGGACTGCAGCCTACCAGGCTTCTCTGTCCATGGGATTCTCCAGGCAAGAACACTGGAGTGGGTTGCCATTTTCTTCTCCAGAAGATCTGGCATAGTCAAAAATAAATACATAAAATTACATATCTATATGAAAGGAACGTTCATTAGAAGCAGAGTCGATAGTAGTCAAAACCCAAAAACTATCAAAATGTCCACCAACAATGGGATGGATCAATACATTGTACAGCTTCACTATTTAGTACTCTAGAGTGGAGTGAACACGGACTGAGTGTCAGAAACATAAAGTTAAATGAAAGACCCCAGCCACAAAAGAGCACATATTGTATCATTTCATTTACAGACAAGTCAAGACCACCCTAAACTAATCTACATTAGAAGACAAGATAACAGCTTTTTCAAATCCTAAAAAATGAGGCTGTTAAAGTGACCTGGAAGAAAGGCAGTGACTTGAAGACTTGGGGGTTTTCAGGACTATTCTGTTTCCTTCTGAGTAGTAGTTACACAAGCATGTTCCGTTTGTGAACATGCAGCTAGGTGACATTTATGTGCGTTTCTCTGGATACATATTACACCTTAAAGGTTAAAAATTAAAAAGTGAAAGTCAGCTAAGTCTCCAGCCTGTCATTTCCAGCCTATTTCCTTCGATTACCAATTCCCTTGATGTTTTATAAGTTGACTTTCAGTGTTAAAATACTTGCTCTGTTTTACCAAGTGGTGGGTGGTTGATGTGATTTCTCTATAAATAGTTTGTAGAGTGGTTTTGGAAATACAGTGCAAATGTTAGTTTTAAGCACAATGTATTTTTCTCGTAGAGATCACACTATAAATCACAGTACTTTTACTCAGCTTTATTTTGTCTGTGTAGCCGAGCACCTGGAAGCACCCACACTTTCAGCTGCAGATTGTGCCACAGTTGATTCCTAGGCAGATTACAGCTATTAAGAGACATTAGGGCAAGAATCAGATAAAGTCTTCATTGTTGATCCTGAAATCTTGTCTGAAATACTGAAATTCTGAGATCTGCTGTCCTTTTTCATACTATTTCCCAGTAGTGGTCTATGTTTAGTAAAAATGGAATAAAAATCATTTTTATCAGGTTTTAATACAAATCATTCTGGAGTCCAAACTCCAACTTCCTCCACAGGAGCCCTCAAGTCTTTCCTCTGACCAGAGCTTTTCTCAGCATTGCAACTTCCTCTCTAAATAAAAGCAAAAGAGTCCTGCATAAATACAGACAGAGGTTGGATTAACACTGAGAATAATCACATTACCCCTAAAAGCTGCATTCTGTTGTTCAGAATAATGGAGTTGGTGGGTATGCAAAGCCATAAAAAAATCTAAAAGAATATAAAAACTTTTAAATTATGAAACGATGAGTTAATGGCTAGATATTTACCCATCAAAATAAACACACACATAGCAAAGGGAATGCATCAAGCAGCTGATCGCTTTATTGTAAGTTAAGAATTGCACTCGTTTCCCATTCAGTAAGGTTATGCTCAAAATCCTTCAGGTTAGGCTTCAGCAGTATGTGAACAGAGAACTTCCAGATGTACAGCTGGGTTTAGAAAAGGCAGAGGAACCAGAGGTCAAATTGCCAACATTCACTGGATCATAGAGAAAGCAAGGGAATTCCACAAATATATCTACTGTGAGCCAGACATCCTGGAGTGCAAAGTCAGGTCGGTCTTAGGAAGAATCACTGTGAAAAAAGCTGTTGGAGGTGATGCAATTCCAGCTGAGCTATTTCAAATCCTAAAAAATGATGCTGTTAAAGTACTGCACTCAATATGCCAGCAAATTTGGGAAACTCAGCAGTGGCCACAGGACTGGAAAAGGTCAGTTTTCATTCCAATCCCAAAGAAAGGCAATGCCAAACAATGCTCGAACTACCACAAAACTGCACTCATTTTTCAAGCTAGTAATGTTCAAAATTCTCCAAGCCAGGCTTCAGCAGTACGTGAACCACGAACTTTCCGATGTTCAAGCTGGATGTAGAAAAGGCAGAGGACCAGAGATCAAATCACCAACATCCAGTTGGATCACAGAAAAAGCAAGAGAATTCCAGAAGAACATCTACTTCTGCTTCATTGACTATGCTAAAGCCTTTGACTGTGTGGATCACAACTAACTGTAGAAAATTCTTAGAGATGGCAATATCAGACCACCTTACCTGTCTCCTGAGAAACCTGTATGCAGGACAAGAAGCAACAGTTAGAACCAGACACGAAACAACTGATGGTTGAAAACTGGGAAAAGAGTATGACAAGGATGCATATTGTCATCCTGCTTATTTAACTTATATACAGAGTATATCATGGGAAATGCTGGACTAGATGAAGCAATGAATCACAAACTAGAATCAAGATTGCTGGGAGAAATATTCAACAACCTCAAGTATGCAGATGATACCATTCTAATGGCAGAAAGTGAAGAAGAACTAAAGAGCCTCTTGACGAGGGGAAAAGAGGAGAGTGAAAAAGCTGGCCTGAAACAACATTAAAAAACTAAGATCATGGCATCCAGTCCCATCACTTCATGGCAAATAGATGGGGGGGAAATGGAAGCAGTGACAGATTTTCTTTCCTTGGGTTTCCAAAATCACTGCAGATGGTGAGTGCAGTCATGGAATTGGTAAGACACTAGCTCCTTGTACTCTTGCCTGGAGAATCCCATGGACAGAGGAGCCTGGTGGGCTGCAGTCCTTGGAGTTGCTGGGAGTCGGACACGACTGAACGACTTCACTTTCACTTTTCACTTTCATGCATTGGAGAAGGAAATGGCAACCCACTCCAGTGTTCTTGCCTGGAGAATCCCAGGGACGGGGGAGCCTGGTGGGCTGCCGTCTCTGGGGTCGCACAGAGTCAGACACGACTGAAGCGACTTAGCAGCAGCGGCGGCGGCAGCTCCTTGGAAGGAAAGCTATGACAAACCTAGAAACGTATTAAAAAGCATAGACATCACTTTGCTGATAAAAGTCCGTATAATCAAAGATATGGCTTTTCCAGTAGTCATATACAGATGTGAGAGTTGGTTCATAAAGAAGGCTGAGCATCAAAAAATTGATGCTTTCAAACTGTGGTGCTGGAGAAGACTCTTGAGAGCCCCTTGGATTGCAAGGAGTTCAAGTCAGTCCATCCTAAAGGAAATCAACCATGAATATTCATTGAAAGGGCTGATGCTGAAGCTGAAACTCCAAAACTTTGGCCACCTGATGCAAAGAGCTGACTCACTGGAAAAGACCCTCACACTGGGAAAGATTGAAGGCAAAAGGAGAAGGGAGTAGCAGAGGATGAGATGGTTGGATGGCGTCACCAACTCAATGGCCATGAATCTGAGCAAACTCTGGGAAACAGTGAAGGACTGGGGAGTCTGGCATGCTGCAGTCCACTGGGTCGCAGAGCTGGACATGACTTGGAGACTGAACAACAACAACATAATAAATAAACCTTGAGGAGAGGACTCACATCAGTGTCCCTGAAGGTCAAGTATCAGGAAAATCAAGACCACAGTGCTTATAACCCATAATACTAAAAATCATAATTCCTGTCTTTTGGAAGTTGCTAGGCTTTGTTTTTGTTGGTGTAGGATGGAGTCTAACCTTCTAAAAATTTATGACATTATTTTTTGAGATTTCTCAGAACCATAGCCTGAATTTTAAAACTGAATAAGATATGAAAGTTTATCTTTAATATATCTTTGATATGCAGATCAGTGGTTCTCAAATGGTGCTCTAGGAAGCCCTAGGGGCCTGGGGCTGCTGCTTAATATGTGAAGGGCAGGACCAGCATTAACAAGTAACAACTAACCCCAGTTCTCTGGTTTTCACAATCAGCTTCCACATGGGTTTTATTTAAAGAAACCATAAAGTTATTATTTAAAAAGAAAAAAAATTTTAAGTAGACAACTCATCTGACTGAAGTATCCTCAAAAGGGAAGAGTTGACAGTTAAGGAAACTGAGGCCCAGGCAGATTAAATGATTGATTTGCCCCCAAATCCCAGAGCCAGCCAGGGGCAGGACTGGAACCGGAACTTCTGTTTTCAGATTCTGATCTGGATGGACTTTCCAAACTACCAGGTGCCCATAAAGAGCCTCTGCGGTTTCCAAAAAGAGGGGTTGGAACTCTTGAGTTGAAATTAGTACATGCCTTTATAGATCCCTTTAATTTCAGTGTTAAAACCCTTGATACATTTTTTAATAACACATAGAATGCTACATGAAATTATATGGGTAACAGAACCAAGGATAAACTATTAAGGCTCCACTGCCTGTTTGCTCCCAAGTGCTATTTGCAAACAGAAAAAGAAATTAGTTGCTAAAAATGTTTAATTGGTTACAGTCTAGAATCCTTCAAGAGTAAAAGTGTCATGGGAACCGATTAGCTCATTTTTAAGCTTAAAACAGGCCTTTTAAGTAAAGGTTTTTTTTTTTTATATCAGGGTGTTAGTTCAAAAATACTACATATTTGAACATTAGCCTTCTCTCTGTCATGCCAGCTTTATTTTCTGAAGAAAATTCAATTTACTTCTTTTTTCCAGTTTGGTAGCCAAAGGGTTAAAGATGGGGACCACTTTTTTAGCCGTAACTATAGTTGGGCTCCCATTCAATCTAAATATAGCCATGCTTTTGCACCATTTTTAACCCTACAACGCTAAGATTCCTGTCTACCCAAATTAAGGATAAGCTTAAATAGCCTACCCTCAGTTGAAACCATGGCAACCAGTACACAGCACACATCCCGCATCTTACCCGGTAGTCCTGAAAATTCTTTAATCACAAGACAGGAAATCTGTTTTGTTTGGTCGTCACTTGACAGATTTACACTATAGGAGGGTCAACCATCTGCTTTTATTTAGGGGGAAAAAAGGATTTATGATAGGATAAGCTTTAAAATTAGGGAGAGGCAGAGTGGTTTTTATTTACTCATTTATTTACTCACTGCCTTATTTCAAAAAAAGGATCTATGGGAAGTCCCAGAACTTCCAAAATGGGACATGGAGAAACTGAGAAGAAAGATTGGAGTGTGGGCTTTCTACAGTTTTGGCCATGTAAACAAGTGGTCTGGCAGTTAGCTAAATAATAAAAACAAAATTCAGTTCTGCCCAGTGGCACCACCAAGCAGCATGATTAACTTGTGGAACATGAAGGTATGTTTGTTTATTTTTCTGACTTTCGTTTCAAACTGAAAATAGCTTTATGATTTTTTTCTGATTGCAAAGTCAAAACACATGCTCAAGTAGACAATCCACGCATTTTAGAAAGGAAGAAAGTAAAAAGCAGCCCAAATCTCCCAGAGGTAACTGTTTAAAACTGTGTTGACCGTCCCCCAACATCCCTCTGTGCACGGATACGTGCACGCCTTAAGAAATGCATATAAATAAAGAGCATGCTGGATGGTGTTTTGTGACCTGCTTTCCCACTCAATTCATCATGAAGATCTCTCCATTCCGATTAGTATAGATTTGTTACATATTCTACCACAAAGATATACCCAGATTAATTTAACTAATACCCTAGTTAGGAGTATTTAGTGTGTCCAGCATTTCTCTATTATGAGCAACACTACAATGAAAACTTTTTACATAAATCTTTGTGCTACTGATCAATTATCTCCACAGGATAGATTTCTAGATGTGAAATTGCTAAGTCAAAGGGTACATGTACATGTTTAAATATTTGGTCCATATCATGGGGACTGCACCCTGGAAATTGTATACATAAACAAAGCGTGTATGTAAAGCTTCTCTACACCCTCACCAATATTGGATATCTCATTCTTTATCTTTTCCTATCTAGTAGGCGAGATGTTATTACATTTTGATGATAACAGCTCTTCTCTCGTCAATTCATAAATTGAAGAAAAGGAAAAATATAATTAAAATCTAGATGCCTAGATGATTTTGAAAGGTTCTTCCAGTTTAAACATCCTATAATTCTACAGAATGTCTTCAATTGATTTCTCTATTAAGAATCAATTGTAAGCAAGAACCCAGGGGAAGAGAAGCTAACTGTGAGGGCCTAATGTCTATGAAAACAACCCTTTGAGATGCTTGTTTTAGTGCTCATTTTATAGAGTAAAAACATGGAGGTTCAGAAAAAGTTAAATAACGTAGAATCAGAGTGAGTAATCTGACTAGAAAGCTAAGGGTTGTATCATGCTGTGTATTATTGGGGTTCCTGTCCTTCAGGAATATACAGTCTATGCTGAGGCAGGGGTGGGAAGTGTAGGAGAGACCATTTTCCACATAAAAACAATTTTAAGTCACATCTCCTGATAACTCAGGTCAAGCCCTTTTCCTCCTCCACCCACCCCGATCACCACCTTGCCTCATTCCCTTAGGACTCGAAGTGGTGCTTTATGGATCACAGATGCTCAACAAATAAAGTCCCTGCCCCTCCCCATCTGCCTGCCTATTTGTCCAGGAGGGTTAAAGCGTTCTCACTATAGACAGGGAGGTTCTACCATATGACAGTTGCCTGGCAGCTTCAGTCGTGTCCGACTCTGTGCAACCCCATAGACAGCAGCCCACCAGGCTCCCCCGTCCCTGGGATTCTCCAGGCAAGAACACTGGAGTGGGTTGCCATTTCCTTCTCCAATGCATGAAAGTGAAAAGTGAAAAGTGAAAGTGAAGTCGCTCAGTCGTGCCCGGCTCCTAGCAACCCCATGGACTGCAGCCCACCAGGCTCCTCCATCCATGGGATTCTCCAGGCAAGAGCACTGGAGTGGGGTGCCATCACCTTCTCCAATAATTACCACTAACCATGGGTAACTCACATTTTATATCACATTTTCTACAGCTCAATGTTAATTTAGAATGGCACATTTCAGCCACCATTACTCTAGCTTAGTTACTAGTTCTGAGAGCTAACAAAGAATATGAACAACAGCTGAGGACCAAAAAGTTACTGAATTCTGACTGCTTACGTCCACTTGTGGTCAACAGGTCCAAAAATCAGTGACTGATGCACTCACGATGGTCTGGGATCTTGACTCTTCATAACCATTCTTGCAAAGAAATAATATTTCACATAGTGTGAAATAGCTTTTTAATTTGTGTAAATATAGGACAAGCTGCAATTCAACTGTTTCTGCAGATTAAATATCCTCAAGCAACAGCTGGAAAGAGATACACATTTCCATTGCAAAGTTCACAGAAACCTCACCTAGTGTATAAAGCTGGGCTATATTTCCAGACAGTGACTAAGTGTTCCATGTGCCTTGGATAAGCTGCAGACATGTTGATTTTAATCAATTCCTATGGTTTTTCTAGGTTCTTGGATATGACAAGTTTCTTTGGTGAGTGGTCTACCCCCCTCTAAGATTAGCCTTTCTATGTGAGCGAGAGCACCACGGCGTAAGGACACACAGTGATAGCCCATCCCAGGAATAAAAGTGGGCCTATAATATTTGCTGCAATAGACACATGCTCTCCCTTCTAATTTGCCATCTTTTTGCCCCAAACAAAAGTGTTATTATCCAACAACAAAGGGTCTGACAAGATGCCACAGAACTCATACTGCAGAGCGACATAAAAGGCGGAGATGATGAATGTTAAGTGCATTCTGGCTTGATTTATTTTAAAGAGATCACTTCTAAGACACACTTGGGATCAGTCCTTGGGGTATTCGAGATGTGTCCTGACAGGTGGGGGTTGTCGGAACATGGGTGGCTTTGTTCTCTTTTGCATCTGTTTATGCCCACGTGTTTGTTGTCAGTCACCGCTCGGGGGAGGGCAAAGCAAAAGATGACACAAGAGAGCAGCAGCTGAGGTGAGACCTTCTCTCTGGCTAGTGCGGAGGAGGGCGGACTGGCTGCCCAACGTTCTGTTTTTAGTAGTTGCTGCTATGATCATTTCAGCCAGTCCAACCTGTCCCTACAAATGACTTCCTGTTTGGGCACTGATATACAAGTGTAGGTCTTCCCTGGTGGTCCAAAAGTTAAGAATCCGTCTGCTAAGCAGGGGATACAGGTTTGATCCCCAGTTCAGGAAGATTCCACATGCCTCGGGGCAACTGAGCCCGAACGCCACAACTACTGAAGCCCACACGCCCTGAAGCCCATGTTCAGCAACAAGAGAAGCCACCTTAACCGGAAGCTCGCTCTCCGCAATTAGAGAAAGCCCAGGTGCAGCAGCAAAGACCCAGGGCAACCAAAAGAAGTAAATATTAAAATATATATATCCAAGTGTACAACCAAACCCATAACCTCTTCCTCCTGTACACAGAGGTAGACTCAGCTTCTTAGCCTCCCTTGAGATCCGGATGGAATGTGAACAGAAGCGATGAGGGCCACTTCCGGTCCTGGCCCATAAAATGTTCCATGGATAATCTTCCTCTCTCTTCTCTCATCTGCCAGCTGGAGAACCATGCCCAAGTGACCATGAAGTCATGTGGGAAAAATGGTGACACCCCCCTCCAGAAGCCAGAGCCTTGAATGATTGTTTGAAGATCAGCTGGCTAACACCAAGACCCCTGTCAACTGGAATTTACGAAAAGGAAATATAAACATCTATAATATCAGTTCATTTCAGTCACTCAGTCATGTCCGACTCTGTGACCCCATGGACTGAAGCATGCCAGGCCTCCCTGTCCATCACCAAATCCTGGAGTTTACCCAAACTCATGTCCATTGAATCAGTGATGCCATCCAACCATCTCATCCTCTGTCGTCCCCGTCTCCCACTTTCAATCTTTCAGGTTTCAATCATCAGGGTCTTTTCAAATGAGTTGGTTCTTCACATCAGGTGGCCAAAGTATTCGAGTTTCAGCTTCAACATCAGTCCTTCCAATAAATATTCAGGACTGATTTCCTTTAGGATGGACTGGTTGGATCTCCTTGCAGTCCAAGGGACTCTCAAGAGTCTTCTCCAACACCACAGTTCAAAAGCATCAATTCTTCGGCGCTCAGCTTTCTTCACAGTCCAACTCTCACATCCATACATGACCACTGGAAAAACCATAGCCTTGACTAGACGGACCTTTGTTGGCAAAGTCATGTCTCTGCTTTTTAACATGCTGTCTAGGTTGGTCATAACTTTCCTTCCAAGAAGCAAGCATCTTTGAATTTCATGGCTGCAGTCACCATCTGCAGTGATTTGGGAGCCCCAAAAAATAAAGTCTGCCACTGTTTCCACTGTTTCCCCATCTATTTGCCAGGGCTCCTGAAATGCGGTGGGAAGGGGAAGATGGTTTTTTATAGTAGTTATCCTACCCTTAGTACTGCAGCATGGAGGAGCCCAGAGAAAGAGTGAGTCATGCTCACTCTGCATGGGCCTGTTCTGACTCCTTTCTGGTCACCTTTTCTTTGACCTCCCTGTCTGTTTGCTCTCTAATAACTGACCCTGAGCATGATGAGGAGAAACATTGGAAAAGACATTATGAAGATAGAGAAGAACACGCATTGTCGAGGAAAGAAATGCTATCCTAACCAACAAATGAATGTTGGACACGTTCCCTAAAGGAGTCATTCTGCTAGGTGCTGGGAGTACAACGTCATCAAACCTCGTCTCTACCTTGGAATTAAGACAAATGTAAAAGGTACAGTCCTGTCCCTCCATAGGCTTACAAATTATTTGGGAAAACACAACTTCAAAGATAAATTGCCTAATGAGAGAAGAATGCATTTTAGTCAAGCAGAACTGATTTGCCATGCCAGAGATGCCCATCATATGATTTATTAGAAAATGAATAATCTGTGCCTCAGATCTTCATCTTTAAACTCAGAAGATACCTGAGAAACATGGTTAAGGTTTTTCTTTTTTTTTTTTTTTTGGCCACACTGCATAGCCTGCAGGACGTTTGTTTCCTGACCAGGGATCAACTGAACCCAGGCCCCTGCAGTGGAAGCTTAGAGTCCTAACCACCAGTGAAACCCCTTAATTTTTTTTAATTGGAGTAGAGTTGCTTTACAATGTTGTGTTAATTTCTGCTGTACAGCAAAGTGAATCAGCTATATGTTTATACATGTTCCCTCTTTTTCGGATTCCCTTCCCATTTAGGTCACTACAGAGTGTTGAGTATTAGACACAGTAGGTTCTCATTAGTTAACTATTTTATACTTAGTAGTGTATATATGTCAATTCCAATCTCCCAACTCATCCAGTCCCCACCATGTATTTTTTAAAACTAGCTTTTTCCTAGCGTTTTAACAAAGACAAGTGTCTAAAATTTTGGAGCTTTTTCTCAACATCCAAGCCCAACCCTAATTGATTTAAATTAGAATTGCTATGAGGAAGGCCTAGGTATTAGTATTTTTCAAAAGCTCCCCAGGAGATTGTTAACGAGCAGCCAGGTTTGGCCTCCAACACCTAAAGTTCATGACTTACCGACTGCTACTTTCTTTCTTTTTTTTTTTTCAATTGGTACTTTCAAATTGTGGTGCTGGAGAAGACTTGAGAGTCCCCTGGGCTGCAAGGAGATCAAACCAAGTAATCCTAAAGGAAATCAACGCTGAATATTCATTGGAAGGACTGACGTTGAAGCTCCAATACTTTGGCTGCCAGATGTGAAGAACTGACTCACTGGAAAAGACCCTGATGCTGAGAAAGACCGAAGGCAAAAGAAGAGGGTGGCAGAGGTTGAGATGATTAGATACTATCACCGAGTCAATGGACATGAATTTGAGCAAACTCTGGGAGACTGTGAAGGACAGAAGAGTCTGGCGTGCTGCAGTACATGGGATCGCAAAGTCAGACACGACTTCGAAACTGAACAACAAAATGCCAGTTGGTGCTAATGTGTGCTGTGCAACTGGGAGATGTATTTGATCATGTCTGTTGTTGAAAAGGAAGCAGTACCTGTGGCCAGCGCCTATCGTCTTCACACATTATGTCAGCTGTCCACTGACCGCAGGCTTTCCTGACTTCTGATTTAGACTGTAACCACTAGAGGATACCGAAGTATGGTATAGGGAATATGTAAAAACATATTTAACAGAGAAGAAGGTAAAAGAAATCCATTTCTTTTCAGTTTAATGTAAGATACCCCCCTCCAGTCAGTCAGGAAGATACCAGGCAGAATAATGTACTCCCTCACCCTGGAACTGTTCCATTTTTTTTAAGATGCTAGTGTCAACAATCTGGGTGCTTAAACATAATTTAAGACCATGAATAATTTTCTAAGATCAAAATACCAGTGAAATCACTAACACTAAATCTGCCATATTCCATAAGCAGCTTGATAGCGTGGGTTCTAAAATAACTCCAAAGTTTTAGCAATTTGGTCTTTATCAGAACACAAGGAAAAGGCTACTTTTTGAAAATACATGGTGTTTTTCACCAAATAGAGACTGAAAGTAACATGTATCGCATTGTAACTCTTTTATTTTAAAGGTCAAGAAACTGAGGCTCAGAGAAGCTCAGGGAAGTATCACATTCAAGTTCACACAACCAGTCAGCACCGTGCACCCCAAGGATTTCCATCTCATAAATCTTCAACCTATAATGTTTTCATGCTATCGTAAGCAAAATTTTTAGAATTGTTAGAACAGTTATTCGGCATAATGCCAAGAACAGACAATACAGTGGGGAAAGGCAAACTTTACATAAAATTTGAATATGAGTTTGATTTATTTCAAGTTAGTTCTCAAGTTGCTTTTATTATAAATAATGAAAATACCCATATAGAACAGTAAAAATAAAATCTATTGTAATTTCTAATTTGGGGAGACATTTTGGATTGTCTATTCCAAGTGGCCAAAAAACTTACTTTCTAGAAGAATCCATTTCCATAGTGTAGTTTGAAGTCTACAAAAATTCTAACTATGTTGGGTTAGGATTATGTATAATAGTGAGGAATAGAAAATGCAGGCACTTCCCTGGCAGCCAACTGCATGCTTCCACTGCAAGGACCACAAGTTGAATCCCTGGTCAGGGAACTAAGACCCCACATGCTACACAGCATAGCCAAAAAAAAAAAAATTTGCAAAAGTTTAGTTGTTACTTTTATGAAAGTCTGACCCCAGGGTTGGACTCTACTAGGGTTGGACTCTACTCCAGGTTTGATATGAAGCTCCACGGTGTCAAGGTCTCAGGCTCCTTCTAACTGTTACTATGCTGAGCACTGCCTTCATCCCCAGGGCTACTTCATGGTCTGAGAAGGCTGCTCCACGTCCTGCCATCACATCCACTTTCCAGCCCAGAGGAAGAGGAAAGAGAAAAAGAAAGACATACTTCTAGCTTTAAGGACACATCCCTAGTGTTGCATACCTCTCTTCTCTTTTACACTTTAACCAAAATTTTGTCATATGCATTGGACTTCCCAGGTGGCTCAGCAGTAAAGAATCCACTTGACAATGCAGGAGACACAGGAGACATGGGTTAGATCCCTGGGTGGGGAAAATCCCCTGGGAGAGGAAATGGAAACCCACTCCAGTATTCTTGCTAGAACATTCCATGGACAGAGGAGCCTGGTGGGCTACAGTCCAAGGGGTCACAAAGAGTCAGACATGGCTGAACACATACACACACACACACACACACACACACACACACACATATTCTTGTTGCAGACCATCAGGCTTCAGGGGTTGTGGCGCATGGGCTTTGTTACCTCCCAGCATGTGTGACCTTCCAAGACCAGAGATTGAACCCACGTCCCCTGCATTGCAAGATGAATTCCTAACCACTGGATCACCCAGGGAAGTCCAGAGAAGCTGCTCCTTCTGAGGGGTTAATTCTCCAATGAAAAATGCTCCAAAATTCAATGTGAATGACAGATTATCTCTGGATTATGGTATAGTGATCATCTCTCAGTTCAATTCAGTTTAGCAGCTCAGTCGTGTCCGAACCTTGCAACCCCATGGACTGCAGCATGCCAGGCCTCCCTGTCCATCACCAAATCCCCGAGCTTACTCAAACTCATGTCCATCGAGTCGGTGATGCCATCCAACCATCTCATCCTCTCTTGTCCCCTTCTCCCCCTGCCTTCAATCTTTCCCAGCATCTGGGTCTTTTTAAATGAGTCGGTTCTTCGCATCAGGTGGCCAAAGTATTGGAGTTTCAGCTTCAGCATCAGTCTTTCCAATGAATATTCAGGACTCATTTCCTTTAGGATTGACTGGTTGGGTCTCCTTGCTGTCCAACAGAGTTGCAAGAGTCTTCTCCAACACCACAGTTCAAAAGCATCCATTCTTTGGAGCTCAGCTTTCCTTATATTCCAACTCTCACATCCATGCATGACTACTGGAAAAACGATAGCTTTGACTAGATGGACCTTTGTTGGCAAAGTAATGTCTCTGCTTTTTAATATGTTGTTTAGGTTGGTCATAGCTTTTCTTCCAAGGAGCAAAAATCTTTGAATTTCATGGCTTCAGTCACCATCTGCAGTGATTTGGGAGCCCAAGAAAATAAAGCCTATTACTGTTTCCATTTTTTTCCCCATCTATTTGCCATGAAGTGATGGGACCAGATGCCATGATCTTAGTTTTCTGAATGTTGAGTTTTAAGCCACCTTTTTCACTCTCTCTTTCATTTTCATCAAAAAGATCTTTAGTTCTTCTTCGCTTTCTGCCATAAGGGTGGTGTCATCTGAGTATCTGGGGTTATTGGTATTTCTCCCAACAATCTTAATTCCAGCTTGTGCTTCATCCAGCCCAGCATTTCTCATGATGTACTCTGCATAGAAGTTAAATAAGCAGGGTGACAATATACAGCCTTGACATACTCCTTTCCGGATTTGGAACAAGTCTGTTGTTCCATGTCCAGTTCTAACTGTTGCTTCTTGACTGCATACAGATTTCTCAAGAGGCAGGTCAGGTGGCCTGGTATTCCCAACTCTTTCAGAATTCCTACAGTGTGTTGTGATTCACATAGTCAAAGGCTTTGGTGTAGTCAATCAAGCAGAAATAGATGCTTTCCTGGAACTCTTTTGCTTTTTCGATAATCCAACACATGTTGGCAGTTTGATCTCTGGTTCCTCTGCCTTTTCTGAAACAAGCTTGAACATCAGGAAGTTCACCGTTCACATATTGCTGAAGCCTGGCTTGGAGAATTTTGAGCATTACTTTGCTAGTGTGTGAGATGAGTGCAATTGTGCAGTAGTTTGAACATTCTTTGCATTACTCTTCTTTGGGATTGGAATGAAAACTGACCTTTTCCAGTCCTGTGGTCACTGCTGAGTTTTCCAAACTTGCTGGCATATTGAGTGCAGCACTTTCACAGTATCATCTTTTAGGATTTGAAATAGCTCAACTGGAATTCCATCACTTCCACTAGCTTTGTTCACAGTGATGCTTCCTAAGACCCACTTGACTTCACATTCCAGGATGTTGGGCTCTAGGTGAGTGATCACACCATCATGGTTATCTGGGTCGTGAAGATCTTTTTTGTACAGTTCTTCTGTGTATTCTTGCCACCTCTTCTTAATATCTTCTGCTTCTGTTAGGTCCATACCATTTCTGTCCTTTATTGAGCCCATCTTTGCATGAAATGTTCCCTTGATATCTCTAATTTTCTTGAAGAGATCTCTAGTCTTTCCCATTCTATTATTTTCCTCTATTTCTTTGCATTGATCACTAAGGAAGGTTTTCTTATCTCTCCTTGCTATTCTTTGGAACTCTGCATTCAAATGGGTATATCTTTCCTTTTCTCCTTTGCCTTTCACTTCTCTTCTTTTCACAGCTATCTGTAAGGTCTCCTCAGACAACAGTTTTGCCTTTTTGCATTCCTTTTTCTTGGGGATGGTCTTGATCACTGCCTCTTGTAAAGTGTCACGAACTTCTGTCCATAATTTTTCAGGCACTCTATCAGATCTTAATCCCTTGAATCTATTTGCCACTTCCATAAGGGATTTGATTTAGGTCATATCTGAATTTGCCACTTCCATATTTGCCACTTCCATAAGGGATTTGATTTAGGTCATACCTGAATGGTCTCGTGATTTTCCCCACTTTATTCAATTAAAGTCTGAATTTGGCAATAAGGAGTTCATAATTTGAGCCACAGCCAGCTCCTGGTCTTGTTTTTGCTGACTGTATAGAGCTTCTCCATCTTTGGCTGCAAAGAATGTAATCAATCTGATTTTGGTATTGACCATCTGGTGATGTCTATGTGTAGAGTCTTCTCTTGTGTTGTTGGAAGAGGGTGTTTGCTATGACCAGTGCATTCTCTTGGCAAAACTCTGTTAGCCTTTGCCCTGCTTCATTTGGTACTCCAAGGCCAAATTTGCCTGTTACTCCAGGTATCTCTTGACTTCCTACTTTTGCATTCCAGTCCCCTATAATGAAAAGGATATCTTTTTTGTGTGCTAGTTCTAGGAGGTCTTGTAAGTCTTCATAGAACCATTCAACTTCAGCTTCTTCAGCATTACTGGTTGGGGCACAGACTCGGATTACCATGATATTGAATGGTTTGCATTGGAAACAAACAGAGATCATTCTGTTATTTTTGAGATTGCAACCAAGTACTGCATTTCAGACTCTTTTGTTGACTATGATGGCTACTCCATTTCTTCTAAGGGATTCTTGCCCACAGCAGTAGATATAATGGTCATCTGAGTTAAATTCACCCATTCCAGTCCATTTTAGTTCACTGATTCCTAAAATGTCGATGTTCACGCTTGCCATCTCCTATTTGACCACGTCCAAATGGCAACTCACTCCAGTACTCTAGCCTGGAAAATCCCATGGACGGAGGAGCCTAGGAGGCTGCAGTCCATGGGGTCGCAAAGAGTAGGACACGACTGAGTGACTTCGCTTTAACTTGCCTTGATTCACGAACCTAACATTCCAGATTCCTATGCAATATTGCTCTTTACAGCATTGGACTTTGCTTCTATCACCAGTCACATCCACAACCGGGTGTTGTTTTTGCTTTGGCTCCATCTCTTCATTCTTTCTGGAGTTATTTCTCCACTGATCTCCCATAGCATATTGGGCACCTACCGACCTGGGGAGTTCATCTTTCAGTATTCTCTTTTGCCTTTTCATGCTCATCTCTAGGGCAGGAGAAAAACTGGGCTCAACCGGGCTTGCTCTCATTTTGAAAGAATCATATAACTTGGTCTTTTAGAAAAATGTATGACTTTATACATATTTCATTTCTCTAAGAGAGCTTAAATGCAGATTTGCCTATGACAAAGGACTTAAGCAAATTCTCATTTACCTTTTCCATTTTATGTGTCCATGATTGCACAATAAAATAAAATTTCTGTTTTTGGGGGGTGGTACATGCATAAGACACTAAACATACATAATGAAATGTCACTGAGATAATTGTCTCACTGCCTATTTCCTGACTTAGTGGAACGAGCACTAAATCAGGAGTCAGAAAGCTGAGTTGTGTGGGCTGAGGGTGTGCTCTGGGCTCCAGCAGTCTTTTCTGCAAGATGAAGGTTTTGGCTTGGTGATTACTGGCATCCTTCTAGCCCCTACATTTTCTGATGTACAAGGGAAAGTATTTGTTTACTGTTTCCCTTGTTTAGAAAGAAAATTAATAAGGCTCAGAGCGTCACTGTTTTTTAGCTTATTTGTCCAGTTATCTTATATAAGGATTTATTCTGCATATTATAAATGACACAGAGGAAATCATTCTGTGCCCAGACCATGACCACAGTTTCTAGACTGTGCCTCCACTGTAGGCTGTGTCTCCTGTACACATTTTTAAACTCACAACGCTTTTCTTTAATTTGAAGTTTCCTATGTGAACCGTGAACTTCCTGATGTTCAAGCTGGTTTTAGAAAAGGCAGAGGAACCAGAGATCAAATTGCCAACATCCGCTGGATCATAGAAAAAGCAAGAGAGTTCCAGAAAAACATCTATTTCTGCTTTATTGACTATGCCAAAGCCTTTGACTGTGTGGATCACAATAAACTGTGGAAAATTCTTCAAGAGATGGGAATACCAGACCACCTGATCTGCCTCTTGAGAAATTTGTATGCAGGTCAGGAAGCAACAGTTAGAACTGGACATGGAACAACACACTGGTTCCAAATAGGAAAAGGAGTACGTCAAGGCTGTATATTGTCACCCTGCTTATTTAACTTATATGCAGAGTACATCATGAGAAATGCTGGACTGGGAGAAACACAAGCTGGAATCAAGATTGCCGGGAGAAATATCAATAACCTCAGATATGCAGATGACACCACCCTTAGGGCAGAAAGTGAAGAGGAACTCAAAAGCCTCTTGATGAAAGTGAAAGTGGAGAGTGAAAAAGTTGGCTTAAGGCTCAACATTCAGAAAACGAAGATCATGGCATCCAGTCCCATCACTTCATGGGAAATAGATGGGGAAACAGTGGAAACAGTGTCAGACTTTATTTTTCTGGGCTCCAAAATCACTACAGATGGTGACTGCAGCCATGAAATTAAAAGACGCTTGCTCCTTGGAAGGAAAGTTATGACCAACCTAGATAGCATATTCAAAAGCAGAGACATACTTTGCCAACAAAGGTTCGTCTAGTCAAGGCTATGGTTTTTCCTGTGGTCATGTCTGGATGTGAGAGTTGGACTGTGAAGAAGGCTGAGTGCCGAAGAATTGATGCTTTTGAACTGTGGTGTTGGAGAAGACTCTTAAGAGTCCCTTGGACTGCAAGGAGATCCAACCAGTCCATTCTGAAGGAGATCAGCCCTGGGATTTCTTTGGAAGGACTGATGCTAAAGCTGAAACTCCAGTACTTTGGCCACCTCATGCGAAGAGTTGACTCATTGGAAAAGACTCTGATGCTGGGAGGGATTAGGGGCAGGAGGAGAAGGGGACGACAGAGGATGAGATGGCTGGATGGCATCACTGACTCGATGGATGTGAGTCTGAGTGAACTCTGGGAGTTGGTGACGGACAGGTCAGCCTGGCGCGCTGTGATTCATGGGGTTGCAAAGAGTTGGACACGACTGAGCGACTGAACTGAACTGAACTGAACTGAACCTTCTCTGAGCCCTTTCATTTCCTTGTCTGCAACAATTTTTCAGTGTTCACTGTTTCATGTTTTTTTTTTTTTTAAATCTAACATTTCCAACAGTATGAAAACACATAATGAAAACAGCTCTGGTTACCTAATATTAAGTGTCCACTGAAATGTGTACCCATCAGATCAGATCAGATCAGTCGCTCAGTCGTGTCTGACTCTTTGCGATACCATGAATCGCAGCATGCCAGGCCTCCCTGTCCATCACCAACTCCCGGAGTTCACTCAGACTCACATCCATCGAGTCAGTGATGCCATCCAGCCATCTCATCCTCTGTCGTCCCCTTCTCCTCCTGCCCTTAATCCCTCCCAGCATCAGAGTCTTTTCCAATGAGTCAACTCTTCGCATGAGGTGGCCAAAGTACTGGAGTTTCAGCTTTAGCATCAGTCCTTCCAAAGAAATCCCAGGGCTGATCTCCTTCAGAATGGACTGGTTGGATCTCCTTGCAGTCCAAGGGACTCTTAAGAGTCTTCTCCAACACCACAGTTCAAAAGCATCAATTCTTCGGCGCTCAGCCTTCTTCACAGTCCAACTCTCACATCCATACATGACCACAGGAAAAACCATAGCCTTGACTAGACGAACCTTTGTTGGCAAAGTATGTCTCTGCTTTTGAATATGCTATCTAGGTTGGTCATAACTTTCCTTCCAAGGAGTAAGCGTCTTTTAATTTCATGGCTGCAGTCACCATCTGCAGAGAAGGTTAGAGAAACCTATATTTTAGTCGATAAAGGCAGAGCCTGACTGTGTCTGAGGGAGTGAGTAACCCAGTCTCATCTCCAGCATCTGAGCTTCGTCATTGTTCAGTCGCTAAGTCGTGTCTGACTCTGCGACCCCGTGGACCGCAGCATGCCAGGTTCCTCTGTCCTCCGCTGTCTCCCAGAGGTTTGCTTACTTGCTCAAATAGTATAAAGAAGTAATTAATGCGTCTAAATTTAAATAGTCCTGAATGTCCTTCATTTCTGTCCTTAACTTTGTTTAGAGTGGAGATTAGATCCCTTAGGGCATTGAAAAGGGATGGTTGTCACTGGTGGCTTACAAACTCAGGGTTTTTTATTTGATTGCATGTGGCTGTTCAGGATTCCTAGGTACACCTAGAGGAGCTTTATTGCAACTTCCCAGAAATCCACTAATCATTGAAACTTCAGACTCTATTTTTTAAGTGAAAAAAATAATATCAAGGTAAAGTAACACATCAGTTATCCTTTTTGGTTTGCTTTCTTTTTAATGGTGAAGACACTTAGAGAATGTATTAAGTGGAGATAACCAAACCTTTAGGTCAAGCATCACCTTTGATGTATTGTGGCAACTGATTGGCAGTGGAAAAAGAGATAAAATGCTCTTCTTAAGCTATAGGGACAAGCTACCTAGTAACCACAGAATGACTCAGTTCTGTTCATGGAGACTTCCTCTCTTAATTGGATGAAAAGATTTAAGGAACACACCTGGGGAGCCATGGAGACATATGATAGTTGCTAGTGGGCTTAATACATGCAATTCTACGAGTGAGTCTTTTCTTAGTAGCAAGAAATCAGCTAAGCTCCCCCCAGAGTCATAATCCTGTGCTCTTTTACACTGTAGGAAGGGACTTCCTTGGTGTCCAGTGGTTAAGAATCCACCCGCCAGTGCAGGTTCAACCCCTGGTTTAGGAAGATCCCACACACCACATCCCACATCCCACAGAGCAACTAAGTCCATGCCCTGAACTACTGAGTCCAAGTTCTCGAGCCCATGAGCTGCAACTGCTGAAGCCCACACGCCTAGCGCCCACGCGCTGCAACGAGAAGGCACCGCAAGGAGACGTCGGCGCACCGCAGCCAGAGAGCAGCCCCCCTGCCCCCCCAAACTAGAGAAAGGCTGCCCGCGGCAAGAAAGACCTAGTACACCCAGCAATAAAGTAAATAAATCATCTTAAAAAAAAATTTTTTTTAAATAAATAAACTGTAAGAAAAAAAAACTAAAGTGTGGAATGGAGCATAATAAAAAGTGCAGTGACCTCTGTGTAGTGTTACACAATTGAGAATAATTTTCTATGGACAAGATGATATTTGTGTTCGGATATCAGAGTTCTTTTTCCCATGGGAACTCAAAATGGTCTTTTGGGATCAGTTTATCCTATTATCACCCTTTCTTGTCTTTTTTTCCTGTTAGGATCATGTTGCTTTATTGAAATTATGGTCATCATTGTTCTCTCTAGCTTTAACAATTAAATTAAGAAAAATCAAGTTATAGGTTGACAATGATGACATTTTTTATTCATGAAGGGCCTTTAGATAATACAATAATTTCTTTCTGTGCTCAGGAAAGAATTCTGTATACATGTCACTACTATTGGAGAAATTCTACCTTGGAGTCACGTTTCAAAATGCTTTTCACTCCTTACACTCCTTGAGTAAGATTTGTAGGTTAATATTGTCTCCTGTGGGTTGGCTGTCTTCCTCACAGAGACGCAGTTTAAAACTTTCTTAAAGCCCCCTCTAGTGACAAACAGCAAATTAATCCATTACTTCATAATATTTAATACCACCAAGCTCTAAATTTCCATTTTCTCATCTATTTATTAGATAAATGAATAAGCTGCAGCATTTTGATTGGAGAATGGTTAAGATATAGTCAATAGCTTGAATTTCCAAGGTTCCCACCAAAACCTAGGGGATTTTCTTTTGAAATAAAAACCAACATCATTTAATTCCATTTCTTTTCTCTGCCCTGAAGGGTACACCTTAAAAAAATCCCCTAAAAAATGTCCTTCATTTTTATCCTTCAAGGACATTACAGATGAAAATATGTTTATAATGAGCCACTGAATGGGAAAAGATTATCTTGGCCTTTAGCTCTTGGTGTCTCCATTACATTCACTGCATAATTTTCATTCATAAAGCTGAGCATGGCCAGAGAAACATAAATTCTCTAAATTATGAAATCAATGGTAATCTATAAAGATAGAGATTAAATGTAAATGTAATAATACAATGTTTTAAAATAATAAGTAATAAAATATAATAAACTATACAGTATATGTATTGGGCTATATACTATGGTGTGTAATAAATATTATGGTATGTAATAATATATTATGGTATGTAATAATATATAGCTTATGTCATTTGTATCTCTTTTTCCAAAGAGCTTCAAACTCATCTAATTAAAAATAGGCTTGATTAAACCATTAAATAAGAGAAGAATAAAAGCCTTGAGTCATATCTGACTCTCTGTGACCCTATGGACTGTAGCACACCAGGCTCCTCTGTCCAGGGGACTCTCCAGGCAAGAGGTCTAGAGTTGGTTGCCATTTCCTTCTCCAGGGGATCTTCCTGACCCAGAGATCGAACCCGCATCTCTTATGTCTCCTGCATTGGCAGGTGGGTTCTTTAACTGCTAGCTCCACCTGGGAAGCCCATATAGAGTATATGTATTAGGCTATATATTATGGTATATAATAATATATAGCTTATTTCATTTGTGTATTTCCAAAGAGCTTCAAACTCATCTAGTTAAAAACAGGCTTGATTAAACCATTAAATAAAAGTAGAAGAATAACAGCCACCTGCATAATATAGGGAATTAAAGAGATGAATAGAAAAATAGGCTATGAATAGTTATTGCAGCAAAGCATAAGTCTTAGTTTTGAGCTGACAAGCTAAGACAAAAAGAAGAAAGTCAGTAAGAAAAGTAAACATACCAGTGCATTAAAAGAGAACAGTGTTTTCCTTCTGAAATACAGATAGACAAGCCTCTAGATAGCAGTAACGAAAATGTATCATTGGAATGATTCCTTAACAATGAGAAATTCATGTTTTAATATTCAACAAAAAGTCTCAGGAACGTCTGTGCTCCAAAGACATTGCAGTTGGTGGTGACTCCCCATTGGAAGCGTGTTCCTGGGAGCGAACTCGACAATAAACCCAGGCCAGCTGCACACATTTACCCATGATCGGGGTTATCTCTGGGGATAGCAACCAGAAAGGGTCTTCTCTTTTTTATACAGAGTGAAGACAAATGATAATTAAATTAACTATCATAAAGGGACTCATGATATGTTCTCTGCTATGGTTGGAAAGAAGAGGACTCTCTCGTGCACTTCTTGAAAGAACTGGAACAAAATGCTTAGAAATCATGAAATGAGGATGGTTTCAGTTGAAGTTGGCTACCAAGCAAGGTAGTCTTCACAACCCTCATTTTGTTGTCTCTCAATCGTGGAGCCTCTTTCCTTCTGGAAGCCAAAATTTACTTTTGATACCCAAAGGCTACTCTCACAAGAGAAACTGGCATCATCCTTGAGTGAGTCAGGTCACTGTGTTGCCTCTCCCAGGGGTGTTTGCCCTTTATGCTTCAGTTCTAATCCAATTTAACAAATGCTTACTGGAGGTCTAGTATATGCAAGATATTTTCCAGATGCTAGTAATGGAATAAAAGGCTTCCCGTTCTTAGTGATTTCAAGCATTAATAAGTAGGTAGGCAAGAGTGTCATTGTTCTCTAGGTAACACCTGACTCTCTGCCCCTCACTTCAGTCGCTCAGTCGTGCCGACTCTTTGCGACTGCGGCAAAGTCCATGGGCTGCAGCACGTCCTGTACCCCTGGGTATCCTGCCTCTGTACCCTTCTAAATGACTTTTTGTCGTTGGGGCCACAGAACCATCACACACTTCCACATTTCTCAACTCTGAATCTAATTTTCTCCTTTCCCTGGAGTCTTAGAAAATCAGGAATCCAGGTGAATTTCTGGCTATAGATACGCCTTTCCTTTTCATAATGTTCCTAATTTACTCCTCTGTGCCTGAATTCCCCTTCTGAGACAAACTGAACACCTCGTTCTGCCAGGCACTGCATGTGTTAATCCTTACAACTACAAAGTTAGTAGCATCTCTTACATCTTAGACAAGGGGCTTCAGGCTTGGAGAGGTTTACAAAGCAACTCAAGAGATGTAGGAACTCATTGCAGCAGAAAACTCACAATTAGACGTTCCACACATCTGCCTTCAAAGACAGTACTTTTGCCATTACAGAAGAGATGCTGGTGGGAGGTGGGGGGTGCAATTTTGCGTCTCAGAGGACCTTTGGCAACAGCTGGGGACCTTTCCTGGCACAACCAGGGGTGGAATGGGTGGGCTGCTACTGCCATGCAGTGTGCAGAGGTCAAAGCTCGCTGCTGAACACCCCGCACTGCACAGGACAGCCCAACAATCACGCATCCAGCCCCGAATATCCGTAGACCTGCTGCGGACGAGGACACGTTACAGAACGCTGCCCCAGTCTGTCCTCACGTCCAAGGATTCAAAAGTAACTCAAAAAACTCAAAAGTAACTCCTTCGAAATTAAACAAATTGTGGAAAGCCACGGATAATTGAACGCCTTGTTCACGCTACAACTCTCTTCCATCATAAAGGAAAACTGATGACTTAAGATTTTATTATTATTTTTAATATAAATTTATTTATTTTCATTGGAGGCTAATTACTTTACAATATTGTATTGGTTTTGCCATACATCGACATGAATCCGCCACGGGTGTACACAAAAAGGCGGAAGGTGGTGGTGAAAGAGGAGGGGGTGGGGGGAAGCTCAGGAAGCAGAAAGGAAATGTAAAGTGATTACTGGGATTAAGAATTAAGATAATATGTAGATGCTTTTCATCCCCAGGATTTTCACTAATCCAAATGTTCAAGTACTGCTGCTGCTTGTAAATTTAATTATTTTGGGCTTCCTTGGTGGCTCAGATGGTAAAGTGTCTACCTGCAATGCGGGAGACCCGAGTTCGATCCCTGCGTCGAGAAGAAATGCAAACTGATTATTGGGGTTAAGACTTAAGATAATACGTAGATGCTTTTCATACCCAGGATGTTCACTAATCCAAATGTTCAAGTACTGCTTGGAAATCTAATTATCTGGAGCCAGTTAAATGTTACCCTTAGCTCAACCAACAATTCTTTCCGGGACCCAGGGGACACGGACGCCCGATGAGGCCGGCATGTCTTCCCGCTCGTCCCGCAGCGACAAGGCCTGCCGGGTGCTGGGGGCGGAGTCCCGACCGGCAGCAGAGCCGCAGGGCCGCAGGCCGGCGCTTCACCGCAGCGTCCCGACTTCCTCCGCTCCCCTCTCGAGACCCGGGGTACGGGGCCGCGTGGGCGCGTCCCTGCGCGGTGACGTCACAATCCGGCGCCTCGGGGCCCTCCCTCAGTCGCCCGCCGCGCGTCAGTCTCCGGCCGCCGCTGCTGCTGCGCCGCGCCGCCCCGCCCTCCGGCTGCCTCTCGCCGAACCTCTGCCGCGGGGAGCCGGCCTGGCCCCTGGAAGGGCCGAAGGGGACGCCGCAAGTCCCCGCGGTGTGGCCGCAGGAGAGCCCGAGCATGGACGCCAGCCGGAGAGGTAAAGGGCCGCCGTCGCGGGCGCCCGCCAGCTGCCCGGCCCCCTCAGGTGTGGGGTCGGCGTCGCTGCCGCGCGCGCGCGCTCCCGGGCCCCTGCTTGGTCGTCAGCGTTGCCTCCGAGCCCTCCACAAGCTGTCTAGGCCTCTCGCCGCTGAGGAAGCCTTGCGTGCGGGCTCCCCAGATGCGCTCGTTGGCTCATAGAGTTTGTTACTCCGGCCTCGGGAGGCCCTGTTCCCCTGAAGTCGGGGTCGGAGGCAGACCTCCCTAAGCCCCGAATCAAGTCCCCCCCCCGCCCCCTGCACTTAGGGGTGAGCTTCGGTCTCTTCATCTCGATCGTGGTAAAAACACCCATGTCTTGGAGCTCTTGAGGATTAAATGCAGATAATACCTACAAAGCTCTTGGCACACTGTTAACAGAGTGTACTTAGGAAATACAAAATCCTCCATGCGGTAGCCCCGCCCCCAAACTACACGATAACCCAGGAATTCTCCACCCTCACAGTGAATATTGATTGCCTAGGAATCGTGTTAAAAATGCAGGTCTTGGCATTGAAACATGTAAAATATCATGTATGAAACGAGTTGCCAGTCCAGGTTCGATGCACGATACTGGATGCTTGGGGCTGGTGCACTGGGACGACCTAGAGGGATGGTACGGGGTGGGAGGAGGGAGGAGGGTTCAGGATGGGGAACACATGTATACCTGTGGCGGATTCATTTTGATATTTGGCAAAACTAATACAATTATGTAAAGTTTAAAAATAAAATAAAATTAAAAAAAATGCAGGTCTTGACGGAGGGGCTGAGATTACGCATTTCGAATGAGCTTCCAAATGATGTAGTGTTACTGGCTACAGTTTCAGTAGCAAAGAACGAATCCGTTTTCACCATGTATACTTGCACTTGACTGGATGCTCCGGGTTAAAACGCGCATCACTGTGGAGCAGCTGGAACCATGTAACTGTAACTCCAGGAGTCAGCCCAACCCAAATAGTTTGCATCTTCACACTTGGTGAGCAGGGCAGATAAGGCAGTCTTCAGGCTTCTCCCATTTCAGTGTTCGCATCTATTTTAAATTATACCTTTAAACCAAGCTGCCAGATGGTTCCTAGCAATGTCTTGCTTTGCATACAAGTGTGCCTTTATTATGTAATCATCGATCAAAATAAGTAGGAATGTAGGAGATAATTATTCCTTGATCAGCAAGCTGTATTTTCTGATAGTTTACCATCTAAGTTCCAGAAAAAGCAAACGAAAATACATTTATGGTTTTCAAAAGTTTTACCACAGAAGCTAACATGACTCTTGCTGTATACTGGAAACTATTCCGAAATTATCTCGAGTTTTAATGCACAAAACATCTTGTACATTGATTTCATGGTGAATAAACGAAAAAGATCATAAATAACTTCCCAAGGTCCCAGTAAGTGACACAACAGACTTTCAATCCAGGTATGATAAAGCAAAACCTTAGAGCAACTTAACTATCTCATGGTAGAAATGGGAGCATGGGAAAGGATATATGTAAAAATTAGAGTATCATAGACTTAGTAAGTCTATTTGTTAGTTAGGTTGTTTTTAAAATCAGGTTCATGTAAAAAAAGTAAAAAGGTTTCTGTTTTTATAACTTGCCCAATTTAACTAGCTCCATTTTTAGGACATTATATAATGCATAGTATCAAACATTGCTTTTTATTGAGCTTTTAAGAACAATGTAATACTCAACAGAGATCTGAGGTAATTGTTAATAGAAAACCATAAATAAATTTAGCTAGAGCTAAAATACCTAAGGAGACATGGAACAATGGACTGGTTTAAAATTGAAAAGGAGTGTGACAAGGCTGTATATTGACACCCTGCTTATTTAACTTATATGCAGAGTTTTTGAAGTGCAAACCCCTTACCTCAGAATAGGACCCTTAAAGAGTTAATTAAGTTAAAATGAGGTGGTTAGAGTTGCCCTAATCCCACTTGGGGGCTTCCCAGGTAGTGCTGAAAGTGAAAGTGTTAGTCACTCAGTCTTGTCCGACTCTTTGGAACCCCATGGACTATAGCCCACCAGGGTCCTCTGACCATGAAATATATACAGAGTACATTATGTGAAATGCCAGGCTGGATGAATCACAAGCTGGAATCAAGATTGCTGGGAGAAATATCAACAACCTCAGGTACGCAGATGATACCATTCTAATGGCAGAAAGTGAAGAGAAACTAAAGACTTGCCTCTTGATTAGGGTGAAAGAGGAGAGTGAAAACTCAACATTCAAAAAACTAATATGGCATCTGGTCCCTTCACTTCATAACAAATAGAAAGGCGGAAAAGTAGAAGCAGTGACAGGTTTTCTTTTCTTGGGCTCCAAAATCACTGTGAACAGTGACTGCAGCCATGAAGTTAAAAGATGCTTGCTCCTTGGAAAAAAAGTCATGACAAACCTAGACAGTACCTTAAAAAGCAGAGACATCATTTTGTCGACAAAGGTACATATAGTCAAAGCTATGTAGTCATGTATGGATGTGAGAATTGGACCATAAAGATGGTTGAGTGCTGAAGAATTCATGCTTTCAAACTGTGGTGCTGGAGAAGACTTGAGAGTCCCTTGGTCTGCAAGGAGATCAAACCAGTCAATCCTAAAGGAAATCAACCCTGAATATTATTGGAAGGACTGATGCTGAAGTTCCAATACTTTGGCCACCTGATGAAAGAGACGGCTCAGTGGAAAAGACCCTGATGCTGGGAAGGAAGGACAGCAAAAGGAGAAGGGGGCAATAGAGGATGAGATGATTGGATGGCATCACCGACTCCATGGACATGAGTTTGAGCAAGCTCCAGGAGATGGTGAAGGACAGGGAAGCCTGACGTGCTGCAGTCCTTGGGGTCACAAAGAGTTGGACATAATTTAGCGACTGAACAACAAAATTGCACCTTTTAAATTGATTAGATTTCATTACCTCTGATGATTTTAAGAGCACAGAGTACTAAGACATCTAAAGTTATTTATCTTTTGTCGCTTATGGCCTCTGACATTGTGCTCTCTCACTTCTCTGTATATACCTGCTTTTTCTTTTTCTGTGAACTGTAGGGAAACACATTCATTAGGAAGGAATTTGGAAGGAATAAACTGCATACAGGGAATAAACTACATACTTCTTAGCCTGTTTCATATGATATAATAGTAGCATGGAGCATGATGTGAGTACTAAGCAATTTATATTGATCAGGACAGTGTAATGGTTAAGACTCAGGAGCCAGACTGCTGAGGTCTTGGGCAAATGACATGTCTTACCTCTTTGTGCTTCATCTATACAGTGTGAATAATGATAGTACCAATCTCATAGGATTGTTTTAAGGATTAAGTGAGTTTCAAGCTACAAAGTGGTTAAAAGGTTGCCAAGTACACTTAGCAGTATTCAGTAAGTGAATACAAGTGAAGAAATCCAACTCAAATCGGTTTAAGCAAAAGTGGGAATTTTTGAGCTCCTGTGGAGAAGAGTCTAGGGAGGGTAGAGCTTCACACATGGTTATATCCCAGTGCTCAAGCAGTGTTACCAGTGATCTTCTTTGGTCCTGGTTCCACTTACCTCTGTGTAAGTTTCCTTCTCAGACAGGTTCCCATTGTGTGGGGCAAGATGGCCACCAGTAGTGTGAGGCCTGTTTACGTTCTAGGGATTTCCTAGTAGTTCCAGTAAAAGTCCCAGAACTGTGTCTCATTGTCTGGACTAGCGTCACATAGTCTTTGCTGATTTAGTCACCATAACTGGCCAGTTTGGGATGATATGCGCACCTCCGACAGTGGGATCCTCTTGAACCAGCTAGGCTAAGCGAAGGGAGGAGTGGTTCCTCAAGCAGGTTGAGGTCGTGTTTTCAAAGGGGCACTGGATTCTGGGTAGGCAAAAAGTCAGCAGTTTTTCCCTCTGGAGAAATAAGATTTGAGAGTTTGGTGGTTAGTTTTCTGCTTTTATATTTCTATATGCTCCTTCATGACTGTCTTTACTACCAACTCAAGTGTTACCACCTTGACTTCTCTTGTCCTAAGTAAGTTAATGCTTTTCCTTCTTGCTCTCTGACTTACAGTGTAGATGGAGCTTCTTGGATATTCTTATCTCAGGTGATTTTTTTGTTTGTTTCACTGTGTTCTAGCAGGATTTGTTCTCTCATCCTGGATTTTAGTTCTACTGACTTGATACCTCTTTTTCTGTTTTCAAACATCCATATTTCTTTCAGACTTTGTTTCTTCCCCACATCTTTATAGATTATAAAGCAGAATGACCATTTACCCATTTAAAACATGTCTTGGAATACACTATATTTGGTTGTTGAATTCCATTAAACTCTGTGACTCAGCTTTCCTATCTTGGAGGTTACCCCTCAAAACACAATCACTTTTGGGGGACAGAAGTTGTTTTGTGATGAAGTATATATCTAGTTTTCTGATAGCCCATCTTGTCTGAAAGGTGAGACACTGATGTTAGGGGAGATACTAGTTTTCTGTACCCCAGTGTTCATTACAGCACTGTTTGCAATAGCTAGGACATGGAAGCCACCTAGATGTCCATTGACAGATGAATGGATGAAGAAGCTGTGGTACATATATATACAATGGAATATTATTTGGCCATAAAAAGGAACACATTTGAGTCAGTTCTAATGAGGTGGATGAAACTAGAGCTTGTTACACAGAGTGCAGGAAATCAGAGAAACAAATTTTGTGTACTAATGCATATGTATGGAATCTAGAAAGATGGTACTGATGAAATTATGGGCAGGGCAGCAGTGGAGACGCAGACACAGAGAACAGGCTTGGCATGGCTGGTGGGGAAGGAGGGGAGAGCAGGGTGTGTGGAGAGTGACATGGAGACATGCATTACCATAGGTGAGATAGATAGCCAACGGGAGTTTGCTGTATGACACAGGGAGCTCAACCAGAGCTCTGTAACAACCTGCTGCTGCTGCTAAGTCACTTCAGTCGTGTCGGACTCTGTGCGACCCCATAGACGGCAGCCCACCAGGCTCCCCCATCCCTGGGATTCTCCAGGCAAGAACACTGGAGTGGGTTGCCATTTCCTTCTCCAATGCATGAAAGTGATAAGTGAAAGTGAAGTTGCTCAGTTGTGTCCGACTCTTCGAGACCCCATGGACTGCAGCCCACCAGGCTCCTCCATCCATGGGATTTTCCAGGCAAGAGTCTGGACTGGGTTGCCATTGCCTTCTCCTCTGTAACAACCTAGAGGGGTGGAATGGGGAGGTTCACAAGTGTATGCCTGTGGCTGATTCATGTTAATGTTTGGCAGTTTACAATTGTATAAAACAATTGTATGATTCATGTTAATGTTTGACAATTTATAATTCTGTACAGCAGTTATCCTTCAATTTAAAAATATAAATAAAACATATAAATATATATAAAAAATTAAATATGGGATGTTTAGATAGAATCCACACAGGAGGGTAAGTGGATTGGACTAGATGAAGCTTAAGACATCTTTAATCATTAAGTTCTGACATTTTTATGTACTTTTATGTAATAATTTTATAGTATATAATTTTATAAGTTACTAAATTACTCTGTGAGAAGATCACTTTCTTAAAATTATTTTTAAGGACAGACCAGCCTATGATTAACTAAAATAGTTAATATATATATATTAACTCAAAATCTTATTGATTGTATCTCAAAATCATTTAAAAACCAATATGTCAGTAATTTACAGAATAAAGTCAGTACATTCTCAAGTAACATAATTGATGTGTTTATTATTTTATCCAGTGAAACTTAAGTCTCAAGGCAGAACTTTTTAAAAAATAACTTATTTTCTTAAAAAAGAAAGCCTTTTATCTATGGCAGCAGGATTTTTATGTGATATATTATTGCTGGTTAGTAATTGAATTGATTGAATAAATTTTAAACAATTTTGGTAAAGATAAGCTTATGATTTTTTATGTGTTCAGTAGTGTCTTTGTGAAAGTTGTGTTTCATTTGTCCTAATTCATGTTTTTTTGTTAAAAGTCAGAGCAACCTCTGTCCTTCCCACATTTGATGCATCATGCCTATTTAAAGGACACTTGAGCACCAAAAGTAATGGTAAGTGAGGTACTTAAACGGTAAAAGATGGTTAAAAGATTGACCAGTTGTGTTTCCTTTATTTTTAAATTATATAGCATGATGAAAAAATACTTCATTTAATCAATATTTGAACTTCATACTACTGCTGTGCTGTGCCCAGTCGTGTGCTGCTCTGTACGACCCCATGGACCGTAGCCCGCCAGGCTCCTCTGTCCGTGGGATTTTCCAGGCAAGAGTACTGGAGTGGGCTGCCATTTCCTCCTCCTCCTCCATACTACTACTTAGAATTAAATATTGCAAGAATTCCTGAGACTAGAGAGTGTAGGAGTCCATCCTGCCCTGGATGTGGCCCTGGTCACCTCCTGCCCCCTGTGGCAGCTCCAGCCCAGCTCTTCTGTTGCTGGCAGACTGCCCTGGCTGAAGGTTTGCCTTCCTTGTTAAAATGTTGATTAGCAGGTGGTTAAAGACACAGCACTGAAGAGGAAAACCCAGGCAGAGAAAAAGAGCACTTGAAAAGTCCATTTTGTATCAGGAACAAACACTTGTCCAGTTGGGGCTCTTTATCCAGTTGGAATTTTTAGATCCTCTGAAAGGAAAATCAACATTCTCTAAGATGTTCTCTAAATCTATATTCTGTAAGATCAAACATCTTAATGTTTTCACATTTTAAGGACTTTAAATTTTAATGTACATTTTAAATATTTTATAATTGTAGCTTAAAATTTTTAAGCCTGGGTTTTTGGTCAAAATAATTGAAAGTCTTTTTTTCCTTATTTACATGAAAAATCTTTGATGCCGATCCTCCAAATGTAAAAGAATCATTTTCAATTACTCACTTATTTCTTGGTAATAAAGCACATATATACACATGGAACTAGAATCATAAACTTTGAAAAATAATTTTTAAATAAAAATTTGGAAATAGTTTTAAAAGATACTTACATAGAAAAACAGACTGAAGAGCAGTATGTCATTTACTAACTTTTTTATTTTAAGAATATGTTGCAGAGCTGGTATAGAAACAGTGATTATAAGTATGAGATTGCTTTGGTTCGCATCCAAACTATGTCCTTTATCAGCTGTGTGATCTTGAAGACGTCACATTCCTGTGCCTCAGTTTTCACATCTATTAAATGGTGATGATAATGACTAAATGAGTTACTGCATGTAAAGAGCTTAGAACAATATATGCATAGTACCTACTCAATAAACGTTTTTAGTAGTAGTTGTCGTATCAGTGTCAAGGTTATCGTTATTGCATATACTTTTATTATGCATAGAATTTCCGTAGAAGGATACATTAAAGAAGTAGCAAAGTTTACTTCTGGGAGAGAACACTTAGGGTCAGGGCAGGAAATTCACTACTTTTCAGTGTATATGCCGTTTTAGCTGCAATTTTTTTTAACTACATTATGTATTATTCTCAAAAACTGTTTAATATTTTAAAAAGTTATGCCTGTGTTTATGTTTATATTTTATATGTTTATACTTGTATATGCATGCTTAATTCTAAGATTTCTTTTAATAGTTTAGATGAGGTCAAGAAGTTTAATGTCATCTAATTTCTTTGTGATTGTACTTGTCTTAAGGTTGTCCTAATACTTCCAAAAGAATGCAGTAAACTGATTTGTAGGTCTTGTTTTCAGGTATAAAATTAGAAATTTTCATCTCAGAATAGAATCTTCACCTGTAGGACTTGTTTGATTTCCCACACCAGTGGATTCAAATGTTAAGCATGATAACATTATTTTATCATCAGGCAAGCAGCTAAATATTTTTAGTTATGAGATTGAGAGCTGTCAATAAGAAATAGTTTTGTAAATGTAATGGTAGATATCTTCCAAAATCTTGTCCCAAAACTCTCAGGCTTGTAAAACTTAGGAAGGTTGGAACCCAGAGCAGTCAGTAGCTCGTCAGTTGTCATTGCAGGATGACAGCCAGGACATACTCAGCATCACAGATACAATGCCAGTGTCTCCATGGTTAAAGTCCAGAACATTTTATAAAAATGTACTTAATGCTGAGTAACTTGTTTATCTCATGATGGATTTTAATTAATTTTAAATATATAATGATTAAATGTGTTTTAATTTTTAGCTTTGTGCACTGACTCCTCCTCTCTCAGACTAAGTACCCTCCAACTGGTCAAGAATCACATGGCTGTTCACTATAATAAAATCCTTTCAGCCAAAGGTAAACATGTGCAAATGTTACTTTCTGTACCCAGTTTAAACCCTTCTCAGCTTCACTTCTAATTTGTGTTAATCTGTAGCAAAAATGAATACATTATTTACCAGTGGGTTTGTGCTTGGTGTAGTAAAGTACCACCTACAGATTCTATGCACCTAGCAAATTCAGAATGCCATTTTATTAACTGTGTTCGAATATAATGTCTCTGTTTCATTTTACCTGTGTTATTCCTAATATATTTTTGTGATTAGATGCTGATCTTAATACTGTGATTAGACAGTAATTTATAATCTGTTCTTTTTAATACATTCATTCTTTTACATATTGTCTATGGTGGCTTTTATACTAAAAGGCAGAGTTGACTGGTTGTGATGAGGTTCTATGATCCTGCGAAGCCTGAGAAATGTACTGTCTGTTCTTTTACAGAGCATGTTCACCGACTTCTGGTACAGACCATTTCATTATTTCACCAAAACCTTCTCCCTAGTCCTTTGCAGTCACTCTCTTCTCTCCAGTTCCTGGCAACCACTGACCTCCTTTCTTCACTATAGTTTTGCCTTTTCTAGAATTTCATATAAGTGCAATTATACAATATGTATCATTTTGGATCTAACTTATTTCAATTAGTTAACACTCTTGAAACTAATCCATGGTCAATATTTCTTTCTTTTTTTTGCTAAGTAATATCCACTTAGTGAATATACCATAGTTTATCGACGTTCACCAGTTGGTGGACATTTGGATTATCTTGACTCACTTTTGGCTATTAGGAATAAACCTGCTGTAAACATTCATTTAGAATATTTGACCGTATGCTTCCATTTCACTTGGATAAATTTATTTACTAGGAGTGGAACTGTGGGGTAATATAGTAAGTGTATGTTTAAGTTTATAAGAAACTGCCAAACTGTTTTCGAAGTGACTGTCATTTTTTGTTTCCGTCACTTCCACATCCTCACCAGCTCTTCCCATTGGCAGTCCTTTCTTAGCCACTCTCTGGATATGTCATGGTATCTCATAGCATTTTAGTGTGTATTTCCCTCATGCCTGATGATAAGAAGCTCTTTTTTCCTTTTTTGTAAATTGAAGTATAGCTGACATACAGTATTATGTTAGTTTCAGATGTACTGCATGGTCATTTGACATTTGCTTATGCTCTGAAATGATCAGCAAGGTGAGTCTACTAACCATCTGTCCCCATAAAAAGTTAATCACTGTGTTTTTGATTCTTTCCCTTATGCCATGTATTATTTATTTGAGGCTTACTTATTTCATAAAAGGAGGCTTGTACCTTTTAATCCCCGTCATTTTATTTTGCCCCACATTCTCAGCTTCCTTTTTTTTGCCAACAGCATTTACTCTCTGTATCTGAATCTTTTCATTTTGTTTTTTTTTTTTCAGATTCCATATATAAATGAGATCATACTGTATTTGTCTTTTTTGTCCAACTTATTTCACTTCCAATAATACCATCTAGATCCATTAATATTATAGCAAAACACAAGATTTCATTTTTTGTAGCCAAGTAATGTTCCATTGTGTATATATATCACGCCTTGTTTTTCCATTCATCTATCAAAAGATAACTTAGATTACTTCTATATCTTGGCTATTGCAAACAATGCTACAGTGACCATACAGCATATAGCTTTTCAAATTAGTGTTTAATTTCCTTCAGGTAAATTCACCGAAGTGGAATTACTGACCCATATGGTAGTTCTATTTGTAACTCTTTGAGGAGCCTCCATACTGTTTTCCACACTGATTGTACCAGTTTAGAATCCCACCAGCAGTGCGTGAGGGGGTGCCTTTTCGTTGAGCAACTTTTCTTATTCTTATTTTCCATCTACGTATCTTCTTTGGTGAAATATCTATTTAAATCTTTTGCCCATTTTAGAAAATGGGTTGTTTGTCTTCGTAGTGTTAAGTTGTGAGAGTCCTCTTTATAGAAATACAGTCCTATGTCAGATACATGTTTTGCAAATATTTTCTCCCAGTCTGTGATTTGTCAATTCATTTTCTTTATTTAAGTTTTTATTATGAAATAACTTTAGACTTAACAGAAAAGTTGCAAAAATAGTACAGAATGTCACAGAAACCCTGCATCTAGCTTTCTCTGATATTAAGATTTTATATAGCTATAGTACAATTATTAAAACCAGAAAATTAATATTGACAGCATACTATTAACTACAGACCTTATTTGAATCTCATCAGTTTTTCACCAATGTCTTTTACAAAATTTTTTATTTTACCATTTGAATAACTAAAGTTTTTAAAATTTTGGTTAAGTTTTAGCTTCTACACTGTTTCTAATCCATTTTGAATTAGTTTCTGCATCGGGTGTTATATAAGGATCAATTTTTTTGCCTAAAAATGTCCCAAGTACCATTTGTTGAAGAGATTGTCCTTTCTTCACGGAACTGCCTTGGCACTTTTTAAAAGATAATTGACCATATGCAAGGGTCTGATTCTAAACTCGCTCTTCAGCTCTGTTGATCTGTGTCTGTTACGACACCACACTGCCGCAAACACTGTAGCATTACAGTGAGCCTTGAAATCAGATAATGTCGCTGCTCTCATTTTGCTCTTTTTTCTCAACTTGTTCTGGGATTCCAGGTACTATATTGAGTGAGTGACACAGGTAGGTTAAGTCAGTGACACTCAGTACATTCGTTTTCCGGTGTTCACTGCTTCACTTTGAATAGTTTGCATTGCTGTGTTCAGGTTCACCTATGTTTCCTTCTGCAGTATCCAGTGAGCTGTTAATTCTAACCAGTGTGTTTTTTATCAAGGATATTTTTTATCTCTAGAAGTAGCATATATATCAAAACAAGGAACTTCCAAGTTCTGGAACCTCTTGTGATTTTGACTTTTGATAGTTATTGTCGTTTATAAATATTAAGAATAGTATTAAAGCAAGTGATTTTTCTCTTTCAGCTGCAGTAGACTGCTCAGTTCCACTAAGCATGAGTGCCAGCATCAAATGTAAGTAATTTTTAACATACTGCCTTTTTAAAAGAAAATATGGTAAACTGCACACACAACTTAAAATGTACCTTCTTAACCATTTTCAAGTCTACAATTCAGTGACATTATGTGCATTCTTCTTGTGGTGCAGCCATAACCACTGTCCATTTCCAGAATTCTTTTCATCTTGGCAGAACTGAAACTCTGCCGGGTTTGTTGGGATCAGTGTATCCAGGGCAACAGCAAGAAGAGCTGCAGCTGGTGTGAAATAAACCAGCTGAAGAGTGACAGGTGCTGAGGTCATTGAGAAAGGTCAGAGAGATGCAGACCACACGGGGTTTGGCCATGTGCAGGCACTGGGGCTTTCACTCTAAATGACACTGAAGACATTAGAAGGCCTTGAGTAGAGGAAGAGGAATAGCCAGTTTCACTTTAAAAGTATTTCTGTGGCTGGTAAGTTGAGAATAGTCTACAAGGGGCAATGGTAAAAGCAGAGTGACTAGTTGGGAAACTAATTCAAGTGAGAGATATTGGTGGCTTGGATCAGAGTGCTTGTGAGTAGAGGGTGTGTGTGTGCACATGCTCAGTCACTCAGTCCTGTTGAACTTTTTGCGACCCCCATGGTCTGTAACCCAGTAGGCTTCTCTGTCCATAGAATACTAATTGTGCTTGTAAGCAGAGGGAGTATGAAATGGCTTGATTCTGGAAACTTTTCAGATGTCTGTCAACAGTATTTCCTGATGAACTGGATGTAGATAGAATATGAGAGAAAAAGAGGAGTGAGTCAAAGATGACTCCCAACGCTAAAAAGACAAGAGTTATAATTCACTGTCGTTGGAAATATAAAAGGAAGGTATTTAGGGGAGGAAGTGAATCAACTGATTCGATAATTCAATCTTGGTCATTATAGTTAAAAATAAATACCTATTAGAAATCCAAGTGGAGATGCTGAGGAGGCAGTTGGAATGCAAAGCCTGGAGCTCAGGAGGAGGTTCCAGGGTGGAGATAAACATTCAGGAGTTGGCAGCAGACATGGTATACTTACAGAGTTTTTGTTTTTAGAATTGAGACCTAGTTAGTGCTTATTTATCCATGATACTTTCTGCCTTCAGTCAGTTGAGACAGGAGTTTTTCTTTATGATCATGTAAATGAAAAAAATTGTGATGTCTAGAAGAACCGCAAATATTATCATCACCACATTGAAGTATAGTGATAATCATTCTTTTGTGTGTAACATAGCTGATGTGCATTCTAATCAGTACAAACTTACTTAGAAATAGGCTTTATAGTAGACATATTTTCAAAAAGAAATGTCTCTGGTCTTGAGTCATGTCTGTTTTTATAGTCTTCTATCAAAGCAGACAACTGAATTGATAGTTGCAGTCGGTGTCTAAATTAGGATGTCTCTATACTTTGTTGAATTGTTTAAGTAATTCCATATTCTAATGCATTAGAAAGGCTTTCCTTTTTATGTTTTTAGTTTTTGGCTGTGTGTGGGCTTTCTCCAGGTGCGGTGAGCAGGGGCTGCTCTCAGTGGGGCGCTCGGGCTTCCCTTTGCTGTGGAGCACAGGCTTGGGAGGTGGGCTCCGTCGTCATGGCACATGGGCTGAGTTGCCCCGCTGCATGTGGAATCTTCCTGGGCCGGAGACTGAACCCGTGTCGTCTGTCTTGGCAGGCAGATTCTTAACCATTGGACCACCAGGGAAGTTCCAAGAAAGGCTTTACCTTTTATGGCAGTTTTGTTGACAAATAATTTTCATACTATAGAATTTATGGATTTTTACCAAGTTTACAAAACTGTGCAGTCATCACTACAAACCAGTTTTAGAATATTTTCATCATCTTAAGAAGATCCCCAAAATGGTAGCTTTGCAGCTGCTTCCTCATCCCACTCCGAGACTTGAAAGCCATTAATCTGTTTTCTTTCCCTGTACATTTGTTTATCAGTCAATTGACACTTTCGCTGTTTGTTTTTTGACCATGATAAATAGTGCTTCTGTGAACATTCATGTACAAGTCTTGTGTGTGAATGTAAAGTTTCATTCCCCTTGAGTATACACCTGAGAATGGACTTGCTCGGTCATCTCATAAAATTACATTTAACTTTTTAAGATACTCCCAAACTGTTTTCTGAAGTGACCATAACCATTTTACATTCTTGCCCCCGACATATTAGGATTTCAGTTACTCCGTATCCTTGCTAACACATTATTGACTCCTTTTTTGATTAATAGCCATTTTAGAGTGTGAAGTAGTGTCTCGTGATTTTAATTTGCATTTTCCTCATGATTAATGAGGTTTGTAGAACATTTTTATATGCTTATTGGCCATTTGTATTAAATGTATCTTTAATTTGCATTTTCCTCATGATTAATGAGGTTTGTAGAACATTTTTATATGCTTATTGGCCGTTTGTATTAAATGTATCTTTAGTAAAGGTCTTTTCAAATGTTTTGTCCCATTTTCCCCCCAAATCAGGGTGATTTGAAACTTGAAATTATCTTGTCCATCAAGTTGAGATACATTCCAATTAAAAAACATATGTTAAATTTAAAATTTTACATGAAAATACAAATTAATAAATTAATACAAGTCATTTAATTTATGGTTAGCCTCTTTAAATTTTTTATTTTTGGCTGCACTGGGTCCTCATTGCTTTGTGCAGACCTTCTTTAGTTGCCGAGAACAGAGGCTACTCTTGGTTGCTGAGCGCAGGCTTCTCCGTGCGACGGCTTCTCTTGTAGAGCCCAGGCTCTAGGCCCTTGGGCTTCAGTGGGTGTGGCTCACGGGCTCAGTAGGTACAGCTCGCGGGCTCTAGAGCACAGGCTCAGTAGCCGTGATGCACAGGCTTAGTTGTTCGGTGATGGAATCCTCCCAGACCAGTGCGAACCCATGTGCCCTGTACTGGCAGGCCGATCGTTAGCCACGGTGCCACCAAGAAAGTCCCTCACCTTCTTTTAAACTCTGAAACTGGACTAGCTTTCATTTTGCTGTTTTTCAGTCTTTAAAAATGACTCAATACCTGACTTAAAGCTCACTAAAATGTGAAACCACTTTTTTGGTTTGTATTTGCAAATGAATAGCAGTTAAGAAAAATGGAAGTCAGTTATCCTAATTAAAAATAATATTTTAAAATTTCATGTCATTTTTTGTCATATAAAACTTACATTTTTATAACATGATGGTACTGACAATAGTATTTCATTTGTAGGGGAGTATATGAATGAATTCAAACTCTGCACTTCTAACCTTTGTATCTCTGTGTCTGCTAGCGGTTGTTCCCTTGAGCCCTTAAGCTTAATCAGTTTGTCATATCTCGTTTGTGCTCTTTGAATAGTTAATCCATTTGAAGTTTCAGAAAACCATATGGATTTTTACTTACATATCAGTAGTGTAAACATTTTTAGCAAGAAAAAAAGTACTCTTTCTTAGTCTTCAATCATCAAAAAATTAATTTTTTCTATTTTACTCTGTATTTCAAAAGAATTTTTTCCCCTCAGATGCAGACCAACAGCGAAGAGAGAAACTCAAAAAGGAATTAGCAAGGTGTGGGAGGGGGCTGAAATTTACTAAGACTACAGTGCATCCTAAAAGTCATTCCAGGTCATTACTTAACGCTCTACAGAAGGTAAGACAGCATTTTTACCTTTTCACAGTAAATGTTTCTAAGGTACTTCATTGATGGTGCAGCCTGTTTTTGATAATGTTTGCTATAGGTCAGAATTGGTAAACTTTCCTGTAAACAGTCAAATAGTAAATATTTCAGGCTTTCCAGGCCACACAGTGTTGCGACCGTCGCGCCACTGGGAAGCAGCTGTAGACAGTACTTAAATGAAGGGATATTGCTTTGTCCCAGTAAACCATTATTAACAGAAAAAGGTGGTGGGCCGGATTTGATCTGTAGAGGGTATAGTTTGCTGACCACTGCTTTAGGTTTTTTGTGATACCCTTTATCATCTGATTAAGCAAGCTCTTTTCAATTCCTCATTGCTTAGAGAATTTTCTTCCTTTCTCATGAATATATGTTAATTTTATCAGCTGCTTTTTCTGCATTTTTTGAAATGGTGGTACAGTTTTTCTTTTTAATCTATTTCAAATATAGTGAATTCAAATTGAGTTTCTAATGTTAAATCAATTTTGCATCCCTAGTATAAATATAGCTTTGTCATGATATATTACCTTTTTTTTGCACATTACTAAATACAGTTGCTAACATGTTGTTTAGGATTTTAGCATCTGTGTCCATTATTGATATTGACCTGTCATTTTCCCTTTTTCTACTATGTCAGGTTTTGCTAGCCTCCTAAAATAAACTGGGTGCTACTTCCTCTTTTTCCATGCTCTAGAGTAGTTTATGTAAGTTTGTAATTATTTGTTCCTTGAATTTGATGGATTTCAACATTAAAATTATTTGGGCCTAGAGTTTTCTTTGAGATTTTTGACTGATTCAATTTTTGAAAGCATTATAGAACTATTTTCATAATTTGTACATATGTAGAAAGTTGTCTATTTCATCTAAATTTTCAAATTCTTGGTATAGACTTGCTCATAATCTCTTAAATCATATCATAATCTCTCTTGAATATGTATTATTTCTTCTTATCTTAATATTGCTTTTTTTTGCCTTCTTTCTTCTTTTCTTTATTATTCTCACCAGAGATTTGTCAGTATTATTAACCTTTTTAAGGACATATTTTTACTCTGTTGATCCTTTGATAATTTGCTTTCTAGTCCAGTAATGTTTATGCTTATCTTTATTCTCCTCTTTTGGCTTTCATTGAGTTTATGTTGCAGTATTTTTTCTGCATTTGTTTAGCTTATTTTCAGCCTCACTTCTTTAGTATGAACATTTTAAGGCTGTGTATTTTTCTCCAAGTACTACTTTAGCTGCATTCCTCAAGTTTTGATATGTGGTATTTTTATTGCAGTTTAATTCAAAGTATTTTATAGTTTCCATTATAATTTTTTCTTTAACTCATTGTCTTTTTGAAGTGTTCCTTAATCTCTATGTCTGTTTTTTCTCCTGGTTTTCTCTTTGCTACAGATTGCTAGCCTAATTGTATTTTGATCAGGGCACATCTTTTTGATACTCATTTCTTGAAATCTGTTGAGATTTGTTTTATGTCCCAGCAGGTGGACAATTTTTTTTTAATGCACTGTCATTATGTGTTTGAAAAGAAAATATGTTTTATAGCTCTGTGCAGCATTTAATAGATAGTGTATCCATTTGATTAAGGTTTATATACTTTAGATGTTCAAATCCTATTGTTTTTTTGTCTGATTAGTCTGTTGTGATTACGTATTTAGGTATTTCTCAAAAAATTAGCACTAGCAATTTTTGTTTTATATATTTCAGTCTGTATAATTACACACAGACAGACCTGTTCTTGTTTAGTTGCTGTCATGTCAGACTCTCTTGCAACACCATGGACTGTAGCCCAGCAGGCTCATGTTCTCTTTAGGATTTCCCGGGCAAGAATACTAGAGCAGAACAAACACATGAAAAGATGCTCAACATCACTCATTATCAGAGAAATGCAAATCAAAACCACTATGAGGTACCATTTCACACCAGTCAGAATGGCTGCGATCCAAAAGTCTACAAGCAATAAATGCTGGAGGGGGTGTGGAGAAAAGGGAACCCCCTTACACTGTTGGTGGGAATGCAAACTAGTTCAGCCACTTTGGAGAACAGTGTGGAGATTCCTTAAAAAACTGGAAATAGAACCGCCTTATGATCCAGCAATCCCACTGCTGGGCATACACACTGAGGAAACCAGAAGGGAAAGAGACACGTGTACCTCAATGTTCATCACAGCACTGTTTGTAATAGCCAGGACATGGAAGCAACCTAGATGTCCATCAGCAGATGAATGGATAAGAAAGCTATGGTACATATACACAATGGAGTATTACTCAGCCATTAAAAAGAATACATTTGAATGAGTTCTAATGAGGTGGATGAAACTGGAGCCTATTATACAGAGTGAAGTAAGCCAGAAAGAAAAACACCAATACAGTATACTAACGCATATATATGGAATTTAGAAAGATGGTAACAATAACCCTGTGTACGAGACGGCAAAAGAGACACTGATGTATAGAACAGTCTTATGGACTCTGTGGAAGAGGGAGAGGGTGGGAAGATTTGGGAGAATGGCAATGAAACATGTAAAATATCATGTATGAAACGAGCTGCCAGTCCAGGTTCGATGCACGATACTGGATGCTTGGGGCTGGTGCACTGGGACGACCCAGAGGGAGGGTATGGGGAGGGAGGAGGGAGGAGGGTTCAGGATGGGGAACACATGTATACCTGTGGCGGATTCATTTTGATATTTGGCAAAACTAATACAATTATGTAAAGTTTAAAAATAAAATTAAATTAAAAAAAAAAAAAGAATACTAGAGCAGGTTGCCATTTCCCTATCCAGGGGATCTTCCCAACCCAGGGATCAAACCCACATATTCTGCACTGGCAGGCAGGTTCTGGACCACTGAGCCACTAGGGGAGCCCGCATAGAGACTTGGAGATGATATATTTTCTTGGTGAATCAGACCTGTTGTCACTGTGCTTTGAATTTCTTTACCTTGATGCTTTTAATGTTAATATTGAAGTGTTTTCTGATAGTAATGTGGTTAAATTAGCCTTCATTTCATTGGTATTCCTTTGGTATATCTTCCTCCATTTTTTCATCCTAGTAGTTTAGGTGGGTCAGATTATTCACTGATAATTTTTATTCTTTAAAGTGAAGCTCTTCGTATATTTTTATTTCTTCCTTCTTGTGTTGTGTACTTTCTGTTTGACCCACGGTAGTAGGCAGAATTCTGAGCCCCACAGTGACGCCTGCGTTTAAACAATCCCCTCCTCTTGCATGTAGGCAGGACCTGTAACTTGCTTCTAACCCATGGCATGTGGCAGAGGTGATGGGATATCACTTCCATAGTTGTTAATGGCAAAGTGGAGGGAATTCCCCCCTGTGACGGAGAGAAAGAGAAAACAGGTCAGGGAGTAATTTCTGTAATTTCCCCTCTCCTAGCCATGTCAAAGAAACAAGAGGAAGGGGCTCTTTGTGCTCCTCCCCGAGAGCTTTTGGTGTGGTTTCTAGAGGAAAAGGCTTGCAAGCAGGTACAGACTCCCCAGGTCTCAGGCTTCACGCACCTGCGCTGGTCTGCACTCAGTCTTAGCAGTTAGCTGAAGCCGCCTAGCGCAGTCTTCTCACCAGCGTGTGTGACCTTCAGCAGCTTCCATCGCAGACACGCACGTGCTCTGGCCCTGTTTCCCCCGCCAGAGGCCTGTCTCACTGTGGATTTCAGGTTAGTTGTTTGCTCTGTGACCTTATTTCTCTCATTAGTTCAAGAAAAATTATTAATTTGCAGGGTATCCGGCTTTTTTCTCGTTGAAACTGAGAGCTATGTTTTTACTATTTCTTAGCTGAAACTGCAAATTTTTGTGTGTATGGGATGGTCTCTTTAAACTTTTTAATTTTGAAGATTTTTAGCATCTGTAAAGACAGTGGTATAATGAACCCGCATGTTCTTGTCCCCCAAGTGCAGCCATGATCAGTTCAGGGCCAGACTTACTTCACATATAGCCTCATTCACTGCCTCCTTCCCAGATTATTTTGATGCAAATACCAGATATGTATTTTTTATCTATAAATATTTCTATATGTATCTGAAAGACCACCATACCATTATTGTGCCTTTAAATTAATAATTCTTTGATATCATCAAATATCTACTGTTCAGATTTCCCCATTGTCTCTTTCTTTTTAGTTTGTTAGAATTGGCATCTAAATAATTTCAACTAATTGATAAATTTCTTTTAATCTCTCTTCCTCTCGTCTTTTTATCCCACTGCAATTTAGGTGTTGGGAAAAACCGAGTCATTTGTCTTGGTTTAGGGTTTCTGTGGACCATCTGGGTAATGTAGATTTAGACTACAATCTTGTATGGAAGCAGCATATGATTTCAGATTCTCAAAGGCCAGTGTTCCCTCACTGCCGGTGCTAAGAGAGGCAGGTTTCCTTGCAGGTCACTCCCTGGGGTGTAGCTGTGGAGAGGACCCCAGATTTGTGAGCGCAGCCCCCTAGGCTGTCCAGATGAGGCCCTGGGCTTCGTTTCCTGGCCCGAGCAATGACATCGCCTGTTGCTGAAAGCCGCTGCCACAGCTGCCCTCTAGGCACCGAGCGGCACCTTTTAACTCCAGCTCTTGAAGGCATTGTGCGTGAGGGTGTGACATGTCAGCAGGAAGGGGGCGTGAGGAAGAGCATTTGTAAGTTAGCGGTGAACCTGGGTCCTTTTTATGTGAGGAGTGTGGGGGAATCAGAGACCACCTCTTAGTTGGGAAGTTATGTCATCATATTGACTCATTATGTGACAGTTTGCAGTATGGGGAGGGCTTCCCTAGTGGCTCAAATAGTAAAGAATCTGCCTGCAACGCAGGAAACCCAGGTTCAGTCCCTGGGTTGGGAAGATTGCCTGGAGAATCCCACGGATAGAGGAGTCTGGAGGGCTGCAAAGAGTTGGACATGACTCTGCGACTTTCACTCACTGCAGTGTGGGGAAGAAATGATTAAGACATGGTCCATAAGACAGCAGAAGGAGCACAAGAAATGTAAAGTAGAATCCCCAGGACTTGGTGACTGACTCCATGAAAAGCAAGAGGCAGGAATTACAGAGTTCCCAGGTTTCTGGTTGGGGCAACGAAGAGGATGGTGCTCATTAACTGAAAGAATAACAGGACGAAGTGCAGGTTTTTTTTGGGGGGGGGGGCGGGTTGGGGGAGGCAGATAATATAAAGTATGAGTTTACTTGTTTGGACCTGCTTGATTTGAGATCCCTTTGGAACATCTAATATATTCAGTAGAGAGTTGGATAGAAGTATCTGTGTCATGAAAGAGGTGTGGGCTGAAAATAGATTTGGGAGTCATCAGGAGAGCTGTAACTACGTTGAAGAGCCCCCAAGGCTGTCACACTGATTAAAAAGGACTAGAAAAAGAGCTGCTTCCTTTAGAGTAAACCTACTATACACTGTACCATCTGGGAATATGTTTGTCAATATTTGACTCATGTATGTATTTTCATATTTAGTGACTATTTTTAAACTGAAAATTTTAAATCCATTTCTATTATCTAGCATTTTGAATATCAATTAATAATTATATTTTGAGGTAAGAGTGGGACTTGTTGAAAACAAAATATATAATTAAGTCTATAAATGTAGGACTTTTTTATTAATTTTTCCTTTAGTCATTGTAACCCTGTAACTTTTTTTCTCTAAAAAGTTAGTTCATTATTCTTTTATATAGGTATATTTTTTTACTCCATTTAGACTTCATAGTAACTTGCAATTCACTTACATTTTTATAAAACTTGATAAATATTTCAGTTCAGTTCAGTTGCTCAGTTGTGTCCAACTCTTTGTGACCCCATAAATTGCAGCACGCCAGGCCTCCTTGTCGATCACCAACTCCCGGAGTTCACCCAAACCCACATCCATCGAGTCGGTGATGCCATCCAGCCATCTCATCCTCTGTCGTCCCCTTCTCCTCCTGCCCCCAATCCCTCCCAGCATCAGAGTCTTTTCCAATGAGTCAACTGTTCGCATGAGGTGGCCAAAGTACTAGAGTTTCAGCTTCAGCATCATTCCTTCCAAAGAACCGCCAGGGCTGATCTCCTTTAGAATGGACTGGTTGGATCTCCTTGCAGTCCAAGGGACTCTCAAGAGTCTTCTCCAACACCACAGTTCAAAAGCATCAATTCTTCGGCACTCAGCCTTCTTCACAGTCCAACTCTCACATCCGTACATGACTACTGGAAAAACCATAGCCTTGACTAGATGGACCTTTGTTGGCAAAGTAATGTCTCTGCTTTTTAACATGCTGTCTAGGTTGCTCATAACTTTCCTTCCAAGGAGTAAGTGTCTTTTAATTTCATGGCTGCAATCACAATCTGCAGTGATTTTGATAAATATTTAGGTACATTTAAACTAAAATTATCATTTGAGGCATAATATTTTGATAATTGGATGGGTTTTATGGGCAATAGATGCCTGTGGTTATAATCTGAATTTACTGAAAAGTTTGCTACAATTAAAAAGAAAGTGGTAACCTTAGCCTGTGGACATACTAGCTATTTATATACATGAGATCAAGTAATCAAAAACCTTTTCTTTAATTTCGCACACTCTTAATATGGGTGACTTTTTTTCTCTCACATTTTGACTCACATGCTGTCACCTCAGATACTTAAGTCTGCACCCTCTACTCTACACACAGATATTCACCATTCATTCACATCACTGGTGTAGCACATACTATGTGCTATTAAGATTAGTTGAATATGAATGTGATTATGTTATTAAATAAATGTACTTTAAAAGCACTATAAAACAACAAAAATGAGAAGCTGTTGGTTTGTCTTATAAAATACAATTTGAAGCTTTTTGCAGAACAAGTGTAATCAAATTTTTAAATTGTACCCATCTTGTTCCACACTTGAATTGGTTCCTTAACTGTTTTAAAACCTGACAGTTGGCAAATGTCTGTATAGTGTTTTTTCTGACATTATCCCTGAAAAAGATTGATTTAATACTCAGTTGTTCTGTGATTATAAAATTGACATAAAAACGTGTTTCTGTAAACTTTCAATGATTATCACTTTATATAAATTCTTAAATCACAGAAACAGTTTTTAACAAATCGCACTAAACTAGAAAGTGACAGTGGTCAGATTATCACCAGAATTTTTTCCCATTGACATATAACTGATGAGTCCTTTTCTGATTGTAGAACTTCACAGTGATTTGCTGTTTTAATTTTGGTGAATTTACCAGTGTGTTAACACATTTTCTGTGAAAATTGTATCCAAGCTTTCTGATATTCACAGCTAAAAATTATATAATCTGAAAAAAAGCAGATGGATATAGTTGATTTTACACTGTGTTCTACTGGTTTCCAAGAAAAGACAAGCTAGGATACATGGTAGAGATTATAAGATATAAAGATACAGAAAAGTTTCATGCCTTCAGCTGATTCAAGAGCAATTTTCCCAGCCCATTTCAGGCACATGAGAGTATATTTCTATCTTTAAAGACTTCAGTGTTTCATTTTGTTTATTAAACAGCCATTACTGATAAGAATTTTCTTACGGGTTGTCTGATGCTTTATGCATCTCTGCCTGCTATGATCTCAGTTTGTACTGTTCCCCAAGTACATAATAATTCCTGTGATTATTATTTAATAGCCCTAGAAGACTTTTCAGATCGAACTAGAAATTGCTTTCCAGGGATTCAGACTCCTCTGATATGTAAGCTGCCGTGTGAACCTAGTTTGGTAACACTTTTTACAACTAACATATTAAAGTCATTAACTAAATAGTACCCTAGTAACGCACAATTTAATGCCAGAATACTTCGTTGCTTTGAGTCATTTCACCTTATGTTTGGATAGAGTTAGAAAGCACTTGGAAAGGGAATAGGTGGATTTGCCCTATTTTAGGTGTGATCACAATATCCATTTATCTGCAGTTTCCTTTCGAGGCAGATCAGTACTTGAGTTAGCTGACTTGTTCACTACTGCGAAAGCAGTGGAAATCAGTTTAAGGTCCCTGGAGGTATAAAAAATGAATAATTTGCAAACGAGTCTGTAAAATAGCATGACACAGTGGGACGAGTTCAAAGCTGTGAGACCCTGCACCTTGGTTTCTTCATCTGGAAGAAGCAGAGGAATGATTGTGCCACCACCCAGAAGTTGATGCAGTGCTTAAATGAGCTGTGTGTGTGCATGAACTGGAACAGAGCCTTGCACAGTGTATGTGCTCCATGCCTAGTAGTGAAGTGACGGAAGTCACCGCTCCTCGCACTTCTGCTCACGGGCAGTCACAGTGTCTTTTGTGCATTGAAAGCGCTCAGCTCCTCCTCATTCAGCGTATCTTCCTCTTATTTTCCTCCTCATGAGCTTGTAGGACAGATACAACTGGCTAAATCCTAGCCTTTTTCACCTCAGTTTAACTTACATGTAACTTCCCCTGTACCATTTAATGAAGTGTCTCAGTGTTCTGTTAAGGGTACACAGGTGTCCATAAAGTCTGGAATTATAGACAGGATTTCTTGGGCATCCTGTCTGCAAAAGAATAAAATATTACCAATGCTCTTAAGCCTTATGAATCCACAGTAGAACTAGTTCTTCCAAAGTTAAAGCATACATATATACAATGTAATACGACTGAGCCTTAAAAAATGAAATAATGCCATTTGCAGCAACAAAGATTCAGTGAGAAGTAAGTCAGAAAGAGAAAGACAAATACCATCAGTTCAGTTCAGTTCAGTCACTCGGTCATGTCCAACTCTTTGCAACCCCATGGACTGTAGCACGCCAGGCTTCCCTGTCCATCACCAACTCCCAGAGCTTGCTCGAACTCATGTCCATCGAATCAGTGATGCCATCCAGCCATCTCATCCTCTGTCGTACCCTTCTCCCACCTTCAGTCTTTCCCAGCATCAGGGTCTTTTCCAATGAGTCAGTTCTTCACATCAGGTGGTCAAAGTACTGGAGTCTCAGCTTCAGCATCAGTACTTCCAATGAATACCCAGGACTGATCTCCTTTAGGATGGACTGATTGGATCTCCTTGCAGTCCAAGGGACTCTCAAGAGTCTTCTCCAACACCACCGTTCAAAAGCATCAATTCTTAGGCTCTCAGCTTTCTTTATAATCCAACTCTCACGTCCATACATGACTACTGGAAAAACCGTAGCCTTGACTAGACAGACCTTTGTTGGCAAAGTAATGTCTCTGCTTTTTAATGTGCTGTCTAAGTTGGTCATAGCTTTTCTTCCAAGGAACAGGCGTTTTTTAATGTCATGGCTGTAGTCACCATCTGCAATGATTTTGGAGCCCAAGAAAAGAAAGTTGCTCACTGTTTACATTGTTTTCCTATCTATTTGCCATGAAGTGATGGGACCAGATGTCATGATCTTAGTTGTTGAGTTTTTAAGCCAACTTCTTCATTCTCCTCTTTCACTTTCATCAAGAGGCTCTTTAATTCTTCTTCGCTTTCTGCCATAAGGTTGGTGTCATCCGAGTATCTGAGGTTATTGATATTTCTCCTGGCAGTCATGATTCCACCTTGTGCTTCATCCAGCCCAGCCTGGCATTTCTCATGATGTACTCTGCATGTAGGTTAAATAAGCAGGGTGACAATATACAGTACATCAGCCTTGACGTACTCCTTTCCCTTTTTGGAACCAGTCTGTTGTTCCATGTCCAGTTCTAACTGTTGCTTCTTCACCTGCATACAGATTTCTCAGGAGGCAGGTCAGGTGGTCTGGTATTCCCATCTCTTTAAGAATTTCCCACAGTCTGCTGTGATCCACACAAAGGCTTTGACCTAATCACTAAAGCAGAAGTAGATGCTTTTCTGGAACTCCTTTGCTTTTTTGATGATCCAACAGATGTTGGCAATTTGATCTCTGGTTCCTCTGCCTTTTCTAAGTTCGGCTTGAACATCTGGAAGTTCTCGATTCACATACTGTTAAAGCCTGGCTTGGAGTAATTTTGAATTACTTTGCTAGCGTGTGGGATGAGAGCAATTGTGTGGTAGTCTGAACATTCTTTGGCATTGCCTTTGTTTGGAATTGGAATGAAATCTGACCTTTTCCAGCCCAGTGGCCACTGCTGAGTTGTCCAAATTTGCTGGCATATTGAGCGCAGCACTTTCACAGCATCCTCTTTTAGGATTTTAAATACCATATGATATCACTTACACGTGGAATCTAAAATATGGCACAAATGAACCCATCTACGAAACGGAAACAAGACTCACAGACACAGAGAGCAGACAGGTGGTTCCCGAGGCGGAGGGCAGGTGGGGGAGGGATGAACTTGGACTTTGGGGTGAGCAGATGGGAACTGTTCCATACGGAATGAATAAACAAAAGGGCCTGCTGTATCGGGGGAGGGAACTAGACTCACTATCCTGTGATGAGCTCTCATGGAAAAGAATATAAAGAGTGTGTGGAGCCGAGCCCCTGCTGCACATCGGGACTAACACAACACTGAGTCCACTCTACTTCAGTTAAAAAATTTTTTGTTAAACCAGAAAGAAAGAAAGCAGGTCAAAATGCCTTCCCTTTCAAAGCTTTCCCCCCTCATGGGAAGTTGAGAAAGAAACACATATGAACTTTTTCTGGCATAAATCTTTCTTAATTGTGTTTAAAATATCAATCACTTGAACTAGAGCTCCATACATTCTGAGAAGTACCTTTTCATTCCTTCAAAGCGTTTAAGTCACAGTGGAACTGCTGGCACTGAAGATGGCCATGACAACAAGGCAGGGAGGGGCAGATGCTGCCACCAGCTGTGGCTGAGAGCGCTCAGAGTTGATTTAGAGACTCAGATGAAACTGAGGAGAGGGCAGCAGAGGCTGAGACGGTTGGATCGACCCAATGGACATGAGTTTAAGTGAAGGACAGGGGAGCCAGGCGTGCTGCAGTCCATGGGGTCACAAAGAGTCGGACAGGACTTAGTAACTGAACAACCACCACCTCAGGACATGAGTTCAAGACCACAAATATTGGTATGTGTTATTAATCACTTTTTTAGTTTCAGAAAGAAAAATGATTGCTATCACTTAGGTTTAGAATGATATTTTTATATATAAATAATTAAAAAATGAGAATAACTTCATATACAAATTTCCAGGAACATAGATGTTATATTTGCAGGACGTAGCCCTGAGGCTCTACATTTTTTAATATGTAATCAGGAGATCCCCAATTATCTGAATTTGTAAATATGATTGATCACTGTTAAACCAAATGTTCTTAGCCTTCAGGAGAACCACAGGATGAAAACGGTTTATTAATCGAAGAAGTGAATGAATTTCCATCTTTTACACAGTCACCAGTAATTTCTTCTGAGAGACTAAGTCTACCTAAGTCTCAGAACGTCCTCACGAATTGTACTGAGAAGAACTCCAGCTGCTCCATGTCCAGCATGGATCACACTGCCTCTGGGTCCAAGAAACCATCCTCTGGAACCTCCTACGGCAGAGGGCCCAGGGGCACATTCCCCGGGTCCCAGAAGTTTCAGTTAGTTATTTCAAAAGCACCCAGTGGGGACCTTTTGGACAAACATTCTGAACACTTTTCTAACAGACATTTGCCATTCACCCCACGCACTTTAAAAACAGAAGCCAAATCTTTCCTGTCACAGTATCGATATTATACACCTGCCAGAAGAAAAAAGAATTTTACAAATCAGCGGATAGAAGCTGAAACTCAGACTGAATTAAGCAGGTATCACACGGTAACTTATAGTAGACCCTTTAAGATGTGGTAGAAATGAGATACTCCCCTCGGTCTCACCGCGTGCCTGCTGTGCCAGGCTGCACGCCTGCTCGTGTCCTTCGATTGCGGTGAGACTAGTGTGACTTCTCCTTCTGCACGAGTCATTATTACAACTATCAGAGCAATTGTTAAAAAAGAGAAATAGCTATTAAACTTGCCAAGCTCTTTATAAACATGAATGTTATATATTTTAATTTATTGTTTCAGACGTGGTACTAGAACTTGTGTGTGGTTTTAAATATACTTCCAGAAAATCCTTAAAATATGTCATCAAACAGCATTTGTATAAATATGTTCATTGATTTATGTTAGAAATGGCAAAACAGTGGACTACGTGCAGGGAGAAAAAGCAGTTGTCTAATAACTACCCCTGTGCTCCCTTGCCTGCCGGTACTCAGCAACAAGTCCTCAGGTGTAATGTAGACAATTGGGATAATTTCTGGAAATTAAATATAATGTGCCTCAATAATATTTTCATATACAGTAGTACCTGGCACACAATGAATATTCATTAAAGGTTGCCAAATGATTAAAGAAAGAAGCAAATCTTGTTAAGTATTGAGTGTCAGCAGATTTGTAATTGTTTTTCCTAGTGTTATATAAATGAATACTTATTTGGTACTAGGTTTTAATTATTTTTAAAAGTAAAAAACAGTTTATGACTAGTATCTTTTTCTCTGGGTAAATATAAGAAGTATAACAACATCAGTCTGTATACATTTAAAGAATTAAGAAATTAAATCTAATGGTAGGATCTTCAAGTGAAGAGGAGATGATGAAAGCAAATGTTAGGTTGCTGCCAAAGTAATTGAGGTTTCAGACCTGGAATTTTAAATCATTATAACTCGGCTCACACATATCTTTATTGATCAAAATAGAAACCGTTACAGTCAACACATTTTTGCCAATGAAAATTAGTTTGTTTATTCCTATAGCCTAAAAATCCATGCCTCAGGATTCAGTGACCTCTTGGAACACATTTTCTGCCTCCTGCTGGCTGTGGAAGATTTTTCCTTGCGAAAAGTCATCGGGTTGCTTAAAGAAGTGGTAGTTGGCGAGAGGTCAGGTGAACATGGCAACTGAGGCAGAACTTTGTGGCCCGATTCGTTCAACTTTTGAAGCGTTGGTTACGCAGCGTGCAGTTGGGCATTGTCATGAAGACTGCAGGCGTTGCGGTCTTCGTGCAGCTCATTGATTTGCTGAGCATACTTCTTGGATGTAATGTTTTTGCCAGGACTCAGAAAGCTGTAGTGGATCAGACCGGCAGCAGACCACCAAACGGTGACCATGATGTTTTTTTGGTGCAAATTTGGCTTTGGGAAATGCTTTGGAGTTTCTTCTCTGTCCAACCACTGAGCCGGTCATCGCTGGTTGTTATATAAAATCCACTTTTCATTGTACATCACAGTCTGATTGAGAAATGGCTCACTGATGTTGTGTAGAATAAGAGAAGACGACGTGTCAAAATGATGTTTTTGATTTGCAGTCAGTTCATGAGGCACCCACTTATCAAGCTTTTTCACCTTTCTAATTTGCTTCAAATGCTGAACAGCCATAGAATGGTCAACATTGAGTTCTTCGGCAACTTCTCAAGTAGTTGTAAGAGGGTCAGCTTCGATGATGGCTCCCAGTTGGTCGTTGTTAACTTCCGATGGCCGCCACTACGCTCCTCATCCTCAAGGCTCCGTCTCCTTTGCAGAACTTCCTGAACCACTGCTGCACTTTACAGGCGTTAGCAGTGCCTGGGCCAAGTGCGTTGTTGATGTTGTGAGCTATCTCCACTGCTTTACAACCCATTTTGAACTTGAATAAGAAAATCACTCAAATTTGCTTTTTTGTCCAGCATCATTTCCATAGAGTACATATAAAATAAATAGCAAGTAAAAGTCATAGGCAAAACATAAAGCAAGGTATGCACACTAAAAGGATGTGTAACATAGCCACATTTATTTAAGAATGTATTCCAGTGTCAAATGGCAAATCTCAACAATGCAAAAACTGAAATTACTTTTGTACCAACCTACTATATTGGGTAGCTAATATATTGGGTTGGCCAAAAGGTTCATTCAAGTTTTCCATACCATCTTACAGACAAACCTGAACGAACTTCTTGGCCAACCCAATAACATACTTTTCTGATTATGTTTTTGACAGCTCTTTCAACATAATAGTTTCCATTTCCCTAGCCCCATTCTATCCTACTGAAATCTAGCTGCTATTTGAAAAAGGAACAAGAAGCATATGTGATCCAAACCATATCTATTTTCCAGTTGTATCATTAGAAATCTCTTAAGTTTTTTTTACCCCTAGATAGTAAAGCTTGTTTTCACAGTGTTTGTGTCTTGAAGGTTTAACAATAATTTCTTTTAAAATATTACAGCTTTAAATCTGATTTTGAGACAGTTGAGATCAAGAATGCCACAGATTCAGAAATGAACGTAACGCAGGTAATAAAAATGAGACCTCTTTGTGTTACACATTAGAATTATAGCTGCCTTAATTGAATATGTGTAGCTCTTTGAACTGTGAAGAATAATCTCTTGGTGACATTTTTTGCATGTGATATAGCCAAGTATACAGAAGTATTGCCTATTTACAAATGGTTATAGCTCTCCATGAGTGGCCAGATGGATCCTGCCCAATCTGCTAAGTCATTTGTTGTTAATGTGTTTTCTAGATGGTTGGCTGGCTGAATGGATGGATGGATGAATAAAATATCTTAAATTCTTTTTTTTTAATACCTTAAATTCTTTTCAAAGATGCAGACTCAAATCACTAAAGGAGCCAGAAAAAATTATGCAGAAGTTTAGTTTCTATGCCTGTTTTCTTTTTTTTTTTAAGAGTTGCCACTGATAATATATAAAAATAGATGGATATTATTCTCCTGTGCTTGCTCTTTTTACTAGATCGTAAAAATCTTTTTTAGTGTTTGTATTTTGAATATTTAGCAATCATTTCTTTTAAACTGTTACAGCTTTTAGTCTGACTTTGAGATAAACTTTTTATTAATCATGCACTTGTTAATCATACACTTGTATCCTAATTTTCAAGTTATTGTTTGTGAAAATGCTTTGTCTATTAAAATCACAAACAGACTCAGGGATAGAAGAATAAAATATAAGCACACTCAGCTTTTCTCCTTCCTTCTGAAAGTGGGTAGAGGATTGTGGGTTTGCATCTCGGCCATTAATAGCTGTGTGACATCGGGTTCTGCCATGTAAGGCCCAAGAACAGATCAGTTCCTCTGAGAGCTGAGTTACCACATCTAGACAATTGTGCTTTTAATGCTCAGGATCATTGGAAGGAACAAGTGTTGCAGGTAAAGCACCTAGTGTGACCTGGGCTCAGCGCGTGACGGCTGTGCCAGCTTGAGATGCAGGAAGCAGGCTCCACAGGTGGCTAAGCGGACGAGCAGGAGTCCACGCTGGTGACATTGTGCTCCGAAGGTTTGTCTGTAACCCTGCAAGAAGATGGCATGTCCCTTGCTCTATAATCAGTACCACCAGCATCTACTTGAGTATCAGCTGCAGTAGATAGACCAACATTCAAAAGCACTTTTAAGACTGTCAAGCACTACACATAAACTAGCAATATCAAGGTTAAATCTGCTCGTTATATGCTCAGCGCAGTACGTGCCCCCGGTCAGGGTTCCGTAGAAGTAGGAGTTGGGTAATATTGTTCCGAGAGCCAGAGCTGCCGCTGCTTTTACATGGTCGATAACATTTGAAACAGACGGGCTATTTTGAGTTTCTGAATAATAGGATATTTACTCTCAAGTTAACTTAAAACTTGTATTTCATTTTCTCTTTATATATATGTATGGTTTTTAATACCATTTAAAATATTCCTCATTAAAGTATAAGAAATTGATTTATCTTTAAATAAATTTAAGAAAAAAGTCTTGATTGTATGAAAAATGAATTCTAAAATATCCTTTGTCCTAAAGGCGTCAGTCACTTTTTTCTGCTGGATATCTCTACTCTCTTTCATCAAATATTTTTGGAAATTTGATGGTTTGCTTTAGCTCTTCTTCCTTATGTTTGAAGCATAAAGCATGAAGCATAAGCAAAAAGCTTATGTTTGAAGCAAAATAAAGATTTATTCTTCTCGTTGTATCTCCAGGCATCTGGTTGTGTGTCAAATGGTACCAAAGGAAGAATAACCCATTTGCCTTTACAAGGGCATGAGTTACTGTGGGAGAAGATTAGAGACGGTGCCCTCCAGTGTTCCTCGTCAAGGTATTTCAGCTGTTTATATCTAACCACTTTCCTGTGCAACAGACGCAGAGCAGCTTGAGTCCTGGTTCATCTACGTGCACTCCAGTCTAGTTTGGTATTACGCAATTCAGTTTACTAAGGAAATATTACAAAGTAGGTAGTCACTATAAAAGTTTAGAAGGATTCATTTTGCTAATTTCCTCACTAAAGGGAGAGGGGACCCTGGCTTGAACTATTTCCCATCGCTGTTCATCCAGGGAAGAATTTTCCCCAAGGCAGACCCTGCAGCGCTGGTGCTCGCCCGTTCACACGGCGTAGAGAGGGCTGGAGGGCCGTACCGCTCGAGGACTCGCCGTGTGTGATTTGAACACTCATCATATGCTTCGTAGAGGAGGCACTGTTTTTTCAAATGATTCATCGTGTTTAACAATTACGGAACACTGCCTGTAAATAAAAATGATAGGTGGTTGGTCGTATAGAGCCTAAAAAATGCCTCTGATAGCTTTAACTGTCAAATGCATTTCCAGTGTCAGAGTTTGGATATGAGATGAAGGTGGTAGAAGGGAAAAAAGGACTCAAAGATCAAGAATGACCTCCTAGAGGAGGTCTCCTTCCTCGTGGAGCACTGGTAAAGAATGTGCCTGCCAGTGCAGGAGACTTGGGTCCATCCCTGGTCTGGGAGGACCCCACTGCCAGGGAGCAGCTAGGCCCGCGTGGAACAACCATTGAGCCTGTGCTCTGGAGCCGGGAGCCACAGCTCCTGAGGCCCGCAGGCCCAGACCCGCGCTCCGCAGCAGGAGAGGCCACCACTGCGAGAGGCCTGCACACTGCGGCTGGGGTAGCCCTCACTCTTGGCAACTAGAGACAAGCCAGAAACTAGGAAGATAATAAATAAATAAAAAGTAAATGGTTTAAGAAAAAAAGAATCAAAGACATCCTGTAGCAAACTGGAAGCAAGCACATGCAATCCCTCAGGGCCCGGGTCTTTCCTTAGGCGTTTCCTTGGGGAGAGCTCGCCTGTCAAGGCTTTGTGGGGGTTTGAGGGGAGAGGAGAGGGGTTGTTGCTAACTGCTCTGTCTAGAAATTCTGCTGCTTTAGCTCTCATCAGTTGAGCCAGTCTGCAGTGAATATAAAGAATGACTTCAAGAAAGCGATAGTCATCTTTCCTAGTCCGTCAGTTTAGTCACTCAGTCGTGTCCGACTCTTTGCAACCCTATGGACTGCAGCACACCAGGCCTCCCTATCCATTACCAACTCCTGGAATTTACTCAAACTCACATCCATTGAGTCAGTGATGCCATCCAGCCATTTCATCCTCTGTCGTCCCATTCTCCTCCCGCCTTCAGTCTTTCCCAGCATCAGGGTCTTTCCCAGTGAGTCAGTTGTTTGCATCAGGTGGCTAAAGTATTGAAGTTTTAGCTTCAGCATCAGTCCTTCCAAATGAACATTCAGGACTGATTTCCTTTAGGATGGACTGGTTGGATCTCCTTGCAGTCCAAGGGACTCTCAAGAGTCTTCTCCAACACCACAGTTCAAAAGCATCAATTCTTTGGCGCTTAGCTTTCTTTAAAAGAAGTAAAATATTATAATTGAATATACCTGTGAATAGAAAGCTTGGAATTAACTAATGATGATATAACTGAATAACAAACAGAATTTATCATAATGGCCAGCTTACAGGTTTTTTCCATAGGAAAATATGTTTCCAAATGTTTCCAACATGATTTATATTTTACCCTTATTCAAATTGATTATCCTTTTTACATGATAAGTTTCGTAGTACAATTTTTAAAAGGATTACGAATTTGTAATTAGAAGACTAGTTTAAAAAATCTGTCTTTGCTACTTACTAACACATGACCTTAGCAGGTTACTTAGCTTTTCTGCCCTTTGGTGATTTGTTTAGAACAGTAATATCTTCCCAATATACTTGATAGGGTTATCCTAAAGATTAGATAATGAATGTGACAAGTGCTTTGAAATTCTGAAACCTGTTTATTACTAATATATTACTGTATGCCAATCATTGCTTTGTTCAGATATTCTGATTTTCTCTTTCCAGGGCAGTATGTCAATATTCGCTGCAGCCTCCTTCAGGGAGAAAAATATATTCTGAGTAAGAGCTCTTTGACTGCCTCATTTTGCTTAGTGGAAATGAAGAATTAAGGCTCACAAATTTTTATTAAATAAGTCAGGATTGAACATGAATTTTTCTTTACAACCAGCTTTGGGGTTTGGTCATATAGTACACACTAAATTTGAGAGACGGAGAAGGCGATAGCTCCCCGCTCCAGTACTCTTGCCTGGAAAATCCCATGGACGGAGGAGCCTGGTAGGCTGCAATCCATGGGGTCGCGAAGGGTTGGTTGGACACGACTGAGCGACTTCACTTTCACTTTTCACTTTCATGCATTGGAGAAGGAAATGGCAACCCACTCCAGTATTCTTGCCTGGAGAATCCCAGGGATGGGGGAGCCTGGTGGGCTGCCGTCTATGGGGTCGCACAGAGTCAGACATGACTGAAGTGACTTAGCAGCAAATTTGAGAGAATTATTAATGATTCTTGTTAATATTATTGATAATATTATCCTGAAATATCTGAAATAATTATTAATCACTTCATTTTTATGTCTAATGAAAATTGGCCCCTAGATTAATAATACTTGCTAATTTTTTATAATCAGTACCCATAATTTTTATAAGTAAAAATAATGAAGATGAGATTTAGAGAAGTGCAGCCTTTTGGTAGCTCAGGATACTGTTCTTGGGCTTTTTTAACCTCACCAGTTTTTTTTTAATAGATAATATACTTCTGAGCTTGAAAGTTGTTTTAATTGGGACTGCATTTTTTTCAGGGAAAGCAATCTATTTTTATAGCGTTTCATTTGTTCTCAAATTTGCTGCCTGTGAATTGGTTTGAAAGCATAATTTTCATGCAGTAATCTTCTGCTTGGTACGCTAGTTAACTCTTCCCCTTAACGTTGACTTATTCCGTAACTGAAGTGGTTTTAGGCATCCCTGGTGGCTCAGCGGTAAAGAACCCACCTGCCAGTGCAGGAGACGTGGGTTCCATCCCTGGGATGGGAAGATCCCCCTGGAAAAGGAAATGGCAGCCCACTCCAGGATTCCTGCCTGGAGAATCCCATGGACAGAGGAGCCTGGTGGGCTACTTGCTATTTACATTTTCTGTCAATTCACTGATTTTTAGCTAATTAAGATCAAACTTGTAATAGTACCCTACTTTTTGTGTAATAGCTACTAAAATATATAACTCATAAGAGAGTATAACAGAGAAATGTACCCAAGTAATTAAAAATTACCACTATATGTATGTACACAGATTTTTTCTACTCGAATATTTTTCCTTATCTACAATCTTGTCAAGAAAAAAAAAATTTTTTTCTGCTCAATAAATTTCTCCACCTTGAAACCAGATGCTGTCCTCAGAGCAGGAGAGGATTTTGTCATTGAGGTTCCTGCTTCTCTGGATGACCTTCCTCTTTCCCTTCTGCCTCACAGAGGGACTCACGCCTCCGTGGCCGGACCTGGCCAGGAGCCCGAGGACATTTAAAATGCTCGTCAGGAACACAGCGTGCCCCCACAGAGTCACCCCTAAGTCGCCCTCTTGCCCCTTTGCCTGGTTGCTTTCTGTTTTACTTAATCCCTGCTGCTTTTTTACTGCCTGATCAGCGTGGCAGACGTCTATGAAATATTACTCTATCAGGGAATACTTTCTCATCTTTAGTAAATATCCTTGCATAATTTGAGAAGGTAAACATATATTTGTTTTATAATGTTCCTCTTGATAATGTGAGATGGAAGTGCGTTTGTAATAGTACAGATATTTCAGTATAGCTAGTTACGCATCCTCTAATTTTCAGCGTAAATAAGCAGTAATTTTTTTTTAATAAGCAGTAACTTTTATGCTGTATATCACTTTGCCTTCACAGTGAAGAAGAACTGTTGTATCTGAGTTTCATTGAAGATGTAACAGATGAAATTTTGAAACTAGGTTTATTTTCAAACAGGTTAGATTTTTTAAATTGTATTGTGGTCATTGAACTGTACATTAAAAACTCTTTGGTGTTAATTTTATTTATTTTCACATATTAGGAAATGAAAATTATATTGCTTTCTTAGGGGACCGTATTCTTATAATTGATATAAATTATAAAGCACATTTAATTCATACTCTTCCAGGGAATCCCTGGTGGCTCAGATGGTAAAGAATCCACCTGCACTGTGGGAGACCTGAGTTCGATCCCTGAGTTGAAAAGATCCCCTGGAGGAGGGCATGGCAACCCACTCCAGTCTTCTGGCCTGGAGAATCCCATGGACAGGAGCCTGGTGGGCTACAGTCCACGGGGTCGCAAAGAGTCGGACACGACTGAGCGACTAAACACAATTCATACTGTAAGGCAGGTTCACAGTTTAGGGGAGATAGAGAAAAGAATAGAGATTTTATTCATCTAAATACTGTTACATCCCTTAAATACAAAGAGCAAATTGCCAGAGGTGGGGTGGTGGGCATGGGGGGAATGGGGCAGAACGGTGGAAGGGAGTCCGAGGTACAGACCTGCAGTTGTAAGCTAATCAGATCCTGGGGACATAACGTGCAGCGGTGACAGCTGCCGTTGGCAACGCCATGTTGTGTATTTGAAAGGTGCTGGAAGAATAGATCTTACACGTTCTCGTTACAAGAAAAGACTTCCTCTGTAGCCATGCGGTGGTGGCAGCGGTAGCTGCACTTGCCTGGCTCTCGCAGTGGATACAATAGCAAAGCGTTATGTGTGTTCCTGAGTACAGGCTACAGGGCAGCCATACCTCAATTTCAAAAAAAGAAAGAAACGGTATCCACATTTGAAAGAAAACCATAAAACTGTCTTTATTCAGAGATGACATTATCGTACATGTAAACATCCCATACAGAGAAAAGACAAAACTACTACATCTTTTAGTTTATAGTAGGCTAGCACACTAAATTTTTGCTGCTTCTTTGCAAAATTCCATCATCTCTTCTTACTATCTGAAACTGTCATGAAGATCAAAAGCAGGCTTTTTGTGTTACGACTGTTACTAGTAACATGAGGACAAATTAAAGACTAGGTTTGCACACAGCCAGTGAAAGGGGAGGTTTGTGAAACCATCTTAGTACTATGTATCTTAAGGAACCCGTTGTCCTGAACCAGCTTGAACTTTTATTTAGCTGAAATTCATTTAGATGAAACTTTCTGATGTGTATTAGAAGACCCTACTTTGTATATGCTACATGCTTTCCCTGCATAATAGTATGTCAAGTGGAGGCATTTTTAATAAGTTGTTTCTATTTAACAACGTGAATATACATACTACTCCTGAACTGTAAATTTTAAAATTGGTTAAGATGGTAAATTTTATGTTATATAGTTTTGTTTTTTTACCACCACCAGAACAAAAACACTGCCTCCAACTATAAATCAAAAAAACAAAAGATTAGAAGCCAAAACAAAGTTGACATGAAAAATACACATTCATGCTTAAGAGCATTAAAACTCACATTTTTCATTTAATAAGGCTTTTTACTGTGACAGTTTTTATAGTAGCACAATAAAATGGAGTCAGCCTGCATACTGAATAGTAAAGGTTCAGTTGAATAAATTTTAGAATGTTTATAATAGTCAGGTCTGTTCAGATATTTTAAATGATGTTGCAGAAGTGAATTTATTGCTACATAAAGATGTTCAAAATAATATAACTGGTTAGAAAACAGTATAGATATCAAAACAGTATGTATTATTTAATCCCAGTTTTCATAAAGAAATATATATGCATAGAAAAGTGCCCAGTAAACATCAATGATAGTTGTAAAATAAAGAATACAGATTTCTTGGGCTTTTTAAAAATTTCAAAATAATTCAGAATAATTAAATCTAAGATTGTCTCATAACTTCATTGATAGTAACAAATGAGTAGTTTTCAAAAAACCAATTGATACACGCCTGTGGTAGCTAGACAGGGCTGGTGTAGTTGAAAGAATGTGCCTGAAGCCAGACACGTCTGGGTTAAATGCTCTTGGTGGCTGTGACCTCGGGGGAGAGGAAGTCCTCGTCTTAGATGTACTGCTCTCTCATCTTGGAACGGGCTTTCTAACACCGTTCTCTGCCGGTGTTGGCTTCCCAGGTGGCACTAGTGGTTACGAACCCACCCGCCAATGCGGGAGACCCAAGACGCAAGGGTTCTGTCCCTGGGTTGGCAAGACCCCCTGGAGGAGGGCATGGCAGCCCACTCCGGTCTTCTTGCCTGGAGAATCCCGTGACAGAGGGGCCTGGTGGGCTACAGTCCATGGGGTCACAGAGAGTCAGACACGACTGAAGCGACTGAGCACACATCTATTGGTCATGATTAGAGATATAATGATTATCGCATGTCCAGCACAAATGGATTGAACCCGGGTCTCCCACATTGTAGACAGACGCTTTACCATCTGAGCCACCAGGGAAGTCCACAATAAGTGATAACTTTAACTTACTATGTCAGTTTACCCTGAGTGGAATATCTTTTCAAGTATAATTTAGGAAACATTGTAAAGTAATGCTTTTATAAGAGAATTTTCTTTAGAGTTTGCTTTTGGAGGATGAGTGTATGTGACAGAGAAAGGGAGGAGGGAAGGCTTTTGGTGTTTGTGAGAGAGAAAAAGGATACAGAGCTCTTTAGTGGACGGGGGAGTGTTACAACCTCATGTCAAACCGTTTATTTCACAGAAATGTAAGCAGCGTGCAGTCTCTCAGAAGAGACATTGGCATCTGTTAACATAACTTAAACATAGTAGAAGTCACACCGGCTTCCACACTGGAGAGCTTGATAGAACAGAGGAGGATTATAGTGTGTATCTTTGGAAAGAAAAAGGGTCATCTAAAACAGATTTTCCAGCCTTTAGTACTTTAGTTATGGCATGACTCTCTGTATTTAGTTGGTTTTCTGATTTTGAGACCATTAACATTTTTATTTATCATTTGTAGGTTTCTGGAACGACTGTTTGAGAGACATATAAAACAAAATAAACATCATTTGGAGGAGGTTTGTTTTAACTTTATAAGAAAAATCCTAATATAGAAAGAATTTGCAAGTTTACCTTTCTCTCAAAGAATGCATTAAAAGCAGACACTTTTTTTCTCTTGCCCTTTCTGTGTATGTGGGGAGAGGGGAGATACAGGCGGAATGAGGAGGAAGCAGTATTAACCCCATGGAGGTGAGCAGCGCTGCAGCAGCCTTGACTCACCTAATTAATATAATTACTCTTGTATTTTTTTAATTCCAGGAAAAAATGCGCCAGCTGCTACATGTCTTAAAGGTGGACTTAGGCTGCATGTCCAAGGAAAACTCAGTAAGGCTAGACGACGTGGATACATTGCATTTATGTGATATTGAAAAGGCTGAGAATTTAGAACAAAATGAAAATAAAAGTGAACAAGATTTAATCATTCAACAGGAACGTCAGGAATACCAAAAAGCTTTGAACATGTTATTGACTATACCAAAGGAAGAGAATGAGATAGTCTCTTCGAATGAATTTTTCCTCCCCATCTATAAATCAAAGTATACAGAAGGGGTTATCATTCAACAGGTGAATGAGGAAACAAATCTTGAGACTTCAGTTTGGGATGAGAAAAATGGAAGCGTGTCAGACAGTTTGCTAGACCAGGAGACCTCCGTGAGCGTCATTGAGGGCGACAGTGATGCTGAGAGGGCGGAGGCCTCCACGGAGCTGTGCTGCCTCAGTGCGGCGCTCGTGCCTGCCGTGCAGCTGTGCAGAGTCAACGACAGTCAGGAGGTGGAAGGACCGACGCTGAGAATCATGGAAATGAGCATTGAGGACTGATCTTGGATGTCTGATCTTCACCAATAAATATCCCGAATGGCCAATCATTCAATATTCCTATTTTTTCTTACTTTTATATGTTAAGAGTTCTGTATTTGTCTATGTTGTATAATAAATTACTATGAATTTAGCAGCCTAAAACAACACACATGTATTATTTATCACACAGTTTCTGTGGATCAAGAGTCCAGGCACAGCTTAGGCGGGTCCTCTCTGCCTTTGGTCTCACACACGTACCAGCCAGGGCTCGGCTGGGGCCACGGGGGTAGCCTCTGCTTCCAGACTCTCCCAGGTGGTTGGCAGGACGTCTTCCTTGTAGCTTTCAGTTTGAAGGCTTCCGTTGCCTGCTGACCGTGCCCACTGGAGGCTGTTCCCATTCCCTGCCGTGTGGCCCTCTCCATAGACCACTCACAGCATGGCTGCCTGCCTCTCTAAGGCTCACGGGAGAATGAGGGAGGCTCTTCTAGCCGGACGGAGTCTCAGAAAACAAGCCTGACGTGCGTCACAGGAGTGACTTCCGTCACCTCTGCCGTTATTCTCTTGGTTAAAAACAAGTCACAGCGGAGCGCACACGTGTATTACACAGTACTCTGTTTTCTCACGTGATAGTATAATGATGAGAATCAGAAAAGTAAAAACTATCTGAATCAGGGTTTTCTAAATTAACAGGAGAAAGGATCTATTTTTAATTCTTCTGAAATGAATGCCTTTTCTGCTGATGCTAAATATACATAGATATCTGTAAAGCTAAATTTGCTATTGGAAAAAGTGATTCATGCTTACCTGTTTGACTTGAAGCTAAATGCAGTGCTTACCTTTATAGATAGAGTTAAAAAAGCGAGACCTTTTTTGTTTTGGCAATTAGGCAATTTACATTTATTTGGAACAGAGGCTAACCACAGTCTGTAATATATTCTTTGTCATAAAAAATAGTGCTTTAAATAGAAAATATTCTTTACCCTTGGGATCAGCTTATTCCCCATGTCACTTCTTAATTAAACTACACCTTTCTGTCTGCCACTGGAGGAGTCTGGTACGACAAGCAAAATCATATGTGTCCACGCTACTGCTAAGTCACTTCAGTCGTGTCCGACTCTTTGCGACCCCATAGATATCTGTCCGTAGTATTCCTTAAAATTTTCTACTTCTTTTCCTGTATTTTGTGATTATTAAGACATGGGAGCATTGTAAAATCAGAAATTTAGATTGGATATTACTGATGCTATAAAATAAAGATGTTCTAAAAAAGAAAAAAAAAAGTCACAGGTCTTGCCCACATTAAGAGGCAGGATACAAGGGTGTGAATGTGAGAAAGTAAGAATCACCCAGCTCCCCTTAGGGCCTGTGGACCACAATTTCTGAAGTCCCTTGATAGGGGAACAGATTTTACCTAGACATAGTGATTTTGCAGGCACTGGGGGAAGGGCCTATAATCTGGAGTAGCTCCTAAAACATTAAGCATCGTCTGCTGTCATCTTGGGGCTTCCCTGGTGGCTCAGATAGTAAAGAATCTGCCTGCTAAGGCAGGAGACCTGGCTTCAATCCCTGGGGCAGGACGATACCCTGGAGGAGGAAACGGCAACCCACTCCAGGATTCTTGCCTGGAGAATCCCATGGACAGAGGAGCCTGGCGGGCTAGTCCATGGGGTCACAAGAGAGTCGGACACAACTTAGCGACTAAACAACAACAGTCTCTTTACTTTCTTTCCTCTCTTTCCTGCAGTATCTAAAGCGTCTAGGCCTTTCAGTAATCAGTGCACTTGGATGGCCTATTGACTGAAACGCCATCCCTTCTTGTGCAGATGAACCTTCTACCAGGCCCAGTCTGATACCCTCCCCTTGCCGGTGTACTTCATGAACAGGATCCTTAACTGAACTCAGATACGTCTCAGAAGACTCATCTCTCCTGAGGTCTTTTCAACCACTCACAGTAATGGAAATATGTGAGTAACTTAGATAACGGTTTCATGCCTGGGCACCATGGAGGATAAAAAGATGAATCAGAATATGGGTGATAACCCAAACGTTCTTCTAGAAATTTAGCAATTCCCTCCAAGTATCTCATTCTTTAATCCAAGCTTTTAGCACTCTTTTGCCCACACAAGCGTTTCCCAAAAGGTGGTGTGTATCACTGGAGGTATTAGAACTGGTTTCTGGTGGTGGGTGGATGACAGTCTCATGTACGGGAAACTGTTCAGAACCTGGGCTCGGGGACAGCCTGCAGTACGGTCGGGCTGGGTGCCCAGTGTCAGGCCTCAGATCATCCTGTGCATTCTTTCCTTGGCCCTGCCGACCCCCTGCTCTCACCTGTGGAGTTGTTATCTTACCCTCAACAACAAAAGATGCAAACAGGCAACTGTGGAAAATCTAAACCGCCAAGATCTGTCAAAAGTCCAAAATAGGGATTTACTTGGCTTTTGGACTTCTAAATACACTGTTTTATCCAAGAAATTAGCCATTTTCTAAATTGTGTAGAGAATACATTTCAATATTACAAGTCTAAAAGACTGCATTTGCATAACTATTAATATCTATTGAAATAATTATGTAAAAGCCATTCTTTGAAATACTTATAAATATATGTTACCCAAAGTAGGCATATGGACTTCCCTAGTGGCTCCGCTGGTAAAGAATCCACCCGCAATGTGGGAGACCCCAGTTCAATCCCTGGGTCGGGAAGATCCCCTGGAGAAGGGATAGGCTGCCCAGCATGGTGTTCTGGCCTGGAGAACTGCATAGTCCATGGGGTCGCAAAGAGTGGGACACGACTGAGCGCCTTTCACTCCGCTCCACATCCCGCAGTCCTCTTTCACCCTCTGTGACCTTTCTTGGCGCCCACCTGGGTCTCCCATCACTCACACATGCCCCACTCTGTCCCGTCTGGGGCTCCCCCGCTCCTCCAGCCCCCAAGGCTCCTGCCTTCAGCTCCAGCCTCACCACCACGAAGCCCGCACCCACTTGCGCTTGTCGGCACCCCATTTCCCCCTCTGCTGGAGCTTACGGCCTTCCTGCTGCACCTCCCCACCTGGGGCCCTGCCCCAGACTCCCTGCCTGCTCAGACACCTCAGTCTTCTCTGCCTTCCAACTCTGGGTACAGCCTCTTGTCTCTGAGCCCATGACCCATCCTGACTATATGTTTTAGGGTTTTCTGTTGTTATCCTCAGGATTCCCTGTAAAATTTATAGAGATGAGCTGGTTTAAAGATTTTTTTTTTTTTTTTTTTTTTTTTTTTGGTTTAAAGAAACATTAAAAGTGGTTCTCAGATGGCCAAGGTTCTGTAAAGGTGAAGTAAATGGTAAGTCTGGGAAACACTGGCTTGGTCTCAGATCAGGATATTAATTTCTCTTTCCCTCCGCTTCTCCCACAGCTCATTCTTTGATTTGCAGAGTCGTTGATGAGTGTTTTGAGCCCAGTCGCTCAGGTTTGATCCTTATGAGCTGTGACTTTAAGCTGGTTACTAACCTTCCTCCTGCTTTTCCTGTGTTGAACCGGGTAGTTACAGAGCCTTCCTTGCAGGGTTGTAAGAAGTTAAACAGGTTCTTAGAGAAAGACTCACAGGCCGCTACTGTTATTGTCAAACAGACCAACAGACCATGTCACTCCCTTCTCTAAAACACAAGCCAAACTGAGTTTCCTCTTGCTAACCGGAAAAGGTACAGGCGCCTTTGCATTTGTTTATAAAGTCATGCTTTCCTCCCAATTCATCTCTCGCTAGGCTCGCCCAAGCATCCTCAGCATCTTAACTGCTTCTTCCCAAATAGGTCGCTCCCGTCTCTGCCCCTGCACCTGCCCTCCGCTCCAAACACCATCTCCCCTCTGGGGCCCCTGGGGCTGAACTGACAGCCCAGAGGGAAGGTGACACAGGGAGCCTGAGCAGCTGCTCCGACAGATGTCCCCTGCTCTGGGTGAGACCTTCCACGTCTGCCGTGCGATTATCATACTGTTTAGACTGCACTTGGTCTCCCGTCCTGGCGCTGGGCTTCTCAAGAGAAAGAACCTGTTTCTCTTTGGAGCCTCAAAGAACGGATGCATTTGTTCATGCACAGAGACAGTTTGACCCGGAGGGGAGGTTTAGCTCTAGACAAGGTTATAGGGAAACAGGACAGATATTTCCTCCTCTCTTTACACTCAGAGGGCAAATTCCCCATTTAGAAGGAGCAATGTAGCAAATTGCTAAATTACATGAAAATGTCATTTGCTCACATTTCAAATGGTTTAAAATATAAATTAGCATTCTCCTAAGAAGCTTTAAAAAGCCACATTTTTTTCCCCCAGTGAAAACAATTAGAAAAGATCAGAATAGCTTTTATGGGGCAAGATGACAATTCCCCCAGTGGTTGAATTAGCTGTGTGGTCACCAACAAATTACTTTATTCTGGGCCTTTGTTTAAAAAGAGTTCCGATTACATGATCCAAAGATTTCTCTTAGTTTTAATATGCCAAAGTTAACATTAGTTTAATTCTTAGGCTCTTTAGAAATTACAAATTAAATAATCTACACCTAGAAGTGGGGACCCCTCATCACCCTTCACGCGCTAGTATAGTCTTGGAAAGCCGCCTGCTAAACTCACACTCTGGTGATAGGAGATGCTCGCAAGCGTGATGGCTTGCCCAGACCTCTTAAAAGCAGCAGGGGCATCCGGTAATGGCACATCCCCACCAAAACAAAGCTGTGTATTGAATTCCAAGGCCAGGGAGAAGACGCTTTGAATTGGGGTAAAGAAAGCTTTGCTCCAAAGCCACCCTTATTCCCTTGAGAACCGTCCTGTACCAACATTCAAGTTTTGAGGCAAAAATGCCTGGCAGTCCTGGATGCTAGGGCTCCACACTCACCTTCCAAGATTTTAGAACAGGTGGGTTGAGGTGGGCCAAGATGGCAAAGTAGAAAGACCCCGAGCTCACCTTCTCTCATGGGCATACCAAAATTACAACTATTTACAGAACACCTATGAAAAGTACAACTGCCTACAAAAAAAGATCTTCTCCAATTAAAGATATAAAGAAGGACTCACAGACGGGTAGGAGGGGTGGAGCTGCATATAATCAAATCACATACCCCCCAGGTGGGCAACATACAAATTAGAGAATTACAATTTCAGAGGCTCTCCCCGAGGAGCAAGGGGTCTGAGCCTCACACTGGGTTCCCCAACCCAGAGGTCCTGCACCTGGAATATGGACCTCCAGAATGTCTGGGCTTTGAAGGCCAGCATAGCTGGCTCTCAGGAGTCTCAAATTCAGTCCTAAATAGAGCCCCATTCTTAAAGGGCTCACACAAAATCTCATATTCCAGAACCTAGGGTGGAAGCAATAATCTGAACGAAGTCTGGGTTGGACGTTCCTGCCAGTCCCGAGAGTCTCCTGGAGAGGCAGGGGGATGCGGGAGCCTGCCCTGGGGACTCAGGCATTGGCGGCAGCACGTGGGGAGCTTGTTCTACCACGTGGGCACTGGTGTCGGCCAGCACCATGTTGGAATCCACCCTCTAGCTTATTTGGAGGCGGCCGTGGCAACCCACTCGTGTTTGTGCCTGGGGAATCCCATGGACGGAGGAGCCTGGCGGGCTACAGTCCAAAAGTCTCAAAAGTCAGAAACGACTGAGCGACTTTATCTATCTGTCTCTAGCTTATTAGCCTCGGGACGCAGCTCTGCCCCTGCCCACAAGCCTGTAGGCACCAATACTGGGGCACTTCAGCCAAACAGCCAGCGGGGCAGGGACACAGCCCCACTGACCTGCAGACTGTCGTCTAGTCGCTGAGTCCTGTCCGACGCTTTGCGAGCCCATGGACTGTAGCCCACCAGGCTCCACTGTCCAGGGGATTCTCTGGCAAGAATACTGGAGTGGGTAGCCATGCCCTCCTCAGGGGACCTTAGACAGGCTGCCTAAAGATCCCCCTGAGCCCACAGCTGCCCTGGGGCCCAGTGCTGCACCCCCAGTGGGCCCAGTCCTGGCCCCAGCGCACAGCAGGGGACCGGAGCCCCAGTCCTTCAGCCAGAGGACACGGGACTGAGCCCCCTCCACCAGCCGGGGCCACGCCCCCACCCCCGGGCTTCCGCTCGGGCCTCAGGGCTGGCCTCACGGGCTCACCAAAGGACAGCCACTGTGCGAGCTCTTTGAGCCCCACGGACCGACACACGGATGGCCTGACACCAGCCTCTGCACCCAGCCCCGGAACAGACCAGCATCTCACATCTGTCAAAATGGCCATCTTCCCAAAGACCACAGACGACACGTGCTGGCAAGAATGTGGAGAAAAGGGATCCTTGAACACCTGGCAGGAGTGGGAATTGGCACAGTCACCGCGGAGAACAGTACGGAGGTTCTCGAGGACAAAAAACAGAACCAGCACAGGACACAGCAGCTCCAGTGTGGACGGTATACCCAAAGAAAGGAGTCACGCAGTGAAAGATACATGTACGCCAACGTTCATAGGATTATTTACAACAGCTGAGACGCGGAAGCAACGAAGAGTCCATCAACAGATGCGTGGATAAAGCAGATGTGTTGTGAGTATATATATGTAATATGTATTGGTGTGTGTGTGTGTGTGTGTGTGTGATGGAATACTGCTGCTGCTGCTGCTAAGTCGCTAAGTCGTGTCCGACTGTGCAACTCCATAGACAGCAGGCTCCCCCATCCCTGGGATTCTCCAGGCAAGAACACTGGAGTGGGTTGCCATTTCCTTCTCCAATGTAGGAAAGTGAAAAGTGAAAGTGAAGTCGCTCAGTCGTGTCCGACTCTTAGCGACCCCATGGACTGCAGCCCACCAGGCTCCTCCATCCATGGGATTTTCCAGGCAAGAGTACTGGAGTGGGGTGCCATTGCCTTCTCTGGATGGAATACTACTCTGTCATAAAAAAGAATGAAAATTTTCCATCTCCATCAACATAGACTTGAAGGGTTTTATGCTTAGTGAAATAAATCAGAGAAATCCCATACTGTGTATCACTTACATTTGGAATCTAAAAAATACAACACACTAGGGAATATAACAAAAAAGAAACATATATAAAAAGCTAGTGCTTACCAGCCAGGAGAGGGATGGGGGAGGGTTACGCAGGTGCAGGGGGCTAAGAGGCACAAAGTGCTGGGTGTAAAATAGATGAGCAACAAGCGTTTATTATACAGCACAGGGAACACAGCCAGTGTTTCCTAGTAACTATAACTGGAGTGTAACCTTTAAAAATTGGGAATCACTGTGTTATACACCTGAAACATATATACTGTAAGTCAAGTATACCTCAATTAAAAAAAATGAAAACAATTTTTTAAAAGGTGAGTTGACCGCTGTTTTTCCTGTGAAGAATATTATTTTATAAGTTTTCTGTTGCTGCTGTAACAAGTTCCACCAACGCAATGGCTTAAAATAAAACCTCCCAACTTACAGTTCTGGAAGCAGAAGTCATAAAGCCAAGGTGTTGCTAGGGCTGCATTCTTCTTGGAGGCTCTGGGGAGAATGTGTTTTTCGCCTTTTCCAGTTTTCAGCGGCTGCCTGCATCTCTTCACCTGTGGCCCGTGCCTCCATCGTCAAGGCCAGCAGCGTGGCATCTTCAAATCTCTCACCTCTGCTTCTCTCATCACGCCTCTGCTCACTGTGACCCCCCCACCTCCCTCTGAGAAAGACCCTGTGGTTCCTCTGGGCCCACCTGGATAATCCTGGACAATCTCATCTCAAAAACCTTGATTTAATGGCATTTGCAGAGCCCCTTTTGCCATGTAAAACATCCATAACTTCAGGGGACATCTCTGGGGGCCCGTCAGTCGACCACGATTGTAAATATCATTAACCTGATAAAAATGGTCTAAATAAAGACACAGTCAACCTATTGACTGTAGCTTGGCTATGTCATGAATCCCAAGTTGCGGTCTATACTGAACATTTATGACTTTTTCATACTGTTTCTGATTCAGAATTTTTAGACATGGGATATGCTTCAAGAATCTGGATTTCAACACATTTCCAATGTTGCTGTTGCTGATCCAAAAATAAGCCCATTAATAAATGAAGTGGACATTCAACCAATGATACATTGCACTACCTTGTCAATCCTAATGGAAATTAACCCTGAATATTCATTGGAAGGACCGATGCTGAAGCTGAAACTCCAATGCTTTAGTCATCTGCTGCGAAGAACTGACTCACTGAAAAAGACCCTGATGCTGGGAAAGACCGAAGGCAGGAGGAGAAGGGGACGACAGAGGATGAGATGGCTGGATGGCATCACCGACTCGATGGACACGAGTTTGAGTGAACTCCGGGAGTTGGTGATGGACAGGGAGCCTGGCGTGCTGCGATTCATGGGGTCGCAAAGAGTCAGACACGACTGAGCGACTGAATAACAAAATAAGTGAAGTGGACACTCAACTAACAACAAGTTGCACTACAGGGATGATTGTGTGAGGAGCTCTGCCAACCTGCAGGGAAGTGCATAAATATTTATTCTTCAAATACATTAATTGTTCCACAAATGTCCTGATTAACAAAGTTGGCTGTTTTGACAAGATGCATTCTAACTCGTAAGTGATTGATGATGGTGGAAATGTGTGATGCCTGTAAACGACTAAAAGAAACATCTATTGTCTGGAACATAATTTAAAATAACCCATTGGAGAAATGGGACTAATTACATACCTTTGCAATAAGAACTAAAATGAAAAAAAAAATAGACAAAACAGCTGTAATTGTACTATTCAGACACAAATAATATCTTGCTACAATATTTATTTTATGGCAAAAAATAGACTATAATATATTCACTTCACATATATTACATTCATTCAAACTCTTTTGCCTATTAAATGTACACACTTTTACAAACCAATGGCAGCTCAGATTTAAGCTCTTCTGATTATACATTATATATTGTTTTTACATTGTTGATCATCAGACAGTAGCACATAAAATTGCTTTTTAAACTAGAAAATACTAGACAACTACATATACAATATTTTGAAAAGGCAGAATTCCCAATGCATTGCTTGAATTATAGGGAACTTTCTGAGAAAATGTATTTCATAAAAATTGTCTCTAAATATTTAAGTTTCTGCGGACATTTGAGTCATATTAACAGCAGCTGGAATTTTTAAATACATTATTAACCAGATATTCATTTTTAAACTATGCTTTGCTTAATTTGCTATGGGTGGGGTTTGGACTGCTTCAGTTTTTAACAAAGAAATATACAACAACATCCTGTCTCGCTGCAGTGCGGTCTTCATCTGAACCAAGTAGCGCTGTTGGAACTCGGAATCCCCCTCAAGCACAGCCGAGGGAGACACTGAGGTGGCTTCATAGGAAAACGTTTAACGTCCGCGTGATAAAAGCTGTTTTATATTTTAATGTAAAAAATTACTTGAGAATACAGTAAAAAGCAAAAAATATATTCTAAAGGCCCAGTGCCAACCTTCGGAGTAAGGTTTAACTGTTCAAGTTTTTTAAGGCTTAAAAGTTTAAAAAATATTTTTATTTTCTCCCCTCATTTTCAATGTGTTGTTTAGAAATTGAATACACTGATAACTGTGTAATAGCTCAATTCTACAATAAGAAATTAAGCTGCTTACTTTTAATATAGAATTGAAAAAAAATCTAATATGGAGAGCCTAAACGCACACTAACAGAAAAATCTTCAAAAACGTTAAGAATCATCCCTGTACAACAACTACTTCAACTTCTCTATTGAGCCACAAAACCAAACTATGCAAATAAAACCCACCAAAGCACTAATCTAGAAGTTTTACAAGTTATAGCATTTTTTTCCTTTTTTTTTCTTTCACCTTTTTGTTTTGTGGGCTTAAGATTTTGGTTTCTTTTTAATCTCGTTTTTATTAAGCCTGTTCTGAAAATGTTCGTCACCTGTCGAGAACATTTACTTTTCTTCAGGCTCTTTGTTAGGCTGACAGCACAGTGGGCGCGTGTCCAGTGGTGCCCGATTCTCGCGACCACACGGACGGCAGCCCGCCAGGCTCCTCTGTCCATGGGACTCTCCAGGCAAGAATCCTGGAGTGGGCTGCCATTGCCTTCTCCAGGGGATCCTTCCAACCCAGGGATGGAACCTGCTCTTTTTTGCATCTCCTGCATTGACAGATGGATTCCTTCCCAACTGCACAACCTGGGATTCCTAGACTGGGAAGACTGAACTTAGATTCCAGTCTGGTCCAGACTGAACCAGTATGGTAATTATTCCAGTAAAAGTACAAGACCATTAGATCCCTTCAGGACAGTTAACTCTAAGATTAAATCCCTTGTCAATAAATATTTCTCATTCAATGGTCCATTAATTTCAAGTGATTTCTAATAAATTTCTAGAAAAAGATGTTTGGAGACTCTCGTAGCATTTATGACAGAGCAGTTGGACCTGTGATATTTGCAACTCTTATGAAAGATGAGTGACCAAGCTTATCCTCCTCGCTTATTTGTTCAGTTCTCCTCAGCTGATAAAGGGGCGCATGGAGACGGAAGGCCATCGCCATTACATCAGTCTACCCCAAAAAGTAAGGGCCGACAGACACACGTCCGCGATAACCCAGATAATCCAACCGTCTGAACTTCCCTGGTTGGTAAAGACCTGCTCCTGAGAGTGAATACATCTTTTCTTCACTAAGCTTTCAGAGCTTGAATTTAAAATACACGTGAGCACTCAAAATGGTGGTGGTGACAACCGAAATGAAGGACTGGGCTTTATACAGTTTTAAAACCCCTACCAGTCAGTTTAAAATCGCAGATTCATTACCCTGGCGTCAGGAACAGCTATAGCCAGGGTGGGGGCACTATAGATTCACAGCCAAGACATCTTTGAGATTTTTAAACGGTCCTTTTATACGACACACCACAAAGTCATGTTTAATGGACGGAATCATGTTGAAAAGATCTACCTAATAAGTGATTTTTGAAAACCTTCCAACAGCACGTTAGCCACACGGTTAGATCTGTGTGCACGCTTGTGTGCTAAGTTGCTTCAGTCATTTCTGACTCTTTGCGACCCCACGGACTGTGGCCCACCAGGATCTCCGTTCATGGGATTCTCCAGGCAAGAACACTGGACTGGGTTGCCATGTCCTACTCCAGCGGACCTTCTCAAGCCAGGGATCGAACCTGCATCTCTTATGTCTACAGGTAGTTCAATTATTCCCTTCTTGTCACTCATTTGTATTTATTTGTGATATTAAATAGCATAATTTAAAATAAGTATATGGTTACTCATTGGAAAGGACCCTGATGCTGGGAAAGACTGAAGGTGGGAGCAGAAGGGGACGACAGAGGATGAGATGGTTGGATGGCATCACCGACTCGATGGACATGAGTTTGGTGGACTCCAGGAGTTGGTGGTGGACAGGGAGGCCTGGCGTGCTGCAGTCCATGGGGTCGCAGAGTCGGACACGACTGAGCAACTGAACAATAGCAACATACGCTTACTATCTCTTTCTGAACCCGGCAACATATTGGATGAAGTTCAGATTTACTCCAGTTTTTAGAAAATGAGTATTTTACATATTTCTAGAAATACGCCACCAGCCAGGCCCACCTCACACACGTGTGACCTAGAGACACTCCAGCTGTGGGGACACTCGCCATGGGACTCCAGTGTCCTCAGCTGGGGGCCGCGGACCTCCCGCCACCTCCCTGGCCCAGGCCCACGGTCCCCGCCTCCTCCAGGCCAGGACCACCCAAAGGCAGACACATGGCAGAAGCAGACAAGGCGGGGACGTGCTGCCAGCTCACCCGCCTCCACCCGGCGCCCTCATGGGGTTCTCGGCACCCCGCTCACCCACCCCGTCCCTGACCTTCACACGCCACTCGAGTTTCTCAAACGATGGGACACTCGTGACGTGGAACTCCCTGACAAAACACTCATCAATCTGACTTCAGCTGTGTGCTGAGGCCCAGGCCCCACTGCCGGGCAAACCAGAATTGGTCCTGTGCTCTGGCCAGCAGGGTGCAGCGGGGAGGAGGCTTGCCCTGTGCGAGTACTGACGACGAGGGTGTGACTACCTTTTCAGACCCCTGTGGTTTCAACAAACTTTGGGAGAACAAACCAGAGTTAGGGCCCACTTACAGTAATATTTCCCTTTGTAGACAATACTCTCAATACTTTCACATACATCGGAACTTTTAGAGCATTATTTTTATCTGGGAACTGCCTGTACTACGCCAGTTTAACCACCCAAGGACCCTTTCAATTATTTTCTAAAATCCTCTGTCCACACACCCCTAACACATGAAAACCTTAAACCACCAAACTTTCTGATTTTTTTAATTATAGATATTTAGGGTAAATTAAGCTCTTATTGCAGGACTTTGAAAAACTCATGTTCTTTCAAGAATTGTTTTCCCAAATTCCTAATGGACCTAGCCCTCTTTTTGAAGTGTCTGTCCCTCAGTTAAAAAAAAAAGGGTCCCCTCTAATTTAGACCATTTAAATACACTTTAAACTGGAAAGAGAGAGTTTAGCTTCTTCTACCTGAAATGCTGATAGAAAGCAAATTCCCTAAATGTCTATCCAAAAGAATTCCCTTTAAAAGTCTGATTTTTTAAATGATTTACAATAAACTGTCATTCTTTATATTTTAATAAGACCACTGGAGTGGGTTCGACCCTGGGTCTCTTGCATTGCAGGCAGATTCTTTACCATCTGAGCCACCAAGGAAGCCCAATATAAAGTTTTATATTACATGTAGTGAGAACATTTATATTTCCTTAATATTGTGAACATTAAGTTACTGACCCACTTGAAAGGACTATTGTCTTTTCCCGATGAAGCAGCAGAAAGGCTGCCCATGCCGCGCTGCCGTCAGCCCATCCTCACTCCTCCTCGGGGCTTCGGTCCTGGCCTTGGTCTTCCCGGGAGCTTCAGGGCAAGCACAGCTTCTGTCTCAATCCTGCCAACATGGTTCGAAGGCTACATTCTAGGGTTTTCTGAATGTTTCACAATGGATGTTCCAGAAGAAAATAAGTAAAGAAGATTGCAATTCCAAATGAGGTTCTAAAACGAACACTTTCCGTGTTCAAAACTATCCACCAGAGCATTTCATCTGAAGAGCCCACTGCTCAGGAGAGCTGATGCCAGAGAGGCAGCACTCGTCAGCGGAAGCACTGGCTTGTAAGCTACTGTGTGCAAAAATGCACGTTTTGGTAATTTTGATATGAAACTAAGAATATCAACCATCAAAAGACACTAAGATACTGAAGCACTGTGTAAGTCTGGCAGACAGAAAATCCTCAACTCAGACACGCTGAGCTGATGAAACCACAACATTCTCCAGTTTGACCTTGAAAATCATATTACTCCAAAAGTCCAGAAATGTGGATTTATTTTTATTCAGAAATACTTTCATATTCTCTGTTCATCAAAAGTTTAAAAATTCAAAAGGGACACATAAAAATTACATGGGTCTTAGAAGCTACGTCAAACATGCGAGTTTTAAGAGTGACATTTTATACAGTGTAATTTAGCCCTCATAATTTTCTTATAATCAAATTATAACAGGAACACAAACATACCATATATTACTCTTTAAAATTTTGTTTTACAATATGTTCTTGTCAATGGGACACTTCAAAATGTTTAAACCTGACAGAAAAGCATTAAAAAAAAAAAGTACCAATGGAAGAAAAAAGTGTCAGAAACACACCTGTCCTTTACCTGGTGTGAAGATGGGAACCACTGCAATAAAAAAACTCTGAATCCATTCTCCTGGGGAGCACGCTCTGAACATCCACACTTGGGTCTATTGTTCTTTAAAATCATTTCAGACTTAAAATCAATTCTTTGTTACCAAGTGAGAAAGAGGCCCACTTTCAATATTCACTTTCATTGATGCCGTCTGCATTTCCTCTTAAGCGGTTGGTTTCTGGGACAGAGTTAGGCAGGGACACGCTGTTTGAAGGAAACCCAGTCTCACAGCTAACCGCAGACTCGGTGGGACAACAGTGAGAACTGCTTTAGGAGTGAACCTGGCACCGGAGCCGCCCTCGGACACTGTTCACTGGGGGAAGTAACCCTGGGTTTCACGTGTGGGAAGCTTGATGTGTTGGAGAAGTGGCCTCCGGAAGAGAAGTCTCCTCAGCTAAACGTGCAGGCAGTCCTCCATCACCTCCTCGGCCCCGAGGGACGAGCCCTTCGCAAACCCCCTGCCCATGGGGAGGGGCCTAAAAGGGGTCTTGGGGGCTCGGAGGAGGGGGAGCCCGAGACGCCCGCAGGGGTGAAGCTAGAGGAATGAGGCGAGGAAACCCCAGGACATCCTGGACACCACGGTCATGTCCCATGGCCTCACAGGTCTGGGCTGTGGTTTGGGAAGAAGAGGTGAGACTATTAACAAACCCTTCCCTTCTTTCAGCCAAAAGAAAACAAAGCCTCTTCACAGCTTCTTTTAATAATATAAACCTGATTTGTTGTTTTTTTTTAAAGAAAGAGTTGTAGGTGGAAGAACTTCAAGGAAACAGAGGGAGCTATTACCCGCGACAGGCCCTGAGTCTCCCGGGGGGTACCTACGGTGGGGGGGGGTCACCCACTCTTCCCGAGCCCCGCTCCGCCCGGCGGCTCAGTGTGAGTGCAGCTGACACTGCGTGCTTTGTAAAGACCAAGGCAACTTGCATTTACCATCCTGCGCTTCCTCTGCATGTGATCTCCTCCTAGTCATCCTCGGTACTCTTACCCCTGATCCCTTCCAAAACACTTTCAATATGTCTGCTCTTATGTACTGTTTCACCTATAAAGCAACATATATATTAAAAACAGATTTGTTTGCAACCAAAAAAATTGCTTAAAACCATCTTATGCAACTGTTTTCACTTCATTTTCAACCAAAAAAAAAAAAAAAAAATCAAACACATTTGGGTTTATGAATAATACTGAAAAAAAACAGTGAATCTGATTATTCTCATACATGTATTAAAAAAATGTGCCTTTATTCCCCATGTTAACTCTCAGTAACTGACTCATTTCCGTACCTTAATAAGTTGAACTCTTGCTTGGAAAATATAGAAGGTACAAATATATAGAACTTTTAGGATTAAAAAATTTTCTGAATATAAAAATGCTTTCTATGTTTCAAAAATAACACTTTTGGATTCTTGTTGTAGTTTTGGGTTTGGTAACTTACTTAACTGTTAAGTACCCAAGGGTTTTTTAAAAAAAAATAACATGGTTTTAAATACAAAGTTATCCAAGAACCACTCACATCTGTGGATCAGCCCCATGAAAAGTTTAGTTTCTCAGCAAGAAAACCCCAAATATTCTCGTCATAAAATAAAATTCCATTATCAAAAACTAGCTTAAGATAGAAAACTATACGCCTTAGTGATTGCCAGAATTGCCCAGCACAGCTTCAGTAAAACAGAGAGAACTGATCGAGAAAATACAATCTCCACATGTGTGCAAGTGCTGCAAGTCAGACAGGGGCGCCGGGAGCCGCGGCCTTGCCCTGGGGCTCCGTCCTTCCCGGCGCGGCCCCTCCACCTCGGCCCGGCCCTGCTCCTCCTGCGGCTCATCGGACGCGGCGCCCCGCGCTCCTCCCGCCACCTACGCCCGACGCGGCGCCCGCGAAAGCGAAAGCGAGAGTAGGCCAGCACGTCTCCGTCCTTTCCGAGCTGTGAACGCCTCCGTGACCGTCCCGGCGAGCGCGGGGCCTAGATGAGCCGGGAGCTCCTGAGGAACTGGATGAGCACGCGGTACACGAACGTGTACTGGCACAGCGTCTGCACCATCAGCATCCGCTGCCGCCGCAGCATGTCCAGCACCCGCGGGACGTCCAGCGCCTGGCGAGGGAAGTGGGGTGAGGGCACGGCTCCCCAAGACCCCGGGGCGGGGAGGGGGAGGGGAGGTCCTGGGGGAACCTTGCTGCAGGCAGGCAGCCTCTTGGCTACTCGGAGTCTCCCGCGGAGAAGCCCAGGACGTTTGTGCAGAAAGCCCTGGCAGGCCACGGGGGGCAGGGGTACCTCTCTGCCCGGCCCTGCGCCCGGCCCCCCTCTCCCCGCGCCCACAGAGGAGCAAGCACCTCGTTGTGCTCCAGGCAGGCGATCATGATCTCCGACAGAATGACGACGCCTGTCCGTCCCACGCCGGCACTGCAGTGGACCAGCAACGGGGGGTTGGGGCTTTTGGGTTCACTCGTGCTGTTTGTATGGCGTCGAACAGACTGGATCTCTTCGAGGTATGCTGTGAAACACGGATGACACAGACAGACACAAGGCACTGAGGCCGATCAGGCCGACTTAGAAGGCGGCCCCAGGCGCAGGGCACCGGGAACCGGTGAACCAGCCCAGCTACTGGCCGACAGTGCGGTCTCGGCGAGCCCCCACCTCTACCTGCGCTCCCGTTTATTCTCACCCGCAAAATGCAAAACTCTTCAGGGACCAGGAACTGCCTGCTGCTGACCAACCAAGTTATACTGTAAAACCTCTGCACTAAGCTTTCCCCTGAACGCTTGCAATTTTCAGTTTAAAATAAGCCCAGCCTCGCATGCAACAATACAGAGGCAGGAAAGGAGAGGCTCTGTAGGTCTGCCTCTGTGGCGGCCTTCGCGGCGCTGGGAGTGCAGACGCTTACACAGAAAGCCCTTGAGGTCCTCGGGACAGCCGTGCTCGGGCCAGTCGGTGTACTGCAGGTGCCAGATGGTCCGCTCCTGCCCGCTCAGCAGGTGCTTCATCTTCAGGCCCGTGGTGGCGTAGCAGCCGGAGTCCGTGCGGAAGCGGGTGGTGATCTTGAACCGCCCGTAGGTGACGGTGTTGTGCCTCGAGCCGAGGCGTGGCCAGTACCTGAAGCTCTTTTCCCTTCCGCCCTCCTGTCAGAGACAGAGCGCTCAGAACCGCGGCCCTGACCGGCCGAGAACGCCCCTTCACGGGGATCCGTCTCAGAAACGCGGCCCGAACCGGCCGAGGACGCCCCTTCACGGGGAGCCGTCTCGAGACTCCGACCTGCGCCCCCGCCCCCTTCTCTGAAGTCACGACCCACAGCGTGACCGTCACTGTCCGTCTGAGGCCGCGAGAAGGTCAAGGAAGAGAAGTGAGTCCTCACCTCCTCCGCCGTCACCATGGCTATAATCGCAATTCCCTGTTCCCACACCATCTGCCAAAAGTCTGGGCAGGTATTTTGCAGTGGTCCCTGAGTGGCAATATAGTCCCATTCAATTCCACTGACAGAGACCTGAAATTAGGGATTTAAAAAATGAGTATGTGTGTGTATAACACATGCATATACATTTGTTCATGGTAATACTTAAAAAGTGAACTGAACTATTTAGATAAAGACTTTCATCTTATTCTTTTTCCTTATTAGTGTAATTTCCATCACTGACACTTTTATAAGCACAAGCATTATGAGTTTATATAACATCTATATGTGACCTGGGACAATTTCCTTAATCTCTCCAAATCTCAGTTCTCATCTGCACAATAAAAATACTCCCTGCCCTCATGTTGCTGGGATTACTCAAGTCAGTATATTCAATGCCCTGCACATGACAGGGTCTCAATAAGTGGCTGTTATTCCTGCTGTTAGGTGCTGGTTCTTATGAAAATAACACCAGCATCATCACACCCCAAAGTTCAATCACAACCTTCCCTCATGAAGCACGATACATACTAGGATCAAGTACAAGCAGTTAAGTCAAAAACCTAAGTCACGTGTCAAACTTCTGGGGGCGGGGAATCTCTTCCTACAGAAGGAGTTCACCTCTGAACTTCTGAGTCAGGATCACTCCATATAATGATACTAAATTTCCACTTAAGATTGAAAACCTTCTGGAAAACATTCTAATAATTATGAGAGCTGTAGTCAGGAAATGGGGTTAGATCTCGGCTCCCCCACTACTGAGTGATGGCCGTAACTGCTTCCCGAGTGCCCTGGGTAAACCCTGGGACTAAGACCGCAGCCTGAGTCATGCCACCACGTCCCACCGGCCCCACAGCAAACAAGGACCAGGGGGAGGGCTGGGGGCAGGAGGGGCGACACACTTCCTGACTCGGAGGTCAGGACAGCGGCCCACACCGCGCGATACGGGGCGATCTGAGAATTCCTCCTGCTGTTGCTGAAGATCTCGAAATACCACCACAGAGCCTCAGCATTCAACTCTCACCCATCCAGTCACGGGAGACAGGATACGCTATTCCAAAGAAATGCTCTGTTTTTAAACACGTCACCTCAGTCACATCCGACTCTGCACAACCCCATGGACTGCAGCCCTCCAGGCTCCTCGTCCATGGGATTCCCCAGGCAAGGATACTGGAGTGGGGGGCCGTGCCCACCTCCAGGGGATCTTTTCAACCCAGGGATGGAACCCAGGCCTCTTATGGCCCCTGCATTGGCGGGTGGGTTCTTTACCACTAGCGCTGCTCAGAGCTATGTGGCCGCCTGCAGGGAAGGGGTTTGCGGGAGAATGGGTGCCTGTGTATGTCTGACTGAGTCCCCTCACTGTGCCCCTGAAACTATCCCAGCGTGGTTAATCGGCTACACCTCAATACAAAATAAAAAGGTTTTTAGAAATAAAAAGCTTATGCACAGATTCCCAAAGACTGTCAAGGGCAGACTGCTGGGTCTCCGGGAAGTCTCACTTGCGAAATGGCTCTCATCCAACGTCACCTGCAAACTGAATAAAACGTGGGAAAGAAGAGAGAGAACACCTGATCGTGGACACCTTCTCATTCACTCACTAGAAGGAAACATCTTCTTTCCAGAGTAAGGAACTGACTGCGCAGCCAGTGTGAACAGAGGCTGCGGAGACGGAGAAGGCAGAGCCTCTGGCTTTTCTCACCATCCTCGTATGGACCATCCCTTTTTCTACTTTACTGGGCATAACGCTACTTCAGGTAAATGGCATTACCCTGTTTCGGGGCCAGGGTTGCGGGGTGGGGAGTGGCACCGCTTGCCCACAGAACAAAACAGTGTTTAAAAAGGAGAGAGTGGGCAAGGAGCGCAGACAGCTCCAGTGTGAGGGACGGCATTGGTGACACCATCCGACACACACGTGTGTCACATCAAAATGCACGGAGGTGCATGACAAGGAAAAAGGAGCCATTCAGCTGCTCCTGAGAGAACCTGTGAGCTAGAGAGAGGGCTTCAGATTCAGAAGCACCAAGTGCTCCAGGCAGACAAATGAGCGGCCCCGAAGTCCTGGGGACAATGCTGGGGGCAGAGGGACCACACACCGTCCCCCCAGGGGTACGGATTTCCCAGCCTGCAAAACAGTGTCAAAATGGTTCAAAACAAGGGTGTTTTTTGAAAACAAGTCTCGCCACTCTTGTGTTAATGATTTAACTGAGGACTCTGCCCCACCATCCTAACACTCCCCTCACCTTGATGTGGGAGGCGTTGATATAGCCAGTGTTGTTCTCCTTGGTCGGGACCAGCTCCACCCTGGCGTCATCGTAGGGAAGCACGTCCTGGAACCGATTTCTTTCTGCGTTTTCAGGGAGGCGTGCTGTTGAGCACTCGCCATCAACTAGCCGTTTTTTAAGAATTCTTTCATATTCTGTGAATACCATTCCCTGTTCTAACCGCTGTTCCAGAATTTTACACTGGAAAACACAGAGTGAGAAATAATATGACTGCAGTCCCACGCCACGCACAGCTGCATCTTGACTGCACGTCTGAAAACTCGCTTTCTGCCTCAAGTCTAGTGTTACCCAATACTGAAAATTCTAGATGAAACCAAAGTTAAATTTAACACGTCATTACATCGAAAGGACAAATGAAATAATCTTCTTGGTGAGAAATAGAATGCAAAGTTCTGTTTAAACTTGTTCTAGAATAATTCACTGAATTCGTTTTCTCTAAATCTATAGTCAATTACTTGACCCCCTTAGAAAGTTTGGGACTGACTTGTATACACTGCTATAATTAAAATGGATAATCGACAAGGACCTGCTGCATAGCACGGGGAACTCTGCTCAATACCAGCTGGCAGCCTGGATGGGAGAGGGGTTTGGGGAAGAATGGATACATGTACGTGGATGGCTGAGTCCCTTTGCTGTCCACCTGAAAAGATCACAACATTGTTAACTGGCTATACTTTAATATAAAAAATTTTTTTTAAATTACCTGACCCCCTAAGAACAGAAAGTTCTCCTGGAGAACAGTAAATCCTAGAGTAGGATAATTAATTCCAACTTCTATGAACAAGTGCTTCCACTCTGTAATATGATATATAAAACACTGAAAATAATCCATGTTGGAAATTATCTCCAGGATCCAGGTGTAAGCAAAGTAATTTTTGCTTAGCATAATTCATGCCTGCCTAATTTTGACAGAATAGAACCTCACAGCAAATACGTCTCAGTCACAAAGAAAGTTTTGAAAAACTCAGTAGTTGTTCACTGTTAAAAGTTTTTGATGTCAGGACAGCAGTCATGTTCTTTCCTACGAGTACTCACATGCAACTGCTGATTTCCTCTCACTTTACGGCCACAAGAAGGTAAAGAATGACAGCCAGAAGCCAACAGACAAAAATCAACAGTTAGCCTGAAATTATCTATTGAGGCATTAGCTATAAGCTTGCCCCAGTTTTGCAGTCCAGATTACAAAGTTGTTAACACTGCTTTATGATTATCAAATGGCTTAGAAAATCCAGCAGATCCTCAGGAAGGCAGCTCTGCAGCCTCGGCCGTCCCTGAGAAGGTGGGCGGCCTGGGGTCCCGTACGTACCCGCTCGTCGTTAGTGGCTCTGGCCGGCACGTCCTTCTCCTCATCGGGCAGCGGCAGTCGAGACAGGGAGAGTCCATTTAGAGCAGCCAATTTGAGAGGACCGATTTTTTTTGCATCTCCTCGGCTCTTTTTCATTCCCTACAAAAATAGTTATAGGCTTATATATCAAACATACATGCATACAATCCCTCTGAGAAGAGATTTCAGTGGACTGAAAACTAAACAAACAGAGGGAGGGAGGTTCTCCTAAATCAACAACCACAGGAGAGATGACGCTCCTACACACACACACACACAGTTTCACAAATATGAGGAGGAAGACATTCCATTCAAGGCCAAAGCCCTGATAAGTCTTCCAGATAGAAGGTTTTGAAATGCAGCTGGTTTCAGGGCTCTGTTGTAATGGAAGGTGAGGTTCCGAGCAGACAGCATTCCTTCACAGGACTCACTGGACTCCTGAATGTCAAACTGTGACACGCGTGAAAATCAGCTGTAGTCCATGATAAGGGTTTAAATGTAGTGGCCTGACTGTAGTGAGCTTTCATACATTAAACAAACTAACAAAAACAGTTTCAGTGTTTTCTGTGGTGGCTCTGTTGTCTTCTACATTGTGCGGCAGACTTGTGTGACGGGGGTTAGACTACCACACTTCTGGTAAACGCCGCATTTTCCAAGTGAAGAAAACAGCAGGGCTGAAATCTCCATCATTACACCGGGAGAGGGTATGAGAGAGGGCACCCGCGGAATTCTGTCTGCTGAAAACTGGTGTTTCTTCAAGCCAGCAATTTTGCTCTCGAAGGCAAACAAGCGCAAGAATGCCAAGTCCTCTTTAACAGCCTACACCTCCTGGGAAGCCAGGGGATATATTCATAATGACAGCAGCCCTACTCTGACCGCAACGGTTTCCTCAGTTCTGTCTCATAAATGAGATCGCCTTCGCCCCAGCTCTGTCAGCCTTGGAGGGAGACCACGGGGGAGGCACACAGAGCACAAGGCTCCTGCCTGGGTGACGACGCCAGGGTTCTCGGCTGTGCAGGAGACGGTGAGCGGCTGACAGTGGGCTGTGGGGGGCGTGGGGGCCGTTCCGACGGGTGGCGTCTGCCAGGTTCCAGGGGCCAATTCTCCCACCACGGCTAACGTCAATCTGCCTCACAAGAGCCTGAAAATGGAAAACTCAGCTCCCAACAGCCAGGAGAAGTGGCCCCAGCGCTTCTCGGCCTGAAGGACTGAAATGTCCCAGCACCATGCGCTGGGTGATTGGTAAGGCCAGCTCTAAAGCCAGTATTTGAAGAAAGGGGCTCACAGTCAAAGCTCACCCCAAACACCCCTCACTTAGCCTCAGAGGACGTGCTTTTAAAGGTACTGGCCGAATGGTGGTTTCTCATGTGAGAACCACCACACGAGACTGAGGGTGAGACAGAAACTCTTCCTGTAAACACACAAGCATTCAAACCAGTCCACCTCTGCCAGATAGCAATCAAGTCCATGCAGGTGGAGATGGGTGGAGAACTCCGGAATGTTCCTGCTTATCTGCAATTCATTCCACTGTTTTTAGTACTAAACCCCCATAACCATAATTCACATTGTATGTTCATTCGCCTGTGGTCACCATTAAAACAACCAAGGCAACGGGAGTTACTATGGGGGTGGTCAGAGGGGTAGCAAGGGGTTGGACTCCAGCTCTTGGGAAGTCAGTCAGTTAAAGTATGATGCAACCTCACAGTAATACGTTAAACTTGACCAAGCACTTTCTATGAGCCAGGACCTCACTTTTTTTCCTCCAACAACTCGCTCGGGTTGTCTCAGTTACAAATGAAAAACAAGAGTCAGAGAGATTAAGTTCTTGGTCCAAGGTCACACCAGCTAGCTGGCTCCTTGTATATGGTAAACAGGGTCAAAACAATAGAAACCCTGCATTCAAGTCAGTCGGGCTGCACGACAGAATTCAGAAAACACTTTCTGAGCCTAAGCTTCAGTGGGACCTGACGCCACACCACAGAAGACAGAGAAGGGGTGCCCGTCCCGGGTCTCGGATGGAGGAGCCGAGGGGCTGGGTGTGAAGGGCCTGGCCCCCTGGGAGAGAACCAGTGAACGGCAAGGTCCGGACTCACGGCCGAGTCTTCCACTCTTAGGTCCTGTACCTGTTCCCAGGCCACCGCTGCCATTCCCGTTCTTCAAGTAAGAACATTCCTTATTTGAAAAGACCGGGGCGGAGGGTGGGGGGGAGGCTTCCCTGGTGGTTCAGTGGTTGGGAGTCTGTTGGCCGATGCAGGGGACGCAGGTTCGATCCCTGGTCTGGGAGGATTCCACCTGCTGCAGGACAACTACGCGCACACGGGCCACAAACGAGGGGAGCAAAAGCATGACCCAGTCACACGGTCGATACCGGAGGCCTCCAAGCCAAGGAGGGGGGCATTTGGAGAACTTTTGGAGAACCCAAATCAAAGTCCTTAGATCCAACAGAACTCCCTGGGCCCGTTCAAAAACTACTGGGAAAACAGACTTGAATATTGGACTCCACTCATCTGGGGCCAGACTCAGGCCCCGCATTAAGAACTAGGCACAGGTCTTGATGTAATCAGCGAAGAGTGTCAACTACGAGAGGGCCGGACCAGCTGGCGAGGACTCAGGCCGAGTTACTTCATCCCGCAGACACATCCACACCCTGTCCCGCCCCGAATCACCAACGCTGGGCCATCCCCTCCGCTTCAGCCAACCTGAGACAATGGCCTTTACTGTTAGGCAGTTGAGTAAGGATGTATTCCCAGGAAAAATTAAAAATCAACTTAGAGGAGAATCCACCTGCCAAGGCAGGAAACATGGGGGGTTCAGCCCCTGGTCCGGGAAGATCCCACATGCCTCGAAACAACTAAGCCGCAGCGCCTGAGCCTGGGCCACAGCCACTGAAGCCTGCACACCCAGAGCCCGAGGAGCCCCTGCGGTGAGCAGCCTGCCCGCCACTACAGAGCGGCTCCTGCCAGCCGCCCCTGGAGAAAGTCCACACACAGCAACAGAGATCCCACGCAGCCAAAAGTGAAGTAACTGATTTTCCAAGACTTACAGTTCAAAACCATTCAGAGAAAACATATTTAAATCCACAGCACTAACTGTTAAGTCGTTCGAGTCTGTGTACACTCGTGTACTTCATAACCACTGTAGTACTGTGCTAATTTTCCTTCTGCTTGTGAAGATGTTTGTGACGTCTCAGAGGCTCTAATAATACACTAGGCCAGAACCACATGTGTGATGGGCCCTCAGGTCTGAGCATGCTGACTGGCAGAAATTGGAGGCAGAGGCCCCAGCTGCCAGGACACGGGGGGCACCTGGGAGACGGAGTGCAGAGGCTAATGCATCACTTTCACCTGGCAAGAGCCCCGGGCACGGGGAACGGAGGCCTGAGCAGAGCGGAGCCAGATGCCCCATCAGGCAGCCAGATGACCCAGAGTGGACACGCGGACACGAAAACGGCACCAATGCCTGGGCAACGCTGAGGGCCTCACAGTGAAAAGGTTTCAGTGAGAAGACAAAGAACAGCACGGCTGAGACAAGCAAGTGTTACTTAATATAAAAGTGTGTGTGTGTGTGTGTGTGTGTGTGTGTTAGTTGCTCAGCTGTGTCCAACTCTGCGACCCCGTGGACTGTAGCCCGCAAGGCTCCTCAGTCCATGGGATTCTCCAGGCAAGAATACTGGAGTGGGTTGCCATGTCCTTCTCCAGGAGATCTTCCCGACCCAGGGATCGAACCCAGGTCTGTGCACAATATTTTAAAATATACAATACAACCTCTATGCAGAACAGTGTAGAAGAGAGGAGAACCAGCTACAGAGATAAACACAGGTTTAAAATCCGGTCCCTCACTAGCTGTGTGACCTTGGGAAAGTTACTCAGCATTGCAGAATCCACTTTCTCATCTGTAGAGACAATAGGCCTGTTGTAAGCTGGACACAGTGAAGCAGCCTGCTCCACCCCCGGGAATGCTCTGGGAATGGCCTTCACCAGCTAGAGATGATGTTATGCTGTTTCCTAGTTTGCCTCAAGTGGATAACAAAGTGCTTAAACCAGCGTGCTTTATCACACCGAGTATGAAGGAGCTGCATTTTCTACCAGGGGCCTTCCTTGGGCTCTCAGCTCACTCAGTCTCTCTTTTAAAGACATCTGGGGTGCTCGGGTTTTTGGTCTGGGTGAAGCAGCCCAAAATCACCCTCCAGTCCCCAGAGGTCACAGCGCAGCAGTTTAAGCCACACCCACACAGATGGGACACACGGAGCCCACTAAGGACGCCTCAGGGGAGCTTCGCTGACCCCGCAGGAGGCCACGGAGCCACAGCAGCCCTGGGCCTGCGTCGCGCAGGCTGTTTTTACCGGTGGCTCACAAGGCAGTCTTGGCCCAAGTCGTGAAATCCTCACTCCTCTCCCCTGGCACCACCTTCTGGAGACGCCCATCCACTGCTCGTATCCTACTCCAGAGCCCCCTACGTTCACCTTTCCCTGGTCTAAGCCATTATCTCTAGCAATGTCACCAAGATTCTAGTCAATCCCCATCATTTCCATAGATAATCAAACTCAGAGAGTTCCAAAACAAAGCAAAAATAGGGTAAAATGTGTGTGTCTACTGGGCTACCCGGCTGTTTGAAAGGAGTTCAAAAGAAAAAGCTGAAAGAACTCGCGGAAGTCAAAGACAAGATGGACAAAGGGCAGACAGTGCAGAGAAGGGCAGGTTTGCAGGGGGCACCAAGCTGTGGGATGAGGCCCCTGCGCCCACCCCGCACGGCCCACGGCTCACCCCCAGAGGCGGAAGCCCTTCCACTGCATTCTTCTTAGCGGAGAGGAGATCGGACGCTGGCCTCTTCTGCAGGGAGTCCCTCCGGGCGCGGTACCTCCCCGACGTGGTAAGGTCCGACTCGGACGCTGATGGCGACAAGAGCCCGTCCCGCCGGGGCCGCGGGCCCTCCCCAGGCGCGGCGCCTGGGGCCTGGGGCTCCAGGATGTGCAGGGGCCCAGGGGCCAGGGGCGCGGCGCGGGGGACATCTGGGGGGCGGCCGCCCCGGGAGCCGAGTGGCGGCGCGGGCCCCTCCTCGGGGTCCTCGTCCTCATCCTCATCGCTGCTGTGGATCAGCACGGTGGCGTCCGACAAGGACTTCCCGTGCCCGCCTCGCAGGCTGCCCCGCGGCCCGGCGGCGCCGTCTTCTGCCCGCGGCGCCCGCTCCCCCGCCGCCAGGGCCGGTGCGGCCCTCTCCTGCAGCCGCAGGCCCTCGAGGCCGTGCGCCAGGCCAGCTAGCTCGACGCTGTTGCGCTTCTGCAGCCGCGCACGCCGGGCAGCCGTCAGCGGCTCGCTCACCTCCTGCAGCGAGTGCGCCACCGGCGAGCTGTCCTCCTGGAAGGTCTGCACCGAGTGGTGCACGCGGCGCGTGATGAGGTCAGGGTTGCTGCTGCTGATGGGCGGCTGGCGGGACAGGTCCGGGGTGCTGTTGGCCGGCCGCGGGTGCGGGTAGGGGGGCGGTGGGCGGTACACCTGCGTCCTCAGGATGCTGGGTGCCGGGCAGTCACGCGCCTGCAGCTGCGCGTTGGTCAGCTCGGGCACGCTCACGGCACCCAACCCCGGGCGCCGCCCCGCCACTGAGGCATAGGGGTAGGGGGCCGGGCTGTGGAAGCTGTGGCTAAGGCTGAAGGCGCCGGGGGCCATGGGCGGAGAGCCCGGGCGCGCGTGCTCGCGGATCTCGGGCTGGCTGTACACCAGGCTGAGGTTCCGCAGAGAGCGGCTCTGCCGCTCGGCCGGCGCCAGGCCGCGCTGCAGCTGCTTCATGACCGTCTCGTAGTCGGGGGTCGGGCGGTAGGACGGTGGGATCAGGGCGCTGTGCCGGTGCGAGGGCACGTAGTCGGGCCTCAGGACGTCGCTGCCCGTGATGCTGGGGTTAGAGGACCCGGGCGAGGGCTGCAGGTAGGGCTGCGGGCTATTCAAGGAGCTGGTGCTGTGCGCGCTGTACACGCTGCCGTTGCGGACGCGCCCGCCGAGCTCCACCTGCGCGCGATCCAGGCTGGTCTGAGAGTGACAGTAGAAGCCGTTCTGGTTGGTCACGAAGAGGTTATCTGGGGGGCGGGCGGGACAAGACAGCATGCATTTTATAATGAGATTTTTTTCTGAATGTACTGAATTGGACCAATTACTCAAGACAAACAGAGACGGCCTGAATGCTGATGACGTTTATGAAACTCCAGGATGAAGGGACCCGGCGGCTCTACTCACACCGCCGGACCCTGGACGCGCGGTTTCTGGGCCCCTCGCCTCCTCACCTCCAGAATGGGGTGGTTCTGCCTGCTCCAAGAGTGGGATTCAGGACCTCACACCCAGTAAAGAACAGCCAAATCTATGCTCAGCATTAAGAGTACAACTATACCACCACAAAACACTGTCCTCTTCTGAGAGTCAAGAGCATGTGTTTTACTAGAGACAAAGCTGGCTTTCCAGAAATCTGGGGAGCTAAGAGCAGAAATACCCCTAGGTGTGTGGCCCTGCTGATGCTGAGCAAGTTCAAGCACCGGCTGTCTGTAAACATTTCCTGAAATGAAACTCAAGGTGGACTGTGTAGATTCCTCCAGAATGAAGATAACAGGGCAAGGAGTTCAGCAGGATCTAAGCGTCACGAAGTCCTCGAGTGTCACCTGTAGCTGCACACCTCAGCAGGGGCGGGAAGCCAAGGAGACGCCCGCAAAGACAGCCGCCCCGCCCCCGGCGCCGCCCCGCCCCCGGTGCTGCCCCCGCCCCGGTGCCGCCCCGCCCCCGGTGCCGCCCCCGCAAAGACAGCCGCCCCGCCCCCGGTGCCGCCCCGCCCCCGGCGCCGCCCCGCCCCCGGCGCCGCCCCCGCCCCGGTGCCGCCCCCGCCCCCGGTGCCGCCCCCGCAAAGACAGCCGCCCCGCCCCCGGTGCCGCCCCTGCCCCCGGTGCCGCCCCTGCCCCCGGTGCTGCCCCTGCCCGAGTAAGACGGGTCACAGTGAGCGCCTCACGTGTCCACAGAGGCTGCGTGTGCACCTGCTTGGGCTGGAAGGAGGCCTGCTTCTTCAGTCCAGCCTGTAGTTCACCTGAAAAACTACCCAGGGTGACTTCTAACACGTCAATGGAAAGACCACCAGAGAATAGTTGCCACTGATAAAAACATTCTTTTTCTGACTCAAAAGCCTCATGATGGTTTTGTCCGAGGGAACAGCAGGCCAGCGTCTCACGCGTGGTTTCTATTCCGGCGGCACACACAGCCACGGAGACAAGGGCCTCAGAGGCAGCTCGTGCTCTCCCTGCGAATGCACCATGCTTCTCCCATCTCGAGAGCCCCCCGAGGTCTGCGTCTGTGGTGCCCCCTTTCCTCACAGCTGCCAACACTCGCTCAGCCTCACCCCCACCCATCTAGACCAGCATAATACCTGCTGGTCCTGCTCTGCGCACCCCCCAAACCATCCAATTACGAGTCTGATGTGTAGAAGACTCTGCTAAGAACTAACGGGGCAGTGGTGGGGGAGGGTGTAGGGAATGATTAGGATCCAAAGAAAAAGGGAAAGGTAAGCACAGAAATCACGGGAACCCAAGGAAGAAGTGTTGCAACTGAAGGAGGGAAGTGTGGCGAGTGAAGGAGCCCGGTGTCACAGGAGCTGGGGGAGGGAAGGAGCGCTTCCGGCTGGGGCTGAGCGATGGGGTCAGGGACACCTCCAGGACACACGGCACTCGGGGCCTGGAGAGCCGGCAGCTGCAGTTTCACCAGCAGTCGGGCCCCCTGGCTCTGACTGCTCTCGGGGTACCCTGCTCCCTGTGGAATCACAGTCAAGGGAATGTGAGCAGAGGATACAGAGGCAGTCCCCTGCCTCCTCCTCCGGCCAGCCTGGCCAACCTTCCAGATGGAAGGGGCTCTGGCCCAGAGCCCTCCTGCCAGGGCAGGGGGGCGGATAACCCAAGGAGGAGTGCGCTTTCCCACAGAAGCCATGGGAGTTTGAGTCTGTGCCCAAGCACAGCACAGCCCATCCGGCGGAAGCGGGTGGGCAAGGGGTAGGCAGGGAAAGGGCGCCGAGGGTGACAGAGCGGGGCGGGCAACCGGGAGACTTGGTAGACATGGAGTGGCTGGAGGAGCCTGTGGCTGGAGAGAGCTCAGAGTGGGCGCGGGAGGTGAGACCTGGAACAGGAGCACAGAGGGGCATCTCAAGAGGATGCTGAACACTAGACACGGACCATCGTCAGGGAAATGGGATGAGCCCGGCCACTGAGTGTCAGATGAACCGGGGAGGGTGGGAACTGAGGACGTCAGCGCCTGTGATGCAGCGACTCACGAGAGGTCTCAAAAAAAAAAAAAGACTGCATTGGCAGGAGCAGAGGGATAGGGAGGAGGAGAAACGGAACAGATGCTCCATGAAGTTAATCAGAGGCAAGAGGATTTGCAACTGTCTGGGTACTGAAGGCAAAAAAAAGAAAAGAAGCATCATAAACAGTTTGGAATCCCAGGAAGCAGGGGGTGACTTCACCGTAAAGGAGCACGGAGCCTGGCAAAGGGCCTTGTGGAGCGGAAGAGCTCAACTCCAGGATGCCACTGCGGCAAGCGGTGGCAGCGGACAATGTTCCGAGTGCTCCCGCTCAGCCCGCGGTCCTGCCGGCCCCCTGAACGGCCCCCAGGCCGTTGGACAGGGGGCACGTGGGGGCGGAGCTCAGGAACAAAGGTGGGCTGGGGAACGCAGACAGTCCTCCTCGCTGAGCCCCCAACTGCGGATGAGACGAGATCAACCGGATGCCTGTGGAGGGAGCGGGCCCTGGGCAGACCTCCGGGGCAGGGAGCACCGAGGGGGCAGGAGCCGGGAGCATCCAGCGCGAGGAAGAGGCTGGGACGCTGGGGTCCGATGGGAAGGAGGGCGCGTGGTTCCTGCGCGAGGGCAGCTTGGCGGAGCAGCACAGCCGGGAGGGGAAGGGGAACCAGTAAGCAGAAGGGGCACACAGGAGCGCTCTCAGAAATGGGGAGAAAACGAAAGAAGAGACAGTTCACACCGCAGTCTGGAGGGAGAGGAAGACATTAGGAGGCTCGCGGAGAGAGGAAAAGGGAGGACCGGAGAGGAAACACACTGAAGAGAAGAGAGATTTTTGGGGGTGGGGGGCGGGTGTCAAAGCCCCAGGAGGGCAGAGTGGAAGGAGGAGAAGCCAGTGAGGAAGGTAAAAGCAACCCCCCGAGGCGCACCCTCTGGGACTCTGCAGTCGAATCTGTCCCCCCCCCACCCTCCACCCCCGCCCGGAGAACCTCACCCAACACACAAGGCGCAGCGCCAACAACGCGCCACCGCCCCCCTCCTGGTCCCCTCACGCGCCCTCCAGTCCCCCGCGGGCCTGAGTCCAAGCACCCGCTTCGCCGTCTGTGCCGGGGCAGTCACTACCCCACCACAAAAGCAGGGGCAGCGGCCCCACCCGGGAGCTCGCCACTCCCCGCCTTTCGAAGTCACCCCTCTTTCCAGGAAGCCTTTCTCAGACTGCCCAGCTCACACTGGTCACAACACGCCTGCTCCCTTTGTACCTAAGTCATCTGTGTACTTGTGCTATCCTCCTCTATTAGGCTCTAAGCTTCTTAAGATGTGGAATTACCTCTCTGCATCCATCTCCCTGCCTTTACAGCAGAGCCTTGTGGACAGAGTAAAGTAATAATGCTTGTAAAATGAATGCTGGAGATATAGCTTCAGAGGCCCTGTCTTCACATAGCTCAATATGCCCATCATTTGAAAAATAAACATAAATAGAGGAAAATAATCCTTTACAACGGGAAGGTCTCAGGCAGGAAAAAACACAGAAGCAGCCTGGGACCTCCGGGGCCAGAAATCACAAAAGCACTCAGAGCCCATGGGGCACATGTTAACAGGACCTGGGAGCCAGTTTGAAGGAGTGCCCATGGGCCAAATTCAGGATCAGATCTGAGCATCAGAATCTGATACTACATGTTTGCTACCCACATCCCCCAAAAAACTGACTCTAATGAATCCAGGTTGGCTATCATCATGACAATAATTCTGTGAAGTTAAATTTTTAAGTTATTTGTGTAATAACTTCAGGCAAAAAACTATCCTGGCTTCAAGATCTCCAAGCCTTCATGATGTATTCAAATTATAGTAATTTTGTAAGGCATTTCAGAAATGGTGTACTTTACCTAGGGAAGAGGTGTACGGTTCTGTGTAATGTCCATTATAGTGCAGCTGGGGTGGGGCAGCCATCGCATAGGGTTGCGGCTTGGGCTAAGAATCGGAAAGTTGGAAACAGGGTTAAAACACATCGTCTATGGAACATGTGTAAACAGTTCTTTTCTGGCTTCTTTCTTTTCACTGAGAAACTTCTGAAGGAGCCTGACGTATTATATATGAAAAATAAATATCAACACCCTATAGCTCTTACCCTATCTATCCTTTGCAGGGTTTTCCAGAAAGGCAATGCTAAGCACTATGCTGTTATCAGGCAGCAGACAGCACAAGAAAGCAGGAACAGACACAGATTTCCTGAATTCTTATATAAACAATTGATTAGAAAAAACTTATATGTACTATATTTAATCTTATTAGCTGAACCATCTAGTATTTTAAATATCCACTAACTTCTGATTACTCTTGGCTAATAGTCAATATCTTTAGTATTAGGTTGGACCTAATATTTTAAAATATATAACACAATAAATGTTACATATATAAATATTAGGCTTAAGTTGTAGAAAATCACCATTTCTTTGGTCAAATGTCAGCATACTTTAACAGTTCAAACTAAAAACGAACACTACTAAAAGCGTATTTTATTAAGGAAAGCGACCGCACTAAAACAAAACAAGGCAATTGTAATTTTCCTTCTTTCTTACCAGAGACATCCTCGAAGAAGACCTCCTCCTAATTGGGTTCACTATGACGGTCTGAGTTTGCCTGTAAAAATAAGACATGTCTTTGAGAAACACATATACACGTGCTCATATGCACACAATCTTCCTAGACATGCTAATAAGAAAGTAAAGGATAAATCTTCCCAAGCGACAAACTCATCCAGTCATCAATCAGAGAAAAGGCAGGTGGTCCCCCGGCCGCACTCCAGGGTCTGAGCCTCGTGGAGCAGCCGTCGGTCGCCTGGCCGAGCCCAGGGCCAGGCAGGAGGAGCTGTCCCCGGTCCACACAGGCAGGCCCTCTGGAGCGACCAGCAGCAGAGTGGAGGGGGCGCCAGGCCAGAGGGCCACAGACTCAACCCCAGGGAAGAGATGGCGCAAACATGCTTCTCCTGCGGGCTGGGCTCAGCGCTGACCACCTCTGTTCTCAGCGCTCAGGACGGACGGCCAGCTGCCAGCCTCAGAGCCAGAAGCAACAGAGCGCCTTTGATGGAGAGCCTGTTAGCCGCGGACCACACACATGATCAAGAGACAAGCTGGGAACTTGGGAAACTTAGGAGTATGTGTGTTAGCTGCTCAGTTGTGTCCAACTCTTTGTGACGCCCTGGACCGTCGCCCACCAGGCTTCTCCATCAATGGGGTTCTCCAGGAAAGAATACTGGAGTGGGTTGCCATTCCCTTCTCCGTAAGACTATATATTTCCTCTAAGAAACTAAGGTAGGGAGAGCAAAAGAGTAGGAACGTCGGTTCAGTGGGCTGGTGGTAACTCCATTTACTTTCCTTTGCAAGAAACTTCTCTCTGGTTCTAAGTGTACTTTTAAAAAAGAAATGAAAAGGAGTCCTGGCTAACATTTATCAGATAATTTGAGATTTTAAGCTTTTCAGAGCAAGCTCCTTAAACATAGGTCACAAATAAGAAAAAGAAAATTCCTTTTGTCAGAATCTATCTTTTAAAGATAAAGGCAGACATTTTTGTTGTTGTCTTGCGTATGGTCAGTTTTATTGCAAATAAGATCTAGGAACCTATACACGTAGGATTCTTGGGTTTGATCATGATGCAATTTTGTCAAAGCTCTTTTTGAAAAACCTTTGAGCATCTATTCCTGGCCCATAAGCTTATGTGACATGTAATTACAGAGTACAAAAAATGTCATCCTTGGTTATAGTGTTCCTAAGGCCTACTAATTACTAGAAAATCCGTAATCACAAAATGAACATGAGTTCCATTTAATCAGTGAATTTACCATCTCAAGCCTCAAGTCTCGTCTCAAAAATTATTTTCAGCACTGTAACAACTAATTTCTTCTATTAAATCCCTAAATATTAGCTAATTTTTATAAGATTTTTGCTGCTAAGTCGCTTCAGTCGTGTCCGACTCTGTGCGACCCCACAGACGGCAGCCCACCAGGCTCCCCCATCCCTGGGATTCTCCAGGCAAGAACACTGGAGTGGGTTGCCATTGCCTTCTCCAGTGCATTAAAGTGAAAAGTGAAAGTGAAGTCGCTCAGTCGTGTCCGACTCCTAGCGACCCCATAGACTGCAGCCTACCAGGCTCCTCTGTCCATGGGATTTTCCAGGCAAGAGTGGGGTGCCATTGCCTTCTCCAAGATTTTTGAGGTAAAAGAAAATTACTCCTAATAGAACTATCAAGTAGCTGCAACTGCTTTTATGAGTTGACTTTTTTGATTAAACACTTTTAAAAATAACCTTTTATTATCATTGGAATAAATTAAGATTGTTGATGAAGAATAGATGTCTCTTTTCCAAAGGATGCTCCCATTCTGCCAGTAATTATTATGCAACAAAAATAAAATGGATGTCAATTCCATTAGATTGCAAAAATACCCACATCAGTTGGTAAAACATTAGTAAAGTCAGGAGGGTGTATCTGAGCCTTTTTTCCCTCTTATTTATTTTTAATTGAAAGGTAATTACAATATTGTGATGGCTTCCGCCATACATCAACATGGATCAGACACAGGTATACACACGTCCCCTCGCTCGAGCCGCCCTCCCCCTCCTGCCCCTCTAGTTGTCACAGAGCCCCGGTCTGAGTTCCTGAGTCACAGCGGATTCCCACCATCTATTGCACGTGTGTTAGTGCGTGTCACAGCGGATTCCCACCATCTATTGCACACGTGTCAGTGTGTGTCATAGTGGATTCCCACCATCTATTGTACGCGTGTTAGTGCGTGTCAGTTCTCTTTTAAAACGCTCCTTAACTGCACACTGCTGTTGCTTAGTTGCTGGGTCGTGTCTGACGCTTTGCCCCATGGACTGCAGCCCTCCAGGGACAGAGACCAAGCCCTTCTGCACCGGCAGGCTGGATTCTTTACCATCAGGCCACCAGGGATGCTCCTTAACTGCACGTTAATACATTCTTCAATTTAGCATCCAGGACTTGAAGACACTGCGTTCTGCAGCCTCGAGGTCTACTTTTCCTTTACTCTCCATCATCAGGGCTAGACTTAGGCCATCCTAGTTGGCCTCTGAAGTTTATATTTAGTCTAGAGACTCACTAAATTGACTAAACCTTAAAAGGACTACAAATTCAAAACACAGAGATGAGGAAAATGGACGTTGATAGGATCTTCCAACGAGGTGTCCAGAGTTGCCCAGCCGGACACAAAAACAAAGGCTGTTAAACACGAAGCCCAAGGATGTGAGCCTCGGAGCAGAGGCGGCACCCCACACGGGGGTCTATCCTGGCGCCTGCTGGCAGCCTCCAGGGCAGAGGCGGCACCCCACACGGGGGTCTATCCTGGCGCCTGCTGGCGGCCCCCAGGGTGGAGGCGGCACTGCAGAGGCCACCTCTGCTAAAAACAAACCAGTATGTCTTCCTGCTGCCCAGCTGACGTAGGCAGCCTCTCCATCGGGTCTACATATTCTAACCTCCTCTTTCTTCTTGCCAAAATCCTTGTCAAAGCAGTTTTCTAGGAGACCAGCTAAACTGAGTACACAAGAGAGAACAGTGAACAGTTGGTAGTGTTTGGGGGCAGTTACTATGCTGGTGGGTGCTTCTAAAAACAAGACAGCTAAAGATTTCTGGGGGACTGGAAATCACTGGAATGTGTATATTGGAGAAGACACAAGAAGAAAGGGTTGCTAGCCCAAGTAAAACAAATGACATTACTTATTAAAACAGTGCAAAAGGCTATACACGATTACCTTGGGGAATCCAAACACCAACCCTGAGAAGGAGGCTGGTGGGTATCTTTCCTTACAGATAAGGTAATGGATATTTAGATTAAGTAAATTGTTCCTGGTCACATGGCAAATAAGCAGAACTGACATCAGAACCGGGCGGGTCTGTCAGATTCCTGAGCACACGCTCCTAACAGCTGATTATCTGTCTGACGCCCCCTCCCCACCCCAACAGACACATGGGCTCCACCGAGGCAAAGGACACACCATAGTGCCACTGGTGCCTGGCACACAAGGAAGCTGCCAAATGTGTGCTGAACAAGTGAAGCAAACAGTGAGTGAGGACTGCAATGGATGCTTATGGCTAAGCACTTACAATCTGGGCTTCCCTGATGCTCAGCTGGTAAAGAATCCACTTGCAATGCAGGAGACCCCGGCTCAATCCCTGGGTCAGGAAGATCCAGTGGAGAAAGTAAAGGCTACCCACTCCAGTATTCTTGGGCTTCCCTTGTGGCTCAGCTGGTAAAGAATCCACCTGCAATGCAGGAGACCCCAGCTCAATCCCTGGGTCAGGAAGATCCACTGGAGAAGGGAATGGCTACCCACTCCAGTATTCTGGCCTGGAGAATTCCATGGGCTGTACAGACCATGGGGTCACAAAAAGTCGGACACGACTGAGCAACTTTCACTTGGGCTTCCCTAGTGACTCAGTTGGTAAAGAATCTGCCTGTAATGCAGAAGACCCAGGTTCACTCCACAAGTCAGGAAGATCCCATGGAGAAGGAAATGGCAACCTACTCCAGTACTCTTGCCTGGAAAATTCCATGGACAGAAGAGCAGGACAGGCTGCAGTCCATGGACTCCCAGAGTTGGACATGATTGTGCAACTTTCACATACAACTTACACTTGAGCTGTAACGACAGTAAATTTCCAAGAACCGACTTTTGCTTTGTGAGCTTCGTTTCTTGTATATTCAAGCTATAGAGGACTGAGATTTTGATGCACAAAAAATATGTTGGCTAGTGGAAATACCCAGAAAATATTGACCTCAGTGACCTTCCTTTAATGGGACAGGGGCTTTCTCTTCTTCCAGGCTTCTCACAGTGTCTTCAAAAACTCTGCAGCAGGCCAAGAAGGGGGACAGCCCCAGCTCCCTCCGGGAAGGGCCAGTGCATCTGCTGATCACAGAAGTCTCCAGAACAGACTGGCTGCTATATTTGCCAGTAGCCTTAAACTGCAGGAACACTCGCCAATGCTGACAAGGCTTAGCAAGGAGCCCACTGGCGACAGGAATTCAACCTCCCCCTCTGGAGAAAGTCCGTGGAAACTTCTGCCACTCGGCTTTGCAGGTTTGGGGACACTAGACTCCCCTTCCCCCGCTCTCCCCAGAGAGGAGAGAAAGAGCCTCCCACACACCAAGCAGCCTCTCAAGATTCCTTTTCCCTCTGATTCTTCTCATGCAAATTCAACAGGTCAATGATAGCATGAATGGGTCTGGGGCTTGGGGTGGCAGAGAAGGGGAGAGAAGTCCTTAGACCTAAGAAACTGTCACTACCTCATTTAATTCCTATTCCAACTCTAAAGAAATGCTAAATAAAACTCACATTATCCTCACACTATAAATTAAAAAAGCAAAAAGAGGGATTCCCCTGGTGGTCCAGTGGCTAAGACTCTGCATGCAGGAGGGCCAGGTTCAATCCCTGGTCGGGGAACTAAGATCCCACACGTCACAGGCCAACTAAGTCCAAGTGCTGCAACAAAGCCCAAGCACAGCCAAAAAAAAAGAATTCCTTTCTCTTCACCTGGGGATCAAGTGCTACATTCACTTCCTGTAGAATGAAGTGGGTATCTTCCATTGTAAATTATTTCATAGCAATAGTTCATGAAAATGGACTTCCATGATTTAACATGTATGGAAATTAAAAGCAAAATGTAGAAAATAGACCTTTACATATAATTATTTCATTTTAAAAATACTCATTTTCCTTATACAAATGTAACATATGCAAATGAGGATCTAATATAAATGTGGTTTTATTTATATTTGGGAATAAATAGTAATATTATTTAAAAAAAAATGAGCTAAGACTGAGTCATTTACCCCCAACACACACATAAATTATTTATTCTCCTTCTGAACTTTAAAACTGTTACCAAGGGGTGATTTGCAAAAAAACTCTTTTAAAAAGGTATTAACCACCAACCAAGAGGGATGCCTACTGGAAAAAGATTCTATCTTATGGTTTATTTCAAATGACTGATTCTCCATTAATTTCCGGGGGGGGGGGGGGAGGGGGAGTGAACTGAGGGAATGATGGCTCATGATTACGAATAGTCTTAAACTTATGAAAGGCTTTACATCTACGAAAGGGCTGTGGCCCGGGAGACTGCACATGTACTGCTCTGAGCAGAACACACGCGTCTGCACACAAAGCACTGCCACCCACGCCGGTAACAGGCCGGTGCGGAGGAGCCCCAAACGCCACGGCCTGGGACGCCGGCGCAGCGGAGCCCGCCGCGAGGGGGCGCCCTCCTCACACAAAGGCGCGGAGCCCCGAGCCCCGCAGCAGGCAGAGGCGGCGTCGGCCACGGGGAAGGGCAGGGCCGCTGCACCTGGGGAAGCAGCGGGACTCATCCATATGAAAGGACGGTGGAGGGAACGGGGATGCAGGGAACCCGGGGCCTCAAGGCTAATTAACTGCTGGATGGTCCTCCCCAGCGGACGTCCTTCCCGGCCCCAAGCCGGGCCTGCCTATTTCTCTTCGCACCGCTGCTCCTTCACACTGGGGCCCATGAAGCGGGGAGCGCCTCTCCTTAACGGGCCCTAAGGTACAAGCCGTTCTTCCGTCAGGAATAAACGGACGGCGGCGGGGAGCAGGACGGCTCATTCCCCCGGACTCCCCGAGCCTGCTTCAGGCTCGTTACTCGGAAGCCGGCCCCGGCCCTGCCGGACGCCCGGGCCTGAAGACTCGAGGGAGGAGCCCTGCGCGCCCAGCCCCGGCGGACGGACGCGCCGGGCCCACGAGGCTCGGCCGGGGCAGAGCCCACGGCCCGGACTCCCGACCCTGCTCCCAGCTGCCAGCCGCGTGGCAGGGCGCGAGTCTGCACTTGTCTGTCCCCACAGCGTCCCTGTGAATGGGCACCTGGACTGTGCGGAGGGGCTGCTGTGAAGCCAGAGACGAAGGCGGGCCACGTGGCGCCTGACGCAGGAAGCGCCGACTGAACCACGTGATAAGCGGCAGGAAAAGCAGCCCTGAGCGCGGCGCGGCGGCCCGGCAGCAGCGCTCACTCTGGATCAGCAGGAATGAGGGTGAGCCCGCCTGAGAACAGGAGGCCGGGCGCCCGGCGAAGGCCTGGGGCTGTGAGGGGCACCGGCAGGGCAGGGACCGAGGGCCCTGGGAGCCAGGACGGAGGCTCGGCGGGGCACTGGGCCCGGAGGAGGCGGGCTAGAGGGGAGGACAGCGCAGACGTGGGCCTGAGCGATGACTGGGAGCAAAGCTGCATGTTTCGCTCATACGGTTAAGGAGACTGCCCAGAGCAGGCGCGACAGGGCCAGGAGGCCAACTGGAGGCCAGCTGGTGAGCTGGAGCAGAGGACATGGCTTCTAGAACAGGGGTGGGGAAGGAGTGGAACCGCTCTGCTTCACATGGCCTCCTGCCGGGAAGCCTCTCCGAGCCTGTGCTTCCGGTTAGGTACCCTTCTCCCAAGGGCTCTGACAGCACCACAGACACCCCGGAGCAGGGCGCGTAATACTCGGTTCCCCAGGTTCACTCGGCAAATCCGCCAAGGCCTCCGGGGAGCGAGGCCCTTGCTTAGCACCAGGAATACAGAGGTTAACAAGAGGGGCGCGGTCTGGGCTCTACAGACAGGCCGAGGGCGGATGGCTGGGAGGGGATGCAGACCACAAACAGGGAGGGGTTACCCGGATCAGGGGGCTGCGGGCCATGAAGGGGAAACAGGTAGCAGATGGAGACGGGTGCTGGGGTGGTCAAGAACCGCCTTTCTGGGCCTTGCCTGGGGGCCCCTGGCTAAGACCCTGCACTTACAATGCAGGGAGCTTGGGTTCGATCCCCGGTCAGAACTAGATCCCACATGCCACAACTAAGACCCGGCACAGCCAGATAAACATTTACAACAAACCAAAACACCGCTGATGAAGGGCACCTCTGAAGAGACCCTGATGCAATGAGGGGCTAGTACGTGAAGACTGGGGAGGGGACGGGGTCGGACGGACGGAGGGCATGCTCAGAGACCAGAAAGGATACCAGTGTGGCTGGAGTGGGTGAGCAAGGAGCGCAGAGGGAACAGTGGAACCAGGCAAGCACAGAGCACACGCGGCTTTGCGCTTCCGAGGACGAGGGCGGGTCAGTGCAGGGCCTTAGGCAGAGTGAGAGGATTCCGGCTGACGACGCAGAGTCGGCTACAGGCAGGGAGGCCCGGAAACAGCCGGAGAGCTGCGGCAGTATTCCAGGTGAGAGCCAGGGCAGCCGGCACCAAGTTACCTGCTGAAGGAGCGTCAAGATGGCCCGATTGAGAGAGATTTCGAAGGTACCAAGTTCGCGGAGCGCACGGAGGAACTCCGCGTGGGAGGAAAGAGAAGCAGGAATGAGGAGGAGTTCTAGCTCCGGGGCTGGTGCCTGTGCTGTGCCGGCGCCTGAGGATACAGGCAGGAGGATACAGGCAGGAGCAGGAGCCGCAGACTCGGGCAGGAAGGCGAGCCGCGGGCCGAGAGTCTGGCTTTAGGCACTTTACCAAATCCGACAAGCCTGTGAGGCACCCAAGTGGAGATGCCAAGGAGGCAGCCGGGGGTGCGAGTGGAGAGCTCGCGGGAAGACAGGCTAGCGACAAAGTCAGGTGCGCTGTAGGTATAGATGGTGCTACGAACCGGGTCAAGCCGAATCCCCTACCGGGTGAGTGTAGACGAGAAGAGGTCCGGGGGTGAAAGCAGCCAAGGTGACGGAGAAGAAACAGCCTCAGAAAGAGAAAAAGCAGGAGAAGAGGGTCCTGGCAGCCAAGGAGGAGCACGGAGAAGAAACAGCCTCAGAAAGAGAAAAAGCAGAAGGGGGTCCTGGCAGCCAAGGAGGAGCACGGAGAAGAAACAGCCTCAGAAAGAGAAAAAGCAGGAGAAGAGGGTCCTGGCAGCCAAGGAGGAGCACGGAGAAGAAACAGCCTCAGAAAGAGAAAAAGCAGAAGGGGGTCCTGGCAGCCAAGGAGGAGCACGGAGAAGAAACAGCCTCAGAAAGAGAAAAAGCAGGAGAAGGGGGTCCTGGCAGCCAAGGAGGAGCACCGATCGGGGTGCAGGGAGGAAGGGGCAGGCAGGGTTTGGTGCCGCCCAGCACTCAAGTGAAGAGCTCGTCAAATGGCCCTGGGTGAAGGTCTCCGTCACTCTGACAGGGGGCGTCAGTGAGGAGGTGGCTTAAGGGAAACGGTGGAGGGAGGGGAGAGAGAAAGATGATGCAACTCTTTCCAAGAGAAAAGAAGAAAGATACAGCACCGTGGCTACAGGGATGTGGAAACGGAGAAAATGTGTTTAGAGGTAAAATGTGACAGCATGTTTGTGTCCTGACAGGAATGACCCAGCAGAAAGGGGTAAACCCATGGGGCTAGGAAAAACGTACATTAAGAAGGAGTGTAAATTCTTCAAATGGCTGGAAGAGCTGAATGAGCTTTTATGACTCAAAGTGTTGATTAAAAAAAATTTTTTTTTCCTTTTAGCTTTCAAGAATTAGAATAATTGTGTTACTAGTTGAAAGAAATTTTAGAGGCCTATTTGTAGATACTAGAGGTTGGTCCAAAGCTAAAATGAAAAATAACTGAGAAATAAAATTTTAACATACAAAAGCAAAGAGATTATTATAAAAATGTCATTCAAAAGTTATCTTCTTAAAAAAAATTGCCCTATAGATGATACCCTATAGCTCAGGACGAAAACTTCTAAGGTCATCATTTTCCAGTATCCACGGGCAGGGTATACTTACAGGCTGCACTGATTTAGTCTGTAAAATTTATGTCGCGCAACACAGAGTCTCCAGACGTATTTTGCTGTTTCCATGTCTTCCTAGCAAACAAAAGACACACGAAGTAAAGCAAAGGACATCTACAACTTGATACAGACCTTATCTGAGAACAAGACAGACATGGGTGACATGGTATACCAAAGTCACTTCTAACACACGGTGATTCTTGCATTTTCTACCACTGCACTCTTCATATGAATGTTGTAATTAGGATTCAAATTATGAAGACCACCTGGAGAAGGAAATGGCAACCCACTCCAGTATTCTTGCCTGGAAAATCCCATGGACAGAGGAGCCTGGTAGGCTACAGACCACTGGGTCGCAAAGAGTCAGACACGACTGAGTGACTTCACTTTCACACTTTTGGGGGAAGTGTACATAGGGTGCTTGGCTCAAAGTGTGGTGTCTAACAAGGGTTTAATAAAAGTTTCAGTACCTAAAAAAAAAAATTATGAAGACCAACAAAAAGCTCTCAATAGAACGATTCTTATAGTAACAGTTTCCGGATGACTTAGAAATCTTTAAATTATGAAAATGTCATCTTTTATTATTACTCAAAGATGTGACTAAACAAAACATTTTATTATTGACAAACAGATACTCAAAGACATTTTTAAAAGAAGTAACTCAGACTCATGGCTTTCGTCAAGAGAGTAAAGGTAACTGTGAAACAGTATTTCTACAGAGCTATTCGTATCAGTGGGAGCCAAGATGCCAGTGTTTCCTTTCTTCCCTACTTGTGCTCATGCATGCTTAGTCGCTCAGTCATGTCCGACTCTGTGCGACCCCATGGACCATACAGGCTCCTCCGTCCGTGGGATTCTCCAGTCAAGAATACTGGAGTGGGTCGCTGTGCCCTCCTCCAGGGGATCATTCCGACCCAGGGCTTGAACCCCGTATCCTGCACTGCAGGCAGATTCTTTATAGCTGAGCCTATGTACGTAATTTAAAGGTCATTTAATCATACTTAGTAAATTGAGTATTTATCCAAAGACTCAATTCATTCAACAGTATTTACTGAGCAACTTTGCTAAGTGCGATTATGCAAAATGTTTTAAAGCTACTCCCCCAAACATACACACAGAAATGTTAACTTTTAGGAAAAACAGTCCATGCAGATTCCTAATGTTTACTCACAGTTTGAAACTGGATGGTCTCCTCTTTATTTGCCAGCTCTAATGCAAAAAAGGACTTATTGTGGGACATGTTAGCAATATCATGCCACCTGGAGAACAACAAGCAGAAAATGGTCATATAAGTACTCAGATTTTTACTAAGAGACAGAAGATAAGATTTTTTTTCCTTTTTGAGCTTAATGTATAACCTATTATTTGTTACCATTTTAGGAGGAAAACAGGGCTTTAATTGGCTAGCATGCATTTTATAACTGAAGTGACAACACGGAGGTACAAAAAGTAACACATGTATACTAAAACAGAGGCAGAGTATTCAGAACTGTACACTCGGGACTTCCCTGGGGGTCCAGTGGTTGAGACCCCACGCTTCCAATGCAGGGGGCAAGGGTTTGATCCCCAGTCAGGAAACTAAGATCCCACATGCTGCACGGCTAGGCCAAAATAAATACATAAAAATGTAAACTCTACTCATCCTCTTTTGCTGGACTAGTTTGATCAAATATCTCACTCTCAGCTGCCAATGCTCCTTCGTTCATTCAACAAACGCTTTAGCGGGCACCCACTGTGACGATACCGGGCACCCTGTGTTCGGTCCTGGGGCACGAAGATGGGCGAGGGGCAGCGCCGCCCTCAGAGGGGCTCAGGCGGGGGCGGGGCAGGTGGAGAGCACAGACCTAACAAGCACTGTTACCTTCTGGTACACAGGGCAAAATAAGACCCCGAGGTAGAGCAGAGATGCTCTACAAAGCTGGTGAAGCAGGGCCAACAGAAAGTTCAGATGCTGGGAAACCAAAGAGTGAACTATTCTGGGGGTGTTCACCAGGATTGAAACTCCAATTCTGAACTTTCTAACTGTATTTTAGCATGTTAAGGTTTTATATATTAATATTTTATTACACACTGCATAATTTTTACAAAGGGAAAAATAGGTCTGGAAGAAAAAATTTTACCCCTTTATCCTTCTCTATCTTATTAGATTTAAATTTATTGAAATAAATAAAATTCATTCACAATAACTTGGTACTTCATTGCTTTTGTGTTTTAATTTTCTGGATGCACTGCGTACAGAGCATGTGGGATCTTAGTTCCCTGACCAGGGGTCAAACCCAAGCCCCACGCATTGGAAGTGCAGAGTCTTGACCACTGGACCTTCAGGGAAGTCTCTAATTGCTAAACCGAAAGATTATGAGTGTCATATTAAAGAAGGCATTTTAGAAATTCCTATCCAGTGAGATAAAGGAAGCCCAGGGGGATGTCTCCCATGTTCCTGTGACCTTTCCAGCAATGTCAGGGCCCTTCCCTTCGGTGCCAGCCAGATCCATCTCTGCCCCCTGCCCTGCAACTGAGCGTGCTGGGCAGACAGTGAGCAGCCTGGGGACCTGAGAGCAACTGCCCTCGGGAGCCACCTGAGCCAGGGCAGGACGGTCCAAGAGCGGGGACCTGTTCCCCAAGCCGGGTACACGCTCCATGGTCACAATCACCAGGGAGAATCATTCAGACCCCCAAAGGCAGGAGAGCAAAGAAGTGAAGGGACACAGAGTACTGAAAAGGGAACTGTCTTCGCCTGAAATCTCGCTGCTGCAAGCCAGCCACGCTTAGCACACTGCCATATGTCCTCTGTCCTCCTGACTAGACTACATTCTAAGATTTCCACAAATGAAGAGTACCACTCTTTTTATAATCAAGAGAAGAAAAATCTACATTACAAAAAGTAATTTAAATGTTGGTATTTTAGGAATTTTGGTTCCAACTAGAATCAGGGAAAGCCTAGATTTCCCATGAGAAATAGCCAGGGAAACCAGAGCTCAAATGAAAAATGCGCTGCTCATTTACATGAGTGCGTGTGCGTTTGTTCAGCCCCACAGTGGTGAATTTTGTTTCTTTCCCCTAAGGCTGGGGTACAGTGGGCATCAGGGACTTTATGCTGAACCTGATGAAACGTGTTTCTAAGGGTACAGAGCCCTTCAGCCTCCAGGAACTCATCCTAACATGCAAGCCTCAGCTACTGAGGAGAGAAATCGGATTTTGTTTTTGAAATCGACTGGGATCTAAACCCTGAAATAAATACTCATACTTCACATAGAAAAAAAAAAAAAAGAAAAGAAAAATTCACACACAAAGAATGGCCTCCATATGGTAAGAAAAGGGTCACATGTCTTTAAACATTTCCTAAGCAGGTCACCATTATAAACAGTTTTCTGCAATTTAGTTTTGAATTAAGTATCTTATAACTATTGTGGTCAGGTGCAATTTTATTCTAAGAAGGGCATGTTTCCATTTCCTAGTGAGGCCTTGGGAGACACTTACTTGTGAGCAATACAATTAGCACAGGGACCAAAACCCAATCACCTACAGGAGCCACAGAAAGTGCGCAGAAAGAAAAGTACCTAAATACCACAGGGGGCCTCCCGCTCTTGTGTTTCACAAAGACGCCTTCGAGACACGCTCCGATGGATATGTCACTGCCTTGGCTGTCCTAGGAGGAGAAATCAGACAAGGAAACACTGGGGGCGGCAGAGACACGGGGCCCCAGGGCCCACCTACCCCTACTGTTGTGTCCCACGTGGAAAAGGCTTGGGAGACCTCCCCTGAGGGGGAAAGTCTGCAAGGTATAAATGTGTCACCCTGGAAACACAAATGAAAAACAGTTGGGCTCCTTAAGGAATTCTATTCCAAGAGTAATTCCAAGAACAAACGACAAAACAGGAATATCTGTTTTGTGAGAAAACTTCAGCCACGAGGACCTCAGCTTTCACATTTCCAAACGTCTGCACATCTCGGGCCTTTGGGCAGCGCAGCGTCCCTGGCCTTCCCTGCTAACCTGCCTGAACGACTCAGGCGCCCTTCGGAGGGCCCCGTCTTCGGGCCTCGCTTACCTTGGCAGGGTAGCTCTCTTCCCCATAGCCGTCCATTCTCTCTACCTCCTGCATGTAGAGCATTTCCGCGTCAGGAGCTGTGAGGCCCCTGCAACCCGAGAGATCTGTCAGACAGACTGTTCACAGACTAAAAAAATTTCAGAAGAGCTTGTCTGCGAAAAACTACGTCTCAATCGGGCATAAAGCGTTAGAAACGTTTCCAGTTTCTAAGCGTCTGTGATTAGTTACATCAATCCACCAATTTTTACTGTGAATCAACTACATGCAAGAGCACTGTGCTGAATGCTGAGGGCTGGGTGTCAGGGCCGACCCCTTGGCCTGGGGGCAGGCCAGGGGGAATGCAGGAAGTAAAACAACCTCCCGAGAAGACTTCAGGGAGAGCCAGACTTCTCTCCAAACCACCGAAGTGTCAGACAGTACTAAGCACTAAGTACTAAGCACTGTGTGCTGAGCGCCACACGGCGAGTGGGGCAAGTAAGGGCTAGCAGCTGGCTTCAGTGACAGCGTGACGAGGGTGGGCAGGTAGGCGGGAAGGCAGCGTGGGCAGAGAAGGTGCCCACTGCATGGACACCTCCTCTCCAACCTCACCTTCTGCTGCTCCACACACCCACAAGGTAGCCCCCACCACGACCACCCCAGACTCTCTGTATCTTTGAACATGCCACGCTCCCCCATGCCTCTGAGCCTTTGCACGTGCTCATCGTGCTTCCTGGTCTAACTATCACCCACGTGTGCACCTGGTCAGCCTCTGAACCCATCAAGACTCAGCCTGCACACCCTCTTGGTCACCTTGTGGGATTGCCCTGCTCTACGCAGACCCACCACCTTCTGTGCACGCCTCTCCCCCGCGCTCACGATGAGAACTATGAACTGCTAGGACACTGGGCTGCACTGCCTGCCCCTGGAGACGCTGGCAGGTCACGGTTCTAGTCATCTTTGTGCCACAGCATTGAGCACTCGCCTCATAGCAGAAGAGCAGCACTAAATTATCTTTGAAGGAGACGCACAGATGAATGAATGAAAATAACAAAAGATAGAGCAAGGTGTGCCCGAAGGATTAATTATGCTGAAAAAAAAGGGTTCATTTGGACAGCAGAAGATACAGCTGGAACGGCAGGATTGAACCAACTTGTGAGAAGCCTTTAATCCCAGGGGTGATGAACTCAGGCTGGTGGAAAGCGAGAAGATTCACAAACACTCGAGGAGAGGAGGGGAGACAAGTCGAAAGAGCTATTTTAGGAGAATTAATCTTTTGTGAGTGACTGTCTGGATTTGAGTGGGGACAGACTAAAGGGAAAAGGTTATTTTTAACAGGAAGGGGTGAACAATAGGTTATAATTAGACAGACCTGGGTTCACATCCCACCTCTACCACATGTAACTTTGGGCAAGTTATTTATAGTCTTTGTGAACTTGATTTTCCCAATCTGTAAGGAGATAATAACATTTACCTTAAAGAGTGGTTATTAAGAATTTGATGATACATAAAGTACTTGGAGCTGAGTGGCACTTGGTTTAACGTAAAACCTAGCATTCTCCAGGACAGGGTTTTCAGACAACACATCCAGCTTCACTCTCAAAGACCAGGATCTGCCCAGAAGCAGGGGCCAGAGCAACAAGCCCGCTGCTCTCAGCACAGCTTGCCTAGAGGACAGGGAGAGGCTTCCAAAGGCGGCGGTGAGGCTGGGGGCAGACCCAGAACATCACATCTGCCACAAAGGAAAACAAGTCTCTCTAATCTTGCGTTAACCTACACAGGGCCAGGCCACCGCCCAAACCTTCTGTATGTGGGAGGAAGGATGGGCAGCCTTTAGGGGCTGGCCGCTCTCAGCTTTCTCAGCTTCATCAGTGACACAACGTGAATAACAGATGGGTTAATATGGGGAAGTGCCTGGAAGAGCGCTGGGCAGGCGGTGAGAGCTCTGCCCAGGTGGGGAGAGCTGGGTAACTAGAGTAAGCATAGCAGCAGCAGTAAAGGTCCACATTCAATGCTGTCAACCCAGGGTTCAAATTCAAACAGGCACGCGTCCTAATCTGCCCCCACTTCTCAGCGTTACCTGTATTTCTGATGCAGTAAGGCCACTTTTTGGGTTGCTTCTTCCAACACCTTTTCATCCTGTAACCACTCCTGGAAAAACACACGACAGTAAGTATGGAAACAAATCACTCAAATTTCTTAGGAGGAATCTGTGCTACTGTTATTGATTCTTGTCCCCAGCAGGCAAAACTAGGGCTAGAATCAGTATCTGAGAGCTTCACTAAAGGACATAATCATGACCTTTCTGAGAATTAAGTGGCTTCTGCTCAAAAGTCAACACTTGCCCTGCCTTCTCAATTCATCCCAGAGAAACCTGTTGCTGTCTAGTTGCGAAGTCGTGTCCAACTCTTTTCGACCCCATGGAATGTAGCCCATCAGGCTCTGCTGTCCATGGGTTTTCCATGCAAGAACACTGGAGTGGGTTGCCATTTCCTTCTCCAGGGGATCTTCCCAATCCAGAGATCAAGCCCACGTCTCCTGCTTGGCAGGTGGATTCTTTACCACTGGGCCACCTGAGAAGCCCCCAGAGAGTTAAAGACGGGTTATTTCAGGTGTTAACATTCATCAGCCAGTCCCAAGCCCAGCACGTAACGGCACCTCGTCATCCCCTGGCTGCTGCGTCCACAGTCAGAGCAGCGCACCACTTCCTACAGCTGTTGCAACACAGTCTCCCTGTCAAGCCACCAGTATTGACTTCAAAAAGTAGAAAGCAGGGTCTTTTTGTCACCTACTCTTTAAATTGCTGATGAGAAACGATATTCACTTCAACATAATTCTGTGAGGTCTCAAGTGTTCGGTTAAAATCAAAACTTCTGTGGTTCCTCAGAAGCTGGAAATGAGTGCCCCTCTTTAGACTCACATTCAAACTCAAAATGAATTTCACTGGCTGCAGCCCCGAGGCCACAGACCCTTCTGTTTCTGTGCTTTTACAAGGACTAGAAGTCTATAATAGGGAAAGCAACAACTTAAGTTGTTTACAAGAAGGAGCTGATTTTTTTTAACTCTATCCCTACCTAGTAAGTCTAATATATGGGCTTCATTTCAGGGATTATTAAGGGTCTAGAAATCACTGTTGATAAAAATGTCCAATGTCAAAAGAATTCTTACCACAGGAAGCAAGGCAAATTTCTGAAGAAAATCCTGGGATTCATACTGATCAAAGTCACCAAAATCAGCTATATAAAATCACAAGTATTCACATGTCAATTATGTTTAATTGGAAGCAAAACATATACACAACTAAATTCAATATGAAGTATACAGATGGTATGCTTATGATTTAGAAGTCAAATCTGCCTTATAGCTTATAAAATGTATATTTTAAAAATTCCTTTTAAAGTGTCCAACTCTTTGTAACCCTATGGACTGTAGCCTACCAGGCTCCTCTGTCCATGGGGATTCTCCAGGCAAGGATACTGGAGTGGGTTGCCATTTCCTTCTCCAGGGGATCTTCCCGACCCAGGAATCGAACCCGGGTCTCCCACGTTGCAGGCAGACTCTTTACCCAGACAGATTCATGTGTCTGGACTTGGAAAAAATGCCTCTTAATAAAGTAGAAAAAAAAAAAACCACACATTACAAATTGTATACAAATCACCTCATTTTTTTGTCATTAGAAAACAAACAAAAATCTACCCTATAATCATATATGCCTACTTATGTACAGAAAAAATGTTAAGAACAAACCAAAGCATTCATAGTAGTGACTACCTCTAGGGAATGGAATTAGATCATCTGAATATGTTACAGTGAGATGTATTTGTTTAGAAATTTTTAATTGTAAAAGAAACTGATAGCTCAGCAAAAAGCTTATGAAAAACTAACTCTTAAAGCCAAAGATAACACTTAAGAAGATTCAAAGTACTTTGAAAAGGAATATGGCTTCATGAGTAGAGAGCATTTTTTTCATCTAGGAAGAATATATATTATATCTCCATGTCTGCTAACATCTGAAGGAATTTTATTAATCATTCTTCACATTAAATTTCAATTTCCAAGATTAAATGCCAGTTATTTGAAATAAAGTCCCATTAGAAGTCTTTCCAAAGTACATTACACATGTAAACACATATGGATTAAACATACGGCAAAGAACTCAAAAATACTTGTGAAATACAAAACTAATAATATTATGATTGGCAATGTTCTATAATCTAGGGCAACTATTTAAGAAACCAAACCAATGACGTACGCTTGAAGTGTAAGCGAATGTGACCTTTTCAACCCCACTGTTTGGCTGATCTTCCTTCTGAAAATACGAGCTAGCAGCAGATCAGGTCCCTGCACTAGAGGAATACATGGCATATTAAATGCTGTGTGTGTGTGTGTGTGTGCACGCGTGTGTGTGCATATGTATGTATTTCCTCTCTACTGTTGGTCTGTGCTGTGCTGACGTGATAACATGCTTAGCCTTCCAGAAGTCTCATATTTCATTCAAGTAATTCAAACCCATTCCTCCTCCACAAGGAAGCCCCTTAGATAACAGAAATAATATTCCACTAACATAGAAAACTACTCTATAGTAGTTACTTTCTATAGTCAGTTACTTTAAGAATTTCCTTGCTGTTTTTGTTTAACATGTATTTTAATCTGATTGATCTATTACATTATCAATTGCCATTCTTTACCTTGAACAGCTAAGCCTGCAAGCTGAATTGCTTGTTCTAATGTACAAGGAATGTTTCCTTCCAAGATATCTTTCTTCAGCTGCAGATAATACTGATACCTATTAAAAAAAAAAAAAAAAAAAAAAGGTCAGTTTTTAAAAGTCAGTGTTGGTATTACCTCTGATGCATTTTATCATTATTTGGTAGAGAAGCATCAACTAGCCAAAACTAAGCTCAGACAATTTCAAAGAATGATAGGAACGTTCCTTGATCATTTCTATACTGACAAATACACAGACAGACACAACAATTTATTGAGTCACTTATTCTTAACTGTAGTTATTTGAAAGCTACAAACTATAGCCACCTAGGAAATAGCTGGTCATCTATCTTGTACCCTGTAAAACAGTCTCGGTAAGTTTTGTTGTTTTAGTTGGAGAAACAGAGAATCAGTGGCCAATCCATACTTTAAAAACCCTTTGGAGGAACTTGGTGGTGTAAGACTTTCCTAGCCCTGGACAGTAAAGTCAGAAGAAAACATGGTTCCTGACATTTCAGACCAGGCGCATAATAAAATATTCTTTATTGAAATACCAAAAAGGATAGTTGCTCAAATACTTTATAACAGTCTTTTAATGTGGACTTACTTCTGTTTATGTTTTCAGTATATAGGGTATTAGTTACCAGCACAACCTTTAGTCAAGCAAACTTCAGTTAAACTTCAGATCTCCAATTTAGCATTTTGAAGGAACTTGGGAAAGTCATAACCTGTGGGTTTAAATTAACTCCAGTACACGGTGGGTACTATCACCCTTTCACAAGGCTGAACACACCAAGGAACATATGTAAAGCTCTTAGCATAAAACTACAGCGCAGCTGGCACTTAACAAACAGCTGCTCTGGTGGCTAGCGGCATCACCCACCTGCAGCCAGGCGGCAGTATTTCACCTGGCTGGCTTCTCCGTTCTGATAAAGCTCTACAGTGAAGATTTGTTCTGCCTTCCTTTCATGTATTCACTAAGGTAATTACTGGGGCCTTCTGTGCATCAAGCACTGTTCTAGACGCTGGGGATACAGTGCTGAACGAAGAGCTGCCAACCCTCTGCCAATAGTCTACAGGACTGTCCTGGATCCATAATCTCTTCCGGGTTTGATGTCTGCAAAGCTCACGATGTGAGCTGTACCCAGGTGCAGTGCACAATGGCGCTTCCCGGAGAGCCCCCCCTTTAATCACTGCATATGAGCCCTTACATCATCCTACTTTATTTACCTTCGACATTTCCGTTCTTCGTTACCAAAAGTCTTGAGCAAAACACCATCCATTTGAATAAGAATTTAGATCCAACTTACACCCTCTACCTGCTAGTGCAGAACCCATGGATTTCCCTCAATCAGCAAAGAGAACGCTGGCAGCACCGGGTCTTGTCAATGAGGAAACCTTGCAACTTTCTCCCAGGAGCTCCTGGGACAATCTGAAGTACTCTATATCGAATATGCTGTCCACATATTCCACTCTAAGTGTTCTTGGTCTTTTTCTTAATCAAATCACAGGAAAACAGGTGCACAGTCTAGACTGAAGCCTAGATTATGGCACATCTTTCCTAACGGGTCTCCTGCCTGTAGTCTTGTAACCTCTAATCTACCTTCCATGATGGGTGATCTTGGTAGACTACACATTTCATCATTCCCTTCCATTAAAACTCAAAAACGCCTGTCCCTATTGGTCTATGACTTCATGACTTGGGCATTTCTTTTTCCAAGCCTCGGTTCTCCTCTCGAGCTAATATCTGAAATTCCCTGAAAAAATAAATCAGTTGCTTTTATTATCCCCTTACTTTGCACAAGCTACTCCCTCTAACTAGAAAACTCCTTGTAAAGTCAAGTGAAAAGTCACCGTCTTTACCTTCCCTATTCATATTCCCCGCAACCCACTCCTCGGAATCCAGCGCCATAATTCAGTTCAGTTCACTCACTCACTCGTTTCCAACTCTTTGAGACCCCATGGACTGCAGCACGCCAGGCTTCCCTGTCCATCTCCAATTCCTGAAGCTCGCTCAAATCCATGTCCACTGAGTCAGTGATGCCATCCAACCATCTCATCTTTTGTCATTCCCTTCTCCTGACTTCAGTCTTTCCCAGAATCAGGGTCTTTTCTAATGAGTAAGTTCTGCACATCAGGTAGCCAAAGTATTGGAGTTTCCGCTTCAGCATCAGTCCTTCCAATGAATATTCAGGACTGATTTCCTTTAGGATTGACTGGTTGGATTGCCTTGCGGTCCAAGGGACTCTAAAGAGTCTTCTCCAACACCACACTTCAAAAGCATCAATTCTTCGGCGCTCAGTTTTCTTCACAGTCCAACTCTCACATCCGTACATGACCACTGGAAAACCATAGCTTTGACTAGATGGACCTTTGTTGGCAGAGTACATCTCTGCTTTTTAATATGCTGTGTAGGTTGGTCATAGCTTTTCTTCCAAGGAGCAAGCATCTTTTAATGTCATGGCCACAGTCACCATCTGCAGTGATTTTGGAGCCCCCCAAAATAAGGTCTTTCACTGTTTCCATTGTTTCCCCATCTATTTGCCGTGAAGTGATGGGACTGCATGCCATGATCTTAGTTTTTTGAATGTTGAGTTTCAAGCCAGCTTTTTCATTCTCCTCTTTCACTTTCATCAAGAGGCTCTTTAGTTCCTCTTTGCTTTCTGCCCTAAGCGTGGTGTCATCTGCATATCTGAAGTTATTGATATTTCTCCCAGCAACCTTGATTTCAGCCTGTGCTTCACCCAGTCTGGCATTTCACACGATGTACTCTGCATATAAATTAAATAAGCAAGGCAACAATATACAGCCTTGACGTATTCCTTTCCCAATTTGAAACCAGTCCGTTGTTCCATGTCCAATTCTAACTGCTGCTTCCTGACCTGCATACAGATTTCTCAGGAGGCAGGTCACGTGGTCTGGTATTCCCATCTCTTTAAGGATTTCCCACAGTTTGCTGTGATCCACACAAAGGTTTTGGCATGGTCAATGAGCAGAAGTAGATGTTTTTCTGGAATTCTCTTGCTTTTTCTGTGATCCAACAGATGTTGGCAATTTGATCTCTGGTTCCTCTGCCTTTTCTAAAACCAGCTTGAACATCAGGAAGTTCACGGTTCACATATTGCTGAAGCCTAGCTTAGAGAATTTTGGGCATTACTTTACTAGCGTGTGAGATGAGTACAATTGTGTGGTAGTTTGAACGTTCTTTGGCATTGCCTTTCTTTGGGATTGGAATGAAAACTGATCTTTTCCAGTCCTGTGGCCACTGCTGAGTTTTCCAAATTTGCTGGCATATTGAGCGCAGCACTTTCACAGCATCATCTTTTAGGATTTGAAATAGCTCAACCGGAATTCCATCACCTCCACTAGCTTTGCTCGTAGTGATGCTTCCTAAGGCCCACCTGACTTGGCATTCCACTTGACTTCACCTTTCCCTCCTTGAGCGGATCTTCCCAACCCAGCGAGTGAACCCAGGTCTCCCACACTGCAGGTGGATTCTTTACCAGCTGAGCCACAAGGGAAGGCCGTGCTATGATTAAAGCATGTATTATGATAATACACTGCAATTGTTCATGTACACAGACCGTCAGTTCCACCAGACTGGGACAGCTCCTGCAGCGTCCGAGTAAAGCACATCTACCTGTATGTTCATCCCACAGTAACCAGCATAATTCTTACAGGCCATATTATATCTTCAATAAACATTCAAAGCAATGAGACAAAGTGGGAAGTTACTGTTTTCTCCTCCTTCCTTCTACTCTGAAATCTTTATAGCTCAGATCTGCTCTGTAGTCAGTTCATGCCAATCCCTAGAACCTGATTCTAGCTCCTTTGGTTATCCATCTTCTTCCAATAATTAACTGCAAACTCAGTACTTAGAATATTCCACAAACACAGGGCAGTATCAGGTTTTTACTATCTGCAAGCCATTGCGTTAGAAATGATTTGAAAGGCAAAGGTAAAGAAAACATGGATTTAAAATCTAAGAAAAAGATCTGTACACAAATAACTGTAGTGAGAGGCTATGATGGCTGCCATCCTAATGTAAGTACCAGCAACTTCTAGAGTAGTCTGGAGAAGGAAAAGCTCACTGCAGCCTCAGGGGTCACAGGAGCTTATGGAGGAGGTGCCTTTGGAACTAAAATCAGATGAACAGGATTCCGGTTACATGTATCTGAAAGAAAGGTCTCGGACACAAAGGTGAAACTGCATGCAGCATGCTCAGGACACTGAAGTAATCCAGCTTGGCTCGAAAGTAAGGTTAAACGGTTAAAAAGTGCTGGATTCTGGAGAATGTAAAAGGCAGGCTCAAGAATCCAAATTTGGGATAAGCAACAAGGTCCTATTGTTCAGCACAGAAAACTATATGTAACATCCCGTGAAAAACCATAATGGAAAATAATATTCTAAAAGGAATGTGTGTGTGTGTATCTATATGTATGAATCACTAAGCTGTACAGTAGGAATTAACACACACTATAAGTCAACTATGTGAAAGTGTTAGTCACTCAGTCCTGTCCAACTCTTTGTGACCCCATGGACTGTGGCTCGCCAGGATCCTCTGTCCATGGGATTCTCCCGGCAAGCATACTGGACTGGGTTGCCATTTCCTTCTCCAAGGGATCTTCCCGACCCAGGGATTGAACCTGAGTCTCCCACATTGTAGGCAGATTCTTTACCATCTGAACCATCAACTATACTTAAAATTTTTTTAAAAAAGAATGCAAACTTGATTCCTTGTTTCTTTGTTTTCTTATCTTCAAGGAAAAAAAAAAAAATTTAGTTCCTCTATCCCAGCCCTTAATACATTCTATGCTTTCTGCATGTGTTCCTTTTAAGTGCATTTATTAGCCAATATTTTCTGATCTCAAACCCTTCCCCCACGTCTTTCTCCTTCCACACCTATGTACAGAACATGGCTACTGGGGTCAGAACTTCTACACATTTTCTTGAGGAGTAAACACATATTTTGTGGCTCTTTTTGAAAAATCTCCTCTCTCATTTCATTGTTACTAAGGTCAGAAACAAATCCATAAATACATTAGGGGTGACATCACTTCAAGAGGAGTTCACAGCCAGGGTAAAAACGTCATTTTTCCTTGTAATCGTTCCTTAGTGCCCAGTGAACCCATAAGTCAGGCAACATGCCATAAAGCACTCTGACACACCACATACCAGAACCTCCAGGCAATGCTGTGGCTAAAAACGCGTGGTGAGAGGGCAAAGGTCAGTTTTACCTCCCAACTCCTCCAACCTTAGTTTCACTTTTCAATCTCACTGGATTCCCTGAAAACACACAGCACCTTCTTCCTTACCTGGTAATCTCCTGCTGCAGCTGTGAGACTGAAGGCACGTAAAACACCACTCCAAAATAGACGGTAGGCTCCAACGCGTGTTTATCCAGCTGCTTCTTCAGAGGTTTTTCCAGATCCACCCACCGGCGCTGATTCTGCTTGTTGTAATACCAGAGGCTGAAGTAAGTGATCTGGAAAGAGGGACAGTCACTGAAGGAAGCAGAGACAGACAGAAGAATTTGCCTGCTCTAGTCCGTGACCGTTTCATACTGTTCATGGGGCGGCGGGGCGGGCAGAGGGTGAGGCGGTTAGATGGCATTACCAACCCAATGGACATGGACTCGAGCCAACTGCCGGAGACAGTGGAGGACAGAGGAGTCTGGTGTGCTTCGGGGACATGGGGTCACAAAGAGCTGGACACAACCCAGTGACTGAACAACAACACACCCATGACCTGGGACCAAGAGACCACAGTTTCCTATTGCTTCTCTGCTCAGAAAGGGACCACGGCAAAACCTAAAGGGGGTAAAAAACAAACAAGAGGCAAGTTCTATCTCTGTATAGCTACTCATTCAGGAAACAGAGGCGCGGACCTCCTTGGTGGTCCAGTAGTTAAGACTCCGTGCTTCCCTGCAGTGGGAACAAGTTCAATCCCCGGTTGAGGAAGTAAGATCCCACATGCCACACAGTCGGGGAAAAAAAAACAGAGGCAAAGGTCACTTACACTTGCACACTATTTCTTGAGCCCTGCACAAAAAGTGTCTAGATATCAGAATTCAACAGATACTACACAATTTTCGTAAGTTCAACAACAACAAAAAAATACTGAAAAAATATGTAGTTTTCAGTGAGTTCCCTGGTGGTCTAGTGGTTACGATTCAGTGCTTTCACTGTTGTGGCCTGGGTTCAACGTCTGGTCAGGGAACTGAGATCCTGCATTGTGCTTTCACTGTTGTGGCCTGGGTTCAACGTCTGGTCAGGGAACTGAGATCCTGCATTGCACAGCCAAGAAAAAAAAGTTTAGCTTTTAAAAATCAAAATATTAAATGTATCATAATTAATATTTTATAATAAGCATAACTTGGGTTCTTCCTAAATTTTGACCAGATAGTATTAATTCAACTTGTCACTATATTCAAATTTGGCATCTATAAATAAATGCTGCTGCTGCTGCTAAGTCGCTCCAGTCGTGTCTGACTCTGTGCGACCCCAGAGACGGCAGCCCACCAGGCTCCCCTGTCCCTGGGATTCTCCAGGCAAGAACACTGGAGTGGGTTGCCATTTCCTTCTCCAATGCATGAAAGTGAAAAGTGAAAGTGAAGTCACTCAGTCGTAAGTCGCTAGACTCCTAGCAACCCCATGGACTGCAGCCTATCAGGCTCCTCCGTCCATGGGATTTTCCAGGCAAGAGTACTGGAATGGGATGCCGTTGCCTTCTCTGCTATAAATAAATAATTTCATGTAAATACTGTAAATTCTAGTGGTAAAGATGCAATTGCAATAGCCAAAGCAATCTTGATAAAGAAAAATGGAGCTGGAGAAATCAGATTCCCTAACTTCATGCTGTACTACAAAACCTACACTCATCAAAACAGTTTGGTACTGGCACGAAAGCAGAAATACACCTCAGTGGAACAGCACAGAAAGCCCAGAGGTAAACCCATGCACCTATGGTCAACTAATCTATGACCAAGAGGGCAAGAGTACACAGTGGAGAAGAGACAGTCTCCCCAGTGATGCTGGGAACACTGAACAGTTACACGTAAAAGAATGAAATTTAAACACTCTCTAATACCATACATAAAAATAAACGCAAAATGGATTAGACACCTAAATCTAAGGCTGGACACTATAACTCTTGGCTGAAAACATGGGCAGAACACTCTCTGCCATGAATAGCAGCAATATCTTTTTTGATCCGCTTCCCAACAAAAATAAATGGTACCTACTGAAACGTAAAAGCTTTTGCACAACAAAAGAAACCATAAGCAAAAAGAAAAGACACAGGATGGGAGCAAATATCTGGAACTACCATACGACCCAGCAATCCCATTCCTGGGCATATATCCAGAGAAAACCAAAATTCAAAGTGACACATGTACCCCCAAGTTCACTGCAGCACTATTTACAATAGACAAGACAGGGAGGAAACCTGAACGTCCACTGACAGGAGTAGATAAAAAAGCTGTGGTGCATACACACAATGGAATATTACTCAGCCATAACAAAGAAGTAACGCCATATGCAGCGGCATCAACGGACCTAGAAATCGCCATACTAAGGAACCATATCAGAGGAAGACAAAATATCATATGATGCTGCTAATACATTGAATCTAAAAAAAACACAAAAAACAGTAAAATGAACTTATTTACAAAACAGAAACAGAGTCACAGATGTAGAAAAACTTACAATTAATGGGGGGAAGGGGGGAGGGATAAATTGGGAGATTGGGATTGATATATACACAATTATATATATATATATAAAATAGATAACTAATAAGGACATACTACTTCATATTCTCATGACCTATATGTGAAAAGAATCTACAAGAGTGGGTATGTGTATAACTGATCCACTTAGTATACACTTGAAGCTAACACAACATTGTAAATCAACAATATGCTAATAAAAATTATTAAAAAATAAACTGCAACTTTCCTTTGCCACTCAAACTTCATTAATTACAAATTCATAAAGTAACTGTAATGCTACAGAGATAAATATACACACATACACAAGAAGAAGCTATAGCTAAGGCAGTAATATTACTTACATGTCCTACTCAGAGGCTTAAGAAAAACGCCCAGATATTAGCATTTAAATCTCAGTTGCCATGTAACAAACCGTTTAAGTAAATCAATCCTAGCCCTTGACTGGTCAACCTGAAAAGGTGCTAATGCACCTAAGAACTGAAATGACAGCTTCCGGCCACTGCTAATATTTACCTCAAAAATCAGTTGACAGATCAAGGCAGCTGTAAAAATCACTGCTTTGTTCTAGACTCTAAAGTAACACTGTCAAACGGAACTCCTCTGATGGTTGAGCTGCGGGTATCTGCATTCTCTGGGGATGTGAAGTGTGGCCAGTGCAGCTGAGGAACCTAATTTCAATGTCACTGAATCCTAATGGACTGAAATAGCTGCAAACATCTAGTGGCCACTGCATTGGTTCATACAGCTTTAGAGCAACAATAATACAATCAATAATAACACACGGCTATTTCTTTAACCGTAACCCTCAAAAAATGAGTCTTCAATTTACAGAGGGGGAAATAAAAACCAATATTAAAACATGTCCTCAATATTAATAAATTTACCTTACAATTTTTTTTTTTAACAAAGGAAGACCCATACCTTTCAAATGAGTCTATTAGGGGCTTCCCTGGTGGCTCAGCTGTAAAGAATCCGCCTGCCAACACAGGAGACATGGGTTTGATCCCTGATCCAGGAAGATCCCACATGCCGCGGAGCAACTAAGCCCGGGCGCTGTACCTACTGAGCCTGAGCTCCAGAGGCTGGGAGCCGCAGCTCCTGGGCCCACGTGCTACAACTCCCCAACAGGAGAGGCCTGCAGGCCGCAACCAGAGGGGAGGCCCCCCCACCCCGCTCACGACAACTCCAGAAAGGCCCGCAGGGCAATGAAGACCCAGCACAGCCAAAAATAAACAAACAAGTTGTTAAAAAATGAGTCTATTAATCATATAAACTCAACAAGAGTCAAAAATGTATGTATCGGTTTTCCCTTTATATCCAAATAGCTAGAGCAGTGCAGGAATTCAGTAAACTTTGAATAAAAGAATGAATATTCTCCTGTTTCTCAGCTGTCACCCAAATTAGCACACACAACTGGAATATTCTTAACATTTAGTATGTTGGACCAAGTTCTGTTCTAAGAACTAGAGCAGTATTATAGATTAAATCACCACTATTACCTTATCCAATAGATGTTTGTTGTGTGTGTTAAACTCTAAAACCAGTGTTTCTCCAAACGCTGTCGTTGCACCACCTCTGCTGGAATTACCTGGAGCACAACGAGGCCAACAGAGACACGAAACTCTCAAGTAGTCCTCATGCCCACTGAAGGCGGGAAGTCACTGCACACGGCGTCCGCCCCTCTCCACGTCATGCAGGAGACAGACAGCCTACCCTTGAAAAGCTGCATGGAAATCAAATTTTTGAAACCAAACACACTTTTAATACAGCAGAAAGTTGAGTCCTTCTGCTGTTAATTATTGCCTGAAGTTGTGATTATATTTGTAAAATAAAATATGTTATCTGTACGAAAAGAGTAGTACTACATTTTTGGAAAACAGGTACTATTCCTATTATTTCTTCCATCTGAACTGCAACTTACAGAAAACAAAAATTAGTAATAGGAGGAAGCTGCTGCTAAAGTCCAAAGTCCTGGGTTTAATTTCTAACACTTGCTTGCTGTGAAGTGGAAAAGTCAATTAGTCCAATTCTGTTTTCTCAACTGTATTAAGGCAATAATACCTCCCTCATAACTCCACAGTGAGATCTAAATGCAAAACATGTATGACTGCATTTTGCCACTAGAAAACTACTATGTTTTAAAAAGATTAGTTTTACCCACTCTGCCAAACATCAACAAAATCAACTGAAGATCTTGCCAAAAACACCCAAGAAACCTTTCTAATTACATTTATTTGGTACTTAGAGCACAGCGCACTCTGTTCATTGTATGTGAGTCCTGTGTCTATTTTAGATTTAGACTGCATGTACCATGTTCGGTATATAACACATACCACTGCTATGCACTAAGTTCTACAAATAATTATTTTTTGCCATAAACCCAGCAGCCTGGGCATTCTTTAGGATCTAAAACTATTTTGGTCATAAAAATTAAAAGGTCTTTAAAATACTCCATAAACATTACTCTTCCCTTTAAATCTAGTTGGACTTGAATACTCTGAACACAAAAATTTACATAGAAGTATAAAACTATAAGTTTATTATATAATTTATGAATATGAACAGACATTATTATATAAAAATACATGAATAATCTGTTAGCATTCTTAAAAAGCACATTGTATAAGAAATAAACTCTTAATATGGGCTAAGCTTATTTCCTTTAGCAATGCATTTATTACTTATGTCACATATATGGATAGAAAACCAAAAAGAAATGCATTTGTGAAATTGCATCATAATCAGTTTTTTTACAAATGATATACCTTATAAAGAAGTAGTAAGAACCTTGTGCAAACAGCTGGATATAGATTTAGTAAATTATTAGTTGATTAGCTGTTTTAGACACAGGAGAGTCTAAGACTTTGGAACATTAACCCCTTTTATAGTGCAGTGAAGTATTTGCCTTGGGACTTATCCCTGTTTTCAAGTGCTATCTTAAGTGGTAGTTAAAGCTAGCCAAAATTTGATAAATTAGCCTAAATACAAATTTGATAAAATTTGTATCATGTAAAATTAGCCTAAATATAAATTTGATACAATTTGTATCATGTAAAATATTTCCAAGGTGGTATTATATTTCTAAAGTTGCTACTAGAAATGTTTATATACATATAGGTAACTAAAACCCTATAACATTATAATACTTGTATTCAATGCTTTCTTACAATTTCTACACATAAAGAATGAAATAACAACATCTGATTCCAGAGGTTTTATAATATGGTTTGCTTCTAAGGTGAGTAGGTAGAATTTGAGCAATAAAATGCTGTGATTAAATCTTCATCAGGCAAAGAATTTTCTGTATAAGTCCATTTGGGAGGATTCAAAGACAAGTACAGAACATTTCCTTCCTCACTCTACAGGCCAGCATTATCCTGATACCAAAGTCAGACAATAGATACCACCTGAAAAGAAAACTATGGACCAATATCCTGTATAATTATAGATGCAAAAATTCTCAATAAAATACTAGAAAACTGAACCCAAAAGCACACTAAAAAGATTATACACCATGACCAAGCAGGACTCAACCCAGGAGTGCAAGAGTGGTTCAACATACAAAAAACAATCAACGTGATATATCAGTATTACGGATGTGAGGGAAAAAAACCAGTCCTCTCAATTGACATAGAAAAAGCAATTGGCAAAACCCAACACCTCATGATAAAAAATAAAAAAACTAGAAAAACAAGAGAACTCTCCAAAAGCATTTATGAAAAACCCACAGTTACCATCATATTGAATGGTAAAAGACTGAAAATTTTTTGATCAGAAACAAGACCAGTACGCCCACGTTCACCCCTGCTAGTCAACACTGTAATTGGAAATCCTAGCCAAAGCAATTAGGTAAGAAAATGAAAGGCATCCAAAATGGAAAGGAGCAAGTAAAAGTGTGTCCATTCACAGACAACATGATCTTATATATTTTTTTAAAACCTCCAAGATATCTCTACCAAAAATATCAAACAGAAAATAAGCAAACAAACAAAAATACTAGAGTCAAATAAATTTAAACAAGGAAGTGAGAAGATGTATATACTGAACAATACAAAACATTGCTGAAAGAAGTTAAATGGAAATACATCCTGTGTTCATCGGTTGGAACACTTAATGTCATTAAGACAGTAAGACTACCCAAAGTGATTCAAATGCAACCCCTATCAAACTTTCATGAGCCTTTTTCACAGCAATGGAAAAGCCAATCCTCAAATTCATGTGAATTTTAAGTGGCCCCAAACAGGCAAAACAATATCAAAAAAGAACAAAGTTGGGAGACTCACATTTTATCATTTTAAAACTTACTACTAAAGCTACTCTTGAGAGTCCCTTGGACTGCAAGGAAATCCAACCAGTCCATTCTGAAGATCAGCCCTGGGATTTCTTTGGAGGGAATGATGCTAAAGCTGAAACTCCAGTACTTTGGCCACCTCATGCGAAGAGTTGACTCATTGGAAAAGACTCTGATGCTGGGAGGGACTGGGGGCAGGAGGAGAAGGGGACGACAGAGGATGAGATGGCTGGATGGCATCACTGACCCGGTGGCCGTGAGTCTGGGTGAACTCCGGGAGTTGGTGGTGGACAGGGAGGCCTGGCGTGCTGCGGTTCATGGGGTTGCAGAGCCGGACACGACTGAGCGACTGAACTGACCTGAAGCCTCCAAAACGCAAGCAGTGGGCTGCCAGTGTAAGGAGAGCTGTTTAGCCCAATGGCATAAAAGTAAGTCCAGACATAAACTCATGCATTTATGGTAAACTGATTCTCAATAACAGTGTCAACACTATTTAGGGGAGAAAAACAGTCTCTCCAACAAATGGTCCTGGGAGAACTGAAGATCCTTAAGAATGAGGTTAGAACCTGACCTCACACCAAATACAAAAACTAACTCAAACTGGATCAGTGACCTAAATGTTAAGAACTAAACCACAGAGGTTCCCGGGTGGTCCAGTGGTTAAGACTCCACACTTTCAATGCACGGGGCACCGGTTCAATCCCTGGTCAGGGAACTAAGATCCCACATACCTCATGGCACAGCCAAAAAATAAAACATAAAAAAAGAACTAAATCATACAACTCCCTAGAAGAAAACACAGGAGTAAATCTTCATGACCATGAATTTGGAAATAAGATTCTTAGACATGATACCAAAAGTATGAGTAACAAAGGAAAAAAAAGATGCATTTGACTTCATCAAAATTTAAAACTACATGCATCAAAGAACCAAAATCAAGAAAGCAAAAAGACAGGCTATAGAATGGGAGACAATGTTTGCAAATCATGTATTTTCTAAGGGTCTAGAACCTAGAATACATAAAGAATTCACACAACAATGAAAAGACAAACAATCCAATTTTTTTTAAAGGCAAAGGACTTGAATAAATATTTCTCCAAAGAACATATACAAATGGCCAAGAAACACATGAAAAAAAATGCTCAATCACCATTAGTTAAATCCAACTTAGAACCACAATGAGATACCACTCCACACCCATTAGGATGGCTATAACTTAAAACAGAAAATAAGTGATGCTGAGGAAGTGGAGAAATTAAAACCCTTGTACATTGCCGGTAAGAATGTAAAATGGTTCAGCTGCCACGGAAAACAGTTTGGCAGTTCCTCAAAAAGTTAAACACATAATTACCATGTGACACAGCAGTTCCACTCCTATTTATTTTCCTGTAAGAACTAAAAATAGGTACTCAAACAAGTATTTAATACATGTATACACATGTCTATAGCAGAACTATTGGCAATAGCCAAAAAGGTGGAAACAACTCAAGTGTCTATTGGGAGAGGAAAAGAAAAATTATTTATACATATAATGGAAGATTATTCAGTCATTTTTATAAAAGATAGATACATGCTACAACATGGATGGGCCTCAGAAACATTACAGTAAGTGAAAGGAGGAGAAGGGGCCGACAGAGGATGAAACGGTTGGATGACATCACTGACTCGATGGATGAGTTTGAGTCAACTCCAGGAGTTGGTGATGGACAGGGAGCCTGGCGTGCTGCAGTCCATAGGGTCACCAAGAGTCAAACATGACTGAGCGACGGAAGTGAAAGAAGAAAGACACAAAAGGTCACATATTGTGTAATTCCATTTAAAGGAAATATCCATGAAGACAGAAAGTAGAGGTGGAAGTAGGGAGGAATGGGGAGAAACTGCTTACTACGGAGAGGATGCCTATTTCGAGTAATAAAAATGTTTTGGAACTAGATAGAGGTAAGATTGTGAATGGAATAAATGCCATCAAATTGTTTACTTTGAAATGGTTAACTTTCTGTTGTGTAAGTTTCATCTCAAAAAAAGTTATTTTTGAAGAATCAGAACCTCTTATACTTAAAATCAAAATACAGAATTTTTAAACTTTATTTTCAGGGGAATTCCCTGGCTGTCCAGTGGTTAAGATTCCATACTTCCATTGCAATGGGTCCCGGTTCAATCCCTGGTCAGGCAACTAAACTTCACAAGCCGTGTGGTGCAACCAAAGAGGGGAGAAAATGATTTTTAAATGTTTGCTGCTGCTGCTGCTACTAAGTTGCTTCAGTCGTATCCGACTCTGTGCAACCCCATAGACGGCAGCCCACCAGGCTCCCCCGTCCCTGGGATTCTCCAGGCAAAAACACTGGAGTGGGTTGCCATTTACTTCTCCAATGCATGAAAGTGAAAAGTGAAAGTGAAGTCGCTCAGTCGTGTCCGACCCTCAGCAACCCCATGGACTGCAGCCTTCCAGGCTCCTCCATCCATGGGATTTTCCAGGCAAGAGTACTGGAGTGGGGTGCCATTGCCTTCTCCATTTAAATGTTTATATACATCAAATTCAGTTTATCTGACCAAGTCTAAGGGAAAAGAATGAACCAGAAATAGATGAACCTAGCTATGAGTTAACTATATTTTTATTTTCTAACATCTATACTTAGGTAAAGATTTTGGTGCAGTTTGACAAGTACCTGACAGACGCAATTATCTGAACAGAAATGAAAAACACTGAATAGGCAAAAATGTGACTGAATAATGAAAGACTTACCAAAATGGAAGTAATAAAGTACATACCCTTGACAAAGAAGAAAAATATCTTTCTCTTTATGGAATTTTTTAAAACTTTATTTTACACATACTTCTAATGAATTTAGTAACTTGGTTACCCAATTAAAAGTAGATTAAAAGTGGACAAATGAAAGGGAAAAGACTTAAATAGCATGTCGGCAGGAGCAGGAAGTGATAAGTAACACTCTTTTACCAACAGAGAACACAGACCAACTAAAGTTCTTTCAAAGTACATTATAAAGAATGACAAAGACAAAGTAGTCTGGAGTTATTTTTCAAAGGAACAAATTAACTCTAAACATTAATTAGTCATGTATTTAATAACAACCACTGTTGATAATAATTAGTCAGTGTCCTTTTGTTTAAGATGGGTAGGGAAGTTCATAAACCTTTCTAAAGATTGGCACTGGTCTTTGGACCAAGGAGTTCTCCTTGATTATAGGCAAAGTGAGTTATTTCATTTCCCAAATATAGATAGAAAATGAATATATTTTATATACAGTTTTCAGTACTTAAGCCAACTGTGCTTTCACTTCTTCACTTGAAAGTTCAACCGTATTCTCCAAAGCCATGAAAGACACTTCCATTCTTGCCATTTGAGGGAAGTGGTATTGTGTCTATTTCCTCCAGGGGCCACGCCTGCGATTCCCATAGCTGCCACCAGCGGGGGCAGTGCCGAGAGCACAGACCCATGGTCCAAAGGCTGGGTTCTGAATCCTGGCTCCACCACTCATCCGCTCCTGAGCAAGTCACTTCCTCACTGAGTCTCCGCTTAACCTCAGGGAAAATAACGCAACATACCCTGCCTTTGTCAAAAAGTTGTACAGAAGTATTTTGTAAGTTATAACTGGGCTGAAAACACCTGGGTGTTGTTTTGTTGTTGAGTCGCTAAGTCGTATCTGATTCTTTCAAGACCCCATGAACTGTAGCCCACCAGGCTCCTCTGTCCATGGGATTTCCCAAGCAAGAATACTGGAGTGAGTTGCCACTTCCTTCTCCAGAGTATCTTCCCGAATCACAATCTCCTCTAGGGACCAAACCCACGTCTCCTGCATTGCAAGTGGATCCTTCACCACTGAGCCATGAGGAAAAGGCCGAACGTAAACTTAGCAGGTAGGATCTCTTTAGGTGTGTCTGAGAGCAAAGAACAAAACCCGAGTCAAGAATGCTTCTTCCCGGAAAACAAAACTGCTTTGTTACCAGGACTTTAAAAAAAAAAAGTACAAAACTTTGCTTACGGCAGGCTCCCTGTAGGCCTTAAATTTCAACGATTACCAGTCATTACTTGGTCTACATATTTCTTAGAATCATGTGTCTTCTCTTTCTTGAGTCCAAATTTTTGGGTTTTATGCATGCCCTGTATTGTTTATGGGCTTGGTCTAATTGTAATAATTTCCCCATAAACCAGCCTTTAATAATTGGCTTTCGGTTCACGCCTCCCACCACTCCTTATCTAATTAACCCCCCAGTCCCTTTCCCCGTAAGAACCTGCACCTCCACTTGGCTGCTTTTTCTCCACAGCTCTGTCTCTCCCACTGTGACCAAAGCAAGCTGACCTGACCTGTGGGAAACTCATTCCAGTAGAAACCTCTGAACATCTGAACTTCCAGGATCCTCTGGATCAGTTCTCAATTATTGGGACTTCCTTGGTGGTCCAGTGGCTCAGACTCCACACTCCAATTCCCGGGGCCCGGGTTCAGTGATGCTCGGGGAACTAGATCCCACATGCCACACTCAGAGTTTGAACGTCGCCACTAAAAAAGATGTCACGTGAAGCGACGAAGATGGAAGACCCCCCTGCCGCAACTGTAAGACCCAGCGCAGTCAAGTAAACTTTTTTTTAATTCTCAATTCTCACTGAACAATTTTTGTGAAACTTCCTTCATTGCCCATGTATATATTCACCCTTTCCTATTTTGTTCTGAACAAACATGTCAGTAGTTTTCATAAAGTTATTCAATGATTTCTTCAGAGCTATCTAAATGTTTCACAGCGATTCCCTAAAAGTGTACAAATAACTGTGCCTGTTATGTGAGCTACAATAAAAACAAGCTACACAGTTACAAAACCTGGCTTCTTTCCAGACACAACGTGGTTGACTTACTTTAAACGAACTAAACATTTACTCTGAGAACAAGGTGATTTTGATAACCCAGCTTTCTGCTACCAGATGAAAAGAGAGTTTACAAACCTTAGAGCTTGCATAAAAGGTGCAGGGCCCCCAAACTGCAGTCGTTTAAAGAGATACCAGCTATTATAAGCAGGTCCAAATCCTGTCAGAATGTAAACCCCTTCCAAATCCAAGTCACTTCTTGTCTAATTATTTTAAGAGTCTCTTAGTTGTACTATTTTTAAAGCAGAGGGACATACAAATTAGCCAGAGGGTTTTTTAAGCCACTGATGCACTGAGTTTGATAAAAGTTAATCCCATATAAAATTGCAACTATAATTTTATCCTGATGCTTTTCTTAGACCAGGCAGGAGTCAGAAGGCTTTTCATCAGGAGAGAGATGAGAGGAGATAGCACTAGATAAAGCCTGTCCCTAGCAGAGATCATCTAACCAGGGTAGTTAACGAGTATTAACCTAATTCAAGGCTAGAGACTTATCTCTACACCCTGTGTGCCATAAATAATGAAGCACAGCACGTCTTCCTTTTGACAGATAGTGTGGTGGTCACAGCGCCTCAGAGCAGACAGTATTCTTTTCTTTTCTGTTTAATTTCAATCCAGTTTCTTCTGTCATTGGTCAGGTAATATACTATCCATTTCACAGTCAAAGTTATAATATATGACATCACTGTACTCTACATACATGAGGACTCAAGAAGCTAACAAACAAAAGTACATCTTAGCCCTGAAATTATACTGAAACGTATTCAACTGAAGCCCAAGTGACTGAAGTCCTCAAATGATCAGTGCTGGAGCATTTAATTTTCAGGAAAAGAGGAAAATGGTAAACCACTTTCTTGAAAGAAAAGTCCAGGGCATAAACTGTTTACATATTATCTATATAGAGGACTGCTCATATCTTTTCTGTTTACCATCCTGGATAAAAAGATGCTATGAAGGAATAATGATCCTGAAACGCAATAAGATTACTCTTCAAAAAATATACTGTACTTTCTAAGAAAAATGGACCAATGTCTTAGAAAGATTCATCTATTCCTTCAGTGAATACTGACTGAGTATCTCCTGTGTGTCAAACACTGTCCCGGGTGGAAGGGAGATACAGCACTGAACACAGCAACACACTTTCTACCCTCAAGTAACTTACATGACGAGAGTTACATGGGAGGAGAAAGACAAGCACAATTATCTGAAAAGTTAGATCAGGATGAGTGCTACAAAGATTATAAGATTAAACTGTCAAACATTTTTCAAGAGTAAGCTAGAATTAAACGGGAAATTTCGATTCATATAACAATTCACCATGCAAAAGAGAGAGAAATGACTGAGATGTTACCGCACACACTTTCGACATCCAGGGCTGAGGTTCTCTACGTGTACTAACACATACAAGGTCACCTTGTTTCAGGCCCATGCAACTGAGGGTAAGCCAGAATCTTCCATTCTTCAATCATTTTAGTTAACTAGTTTGTTCTATTGCGGAATCCTTACTTATATCCCATTCTAAGAAGTGAATTCACTTTAGTTCAGTCATTCAGTCGTGTCCGACTCCTTCTGACCCTATGGACTGCAGCATGCCAGGCCTCCCTGTCCATCACCAATTCCGGGAGTTTACTCAAACTCATGTCCATTGAGTCGGTGATGCCACCCAACTATCTCATCCTCTGTCGTCCCCTTCTCCTCCTGCCTTCAATCCTTCCCAGCATCAGGCTCTTTTCCAATGAGTCAGCTCTTCGCATCAGGTGGCCAAAGTACTGGAGTTTCAGCTTCAACATCACTCCTTCCAATGAACACCAAGGACTGATCTCCTTTAGGATGGACTGGTTGGATCTCCTTGCAGTCTGAGGGACTTGCAAGAGACTTCTCCAACACCACAGTTCAAAAGCTTCCATTCTTCGGCGCTCAGCTTTCTTTACAGTCCAACTCTCACATTCATATATGACCACTGGAAAAACCATAGCCTTGACTAGACAGACCTTTGTCAGCAAAGTAATGTCTCTGTTTTTTAATATGCTGTCTAGGTTGGTCATAAGTTTTTCTTCCAAGGAGCAAACGTCTTTTAATTTCATGAGTGCAATCACCATCTGGAGTGATTGTGGAGCCCCCAAAAATAAAGTCTCTCACTGTTTCCATTGTTTCCCCATCTATTTGCATGAAGTGACTAGACAAGATGCCATGATCTTAGTTTTTTTGAATGCTGAGTTTTAAGCCAGCTTTTTCACTCTCCTCTTTCACTTTCATCAATAGGCTCTTCAGTTCCTCTTCACTTTCTGCCATAAGGGGTGATGTCATCTGCATATCTGAGATTATTGATATTTCTCCCGGCAATCTTGATTCCAGCTTGTGCTTCTTCCAGCCCAGCGTTTCTCATGATGTACTCTGCATAGAAGTTAAATAAGCAGGGTGACAATATACAGCCTTGACGTACCCCTTTCCCGATTTGCAACCAGTCCACTATTCCATGTCCAGTTCTAACTGTTGCTTCTTGCTACGTACAGATCTCTCAGGAGGCAGGTCAGGTGTCTGGTGTTCCCGCCTCTTTCGGAATTTGCCACAGTTTGGTGCTATCCACACAGTCAAGGCTTTGGCACAGTCAATAAAGCAGAAGTAGATGTTCTTCTGGAACTCTCTTGCTTTTTCTATGATCCAGTGGATGTTGGTAATTTGATCTCTGGTTCCTCTGCCTTTTCTAAACCCAGCCTGAACATCTGGGAGTTCTTGGTTCACATGCTGTTGAAGCCTCGTTTGGAGAATTTTGAGCATTACTTTGCTAGCGTGTGAGATGACTCCAATTATGTGGTAGTTTGAACATTCTCTTTGTGCAAATCTCCGAAATTTGGGCCTTTTGGGGCTTGCTTATTAGCTTAATTAACAAATGCCTGTGTTTTAGGACAATGGATAAATGGTAGCTGTTCTCTTCTTATTGAGAGGACAGTAAAAAAGACAGATAACCTCGGTCTAATTTGGCCATATTACAGTCTTTATATTTCAATTGAGTCACAGGAAAAAATTTTTTCATGTTTTCTTGAAGTATTAGTTATTCCTTCTATCTTGTGTCACCATGAGCAATACTTTTAGTTGTAACCACATGATGTAAAAATGAAAAGAAGGGCTGAAATGGGTTTATTTAGGAACAGCTGCTTGTTTTTCTGACATTCACTTTTGTCAGGTTATATTATAGCTGTTTCACTTAGAGAACAAACTTATGGTTACTGGAGCGGGGGCAAAAGCGGGGGGAGGGATAGTTAGGGAGTTTGGGATGGTCACGTACACACTATTTTAAATACAGCAGTGTGTACAGGCTGTATTTACAGGACCTACTGTGTGGCACAGGGAGCTCTGCTCAACGTCACCCGGCAGCCTGCATGGGAGGGGAGTTTGTGGGAGAATGGATACAAGTATATGTATGGCTGAATCCCTTCGCTATTCAGCTGAAACTATCACCACGCTGCTTGTTAACTGGCTACACCCTAATACAAAATAAAAAGTTTTTTTAAAGTTACAGCTGTTTCATGTTATACTGAAAGGGTTATGGGGACTTCCGTGGTGGTCGAGTGGTCAGGACTCGGGGCCCCCACTGCAGGAGCCGTGTGTTCAGTCCCTGACCAGGGACCTAAGGTCCCACATCCCAGGTGACCGTGGCCAAAAGACAAAGAAATGATGATGATGTGGGGCAAGGCCACAGAAAGAGAAAGGGAATGAGAACGAGGACTTTCAAACTATCCACGAATATGGTCACGGTTAACATCTATTGTCTGAAAGAACTTTACCCCACGTGTTTTCCATTGTCTCAAAACAAAACACACAACAGCTGCACTGCCATTAAGCTAGTATTACCACGAAAGATCTGAAGATTAAAAAAATCAGGGAAAGTACTTTCCTGGTTAAAATCCTAACTATACATGTGAAGACTCTCAGACTTCTGTTACAACAAGCTATGTTTGCTTCTTCATTAATCAAGGGAGTTTGAAAACCATGGTTTCATCATACAAGAACCGATCTTTTTACCTTGCATATGTATTAGGGGGTTTTTTACTTTTAACAAATACTTCTTCCATATACACAAATACTCCAAGAAAAGAATAAAAGTATATCCCTTTCTAATGTAAAAAAGCTATTTTCCCTTTTTTATCAATAATATAAAGTTCCATGTAATAAAGGCCAATTAAGGGTCTAATGGATTTCCTTTTAATCGAAGCTGTTCATTGAGGATCAAGGAATGGGGTAGGGGATGGGGAGTACTTAACTCAGAAACACACACTCAATATTTTAATGCCAGTTATATTTTATTCCAAGAAGTGCTACTTAAAAATACATACAAGGGATTTCCCTGGTGGTCCAGCAGCTAAGACTCAGAGCTCCCAATGCAGGGGGCCCAGGTTCGATTCCTGATCAAGGATCGCAACATGCCGCAACTAAGACCTGGTAGAGTCAAATAAATAAATATAAATAAATAGATTTTTTAAAATATATACAATGTTTTCATTTTACTCAGAAGCAGAAGAGAATGAATGAGCCACTAGTGTGTATGTGCTACTAAGGATAACAGGAATTGTTCTCTATTCCTATATCCAACTACCGTATATTCAAGGAATATAATGGTTAAAAAAGGGAATATAATGATAAAAGTCTCAATTAACAACAACAACAAAAAACAAACAGGGACTTCCCTGGTGGTCCAGTGGTTAGGATTCTGCTCTTCCAGTGCAGGGGACTCAGGTTTGATCCCAGACCAGGGAACTAAGGCCCCACACGCCATGTGATGTGGCCAAAAACCAAAGTTTAAACGATAGAAACATGACTTGCAGAATTAAAGATGGAATAACAGTGTACAGTGGCGCTGTCCCCATGCCCGTAATTCACAGATGGCAGCATGGTTACACTTGGGTGGTGGGAGGAACTGCTGTAACAGATTGAAAGACACCTGTGTGCAGAGCAGCTGACTCTCAGTGACCCGGCTTCCACAATAAAGGCAGCAAGAACTTCAGCAGGCTCCCTAGTGCCACCACTGTTTCTTGCCTGCGTGCAGCCTCTGACTCTAGAAGCCTCCAAGTCCATCCAACAGCACTGCAACCAGATCTTGCTTTGGAAAATCTCTCAACAGGCAACTCTCCTGGGCTGTATTTCAGCAGACTGCAGCTTCCAACTCTGCCAGGGAACGAGCTCGCAAGAGGCCTCCTATCAAACAGTTCTACGCTCAGCACTTCAGACGTTCCGAGCCATGCCTAGAGGCCTGATCGTGATTCATGCTCCTTCTCAGGCTTTATCTTTCCTTGCCTGATGCAACTTCAACATCATATTTTAAGCAAAATAGATTGTAGTAATGAAAATAAAAGATAACAAATTTCAAAAGTACTTAAAACAATCTCCATCAGATTTGGGAGGCTGCAACTCTGACAAATGGCCCTTAAGGGCATGAGCTCGGTGCAGGCCACCTGTCACTGGCCCCAGGTTACCTACTGGGGGGAAAGGTGCTGATCAGGGAGCCGGAAGCACTAGTCCTGTTGTTTCTTAACCGTGAGCAAGTTACTCAACACCTTTTGGCCTCAGTTCACCCCACCAACAAAATGGGTATGAGATTGCCTCTCTCATAGGCCTGGTAGGAACTGAAATAAACAGAAACATTTAAAGCGCTTAGAACACGCAAGAGTAAGTCCTCAAGTAACATTAGCTCTGGTTATCAGCGTTTAAGTCCCCTGAAATAGTATAAAATCTCTCATTACGTCTTCAGTAGCACAGAAAATTCTACACTTAAATGCTAGCCCTTCAGTAACAGGGCTTTCTCTCTGGCAACTTTTCCTTGTCTTTCTCTTTCTTTCCTTTTAAAATAAATTATTTAAAAAAAATATAACAACTGGATTGCTTTTCTTTAGGAAAATGGCAATGGCTCAAAGAAAAAGCAGTGTGCTGCTGAGGGAAAAGCACTAAGCCTGCAGTGGGAAGACCTCAGCTCTAGCCGGGGGTGCCGCTTGCTGGCTGCCCCAGGCAGCCCAGGCAGCACTGTGGTGGACAGTGAAGTTTGCACTCCAGCAATGGGGGACAGATACTGTACAAAGACTGATTCGTCCTCTTAGACATATGTTTCATTATCAAACATGCTTCTTTTCCTTAAGTCACCATTCAGACATAAATCTGACTTCAAAATGCATGCCAATTAACAAAAATACAAACAAATAAGCATTTGCAAAATATGGGTGAGAATTAAGGTTATTTTCTAGATAATCCACTCCGAACTCTAGAAGGAGGAGAAAGGACATCACCTGGAATATTTTCATTCTCAGTGGTATAGTTCTTGAGCTTAACTGGCTGACTTAAGGACAACATCTGGAGTCATTTTTCTCTGTAAAATATGCTAACCAATGAACAAATTTACATGATGAAAAAAGAAAACGGAAATGGCTAAAGAAAAACAACTCCACACTAAACAAGTAGTGGCTTCCCAGGTGGCTCGGTGGTAAAGAACTCGCCTGCTACGGCGGGAGCCGCAGGTTCTGAGCTCAGGTTTGACCCCAGGGTTGACCCCTAGGTTGGAAAGATCCCCTAGAGAAGGAAATGGTAACCCGTTTCAGTATTTTTTGCCTGGAAAAATCCCATGGACAGAGGAGCCTGGGGGACTACAGTCCATAGGGTCTCAAAGAGTCAGGCACAACTGAGCAACTGAACACACACGCGACACGCGTGTCCTGCATCAGGACCCCCCGTGGTGTGCACGCTGCCCATCTCTGGTCCACTCCATTTCTGAGACGGCGGGAGGAGGAAGGAACTGAGTCACACTCAGGATGAGACTGAGTGTGTGTAACGCGTCTAGTGCAGCGCTAGGCGTGTTGTCAGCGTGCAGCAGAAAGCTACTGCTACTACCACACGCAACAATCACGCATGAAAGACACAAGATCCAGACGAGCTGTTCTCCGTTGGCCACACAGGGAGTGCTCAGGTGCGTCTAGCACCGGACCCCCGCTTGGTCGCCCATAAAGCTTGAATCTGATGTCTGCTAAAAATTCACTTGACATGGAAATTAATTTCTCAAGTCAAAGACTGAGCCGTCTAAATAATTATAACATGACTGAGCAAAGACAAGCTGTTTTTCGATTCACAGAGAAATGAGCTGCCACCACCCAGCATGGAATTACTTGTATATTTTCCTAGCCTGCTCGGTTAAAACTTGTTCAAAATAACACAATTACAGTGTCCTGGTCATAAATAAAAATCCTGCACACCTTTTAGTGACTTCATTTGGATAATCTAGATGAAGCGGCACAAACCCTTGACAAGAGTTATTTCTACAACAAGCTGCTCCTTCTCATATAGGATTTGGGTCATGCATGTTTATTCTAGTGAGATGAACATCTTAAGATGATTCTTAGGAATTTAAATTGCCTTTGGATATCCTGTCATTTCACTGAAAGATAAATCTAAGTGACATTTATGTATGAACAAACTGCTTAGAGAACCAAATAGAAAAATATTTGCTAAAGCAACATATTGTTTAAAACAGTGATATGAGCAAAAGCTTTGTTAACAGAAAAGAAAAAGCCAAGTTCAGACAGGGTGTGTATTCTGACAAGAATGAAGTAGACTGCTCAACAACCGGCCGGAGGGCTGGGGGGTGGGGGTGTTGGTTAATGCGTGAAGGAAGTATGAGTAACCCATCCCGTCAGGGGAGAAAGGCCACACGCCTACTGCCTGGGTGGGCACAAAGGCGCTGCCTGGTGGGAGAAAGACGGGGATCCACCGTCAGAGGCGCAATGAAGGAGCTACTGTTCACAACCTGCTCCCTTTCCTCCTTGAAAGGAGATTTCCTTTTTTTTGCTAACAGTAAGTTATCCAAGAGAGGAAATGAATACCCCAAATGCCCTTTCCTAAAATCTAAAGGCCATTCAAAACAGGCATTGGTTGGGGAAAGGGGTAAGGAGTGATACTTCAGAGGCAAATTATTTTCTTAAAAATATCAAGGTCTTGAATTTTTCACAAATGTTCACTACCACCACCTTCCCTCTGGAAAAAGAAAGAGTAGGGAAGAAAGAGACCCTGTTTAGCCGAGAGAAGGGGAAAGACTGCCTCATCCAGGAGGCTTCGAGGTCCACCACCTGAGCTCACCGATGAATGCAAAGAGGGGTGGATCCTAGACTCACCTGAAATTGTGTGCAAGATTCTGCATTTTGATCAGATTCTCCAAAGGGTCCATGATACTTAAGATTTTAAAACTCGTTAAAAAAAAAAAAACCAAAAACTTTAAGGGTCAAAGTTCAAGCAGAAGAAGTCTGACACATACAAACTCAAATTCTGGCTCCTCTGCGTATTACCTGTATGATTGCCCAGGTTAGCACTGCAAAATCACCCTATTTTACAGAACTTCAGTTTCCTCCTTTTAAAATGGAAGAGATAATGCCCAACTCACTGTGAGCATTAAATAAGAGATGCTAAGCTTCCAGCTACGACGTTCATCCACCCACAAGGAGGATGGCAGAGAGTTGTTAGCAGCGTCTAGTGTCACGAGGAATGGGATCTGAAGCCGTAAGCACCAAGGATAATGAAGAGCTTAGAGGGCTCCCCTAAAATTCCATCAGTTCTCCTGTCTGCCATTTTGTTACCAACTCACAAACCTCTGTATACGAGCAAATTCGCTCTCAATTCCATATGGTCACGAGACCACACTGCTGGGACAGACCACTGGTGAGAGACATTCAAGGACATCGCCAATGTCTCAGGTGAAAAATCCAGCACTGGCAGAACATCTCAGACCGTGAGCCCCTAAATTTATTAGAAATTCAGTGAAGACTGAACACTCCGTTTCTTTGAGTAAACAGCTGTCCAAAGTCTGTAATAACTTGTGTGATACTTTATTGTAAAGTGCATAATATCTCCGTGTTTGTACATAAAATCCCTCTACTTACTTATATGACTAGTTTTAATTATTTAGACCAAGTAAGAGAAGTAACAGAAAAATCTAAGAATCAAGAAAAATCCTTGCTCATTTATAATCAAGTTCGGACTTTGGAAAGCTTTCTTTACTTAGATAGAGAGGCCAATCTAAGATTTAAATTTGCTTCAGATGGTCCAATAGATCAAACTAAAATATTTACTGATCCTTGTCTATAACTCAACCTTAACTGTTTTATAACTTACATACCTGAATGAGTAAATGCTCAGTCCAAAGGCTAAAAAGTTTGCAGGTACTCTACAATACCTTACACGTATTTCAGCTATTTTTAGAGTCCAAATGAAAATAGCTAGTACAGACGGAAATGCGCATTAAATTCTTGAGGCCTACTCAGGTAACAGTCAAGATAAGGTCAGTGGATATTTGGAATACCTAAGACGCTAATTTAAAATAAAACACTCTGATGGCCAAGAACACTTTCTAAAGTAGTGCTTGAGAGCAATGGTTTGTATTAAATGCTCCATTCCTCTTCGATTCCAACAAATCCCGCAGCCAAAAAATGTCCCCATTTGCCAGAAAACACTGTGAGAAGAATCGGTTTAAAGTTCAGCAAAGAAGCTGCCATTCCCCCGACAGAGCAATCTCATCCCAGACAGCCTCTGAAACACACGCTCTAAGTATTTCAGAAGAATCTCAAAATGAAAAAGAAAAAAGTCTAAAGAAAAGAGGTTCTCTGCTACCTCTGCTCAAAGTCTGTAAATGTTCAACTCTCTCCAGGAAGTAAAATCATACAGCAAATAAAGGCTGACTTGACTGAACTGTGGTCTCTGCTTATCAGTCTAAATTCAAAGCAAGAACCTTAACTTTTAAACTAAGCAGACACTGATTCAGCAACCACGCACTGTAGGGTGGTGGTGGTCGTGTTGTTCCCTCAGTCACGTCTGACTCTCTGCGACCCCACTGGCTGTAGCCCACCAAGCCCCTCCGTCCATGGGATTTCCCAGGCAACAATTCTAGAATGGGTTGCCATTCCCTTGTCCAGGAGATGTTTCCAGGGATGGAGCCTGCTGCCTCTGGCACTGCAGGTGGGTCCTCTACCGCTGAGCCCTGCGGAAGCCCACAGTAGGAGGCGTAGGCGCCACTTCAGACACGGGTGATACAGCAGTCCTACTGTGACGGAGGTTACAGACCAAGGAGTAAAAACTTGGCACGTGTGTGATGCATTTCAAATACAATTTTCTGAATATCTGTGATAAATCAGAACAAAGTAACCAAATATCAAATTATAATTTTAAAATGAGAGGCCATAGTGAGAACTTCTAAGTTTTGCTAGACTTTTTAACTTTTTTAATAAAGTGCTTCAGAGGTAACCTTAGGGGTGCTTAGTAGCCATTTGAAAACTGTTATTTGGAAAAGTTATGTATATATGCTATACATGCAGAAAACAATGGGGATCCTTGTTCCCTCTACACAAAATATTCACAAACAGCTGAAAGAAAACTGCCCTCTAAAACTTAAGCTATAAAACTAACACATTATGTATCATAGTAGAAGCATGAAAACGTTATCTTCAAAAGCTTTCCAGGCTTGTTTTTTTTCTCTTTTGGCCGTGCCACGGGGCTTGTGGGATCCCAGTTCCCTGACCAGGATCCAACCCAGACCTAGCAATGAGAGTCTTAACCACTGGACCACCAGGGAAGTCCCCAGAAGGCTTCCAGGATTTTTAAAACGTCCTGTTTTCCTAACTGGAGATCTAAAAACTTAAAAACTCCAACCAAATGCAAATTTAAACTGAATAAGAACATTAAGATAAAGACAGACATGCTATAAAAGAAATTACATTTCCCCTGCTCTGCCCTGTGAGGACACAGTGAGATACCAGGAAGCCTCCAGCCAGAGAGGTGGGCTCTCAGTGGAGCCTGACCAGGCGACAGCTTGACCTTTGACCCCCAGCCTCCAGAAGGGTGAGAGATCACTCTCTGTGGTTTATGGGCCACGCCATGTGTGATATTTCGTTAGAGCAGCCTGAGTGGACTAAGACATACACCAAGAAGGAGAATGGCTGGATCATATGAATGTGAGGTACCGTGAGGCGGGGGTGGGAGGTAGAAACCAGTTCTTCTGGGTCCTCCGAAGCTCCATAAACTGCGACCCCAGGCACAGGACCCGGGCACAGGGTGCCTAGTGAGTTTCGATGAATGTGTATCAACGAATGAAGACAGACACACACAATGATTAAAAGCATATGGAGCAAGGGCAGTCTGCTGAGCAAGAAGCTGCAGAGAGGGAGCGTCCCTGGTGGCTCGGCGATTGAGAACCTGCCTGCCTGTGCAGGAGACATGGGAAGACGGCTGAGCCGGGAGGACGCCACACACCAGAGCGGCTGAGCCGCGCGCCACAGCCCTCGGGCCTGAGCTCCACAGCCCAGGAACCGCAACCACCGAGCCCGCAGGCCCCGAAGCCCGCGCTCCGCAGCAGAAGCCACTGCAAGCGGGGAGAAGCCTGGACCAGCTGGAGGGGGGGTCCTACTCGCCACACTAGAGGAAAAAACAAACCCACATGCAGGAACGAAGACCCAGCACAGCCGAGATAATAAATGAATTAAAATTTTTAAGAAAATAAATAATATTTTGCAATGAATCTAATTAAAACACAGGAGAGCACAATTAAAATGTGATTATCAAATGTAATATAAGCTTTAAAAGAATTGCTGAGAAAGACGTGCCTTAGAGAAAAAATATAAACCTTAAGTCAAAATTTCATTTTTGTTTGTTTGTTTAAATCCTAGAGGTTAGTTTGAGAGCAAGAGGGAAGAAACAGAGAAGTAAAGACCTACTGAAGCTCTGTTTGTGGGCAGTGATGGTGTACAAATTAATTACCCCTGCAGGAAAACAGAGGTTCCAATATACCTGCTAAATTACAGTGCTTTACTAGAATTCTGTTTAGTAAGGTAAGAAGTGCCATTACCAGTGGCCACTTTCCTTATTTGTACTATCGATATAAGAACATTTTATAAACAAACATGTATTCTCTTAGTAAAAGGAAGAAGCAAAGACACTTATAAAAGAAAGAAAGGCGTTCGTTTGAAGAGGTCAGTCAGCGTAGCGTGGAAACGGGAGTCACAGACACCAACAACGGCGCTGCAGAGTAACACCTGGAGAGTCTCCTAAATGCCAGGTGCTCTGCTGAGGTTTCTAGCTAAGACTGTATCCTCACAACCCCTGTCAAGAGGCAACAGTATCAGCCCCAGCTCACAGATGCAACGCCGCTGGGCTTGGGAATTAAGAAACTGGCCCAAGAGCACACATCTGGTAGGTGGCAACAGCGGGACCAAGCCCAGGCGTTTCCAAGCAGCGGCCAACGCCTCAGCAGTCGCCGACGGGCCGGCCCGCGCAGGAGGCCGACAGAGGCAGCGCCGGCCCGGACGGCCCAGACAGGACGCCGCGACTGTCTCGGACGCGGCCGCTCCCCCGGGAAGACACACGTGAGGCTTTCCGGGCAGCTTCCCCTCTCTGATTCCACGCTCACCAAGCACTGTCCGGTTTGCTGACTCCCAGCGGCCTGCCCACGGGGAGATCCTGGCCTAGCCAGAGGGCACACACGCTCAGAGCCCGCATCATAATTCACGGTGAGACACCGGAATTCTGTATCTCATCGTACATGACTGCACTTGCATCCTGGTTTTACAAACTCCCACTGAGCTGGGGTGACACAGGGCTTACCCTCTGAAGCAGGCCTAGGTCTGACCATCTCGCTCTAGACTGCAACATCCTTTCAGACACACTGCCCCGTGGGTGGCACACTCTTGTCTCGCACCTCCATCAAACCTCGGTAACACACACTTTCACAATTCCCCTTAAATTCTGTAAAAACTTTGACAGCCTCTCTTGAAACAGTGTTATGAAACTCAAGGACATGCAAGGAATTTCAACAGCTCTGAGAGGCTGTTGCTATCACGAACAGCAATGTTTTCCTGCAGCAATCCGCCCCCCCTCATTTTAAAAAGCCACTTTTCACAGCTCAAATACAGTGGGTTCAGAAAATAGTTGACAACGCACGTTAACTATATTGGATATAAATATACTAACCTTTTAGGTTTTAGTTCCTTAATGTACTATCAAATATCTCACATGGTCAAAAAAAAAAACTATGAAGACTGACAAACATCATTTAATCACACATTCAGCTTAAGAAATAAAATACTACCCTACAGTTGAAGCTGCCAGGTATAGCGTTATAATGGTATTACTGTATAGCCCTTGTAACTGTCATAATAGAAAAAAGAAAAGTGAAACTCACGTCCAGCTCTTTGCGACCCCATGGAATAGTCCATGGAATTCTCCAGGCCAGAATACTGGAGTGGGTAGCCATTCCCTTCTCCCGGGGATCTTCCCAACCCAGGGAACAAAGTCAGGTCTCCCACACTGCAGGTGGATTCTTTACCAGCTGAGCTACCAGGGAAGCCCAAGGATACTGGAGTGGGTAGCCTATCCTTTCTCCAGCAGATATTCCTGACCCAGGAATCGAACCAGGTCTCCTACATTGCAGGCGGATTCACAATAGAAGTGAAATGATATTCAACTATCAAAGAAAGTAAAGATTTATGCTACCAGCTTAAATTTGGGCAGTAGCAAAATCTTATCAGCCAAATCTACATGCTATGATTCTGAGCTTTCTTGACGGGAGACTAGTGCAAGATAACAAACCACTATCTCTTGACTGAATCTCATGAATGATGTATGGACACAAAGTAAGAACAGCCGCTGCCCTGACTCAGATGATTTCTCAACAGTCATTGGGCAGGATTAGGCCTGGGCCTAAGCCACCTGTTTATATCCTACAGAGCAGAGCTTCTGAAGCTTTGAAAAGTTTGCTATACAAACTAACATTCTGACCATGACTGTACTAAAATGTTGGAAATGGTGGGACAGCCCATCCGGGGGCAAGACATTTTCTAGGGGTCACACCTGTTCCCACCTAGAGCACTCTTCCTTTCTGTTAAAAAATCACTCTCATCATATACCCACAGCTGGATGAAGCTGCTCGTTTCTGAGTCTGATAATCGCAAACAAGGGATGGCAGCGTCTCTGGGCTTCCTGACTAACAGAGAAGCAAAGCAATGCCTGTGGGCTCAGTTCAACCTGTGCTTATAAGGCTGTCCAGGTCTTAACATATTAACCATAGTTAATTCATTGTGACTAATAAATTAACCACAGTTCTTCAAGAAATTGACTCTACTGGTTATAGGCAGACCAGGTGCATGAGAAAGAAACCACAGGGGAAAAAAAAAAAAAGGAAAAAAGGAAAAATGGGTGAAGGGAACAAGAGTCGGGACTAAATAAACGCAAGCAGGCAGGACCAGTCACTGAGGCGGGCTCTTCTGGTTCACTTTCCCCTTCTCGGGCCGCTGCACTTCCTTTCCTTCTAAGGTTCCTCTCACCTGAGCTCCGGACCCGCGCATGCTCTGCCTGCTCAGCGTCTCCAACTGGGGCGGGAAGCTCAGAGCATCGGAGGCCAGCGGCCCACACGCCTCCGCCAACTCCCCTCCAGCCTGCTCTTCCTTCTGCGTTTCTTCCCTCGGGGGCGATCCCCACCATTTACCGGAAACCTTAGGATCCACCTGGACCCTGGCCAGTCCCTCCGCACCTGACAGGTGATCCCCAAGATCTCCAGACTCGGCTCACTCCTCCTCAGCCCCATCCAGATCCAAGTGACTGCTATCTGCACCACAACCGCTCTTTTCAAATCATTTTCTCCTGAGGCGGCAGGGTTTCACGTGTGTGTTTAAAAAACTCTTCACTGGGACTTCCCTGGCAGTCCAGGGGTGAAGACTCTATGCTTCTACTGCAGGGGGGGCATGGGTTTGATTCCTGGTCTAGGAACTAAGATCCTGCATGCCTCTCAGTGTGGCCAAAAAAAAAAAAATTCAATTATTTTTAATAAAGTTAAAAAATAAAAACTCTTCACTAACTTCCTCATTTGCAGGACAAGCCCCAAACCGTAAGAACCCCGCACTGGGGGGACCCTGGTCTGCAGCGTTACCTCTGCCTCCCCAGGTGCCAGGCAGATTACCTGCCTCGTGTCTCTGGCCATATGGGGCCACTCTTTTCCAGCCCCTGACTGACCACCCCACCCCATCCTTCGGGGCCCAGCTCAGACATCACTCGCCCCAGGAAGCCTTCCCTCCGCTGCCTCTCCCTAACGTCTACAGCACCTCCTGCTTCCCTCATCATCACGTGCCTTGTGCCTATCTCTTACCAGTACCAACACCAGGCTGAGCTCCTGGTACCTATATGTGCTGCTCAGTTGCTCAGTCGTGTCCGACTCTTTGTGACCCCATGGACTGCAGCAGGCTGGGCTTCCCTGTCCTTCACCACCTCCCAGAGTTTGCTCAGACTCATGTCCATTGGAATTCCCCGGTGGTTCAGCTGGTCAAGAATCTGCCCGCAATGCAGGAGACCTGGGTTCAATCCCTGGGTTGGGAAGATCCCCTGGAGAAGGGAATGCTGCCCACTCTGGCATTTTGGCTTGGAGAATTCCATGGACAGAGGAGCCTGGAGGGCTACAGTCCATGGGGTCACAAAGAATTAGACATGACTAAGCGACTTTCCCCTCCCTTTCGTGTCCATTGAGTAGATGATGCCATTCAACGACCTCATCCTCTGTTGTCCCCTTCTTCTTCTGCCCTCCCATCTTTCCCAGCATCAGGGTCTTTTTCAATGTGCTTGGCCCTTAATGTCTTTAATACTGACTGATGCAATGATGGGATGCTCACCAGGGGCAGTTTATCTATTCTTGACTTAGACCCTAACATAGGCATTTAAGTGAAATAACTAGCTTTTCCCTCTTTCTCTTACCCCAGAAACAGGCAGCCAAAGACCAGAAGAGACCTGGGTTTAATTAGAGCCCTTTTCTTCACAGGCCTTACATAGCATTTTAAATGCAAGACATTATGTGGATGCTTGAGGACACCACAGCTTCCTTTAGGCTGGGTTAGGGCTTTTCCAGGAAAATCCTATGATTGCTGTAACAGACTATAGTTATCAGAGCTATGGCTTTACATGCACATTAAATCACACAGTCATTCCGAGCGTTAGCATCACTGTTACCCCGTGGTTCAGATGAGGAAACCAGAGCTCAGACAGGTCACATTCCTCACCTAAGGTTAAACAACTAAACTGATGCAGAAACCACGAATTCAAACCGAAACATGTCTCTCAAAATTTGGCTTGACCTGTGGAAAACAAAGGGCTTCCCTTGGTGGCTCAGATGGTAAAGAACCTGTCTGCCAATGCAGGAGACGTAAGAGACTCGGGCTCGATCCCTGGGTTGGGAAGATCCCCTAAAGGAGGGCATGGCAACCCACTCCAGTCTTCTTGCCTGGAGAATCTCATGGACAGAGGAACCTAGCTGGCTACAGTCCAAAAGGTCGCGGTCACAAAGAGTTGGACGCTATTTAAGTGACTAAGCACGCAGGCATGCACGCGCAAAAGAGTCACTGAATGCTGAACAAATGAACAAACATGGCTACTAAATCAGGATGACCCATGTGGGATCAATACTACAAGGTCAGAACTCCTTGGACACTCCAAAACGCATTCCTTTCTTTTTTTTTTATTAAGTGGTTTAAAACAACTATTTTATCTTGCTCACAGTTCTGTGGGTCAAGAATTTGGGCAGGACTTGCCTAGGTGTCTGCCGGATGCCGGGGGGCTGAAAGGACCCATTTCCAAGATGGCTTCTTCACGCAGATGCCAACATGCATTCCTGTTTCATTTTGGTTTACATTTTGGGAGAACATATAAACATTTTCAAAACTCAGGCATTGTGGGGATATCCCTGGTGGTCCAGTGGCTAAGACTCCACACTCTCAACCCAGGGGTCCGGAGTTCCATCCCTAGTCAGGGAACTAGATCCCACCCATGGCAGCTAAAAGATCGTGCATGCCGCAACTAGGACCTGCTGCTGCTGCTGCATCGCTTCAGTCGTGTCCGACTGTGCGACCCCATAGACGGCAGCCCACCAGGCTCCCCCGTCCCTGGGATTCTCCAGGCAAGAACACTGGAGTGGGTTGCCATTTCCTTCTCCAATGCATGAAAATCAAAAGTGAAAGTCAAGTCGCTCAGTCGTGTCCGACTCTTCGAGACCCCATGGACTGTAGCCCACCAGGCTCCCCCGTCCATGGGATTTTCCAGGTGAGAGTACTGCAGTGGGTTGCTATCGCCTTCTCTGCAACTAGGACCTGGCACAGCCAAATAAATAAATAAATGTGTAAGGAAAAAAAACAAACCTCATCTCAGTTCAGTTCAGTCGCTCAGCCGTGTCCAACCCTTTTGGACCCCATGAACCGCAGCACGTCAGGCCTCCCTGTCCATCCCCAACTCCCGGAGCTACTCAAACTCATGTCCACTGAGTCGGTGATGCCATCCAACCCTCTCCAGTTCTTTTAAGGGGCATCCCCAAGAAAAGTCCTCTTTGTTCTGTTTCATTCCCTCCTCACAGGGAGAGGGGCTCACAAGCTCAACTCAGGTTATCCTAGCGCCTGTGTGGCAAACCACTTCAGCGGTGTCTGACTCTTTTCAACCCATGGACTGTATGTAGCCCTCCAGCCTCCTCTCTCCATGAGATTCTCCAGGCAAGAACGCTGGAGTGGGTTGCCATGCCCTCCTCCAGGGGATCTTCCCCACCCAAGGCTGGAATCTGGGTCTCTTGCATTGCAGGAAGATTCTTTACCAGCAGGGAAGCCCCAGATAATCCTGGCCAGGGAGGTACTTTGAGAAAACACAGCCAGCGGGCATTTATAGTAGCTTGGAAGGAAGGAGCAAAATTCGGCTGGAGAAGGCAATGGCACCCCACTCCAGTATTCTTGCGTGGAAAATCCTATGGATGGAGAAGCCTGGTAGGCTGTAGTCCATGGGGTCGCTAACAGTCGGACAGGACTGAGCGACTTCCCTTTCACTTTTCACTTTCATGCATTGGAGAAGGAAATGGCAACCCAATCCAGTGTTCTTGCCTGGAGAATCCCAGGGACGGGGGAGCCTGGTGGGCTTCCGTCTATGGGGTCGCACAGAGTCGGACACGACTGAAGCGACTTAGCAGCAGTAGCAGCAGCAGCCTGCAGTTTAATTTTTTTTTTTTTTTTTGCGGGGGGTAGGGTGGGGGGGGTGGCTTACCTCCCGCAGCTCCAGTCTTTGGGCCACAGCCTCCAGGCTCTCCTGGCCAGTGCTCTCCACGGACAGCGTGAACTCTACGAACTCATTGTTGAGCAGCTGGATCCGGGCAACTAGGCAGCTCTTGCTGGATACGGTGTAACGCCGCGTGCGTTTCAGTTTCAGTCCAAATGGTAGTGGCATCTTCTTCTCCCTTCAAGAGCTGGAAAGGGTAAAAAGCGAACAGCACCGCCAGCACTCCAGGGGTGTTGATGGCCAGAGAAAGCGATCCCGTCCCGACAGGAAGAGCACTGCGGAGTCTCCGACTGCTCACCCAGAAGCTGCTGCCATCAAAAAGCAACCGAGTCTCCAAAGACCAGGTGATGGGAGCTCCCACGCCAGTGCTGGGGAGAGAGGGACGCTGGTTACAGGGGCGACAGCAACTCCGGCTTTGTTTTTAAAAATAAAAATCAATAAAAGCTGTATCTAAGGAATAAGCTTTACCTTCCCTCTGGAGGGGGGAAAAAGGCCTTAGAAGGATCTGGGAGGGGCTGGAGAAGTTTCACAGCAGAGGTGTGTTAGGCCCCGGGTCAGACTCCACCCCTCATTCAATTCCACAAATAGTAGCCACCGCGTGCGGCTGCCTTCAGGACGAAACGAGACAAGGGCTGGCACGATAGCCCCAAATTTAGTAGCGAGAATCAGTGGTCCTCTTTCCTAAAATTTTGGGGTTTTTTCATAGTTAACTCTTTTTGGCTCCCCGATACTCCAACTGTATCTTTAGCCCTTAAATGAGTTAATTGCCAAAAAAATAAAAAACAAACCTCCAAAAGAGCTACGTTCAAGTCCCAATTAGGCAAATTAATGCCGAACCCGAATGGAATCATCCCGTCACATGTGGCAGCTGTGAGGTTCAAATGAGGTGAACACTTAACAGGCATTTGCAGAACTTCCCGGTTTACAGATATTTACGTCACCATTTCGATTTATTTATAAACAAACTGTAAAAGACTCTACACGCGCCGCTGACCGGATTACCAAGCAGAAGCCTGTCAGCTCGGAGAAGCCCGGCCCTCGCCCGTCTCCGGGTGGGGACGCCTAGAGGCGGTGAGCCTTCCCCGAGGCGGCGCCACAGCCCTGAAGAGGAGCGGGACGAGGTTTCGAACTCCATCCCGAGATAAAGACGCGAGCACTGCGCTCAACGAGCCCGTGCGGCCCACAGCGCCGAGGGCTCCGACTCCTCGCTCCCGGAAGAGTGGGCGGCGTTGCCCGGGCAACCGGCGGCCTCGGAGGCGCCGGAACCCTCCGCCTGCCGCCGCGTTTCCGAACGGACGCTCCCGGAGGGCGGACAGGCTCGGGCTGACGCCGGAGGGAACGCTTAAAGGACCCGCCTAGAGCCCCCGCAGACAAGCGTGCGGTTTGAGCCGGGTCCCTTTACCTCAGAACTGCCCCCACCACACCCCAAACACGTGACGTAAAACCTTTTTAAGCACGCCAGTTGGTTGCTTTCACTAGACGTCTCCACAAGGCCCACTGGGGGCTTCTCCGGTGGCGCTAGAGGTAAAGAACCCGCCTGACTAATGCAGGCAGAACTAAGAGACAGGGGGGTCGGTCCCTGGGTCGGGAAGATTCCCCTGGAGAAGGAATGGCAACCCACTCCAGTGTTCTTGCCTGGAGCATCCCATGGACAGAGGAGCCTGGTGGGCTACAGTCCATGGGGTCGCAGGGTCGGAAGCATCCTGGGCGGAAGCAAAACGGCCTTGAGCGGCAGCTTGGAACTTTGACACCGACAGGATTTTTTTTTTTAATCCCCCCCCCCACACCCCAACAAGTCGACAAAATCGCAGATATGGCCAGAATCCCGGAACAGCCCCCGCCCTCCGTCGTCTTCTGAACAGAGGCTGCCTCCGAGGACGCCGCCTTGGACTCGGTCGCAGCTGGTTACCCTGCGCCGGGGCCGGGGACCGCCGCGCGGAGGGGCAGCGCCAGCCCCCCGCGGACACGGAAGCCGGTCCTCGGGAGAAGCGGCGCTCTCTCGGCCTCACAGCGGGGCGGGCTGAGCCGGGGGCCGACCCCAGACTCGCCCTCGTCGGTCTCGCCTCCCCCACTGCGCCTCAGCCGCAGAGGTAATGGGCTCTCAGGGCTGGGCCGGGGTGGCGGCGGGGGTGAGGAGAACCAGCGTTTAGCTCTTACACTAGGCTTTGGCAGACCTCGCTTTATAATTCCATCTCACCGAAGTGTACTGCGCCTCTGAGGACAAGGCCCTGGAGCGGGCCTTTAGGCGTGTGTGCTAAGTCGCTGCAGTCCAACACTCCTGTTGGACCCTGCGACGCCATGGACTGTAGCCCACCAGGCTCCTCTGTCCATGGGATGCTCCAGGCAAGAACACTGGAGTGGGTTGCCAGTCCTTCTCCAGGGGAATCTTCCCGACCCAGGGACCGACCCCCCTGTCTCTTAGTTCTGCCTGCATTAGTCAGGCGGGTTCTTTACCTCTAGCGCCACCGGGGAAGCCCCCAGTGGGCCTTGTGGAGACGTCTACTGAAAGTCTCTCAGTCGTGTGCGACTCTTTGCGACCCCGTGGACTGTACATGGATTCTCCAGGCCACAGTACTGGAGTGGGAGGCCGTTCCTTCTCCCAGGGACTGAACCCAGGTCTCCCGCCTTGCAGGCGGATTCTTTACCAGCTGAGCCAGCAGGGAAGCCCTGCTGCTGCTGCTGCTGAGTCGCTTCAGTCCTCTCCGACTCTCTGCGACCCCATAGACGGCAGCCCACCAGGCTCCCCCATCCCTAGGATTCTCCAGGCAAGAACACTGGAGTGGGTTGCCATTTCCTTCTCCAATGCAGAAAAGTGAAAGTGAAGTCGCTCAGACTCTTCGCGACCCCATGGACTGCAGCCCACCAGGCTCCTCCGTCCAAGGGATTTTTCAGGCAAGAGTACTGGAGTGGGATGCCACTGCCTTCTCCGAGGGAAGCCCTACAGAAAGTCTAAAAGGAATCAATTGCTAAGCCGTCCTTGCTCTTAAGCAGATTACAAGCATGCTATAACTACATACATGGCTGTATCTCTAATAAGGACCCAACCACGACTTTCTGCTTTTGTTGTCTGGGTTTGGGTTTTGTTTGTTTGAGCTCTGGTTATCCACAGATAGCCAGAAAAATAAAAGTTAAAAACAGGAAATAGAGGGAAAAGGCCAGAAGAAGAAAGAAAACTAGAAGTGCATAAGCCACTGTGTTAATTTAACAGCATTTGCTGTGTCCCTCTGGAAGATATAAGCACCTTACTAAAGAAGGGAATAGAAAATAGATATTATGAAAAGACATGGGCTCCACCTGCAGTTTTCAGTGCTCTTGTTTGTGTCAGGGTATAAACCAAATAGCTCGTTGAGACAAAATGAAAAGTAAAAAAAAAAAAAAAATCAAGAAGTGAGAACCTGAAATAATAAGCTTTCAACTAGAAAAATGCCTATGAGCCATGCATGTATAAATTTTAAAAGATTATAGATACCCTTATAGATAGATATGCTAAATACCCTATCAAGAGATAAGGTAATGAATTTAAATTTTACATACAAATTATGGTAACTGGAAACAGAACAGTTAAGTTGTACAGAGGAAAGATGAAAATTTGTATTGGGGATGTTCAAACATAGTATTCACTTCACTGCAAATATAGAATTACGCCTTGAAGGCAGTAGATATTACATTATATAATTATCAACTTAAGCTCTGATGAAGCAGAGTAAAACTTTGCTGTCCCTGAGTTTGAAATATTTTATTGCATCAAGTATAAAGACAAGCCAACGTTTTCTCTTTTTTATTTTGGTAGATGTTATATAAAAAGTAATTGAAAAAATGGAAGGGTGTGTGTGCGTGAAACAATTTACACAATTTTCAGTTATGTACAGTATTTGCTACCAAATATTGTCATAAAGTTACGAATGTTTGAATAGAGGAGTAGAAATTGAAGATGCTTTGGAGGGGTGTCTGTTTCAGGTGTAAAATAATATGAAATAATTTGAAAGGTAGCTGCGTCTGAAGTCTTAACTGATTAACTACTAAATAGACATTCATAACTAGCTTTTGCAGGAAAATATACTAAGATATTTTGTTTCTCTACAAGATCACTTTGTTTTGAAATTTAAAAAATAGGTATATATTAATCATGTTCAAGGATTCAAAAGGTAGACTGAGGTATTTATTCATTTTAATGTTTTTACATCCCCTCTCAGAGGCTTCTCAAATACACTTTTAAATTCTGAATCCTGTAGTTTTCCGCTTTGTTGCTAGAGTCCTCATTACGTGTAATTTTACTAATGATGCTTTCAAATAAAATAATCTCTAAAAGTGTATTCTTAGAATAATGAATAGATATATAGCATTAAATCCAACGCATATTTGTCCAGAACACATTTATGCGTAGAACTCGAGAATAAAATGTGCTGGAAACGACAGACAACTACTTTAAGAATAAAATTTCTATCATACCCCAAAGTTAAAAAAAAAAAAAAATCTGTCAGCAACCCTTAGGCATACAGCGGTTGTCACCTGGCGCACACGGAGTATTTTGAACGCGTTTGCGAGCATACGCTATTATAGGGCTTTTTCAGCAAAAAAGAAAATAAGACGGGCATGCCAAAAGCGGCCAGTCTAATCAGGATTTGCAGAAATCACAAGTCGGAATTTGCAGACCCAAGAATTCTTTTTTCCAGAGTAAACACTCTTTACTCCAAAAGCAAAACAAGCCATCACCACGAAACCGTCCTTCGTTCCTCTCCTTCTCGCCAAAGTTATCTGGCAAATCTCGCACTTAATATTCCGACAGGCACAAACATACCTAAGACTTCTAAAGCCCCGATGCAGAATTAAGCCGCTCACCATCAACCGAGGAGCTCCGAATACAAGTTCAAGACCCCTCTGCAAATGCCTCAAGTGGAAGAGAGCCTGGAAGAGTTTTCTCTTTGTTACGCTCGTCCCTGCCTCGGGTCTGGGCAGCCGGGACGCGTCCTCCCCGGACTCGGGGGTGCCGGCTGGCGGACACAGCCCCGCGCTCAGCCCCCGCCTCCCCCCCGCGGGCCCGGGCCCCGCGCCCTCACCTGCTCCCGCCGCCTCATCCTCGGGGCCGTGCGACCCGCTCAGCGGCCCGCCCTGCAGGGCCCCGCCGCGCTGCCGCCGCAGCCGCGCCCGCACTCCAGCCTGCGCCGCGGCGCGCTCACGGGCCCCGCGCGCCTCGCTTCCTGTCTCCCCGGCCCCGGCCCGCGGTGCATTCCCCCGCGCCGAGGGCGGAGGCCCGCAGCTGGGGCCGGCGGCGCCGCACGCAGAGGCCCGGCGCGGGCGGGGCAGCCGGAGGACGCGCGGCCGGAGCAGCGGGGCGGCCGGGCCCGGGCGTCCCTCCCCCGGGCCGGGCGGGCGGGCGGATCCGGAGAGGCGGCGGCGGCCCGTGACCTCAGAGGGCTGGAATGCGGGCGGGGGAGGCGCGGACAGCTGCGCCCGGCCGCCGGGGAGGGGGCGCGCCGCTGCTTGTTTGAATCATATGACCGCTTATTTTAAGAGTTTCCAAATAAAGCGAGGCCTTAATAAAAATGAGAGGAGGGGGTAACATTTCGGTGCCAGGTAAAGGGTGTTATTCCCGCGTTACTAGGTGATCGGTAAAAGGGTATTATCGCCGGAGTTGTTCGTTTACTTGTCTACATGTCTGAAAACTGTTCAAATAGTCTATTTCTTCTCCCTTGCTATCGTCTAAGAGCATACTCCATAAAAAAAGGATTGATAACAGGGTGGGAAGGATTGGTATACGGGGTGGCAAAGTCCCCTTCCCCTAAAAAAGATTGTGTGTGGAAGTCGTTCAGTCGTGTCCAACTCCTTGCGACCCCATGGGCTGTAGCCCACCAGGCTCCTCTGTCCATGGGGTTCTCCAAGCAAAAATAGTGGAGTGGACTGCCATGCCTTTCTCCAGGGGGTCTTCCCAACCCAGGGATTGCGCCCCGGTTTCCCGCACTGCAGGCAGATTCTTTACAGTCTGAGTCACCGGGGAAGCCTCCAAAAAGATTGATATGCCTCAAATAACCTTTCGGTCTTCAGCAGAGCTGTATGTTCATGAGTCCAAAGGGGCGCTTTAAGGATAGGCGAACTCCAGAGCCCAGTTGTCTGGGTTCGAATCTCAGCTGCCAACGCTAACTAGCTGGAGGACCTTTGCAAATTTCTTAACCTTCTGTGCCTGCTCATGTCCTGTGAAATAATGAAAATAATCACTATCCAGCAACTTGTGTAAAACATACTGAAGTGCTTCATTCTGACCCCTAATAGCAACTTTTATTATTATATGGTATTATTACACTGCATCATTATTATTATTATTATTATTATTGCAGTCTACACTTAAGCCAAGGAATAAGACTGTGTGGTCCTAACACCATCATAATAGGTGTTTCGCTCTTACTTGGCCAGTGGTTTGAGTGACTGGAGCAGAGAAACTTCTGTTATGTAAATTTAATGTAAATTATTTTTAAATTAGCTTTGTTTCTGGAAAGCTTTGTCTTCCTTCCGGCCTGTGGACTTTTTTTCTAGTTGCAGCAGCCATCTGCAAGGCAGGGGTGTGGGATCCTGCAGCCATGATGCACAGATTCATAACAACTGGACCACCAGGGAAGCCCCTGGAAAGCTTTCGTATGTTAAATTTCATTTAGATTTCATTTCTTCAACAGTTAACTGACACTTATTGAGTACTTACTCATGGTCCCTGCTCTCAAAAGGTTTAGTGGGTGATAAACCTGTACACCACACACAGGACTAACAAGGCCTAAGGGGAAAGCTTCATCCTAGAAGTGCTATGGGAGAACAAACCCCAGGCAAGACTCAGGTTGGGTAATGGAGCTCAAAGCAAATAAGATTACACGTTTCCAACTGGGAAAAAAATAAATTCTGCTTATAACTGAATTTCAGCTGGATGCCATGAGGGGGTCAATGTGTGTGCAAGGAAAGAAAAGAGAAAATGAGTCACTTTCTGGTCTCATAAACTAGAAAGACTGACATTATGTGTGAGTGTTCTTTCTCTCCATCCCCAGCCTATCCTCAAGACCTGCTTGCTACTTCCTCCTTTGAAATGTCTCAGGAATGCTTTCTTTCCTCTTTGTCCCTGAATGCCACCTCCCCGCCATCGTTCTAGTCCAAACCTTCACCCCTCATCATTTTACATCTAGATTATTGCAACAAGGGTGGTCTCCGTGCCTCTGGTTTCTGCTGTCTCTTCTTTCCATTGTTAATGCTAGGCTGACCTCTCCCTGGGGTTTATCACTCCCAGTGGACCCTCACAGCGAAGCTGCTCTGCTTGACCTTGGGCCTTAATTATAAACCAGCCTCAGCTTCTTTGACCATCCACATTTCTCTCCTCTCCCCTAAGGCCCCCTGATGAGCCGTGTCTCCTGGCTCAGAGCACCTCCTGCCCGCCTTCCGCTTGTCTAAGCCTTCCGTTGCTCTGCATGCCTCAATTCAAGGCTCGGCTTCCAAGACAACTTGCTCACCACTCCATTCCACAGTGATCCCCACACTTGGCAAGAACGTTAAAAATTGTTTCATGTAGGCTTCTTTCATATCTCCTAGAATTCCTAGGACACTACTGGGCAGAGAGTAGGCACTAAATAAAAACTTGTTAATTGAATCGGGAAGAAAATGAAAGAATTTTAAAAATAGAAAATGATGGTAAAACCCAAGCGATGTTAGACACAGCTGAACTTCCTCCCTCACAGTCCACAAGTGCCACTTGCTGACCAAGTACTTAAGCTTTATTTTCCCACAACCACGTTAATTTGACAGTAATGGCCCCGTGACATGGCAAGCCGCTTGAACAATGCCTTCAAAGTCAGTGGCATAAAGTTATTACCTGGCTTATGTTTGTATGGAAGGAAGTGAAGTAATTTACATGATTCAACCCCCCAGAAGTCTCCTTCCTACCCTGCCTGTTCTTCTCCTGGGGGTAACTGGTATTATCATAATCCTATGTATCCCTCTAGAGAGAGTCTGTGGATAAATAAGCAATTACATATCTGTATCTTCACCTCCTCTTGTTACCCAGAGTGGCATATTATACCTTCTTCTTCCTGTAGAGGTAATTCTTATTAAAATAAAGTAAAATTTTTTAAATTTCTACAGTGAAAAGATGTTCAATAATAAGGAAAGAAACTGTGGTTTTGGCAGTACATTGACTGATACTTTTTTAGAAGTAAAGAAATCAACCTGCTTTGGGACTTTCCTGGCCTCCTAGTGGTTAGGATTCCACACTTCCACTGCAGTGAGCCCAGGTTCCATCTCTGCTCAGAGAATGAAAATCCCCCATGCCACAGAGCACAGCTAAGAAATAAATAAAAATAAATTTTAAATAAATAGATGTTGGACAGCAAGGAGATCCAACCAGTCCATCCTAAAGGAAATCAGTCCTGAATATTCACTGGAAGGACTGATGCTGAAGCTGAAGCTCCAATACTTTGGCCACCTGATGGGGAGAACTGACCCATTGGAAAAGACCCTGATGCTGGGAAAGATTGTGGGGAGAACTGACCCATTGGAAGAGACCCTGATGCTGGGAAAGATTGAAGCGGGGAGGAGAAGAGGACGATAGAGGATGAGATGGCTGGATGGCATCACCGACTCGATGGACATGAGTTTGGGTAAACTCCGGGAGTTGGTGATGGACAGGGAGGGCTGGCATGCTGCAGTCCCTGGGTCGCAAACAGTCGGACGCGACTGAATTGAACTGAACTGAACTGATGGGTACCAAAATACAAGAATATTAAAAAATAGGGAATTAAATGTTTAATTATAATCTGCCTTGATAGCTTGGTGGGTACCGACTATCCCTCACTATATGAATTACCATCCTCGGAGAACAATTTAAAAGGAAAAAAATTACCATCCTTTGCAAGAATCTAAGTTGAAAGAATGCTCCATTCCCATAGAGATGATGGTGCCTGGGAGGAGGAGTGGAAGTCAGAGCTACAAAGGTGAAATCTTCAGTCTCCAAATCTTGACTGTGTGCTCTCCGTACCACACTCAACACCACCCCAGGGGCAGCACCTTTTCCACTGCAAAAGAATGAGAATTTAGGGACTTCTCTGGTTAAATAGCTAAGACTCTGTTCTCCCAATGCAGGGGGCCTGGGTTTGACCAAAGTTCCCCAGGTCAGGGAACTAGATCCCACATGCTGCAACTAAGATCCAGGCCAGCCAAATAAATAAATATTTTTTTAAATGAAAATTTAGGGGCTAGATACCCCTGGAATCAGAGAAATGATGATGTTGGCAATATATCTGTTCAACTGGACAAGACATTGAAGACAAATATGTCAATATCAATAGCAAAAACAAGTGCTGTGACTGGAGTTCCCAACACTTAAGGACTTTTGATCCAAGGGTGGACAGGCCACATAATATTTACTAATGAAAACACTTGTTCATTCAAACTGCTTTTCTTAGAACCCAAATGCTGCAAAGAGAAAGATAAATAAGATGCATGGCTCTGTTCCCAAAGACTCACGGCGTGAGGAACACTCAAGTCAGTTCAGTCACTCAGTCCTGTCCGACTCTTTGCAACCCCATGGCCTGCAGCACGCCAGGCCTCCCTGTCCATGACCAACTCCCGGAGTTCACTCAAACTCATGTCCATAGAGTTGGTAATGGCATCCAACCATCTCATCCTCTGTCGACCCCTTCTCCTGCCTTCCATCTTTCCCAGCATCAGGGTCTTTTCCAATGAGTCAGTTCTTTGCATCAGGTGGCCAAAGTGAGGAACAGGGGAATATATAATTCTAGCAGGCAGGTATACTTAATAGGTAGATATTTTAAGTCAGGGTTCCCCAACCTCCGGCATCTAATGCCTGATGATCTGAGGTGCAGCCGATGGAATACTAATTGAAATATAGTGCACAGTAACTGTACTTGCTTGAATCTTCTCAGTACTATCCCCGCCCCTTCCACCCCTCCACCGCCCCAAGCTGTGGGAAAACTCTTCCATGAAAGCAGTCCCTGGTGCCAAAAAGTTTGGGGACCACTGTTCTAAGTGGAGTGGGAATATCTGGTTTATCGCTATGATCAGCTTCTGGCTGAGTCTGGAAGGACAAATGTAAGTCCACTAGGCTTCCCTGGTGGTTCACATGATCAAGAATCTGCCTGCAATGCAAGAGACTCAGGTTCAATCCCTGGGTTGGGGAAGATCCCCTGGAGAAGGGAATGGCCACCCACTCCAGTATTCTTGCCTGGAGAATTCCATGGACAGAGGAGCCTGGTGGGCTACACTCCATGGGGTTGCAAAGAGTCGGTCACGACTGAGTGACTAACACTTTCAGTTTCTTTCAGAAAAAAAGAAAAAAGAAAAGAAAAACAGAGAAAAGCATTTCAGGCTGAAGGACACCCCTCTTCTGACCTCCTATCCCATCATGTGCAAAAAGGCGGGCGGTACCCAGTTGGAATTCTGCCCTGATCAGAGGCCAGAGATGCTAGGGGACCAGTGTGAAAGGACGAGGGGTTCCATGAAGCTGAGGTTGGTACTCAGGCCTCTTTGACTTCAAAACCAATGCTCTTGTTAGTCATCTTCTCTCAGACAGCCCTCAACTGTGATTGATCGAAATCTAGTCCTCATCCTATCTCCTAGAGCAAATATAGGTTTTTCCTCCTGAACCAGAGAGCTTTTCCATGCTGGAAAATAATTCTCATTGCCCTGCTTAGTCTTTCTCAAGCTGAATACCTACTCCTAGTTCCTCTAATGGTTTTTCTCAAGCACTGTTATGATCGTCTTCCTCTGGATGCAGTGTGGTTTATGAAGACGTGTCTTAGGCACCATAACAGTGTCAGACCACTGAACCCCATCGGTTCAGTGGGATTGTCCCCTCTGTAATCCAGACAGACTCTTGAGGTCTAAATATGCAAGTTCTTAAGCAGCTTGCAAGTTTCTTTCTGCAATTTTAAATAGATTGTCTTGAAAGTTAACTCTTTCTTGAATACATTTCAATACAAGTTTTCCCTATCCTGAATAAGTTTTAATGAAAACATTCTCTGTCTTTCAAAAAGAACACTTCAAAAATGGTCTTTCAATATTATTTACATATTGACTAAGGATTTTATGCCCATTAATGGCAAAACACGTGTTTTCATTCTTAGTACTGAAATGGCAGGTAAAGAGAGAGAAATAATGTACCTGTCTTCTGGATTGCGTGTGTCTTGGTTGCAGGGACTCGGTCTCACTCATCTTTGTGCTCTGGTGCTTAACACAGCATCTGACTCAGGGGAGGCGTTTAATTTTTAATCAACAGCCATAGTACTGCCAGTGAGCCAGGGACAGTTCAAAATACTTCACGATTATTAACTTCATTCTGATAATAACTCTATGAAAAGGAAACTGGTATCATACTTAGGTCACAGATGGGGAAACTAAGGCAGAGACGGGATAAGCAACTTGCCTAAGGCCTCAGAGCGAGTAACAGATCTGGGATTCAGCCCAGACAGTCTGGCTCCAGCATTTCTGTTCTTAGACACTCTGCTCTGTGCCTCTCATCCATTTTGAATGAGTGCATGATCATTGGATTTATCCATGAAGAATGCTTTTGTAATTCAGGTCATTATTTTATCCTGCAAACACTTCATAAGTGCTTCCTATATGTCCAGCATCCTGAAAGAAATTTGGGAGAAGTACAGACCTACCAGGAGTTTATAATATTGTTAGAGAGGACAAATGCGCTTACGTACACACATATACCCACAAATGAACATTGCAGAAAGGACCTTGTGTCATATTAGCAGTTCCCACGTATGTTACAGTAATTCAGTAGAAGAAAAGGATTCTGTGAGGTGAAGAACCATGTGGCCAACAGACCTTAGGTGGCCTCAAGATTCCTGCCCCTGCTGTTTACACCCTTGAGGGTAAGACAGCACCTGTGACTTGCCTGCAGCTAATGACTAGGAGTAGCCATCATGGTCTACAGAAGAGTCCGAAATGCAGTACTTGGATGCAATCTCAAAAACCACAAAATGATCTCTGTTCGTTTCCAAGGCAAACCATTCATTATCACAGTAATCCAAGTCTATGCCCCAACCAGTAACGCTGAAGAAGCTGAAGTTGAATGGTTCTATGAAGACCTACAAGACCTTTTAGAACTAACTCCCAAAAAAAGATGTCCTTTTCATTATAGGGAACTGGAATGCAAAAGTAGGAAGTCAAGAAACACCTGGGGTAACAGGCAAATTTGGCCTTGGAATACGGAATGAAGCAGGGCAAAGGCTAGTAGAGAGAGAGAGAGAACACACTGGTCATAGCAAACACCCTCTTCCAACAACACAAGAGAAGACTCTATACATGGACATCACCAGATGGTCAACACCGAAATCAGATTGATTATATTCTTTGCAGCCAAAGATGGAGAAGCTCTATACAGTCAGCAAAAACAAGAGTGGGAGCTGACTGTGGCTCAGATCATGAACTCCTTATTGCCAAATTCAGACTTAAATTGAAGAAAGTAGGGAAAACCACTAGACCATTCAGGTATGACCTAAATCAAATTCCTTATGATTATACAATGGAAGCAAGAAATAGATTTAAGGGCCTAGATCTGATAGATAGAGTGCCTGATGAACTATGGACAGAGGTTCGTGACATTGTACAGGAGACAGGGATCAAGACCATCCCCATGGAAAAGAAATGCAAAAAAGCAAAATGGCTGTCTGAGGAAGCCTTACAAATAGCTGTGAAAAGAAGAGAAGCGAAAAGCAAAGGAGAAAAGGAAAGATATAAGCATCTGAATGCAGAGTTCCAAAGAATAGCAAGGATAGGTAAGAAAGTCTTCCTCAGCAATCAATGTAAAGAAATAGAGGAAAACAACAGAATGGGAAAGACTAGAGATCTCTTCAAGAAAATTAGAGATACCAAGGGAACATTTCATGCAAAGATGGGCTCAATAAAGGACAGAAATGGTATGGACCTAACAGAAGCAGAAGATATTAAGAAGAGGTGGCAAGAATACACAGAAAGAACTGTACAAAAAAGATCTTCATGACCCAGATAATCACGATGGTGTGATCACTGACCTAGAGCCAGACATCCTGGAATGTGAAGTCAAGTGGGCCTTAGGAAGCATCACTACGAACAAAGCTAGTGGAGGTGATGGAATTCCAGTTGAGCTATTTCAAATACTGAAAGATGATGCTGTGAAAGTGCTACACTCAATATGCCAGCAAATTTGGAAAACTCAGCAGTGGCCACAGGACTGGAAAAGGTCAGTTTTCATTCCAATCCCAAAGAAAGGCAATGCCAAAGAAAGCTCAAACGACCACACAATTGCACTCATCTCACACGCTAGTAAAGTAATACTCAAAATTCTCCAAGCCAGGCGTCAGCAATACGTGAACCGTGAACGTCCAGATGTTTAACCTGGTTTTAGAAAAGGCAGAGGAACCAGAGATCAAATTGCCAACATCCACTGGATCATGGAAAAAGCAAGAGAGTTCCAGAAAAACATCTATTTCTGCTTTATTGACTATGCCAAAGCCTTTGACTGTGTGGATCACAATAAACTGTGGAAAATTGTGAAAGAGATGGGAATACCAGACCACCTGACCTGCCTCTTGAGAAATCTGTATGCAGGTCAGGAAGCAACAGTTAGAACTGGACATGGAACAACAGACTGGTTCCAAATAGGAAAAAGAGTACGTCAAGGCTGTATATTGTTACCCGGCTTATTTAACTTATATGCAGAGTACATCATGAGAAACGCTGGGCTGGAAGAAGCATAAGCTGGAATCAAGATTGCCAGGAGAAATATCAATAATTTCAGATATGCAGATGACACCACCCTTATGGCAGAAAGTGAAGAGGAACTCAAAAGCCTCTTGATGAAAGTGAAAGAGGAGAGTGAAAAAGTTGGCTTAAAGCTCAACATTCAGAAAACGAAGATCATGGCATCCAGTCCCATTGCTTCATGGGAAATAGATGGGGAAACAGTGGAAAAATAAAACAGACTTTATTTTTCTGGGCTCCAAAATCACTGCAGGTGGTGACTAGCTGCCATGAAATTAAAAGAGGCTTAATCCTTGGAAGGAAAGTTATGACCAACCTAGATAGCATATTGAAAAGCAGAGACATTACTTTGCCAACAAAGGTCCGTCTAGTCAAGGCTATGGTTTTTCCAGTGATCATGAATGGATGTGAGAGTTGGACTGTCAAGAAAGTTGACCACCGAAAAATTGATGCTTTTAAACTGTGGTGCTGGAGAAGACTCATGAGAGTCCGTTGGACTGCAAGGAGATCCAACCAGTCCATCATAAAGGAGATCAGTCCTGGGTGTTCATTGGAAGGACTGATGCTAAAGCTGTAACTCCAATACTTTGGCCACGTCATACGAAGAGTTAACTCATTGGAAATGACTCTGATGCTGGGAGGGATTGGGGGCAGGAGGAGAAGGGGATAACAGAGGATGAGATGGCTGGATGGTATCACCGACTCTATGCACATGAGTTTGGATGAACTCCGGGAGTTGGTGATGGACAGGGGGGCCTGGTGTGCTGCAGTTCATGGGGTCACAAAGAGTGGGACAGGACTGAGCGACTGAACTGAACTGAACTGAATGAATAGGAACAGATGAAGGATTTTCTTTTTCTTTCTTTTTTGAAAGTGTTGGTCTTCCTTTCAGCTTCTCTAGTTGCTCCGTGGTAAGTGAGATCTTAGTTCCCTGACCATAAATAGAATCTGCATCCCCTGTTTTGAAGGGATTCTTAACCATTGTACCACCAGGGAAGTCCTCTGGATGATGGACTTTGCAAATGTAATTAAGACCCTAAATCACGATTTGGGTGTCAGGCCCTTGGATATTGAATACTGTGTGTGTGCTCTGACTTACTGACTCTTTGTGACCCCATGGACTGTAGCCCACCAGGCTCCTCTATCCATGGGATTCTCCAAGCAAGAATCCTTGAGTGGGCTGCTATGTCTTCCTCCAGGGGATCTTCCTGACACAGGGACTCAACTCATGTCTCTCATTCTCTCCTGCATTGGTGGGCAAATTCTTTCCACTGAGCCACCTGGGAAACCCTGATTTAATCAAATAAAAGCCCTTAAAAGAAGGACTGGGCCTTCCCTGAGCTCAGAGTTTCTCTCTCCAAGCTTGATTTAGTGAGCAGCCATGTTGGAGAAGGCCATGGTAAGGAAGTGTGGGAACATCTGTGACCTGAGGGTAGTCTCCAGACAACAGCCGGGAAAAAGCTGAGACCCTCACTCAAAAAGCTTCAGTAATTCTGCTTACAATCTAATCAAGCTTGAAAGTGGCTTCTTCCTCAGTCGAACCTCCAGATAAGAGCACAGCCTTCCATATGGGCAGGAGGGAGACTGCTTTCTATGCTTAATCGGATTATAAGGTTTTATGATCAAGGACAGGGAAAATTAAACTGCTATTAATAGAAACAGTAATGTCAGGCACAGAAACCAATCTGAGTGGAGGAAGGGGAAGAAGAGGAAGATTTCAGTTTTGATGTGCTGGCTTGGGAGCAAACACAAATGCCTGTATTTATCTGGAATTTGGGACTAGAGTTTAGGTGAGAACTCGAAGCTGATGGATATGAGAGTTGGACCATAGAGAAGGCTGAGAGCTGAAGAATTCATGTTTTTGAACTGTTTTGCTGGAGAAGACTCCCTTGAGACTCCCTTGGACTGCAAGGAGATCCAACCAGTCAATCCTAAAGGAACTCAATCCTGAATATTCATTGAAAGGACTGATGCTGAAGCTTGCTGGTGCCAGCCAGCAAAGTCGATCAGGTCCCAAGAACGTGCACGGCGGGGCTGAGAAAAGAAACTAAAGCAAGAGAAATCTACAACAAAGATGGGGTCGAGAGGTTGACGTCTCCACGAAGGGACGCAGTCTGACACCAACTTTATTCAGCATCTCATATTTATACAGAAGAGCGTGAGAAAGACAAGACAGTTAACATTTTCTTTGTTTGACCTACACATCTTACAAACAGTCACAAGAAATCTTGAGAGCATGGGAATGGCACCCTGTTATTATTTCTTACACCAGATAACATTTCTCTGTGCGTGAGAAGTTTGCACAGAACTCCAGGTGCCTGCAGTAAATAAGCGCTTAATCTCTGGGGTGGCAGGACAGAGAGCTATGTTTGCAAGCAAACCCTCAAGGACTGAGGCAGCTCCCAGAGCTGTGTCCTTTGGACAAAGGACCCCGTACTCACGGGCAGCTCCCCGCATCTCCCCCTTTCTTTTTGTATAGGCGCACGCTTATGTTCCTTCAACCGCAGACCGTTTTCATAGATGGAAGCCTTTATCATCCATAGATCATCAATCAGTTTTTTAATTAAACAAGGTGCAAGAAATAAAACAGTTAAAATTATTAAGAATAGTCCTCCTATGGCCACTCCCAAGTACCAAATACTATTGACGGTAGGTACATGTCGAAAAAGTTTTTTAACAAAAGACTCAGCTCTTTTTGCAACATCCAAATCAGGTCTAGGTGCATTTTCAATGCTCATTATTTCTTGATGTAGATGCAGTAAATCTAAGGAAATATTTTCATTATGCCAAATACCTTCTAAATGAGCTTTCACCTTATCCCAAGCAGTTATACTACCATTATAGTTTTTTGGGGTAACACAGATCCATCGAAAATCAGCAGACATTGTACCCGTAATCTCAACTTTATACTTTGAACCTCTTTACCTAAAAATTTTACAACATCATAAAGGGCATTCAATCGATCTTCTAGCTTTTTGTCAATATCTTCTTGAGTCCCCAGGGTAACGGATACATTTTGTGCCAGATTATTAACAAAAGTTGCAGTTTGCACTGAGTGTGCCAGGGTCAAGGCTGCAGTAATGGAGGAAGCAATAAGGGTTACCAAAGCTACAAATCCCAGAATTACTAACCCTATTCCCCTACGATAACGCATTAAAGCACCCTCTACTTCTCTCCAAAGTTCAAGTCCTCTTTCATCATACCAAGACCCATTGATCTTTACAGGAACCATAACAAAAACAGGCTGTCTTAAGACTAGAACCCTAGTTTGATTAGAATTCCCCTAATGCAGTTAGTTAAGGTACAATTGTTACAAGTTACATCATAATTTCGTAACCCAGGTTGTATGTTTACAGATCCTACTAGTAAAGCATAAGGGTGAGGCACACATGCACGAGGGTACCTCATGGTGAGATTCCATAAATAACCGTGTCTCACTTTCGATCCCACCTGAAGGTAGGAACCCTCACATCCAAGGGCAGCAGCTAATTTCCAGATTTCAGTTTGGAACACTTTAGAGCCGCCCAAGTTCCAAATACGGGATGCAAAGTTCCTATTGTCCTGAGCTCCAGGGTTTCGGGCCGAGTCTGGAGACCAGTCTCACAATGACTCATTTGTCCCAAATATGTTATAAACCGTAGCAGTTCCATCTCGACACAGTTTCCATGGTGCAGCAGTGACTGTTCACCTTGTCCCAAAGTCGCAGAAAGGGATATCTAAAGGACCAGTTCCATTACGGCGTTGAGGAATTCCAGATTCTTTCGTTACTCCAGGAATGTATAGGCTCCAACCATTGTCATGATCAGCATATCCTGACTCCCCAACAAAAAGACATCCTGTTGAATTAAAATATCTAGACAGACAAATAGGTAAGCGATCAAACACTCCATGATAAGCTAAATTAACTTGATTAGGAATAATATGTTTATCTGAAAAACCACCCAAAGCCACAGTATCATTAGTGTATATGGGAATGGACCGACCCTCCCAGCCCACCGGTTGGAGAAGGGGAGGATCGGGACCAGTAAGCATTTGAATATTCTTCAGAATGTGCAGTATTAATCTGATTTAAGATAATTAATAAGGTTATCAGAAAGCTTAAAGGCCCTGCACAGCAACACGATTCTGTGCCTCTCGCATCAATGCCTGAAGTTGTTGCCGAGATGGTAATTCATCATGCTCTTGAATCGCCAATCTCTTCATCTGGTTTACTAGCGATCGTCTCCACCGTGCGTACCAACCTTTCCGGCAGCCAGCGCGGCGCTTCGGCATCCTGTGGGAAAACACAAACATGCCCTCGTCCCCAGATTAGTACAGGATCTGGTCCATACCATTTTCCAAGTGGGTCTTTCCAAAAGACTTTAGGTCTTATTGTTTGCACATCAAAATTCCAAAATCGCTGTGCTGCTAAACGGCCACTTATATCCAATTGTAAAAAATTTAGAACAAATAAAGCATGGTTTAGAGAGTTGGAGGGGGTATTGGGATACAATTCCCCCTTTTTTAGTTTTTGTAATTGAAGTTTGAGAGTTTGATGTGCCCGTTCAATAATTTCTTGACCTTGAGGATTATAAGGGATACATGTTTTATGTGAGATAGACAATTGCGTACAAAATAGTTGAAAATTTTTTCTAGTGTATCTTGGACCATTGTCTGTTTTTATGGTCTTAGGGGTTCCCATAACAGCAAAACATTTAATGCAATGAGCTATACAATGTTAGCTTTTTCAGATTGTAGAGAGGCATGTAAAAAGCCGGAGAAGGTGTCAATAGTAACATAAACAAATTTTTGTTTACCAAATTCAGGAATATGGGTAACATCCATTTGCCATATATCGTTTGGCAACAATCCTCGGGGATTAACTCCATAATGAGGGACACTAAAAAATTGAGGACATGTTTGACATTGCTTAACAATCTGTCTGGCAGCTTCTCGAGTAATGTCAAATTGAAGTCTCAAGCTATTACTGTTTTGATGGTGTAAGCTGTGAGAAGTCTTTGCCATTTGTTCCAATGAAGGAAATATCATACGTGTAGCTTCGTCAGCCAAAGCATTGCCTTGTGTTAAAGGTCCAGGAAGTCCAGAGTGAGCACAAATATAACCAAAATAGCATTTATTAACTCTGGAGCAAATTAAATGTTGTATATCACGAAAAAGAGTTTGGATAGTAGAATTCAGAGTACCAATAAATGGAACAGTCTCAATAGTGTTTAAGGCTCTTATGATATATTGACTGTCTGAATATAAATTAAATGGAGCAGAGATTTGTAATAAAGCCTGAAAAACGGCAAATAGTTCTACTTTTTGAGCAGATTTATAATTAGTACGCCAGGCGGTGGTATTGTGCTGTATAATCAAACTAGCTATTCCATTAGAAGAGCCATCAGTAAATACAGTTAGGGGCTGAGAAACAACAATTTTTGGGAAGAGAAATTGGTGATAGTGAGCAAATTGTAAAATTTTATCCCTTATCTCGCTTTTGTTGTTGATACAGTACTTCTTTGACTGTCTTTTCCTGTAATGTCTCGGCCAAAGTTATGCCTTGAATGTAGGAAGGGCCGATATCGGCACAAATCCGTACATAATCAGATAAGCCTCCCTTTTTTCTGTAAGGTCTCAAGGCAGCTTGACAAGCCGAATTGGCATTCTCATAAGCAAGCTGTTTAGCCAACACCATCCCCGCCTGTTCATCCCCTATCACTTCACCAATTGCCTCAAGCAGGCGGGCAACAAAATCCTGATATGGTTCATCTGGCCCCTGGCGAATTTTAGATAAATCTTCAGTCTTTTTATCAGAATTTGGAAGCTTTTTCCATGCTCGTAAAGCCGCAGCACTAATCTGAGGGTAGGCTCCAGGCAAATAATTAAGTTGACTATTAGTGTCTCGATAATCTCCGTCTCCCACCATCATTTCATAAGTGGTGTTCAGTCCCTGTCGCCGATTGATATCAGCTGTGATCCCACACTGCTCAGCAAACTCAGATTTCCATAGTAAATAATCTCCTCCAGATAAACAAGCCCGAGCAACCTGTTTCCAATCATTAGGTGGCAGATTTTGATTTCCTAAAGCCTCTATAATAGCCTGAGTAAACGGCGCAGTCGGGCCGTATTGTGCACAAGCCATTTTTAACTCTTTTAGTTGCTTAAAGGACAGCGGTTTATAATACCTCTGCTGTTGAGCATTTTCAAATACTGGATAGATTCTTGAAAACCCGGGAATATGTTCTCTTTCTTCATTAGCTCACTTAATCGCTTGTTGAAGAGGAGATAATAATATCTCACTTCTAATTTTTATGTTTTCACCAGGCAAAGAAGCAGGGATAGATATAAGCTCTCGCGGCTCTACAAAAGGTGGATCGAGTCCAGCAAGAACCAAGGGAGGACATGCTGGAGGCACAGGCTGGCTGGAGTGGGAGTCTCCCTGTGCCTCCTTTTTTACTGCTATAACAATCTTCTGAATTAAATTCTCCAGCTGTTCTTCAGAAAGCCCTGAATGCTTTAATTCCCCTTTTCCCTAGGGGGATTGCATGTTAACCATCATTTCCCAAGGCATATCCTCCCTATGGTACTGAGCCGCTTGTTCATTTAACTCTTCCTGTTCATCAGAGCTTAACATATCATCATTCCCTCCAGCCTTACAAGCTGTTCCCTCAGGCACAGCATAAAGCGGCTCAGGTGGAGGGGCGGAAGGCTCTGCAACTTCGGGTTCTGTGGAATCCCTGAGAGCCGTTTGAATTTTATGTCCCTCATGTTCAGGATCCAGACAGTCTCTTATGAGAGTCCACAAAGAAAAAGCATCCACAGGAACACGATTGGGACCATGTATGGAATAATATGTCTGCAATTGTTTTCTTATCTTTTTCCAAGTTTCCAGACTAACTGTTCCTTCCTCTGGAAACCAGGGACAAACCTCTTCTATAAAAAGTAAAAACTTCTCTAGCTGTAACTTATTTACATGAATTCCCCTACCTTTTAACATAGTTTTCAACATATGTACAAATAACTGGCGGCTATTGCCTTGTCCCATGATTTATTACTCTCGACAGTAACACTCCCTGCCCCTTTTACTTCATTTAATTAATTAGGAATTCCTTGTCACTTACCTCAATCTTGGTGGGCAGCGGCCGTCCTCGCGCTCCGATTCCCGAGTCCCTGTTCGGGCGCCACCTGCCGGTGCCAGCCGGCAGTTGATCAGGTCCTGAGAACGTGCACGGCGGGGCTGAGAAAAGAAACTAAAGCAAGAGAAATCTACAACAAAGATAGGGTCGAGAGGTTCAGACACGTCTCCACGAAGGGACGCAGTCTGACACCAACTTTATTCAGCATCTCATATTTATACAGAAGAGCGTGAGAAAGACAAGACAGTTAACATTTTCTTTGTTTGACCTACACATCTTACAAACAGTCACAAGAAATCTTGAGAGCATGGGAATGGCACCCTGTTATTATTTCTTACACCAGATAACATTTCTCTGTGCGTGAGAAGTTTGCACAGAACTCCAGTTGCCTGCAGTAAATAAGCGCCTAATCTCTGGGGTGGCGGGACAGAGAGCTATGTTTGCAAGCAAACCCTCAAGGACTGAGGCAGCTCCCAGAGCTGTGTCCTTCGGACAAAGGACCCGGTTCTCACTGGCAGCTCCCCGCAAAGCTGAAGCTCCAATACTTTCACCACGGGATGCGAAGAGCCGAGTCATTGGAAAAGACCCTCTTGCTGGGAAAGATTGAGGGCAAGAAGAGAAGGAGGCAACAGATGAGATGGTTGGATGAGATCACTGAGTCAATGGACATGAGTTTGAGTAAACTCCAGGAGCTAGTAAAGGACAGAGAAACCTGGCATGCCGCAGTTCATGGGGTCTCGAGTCAGTCACGACTGAGCAAGTGAACAACAAGGCTGATGGAATATTCAACTATGATCATTACAAAGGTGAGAGTGTAAGTCCTGACAATTAAAGATTTCTCCTAAGAAAGGGATTTCAGAGAGAGGAGCAGCAAGATTAAGATTTAATTTGGGGAAAAGGCCACAGAGGGATGAGGGAGCAGAGAGGCAGAACCAGACATAGGAGAACCAGGGTAGTTGTGGCATCAAAGAAACGACTGTGATGCATTGGCTGTGAGGCACTGGGTATTCCATTTTTCCCTCCAAGTGTGATTATAATGCAACCGCTGGGAGGCAGCCTCTATATCACACGTAGGAAAATTGACTGGAGACCGAATATCCAAATCAGCATCACACTAAACCGCAAGTGAAGGCTGGATTCAAATTCAGATCTCACACCAAAGCCAGGGATCCTTCCCTGGCACGTTTAAACGTAACTTAAATTCCAACGGGGAGTGCGGGCGAGGAGACGGAAGGTCGGAAAGTCACCCACGTGCCGGGAGAGGCGGGGGAAAGCCCTGGCCGCCGCTCTCCGCGCCGCCAGCAGAGGGCGCCAGGGCGCACGCCCCCGCGGGCCCCAGTGCGCAGGCGCAGGCGCAGGCGCGCGCGGCGGGGCTCGAGCCTGTGGGGGCGGGTCACGCAGAGCGCGCGGCCGGGAGCGGCGGTGGCGGTCTGGCTGCGGGCGAGGAAGCCGGCGCCGGGCCCCTGGTCCGCGGGACGCCGCGCAGTGCCCGCCGCTTCCCGCCGCGGAGCCATGGAGATCGGCACGGAGATCAGCCGTAAGATCCGGGTGAGGCCCGCGTCGGCGGGTGAGGGGCCGAGGCGGGAGGCCGGGCGGCGGCGGGCGCGCGGTCGTCAGGAGTAACGGGGGCGGTGGGCCCGGCGCGGGCGCCGCGGCCTGCTCGGCGCTGGAGGCGCTCCTGCGGGGCCGCCGCGGGCCTGGGCGCAGCCGCGGCCTCGGAGAGCCTTGCCGCCGTGAGGCGGGAGCCCCCGGGGGGCGCGGGGAGGCGCGGAGGGCCCGGGCGGGGCGGCCGGGGCGCCTGCGGGGCGCGCTCCGCCGAGTCGGCTCCGGGCCGCGGCCGGGCTGTTCCCCGGGGCCGCCGGTCTCTCACTCGCTTGTCTGTCTTTTCGCCCGCAGAGTGCCATTAAGGGGAAATTGCAAGAATTAGGAGCTTACGTCGGTAAGTTGCTGTTAGCCTACCAGACTGTGGAGCGTTCGGCGAGTTTCATCTCGAGTGACCGCCTTTTTCCTGCCAGACCTCTGATTTTGGACAGCCGCCCTTTTTACCTTCAGACCTCGCCCTCCCTGGGTGCCTTTGCTTTCCTGAGTCTTGTTATTGGAGGCTCTGCGTGCGGCGTGTTTAGTGTCTGTGTTTTGTACCGTCCCCCACATCCCTTCCTAGGACGGTGTTTTTAAAATTGTTTATCTTCTTCTGTTGAGGCTCTGTCATGTTTTCCTTCGTGTTTGTTTGCGTTTTATTTTTCTGGGTTACTGTTTTGCATCTGAACGTTTGATGCTTTTCGGTACTTGCCTCTCTCATGGTTCGTTGAGGTTTACTTTCGGGTCTCTGTAATTTTTCCTGTCGGTTTTTTTCTTACCTCCCCACAGTAAGCTCTTTTCTTTTCTTTTTTTTTAATGTTTTATAATTTGAGTGTTGACTCTGGGCCAGGCACTGTGCTTAAAGTTGTTTTACATGCATTAGGTCACCGTAATCCCCAGGAGAACGGTGAAAGGTAAGTGGTAATATCCTGAATTACACAAGCAAGGAAACTGAGGCTTTGAGTGCTTGATTTGAGCAGGGTTTTATACATCGAGACCTGGGTCTGTTTGGCTCCAAAGCGGGTGCCTCCTGTAAAAATACTTGACTTCCCTGATGGCGCAGACGGTAAAGCGTGTGCCTACAATGCAGGAGACCCGGTTCGCTCCCTGGGTCGGGAAGATCCTCTGGAGAAGGAAATGGCGACCCACTCCAGAACCCTTGCCTGGAAAGCCCCACGGACGCAGGAGCCTGGTAGGCTACAGTCCACGGGTCGCAAACAGTCGGACACGGCTGAGCGACTTCACATCACATAAAAATAATAGCTCACACTCATGACAGTCACCTTCGAGCTGTGGAAGACCCCAGGAGTCGCTGAAGTCAAAATTATTTTCATATTAGTACTGACAAGATATTCGCTGTGCTGGCATTTGGATTGTGCGAAAGTGGTGAGTAAAACGACAGGTACCTTAGCCTGAGTCAGCATCTCAGGCCAGACTTCACAAGAAATCACAGTATTCTTCACCACCCTTCCACTTGCAATTACAAAGGAAAAAAAAGGCTAGTTTCACTTAAGAAGATAAGTGATAAAATAGTTTTTTAAACCTTGTCTTTGATTACATCTTTTTAATATGCAGTGTTAGGAAATAGGGAGTACTTACTCAAAGTGTTTCTGCCATACAGAAGCGTGATGGATTGTCTTGAAACAAATGTGTGTGATTGGGTTGAGAACTGAACTAGCCATTTTTTTTTTCATGGAATTTTTTTTTTCTTTTTTTTTGTTTAGAACTTTATTTTTTTAAGTTTGGTTGATTTACAATATTGTGTTAGCTTTAAGCATACAGCCCAGTGATTCAATTATGTACTTTTTTCAGATTATTTTCCATTGCACACTTGTACAAAACTTTAGAGTTCCCTGGGCTCTACAGCAAATCCTTGTTACTTATTTATTTTATATATTGTAGTTGGTTTGTGTTAATCACGTACTTAAAATTTATCTATCTCCTCCCCCCACTTTACCCTTTAGAACATCATTTTTAACTTCTAAGAAGGACTGACATGCTAGTTCCATACATTGGGGTATTTGGCAGTCATTTTTCTTGAAAGTGAGCAAAGATAAAGAATTAATAGACTTTGTTGCCAGTGACAAAGGGTTGAGCTTTCGAATGAAAATTGGAATTTCGGAAAATTTGTGTCTTCCTCTGCAAATTTGACAGTGTGATAATATCAGCAAGTGATTCTTCTATGTTAAATAATGAAAGGTATCCACCATGGCAGTGGTTTGTATAGCTCATGGACCATTATTTTTTCAAATGACCAATGTGAGATGTTTTAAAATTGCATAGGAAAAAAAAAATTGCATAGGGAAAAAAAAATTCATTGAAAGTACAGAATGGATCAATGGATTTTCATGTAACAAAGTACAAAAAGACAGTGATAAAGTTTTGTTTCGGTATTGCTGCTAACCTTGAAAAAACTACTGCTTGTTGACTTTTGGTGTAGTGTCACAGAAAAATATCCACATTTTCTGAAAAGGCTACCAAAATACTCATTTTTCAATTGCATATCTTGTGAGATCAGATTTTCTTCACATTCTTCATGTAGAACATACAAGAGATTAAATGCAAAAGTAGAAATTAGAATTCTTTTAAACCAGATGTTTAAGAAATGTATAAAAATAACTTATTTTTTGCATTTTCTTTTGGAAAATTTAGTTATTGATAAATATATTATTAATACAGTTTTATTGTTAATGGGATAGGTATGTTATTTTAAACGAATTAATAAAAAATTCTCAGTTTTAGTTTCTCATATGATAAATATCAGTAGATATACGCACATGAATAAAAACTGTTAGGGATCATCAATAATTTTCAGTGGTATAAAGGGCACCCTGAGACCAGATGGTTGGCCACATACTAATTATTTGTTGTCAAGATTGTTATTAGACTTTAACAGATAAGAAAATTGAGGCTTAGAGGTTAAAGATGAAGCTGAACCAGCATTGATTTATTCTTTTATTCATTCAGCATTTAATGGATGCCAGCTTTGTGCCAGGAACTTGATTTAAGTAAAAAAGAAATCCACAGAAAACCTGCAGTGAGAACCTTCTTCATTGTGGCACATGAAAGCATAAAGACATGTTAATTGGGTTGACCTTCAATCATAGTGGTGATTCTGATCATTTATAAAAAATCTCAACAAGAATTTTAAGCCTCTTAAAAAGCTGATTACAAACTTGCTGTAGTCCAGTGTGAAATGTAGTGAAGATACCATATATTTTATAGTTTTGAAAGTATTTTCATATATTTCTGTTACCTGAACACAATGCTGAAGTGGGGATGGCAAGTAATTTACTTCTTTTTATAAATAATGAAATGAAATATCTTGGGAGAGCTAAATAAGCTTGGTCAGCAGCAGATACAAGACCCAAGAACTCAAGTCTTCCTGGTCCCTGATGTTTCTGTTATTACTTATAATAGAAACTTGATGAGCTAACAGAAGAACAGGATTCACTGCTGTACGCTTCTGTAGAACTGATCTGTGCTGTTAACAGGTCAGCACAGCTTCTCAGCTTGTTTGCCTCTGCTTCTTAACTGGATGTTTCCTGAGGGCAGAGACATCATATTGGTTGTGTCCCAGTGGCCTAGCTGAGTGCCTAATTTTTTTCATAAATGTTGATTAAGTGGGTAAACAGGGATCACCATTAGATATTTTAAATACAAAGATATTTAAATAAAAAATTTAAATAAAAAGACCCTGATGTGGGAAAGATTGAGGGCAGGAGGAGAAGGGGACAACAAAGGATGAGATGGTCGGATGGCATCACCGACTCAATGGACATGGGTTTGGGTAAACTCCAGGAGTTGGTGATGGACTGGGAGGCCTGGTGTGCTGCAGTCCATGGGGTCACAAAGAGTCGGACACAACTGAGCGACTGAACTGATACTGAACTGAACTGATACGTTATTCATTTACAATTAGCTACTTAATTATTTGTATGTATATGCATAATTGTCCTGAAAAGAGTAACTTTCTAATCCCTTTCTTTGTGTTAGAATTCTAAAACCTTTAAGGTTATGGAAACGATCCTTTAGTAAATATTTGAGTATCTATTTTCAAACCATTGGGTGGGATACAAAACTGAACAGCTTTTTGCTAAGAGTTGATAAGGTTTCATTCATGTGTTTGTCCAAAATGGAATGCTTCAGGGAGGTGGCAGTTACAGCTCAGAGCAGCCTTCAGTTTACATTTTAGACGTATAAGCTTGCAGAAACCTTCAGCATTTTGCAGTTTTTCAGTACATAGATTTCAGATGATGCTATTAGAATTTTGTAGGAATGTATCATGAACACATTTACTTTTCATTATCTTATTTTTCATATTATGAATTTCTAACATTTTTGTTAAAATATAACTGTATACCATAACCACCCATTTAAAGTGTAGTTTGCTGTGTCTTGATATGTATACATCATAATCAAGCTAATGAACATATCTATCACTCCCAAAGTTTCCTTTTGGATTTTCTTGGAGCTCCTTTGTATCCCTCCCTCCCATCTTTCCATGTCCCCACCATTTGCCAGAGCAATCACCGATCTCATTTATATAAAATTTTATATAGTGTCAGAAAACAGCCTATTTGTTTTCATTAGTGACTTTATGAGGGAGAAAAAGTGTCAAGGCTGCCGCAGCACTGCGGCTTGTTTTCCTTTTTTGGGTTACCAGTGGCAGCCTATGGGAGGGACACTGCGTAAATAAGGGAGGGGGCTTTTTGACTGAAGTTGCCAGAAAGCAGTCGAGCCTTTCGATACTTTACAAAGAAATAATAAATGAATGGCTGCTTGTTCTTGCTTTTATCCTCAGGTTGACTTGCATGCTTCCAGCAAGTATTCTGATTTCTGTTTCCATTTGTAGATCCATCTTCACATTATATTTGTGCTTTTCTTGAACTAGATTTTTTGATATTTCTTCTTGAAACAAATGTCTGATAGTACTTCTGAAATGAACCTTCCTGCCTACATAGAAATGTTATGAATATTTAAGGTATTAAAGAATCTAAAAGAATTGTTTTTGGTAGGGATCAGAATTCCTGATAAATGGCTTTTGCTTTGTTTTTACTGTGGTGGTTTTTTGTTTTGTTTTTGGTCTGTTAGGGTGTAAGAATGAAACAGTGAGTTGAGTAGAAATTATTTAATCTTTTTAAGATATAATTTTTTAAATGATGGAGAATTTTGGGATCATTTTAGTTTACTTGATGTTTCTGCCAGTTTGTTACCCTAACTGAAATGTGCCTTTACCAAGGATAAAGGTGTTCCTTGAAAAATGAGTGTCATTTTGAAATACAGAACTAAACAACTCAATATTATTCTTGAGAAATGTCCACTATGCTTTCTGGAAGCTTGTCTGAAATGAATGAGCATTACTAAAAAGATTAAAAGAAGTGAATGCTCTCTCAAGCTTGATACTGTGATTCAGAATATTTAGTTGTATAAGTGTTCATTGGTTATTCCTAATTCCTGTTCTTCTAGTAATTCAAATACCTGTGGAATAAAGAGAAAGCTATACATTTAAACCATCGTAATTCCAGTAGAGCTGAGGTATTCTTTCAAGCACGTCAACTTCAAGTAGAAGAAAATGTTAAGGAAAGCATAAAAAGTCTTTATATACTTTTCCTTTTAAATAGATGAAGAACTTCCTGATTACATTATGGTGATGGTGGCCAACAAGAAAAGTCAGGACCAAATGACAGAGGACCTGTCCCTGTTTCTAGGGAACAACACAATTCGATTCACCGTATGGTATGTTTCTGAATATTTACCCTCAGAACAAAGTTTGGCACGAGCCAAGAGCAGGTATTCTGTCTGCAACATGGTTCTTGACAGGAAAGTCAGATTTAGCCTTGTGAGGTAGGTTGTAAGCGTTGAGAGCACAGCCTCTGGAGCCAGACTGCCAAGGTTGAATCCTGAATCTGCCTGTTTCCTTGGTTTTTCCATCCACGAAATGGGAATAGTAAATCACCTTTATGGGGTGGTTGTGAAAATTAAATGAGCTAATACATGTGCTTACAGCTGTGCCTGGCCCATAGCAAGTCCTCAGTATGTGTTGACTGTAGTCACTGTTTCTTTCTAAACTTGAGCGTTTTATCATTCCTTTTCCTCCACCAAAGCCAGTTATAGATGTTTTTTGGACTCGGTTGACTTCTTAAATTGCTTTCTCCAATGAGCTAATAATCTAGGGGGCAAAGTTTTTTTTACAAAGTTTCAAATCATTTTTTTAAAGTTTGAAATTTTGAAATTGGCTTTGTGTTCAAATATAAATTAATACTATAATTTTTCAACGTTCTTTTTCAAACCACACATTCCTTTAGTTGAGCATACTGATTGAAAGCATGAGGTCCAACTTAAGAAGGGAGACCAGGTTCTTGTGTCAGGTTTGAGGTAGAGTGAGAGCTGGGGAGGGTAACGATGTGGCTGAGAACAGAGCAGGAAGGACTCGGGTAAACTGGAAACCACCAGTTCGGCACGAGTGAGTGACGATGGAGCAAAGTTGCCTGAGCAGAGTGGCCGGCTTAATTTGAATAGCAAGAGACTGGGAGATGAGAGAGGCGATGAGGAGGGACGTGAAACTGATTGACTTGCCATTAAACCAGAGTTCCTCTTAAAGGCGTTTTTGCCCCAGCAGGCAGCTGTATCCTTTAAAACTATCATGAAGCTTTCTTGAAATTCCACACCGAATTCTCTGGGTTTATGTTACACATTTTGAAGAGCATTGGGTGCAGTGTGCATCCCATGGGCGCATCAAGGGACTTGGTCCCTGCACTCCTGCAGTGTGGGTGGCTTAACCCACCTACTACAGTTTGTCCTCAGAGTTTACCAAAAGCCTAAGGGAGGTTGTGGTGCTTTTGACTGGGGAAATTAACATTATAATGAGTATTGCTTTTTTTTTTTTTTTGATTAAAGCCTTAAGCAGTTCAGGTCCTTGTTTTGTTTCATGCACATTTTTTATGACTGGACTTTGGTTCAACATTCGGATCCCTTTGAGTCCCACTAATATGGGAGATTGACCTAGTAGATTCTTTCTCAGATAACTTGAGGGAGTTAGACAGATTTCTTAACATAAACAAACTGAACTGAGTTTGAATTTAAAATCAGTTCCACTCTTTCATTTTACCGTAAATTTAGTTCTTTAACATGTTCCAATAAAAGTAATGGTATCCCTCTTCTGACCCTTTTGCTTTCTTAAGCATCCATCAGCACCAACCACAGACAGACCATTCTTATTCTTTGGAGCCCTGCAACAACGGTGTCTTAGGGGACAGTGGCATTTGACTGGGTTCTGGGTGAAACATTATTGTAGTATTTTCAGAAGGCACGGCCTCCTAGAAGGATTGTTAGGCAAATTTGCCTTGTACATAACTACTAAAATAGATTGTTATAAGTAAGATGGTGGTTTGTTTACAGCATTAGTTTTGAAAATAATACAGTAAAATGATGATGTAGTAATTTTCAAATTAAGTTTTTCACCTCGCAGAATTAGGTTCTTCTAGATGCCATCTAAGTAGATAAAAAATAGATGCCATCTAAGTAGATAAAAAATAAACAGTGCTTTCAACAATTTTAGCAATGTTCTATTACATATTTATGGTATTTTGTCTTATTTTATCATAAACTACCTTGAATCTTTTGTACTTTTGAAACAAAATACTATGCTTTGTGGATCAAGACTGTGTGGTCAGATGATATATTTGCCCTTATTTTTGCAGAGGCTAGATGACAAAAATAGTGATGAAAAAAATAAGACTTTTTATTATCCTACAGTGTTTATATAAAGCCTTTTTTAGAAAAAACGTAAAACTTTCTTTTAATACCGAAGAATTGACCTGTAATGTCAGATTTAGAGTGACAGTTGAAATCCAGCCTTTCATGATAAAAGGAAGCTTTAACATTTGGGTTTGTTTTTGTGTTTTAGGCTTCACGGTGTATTAGATAAACTCCGCTCTGTAACGACCGGTAAGGCTCATAAAAGTCATGTCTGGGTTTTTCTGGAATTTGCTGTAATGTGGCTGTTTTTCAAAAGTTATTTATACTGCTTTGGGAAAAAAATCCATGAATTTGAAAACAGTAGTTCATTTAAACTTTTTAAGGAAGCACATGTTTTTATGAATTTAAGAGCAATAAATTTAATATAATTTGAAGACAGTTTAAGTAAAGATAGTGAAACTAGGCAGCTTATCCTAAGGAAATAATTATAGATGTACGCAATGATTTAGCTTCAAGGATGTCTCAGTGTTGAAAATTACATAAAAGTGCAGTAATAATGAATTGGATAAATTTATATCACTGTGGAATAATGTTCAGCCGTTAAATATGTTGTCAAGCACACATATTTATTGCCTTTAAGTAATCAATGTAGCTTAAAGGGACCATGTATTTTTCTTTCTAGACCCCTCCAGTCTGAAGGCTTCTGATACCAGCCTCTTTGATGGTAACGTGCCTTCCAGCAAGAGCAGTTGCAGTCGAGGAGATGAGAGAAGGCACGAAGCAGCAGTGCCACCTCTTGCGGTTTCTAGCACGAGACCTGGAAGAAGAGAGTCGAGAGTTTCTACAAGTTCACAGGAGCAGAAAGCCCCTAATGTCAGGTAAGAGTTCTGTGTAGACCTATGGGCAGATGGGTGTGTGTGACATTTACATTAGTTAATATGTCTTTTAAGTTGCTGTTTTCAGACATTTTGAAAATATTGAAGGGGTTGGGAGCAGTTTTTTGGGATAAAATAAAGATAAGACCAAAGAATGATTATATTTTGCATAAAATGTAGTAAATCAAAGTAAAAAAAGGAATGCAATTTCATAGTAGTTTTTAATAGAATACATAAAGTTATTATCTATACTTTTTCCTTAAGATGTATCTGACTAGTCTTTGAATAGTGGAAGATGCTGCTTTAAACTAAGTAACACACCCTTTTGGTTTTGTTTTCATTTTTTAACAGACAGACTTACGATGATGGAGCTGCAACCCGACTAATGTCCACAGTGAAACCTTTGAGGGAGCTAGCACCCTCTGAAGATGTGATTGATATTAAGCCAGAACCAGATGATCTCATTGATGAAGACCTCAATTTTGTGCAGGAGAATCCCTTATCTCAGAAAAAAACCACAGTGACACTTACATACGGTTCTTCTCGCCCTTCTATGGAAATTTATCGACCACCTGCAAGTCGAAACACGGACAGTGGTGCTCATTTAAACAGGTTGCAGTTTCAGCAGCAGCAAAACAGTATTCATGCTGCCAAGCAACTTGATATTCAGAGCAGCCGGGTGTATGAAACAGGACGCTTGTGTGAACCAGAAGTGCTTAACAGCTTAGAAGAGACTTACAGTCCCTTCTTCAGAAGCAACGCAGAAAAGATGAGTATTGAGGTTTGTATATACTTTTGAATTCTGCGCTGTTCTGCTGAAAATTGTCCGTTCTTAATTGTAAGTTGTATATGAAATAACATCACATATTGCAAGTTTGTTTTAAACTGATTTCTGAGCTGCTCAACATAATACACCAGTCTCATTTTCCTCTCCACAACTGGCTTCTACAGACATTTTGCATCTTGTTTATTTTCCTAGGATGCTAACATTTGAGATAGCTTTAACCTTACGGTATAATTTTGGGAGGATTTTAGGTCAGATCCTTCATGGCTATAGTAAACAATTGGGGAACTCCACTTCACTGGCTTCCTCAACAGTATTGTATGCTGCCATGTATGAATGACAGTAAAGCACTTTTTGCTTTAGCTTAAGATTGATTATTAGAGATATTACTTTTATTTATATAAGAAAGCAGGGAAATAGCCCATGAACTTAATTCTTAATATTGCTTGGCTTTTTCTTTATTAAGTATTCTGTAGTAGAACTTTATCTTCTGAGACGAGGTAAGTGGAAATTTATATGATTGCAGGAAGAAAACTTTCGGAAGAGAAAGTTGCCTGTGGTAAGTTCAGTTGTTAAAGTAAAAAAATTCAGTCACGACGGAGAAGAGGAGGAGGAAGACGATGATTGTGGGTCCCGTACAGGAAGCATCTCCAGCAGTGTGTCAGTGCCAGCGAAGCCTGAACGGAGGTACCTGAGCATGTCTGTAAATTAACCTTTCATTGCCTGATAGAGTCTTCTGGGTTTCTTGAAGAGGACATCATGAAAGTACAAATTTAATCCCATGTAAGACTTCCATCCCTGGGTCAGGAAGATCCCCTGGAGAAGGGCATGGCAACCCACTCCAGTATTCTTGCCTGGAGAATGCCATGGACAGAGGAGCCATGGGGTCACAGAGTCGGACGTGACTGAGTGACCAACACACACACGTGACTTTTCCATTGGTAATCTTTTCCATTAAAAACCATAACATGGGTGGGAGGAAAGCTGATCCAAATCTGTTGTTTGAAAAGTTATAAGGTTCCAGTCCAGTTGGTATTTCCTAAAGACTACAGCTAGTCTGTTCCAGACCAGAGAAGGCTGTAGTAAAGATACAGTGGATGGCTAGCATGTAAAGAACTCCAATCTAAAGTTCAATTAAAATACCTTTCTTTTTCAGACCGTCACTTCCACCTTCTAAACAAGCTAACAAGAATCTAATTTTGAAGGCTATATCTGAAGCTCAAGAATCTGTAACAAAAACAACTAACTATTCTACAGGTAATTTGAATATTTGTAATTCCTGAGTAAGCTGTACATGATCGCTCCTCAAGTGGTGATAAAGATGCCTGCTAAACATTAGGGCCAAGGCGAGAATGATTAAAAGGAGATGTGACCACTGTGAGAAACTTCTCAGCCATCAGTAGAACTTAGTTCTTTGAGCAACTGTAATGCCTTTTATTCCCTTTTTCTAATAAGGGTAAAATATATAATGGAAATCTTAAAAGGAATTTTGGTAAATAAGAGATTTTCATGTTTATAGCATTATAGCCAACGTTAGATATACATTTATGTTGTATGTTTCATCTATGTCTTCTACTGTTTTATTTCTTTAATTACTAGAATATATTTTAAAACAAAACAAAACAAAAAAAAAAAAAAAAGAAAGGGAGCAAAATCCAGAATCGGTGGGAATTAGAAAAATTTGTATAGCATATGAACAAGTTGGTTTCTTTCCTTTCAATAAAACCTGTTAATGGAATATGAGGCAGAGAATTGACTCATGTTCTTGCCCCAGTCCTAGTGGAAGTACTAAATGGTTTTATGAAAGATTATAAAGTATTACCACGTTTTTAAAACAGAGGAGAAGAATGAGCTATAATATCTTACAGGAAACTCGTCCTAAAATGTAACCAAATGATGGGCCTCACATTGCCGTCAGGCTCAGTGCTCTGTGCCCCGCGTGCTGTGTCTAGTATGCAAATTTTCTGCTAGTAAGCTGTAATGGTTATGCACTCTAAATTTTTTAATTTTAATTTTGCTACGGATTTGGTGACTGTCCTTTTAGCATTTTTCTGCTTTTCTCTTCTCTTTTGCATCTCTGTGTGTGACCCTTTCTTAAAATGAAGTAAACTGTAAGCTAGCAACTTTCAAGCCTGGTAGTCATCTGTACCCTTACTTCTTCTCATCCCTGATTTAACCCTGAACATAAACAGCGTTTGAAATATTAGGTAAAGGCCAACTTGACATAACAATTCCTCTATTTACATTTTCTTTTTTGGTCTTTCAGCAATATTGAGTATTTAGAATGGTGAGAAATTTAGACATCACTGTGAACTTGAAATTTCCTACTTTTGTAATTGGAGACAGTCTCAAAAGATTTTTGAGACATAGCATTGAAATTCTTTATCCAGGCTATCTAGATTATAATTTGAAATTATTGCACAACCATGAAGCAGAACCCAAACTGCATATGGTTTACAACACATGTGTGCTGCAGTGTGTTTATTGCATACAGTTTAAGATGTATAGATGTTTTTATATAAGCATAGGTAACTAAGAGTATTGAAAGGAAACATGAGGTATCTATGAACTGTTTCTAACAACTCATATATTCTAAACCCAAGGAGGCATTTAACGTTTAATGTGATACTCACTGTTGAGTTTTGATATATCACTTCATTTGAATTTCCTTCTTTTTTTGCTTTTTATGTAAAAGTCTCACAGAAACAGACACTTCCAGTTGCTCCCAGAACTCGAACTTCTCAGGAAGAATTGCTAGCAGAAATGGTCCAGGGACAAGGCAGAGTCCCTAGGATAAGTTCTCCTATTAAAGAAGAGGAAGCAAAAGGAGATAATATAGACAAAAGTCAAGGTAATAGTTTAAATGGTGCTTCATTTTCTACTATACTTTTTTTCACATGACATCACATATTTTCCAGTGAGTATTTATGAAATCTTGGTTATGCTGTGAGAAAAGGGCCCAGTAGGCCCATGAATAGAAAAAGGGACCATGAAGGAAGTCTATACACTTTCCAGAATTTAAAAAAGCATATTATTGGGGAAATTTTTAGTGTTCTCAAAAGTGGAAAGAATAGTACAGTGAATTCCCATGAATCCAGTCACCCAGCTTTTTCAGTATTTTTCCAGTCTTTAGTTATGTGGACGCCTGCACTCTTCCTTCCTTTTTGGTAATCCTAGCCCTGTTCCCTTGAACTTGAAGTCTTGTCTTTAAATCTCCCCTTTCTGAGCATCACGTCTCTGACCTGTCAGAGCTGCCTCATTGTCCCGGTAGTACTAGTTTATCCCCTTGGGTCTGACATACTTCCAGCTAATCTTTCTGCTTTCTTTCTCTCAGCCCCTCACCCCCAACTCTTGGACAGACTCTCCTGTCTAAGTGTGACTCTGATGCTGTAACTCCTTTGTGATAGCATTTCGGGCTCCTCTTCCCACTCTGCGTCGTCCAGGACTGATGCCAGCAGCATGGCCTTTTGGCAGCTTCATTCATTATCTGCCCCTGGGCCTGCCCAGCCCTTCTCTACTGCTTTCTACCCCATTTCTTCTGTTCCCATTAGGAAAGACTCTAGTTTGTTCTTTCCGTCTTCTATAAAAAACTCCACCAAAGCTGCGTGCTAATTGTGACCTAATACGTCCACAATGCTGGAGTGTATTTTTTCATTCCTCCTCAGCTGGGTCCTTTAAATTGTTCCATGGTCCTCCCAGATTTATTTGTTTCATGAAACCTTATGCTTCCATCTTATATTTGTCCCTCTTTCTCCTTTTTTTTTTTAAAAAGTCCTTAACCTAGGGTGTGCAGTTTGCCGCATCCATATGTGCGGTTCCAATAAATCATGGTCCTGAAAATGGGAAAACCCCCAAAATAGCCAGTAGGTACTGATTCAAAGAATAAATGGGCCAATTTGTTTAAAGCAGTGGAAACTGGGATTTGAGCTTTAGTTAAGGATTTGCAGTGAATTGGCGTCTGTTAGACAGGTTTGAATATGTGGTTTCATGACGGTTCCCCCCACCCCATGGTGGTATTTTTAAGTAAACCCTTGCTGGTGGTGGTGTAGTTGCTAAGTCGTGTCCGACTGTCTGGACCCCATGGACTGTAGCCTGCCAGGCTCCTTTCTCCTTGGGACTCAACCAGGCAAGCATACTGGAGTGGGTTGCCATTTCCTTCTCCAAGTAAACCCTTAATTGGTCCTTTTGGAGGATAATAGATACTAATTCATTGTCGTGAGAACCAGAAAAGTAAAGTTGAGCATTTATGCTTTCTTTCCTTTAAGGGTGGTACCACAGGGTGGCAGTCGTACAGGAGTCCGTGCTTTGTCTGTAAGCGACGTTTTATCAGACTGAGCTCTGTCCATGTATTTATGTATGGTCTCTGGCGCTCATACTACAGCCACAGAGTTGAACAGTTGCAACAGACCATGAAATCCACAAACTTAAAATTGGAAGTATTTGCTATCCCTTTTGATATAGTAGATGAAGGGAGCATCTTTTAAAATTATTTAGCTTTTAGAAGGGAAACAAAATGATACAATTATAGTAGTTTCCCCCCCAACTTACAGTGAATTAGTGAATCTAGGCACTGATAATGGCTACTAAAACTTTTAAAAGTGAAAATCCACTATTTTGTGCTTCCTGATGAAAGAATAAAAGACGACCCTAGTCTTGCCGGAGGATGTGAACCTGAGTGATCAAGCCTCTGATGCAGCAGTCAGCTGGCAGGAAATACTGAGGCGATGAGTGTGCAACAGGCAAAATGTAGTTTCGGGGGCCCATTATATATATCAGTAGACTTACAAAATGCAAAGGACAAGGGTAAGGTGTCGCGTCTGGGTATGTACACTGGTATGATAAAATCACAAACTAGGTATTACTCCGGAGAAGGCAGTGGCACCCCACTCCAGGACTCTTGCTAGAAAATCCCATGGACGGCTCCTCCGTCCATGGGGGTCACTATGAGTCGGACGCGACTTCACCTTCACTTTCACTTTTCACTTTCACGCAATGGAGAAGGAAATGGCAACCCACTCCAGTGTTCTTGCCTAGAGAATCCCAGGGATGGCAGAGCCTGGTGGGCTGCTGTCTGTGGGGTCGCACAGAGTCGGACACGACTGAAGTGACTTAGCAGCAGCAGCAGCAGGTATTACTCTAAAAAGCATCTGTGATTCCTTGTGGATAGGAGTACACAGAGGGAGGCTAGTGGGATGGCTTCTTGTTCGGTTGCCAAGTTGTGTCCGCCTCTTCACGACCCGATGGACTGCAGCATACCAGGCCTCGTGGTCCCTCACCATCTCCCGGGGTTTACTCAAACTCATGTCCATTGGATCCAACGATCTCATTCTCTGTCTCACTCTTCTCCTGCCTTCAATCTTTCCCAGCATCAGGGTCTTTCCCATGAGTTGACTCTTCACATCAGGTAGCCAAAGTATTGGACCTTGAGCTTCAGCATTAGTCCTTCCCATGAGCACCCAGGACTGATCTCTTTAGGATGGACTGGTTGGGTCTCCTTGCAGTCCAAGGGACTCTCAACAGTCTCCTCCAACACCACAGTTCAAAAGCATCAATTCTTCGGCGCTCAGCTTTCTTTATGGTCCGACTCTCACATCTGTACATGACTACTGGAAAACCATGGTTTTGACTATATGGCCGTTGGTTGGCAAAATGATGTCTTTGCTCTTTAATACACTGGTTTGTCAGTAGCTTTCTTTCCAAGAAGCAAGCATCTTTTAATTTCATGGCTGAAGTCACCATCCACAGTGATTTTAGAACCAAAGAGGAGATCTGTCACTGCTTCTACCTTTTTCCCTTCTGTTTGCCGTGAAATGGTGGGATCTTAGCTTTTTTAATACTGAGTTTTAAGCCAGAGTTTTCATTCTCCTCTTTCACCTTCATCAAGAGGCTGTTTCATTCTTCTTCGTTTTCTGCCCTTTAGAGTGGTGTCATCTGCATCTCTGAGGTTGTTGATACTTCTCTCTCTCGGCGATCTTGGTTGTAACTCATCCAGCCCAGAATTTCGCATGCTGTGGGGTGGCTTACTTAGTTCTATTTTCTAGCTGAATAAGATTATAATGGTGTTTTGCCTTACAAGAACTCATTAGGCGTTTTTGTGAGGCTTTCTACATCATTGTTTTGTTGTAAAGTAAAAGGTTAAGAAACTGAAAAGGGGTGAAGTACCTCTACCACTGAAGACTGGCACTGGTATCATTTGCTCACAAGCGCAGGGCAAATGCTTAGTCACTGTTGGTAGCTTTGTCTCTGACAGGTGTTTAAAAATCTAAACATGCACATACAACGTCTGGAGCTGTTGGTAGTGTTCGCCCATCCTTCTGACCTCTGTATTTTAATGAGCCTAGCCACCTCACAGTGCTTTGCTTTTGTCTTGGGATAATCTGTCGCTCAGAGCGTATTTTGCATCTTGAAAGATTTATCAGAGCAGCAGCTCTTGCTTTACTGATTCTCTTCTGGTGTGTGTTCCCTTTCAATGATTTTTGCTCTTACGTTTAATATATATGTCTATATTTTTTCTTATTAACTTATGTTAGCCTGGTTTTTGCAGATGTAAGCATTTAAACCATGGATTTCTCTTGATGTGCCATTTTTGCTGCACATCACAAAAGTTTTTGTTATTCAAGTGCATTTAATGTATAGAATATGGAAATTTTGGTTTGTCTTTTAATCGTTTTAACTATATACTATGGACTTAATTGCATTGTGATCAGATAATGTGATTTGTATAATTTTTTTTAAAGTAGTTTAAGCCTTAACATAGTCCATTATGTACATCTTCTATGTACATTTTGAAAGAAAGTGGATTCTAACTGTTGAAATTTCTGCATTTAGTAGTTAAAACTCTATAGCTAGTACTATTCAAGTCTTGACCTTGCTGAGTTTTTGGTCTGCTTATCAGTGATTGAGAGGGTTTTGAAATTGCTTGTCAGGATGACAGATCTGTCTTAATTTCTCTGTACTTCTGGTAGATTTTGCTTCATTTACTTTGAGGCTATTGAACTAGGTGCATGTATATTTAAAACTGTCCTGATGAATTGAATCAGGAAGGTACATCTTCCTGATGAATTGAAACTTTTATCCTTATCTGTAACCCTCCATGTATATAAATGATGCTTTCATCTAAAACTCAGTTTTGTCCGATTTTAATGTAGCTAGTTAGTATTTGCCTCATACATCTTGTGTTCCATGCATTTGTTTTTAGTCTTCTTTGTCCTTGTTAGGTGTATGTCTTTTAATATTGTAAAGCTACATTATTGTTTTAAAATTCCGTCTGAGCTTGCTTTTTATATGAGTTTAAACCCTTCACATTTATGACGATTATTGATGGAGTTGGACTAGTTTCTGTCACCTTTTTTGGGGGTTTTGTGTTTGCCTGCTTTTATTTTTTGACCTTTTTAAAAGATTTATTACATTACATTGTAATTGTTGTTGATCGCCCAGCTTTACTTTATTTTGTGTTTTTTTAAATGGTTTTTGTTCTTTTACTGGTTACCACTGACATTTTACCATACAAATTTAGTATTCTAAAAGTCAATATTCTGACCGCATCTGCAAATAGTAAATGGGTTTTAGAATATCTCAGCTGCAGTCTTTACCTTCTCAGAATTTACATTGTGTTTCCAGTGCATCTTGGTCCTTTTCTTTTTTTTTTTACTGCATAAATTGGGTACCATTATTATTTAACCCAGGCTGTGTTTGTTCAGATTTACCAAACATATTATGTTTATTTTTTTTCTCAAATCTATTGAATGTTACTTCAGTTCAGTCCAGTCGCTCAGTCGTGTCCGACTCTTTGCGACCCCATGAGTCACAGCACGCCAGGCCTCCCTGTCCATCACCAACTCCCAGAGTTCACTCAAACTCATGTCCATCGAGTTGGTGATGCCATCCAGCCATCTCATCCTCTGTCATCCCCTTCTCCTCCTGCCCCCAATCCCTCCCAGCATCAGAGTCTTTTCCAATGAGTCAACTCTTCGCATGAGGTGGTCAAAGTACTAGAGTTTCAGCTTCAGCATCAGTCCTTCCAATGAACACCCAGGACTGATCTCCTTTAGGATGGACTGGTTGGATCTCCTTGCAGTCCAAGGGACTCTCAAGAGTCTTCTCCAACACCACAGTTCAAAAGCATCAATTCTTTAGTGCTCAGCTTTCTTCACAGTCCAACTCTCACATCCATACATGATCACTGGAAAAACCATAGCCTTGACTAGACGGACCTTTGTTGGCAAAGTAATGTCTCTGCTTTTGAATATGCTATCTAGGTTGGTCATAACTTTCCTTCCAAGGAGTAAGCGTCTTTTAATTTCATGGCTGCAGTCACCATCTGCAGTGATTTTGGACCATCATTTTACAGTATTTGGACATATTTTTTGATGTGTATTCTTTGGAAGTTTCTTTAGAACAGGTCTGTTGGTGGTAAATTTCCCAAGAATCTGTTTACCTACGAGCATGTTCGGTTCCTCTTGTTCTTGTGCAGTGGCTTTGCTGCGTATATAAATCTGGGTCAGCAGCAGTTATTTGTTCTCACCACCTTGTTTATATTATTCCACTGTCTTCTGGCTTCCATTGTTGTTGAATGGACTTCTGTTATTCTAATTGTCTGTCGTTCCTTTGTAGGTGATCTGTCCCTTTTCTGGCTGCTTTCAAGATCTTCTCTTTGTCTTTGGTGTTCTGCAGTTTCACTATGATGTGTCTAGTTATCTTGAGGTTTCTTTGTTTATGCTGAGAAGTTGATTGCCCATCTGATTCTTAGTCCATTATTAATACTAGGGCTTTTCCTCTGGAAATATTTAGGATTTTCTCTTTTTCTTAATGGAAGAATAGTTGATTTCTATTTCAGGTGTACAGCAAAATGATTCATCTATACATACATATATACATACACATACATACCTACATATGAATTTTTTCCTTCAGAATCTTTTCCATTGTAGCTTGTTACCCTGTGTCCCTGATGTCTAACATTTACTGTGATGAGTCTAGGTACAGTTAGTTACTGTCTCTTTTGTGTCCTCAATTGTGACTTGATCATGTTCTACTCTGAAATATTTTCTTGACTTTCTCTTCAGTTCCCCTATTTTTTCTTTTTTTCCAAAACAGGAAGATTTTTAAAAATTTCCACAAGTTCTCTCTTGTTTTGTTTTTCATATTATCTTGTGAATACAGGATCATTTCAAATTGTCTGAGGAACATAGAGGGTTTGAAGGATTTTTGTTTGTTTTAAGAATTATTTTTTGTTCCCCCCAAAATAGTTTCCTATCAGTTTTCATTTGCTCTTTTTGCTATTTCATTTGTAGGCTCTTTTCAACAAGTCTGATCCTAATTTAAGAAAGTGTTAGTCACTCAGTCCTGTCAGACTGCGATCCCATGGACTGTAGCCCACCAGACTCCTCTGTCCATGGAATTCTCCAGGCAAGAATACTGGAGTGGGTAGCCATTGCCTTCTCCAGGGGATCTTCCCAGGCCAGGGTCTAACCCAGATCTGCATTGCAGGCAGATAGATTCTCATCTGAGCCACCAGTGAAGCCTCTAGCTTAAGAAAAGGCAGTACAAAGACTTGGCTAGAGTTGAGCATGGGCTGGAAGCTTTATCGTTGGCAGGTTTTGTTTTAAATAAAGCAGGCAAGGAGGTGCTTTATCGGCCTTGAAATTGCAGAGGAATTTCCCTGGGGGGGCCTTATACTCCCACTAGCTGCCTGGATTTTCTCCAGATCATTTGCTGAGTTTCTTTAGAAAAGAGTATTTTTTTTTTTAATTAAAAATTTTATCATTTAAATGTTGTGTGCCTATACCATTCGGAAAACCTAGTTTTTCATTTCATATCCTTGGAAATCTTTGCTGATTGCTCCAGCCTCTCATCCGGTGCCCCTGTGTTCACTTCATCTGGCTCAGCACTGTCAGCTCTCAGCTTTGTGTTTGGACCTTGGACCTGAATTCCTATCCAACTGTTTTATATATCTCCTTGGATATATAGTGAACCCTTTTAAACTTGTCTAAAACCAAACTGCTAACATCTTCCTAGCCATTCTGTTCTTCCTCCAGCCCTCCTTGTTTTAGTTAATGGTAGCCATTCCTTTCCAGTTGCTCAGACCAGAAACCTGTGCTGTTCTTTCTTTCACACTTTCTGCCTTTCTTCCTTTTCTCAGTCTCCTTTCCTTCCTTCCCTCCTTTTCCCTCCTCCCCTTATTCCCTCCCTGTCATTATCTACCTTCAGAATATTAAAGTTCACCCACCCCTTGTATCTCTGCGTCTGTTGCCCTCGTGAAAGCCATCGTCCACGACTTGCCTTGATGACGGTGGCAGTGTCCTTCCTGATCTGTCCCTTGCAAACTTCCCTGTTGCTGTCTGTCCCCACAGCAGAGAGGGATCCTTTTACTCTGAGAGTTGAATCCCAGCACACCCTTGCTCAGAACCCTCTGTTGACTCCCTGTTATGCTCCCAAGGACAAAAGCCCTCCCCGATCTCATCACCTACCCTGCCAGGCCCCCCATTCTGTTCCTCTTGCTCTTCCCCAGACCTGCTTGGGTGTGTTTCTCTTTCGGAGCATTCAGAGAAGAGCATGTGTGAGCTGCTTTTGCCCTCTTCTGGGAATGTTTGCTTCCTGTCGTCTGTAAGCTTGCTCATCTCTGAGGCCTTCCCTAGGCCCCCAGCCCCATTCTCCCTAATCCACTTTCTTAAAATTTTTTCTCTGTAGCACTTAACTGCCATCTTTTTTTTAATCCAGATTTTGGGCTTTAAATATCATGAACATAAAATATATTTGTTTTTGAGGCTCATCTTCCCCTCACCACCTCAGTGGAAGCTCTTTGGCAAGGGGGTGTGTGTGTGTGTGTGTGGTTTGTTGCTGTTACTGAGCACCCAGCACGTGGCTGGCACGAGGTAGCAGCTGAGTAGACGTCTGTTGCCTTCGTGGGTGTGTCGCTGCCGCCGCGCTTGCAGCTCTCCCGGTGTCTTGTCTGTGGCTCTCCCGCTGGGCCTCAGCCAGTATTCATGTGTGTGTGTTCTGTTTTCCAGAGGTGGTTGAAATCTTACCTGCTATAATCTGCTCCCTAACCACACAATGCTAAAGTCATTTTTCAGTGTGTACACTCAATGTATGTATTTGATTTACATACACACACTCAAATGCTATTATTGATATGTAAGAACATGTAAAAACAGAGTTCTAACAAGTATCGAGATAAAAAATATTTTTAATATAATAGAATTTCTGATTTCCTTTCTCCACCTTAGTGGAGGAAGTGGATTATTGTCTTGGAAACCCAATTTGAAATCTACTGCTATATGTTGGTAAGGATTTGTGCCATTTTCACGTTCTTTACTTCATTTTTATGGACTCTCCAGAAGGAGAGGCTAGAAATGTATATAATTAATGTATATCATGTTGGACTGGAATCACTGTGAAAGACTCCTGGTAAAAAGGAGTTTTCATATTCAGAGAAAACAAGGAAAGTCCCCTCTTCATTCTGCCCACTGCCTTCCTCAGAGTAAGCTCTGCACTTGCAGCAGGTGTATGTCTGCAGTCTTAGTGTTTTTAAAAATATGTTTGTACATATCCATCCTTTCTAGGCAGAGTAGAATTCTAAGTGTATTTCTGTACACACATACACGTATGTATAAAAAGAGTTACACCACATGGGTTTTCTTTGTAATGCATTTTGTTCCATTTACTGTATCATAGAAGTGTCATAATGCAGAGGCTATGAGTAGGGGCTCAGGGAGATAGACTGCTAGGGTGTTAAACCAGGCTCTGCCACTCACTCGCTGACCTTAACCTTTCTTGAGTTCTGGTTTCCCAAGAATATGTGAACTTTCTCTGTTGATGAATATTTACATTGGAGTCGGTGGAAGGATCGTTGCTTACTTTGCATTCTGAAGTTGAGCTGGGCGCACATGGGTGAGCAGGAAGCCTCCAGGGGGCTCCTTTTGGGCACCTGTTTCTTTGTGACCCATCCCCTGACACCCCCCTGCTTCTCTCACTGCAGCGGTGTCTGCTGCCCTCCAGTGGCCCCCTGACGTGCAGGGGGCGCCGGGCCAAGGGGGTGCCACGCCGCCTCTGTTAGCTGGCGCTCCTGAGGAATTCCATGTGGCTCCAAAGCCTTGTTAACTTTGAAAATTATTTTCTGTATAAAGATTTTGAAGATTCAGGTTAGTTTACAGGTAAGAATGAAGAAGTAAATAAAGATTCTTATATAAATGTCAGTACTTTTTCTTTATTCTGTTACGGGGAAGCCAGAGGCTGCAGTTCTTTATACAAATTCTTTTGGAGGGGCTGTGGGGAGTCGTGTTCACCATCTTGCATTGTCATATTTTGCACAGCTTATTTGTTGGCTTAGTGAGTAAACCAAAGTAAAAACCTTTCTCAAACTATAGCCATGGAGAGAGATACTCTGATGCATTCTGTGAATGCAAGAGACATTCTCTTGGATCGGAAGGCTTTAATTTTGTTAAGATGATGATACTCCCCAAATAGATCTTGGATTCAACTCAGTCTTTGTTAAAAATCTCTGCTGGCTTTTTTCCAGAAGATGCAAGCTGATTCTGAAATTTACATAGAAGGGGAAAGGACTTGGAATAGCTGTAACTATTGAAAAATAATAAAATTAGAGGACTTATATTTTCCATTTTCAAAACTTACTGCAGAGCTGCAGCTGTGCCATCTCCTGGCACTGGCATAAGGGTGTACATATAGATCGGTCGAATCAGGGTGAGAATCCAGAAATGAACCAGTGTGCTTGTGATCTGTTGCATTTTGACAAGGATGTAAAGACTGTTTATTGGGGAAAGAAGTCTTTTCAACAAATGATGCTCGACAACTGGATAGCCACATGCAAAAGAATCAAGTTGGATCCTTACCCTGCACCATATATGAAAATTAACTCAAAATGGATCAGATGCATAAGTGTAAGAACTAAAATGACAACACTCTTAGGAGAAGGAGTTTGGTATAACTAAGTGAAGCTGGACTAGGCCGTGGTTTCTTGTGTGTGGCACCAGCAGCACATACAGCTAAAGAAAAAATAGGTGAAGTTGGGCTTTATCAAAGTTCAAAGCGTCTGTGCTTCAAAAGATACTATCAAGAAAAAGGCAACCCACAGAATGGCGAAAAGTCACCTATCTAATAATGATGTAGCAGCAAACCAAGGCCAAATCCTCATTGTCTCTGTTTTTAAATTTCCACCAGGTCTCATATCAGTACAGTTGAATTCCATCATCACCACATATATTTTTAATAAGGTTTGTGTATCATTAGAGACACATGGGCGTGATCAAAGGTCCAGTTAGCTTCCAAATAGTGTCCTGTTACTATTTTCAAGGGGAAATGAAATTCAAGATACTAGATAAAACAATTGAAAAATAATGTGAAGCTTGACAATTACGGGTACATTAATGAGCAAAAGTACATTAAGTTCACATCATATTCAGGTGTAAAGTACTTTATGTTATATTGCTTATTTATGCCTCAGCTCTTCAGTGGCCCTTTTCATATGAGGTAAATAATAGAAAATTCTTGGTGTGTCGCATGTCTGCTTCCAGCCAATCACAAGCCAGAGTTGTTTCCTGTGTAATAATAGGGTCTGTTGTTTGGAGAGGAGCTGTAAGTAAGACTTACAGGATACAGGGGGCTGCGTGTTAAGGCTTCTCGTTTGAAGCAGAGAGAAAATTGGGTCTGGTTTGTTGAGCATTTTCAGATTTACTTTGAGTTCTGACTCCAGAAATGTACAATCCTGTCTTTTCAATTACAGGTTTTAAAATATTATTGATGTTTAATACTTCTTAAAGTCACAGCCTTAATGATTGCTTTTACTTTTGATGAAAGCTTAGTGAGCTGTGAAAGAAAAATTACCAAATAATTAAGGAGAGAGAATTTTGTGAAAATGTCATCAAGGTTTCCATCACCATCTTTACCAATTTTCTTTTCACCTGGGCCAGTTGACTTAGGTTCCGTAACAAGTTCCTCTTGTTCACTGAATGAGCTAGACAATATTTCCCATCTTTTAAGGAAAATATCAACTGATATCAATGAAATTAAAGGGATGAAAGCAGCAATTTTGACAGTGGAAGCAAATCTATTTGATCTTAATGTTAGAGTGTCACAGAATGAAGGAAAAATTTCATCTTTGGAGGTTAAAATGAATGAGTATTCAACATCTGAAGGCAGCGGACAGTTTGAAGATCTTCAGGAGGAAGTAGATTTTGCGTCACAGTCAAGGACTACTGATGTAAAAATAATTGGTTTCCTTAGAAACGTTGAGAAAGGTAAATTTTTAGAATGTGGCGTCACTGGGTAACTTGACTGTCGTTTTCATATGGAGGCAGCAGGTCACAGAGAACTTGAATTTTTCATGGACCTTTAATGACAAAATCTTGTACATGATTTATCTTAGAAACCTAGACTTTAGAATTCCATCCTTTTTCGTGGATCTGTAAAAATGATGTTTTGAAAAGGTTAGAGAGGTAAAACAAAACTTGAAATGTGGGAGAATGGTCTTCTTTCATCTATCTATTTTGTGAAATTACTTTAAAATGTATCATTCTGTCATTGTTCACTGCTTATGGTAAAGAGACCTGTTAGTATTTGAATTGGAAGAGCATACTCCCTGTAACCTAATTACACGTCAGTTTCCCAGGCAGCCCTTCAGGAATACAACTTGGCTAAATATCTGTTTCGGGTCAGCTCCTAAGGATTTACTGGATTTTCAACCATGGTAATTCTGGAAGAAATTAACTTATTTTGGGGAGAAGGGCACATCATTAAGGAGTAATGTAGTGTAACTTATATTTAAAAGAAAATAGTTGATAAAAATTTGGCAAATTTCAAACCTTTTTAAAAACCTCTTAATGAAACATGATAGTCGGTAAGCAGCTGCCAACTTAACATGCTTGCACTGAGTGAGCAAACTGTCCTTGTGAAACTGATGTAGTAGGTTTACTAAGCAGCAGCATGCACAATCTTACTGAGACTTCAGTAGTGTTTAGAACCCTATCAACTGCGTCCCTTCCTACACTGTACTGTATCGCTTCTAAATCAGCAAGTGAGGACCGAGTATCTGCTAGGCTGGGGGTGTTTGGAGAAGTATGACGCCCTCGCAAACCTCAACCTGAAGATAGAAAAATCAGTTCTGTATCTGTTTTGTTTTGCAGTGTAACTGAGAAAATTGTAAATCCATTTAAGAAATAATGCTCGAGCTGTGTGTCTTTCTTAGAGGATCTCTAAGTACTTGCCCGCGTTCTGTGGTATAGGGCCTGGGCTGCAGCGCTCTGAGTGTCTCCTTCCCTGTGCGCTGCTCTCTGTGCCCGTCTGGGCCTCAGTGTGTCCTTTGGGAGCTCTGTGTTCTGTGGTGGGGGCTGCCTTACCCGCTGAGAGCCCAGCAGCAGAGGGAGACCTCCTCGAGGGGATCTTGCCGCCTGCTGTCGCCCGTCTCCCAGGGAGCCAGCCGAGGGCCCAGGCAGCTGCCCCCGCTGGCTTCTGCAGCCCTTTGCCTTTATCACTGTGCTTCTCTCCAGTCCAAGGAAACCAGCTTCCAGACAGGGAGAACCGTGGTCATTTTTGGTTTAACCTGAGTACGGGTTTTTGTCTTACAGACCTTTGGTCTAGGATTATTATTAAATTGTATTGTGGAAGCTTTAAGTTATTTTAAAGACTTTCAATTAGGAACCCAGAAAGATTATTTTGGTCTTAATTTCTGGGAAGCACATGAGCTGCTATTGTTTTTTTTTTTTTTTTTAAGCATAGTGAAGTTTTTAAATTTATGTTCTAGGAACTCAACAGAGGCAGTTGTTATCCCGATTGCAAATTGACCCCGTAATGGCAGAAACTCTGCAGATCAGTCAAGGTTGGTGCTAATATTAAATTTCTATTTATAATCTAGCATTTTTCAGTTGCTATTTCCATTCCTTACACCTCATTTAATGTATCCTGTATCTCTTAGATCGTGCCCTAAGATGCTACATTAAGATCTGTGAAAATATTTTAGGGCCAGGAGTCAGGATCTGCATTTTCTTTATGCTGAGTGGTGTTTACATTGTTCACCTCACACAGGAACTTGCTTCCTCTGACACCATTTCACCCTGGTCCTTGAAAACCGTTGGCTGCTCATGCCTCTGCTTTAGGGACCTCTTGAATCCTTACCCTGCTTTCCATTGAACTTTCTCCATTGCTCTGAGCTGCTTTAGTGTCCTCTGGCCTGTAAAACCTTATTCTCACTTTGATTTCGTGTTAGAATGTTGTGGCCAGGTGTTTACCCAGAGCTTATCATTCTGAGAGCTGCTGTAACTTGTTTGCCTGTCTCCCTGACCCCCAGCACACATAGGCACATACCACGGGCTACCTCAGGACCGTGGTGAGCACCTGATTTATGTCTGTTGGTCCCGTTGTTGGAAGCTCTGGTTCCTCAACTACTCCATATCGACTCCTACTGAATTTTCCTCACCTGTGTTCAGGACTCCACAGTCAACAACGATATTCCCTTACCCTTCCTGGCCTGCTCAGAAAGGTGTGCTTATTCTCTCCAAGGATTACCTTCTACCCAGATGCCACATCGTACCCAGTTGGCGAATACTTTGGTGTTGACACCCTTCTGTGACTTGCATCTCTCCCTCTCTCTGGTTTCTCCCTTCTGTCCGTCAAAGTGTTGAGATACACTGCATCCTTGATTTTGCCCTCATTTCCCAGCATTCCATCCTGCTTCTGCGTAAGAGCACTTGGATTCACAATGCGTGGTGGCTGCGGTCGGTGTGTTACTGGCACCGGCGGCGCTTTGCATTTCATGTCTCCTTCGCTTCCGTCCACAGTGCGTATTCTGTCTGCATCAAGCGCTCTCCAAGGCTTACGTGTGAGCACAGCCGTTGCCTGCCTCCTGCTTTCTGTTATTTCTGAGAGGCCTTTTGTTTCTGCGTATCCCTTTATTTTATTAACACCCTGGCTTTATTTCATGTCCTCTGTACTTTCTTATTTCTCTGAAGACATTAAAGGTGGTTTTGGACATTTTCTCCCCTCCCTTCTTGGTCTTGTTTTCTCCAGGTGGTTTGTTTTGATCACTGTCTTTCACGATAGAGGTTCTCAGGTGTCTGAGGATCCTTGCTTAACTTGTAATTTAAAAGCGGGGTGCTTAAGCTGATTGGCCTTTTGGGTTCATTAATTAGAGGATGAGGTAAGGGACTTTTGACTTTTGAATGTAGGTCCTGCAGTAGAAGAGTGGTTTGTCTGGCCTGTCTGCTTTGGCTGTGCTGTGATGTCTGTGTCTTTGAATCTTTTAGGTTGGTCGGCTTTTCCAGACAAAGATCGCTCAAGAAGTGGATTGGGTGCCAGGGTTCTGGGACCTCAGTGGGGACGGGACTGAGGGAGGTACCTCAACATTAACTTCTGTGTGATGTTTACTAAACACACACACACACAGACACACACACAGACAGAGAGACACAGACACACACCTTGAGGGAGGCACCTCAGCAGTTACTACTGTGTGATGTTTACTACACACACACACACACACACACACAGTTTTCAGAACGGTACTTCTTTCAACATGGCTGGCATTCATTAGTCTAGAAACCCTCTGTTTTTACCTTTCCAGGAGTCTAAAGCTCCACTTTGTTCCAGGGGAGAAGTGGTCAAAGATTATCATGAAATCTAACTGCTTTTTACAGTTTTAGTAGTATGCATTGAGTTAATTTTGCACTTTTTCTGTCAGACCATGATGCTTCATCCGTAAGCCTCTTGAGCAATGATCAACAGGAAAGCATATCTCCAGTTATTCCCAGTGTCTTCAAGGGTCGCAGTAGGGGAATAGCTGTGGTAAGGATCACAGAAAAGAAAACAGATACACAGAGTTTAGGGAGAGCTACCTGCTTCTGGATGGACCCTTGAACTTGATTCTGCTGTGCCCTGCCTTCTCCCAGCCCCTGCCCAGGCCCCCTGTGCTGCCCACTTCTTGGCCTCGGAAGAAGCTTGAGATCCATATTATTCATTGTTAGTTGAAGACTCAGCTTTTAGAGATCTACTAAGTTATCCCCTTTTAAAATGTGCTTATTAAAAACAAACAAACAAAAAAAAATGTGCTTATTGCCCCCGACATACCATGTACCCACGGCAGTGGACCTGTAGACTCTTAACCACTGGAACATCAGGACAGTCCCTGGTTATCTCTTCTTTTACAACTATTTTCTTTGTGAGGTGTTTTTTGTTTTTTAATTTAACCCTTTACTGACATTTTATTAGAGTTTCAGTTCAGTTCAGTTGCTCAGTCATGTCCGACACTTTTCGATCCCATGAATTGCAGCACACCAGGCCTCCCTGTCCATCACCAACTCCCAGAGTTCACTCAAACTCATCGAGTTGGTGATGCCATCCAACCATTTCATCCTCTGTCATCCCCTTCTCCTCCTGCACCCAATCCCTCCCAGCATCAGGGTCTTTTCCAGTGAGTCAACTCTTTGCATGAGGTGGCCAAAGTATTGGAGTTTCAGCTTCAGTATCGGTCCTTCCAGTGAACAACCAGGACTGATCTCCTTTAGAATGGGCTGGTTGGATCTCTTTGCAGTCCAAGGGACTCTCAAGAGTCTTCTCCAACACTACAGTTCAAAAGCATCAACTCTTCAGCACTCAGCTTTCTTCACAGTCCCAACTCTCACATTCATACATGACCACTGGAAAAACCATAGCCTTGACTAGATGGACCTTTGTTGGCAGAGTAACGTCTCTGCTTTTGAATAGGCTGTCTAGGTTGGTCATAACTTTCCTTCCAAGGATTAAGCGTCTTTTAATTTCATGGCTGCAGTCACCATCTGCAGTGATTTTGGAGCCCAAAAAAATAAAGTCTGACACTGTTTCCACTGTTTGCCATCTATCTGCCATGAAGTGATGGGACCAGATGCCATGATCTTTGTTTTCTGAATGTTGAGCTTTAAGCCAACTTTTTCACTCTCCTCTTTTCACTTTCATCAAGAGGCTTTTTAGTTCCTCTTCACTTTTTGCCTTAAGTGTGGTGTCATCTGCGTATGTGAAGTTACTGATATTTCTCCCAGCATTCTTGATTCCAGCTTGTGCTTCTTCCAGCCCAGCGTTTCTCATGATGTACTCTGCGTAGAAGTTAAATAAGCCGGGTGACAGTATACAGCCTCGACTTACTCCTTTTCCTATTTGGAACCAGTCTGTTGTTCCATGTCCAGTTCTAACTGTTGCTTCCTGACCTGCATATAGATTTCTCAAGGGGCAGGTCAGGTGGTCTGGTATTCCCATCGCTTTCACAATTTTCCACAGTTTATTGTGATCCACACAGTCAAAGGCTTTGGCATAGTCAATAAAGCAGAAATAGATGTTTTTCTGGAACTCTCTTGCTTTTTCCATGATCCAGCGGATGTTGGGAATTTGATCTCTGGTTCCTCTGCCTTTTCTAAAACCAGCTTGAACATCTGGAAGTTCACGGTTCATGTACTGCTGAAGCCTGGCTTGGAGAATTTTGAGCATTACTTTACTAGCGTGTGAGATGAGTGCAACTGTGTGGTAGTTTGAGCATTCTTTGGCATTGCCTTTCTTTGGGATTGGAATGAAAACTGACCTTTTCCAGTCCTGTGGCCACTGCTGAGTTTTCCAAATTTGCTGGCATATTGAGTGCAGCACTTTCATAGCATCATCTTTCAGGATTTGAAATAGCTCAACTGGAATTCCATCACCTCCACTAGTTTTGTTCGTAGTGATGCTTTCTAAGGCCCACTTGACTTCACATTCCAGGATGTCTGGCTCTAGGTGAGTGATCACACCATTGTGATTATCTGGGTCGTAAAGCTCTTTTGTACAGTTCTGTGTATTCTTGCCACCTCTTCTTGATATCTTCTGCTTCTGTTAGGTCCATACCATTTCTGTTCTTTATCGAGCCCATCTTTGCATGAAATGTTCCCTTGGTATCTCTAATTTTCTTGAAGAGATCTCTAGTCTTTCTCATTCTGTTGTTTTCCTCTATTGCTTTGCATTGATCACTGAGGAAGGCTTTCTTACCTCTCCTTGCTATTCTTTGGAACTCTGCATTCAGATGCTTATATCTTTCCTTTTCTCCTTTGCTTTTCGCTTCTCTTCTTTTCACAGCTATTTGTAAGGCCTTAGAGTTTCAGGAGGTTGCAAATGTGTGGATTCAGCCTGTGGTCCTCACCCAGGAGGTGTCGCTAACTCTGCCATCTGTCTGCTCTGCCTGACCCAGGCTGCGCTCAGGAGTCTTGACGGGGTGACGAGAGGCTCGTGTCGAGAATAAAGCTGTTTGTGCACACTTCTGTGCAGTCTGTGATGTGTGGCCCTGATGTTCCCATGTTTTCTTCCATCTTCTGTCTTCTGGGACTTCACTGTCTGTTCTTCCACTAGTTCCTTTCCTTCTCCTTCAGTTCCCTTCCTCTCCTACCCCGTAAAATGTTACCTTTATCCTGTGTCTTGCCATGAGCGTTATTTTCATCTCATCCATATTCTCCCGAGATGCAGACTAATAGAACTGCTGTGCCTCAAAGAGGAAGAGGAGGGTGGTGAGCTGCAGCCCACGGACTGCACCCTGGCCCCTCTGTCTGCTAGCTGTGCGGACACAGTGAACCAGAGGAGAACTCTGAGTGCAAACCAGGCGTCTGCAACCCAAGAGGGACCTGCTTCCTGGGCTCTCTGTGAGGGCTCAGGGAAAAGATAGCCATGCTGAATATGTACAGTTGACCACATGTTCTCATTTCACCATCAGCAGAGACTCTGTTTCTTTCTTCTTTCCTGCTCATAATTATCAAATCTGAATTTTCAACTTCTTTCTGAACACCTGAGAGTCCTGCAAAGACCTCAAACTAAAGAAGTCTAAAATTGAAATGTGTCTTTGCCCACTGTTAAGTCTGCTCTTTGTCCTGTCCTGATGCGTGTTCCTCCCCTCCTCCTGCACTCGTCTGCGTCTCTCCTGCCCTTGCAGGGGGAGGCAGGTAGCCTCCTTCCTGGGACGGTAGTTTCAAATGCACCTGCTGTCACTGCTAGTGCCCATGTGAGTGTGGAACGTGTCTCCCCTTCCTCTAGGTGTGCGAGAGGAAGACAGCGTGGGCAGCAGCCCCATGGCTGAGATCTGGGACTCCAGTCCATTCCTACCACTTTCTGTTTTTCTTTAAAAAAGGTGCTCATATCACTTCACTACTTAGAAACCCTGGTTTATTTCTTACTTCTTGACCAGAATCCAGGCTCATCGGCACAGGGGCACATACAAGACCCTTTAGGCCTCAAGCCTTCTTGCTATTCAATCTGTTCAGCCTGCCACTGGGGTCCCTCTGGTTTTCTGCTTTTTCTTGGTGTAGCTCGCACAGTGCTCTTAGGTTTCCATTTTACTTAACGAGTGGCCCTGAATCCACGTGCTCTGAGCTTTCGTCTCCGTTGCCTGTCGAGGAGTAGAGCTGCTCCTGACATTGGTCATGACGCCTGCTGGTATGCCGGCGGTCTGTGTCCTGGGCCCCGGGTCTTGGTGTATTTTATAAAGTACTTGAGCTTAAAAATTATATTGTAGGTGATGTGATCTGTGGCTGCTTGCATTAAAGTTCAGTGTTATCCTTGCTGTATTTTTATCAATGTCTATTCATCTTAAAATTCTTTTTCAAAGTAGTCTGTCTTCAACCAGGCAGAAACTATGCCACTTTTATTGTTTTCATTAGGGTGTGTTCTGTTCTATAAGTGTGCAAAATGAACAAAACAGATGTAGAGTTTTTTAAAAACAGCCTTCGTATCATGATTCTAGGGCACATTAGGAGTTTGTATTCTTTGTTTATAGAAAATATTGGTGTACTTTATATTGTTAATAATATCCCATGAGGTGCCTCATGGAAGAACCTTTCTTCTATCTGTGGGCAGGAAGTTCATTAGAATGCCTTGGTAATATGCTGTATGAGCAAAGGAATGCTTGACTTCTTTGAAAAGATGTTTGGCATAGAATTGCAGCCTTATTCCTAAGTAGAGCCATTGTAATTTTCCTTTAAAATAATGACAAATATATAAAGGATTGACAGTCTTGTCACGTGTGTGATGTTGGGAATGCAAGATATATTCACAAGTAAACATTTGTGGCCAATTTCTTTGGCTCAGATGACTATGACATGGAGCGCATGGTCCATGCAGACACGAGATCGTTTATTCTGAAGAAGCCCAAGCTGTGTGAGGAGCTAGTGGTGGCAGCGAGCCAGGCGTCGGGGATGAAGACCGCAGAGGCCCTTCGGGCCCTTTCAGGACAGCTTGTGCAGACACGGTAGATGGCTTCTTTTCTTTGTGTAGCTCATGTGTGTTGATAGACAGTGGAGGTTAACCGCCAGCGCCCAGCTCCCTCCTGCCCGTCCTGGCCCCAGTGTAGATGCCGTGTTGATGGAGAAGCTAGGCCGTGTGTCGTAAGGCACACCCAGTTCTCAAAAATTTCAGTTCATCTTTCTTATTCAGAAATCTGTCACCATACAAATAAGTCAGTATATGATTTAGCGCTTTTAATAAGATTATTTTCTTTATGCACATCCAGGAAATGAAATTTTAAAAGCCAGATGATAAGAATTAGGACATCTCAGTCAGAGAGTTAGCAGATTGGGTTGGGGTGATTATTGCCATAGATAATGGACTGAATGTTCTGTAAGGAAACACACGTAGAGCTAATAAACTTAGTGTGTGTCGAACGGCTGGCTCTTGTGTTCTGAGCATAGATGCTGACTTCTCCACGTGTTTCCACATGACCCTGTGAGGGTCCAGTGGGTGCCGGGGGCAGGGCTGAGGGAGAGCGCCCTGAGGGCAGCCTGAAGGGCCGGTGCCGACGCCACCGTGATTGGCCCTCGTCATCGTGCGTGAGCAGGAATCCGCTAGCCGTCCCTGGGAGTCCTGTCAGGGCTTGCTTGTTCGTGAAGAAACCGCAGACCAGTCAGGGCAGTGGTAGTTTCTTGAAGAGCGCTGTAGGAGGCTCGGCTTTTTGTGCGTTTCCCTAATTCTGTGGTATTTTCTATCTGTCTGGCAGAGATCTTGTACAACCAGATAAACCTGCGAGTCCCAAGTTTATAGTGACGCTGGACGGTGTCCCCAGCCCCCCAGGATACATGTCAGATCAAGAGGAGGACATGTGCTCTGAAGGAATGAGACCCGCCCAGCACCCTGCAGCCTCACACGGGGGCCTCGCGGGCCTCCTCCACCCGCAGCGGTCGCGCGTGCTGAGCAGGCAGCTTGAGGACCCAGATGGTAGCTTTGCAAACGGTGTGTGGGGGCTCAGCCCGCCCTCTCAGGGTGCCGGCGTCATGAAGGACGTCTTTGCCGTGTTGTCTCTACCTCGAATGAATATTGGTTGGAGGTCTTTTAATTATAATTTGGTAGTGGCCTTTATACTTCTTCAGACAAAATGACCAATTGAATTTGAAACTGTTTGTCCTTTGTGTATGCTAAAATGGAGTTCCACCACGGAGGCCAACAAAGACCTCTCCGCGATGCTTGTTAAGGGATGAATTCTTGCTTGGTGCCTTGTTTACCCTTTTTTTCCCATTTAGAAACTATATTTGTTATTTTCCCCTTGAACCAGCAGCAGTTGGTTACGCTTGTAATTAGTAATTAACTGGACAGAAAACTCTATTTGGATTTTGATGTTATTTCTACTTCAGTGAAATTCCCTTGAAAGGAGTTTCTTATCTGATACTTGTTTAAATTAATATAGAAACATTGTAGTAGAGATGAACTCAGTTCACACAGGGACTGGATCTGAGGCCGATGGACACTTGTGAGCAGTGCTGCTCTCACTGGAATCAGTGGCCAGTGCAGAGCCTTGAGCATTTTCATTCCTGTTAGTGAATACCAGTCATATTCCTCACAGCTTATAAAGATTTTAGGAACACCTCCATTGGTAAGAGAGACAATTACTGAATATTAAATATGAAGAGCCTCAAAGAAAAAGCAATAATGGGTTCTGAAATTTTCCCACAGTAATCCTCTTCTTGTTAGAGATATGAAAATGTATTAAATACCTTTTTTAGTCACTAAAAATAGCCTTTAGGGGAAGATCGTCAGTGAGCAAAGGACATACTGCTGTTATCTTGAACAAAGTGGACTGCTGTGAATCAGTTCTGATTGGTGGAGTGAGTTGTAAAATCTTGACTTTTCTTTTAAAGGAAGAAAAAGTGCACGTGTTAATAACAGAGGTGATAAGAACTGCAGTAGTCAGGCACTTGAGATTTCTTGCCCCGTATTTTTTTTAAAATATGAGAAGATTCCGGTGTTTTTAGTACTTTGGATTTCAGTTTGGTAGTTTAATTTTTGGTACCTTAGGGTATTGTTTAGTTGCCAAGTCGCGTTTGACTCTTTGCGACCCCACGGACTGTAGCCCCCCAGGCTCTTCTGTCCATGGGATTCTCTAGGCAAGAATACTGGAGTGGGTTGCCATGCCCTCCTCCAGGGGATCTTCCCACCCCAGGGATGGAACTGGCGTCCCCTGCACTGGCACGTGGATTCTTTACCCCTGAGCCACGCGAGAAACGCAGTTTCAGGTCTAATTTGGCTTACACGTAGACGTGCGTGTGCAGCTTTGTTGGTGTACGCGCCGCAGCAGTGACCCTCTGGGTAGCGGAAGCTGTCCCTCAGGCTGCGCGGTGCTGCGGCCGTCACGGAGACGCCTGTGATGGGGCGCCGCCTTCACGGCTTTACCCGGGCCTCTCCGTTTCTCGCTGTTGCTCAAAGGCGGAGGAGCTCTGTGGCGGAGGACACAGGGAGGCCGAGAAGGCCCCATCAGGAGGCTCTCGTCCGGCCTGCTCTGCCCGCGCGGGTCGGGGTCTGACACTCGGTAGTTGCTCTCCTGTCCAGTGTTTCGAGGATGCCACCAGTTGCAGCGGCTGTTTGAGGCCACTCTGGCTGGCCTTTCACGGCAGCCCAGATCTTATACTTGGCGATAAAAAGTGAATTTGCCTCGTAAAACTTAAACAGGAAGAGTGTTCATAGCTTATGAAGTAAACGTTAGCGAAAACCAGAGTTGTGAACTTTGTGGAGTTTCCTCACTGTGGTGGGCTTGTCAAGGTTTCCTGGTTAGGGAAGCTTGTGTCGGTGTTCTGGTGGGTGGAGCTGGATTTCTTACCTCTGGAGTGCAGTGAAGTGTCCAGTAATGAGTTATGAGATGTCAGTGGGTTTGGAGTCCCTTTGGGCAGCCTGTATATTGAAGCTCAGGGCTGTGTTCCTGTGTTGCTGGAGAATTTGTGTGGTATGTCTTGCTCTGGAACTTGTTGGCCCTTGGATGGTGCTTGGTTTCAGTGTAGGTATGGAGGCGTTTGATGAGCTCCTGTCGATTCATGTTCCCTGGAGTCAGGAGTTCTCTGGTGTTCTCAGGATTTGGACTTAAGCCTCCCGCTTCTGGTTTTCAGTCTTATTTTTACAGTAGTCTCAAAACTTCTCCATCTACACAGCACCGTTGATAAAACATCTCCTTTCGAAGACACTGGGCTGCCTTTCTGGGTGCCTGCTGTCCTCTGCCGGCATTCAGAAGTTGTTTTGTGGAATTTGCTCAGCGTTTAAATGTTCTTTTGACGAATCTGTGGGGGAGAAAGTGGTCTCCCCATCCTCTTCCTCCGCCATATTCTGAACTTGGTGTATGTATGACATTTTTTCGTCAGAAAGATACTTTCCTTGTCCAGTGTCTAACTTCCTTAGTGTTGCTCCTGAGAGCTGTCAGGAGCTACTTTACTCCGTTTCCAGAACACCCTGCTCTTGGGTATTCTGTTAATGTCTGGGTTCTCGTGTATATGCCAGAGTTTAAAGCATGTTCTTGAGGAAGGGAAGGTGAAACACATTTTCTCTGCAGGAATTACACATCAAAAAAAAAAAAAATTAATAATTGGAGAAAACCCCTCCTTCCAGACTATCCTAATTTGAGACTAAGGATACTTTTCTATCCTGGAGCTAGATAATGACCTTCACTGAGTTTAAAGGCATGTGGGCACAGTCTTGGCAGCTCTGGGGGTGCTCGTGGTGGGCTTCAGGGCCAGGCTCTATGCCGTGTTCTCGTTCATGAAGACGGAGGTGGGCACGCTGGAGCAGGAAGTACTCCTCACACTGGCTGTGGAACTGCCTTTGATCGATTGCCTGTGCTACATTCTTGTTTCCATGGAATCACAAAGCTCTAAGGAAGACAGTTTCTCTTGGTTTAGATGAGGAAACAGGAGTTCGGAGATGTTGGAGCACACGCCCAGAGTGTCTAGCTCAACCAGTCAGCGACAGAGCCAGGTTTGAGCTGCAGGAGGACTCGGTGGTGTGGTTGAAGTGCTGTTTGCTCTCATAAACATGAATGAGAAATTTGTTAGTAAGACCCTTGGCTTTTTTTTCCTAGGGTGTCGGGTCAGTAGCTGGCATCTCATTATGGTCTTCAGGTGTTACTTGGTTTATTCTGTTTTAAGTTTCAGTTAGTTGCTGTCATTTAAAAATTAGATGTCATAGGGGACTTCGCTGACCATCCAGTCGTTAGGACTCCCAGCTCCCACTGCAGGGGCCTGGGTTCCCTCCCTGATCGGGGAGTGGAGATCCCACATGCCGCACAGCTCAGCCCAAAAATAGAGTAGAGTTTAGATCCCAGACGAAAAGGTGTTTGCTTCCTGAGTCGGGCGCAGTCTGGTGGCACGAGTGCCATTTTCTGACATTGGCGTCGCCGAGGGTGCCCTTTGACCCGCCCCGGGAGGGCTGGACTGAGCAGCACCTCCGGGTCGCACATGTGCTCTCCCCGCCGCTCTTCTGAGCAGGTTTCCTCTGTGAGGCTTTCTTCCAGCGTCACCTCACATCTGGACAACCTCACTCTGATCTGTTAAGTGATCCTCTGGGCCCCTCTAGGTCCTAGGACATTTGTGATGCTTTGGGCAGAATCTTTGCCTTCCTTTGTCCGTTGATGTGAATTTATCACCTGTACCTAGAAAACTGCGCATGCCTCGGCAAGTGGGGACACTTGTTTGTAGACACTGACCATCCTAACCTGAGCATGCGAGTTCGTGCATGCTTTTCTCACCTCGTGTTTCCAGTTCCCATTTCATTTTATTGGTTCCCTAGTTGACACTCTCTTCTCTTTTAATCTTCATTCAGCTGAAATAATTTTGAGAATTGGAATTTTTCGAGGAGAACTGACTCTTGTTGAGCATCCCTGTCCACTTTCCTCTTCCCAGTGAGAACACTAGTCTACATCCTAGTAATCTTTTCTAAGATTCTAGTTGTATTATTTGGACTCATTTGTTTTGTGTAACTGTAGACATAGAAGAACGTAAGACTCTAAGACTGGGTGTTGAGGGAAGTTTACTAAAGGTGTCACGTCCTGAATTGGTTATAATGAGTGAAAGACTTTTGATTCGTTCCCCTCTGTAGCTGAGATGAGCGAGCTGAGCGTGGCGCAGAAGCCGGAGAAGCTGCTGGAGCGCTGCAAGTACTGGCCTGCCTGCAAGAACGGGGACGAGTGCGCTTACCATCACCCCGTGTCGCCTTGCAAGTGAGTCGCAGCAGCTCGCGCCTGGCTTTCAGGTCCCTTCCTCGGGAGAGCTTCCTTCTGGCTCTTTCCTGTGACCAGGCATGAGCTTTGTAACTGCGTGCAGCAGCGGCACTCGGGTGCCCTCCAGGACAGCACGCTGGTGTCGTCTGAGGGCGAGGCGGCAGGGGTCGCCTCTATGCCTCTTGAGATGCTGAAACTTCCGGGTTTGAGGATTCTGTACATTGAAGGAGTAACAGACAGGTTTGGCCTTGGGAGTTTAAGATGAAGCAGAGCAAAGGCTAACAAGAGTTTTGCCAGGACGCACTGGTGGTAGCAAACGCCCTGCTGCATAAAATGTTAGAGAGACCTCAGTTACAGAGTAGACGGTGTCTCTTCTTGTCCCAAGAAACACTTCTGCCTCTCATGGTGACTTGGCTTGAGATGAAAGTCTGTTATTCCCCCAGGCTTTGAAGTAGGCGTTTGTGCCGTTTTGATGTCTGGCGTCATTTAGAAATGGGAGTTTACTTTTTTTTACTTGTTACTTCAGTGTTTCTCAAAACAAGTAGTAATGGAATTAAGAGCACAATGGACCATCTCTACAAAAAAACCATGTATTTGGGAGATTAAATGTGAATAATACGTTTTATTTTGTTTTATAGAGCCTTTCCCAATTGTAAATTTGCTGAGAAGTGTCTGTTTGTTCATCCAAATTGTAAATACGATGCAAAATGTACTAAACCAGACTGTCCCTTCACTCACATGAGCCGAAGAACCCCAGGACTGCCTCCAAAACCAGGTCAGTGACTGCATTTCTGCATTTGAGTGAAGAGGGGAAAGTTTTGTGACTGTGAACTGAATTCAAAAGAAATAGTTTGAGATCATTGTGTAAGAATCAGTTAACTAGTTTCACAGAACAGGTGTGTCCATTCTATAGCATTCTAAAGTATTGTATCTTGAGTAGTGAATATTATAAATGTCCATTTTTTAAAGTAGTTCCCATAAAAACATCCACAAACTGCACTAAAAATTATTTTGCCAAATCTCATCTCTGTCCGCAGTCACAGCGCCAGCACCGCCTTCCAGTACTCAGCTGTGCCGCTACTTCCCAGCGTGTAAGAAAATGGAGTGTCCCTTCTACCATCCGAAAGTAAGAACTTTCACCTTCCCAAAAAGGAATTCAGTGGCAGCTTGTTCACTAGCAAACTATATATTGTCTTCCTTTTTTTTTCTTTCCCAGTTTAACTTTTTTGTTAAAAGTTAACTTCATGGTTTTTAAGACCTTTAAGTTATTCCCTAGTCGTCCCTGAGCCTGTGTGTGGCCCGTTAGGCCAAGTTGTCTGAACTGGTTTAATGTTAGTAGACTAATCTCCCGTGGGCGTCCCTGGTGGCTCAGACGGTAAAGAATCCACTTGCCAAGCAGGAGACCCGGGTTCCATCCTTGTGTCAGGAAGACCCCCTGGAGGAGGGCATGGCAACCCACTGCAGTATTCTTGCCCGGAGACTCCCACGGACAGAAGAGCCTGGTGGGCTACAGTCAGTGGGGTCGCAGGGACTTGGACACGACTGAGCGGCCCAGCACAGCAGCCTCCCCTCCCGGGAGAGGGCCGCTCCCTGCTGCTCGTCGGGTTCCGCTCTTCTTTGCCCCAAACGTGTGTCTCCCTCCCCCACCCTCATGCCAGACCAGAGGCGCTGAGGTCCAGCAGTGCTTAATGACGCCATCTGTGGTCCACACGTGTCCGCAGTTGGTCCGTGTGTCTCCGGCTGTCTGGCTGCTCGGCATGAATCACCTTCTCTTTGAAAGGCAGCCCAGTGGCCATGTGAGAGGCCTTCAGTTCCCCAGCTGCGGTGGACGCAGATGAGAGTGAAGATGGGGGGTGCTGGGCAGGATGGGCAAGTGGTTATTACAGGAATGAGAGGAACTCTGCATTATATGCGCAGCTTCCTTCTGAAGTTTGCCTTGTTACTCTTTGATTAGGATTTTCTCTTGGTGGGCGTTCCTGTTGGAGGTCTTCAGTAGTAGTAAAGGAAATGGGAACAGTCTGTATCTGCTGCCCCGTTGCCCTTACGGGCTGGTTCCCGTCACCCCAGGTGGCTGTGGGTTTCTGCGTTAGCTTTGCAGGTGTTGCTGAAACTGTTCTCTGTCTCTAGCACTGTAGATTTAACACTCAGTGTACACGACCTGACTGTACGTTCTACCATCCCACCATTACTGTACCACCACGACATGCCTTGAAATGGATTCGACCTCAGACCAGGTAAAGGTTAGAAGTAGTTTTTCTAATGTCATTTCAAATGCTTTTCTAGTATATGTAATACTTTCTTAAATTTGTAAGCATACAAATTTGGGGGAAGCATCACTTTTTGTCTGCTGTTCAATTAAGGGTCTTTGGCAAAATAATTTACTACATAAACCAAATTTTGTTTCATTCAGCAATTGCTTGTTTGCCTCAGACTTTAACTTCTGAACACACTATGTAAGGCCTTCAAATTACAAATTTTCACATCAGTTTTCTTAGACATGATCAAACATTGAAATTAAGTTTCAAAATATTTTACTGTGACCCTTACATTTAAATGCATATATTAGTATCTTTTATGTACCTTATATAATTTATTCTTTTACAAACTTTATGTTTACATTGTAATCTGTAGAGCAAATGTTGTCTGACGTTAATTAAAGCAGTTAATTGAAAAACTTTTGGTTTTGTTTATTCAGTGAATGACACCCAGTCCTACCTGACAGAAGACTGTGGCGTTTGAGAGTTTCCATCTGCTGATGAAAGACATTCTACAGAATTTGTCAAATCTTTGAAACTTGGAATATATTGCTTTCATAATATGAAGTTTATTGCCTATCTGAAGTGTCTAATTTTTCAAGTTTGTAAGTTTATTAATGATTTTAACATTGGGTCTTTTTTTGTTGTTTTGTTTTGACTGTGGAAAGACAGTTTAAGGAAAAGCTGAAATCTATTAAAACACTTCGGCGTGTTTGTACACTCGGTGTTCAGGTATCAGAGTTTACAAGGTGGTGCCCTCACTGTTGCTGCTGATGCTCCAGTGGAGGCCCGAGAGTGCCGTGTGGAGAGTGCTGTGTGTGGGGGGGGGGGGGTCCTTATTTCCAGAAGTTGGATGGCTGCTCTCACGTTCCGACTCCCCAGAAAACAGGAGTGGCCCATAGTGCTGAGGTGGCATAAAACAGTTATTCAATCCTGCTTTTTAAAGTGACTTTAGCCTGAAAAGCATGACTATGAAGGCTTTTTGAGTTGAGTGCTGCTTTGGTGAATGGCTCCCAAATATCTGCTCCCTTGCTTTCTGAGAAAGGGGGAGTGAGGTAGGGTGTGTAGGGTGAACATAGTTGGAATGGCAAAGGCAAAAAATAGGAACAGTTCTTTAAAATGCTTTCATTTACTGTTAACGTATGCTTTTTAAATAAGTAAGTATTTTGGGGATCTACATTATCAGAAAATTATACAAAAATTTTTTACAAGTATATACATAAGATTATCAGAACAAACTTTAACTCACAAGATTATAGCTATACATACATATTCTCACGTTCTGAAAAATAACATTCTCAGAAATAACTCCACAGAAAATATAGTTATTACTGAAGATAATTTTTTAAATGTAAAAATTAGATTTAAATAGTATATTTTAAATGACAGTCTATATAATTACAGAGATCAGATGGGTTAACTGCAAAACAGGACTAGACTTCTGGGAACTGAGTGAAAATGCAGAGTTTTGTGTGTGTGGTTTTAAAATTGTTAAGGCAAGAAGTGTTAAATGCTTTAGAATTAAATAACAGATCACTGATTTTTAAAGACAATGTAGCTTTTCAAAAAGTAAAACTAAAAGTTGGTTAGAAAACAAGAGTTAATGCAAAAAGGATAGTAAAGATCAAAATATTCTAAGGACCAAATTAAACTATATAAAAAAAAGTTGTTTGACATGCTTATTAGTCATACATCCAAGAGATAAAGGGATAATAAAACTACATGTGTAAAAGTCCCATGTTTCAGATGCTAAAACCTGCAGCCTTGTGGCCATCTCTTTGCTGTTGGAAGAAGAAAGAATTAACCAGTTATTAAACCATCTTAAGTTGCAATTTGCTGAGCTTATAAGACTTGAAGCATCAGAACGAGCAGACGGTACACAGGGCACACGTGAAGCTCGCGTGCCGCAGCCTTGGCTGAAGCGGCAGCTGCACTTCATCCTAAACGTGACTCCACCGGAGCGGAGGCGCTGCTCATTCTAGTGTTGCCCTGAGATGCTTTATTTCTGCACAAGAAATTTGTTTTAAATTGTACCTACAGAAATTTAAACAGACGTTTAGTATCACTGCTCATAAATGGAGTATATTTGTATTCTCATAATTTCACTGTAAAGAATGTAAGCGGGAGACAAGGGCTCAAGTGATTTAGTTCCACCATTTTGTGAGGAAATAATGTGCTGAAATCAGATTTTCTTCTGTTTAAGGAGACGCATTAGGAGTTGCATCTTTCAGTCGCTGTGGTTTATGGGCAAGCAGAGGGTCACTATAACTTGGTCCAAAATGAACCACTATCAAAAAAGTTCACAGAAAAAGAAGGGAGCAGAGATGGCCGTGAGTGGCACCGGGGTGTCTGGGCATGCGTTTCCTACAGAGAGGCAGCCAGGGGTGCCAGGGGAGGGCTCAGGTTACAGATTGGGGAGCTCAGTCAGGTACTGCACACGGGAACAACCCTTTGGGTTAAAAAATAAACGGTGTAATGCACACGGCCTGTCCCGGCTGTTCACCTGGCCTCAGCTAATGGCTGGTGTGAGGACGGCGGTTGTGGGCTGACGACTGAACTCCGCGGGGCCGCGTCAGCACTCGGACAGCAGGGATTGAGGCCGCCGCCCGCGGGGAGGAGGACGGCGCAGGGGAAGCAGGTCCTCTTCCTGCTTGCTTAAAGCAGGTCATCTGTGTGGTTCCGTGATTACAGCTGGAGTTTCCACCTGCGCTGTAATGAGACTGGAATTTCTCTTTAGCCAAAAGCAGGTAAACTTGACCCAAGGAACATTTGAAGCTGCAACCGCCTCAAATAGAGGGGGAAGTGTGGTTCAGGGGAATTTTTAGCTTTAACGTATTGACTGCTCCTTTACAGTATACATGAATAGAAGCTTTAAATATTAGTGTTTCATCAAATTGGGCTTAGTTTAAGAGAATCCATTGACACAAAAATGAAAGAGAATGATCTTGATGTTTCAAGCTTCTTAAACGAACACCCCAGTCAGTCCTTCAGACACAGCTGTTCAGAGCTCTAAAACCGACCAGGTTCAGTCACTGGTTGGGCTTCCATGATGTAACTTGGCCTTTGGTTTTAATATTTACAGGGTATTGCACATAGGAAACAGATAACCAGAAACCTGAAAGGCTCTATTACACTACAAAGATAATTAACACATGAAAATAAAAATTCATAGGACCAATACAGCATCTTAAACTTTTTCATACTTAGAAAAATATATTTTTAAATAGCAGTCTGCATAATTTCCAGTCCTCAGGAAACTAGAGATAAGCTAAACAGGAAGTTCCTGAATGGCAGGTACTGATCTTTGGCAGCATTTAAAGTGAACAGGAGTAAAGATCTAAGGTTCAGCCCCAGTCACCAAAAAGAATTACAGACAAGTTTTATAAGTGGACTGATATTCTTTCCTTTTGGAAGTCAGCCTATGGGGTGGCATACATTAAACAAACTTTTCCATAGAAAAAAAGGCTATAAAAATTTTATTTCAATAGTTACTAAATTGTGTAGCTTTGTAAATGTGAATTTAATGCTTTAGTTTACATGTTAAATAAATGTTTCTATTAGATTGCATCTTTAAATACTCAACGTTCTCTCCCAGTTAAATAGTACTACTGTCTAAAACCTTAAACTGGACATCACTGGAAATGACTGTTTATCATACTTTTTCATTAATGAGGCTATAATCACGTTCTACTGTTTGAGTTACAGAGATGAATTCTGGACTTAAGAGTGACAGCTCAGAAATGAAATTGTAGTGATCATATAGTACTGACCTGGGATTGTTCTTGAATTTAAAACTTTCAGGAGAAAAATGTCCTTTATAAGCAGGACTTTATTAACACTTAGGAAGCATTATATTCTCCAGTAGACCTCGTGTATGTTTTCTTAGGGAAAATAATGTTTGCCTATTAAAAACTGATCCTTTAGGGTGATGGTATATTTCCTTATGTAAACACAGGGATAAAGTACTAAACAGTTGAATCTTGAAAATAAAAATTCAAAAAAATTCTGCTAAAAAAGAGGATGAAAATTATCCAAGTTGGGTTTTTAAGGTTTTGGTTCGTTTTTTTTGAGGAGCTCTGTCTCCCAAACCTCCCCAGCAGGTCTGCCAGATGTGCAGACTCCCCAGAGTGGGGCTGGCTGTCACCGTCAGTTCATTAACCCTTTCTTGACATGGGATTACCTGGCAGTGTGTGGATTATGGACAGTTACCTTGTGCATATTACAAATATTTTGAACCGATTGATCTTCATTTTGACAAGTTTGGGCATTTATCCCTGTTCCAGTCTTAAGTTAGCACCACCTGACCGCACAGGGCTTGGTTCTGATTATTTTTCCGCTTGTGTAGTCCTGCTTTTCTCAAGGCTGTTAATTTACAGAATCTTCTCAGCATCCGTATCTTTCAGTGAGGCATATGTACACATTTCCAGACAAATAAACTGCAATCAGAAAAAACAGCAGTGAGTTCATGATATTTCTAGATTCTCAGAACAGTTTTTCAATTAAGCTTTCAAATCATACATGCATAAAATCTTTCCTTTTAAAGTCCTTTTATTCTCTGTGTACACAGTATACAAACTCCAAAGAGCCATCTGGTTTTGCTACCTTAATGATGCTGACTAGCTGAGCCCACACAATGAACCTGTCAGAAAGGAGTGATATTAAGCCTCTTGACTAGTAAGTGGGCATATCTCGGGCTGAGAACGCACCAACCTGCAGTCTTCACCGCCAGCACTGACAACGTGCCGATCACCGCTGGTAAATCGGATGTTTGCCACGTGGGGTGAATGACCCAAGAACCTTTTGTGTTTTGCCTAAAAAACAATAAGAACAAGGCTCAGTGTGTGTGACAAACACAGAAGTCAAAGGTTTCTATCAGGAACCACTATCTCCATCACAAAGACTGGAGAGAGGAAGCAGTTTGGACCACAGCTATTGATTAAATGCTTTTTCAGAGTGATGGGTCTGCGTTGAAAAGCACTTGCAGTTTGCTAACAGGTGGATTAAAGCTCTGGTAAAAGGCTGAGTGCAGCTTTGTTAGGATCGTCTCAGAGACGGCATGACTTGAGGGCAAGGGGAGATAATTTGTAACCGCTTTTATTTCAGATTAGTGGATTTAGGAAGTTTGGAACAAAGTTTAGAATCACCAATTTCAAAATATTTTCAAATCATGAGATGACAATATATTTTAGCACATACTATGTGGGAAAATGTGCTGATGATTAAAAGTAAATTGGGGGTAAAGTTACATAAAATACTAAACCCAAGATAAACTTACAAATTTTTCAGGACATGGGAAGTCAAATAACTTAACCATGCCAAAGTCATCTCCCGTTACCAGGCTGATTCCTGAATGAGAGACACAGGCACAGTTGACATCTGCTTTCTCAGCGTGTCTGGACCAGATTCCCATAACTTCATCTCCTAGAATACTACAGAGAAGGAATAAAAAAACCCACCATAGCAAACACAGGTTTACCATACTGAAAAAGTTTCATGGTAATTAATCTCTACCTAATTACGTTATTTAGATATAAGATAAATTATGAAAAGGCATTACCTGGAAGCCTGAATTTCTCCTGGGATGTGAATCCCCCGCACATACACCTTTTCTTTTTGAAATTTTACAGTTTTAAGGGTTTATAGACTAAACAATCTTTCAAAAATTCAGCTAATACTTTACAATAGCTGACAGAACTATTTTAAAAATTGAGTTTATGCTATAGGAATCTGATGGCATCTTTCATTTTCACTGATGATTACTCATGGTTAACTTCTACAGCCAGCAACTTTGAACCCATTCATAAGGTTTCATTTCTAACAGCTGCTATCAATAACATTCCTATAGAAAGAAATAATACTATTGCCTAACAATACTCAATACATGTTTCTGTTTGTTATTAAACCTACTTAAGGAAATATCATGGTATCTTTAAAGTCACAACTTTGATTTCCTTTAAAAAGAACTGATATAGAAATATACTTGATCAAGAGGGGTCCCACCCTGAGTATATCATTTTCTTAGGAAGAATTCAAGATGGTAACAAAAACTTAAAACTCAATTACTTTCCCTTGGCGAATGGCTCTAGCTGTTCAGAAATAGGATTTTCTAATTTTCCTGACTTTCAGTTAGTTCTTCCCTTCCGAATACACGAAATATTTACCTAGTCCATGTAGCCCAAGTAATTCTGTCAATGGCAGCCTGATCCATAAGGTGTTTTCCTGAAGGCACTTCATAGACATGCCGTTTATAGCAACCAGTGGAGACCTTTCATAATATTAAAATGGAACAAGAATCCCATCATGTGAGAAGTAAAAATCCATAAATAGTTTATAGTATACTGGCAAAATGCTACTTGATTTACACTTCTAAAATAATTAAGACTAAAAGATGACTATAAAAATCTGAGCAAAAGGACTCAGAAGAACAGATTAGTAAGGAATTATGCAGAAACTGCGCAGTGGTACTGAATGAAAGGCAAGAGCTGAGCTGGGAGCAGGCGTCTCAGCAGCACTAACCATGGAAAAGCGGAACTATTCAGAAGTACAGTGTGGGTGCTGTACCTGGAGGTGTCTGCTGTCTGCAGAGAAGTCCATCTGAATGACGAAGCTTGGGATGTCTTTGCAGTAGCTGATTCTGTTAAGGGTGGGGCCCAGTGTTAGGTCATAAAAATCCACTGAATTCTCACTGGAACCCACTGCTAGAAACCGGGAATCTGGACTAAATCTGAACATACAACAAGAGATTACATGCAAAGATGCATTAGACCACATGAAATACAGCAGTGTAAACGTTTAAGAGACCTCCCTGGCTGCCCAGGGGCTGAGAATCCACCTCTGAGTGCAGGGGACGCAGCTCAGATCCCTGGTCTGGAAACTGGAATCCCACATGCCTCGGGGCAGCTCAGCCCGGGCGGCTACAGCTCGGGCCCCTCGAAGCCACATTAACTAAAACCACCTTAGACCAGTGACTTCCTGTTTAGTCCTTAGTAAGTATTCAAGATGAGAGTGTATGATACGGCCTCAAACAGATTTACCTAATAGGCAAAACAGATTTTGTAGACTGATACCATATTTGTTTTATATGAAACAGGTTTATATTTTACATCAGTGTTAAGTGGTTCCTGATTTTTCATCTGATTTCATCTTTAAAAATATCTCAGCTTTTAAAAAACCACTAACAATTTACATATATTACTAAGTTACATAATTCAGTAAGATAGGATTCTTTTATCTGCCAAGATTGTATCTTAACAGCAAGGGACACAGACCAGCTTAACTCATGTCAGGCTATTAGATGGAGGGATGCAACTTGGAGCTTGGAAGAAGTTATTTTTAAATAAAATAATATCTGCCACATAAATACTTAAAGTACTGTTTGCCTAGTGATCACGTGAAGCCATGTGGTTTGGTGTTTTGAAAACGCTCCATGGTCTTGCTGACATACCTTCGGAACACTGGAGGGCTTAGAGAAGCCGTAATTACTGTTTTATATGCTGGCATCCTGAGGAAGGTGTCAGCTGTAAAAACGGTCTTACTGGTAAATAGAGTGCAAGTTTTGACAGACCTGGATTCAGTGTTCTATGCGGATCACACAAGTGCTCAGAAAATAGTGTGCACGTGTGCTAAGGTCACTTCAGTCGTGTCTGACTCTGCGACCCCGTGGACTGTAGCCCACCAGGCCCCTCTGTCCATGGGATTCTCCAGGCAAGAAGCCTGGAGCGGGTGGCCATGCCCTCCCCCAGGGGATCCTCCCACCCCAGGCGTCGAGCCCAGGTCTACTTTCCGGCACTGGCAGGCAGGTTCCTTACCGCTAGTGCCGCCTGAGAAGCCCCGGGTTCAGTAAGTGGTAACCACTGTTAACAAAAGCTTAAGCACTGAGAAAGGCTCCAGAAAAATTTCACTTCAGATTCTGGAGCACAGATGCTCAGTGACAACGGATTAAAGGGATGAACTATATATTCAGCAGAGATTAAGAGAAGTAAAAGGTGTTTGCGGTTGAAAGTTTTAATTTTCTAGGCTTTGTAAGAGATGTTAGGGGTTTTAATTTTCCAGGTTTTTTTCACTGTGCCGTGCTGCTTGCGGTACCCTAATTCCCCGACCAGGGACTGAACCCAGGCCGTGGCAGTGAAAGGGCCCAATCTTGACCACTGGACTGCCAGGGAATTCCCTAACTTTGCAGGCTTTCAAAGGGCAGGTGAAAGGTAAGTCTTGGTGAGATGAGCTTGCTGGACACGTGTTCATTGAACATCCCCGAGGACTTGCTGCCACAAGGCGCTGTGGCTGGTGCCCAGCAGACCCATGACTCAGAACGGAGAAGCAGGCACGCACACGAGCAGCCAGGTCTCAGCGCACAGTTTATGGGGGGTGAGATGCTACAGGCACTAAGGACCTTTTCTCCAAGTTCAAGCTGGACCAGTTAGAGAACACCCTAGATACCCCGTTCCACTGGCTGACTGACCTGATGTCATGGATCGCACACCGTCTGTCTCTCTTCTTTCCCCATATCTTTAGGGAGCTCACAAGTAAAATGATAAATTCTCCATTTTTCATCCCAATGGCCACCATGTCCCCTTCCGGACTGTAGCATACGGTACGAGCGGCATGTCCCAGATTCACTTTGTTCAGCATCTTCTGCATCAGAACCAGAGGGGTCAGAGAGAACGACATTAAGTAGAGAGCTTACAAAGTAAACAGTCTCCCCCAAGTTCTCCACACAGTTGTGAACTTGCTAAGTGCAATTTAGGACTCTGCTGCTTAGAAACCGTATCGTCTTTGAAAAGCTGCACGCACTCTGTCAGCAATGTCCCAGAGCCTCACTGTCCCGTCTTCCGCAGCGGACAGGAAGAAGTCCCTGGAGGGGTGGGTGGCGAGTCCCCACACAGGGCCGTCCACGTGCCCGCTCACCAGCACGTTGCACGCCGCGTTCTTCTCTCCAACTTCAATGATTTCAGCGCTCCTCGTCCCTACCAGTATCTTGCCCTGGAACACAAGTGGGGCCAAAACAGTTACTGGCCCACCACAGCTGCCGCTCTCAGCAGCCAGGCACGGCCTGCCGACCCCTGCGAGGCTGCGGCCTGCAGCAGGAAACACACACACCCTCCTCGAGCCGCAGCGGGGCTGCCTCTCATAAGCCCGTCACAAGGTGAAAACGTCAGAAGTGCACTTCACACACCTAACCTACCAAACGCAACAGCCCGGCCTGCCTTACACATGCGCAGGACGCTTAGCTAAGCCTATTCTGTAGCAACGTGCGGGACGCCTCGCGTTGTTCACTGAGCACTGTCCTGAAAGTGAAGAACAGTGCGACTGCCTTGGCACAGACAATCGCTGTAGGTGAACTTCTGATCCCCGAGACGGCATGGCTGACTGGGAGCTGCGGCTGGCTGTGCTGCCCTGCATCACGAGAGGACTGGACCAGAGATCGCTGGCTGGGGAGAGCAAAATCAAACATTCGAAGTGTGCTTTCCATTGAACGTGTTATCACTTTTGCACTATCTTAACATCGAAAAACCTTAACTTGCAGACACTCAGTATGTCTGGTCTTGTTCCCAGTTACTGGCATAAAGCTCCTAAAAGTGAAAGTCTGACTCTGCGACCCCGTGGACTATAGCCCGCCAGGCTCCTCTTTCCATGGGATTCTCCAGGCAAGAACACTGGAGTGGGTTGCCATGCCCTCTTCCAGGAGACCTTCCTGACCCAGGGATCAAACCCAGGTCTCCTGCATTGCAGGTGGATTCTTTATCAGCTGAGCCACTGGGGAAGCTTCTAAAACCCTTAGAATTCCCTGAGTGATGAACAAGATAGGTATCTTTTACGTTAATAAGGTGACATCTGGACCTCACATAAGGGGGGTGGTTGACGGCAGACCCATGTGCCTAGGAGATAGCCTGGCGCTTTCACTCTCTCTCCCACACCTCGACGATGGGAGAGGGGCTAGACGTTGACCAATAGTGAAAGAGTTAATCAGTCAAGACTGCATAAGAAGCCTCCACAAAGGCCAGGGTTTGGAGAACTTTCGGGCTGGTGAACAAGGGGAGATGCAGGCTGCGGGTCTGAAGCTCCACACCGCTCCATGTACGTCACTCTGGGCAGCTCTACGTCTGGCTGTGCCCGAGCTACACCCTTTACAGTAAACTGGTGACCCAGTAAGGAACATGTCTCTGAGTTCAGTGAGCCGCTCAAGCAAGTTAACTGAACCCGAGGAGGGGCCGTACAACTCTCTCATTTATAGCCCGTGGGTCAGGGCACAGGTGACTGACCGGTGTCTTAAGTCCAAGAAGAACTGTGGGAACCTCCAAACGACAGCTGACCAGAGGTACAGGCAGTAACAACTTGGCATCTGAAGGGCTGTGGGGCAGGCCAGTCTGGCAGGACTGAGCCTCCAACCTCCTGTGGAACCTGAGGCTTTCTCTGGTAGATACTGGACGCTGGAGAATTCCTTGGTGCTGTGTGGGAAGCACTCCTGAACTCAGCATCCACACACTGGATCTGCATCCAAAACCAAAACCACCTACTCTCAGAGAAGTTTTTGCCTGGACTAATCTAGCAGCAAGCCAGGCATGAGCTCATGCAAAGATTTCTATGGCCAGACGCGCACCCCAGGGGCACTCAGCCAGGCGCTAGGCCACGCTGACCACCGCAGGCCTCGCTTCTCCAGTCACCCAAGTTTTGACATTGACTGTGGTATCTCAGTCTGAAAATCTCCAGAGAGGAGTAACTGCATTGGGATATGGGAAGAAAGTATTGAATTTTAGTTAAAAGTAACTGTAAATGAAAGTAAGCATACCTAATATTTCATAGACTAAGGATAACACATATATGCATTTCATAAGCACACTTACTGTGAGTGCATGCGTAGTCAAAGGGTTTTAGAGCAATGTGTGGTTTTCCATCAAATGGAGACAGCTGCCTTAATCAAAACGAGTCAACTGGCAAAGAAATTCAACTGTCTACCAGAGTGGATTCAAGAAAACGAGGAGCTACATAGATATAGAGCTTGGGGAGCAGCAGCTTGTCTTTCTGCAAACAAGGCAGCAGAGAAGAGGCAGGGAAGCTGGACGGCGCGTCTTTGCAGCGCTGCCCCTCGAGCTGCAGGGGGAGAGGCGCAGAGCGCACCTTGCCTCTGCACACGGAGCGCACGCAGTCGCTGGCCTGGCCCGTCTCCAGCCGGAAGGCGCGGCACCGCCTCAGCTCCTGGTCCCACAGCTTGACGGCTCCTCCCTCCTTTGACCTGAGAAAAGAACCGCCCAGACCAGAAGACGCACTTAACTGTTGGCACGTACAGATACTTTTCTTTATAAACAAAGACTACAAGCAGAACGCTAAAAGACACTCCAGTCTTTACATTACTCTAACTTTCTATGGCAATTTTAAAACACACTGGGTCTCAAGCATTCAGTTCAAGCAAATTCTATGGAAATTAATGTTTCCGATATCAGCATAAGCCTGCTTAGTCTGTCCTCGCCATTTATACCTTTTACTCTCATAATACTTTTTACCAAGGAAATGCGTGAAATGATTCTTTTTTTCTGGCCATGCCATGTGGCTTGCGGGATCTTAGTTCCCCCACTAGGGATTGAACCCAGGCCACAGAAGTGAACGCATCAAGTCCTAACCCCTGGATCTCCAGGGAAGTCCCCAAAATGACTCAATGGTATGAGGAAAATGGAAATGTAAGGTTAGGTAACAGGATTAGCAATGCTATGCTACAGAATATATTTTCAGGGCCAAAAGGGCACATTTCTTTCCACCTACTATTATTAGATATGCTACAGTTTATAGGTTGCTAGTGAGGAGGAGCGTGTAAGGTTAGTTAAGAGGAGCGCGTAAGGTTAGTTAAGAGGAGCGCGTAAGGTTAGGTAAGAGGAGCGCGTAAGGTTAGGTAAGAGGAGCGCGTAAGGTTAGGTAAGAGGAGCGCGTAAGGTTAGGTAAGAGGAGCGCGTAAGGTTAGGTAAGAGGAGCGCGTAAGGTTAGGTAAGAGGAGCGCGTAAGGTTAGTTAAGGTATGGAAACCAAGTGTCACAGTGATATATGCAAAAGGTTAAATACAGCCTATTTACGGTTTTTCTTTTGGAAGAGGTGGAAAATATATTCCTTTATTTTCTTCTTGACGAACTGTCTTAGGACAAAACTGTGCTCCCACAGCACTGTTACACAGTCCTCCTTTATGTGAAAGGCAGACGCTGCTGCGTGTTAGCGGGCTCTTTCAATGCTGTATAGGAACGCACTTATCTCCTGGTCCCATATACATTCCACTTTAACGAGGATATGAAGGTATTAGTAGAAAATCAATGGTAAGTATCTTGTTTCCACTGGGAGATTTAAGTCACTCAGAAAAAGGCCTTTCTTCAGACTTACATTTTGAGGTCTTGTCTTACAAGTTTGCCTGGAGCACAAGCAAACAAGGCAAAGTCTATTTCTGGCAATCCCTCATCCTTTTCTAGTCCAGCAGTATGCATCTTATCCCTTAGTATCCAGTGTGAACAAAACAGAAAGCAGTCAAGATGCATCCCAAATGCAACAGCAAGGATCCTCGCAAAGGTCACCAGCAGAATTCTACTCAGCAAATATTTACACAGGCAGAGAGACATGAAGAAAATGAATTCCTAACCTGCAGGATAGCTACCCATGAATATTTCTGAAAAATGATCACCCCAGTTGCTGGAGCTTAGATTTACCTACAGTGTCAAAAAAACTGGGAGCGATTTAAGGCCAGAAATAAGAATCATCACAAAGGCACTTTTATAAAAGGCAATAAAGGAGAAGCACTTGAGGAGGAAGGTCAGAGAGGCTAATCCCCGTGATTCTGATGTAACTGCGAACCACAGCATCCTGACGCAGGGGTGTGCAGCGAGGCTGCGAAAAGAAGGGGACTCACGGTCTCTCCTTGCCCCCGGTGACGATCAGCCCGTCTCGAAGGGTGGTGTACATGGCAAACACAGGCCCGTTGTGAGCTCTGGCCACGATTCTACACAATATGTGGTCTTTCCACACACAGACATCTCCACTGATGGTACCTGTAAACGTCAAGTTATTCTGAAAAGGAGTGGGGAAGGGGAGATAAACTCATCAAAGGCTCAGGCAGAGTCAAACAGCAATTCTCTACGTAAGCGTGAGCTGCGGTCACCCTTTTGATACAAGGAGCACGGATGGCAGGAGGAACAGTGGGGTCAGGTGTCAGAAAACCTGAACTCAAGGCTGTTAGGGCCACTTCCTTTTCCACGTCTGTTGCCTATTAGCTGGAATAACCTTGGTCAAGACTTCTAACCCCCACCAATATTAACTTTTTCATGTGTAAACTGAGAGCATTCACACTCTCTGAGTTCCCTTTGAATTAACAATGCTGTGATCCCCTTTGAATCACTTCCCTCTAGTTCCCCAAGGAGTAACTTCAAAGTCACTAGTAACCCAGAGTGAAAAAAAGAACAGGAAGTGAAAATAACTTTCATAATAGTTTTGATAGGTTTGACAAAATATTTTGTCATGGAAGGTGAAACTTATCTGTAGCAAAATAGTAGTCTTGCGGTTGTATATGAAAATTAACATTTCCCATGATTTCTTAAAATCAAAAGTCAATGCATTTCTGCAATGAATCCAAAAATAAGATAAATCTGTTAAGGTACCAAAAGTTTAAGAATGCTTTAGGTGATCTCGAGAATTTCAGTCTTGATATAATTCATTTACGCAAAAACAAGAGAAATCAAATCCTGCACTATGTGCTATTCTGTCTCCATTTAACTTCCTTTTTAGAGCAACTCGTATAAGATCCTGCACCGAAAACAATATGGAAAGAACCAATCAGAAAATAAGATTTGAATTATACCAAAAAACAGACTTTCTTTAATCTTTCTGAGAATACTAGTTTGTATGTTTAATTTCCCTGCAACAATTTAATATTATTTCAAATTCCTCATATTTATGCTTAATCTCTATAACTCACATTTAGAAAACAATGATGATACTTTTCATACAGAAGCATCTTTAATTTATGCCTTATCTGCGACTGGAATGTAAACACTAGCATTTTACTTGCCCTGCTCTTCGCATAGCCCCTAGCGCAGCGGTGGTTTAGTGGTTAGGTGGTTTCCAACTCCTGCGACCCCTTGAACTGTAGCCCGCCAGGCTTCTCTGTCCAAGGGGTTTTCCAGGCAAGAACACTGGAGTGGGTTGCCATTTCCTTTTCCAAGGGATCTTCCCAACCCAGGGATCAAAACCTGGGTCTCCTGCATTGTAGGTGGATTCTATACTGACTGAGCCACCAGGGAAGATTAGAGCATATTCAAAAAGGCTTAAACTGAGTCAGTTCAGTTCAGTTGCTCAGTCGTGTCTGACTCTTTGCGACCCCATGTACTGCAGCACGCCAGGCCTCCCTGTCCATCACTAACTCCCAGAGCTTGCTCAAACTCATGTCCATCGAGTCGGTGATGCCATCCAATCATCTCATCCTCTGTCGTCCCCTTCTCCTCCTGCCCTCAATCTTTCCCAGCATCAGGGTCTTTTCCAATGAGTCAGCTCTTCTTATCAGGTGGCCAAAGTACTGGAGCTTCAGCTACAGCATCAGTCCTTCCAGTGAATATTCAGGACTGATTTCCTTTAAGATGGACTGGTTGGATCTTCTTGCACTCCAAAGGACTCTCAACAGCCTTCTCCAACACCACAGTTCAAAAGCATCAATTCCTCAGCGTTCAGCTTTCTTTATAGTCCAACTCTCACATCCATACATGACTGCTGGAAAAACCATAGTTTTGACTGGACGGATCTTATTTGGCAAAGTAATGTCTCTGCTTTTTAATATACTATCTAGGTTAGTCATAGCTTTTTTTCCAAGGAGCAAAAATCTTTGAATTTCATGGCTGCAGTCACCATCTGCAGTGATTTTGAAGCCCAATAAAGTCTGTCACTGTTTCCATTGTTTCCCCATCTATTTGCCATGAAGCAATGGGACCGCATGCCATGATCTTGGTTTTTCGAATGTTGAGTTTCAAGCCAGCTTTTTCACTCTCCTCTTTCACTTTCATCAAGAGGCTCTTTAGTTCCGCTTCGCTTTCTGCCCTAAGGCTGGTGTCATCTGCATATCTGAGGTTATTGATATTTCTTCCAGCAACCTTGATTTCAGCTTGTGCTTCATCCAGTCCGGCATTTCACACAATGTACTCTGCATATAAGTTATTAAACAAGCAAGGTGACAATATACAGCCTTGATGTACTCCTTTCCCAATTTGGAACCAGTCCATTGTTCCATGTCTGGTTCTAACTGTTGCTTCTTGACCTCCATACAGATTTCTCAGGAGGCAAGTAAGGTGGTCTGGTATTTCCCATCTCTTTAAGGATTTCCCAGTTTTCTGTGATCCACATAAAGGCTACAGCATAGTCAATGAAGCAGAAGTAGATGTTTTTCTGGAATTCTCTTGCTTTTTCTTTGATCCAACAGATGTTGGCAATTTGATCTCTGGTTCCTCTGAGATCTAAATCCAGCTTGAACATCTGGAAGTTCTTGGTTCACATACTGTTGAAGCCTAGCTTGGAGAATTTTGAGTATTACTTTGCTAGCGTGTGAGATGAGTACAATTATGCGGTAGTTTGAACATTCTTTGGCATTGCCTTTCTTTGAGATTGGAATGAAAACTGACCTTTTCCAGTCCTGTGGCCACTGCTGAGTTTTCCAAATTTGCTGGCATATTGAGTGCAGCACTTTTACAGCATCATCTTTTAGGATTTAAAATAGCTCAACTGGAATTCCATCACCTCCACTAGTTTTGTTCGTAGTGATGCTTCCTAAGGCCCACTTGACTTCACATTCCAGGATGTCTGGCTCTAGGTCAGTGATCACATCATCGTGGTTATCTGGGTCATGAAGATCTTTTTTGTATAGTTCTTCTGTGTATTCCTGCCACCTCTTCTTAATATCCTGTGCTTCTGTTAGGTCCATACCATTTCTATCCTTTATTGAGCCCATCTTTGCATGAAATGTCCCCTTGGGATCTCTAATTTTCTTGAAGAGATCTCTAGTCTTTCCTATTCTGTTGTTTTCCTCTATTTCTTTGCATTGATCACCGAGGAAGGCTTTCTTATCTCTCCTTGCTATTCTTTAGCACTCTGCATGCAGATGGGTGTGTCTTTCCTTTTCTCCTCTGTCTTCTATGCCTCCTCTTTTCTCGGCTGTCTGTGAGGCCTCCTTTGTGCTGTGTCTTGGGGTGGTTTCCATCATTGCCTCCGGTACAACGTCACAAACCTCCATCCACAGTCCTTCAGACACTCTGTCTATCAGATCTAATCCCTTGAATCCATTTGTCACTTCCCCTGTATAATCACAAGGGATTTGATTTAGGTCATACCTGAATGGTCTAGTGATTTTCCCTACTTTATTCCGTTTAAGTCTGAATTTGGCAATAAGGAACTCATGGTCTGAGCCACAGTCAGCTCCTGGTCATTTTTTTTTTTGCTGACTGTATACAGCTTCTCCATCTTCCGCTGCAAAGGATATAATCAAACTCATTTCAGTATTGACCATGTGATGACATCCATATATGGCATAGAGTTGGATTACTGTGATACTGAATGGTTTGCCTTGGAATCGAACAGAGATCATTCTGTCGTTTTTGAGATTGCATCCAAGTACCGCATTTCAGACTCTTGTTGACTATGAGGGCTCCTCCGTTTCTTCTGAGGGACTCCCACCCACAGCAGCAGATGCAATGAACACCGCCCATTTTGTAACAAAACATTTGTGCTAATTTGCACTGTTGCTTCAAACATAAAAAGTCAATTAGGACTAAAATGCTTATCTTCAAGTTTACTTTCCACTAGGAATGGGCAATTGATTAAATAAGGAATTTTGTATGTGAAGAAAGTTAATGTATACGGGCATAATAATGTCAAGCATTTGAGTGTGTACATTTTTCATCCAGAAAGGAAATTACTGGTCTTGTACTGAGAAACTCCATGATATTTAGCTGAAGTTTGACATGGCATACGAGCATTTTCAGTGGTGTTTTTCCTCAAAAATGTAAGTTTTAAAATTTCAGAATTATACTTTTCTTCCTTCAAGTATTACACACCCAACATAAATACTTAAAGAAAACCACCTTAGGTTTTTGGTGCACCAAAGGATTGAAAAAGCCTGGCCAGGACAAGATATTAAAGGAAAGAGAAGTGTCTTGTAAACCAGAAGTCCAAGTGGCACGGGGGGTGGGGAAGAGACGGCCCTGGAGCACCCTTCCTAGGAAGCCAGGGCAGGGCTGTGCTCGCGCTGGTGAGACACGGGCCCCGAGCACTTCCAACCTCAGGATAAGCAGTGAGTTAAGATAACAGGAAGCACAGGAAATCCTAAACCAAGCACCCTCTTAAACACTGGAAAGTCATATGTCACAATATGTCTTTTATTCTGACAAATTATTAGGGCCTCGGAGACGTAGGGTGACAGAAAGTTAAGGCCAGCTTTTGGGAATGGCCACGGCCCAAGGATTCAAGTCTCCATCGTAACCTTTCTCCCTCGTTCACTTTCTTTCCCACTCCCTGACTTCTCAAAGTATCAGAACTGGAAAGATGAAATACAGGCAGGACCGGGACACAGGCTAGAACTAGTGGACTGCAGTGCCATATACCCCACGTTCGTGTGGCTCATCTAAGGCGAGAAAACCCCAAACAGTCCAGTCTGGGTAATTCACAGCTACACGACCACAGGCAATTGAAGAGACATACTGCACCAAACGCAACAGCAAGCATGGTCTGCATCCGCGCATCCTCCAGAGTGCTCAGGAGCCCCTTCTTGCTAAGAAGAGCTCTTCCTGCCAGGGTCCAGAACTTGACGTGCTTTACGCCCACAGAGACAAACTGGGAGTCTGAATCTGGTCGGAATTCAGCCACAAAAATACGCTGGTTGTGACCAGCTCTGCTAGCAATTTTGGCACCTAAGAAAAAAGATACAACAGAATTTTCCAGGTGAGTATAAGAACTAAGTTGATTTTTTTATAGGATTAAGCAGTTATTGAAAACATACAGTTCAAAAAACAAATGCTTATAGAAAGAAAGTGCAGGGAATTCCCCAGCAGTCCAGCAGTTAGGACTCGGCGCGTTCATTGCCAAGGGCCCAGGTTCAGTCTCTGGTGGGGGAGCTAAGATTCCACATGCCTTATGGTGCAGCATCCACCCCCTGCCCCCTACACACACACACACACACACACACACACACACACACACAGAGCTAAGATTCCACAAGCCTCATGGTGCAGCATCCACCCCCTGCCCCCTACACACACACATAGACACACACACACACAGCTAAGATTCCACAAGTCTCATGGTGCAGCATCCACCCCCTGCCCCCTACACACACACACATAGACACAGACACACACACACACACACACACACGGAGCTAAGATTCCACAAGCCTCGTGGTGCAGCATTCACCCCCTGCCCCCTACACACACACACACACACACACACACACACACACACACACACGGCCTGTCCCTTGCACTGCTATCTAGCAATCCTGCGCAGATGATTACTAGTGCCCAGGGTTCTTTTTACACACTTTGCAAGTGATGTAGGATTCAAGGAGAGCTTCATTATAATTTACGGGGCATTTTAGATTGTAGGAACCATTATCTCTTTTCTTTTCTATGCAACTCTATGAATTTCACTTTCTATTTTTTTCACAGTTTGGGTCTTTGTTTTCTCTGCGCCCATCAGGTCACGAATTCACAGGGAATGGGCTCCCGCAGCTCAGGCTCCTTTCCACTGGTTCTCAGGAAGTGCGCTTCTCTGGGGGGACCGGCTGGAGCTTCGACTGAACCCAAGTCCCTTTCTCTCTGGCTTCCTTCTTCTGACCATTTTCCTTCAGGCATTCTGGGCAGCTATCTTGGCTCCCAGTGTGTCTAAATGCTCAATGTGCACGTTAATTCCCCTGGCAGGAATCTTGCCCCTGTCTGTTTACAACAAAGCAGACAGCATGCTGGTTACACTGCAGCCTCCCCCATTCTGCCACGGTGTCATTCGTGGGGCATTCCATTTTGAACAGTATCTGTTCCTTTGATATCTACACTATCACCTTTATCCTGGATTTGCAAGTATGTGGCCAAAGGACCAATGCAGGGCCATGCCTTCTGAGAGCCAGAGAACACGCAGCAGGGGCCACTCCTCTTGCCCTTCGTGCTGGTCACTCTGGCGAATTACTGGAAGATGGCAGTTCTGGCTGAAAGGTGAATTTCACTTTTTATAACAGCTCTGTAACAGCAAAGTTTTGTCTGCAGTGTATTAAAGTAGCATTACCTTATTGCTCTTCCATTCACTTACAACATAATTCATTTCCATTCTTCAGTAAGATCCTTTATAACCAACCAAATAATAACTACAAGACCCTTTTATGCACAATTTCTTACTGAAAGGAGAGAGCAGTGAATCCTTTTTAGTATTAGTAACTCATTAATTTATGCTTTGTTTACAATTTCACTGGGTTTTTAAAGTGGAACCCACCTATAACAGCTTTGTATGTGTACTGAGTAGGGCTGTAATGAATAATGGTTTCAATCAAGAAGTTAATACAAATATGAAATAGAAAATTCGTTTCACCCTATATTTATTTACTTATTTAAATTACAAAGAGAAAAATCCTACCTTCTTGCCATCTCCAAATGGTAACTGTATGCTCTGGGTCTAGCCCCACAGAGAGCAGGAGTTTCCCAGTAGCACTGAAACTCACTGAACACACCCCCTTTGAATGGTAGCATCTTAGGACGGACAAAGTCTGCTTGTTCACGGCATCCCAGATGTGAATAGACGGAGCTGTGGCTAAACAAAGACAGCATCCAAAGCTGTGATACACCTGTTATAGACGTTTCCATTACTAAGGCTGATGCATACTTATGTCTGAAACATGGAAGAAATACATACCAAAGGACTGTATACTTAATAAAAAATAACTCAAAACTAAGACTAAATTTAAAAAAAAGGAAAGGAAAGAGAAAGGAGAGACAGGGAGAAAAATACAGACTACTTCCTCAGGCTATAGTCCAACTGCACTTTTGAGAAAATAGATTTTAGACAAACAAATTAGGCAATCACAACTCTAAACAACTTTTCAAAAAAAAAAAAAAAAAAAAGCGTGTTCTAGACACATGTTAAGTCTTTGTATAATTATGTATATTATGGAGAAATATACAAACATTACACAATAATTAAATACCAAGATATATTTAGTACCTATATGAAGAAGAGACTGAAAGTGAATACAAATTGAGAAAGGCAATAGGTAGGAAATCACATGAATAGATCACAAAGGAAATTTTCAACCAAATAGACATACATCTGGTGAAAGCTAAGTGCATATCACTCTATAAGACAGTATTTTTTTTTTAAAAAACAGGATTTTATGGGAGAAATACTACTGCTTATCCTTTTAAAATTATACTTTTTTTTCTTTGTAGCCATTTTTACTGCTTAAAAAGATTTCCCAGTTCTCTGAATTTTCTAAGTTAAAAAACCATAGTTTTGAACTGTTCTTTTTTCATGAATTGCACCCTATAAAAAGAAACAGATTTATGTTCAGTCTCAGGACACAAGTACTTTTAGTAAAATAATTAATACATGAAAGTGCATTTGCTTCAAATTATAAATCTGCTACAAATATTGCAAAAATAGAGAAACATTACATCTTGACAAGCTGTCTTAAAATCACTTGATGCAGACAGAAATTCTAGTTTCTAAAGAAAACAGTCTGATAAATTTAGACTATATTTTACACCATCTACAATTTACAGTATACAATGACAAATTAAAGCTGACAGTTCTTCAAACAAGGTTACAATATATGAACCCAGGGAGTTAAATTTGAGTATCATTAAGTAAAAATTATTCAAAGATTTATGCAACTGTAAAAAAATAAAACCAACATGGAAACAGACATAAAAATTTACCACGTAATAGAGCATTTATGTGTGAAAAATTGATCACAATAATTTAAGCACTGGACTAAAATTAGTACATTCCTCATTCAATAAAAGTGAAAGGATATGAGGAACTGGTAAACTTAATTCAGTAAGAAATGCTAGGTGATTTATACACGCACACACACACACATATACCGGAGATCATTCTATAATTTTTTGCCAGTGACAAATATTAAACAGGTCTTCTGTAATACAGAAATGCTTTTATATCTATAAAAAGAAACTCTGGGCAATCCATACACTGTATTTGTCTAAATGTGATGATGTAGCTAATGGATTTTTAAGAAAGAACACTCAATATTCTCCAAATTCAATATTTTATAAATTACAAAGCAAGTAACTTTCAGTAAACTGAATTCCCGAAATTTTCAAAGTTTTATTAAAAAAATCAAATGAGATGGTAAGAACTTATACCAAGAATTCACCTCTTAAAACATATAGGTATGACTATGTTATGAGACTGTTACACACTTAGAGTGCTCTAAACGTACATCAGTAGCAATATTTAAGATTTAAATTACTGGACATTCTCAAGGTCTACCTTACAAAAGGTTAAATTCTGTCGTTTGACTTTCTCCTGTAATTTGAAAGTGGTCATGCCTGAAGCTGGAGTAGCTGAGATCCTACTCCTGCTTCTGCCCTTACTGAGGTCGCCAGAGAGGCACGTCTCATGGATTTGGCGTGTGACCAGGGGCATCTCGTCCTTTCCAATCCCTGCCTCTGGGCGGTTCTGTGTTCCTGTGGACTCAGGCTCACAGAAGTGAAGTGCCTTGCCCTGGGTCAGCGCCTAGCTGCCACACTGACTTTCTCCGGAGAATCAACCCTACCAACGATCTGTAACCATTCCTCACTCTCCATCTCCAGGACACAGATGCCACAGGGTCCCTCTCTCTCTTAAGTATCTTTATTAGTTTATTTACGGCTTTGCTGGGTCCTCGTGGCTGCACAGTGCCTCTCTAGCTGCTGAGCACGGGCTTCTCGCTGCGGGGGCCTCTCTAGCTGCGGAGCACGGGCTCTAGGCTGCGCAGAGCTCCAGGCCCTTCAGCAGCGGAGGCACGTGGGCTCAGGAGTTGCGGCTCCTGGGCTCCAGGGCACAGGCTCAGGAGTTGTGGCACCTGGGTTTACTTGCTCCATGGCCTGTGGGATCTTCCCGGACCAGGAGTCGAACCTGTGTCTCCTGCATCAGCAGGCGGATTCTTTACTATGGAGCCACCAGGGGAGCCCATAAGGGTCTCTTAAAATTACAAATAGATTTCATAAGAATCGAAGTTTTAAAGGATTTTTTTTTTCCATCCCCTAGTTTGCCTTGATGCAGCATAGTAAACAGTGCATTTTAAAAACAAGATTTTAATATGGACCATTAAGTGTACCAATGGCTGAGACGGTAAAAAGCATCTGCCTACAATGCAGGAGACCTGGGTTCAATCCCTGGGTCGGGAAGATCCCCTAGAGAAGGAAATGGCAACCCACTCCAGTATTCTTGCCTGGAGAATCCCATGGACAGAGAAGCCTGGTAGGCTACAGTCCATGGGGTTGCAAAGAGTTAGACACGACTGAGCAACTTCACTTCACTTCTTCTATACTGGACAACATCACCACTGATGTTGGACCCAGCATTCCTTCCTTCCTTCTTAATAAAGCTCTGATTTTATTCAGGAATCCATGCCTCCCTCATGCAAATACAAGCAATTCAGGGGAAAGACACTGCATAGTCAACTTAATAGTCTACACCCATTGTGGTAAGACCTCCACACATCCTACAATCCTTCTCGTCCCATCCCCTCACCCCTGACATCAGTGATTCAGTTCAAGTCTTTGCTCACATCTTAAAATGACTCACTCAGGCTAAAAGGCAGTACTAATTTGTTATTATTTTTTAAAATATTCATTTATTTGGCTGCACTGGGTCATAGTTGCGACATGTGGGATCTAGTTCCTTAACCAGGGCTCAATCCTGGGCTGCCTGCATTGGGAGTGAGAGGTCTTAGCCACTGGGCCACCCAGGGAAGACCCAGGGAGCACTGATTTTAGGTCATGGTTTTGAAAGAGGATTTTATTGTCCTTCCCACTTGATGAAAAGGCAAGGAAGCATCTAACCCCACCACTTCCATACAAACACAGCCGCGTGGGTGAGGCCAGTGCTGCGGGCGGCAGAGGGGAAGGGCCGGGAAGCACTGGGGCTCCTGAATCAGCAAAGGCAGGTGGGCACCCTCCCTCTGCACTCCTGGGCAATGATCAATTTCCTTCTTTTCGGTCATGAGAGGGCCCGTGGAAGACCACTAAGTCATGTAATGAACAGCCTATAGGGACAAACAGTGACCTATTCCAGACAGAGCTCTCTCTCCTTGACTTGCCTTAAGGATCAAAAGTGTCAGATTCTTACCTCCTTACACAGTCTTAGGTGGGCTGAAAAAACTCTGCCAGAGACAAAAGATGTTCCCTTAGGGTCTAGTCAAAACACAACTATTGTACTCAGATGGTAATTAGACTATACCCTCTCTAATACACACGTTTATTCTCCCACATTCCAAAGTGAGAATTTTGAAACTTCTCCCACTACCTCAGCACCTCCTCACCCTCAGATGATGAAGTATCAACAAAAGCCATCAGAGAGGATCTTCCTTATTTTCCCACCTCCAAACCTACCAGTTTTCCTGCATTTGAACCTACACTCCCTTCATTCCTAATGACTGCAGATAATTTCTTCCTGCCCAACTCTCTCTCCCAAAGTATTGCGCTATCTCATTTAGCCAGCTGTTCAAGCAAGAAATTAAGTTACTCTCTATTCCTTACTTTCCATCATGCCCCCAATCCACTCTATCAGAAAGACTGCTGGATCTACCGCTAAAATCTGAGCCATCTTTGCCTAGTTCTGTTTTCACTCCTACCACCCTAGTTTAAAATGTCTTTTGCTTGGACTACTGCAAGAGCCTCCCAATTTTCTGGAGGCTCTTTCCTCTCTGTATTCTTAGTAGTGCAGAGAGTGATGTACTCAGAGTATAAATTAGATCACATAAACTCCCTTGCCTACAACTCTCTGGTGATGGACTCTGTACTTAGTAGGAATGCAAACCCCTCTCTATGACCTGCAAAGACCCACGTGACTGACCCAACCTTTTTTAAAGTTCATTTCAGAGGCCTTACTCCAGTCACACTAACCTTCCTGTTTCTTGATTCAGCTTTAGGGCCTCCACAGCAAAAAGTGAACACAAGCAGGACTGAACTCACCATCACTAGAATGGCCTGCTTGCCAGCGTGTAAGAACCTGACTTCTGAAATGTTTCCTGTGTTGATAAGGCCATTCTGTCCATCTGGGGCACCGAGCACCCGCCTTCTCTTGGGAGCATGCTGTTTCAGTCGTTGCGGCTCTATGTCTATGCGATCAGCCCCCAATAACGAATCTTGGTCTCTGAGTCTTCAGGGGGCTGCCCTGGGCAGAAGCTGGTAGACGCAGGTTGTGTGTGACCCCTGGAGCAGTGCTTTCAAAGAGACATAGACCCAGGACCACCATGCCTTGATCCTCTAGGACCTCTGAAGGTGTGGGTGGTCTAGGAGTCTGAAACCAGGCCTGAGTCTGGAGCCCCCAGACCACCCTTTGGCCGTCACTGTTTAGTATCATTTTTGGCCTAGCTAGATCTTACCACTTCTGAAAAAACCACTGCTTTGTTGCTATCACCCTGTTGTTTTTTTTATCATGTTGATCACCATCTTAGATCATGCTATTTTAAAAAATGTACTTATTTATTGCCTGTCTCCCTCTAGAGTAGGACTCAGCAAACTGTTACTGTAAAAGAGACAAAATTGAAGACATTATGCAGGTTCTTATGTAATACAAGAAAACAATTTTCTTTTGTGGAAAACAAATTTCCACAAAATTTTTATTGATGAAATTCACTGAGTGAAAATTTTTATAATATTGATCTACTAATGAGAATTAATTTTTTGAGGGGGAATATTAATTCACTTAAGTGGGGTTCAAAGTCAATGTTCTTTATTTAAAAAACAATTACAAATGTTCATTTGTTAATGATGACCTATAATGATTTTCAATTCTGACAATGTCTCACAGATAGGTACTGTCAAATATGAATATCAATCCAAAAGCAAATGATTTTAACTGAATATGTTAATCACTTGGAAGGCATTCAGAAAACTGTATTAGAGTTCTGGCCTGATGTTTGTCTTTTTAGCATGTATTATATTGCAGAATAATAACTACAAATTGAACATTAGGTGGAAGTTCCTCAACTGTACAGTTAAACAGATTTTTTAAATATGGCAATTTTCTTTACACTTGTATCAAGATCTAAAAACAATGCTGCTGGAACTGAAATTTGAGCCCAGAAAATATACTTGCTGCAAATTTGTGTGGGAAAGGAATCTGGTGTCTTGTCTTAATTTCTGACGGCTGAGACATACGCGTGCAGTGTGGCAGGACCTGTGAGTCAGAGATCAGCTGTCACCAAGTGGCTTCCTGCAGTATAAATTTCACGTATAAGCACTGTAATTTCAACGTGTGTAACTGTGATTGTAGTTTCCTGGTAACTTCAGGTTGAATCATTAAGAAACATTAACAAATCTGCAGCAAAAACTAATTTCCAGAGCCATTCAGTTTTCCATAATAGAGACTGAGGGCAGTTAGTCTCAGAAAAATTTCAGTCCTGGCTCTGAGTGACGGAGATTGCAAAGAACACCAACGACAAAATGTTACTGCTGCTAAACCACTCAACTGCTGTGGCAGGGGAAGTCAGACACTCACCTTCTGTTTCTGACAGAAATTAACAACTGAGGATGGTTAGGGCTATGAGAGCAAATAAAGTTAACTGCTGACTCTCAAAAACAAAATCCTGAGGTTCAATTATACATGATAGACTGAAATATTTTTCACAAAGCAGCTGCTGAGGAATAACACAGTGAATAAACCATAGGCCTCAAGTGCCTTTCAAGTTTATAAGCCTCGTCCATTTTACAAACGATCCTCTTTTCTGCTCTAGCTCCACATATACTTTTACCACCCTCAGTTGTAGTACATCTTAACAGATTCCACTTCAGGTTGTACTGAATTAATGTTTTCTTAAGTTATTTGAAAATATTATCTTTTCAAGTTGTTCCATGGAGACCATTTATAGAGGCAAACTGTCACTTAAAAGTCAGCACTGATTCCTGCAGTAAACAACTGGCAACATCTGTCAACCTATCAAGAACCAAGGGAAACCATTCAGAATCATCTGCCCCCTTTTTCGCCTGTTTTTAGTGACGACTGATGTTCGCAAAGCCCTCAACTGTTTTAGCAATGGTTCTTGGCAAAAGATCTTAAACAAGTTTACTTTCTCTGGACACTCATTCATTGTAGTCAAACATGACTTAATTAAGCCAGCAATAAACAGCTTGTCTTAATTAGCTAACAAATGAGTTATTCAGAACCTTACTTAGGTTTTAGCCACATTTTATTTTTATTTTTTGAATAAACTCTGTTGTGATGAGATACTGTGTTTTTTAAATAATTTTTTAAAATTTTATTTTATTTATTTATTTTTGGCCACACCACACTGCATGCAGGATCCTAGCTCCCTGACCAGGGATTGAACCCAAGCCGCCTGCGGTGGAAGCCTGGAGTCCCAGGCACTGGACCACCAGGGAAGTCTAAAGATACTGTTTTCCTAACTTTTCTTATTTTTGCTTTCCTGTGACCTGGGGATCTTGCACCAAAGTCAGTATGAAAACGTTGGCTGTATTCTTTCAGCACAGCTACAGTATCACTGCATAAAAAGCACAATGTTTTACCATCTCATTTGACAACAAAATCCACACTTCACTGTGCCTTTATAGTTTGACATTCAGTCTATTTTTCCTTTCCCCTCTCTTGTTTTGCCATGATAGATATGCCATGGTTAAAAAACCAAATGGCAGCAAGGTGGATACACCTAGAGAATGTTGTATTCAGTGAGTAAGACAGATAAGACAAATACTGTGCAATATCACTCATATGTAGACTCTAAAAAACGATCCACATGAACACATATGCAAACCAGAAACAGGCTCACGGATACAGAACACGAGCTGGTGGCGACCTAAGGAGAGGGGAGCGGCTGGGGCAGATGAGAGGTGGGAGAGTAAGAGATACGAACTGTTTTGTATAAAATAGGTAAGGATGTATTGTATAGCGCAGGGCAATTATAGCCATTATCTTATAATAACTTTTAGTGGTATATAAGCTATAAAAAATGAATCACAATGTTGTATACCTGAAAGTTATATAATGCTGTATACCAACTATACTTCAACAACAACAAAACGTTGTGGAATATAGCAGTACATGTAGCACTCAAAACCTGTCCAGCTTTAAAACAGAACCGCTGCGATCTGGAGTGTGCCAAGCTGCACGGGACAGCACCGAGTGTTACAACAGTCCCTGCTGCCACCCTGCCCTGCGGGCAGCCCAGCTGCCGTTGCCGGCACGTGACTGAACAGGCAGGCCCGTGCCAGAAACCTTATCTGTGGGCACTGAAACCGGAATTCCATACACTTCTCATGTTTTCTGAAATTTTACTCTTTCTTTGATATTTTCCAACTATTTTAATGACTAAAAACTATACTCAGTCATGGGCTGTACAAAAACAGGCGGTGGGCAGATCTGGCCCACGGGTTCTAAGTCTGCTAACCTCTGCTCTTGGGTGTAGCCCAAGAGAGCAAGGCCATTGTCTGCTGCGAATACATTTGTGGTTTAAATAGTCAAATCACAAAATCATGCTTTATCCTGGAGGAGAAGGAAATGGATACAACTCACTGGGAAATGTTTTTTTTATCAGACTGTTAATACTTACTACATTATATGAACTGAAATTGAGTTGAAAAAGCCTAGCTATTATAATATCTAAAAACAACTGACATGCATTTGTTCATCTAAGAGCTTTGTAACTTCACAAAGTCATGGTTAAATTCAATAATAAAAAGTTATTTTCAAATCTTTAAATGTTCTGTTGATCTAACATATGCAATAATTTTGATGATTATATAAAAATAGTCATTGAAAATTTTTTATTTCTAGGCAATAAAATTTACTGATTCATACTTAAGATCAAATTTTAGCCCCACCATTATTCCTACCAGGTATATGATAATGGCAAGTTAATACCTACTATGGAGAACTCTTGTGACGACTAAATAGGTAATACAAGTAAAGTGCTTACAACAATTCTGAGCATACTAAGAAAGTCAAAATTCAGTTAAAAAAAATTACTGTAGATTGGGCTCAGTATCATGACATTAAAATGATGTATTCTTGACTTTTAAAAAACCCAAAATAGTTCAGCTATCTTATTACTCTGTAAAAATGTAGGCTATCACTGCTTAACAGTATGAGTAAAGTAGAAAGTGATAGGTTTCCTTACCTGACATGTCTGCCAAATCACCTACAATGGAAAAGCAGCAGAGAAACAATGATCCAGCAACAGCATAAACACCATATGCAAAACTTATAAAAACTCAACTACCATAAGATAATTTTAAATAATTTAAATAATTGTGTCATATATAAAATTACATAAAATTGAGTGTACTGTAAGTGAAGCCACTAATTTCAATTATATATGCGTATTAGTATTATATGCATATGACCTTTCAATCTTTAGATCAGTATTTTCTTTAGTGAGTTACATGAAATTATAAAAACATTTTCAATAGTACTGATATGGTTTAAAATTGATATGACTTTATTTTGGTTTACAAATGCCCTGCTAATAGATCCTTCAGGCTTTCATGTAGCTCTACTTGAAGGGAAGAATCAGATCTAAATCACCTGAAAGAAATGATGGTAAAAGTTGGCATGTAACTCAAGGAAAGGAAGGCTCTTAATTCAGGCCACAAACTAACCCTTCTTATTTTTTTAACTAAACATTTTCTGTCTGAGTAAAAGACTGCCAAAAAAGAAAATATGAAATTCATTGTATTTACAGTAGAAATACTTATTAATCAAAATTTTAGAGTCAATAATCTTTAGCAAGAAAGAAAGCAGAAAAATTTAGAAACCTTTTTTAGATAGACGATTGTTCTCTACTTTATTAGAACTTTATGTCCCTGTGTGCTTCAGTTGTGTCCAATTCTGTGTGACCCCATGGACTGTAGCCTGCCAGGCTCCTCTGTCCATGAGATTTTCCAGGCAAGGATACTGGAGTGGGTTGCCATTTCCTTCTCCAGGGGATCTTCCCAACCCAGGGATTGAACCCACGTCTCTTATGTCTCCTGCAGTGGCAGGCGGGTTCTTTACCACTAGTGCCACCTGGGAAGCCTATGAAATTATTGTTTCAAGGACATACTGATAATGTAGATGTATTGTGTCCTGACCTGGAATATGAGAGAAAAGGCAATAATGTACTTGACTTTGCTGAGAAGACCAGTCAGGATATACCACTTTTAGATTTGAACATGCTCTGATGACAACGAAATGATGACAGGACTTGAAACTGTCACGTGAAGAATGGTTTAAAACTGAGGGTTTTGGTTTTGGAAAACAGGCTTATCCTGGAATGTCTGTGGGCCTGGGGCAAATAAAGAGTACAGATAAAGACCTAACCATCACAGGTCTAAATATTCTAGGTGCCCCCAAACGAGGACCGGTGAACTGCAATGAAAGAGAAACAGATTTCTGTTCTATATGAGGAAGCATTTTATAACAGCTTCCTAAGGAGAGGTTAGGAACACTTACATATAATAACATTCCTTCAGGCCCATAATAGATAATTGTTTCTCCTAAATTCATAAAGTCAGAGAAACATTAATTGATACAAGTAAAATGACGCAAAGGAAACATTCTCCAATGGTTTCTTAGGTCAATTTACAAAGGCAATAGAAATAAAGCAAAAATAAACAAATGGGACATAAGGAAATTTAGAAGCTTCTGCATAGCAAAGGAAACTATAAATAAAATGAAAAGACAACCTATAGATTGGAAGAAAATATCGGCAAATAATTTGACCAACAGGGCTTAATTTCCAAAATATACAAACAGCTCATAGAACTGAATGACAAAAAACAACCCAATCAAAAATTGGAAGAAAACCTGAACAGACATTTCTCCAAAGAAGACACACTGTTCAATATCACAAATTATTAGAGAAATGCAAACCAATCACTTGATACAGGTCAGAATGGCTATCATCAGAAAGCCTACAATTTTTTGCGAGGGTGTGGAGAAAAGAGAACCTTTCTACACTTTTAGTATGTATGCATGTGTTGGTCCCTCAGTCATGTCTGACTCTGTGACCCCATGGACTGGAGCCCACCAGCCTCCTCTGTCCATGGGATTCTCCAGGCAAGGATACTGGGGTGGGCTGCCATTTCCTCCTCCAGACGACACTGTTGCTAGGAATGTGAATTGGTGTAGCCACTATGGAAAACCATGCAATTCCTCAAGAAACCAAGAACAGAGCTGCCATATGCTCCAGCAATCCCACTTCTGGGCATATATCCAGAGAAAACTCTACTTTGAAAAGATACATGCATCCTAATGTTCACAGCAGCACTATTTTACAAGAGCCAAGACATGGAAGCAACCTAAATGTCCATCAGCAGGAAAATGGTTAAAGAAGACGTGGTACATACACACACGATGGAATAATACTCAGCCATAAGAAAGAATGCAACAATGCCATCTGCAGCAACACGGGTGGATCTAGAGATTATCATACTAAGTGAAGCAAGTCAAAAAGAGAAAGACAAATCCCATGTGACATCACATACAAGTGCAATCTAAAACAGGACACAAATTAGCTTACTAATAAAACAGAAATAGACTCACAGACACAGGAAACAAATTAATGGTTACCAAAGGGGAAAGGACATGGCGAGGGAGAGACCGAAGCTTGGGGTTAGCGGATACAAACTACCATATATAAAACAGATGAACAACACGGTCCTACCACATACCACAGGGGACTGTATTCACTGTCCTGTGATGACCCGTAACAGAAAAGAGCTGAACGACCTGCTGTACAGCAGAATCTAACACACCACGTACCAACCATACATCAACAGAATGTAAATAACTAATAAATCCAAAGCTCAGAATATTGTGTATGTAACAGGTTAAGAACTGACCTACTTTCTTTTTAAAAGGAGAAAATTTTTACAGAAAGGAAGAAAGGTCTTTGTGGCATAACTCTAGAACTAATAGATAACAGAGAACAAGTTTCTAACTGATCATATTAAAGCATAAATTATCTTCTTCAAGAAGGAAAAAACGCCTGGAAAGTTGCCTTAGCCATTGAGGCTCACTGAAATCCAATAAACCCAATGATTTTGATCATTTTTACAAACTATACAAGGGTCGTGAAGATCTCACTGATCAGGTAGGTCTGTTACGTAGCAGTCACAGTGATCAATTACTGGTAGATTTGTCCTAAAGAGACCTGCCACCTGCTCATCATTTTGCTTGTGGAGTTACAACTTTTGTCAAAGTTTTCTAGAGAGTTGAAAGAAAATAGCAAGACAGGGGATTTCAAAACCAGGTGGCAAATACGATCGCCGCCAAAGGGAAAGGCAGAAGGGCTCCCCGGCAGCTCAGGCTTGGCTTCTCCACTTTCCAGGGCGTCCCCTGCCGAGGCAGAGGCTCTGCCCGCTCACCAGTCACTTCTCAGCTCCTCTTACTTACCACTCCCGCCTCAGACTCTTCCTTACTGCTTTACATGCTATTAAATACAAACTTTCTGCTGCTCAGAAATTTCTGCTAAAGGATTAAATCCAACTATTTCAACCACTATAAAATACAATGCTCTTCATTCTGAACTGTCTGAACCAATACAGATAAAGTGAAAAAAAAGTGCCTGGAAGCAAATAATATGGTAAAACTGGATGTGTGCTTCATGTATAAATGCATTTCAAACAATACACAAAAATGTTTTAGTCTTTTTCCCCTAGGATACTGAATTAATTAAAAGAAGACAATTACTTAATACTATTTCTTTTTAAAATACAGAAACATACCTACTTGGCCAGTTGCCACTATGTTGATAAATTTGGGGTGCTGATTTACAGTGAGGCACAGAATATCATCATTATGTTCCTGATAAAAACTCTGAGTCCCTATAAAAAAAGAATTTGAAAATTAAATTTGAAAACTTAAAACGTGAAATAGTCAAATGCACTTTACTCAGAGTAATAAACTGCTGTGTTTAACTTCCTTGCTTATTTAACATATATTTTTTGAGCACAGTATATATACTTCATCCTAAGGATGTAAACGTGACTGACAAATCCTTAAAGTAGTGAACCCTGAAAGGCATAACCATGTAAAACCAGGTTGGAGACATCAAGTGCCACAAGAGAGTTAAAGATCAAAGCGCTATGGAAATATGCAGTGATCTGTTCTTCTTACGAACAGATGGCACTCCTGAACTGACAACAGATTCTGGAAATGTGAATGTGGTTGGGCCACACGTTTCAGGAAGAGGAATGAATACTTGAAGCAAAGATACAAAGGCAGGGAAGCCGTGGGTATGCATACAGATGGCTCATTTGGCTGAAATACAGGGTAACAAAAAAGAAAAGTGAGAAATATCATTGGACAGGCAAGTTTGAACTAGAATTACAGAGGATTTTGAAAACAAGTCTATTATTAAATTTTATATTTATTCTGTAGTCAGTGGGGAGGTACTGAAAAAATTCTGATCAAAGAAGTAATCTGGTTTATCTCGTGGCAGCGACAGTGGAGAGGCCTGGCAGACCGTGACTGTGCAGGAGGCAAGGAAGGGAGGCTCCTGCAAGCCAAACGGAGAGGCGGGGACGAGGCCAGGCTGGCAGACTGGGCCCCGGCGGAGCCCTGTCGACACTAGGTCCTCCAAAGAGCAAAACGAAACCAAAGAAAAACATTTTAAAATAATGTTTAATATATCTAACATTACTTTTGAACTTCTTCTCAAAGTAAAATGTGCTTCATATTTCCCAGGGCTGAGTTCAGTTAAAGGAACAAACAAATAATTATATGTGCTACTGACTAAATCAATAGATTAGTTAACAGATCAGGACTTCTTGGACTATACACACAGCAATGTACCCACAGAACGGACAGAAGCCACTGGGGCAGGGGCTTGGTCATCTCTCTACCCCGGCTCTCTGCTGCTGCTGCTAAGTCACTTCAGTCCTGTCCGACTCTGTGCGACCCCATAGACGGCAGCCCACCAGGCTCCCCCGTCCCTGGGATTCTCCAGGCAAGAACACTGGAGTGGGTTGCCATTTCCTTCTCCAATGCATGAAAGTGAAAAGTTAAAGTGAATTCACTCAGTTGTGTCCGACTCTTAGCGACCCCATGGACTGCAGCCTACTAGGCTCCTCCATCCATGGGATTTTTCCAGGCAAGAGTACTGGAGTGGGGTGCCATTGCCTTCTCCGATCCCGGCTCTCTACATCCCATCATTAGGAAGCTGAGTAACTAAAAACCAGGAAACTGAAGCAAACTACATGTATAAATATGCAAGTGTGTTTACTCTCCCATCCTTATGTAGTGTGTCTTTTCTTATCTTCTATATTCTCTGTGAAGGATAAGTGAAGCCTCAAAGAGGATTTTCTATTAATAAGAGATATTTTGTAATGACCTAAAGTATTGAATAGAAAATTACCATTGATTTGTATAATCTTGATGAATCTTTTTCTTAAGGAAACTAAAACAGATATTCCATATTAATGATTAATACTGACCAGGAGTAGGGGATTATGACTCACATAATCCATTCTACCTAATTAGAGTGAAGCTACCAGAGGGAAAAAAAGCCAGAAATGTTTGTACTAGATAAACTGTATCTTCAATGCAAACAGTGACAGACTATTTTGTTGGGCTCAAAATCAATGCAGATGGCAACTGCAGCCATGAAATTAAAAGATGCTTCCTCCTTGGAAAAAAAGTTATGACAAACCTAGATAGTGTATTCAAAAGCAGAGACATCACTTTGCTGACAAAGGTCCATCTAGTCAAGGCTATGGTTTATCCAGTAGTCATGTATGGATGTAAGAGTTGGAACATAAAGAAAGCTGAGCGCCGAAGAATTGATGCTTTTGAACTGTGGTGTTGCAGAAGACTCTTGAGAGTCCTTTGGACTGCAAGGAGGTCAAACCAGTCCATCCTAAAGGAGATCAGTCCTGAAAATTGACTGGGAGGACTGATGCTGAGGCTGAAACTCCAATACTTTGGCCACCTGATGCAAAGAGCTGACTCATTTGAAAAGACTCTGATGCTGGGAAAGACTGAAGGCAGGAGTAGAAGGGGACAACAGAGGATGAGATGGTTGGATGGCGTCACTGACTCAATGGACATGAGTTTGAGCAAGCCCCAGGAGATGGTGAAGGACAGGGAAGACTGGCGTGCTGCAGTCCATGGGAGGTCACAAAGAGTCGGACACGACTGAGCAACTGAACAACTTTCTGACTTGATGAAGTTTATAACTTTACGTAATAAAGCAATTCAAAATTAATAAAGAGTATTACTAGTAGGATTATCACATCCTCGGTCATCAAATGATGCTTAGAGAACTTTTTCAACAATACAATCAGTTAAATAGACGTCAAGACATATTTTCCCATCTCTTGGATCTAACAGACATCATCAGTCAAGTCACAGGCAAGCAGCTTTCTTAGTTAACCTTTTTGGCTTTCCAAGCCCTCAGCAGGACCACTGCCACTCCATCGCCAGTCCCTAGCTATCACTCACCCAACATGTTCCTTTCAATCACTAACTGTCAGAGACAACCACGTGCGGGGAAACAGAATAAAGTTACCAATGTTTCTGCTGTGAAACATGCTTTCAGCACAGTCATCCTTCACTTCTAATCGAGACCTATAAGCACTTTGCATTATGAAGTCCTTTTCTGCTGTGCTATACTCTCAAGATTGTAAATTCCTTAAATTATTACTAGGAAGTTCTACAGTATGAAATATTCATATTCCAGATTCATGTATTTTAATTATTTATATTTTTAACAGAGTTTTAAGATGCTAAATTGGAGAAGGCAATGGCAACCCACTCCAGTACTCTTGCCTGGAAAATCCCATGGACGGAGGAGCCTGGTGGGCTGCAGTCCATGGGGTCACTAAGAGTCGGGCATGACAGAGCGACTTCACTTTCCCTTTTCACTTTCATGCATTGGAGAAGGAAATGGCAACCCACTCCAGTGTTCTTGCCTGGAGAATCCCAGGGACGGGGGAGCCTGGTGGGCTGCCGTCTATGGGGTTGCACAGAGTCGGACACGACTGAAGCGACTTAGCAGCAGCACCAGCAAGATGCTAAATAAAAAATACTCAATTATAAAAAGAGGGGAATGGAGAATTAGGGTTTCCTACCTGTAGCAACATTGTGAAGAATTCCAACAGATGCAGTGTGATAAATTATATCATCACCATCATTTAAATAATGGACATTATTCCTGCAGTCTCTGCCTCGATAGCCAAAAACAAGCTCCAACACAAGGTCCTAAAACAATGATAAAACCATTATACATTTGCTCATGTCTAAATGTTCACCATTATTTTGTTGTATATGGTACTGGTGGTCTTCAGTCAAAATGGAGGATGCATTTTTGATTTATAAATTTCAAACACAAAACTAAGCTAGATGCGCCTCTCTAAGCTTTTTTGAGCAGCTGAAACACACATTCCATACTTTTCTACATAAATCTATAAAAATGAAAAGGGAAGCATACTGTCATCTGACTCCAAGAATTTTAGTTCTTAAGATTTCGTGTGTTAAACACTGAAATACTTTGTGTCCAAAAGAAAACTATTTCAATTTGTGTTAACTGTTAGTCAAAAATATTTGATCTGTATATATAACTGAAGATAAACTAGGTCCAAGTGATATGCTTCCAAGGATTCAAAGAGTTTATCAGCTTCATGTACTAAGCATGCCGTCTCTGATAACTCAGGCTAAAGATAATTCTGCGACTCCAAGTGCCCATTTTCATTGGCCATGTGAGGCTGAGTGGGGCAGGAAGTACAACAATCACCCTCCCACAGCTGTACACCTTGCTTTTGACCTCACTGAGCAGTCTGCTTAAGGACTTCCCTGTAGCTCAAATAGTAAAGAATCTGCCTGTGATGCAGGAGACCAGGGTTTGATCCTTGTCGGGAAGATCCTCTGGAGAAGGAAATCCACTCCAGTATTCTTGCCTGGAGAATTCCAAGAACAGAGAAGTCTGGCGGGCTACAGTGCGTGGGGTTGCAGAGTCAAGCACGACTGAGTGACCAACACACACCCAGCAGTCTGTTTGTTACTGCTGATACTGGGATTATGAAATTATGAAATGTGGAAGAACTTTTCTCTTTTGCTCAATTATTGTGGAAAGTTTCTTTGCTTGGAAGCAGGGCTGTTATTAAACTCTACAGTGAATATATCATGGGGTAAAAGCTTCTGATTTAGTATAAATATTAAGTCCTTAACTTATAAGTTCAAACCACTAAGTACAGGACACTCTAAGGTGACTATGCTTCTATAAGCCATAGATCATTCCATACATTTACATGTAGAAGTTCTCTGAGATATGGTTCAATTCAGGGTATTATTCATAGAAAACTAAAATACTAAAAAAAAAAAAAAAGGGAACAGAGGATGTCAATCCAAGCTCAGACTTGACAGTTAAGCAATCAATTTTTACAACTGAACAAAAAAGAACACTCAACACACTTATTTTCATAAAGAATAATGGTAAGATCTGGGTGTTCTACAAATAGGAAAGAGAATAAGCCCTGGACACATTCTAAGGTGCAAGTTAACACCGGGGGTGGATTTTCCTCACCTCTATGGGCCTCTTTTTCTTGCCAACGTTGTTGGTCTGGAGTTTTTCTGGTTGTGGCGGGGCCCTGCTCACCGGAGGCCTGAAACAGAGAAGCAGGAGAGAGGAAGGGAAGCATCACCCGGCGTCCTCACCCAGCTCCTCTCAGCCCTCCAGAGAGCAATGTCTCTGACACTCCACCCCAAGAGTGAACCCCATCTGTGTTTCTCACTAGACTCCACCCTCTATATCTTGGCATCTTCTAAGGCAACAAGGTAGAAAGAAAATGTCAGAACTTCTATTCACTTTTAATTTCTTTGATGTATGTTCCATAAATGCAACTAATACAACAGCATAAGAACAGATTGGTGATAAAAATATACAAATGTTAGTTTTACAAACTCAAAAGCTTCTTGATGGGGTACGTTACCAACAACAGCCTAGATTAGTGCTCTAACGTAGCTATCTCAGTATCTTGCACATGGCAAGTACTCAATATATTCTTCTTGAATTTTGAAAATATTTCTATAAACTTTCCATACTGTTGGCGATGTAAATCACATCTGAGTTCAAACGTGTACTCATCACTGGGTCCTCTGTGCCCTTTATCTTCTCCTCTGAAGTTCCTAGTGTGTTTATGGCAACACAGTCAGTTAGGCACACAAGTCATTTTACAGCGACTCTGGAAAAGGTTATTACTATTGCCTCCAATTCCTCTTCCCTCATTTTCACTATTTACTTCATATTTTGCAAACTTACACAGTAGCTCTCAAATCTATTCCTCTCCCTCTGTTTCCACCACTAAGTTCAGAATCTATTTATAATGTGTCCTTAGGTATATGGAGCTCCCATTTTCAGCTATTTAAATGTGGCAACTCTTCCCTAAAAAAAGCCTTTTGCTTATTGTTTTTTTTAAACCCACATCATTTAGTTTAAACTCAGATAGTCATTATTCAAATGTTTAATAAGCTGAACAGTGAATCTTAATCAGTCATATATCAACTCACCCTTCAAATTTTAATATTAATTGAGTAACAACTAAATCAGAAAATGATACAAGTTAACTTTCCAGTCAAGAAAACTCTAACATTTCTGAATAAATTCATAAAATGAAAGGCATAACAATATATTTGCATCTTCAAAGTGATTTTCAAGGTACACACCTATAAAAAGTAAATAAAGTGTTATGTCTTAAACATGTAATATAAATGTGTATTTTCATACATATGTGAAGCAGTATGTAGAAGTATATAACCATGACTGGTGACATAAAAGTTTTGCACTTGCAACACTATATGAAGGACTCTTCAAATTATCACAAAGATTTTTGATTCCAAACCTTTTTCATATACTTTTAAAATGTCTATAAGTAAAAAAAAAAAAAAAGTCTATAAGTAATAAATATAATTAACTATATATTATTTAGTATTTTAAAATATTTATGCTAAAGTCATTTTAAAGAATGGGAGCAGCCTTGCCTTCTCCTCCAAGTTCTTGACCTTTATTCAATGTTTTTGTCTGACAGCTTTAATAAGTATATAATTTTTATCTCTAAATCCTGTATAACAATTAAGCATATTTTAATTTTTGTAAAGATAATTTATATAGGATATATTATTGCTTAAAATTATACAACTTGGAAAATTACACAAGTCAAATGGATTAAGTTTTAGTAAGGCAGTTACTTATATGTTATGAATCCAATTATTAAAGTGAAAAAGTCATGTCCGACTTGTGTGACTCCATGGACTGTAGCCCACCAGGTATGAATCCAATTATTAAGATATAGTCATTTCAGGGATAGTAATTTCAAAGGAGAAAAACATGGAAAGCTGTGAACAGAGGTAAAGAACACAGCTCATTAATGGTAAATATCAAAGATAATAAAAAGACAGAATCAGGCCTCATGGACTAGAGCAAAGAGAGAGGGTTACCTGGAGCCTCTTTCCAGCAGCAGCAGATAAAAAGGAAAAGATTACAACACAAATCTGAATTTAAAATAGTAGTAAAATATGTCCTGTAATAAAATACTTTTACACATTTAATGCAGATAAACTATATAGTATATAGTAAAGGCCTACTGTTTTTATTTATTGCTGTATATAAAAAAAAGGCTTAAATTATTCCATTAATGGCAGGGAAATCAGAAGAAAAAAGATGAAACAGAAAAGAATTCAACATGTTCTATGTTGTATATAGCTTGCCACTCTTATTTTCCACAGTGCAAACTGAATTTCAAATAAAATATCTAAGCTTATTTAATGTTCATTAGCGTAGAAGGCTGGTAGCACTGCGCTGCTGTTAAGGACTGCCTAAGGGACTGAGCCTCCCCCTCCTCTGACCCCAGAGGGATTCCCAGTCAGCCAATGTAACCAAGCGTGCAGAGGGAGTCTTGAGACCATGTGGTATTTGGGACTGTTCCAACAAAGGAGGTAACTATAAAAAAATTCCCCATAGCAACATAATGGCTGAACAGAACTGGAAGGATCATAGCTGTTAATCTCATCCCCCCTCCCAATGAAACCAGAATTCTCTTACATGTCTAGAACATCCCTTCACAACCCTGATGACAAGTGGGCATTTACTAAACCCTGCATGAACAACTGCTTGTAAGATGGCAATTATCTCTCCACTTAGTTTTCTTTTTTTTTGGAAATGTAGTGATTCTAAAAATGATGAATTATCCTTTATGTGAAGTGGCCACCCAACTTTCCTTTATCCTGTGTGTCTTTCTAGTTCACTGTAAATTGTCAATGTCCCTTTAAAATGCAGAGCTCAGTCCTGAAGAAGCTATTCCAGGTCTGATGCTAGGTCCGAATGTTGCACTTCTGTTAAAATAGTGTAAGATTATGCAGGCCTTTTAAAGAAGTCACATCACACTCCAGACTCATATCTTTGCACACATCACCTCCTACTTAAAACAGAGTGAATTCCTGCTGTCTGCCAAATTAACTAAGGAGTACCTAACATTTGAAGTTCTGCACAATCTTTCTCAATTACTCGTTCATCTTATCTGTCAGCATTTTCCTGCTGGCGCCTTTTTTAACTTCCAAAACAGACGAGGCTTTCCCATACTGTCCTGTTTCAGAAACTGTCTTAAGACACTTTTATTTGGCTAAAGGCAGCTATCAAACGACCGCAAACAGTCCTTTCTGGCACATATAATTTTATTAAACATGTAACTATCACTACTGTCCTATGTTCATGTTTTGAAATTAATGAATATATTAAACAAGTATGACATGAAACTAACAGCTTTGCTATCAACTGGAAAAGTTTCCACAGATAAGTATGTGTGATTACTGTTTTTACAAGTCTTGAAATTTAAGGAAAAACTAAAACTATTAGAGTACAGGCGTTTCTGAAAAGTCATCTGTAAAAACACTGATTATAAGGAAGACCCTTACAACAACACTCACATATTGCATCTTCAAATGCAACTCTTTTGTAGGATTTGTTCTCTTTCATTTTCTAATTCTTTCTCAGCAAAACTAGTGCAGTGTTTTATAAGGAAAAAAATCAGTACCTTAAAATACCACAAAGACCAAAACAGAAGAATACATTTTTGAGTAAAATGTTTTCTTAAATAAAATAACTTACCTTACTACTCCCTGCCTTCAAAAGAAGCAAGAGAAAAAAGTAAGGAGATAAACAGATATGAAAATTGATTATGAATAAAATATATCAGTTTAGTAGACAGAATAAAGGTAACATGTCAATAAAATTCTAAGGAAATACAATAATGCCTAAATTTTATTTCATGTTCTGATTTATTAAAAAATATTGGAAATTTGATTGACAAGTAACTACTTTAAATATATTAAGACTTGTCATAAAAATAGTTAAACAGAAAAAGAAAAACATAAAATTATTAATGTCATTTAGGAAAAAAAAATCCACAAAAAAATCAACTAAATAAAGTCAAATTGTCATCAGAAATATTTTCCTTTTAAGGAGATATTTGACAAACATTTGTTTTGTTTAAAAAATGTTTTGTATTTGATGATGATGTATTTTATTTAAAATTGAAGACAATTATGTATACAGACCATTTAACCTCTTCACAAAAGTTCAAAGTTGATGAAAAAAAAGACTTCATTTTCATCTCCTTTGATACTTGCATTTGATGAAAATGAAGACTCCTAACTGTGAATCACACTAGTGACTTTTCTGCCTAGGCATTTTCAGGAGAATTTAGTAGAACTAAATTATAAAATAATTTGAGAACAAAATGTAAAATAAATAAAAAATAATTTTGAGAATGCAAGTTAACAGCAAAGATTACAATTATGACAGTGTCCACCATTCTTTGTGAGCAGCAAAATATTTCTGTCAGAACTTGGGTCACTTCCACAATGAAGGAGGAAATTTAAGTGTTTTACCATGAGGGATGGCCTACAGATTAAAATTAGGTCACATTTTCTGACATACTCCATTTATCTGCTAAATGATAATATTTTCTTTAAAATTCAATATAATAAATGAAAAATATTAATGAGAATATCTAGAGTTTCTTCTTCCCTATATTACATTTTTTATTATGTGAGATATAATTTCTTTTAGGGAATATTAAGTACTATACTGAAAATATTCTAATTATGAACATCCACATTTGCATACTGAGTACATCATGAGAAACGCTGGACTGGAAGAAACACAATTTGGAATTAAGATTGCTGGGAGAAATATCAATAACCTCAGATATGCAAATGACACCACCCTTATGGCACAAAGTGAAGAGGAACTAAAAAGCCTCTTGATGAAAGTGAAAGAGGAGAGTGAAAAAGTGGGCTTAAAGCTCAACATTCAGAAAACGAAGATCATGGCATCCGGTCCCATCACTTTATGGGAAATAAATGGGTAAACAGTGGAAACAGTGTCAGACTTTATTTTTTTGGGCTCCAAAATCACTGCAGATGGTAACTGCAGCCATGAAATTAAAAGACGCTTACTCCTTGGAAGGAAAGTTATGACCAACCTAGATAGCATATTCAAAAGCAGAGACATTACTTTGCCAACAAAGGTCCGTCTAGTCAAGGCTATGGTTTTTCCTGTGGTCATGTATGGATGTGAGAGTTGGACTGTGAAGAAGGCTGAGCGCTGAAGAACTGATGCTTTTGAACTGTGGTGTTGGAGAAGACTCTTGAGAGTCCCTTGGACTGCAAGGAGATCCAACCAGTCCATTCTGAAGGAGATCAGCCCTGGGATTTCTTTGGAAGGAATGATGCTAAAGCTGAAACTCTAGTACTTTGGCCACCTCATGCGAAGAGTTGACTCATTGGAAAAGACTCTGATGCTGGGAGGGATTGGGGGCAGGAGGAGAAGGGGACGACAGAGGATGAGATGGCTGGATGGCATCACTGACTTGATGGACATGAGTCTGGGTGAACTCCAGGAGTTGGTGATGGACAGGGAGGCCTGGCGTGCTGCGGTCCATGGGATCGCAAAGAGTCGGACACGACTGAGCGACTGAACTGAACTGAACTGATGGCTCTAATTAATAAATATACAGGTAGTACTTATTACTCTGTGGATATTTAATTTTAGTACTAAAAGAAAAAGCTCTTAGGGAGTTCCCTGGAGTCCAGTCGTTAGGACTCAGCACTTTTGTGGTCCTGGGTTCAATTCCTGGCTGGGGAACAAAGGTCTCGCAAGTAGTGCGACATAGCCTAAACTACAGTTAAAAAAAAAAAATTTTTTAAAGGATATGTCAGTATTAACCAGATATCTCCTTAGGTTACTTTGTATTTTAGTCCAAGAAAGGGGTGGTGGAGAATTACTACCTAAATTCTTTATATACATTACTTCATTTCATGAAATACTCCATAAATTGTGTTTTATAATATTTATTTTACCTCTGAGGAAACTGAGGCTCAGAGAGAATGAAAAGTTTCTCAAGGTCACACAACTGGCAAATAATAAAAACGAGCATTTTAACCCATTTGCATGCTAAGTTGCTTCAGTTGTGTCCAACTCCATGTGACCCCATGGACTGCAGCCTACCAGGCTCCTCTGTCCATGGGATTCTCCAGGCCAGAATACTGGAGTGGGTTGCCATGCCTTCCTCCAGGCAATCTTCCTGACCCAGGGACTGAACCTGTGTCTGCCTGCATTGGCAGGTGGGTTCTTTACCATTGGTACCACCTGGGATCTTATTCCAAAAACCATGCCCTTTGAACTGTCTTCAGAGTCAAGTCACCTCAACCTTGAATACTGTACAAGTATTTAGATCATGGTATGTTGAGCATTAAAAAAAACATACCTCTAGTTTAATATTCTGCCCCTTCTTATGCCTTTATGGCTTCCCTGATAGCTCAGTCGGTAAAGAATCCACCTGCAATGCAGGAGACCAGGGTTCAATCCCTGGGTTGGGAAGATCCCCTGGAGAAGGAAATGGCAACCCACTGCAGTAATCTTGCCTGGAAAATCCCACGGACAGAGGATCCTGGTGGGCTACAGTCCATGGGGCCACAAAGAGTCAGATACAACTTACACCACCAAACAGATCATCACTGTTCACCCCCTTTTTAAGTGACTCTATGCAGTTCACTGATCCATATGTCTCTTCACTATTTTCTATCTTCTCTAATGATTTTAAAAGCATCAGGCTCACAATTTTTCTCTTGATCTGTCATTACACTAAGATACTTTATTAAATGAAGTTCTCTTTCCTCATAAGACTGCAGTGCACATAGCCTTATTTTGATTTGCCAATTCTTGACAAAGACCAATAATTCCCAGAGACAAGGTATACTTCAACTTGCCTTTTTGGAAAAAATTTAAAATAATGACTTTCTATCCTTGATCAAATGCACATGGATAAAAAGGCCTTTTCAAAACTTAAGCATCTCTCTGGTTCATGTGCGTCCTAAAACATACTAGGTGTTAGATTCAGTTTGTATTATTTCTTGAAACCCTATCACATATATTTATAAAAGTTAGCAAGTAAGATTTCTTTAATCATACAGACTTTATATATAGCATCATTCCCTAAGCTACTTGCAAAGGACAGCGTCATTACCAAAAAGTATTTCAGGACAAACATGCTTTCTAAGAGAGGCTGGGGCTGTAACATGCAAGAGCACCACCGATATTTATTTTCTGCAAAAAATTCATTCAGTTAAACAATTCAATTTCTAATACTGATATCTTTTTCTTCATCTAGTTTTAAACTTGATTGTTACCTCTCATCAGTTGAGGGTTCTTTTTGTTGCAAATGAGGCTTGATTCCAAACATTGGGCGAATACTTGTTGATAAGGCTCTGATGTTGTAACTGATTTCATTCTCCCTTGTGACATCACTGTCATAGCCTAACATCAAAATATAAGAATTATTCTCTACGTTATAGCTGAGGATCTCAATTATGATCTTAAAAATCAGATACAAGGACGTTAAACAATATGAAATAAGTTAAATACATCGTGTTATAGTCAAATTATGAAATAACAAACAGCCAGTAAAAATGATGTAGAAGAATATTTAGTGATAAAGAATACTGATTAAGTGATAATAGCAAGCTACAAAAAAAAACACCCCTCAATATGATGCCATTTTTGTTAAAAAAAAAAAAAAAAGATAATGTATATAAATACATATACCCCTATGGGTAACATCCCAAATGTTAACAGAAGTTACCTCTCTGAGTGTTCAAATTATGGATGCTGCATTCATTTTTTTTATTGCAAAATGTACTTTCTAACTTTTCTACAATGAGTGGGTATTACTAGTATAATAGGAAAAAAACAAAATTATTTTAAAGTATGAGGTTCAATACTATAAATTTATTTTAATAGTACTTCTTTAAAGTATGATTATCACACATTGCTAAATGAAGAATAAGTCATCAGTATATGCCAACCTGTTATTTTAGAGTCACAAAAAAATTTCTGGTGTTAAACAGACCAAAAAAACGGAAACGATAATTATTCAAGCATTATTATTACTTATTAAACTTCTGCAGTTTAAATCAGTTGTGCTAAATTTTTTATATGTTTTTGTTAAAATATATTAAAATGACATACCCCCATCTTCTTCAGAATCTATATCAGATTCTTCGCTATCACAAGGTCTTTTTTCTCGACAGCCCTCCATTTCATTTGTCCAAACCATTAGAGACATATCTGCGCCTCCCAAGGTAACCAACATGCTGTCATCGTAAGTCCAGCGAACATTTGTGACGTGTGTACTATGGGCCACGTACCTCTTAAACTTTCCAAATTTTCCCTAAAAATTAAAAAAAATTCAAATTTCTGAGAAATTTTATTACTTGAAAAGTTTTTATAATTTTTAACTTCTTTCTTAATCTCTGATTGGAAATTAATCATGGCAAAGGCACTTTGTTAAAAAAAAAAAAAGAGAGAGAAAATACTGAAACTCACTAAAATAAAAAGTAACCGCTCCCAAACTTAGTGAAGATAGGATAAACTAGTAGTTTTGCACACTGCTGTGCTATGGGCATAACTCTTTGGGAAATCAACTTGGTATTCTACATTGAAAAGTATGAAAATGCTGACCTTTGTCTCAGCATCCCTTTTTAAGAGTATATGCTAAGGAGACCTTATCTACACAAAAAACATTTGCCATAGACTGACTTACAGCAGTGAAACATTTTAAATACTGTAAATATTCAACATAGTAATAGTAAAAATTACGGTGGATATCTTTTTAAAAACGATGGCTATGCAGACATATTATTGTCAGAAAGAAACACAATAACTGGGAAAATCAGGATATGAATGCCTATGTACATACAGCACGGCCATATTAACAAAAAGTAATTAGCAAACATTTCAGTATATACTCATGTAAATATCTTTCATTGTAATTCATTAGTGTGTTTGATTATAAGCAGATGTTACACACAGTAATGTATTTTTCTTTTAAATATAAGGAAAAATCCAAGATACTGGTAACTTTTAAATCTATAACACTAGCATTACTGGATTACATAGGTAAATTTCAGATCAACATGTCATAAGCAGATTTTATATGGATATCTTTTCAAGGGTGTTAAAATAAGACATGTCTTTAATAAACAAAACGTGTTCAGTCGCTCAGTTGTGTCCAACTTTGCAACCCCATGGATTGTGGCCTGCCAGGCAAGTATACTGGAGTGGGCTGCCATTTCCTTCTCCAGGGAAACAAAACATAGTAATAGTTAAATCAGTGGATTCTTTGGAAACAAGGAATCAATAAAATCAGCTGAAATGGAAGAGAAATCTGTCATGAAAACACCAGAAGAAGATCATTTCCCTACAATTTTGTGGTTCTTCCTACAGTAAGGAGAAGAAGAAATCTGTGGACCAACATTCTAGAACATATTCTTAGGGCTTCTATACCATCTACTATACTAAGAGTGAAGTTTTTTATTAATAAATGTCTTATTGGAACACATTCTTGTCAGTAAGGTACTACAACTTCAGTGTATCTAAAACAAGGACTTGTGAAATATTTTCTTGGGTACCTTAGTTCTCTATGGGAATTTTTAAAACGTATAGTTTCATTTCAATGCTGAAATGAATTAATTAAGATCATCATGCACTGAATATCATGATTTCAGTGCCATATTTCAAACTTATATATATGTTCATGTTGGTGCTAGATTATAACATACATCTGAATTTGTGACAAGTAAATGTGTATCTATACTTGATGTCATGAATTTTATTTTTGTGCTAAGTGAAAGCCTAATGTTTCCCAGTAGTTTGAACAGAAGAAAGCAGTAAAAGGATTCAGTCATCACACAGCACACAGTTATCGTGGGCATGTACATTTCAGAGAATCTCTACAGTTTGGTTTTATAAAAATAGCATTATTCATCACATTAAACCAATGTTGTTTACTTTGATTTTAGAGGTATTATAATTTATAGTGTTTTATATTTAATCAGCGGAGAAGGCGATGGCACCCCACTCCAGAACTCTTGCCTGGAAAATCCCATGGGCAGAGGAGCCTGGTGGGCTGCAGTCCATGGGGTCGCTAAGAGTCGGACACCACTGAGCGACTTCACTTTCACTTTTCACTTTCATGCATTGGAGAAGGAAATGGCAACCCACTCCAGTGTTCTTACCTAGAGAACCCCAGGGATGGGGGAGCCTGGTGGGCTGCCGTCTATGGGGTAGCACAGAGTCGGACACGACTGAAGCGACTTAGCAATAGCAGTAGCAGTATATTTAATCAGAACATTTTAAATGTTAAATTTATAAATATCAAGAGTTTGTATTTAGTGTTAATGATATATATTTTATCATAAGAATACTAAAATTATTTAATATTAGGACTAAAAGAATGATTCTTCTAAAAGGAATATTTATACTACTCAATACTCAGAAACCATACAATATAATATGTAACTTAAGATATGGGATCATAAATTATAATACTACTTCTAGATAAAAGCTGTAAACATGATGTCAAGAACAGAAAATAAATTATGAACCTTTCATATTACAACATTATGTATCCCACATGTGATATTCATATTACAACAGTGAAAGGCTACGAAGGGCGTTACCTTAACCATTCTTATAGTTATGATCATTAGGAGAATTAAAGAAAAACACATACTTTAGCAGGATATCTAAATAACTTCACAAATCCCAAATCATCCCCAGTCGCTAGGACTGTTTTGTCACTGGTGAGGCAAGAGGCAGTTACGTCCGTGACTTCTCCAATTACTGGCCAAATTCCCTCACAGCATAAACCAAGCACACTTGTCCATGATGCCCAACCAATTTTTTCTGCCTAAAGAATAAAAAAAGACTGCTCTAAGTTTATAATACCTCACTCTAAAACATTAACAACAAAACACTGAATATTATTCTTTGTAATTAATTATAGATCTCACAAGTAAAATTAAAAGTTTAATAAAAACAGTGAAACAAATTATTAGTTGCTCTGGTTCTGTACCTTGCCAAGTCCACTAGTTCCTGCAGAAAAATTTTAACATAACTTCATTCAAGATTTATTTACCCACTGTGTATTCTAGATGCTGAACATACAGTGACAATATTAATAAATAGGACTTTTTCTACTCTTAGAATATCAGAAACAGATTCTTTCATTTCATGTCTAAACTTCTACTAGTACTTTATAAGCATGTTTTCCAATTAATCATTATTGGAAATTAAGAATCTGACTTACAATCCCTCTCCTTACTAAGCCACTTTCAAATTAAATTTAGTTTCTCTTCCTTGGCCATGTCAAAAAGTTTTGCTAATAATGTCAGTCACAAAACCACACACTTTTTTTTTTCTTTTTTCCTTAAATAGAAATTTGCCAATAAGAATCTTAGGTACATGGGTTCCAAAAGATTCGACAGAGATGCAGTAATCCAATCTTAGATGGCATGTTTTTTACGTGCTATTGTATGCTTCTTGTCTTTTAAGTAAAGTAATTAGAGAAGAGCTAGCCATACAAGTAAGCAATTTATTCCTTAACATAGCATATTTTCCTGTACCCAGACAGGCATCTGCTTTCTAACCACTATTAGTCATATCAACATTACAAGCACTACTATCTTCCTACCTCTCCACTGGGAATGGTTTGTTTTTTCCCTCTGGGAGCTTCAAAGAATAACTGTTCTTTAGCACCAGTGTTGACCTGTAAAAGCTTTCCTTAAAAAAATTAAAAAATATACACATATATAAAATATGAATACATACACAGTTAGTATGATGTTTAAATTTTTTGGGAAAAATTTAGCCTTAACATAAAACCATTTTCCTTTGCAGTCAACCATAATAAAGTAATTAATATATAATAAAGTAATTAAATTCTTAAATGGCTTAATGTGTGTGTGTGTGTGTGTGTGTGTGTGTGTGCGTGCGCGCTTCCCAGGTGGCTCAGCAGTAAAGAATCTGCCAGCCAATGCAGGAGACGTAAAGAGATATGGGTTCAATCCCTGAGTGGGGAAGATCCCCTGGAGGAGGAAATGGCAACCCACTCTAGTATTTTTGCCTGGAAAATCCCATGGACAGAGGCTCCTGGTAGGCTGCAATCCATGGGGTTGCAAAAAGTCTGACACAACTGAGTGACTGAGCATGCACGTGTGTGTGAATAAGCTATTTCTGTCATTATGCATATAAAAATCCTAGAAATAAAATTTGAAGTATCATTTAAAATAGGAAAAGGAGTACATCAAAGCTGTATATTGTCATCCTGCTTATTTAACTTATATGCAGAGTACATCATGAGAAACGCTGGGCTGAAGGAAGCACAAGCTGGAATCAAGATTGCCGGGAGAAATATCAATAACCTCAGATATGCAGATGACACCACCCTTATGGCAGAAAGTGAAGAAGAACTAAAGAGCCTCTTGATGAAAGTGAAAGAGGAGAGTGAAAAAGTTGGCTTAAAGCTCAACATTTAGAAAACTAAGATCATGGCATCCGGTCCCATCACTTCATGACAAATTGATGGGGAAACAGTGGGAACAGTGGCTGACTTTATTTTTCTGGGCTCCAAAATCACTGCAGATGGTGATTGCAGCCATGAAATTAAAAGATGCTTACTCCTTGGAAGGAAAGTTATGACCAACCTAGACAGCATATTGAAAAGCAGAGACATTACTTTGTCAACAAAGGTCCATCTACTCAAGGCTGTGAGGGTTGGACTATAAAGAAAGCTGAGGGCCGAAGAATTGATGCTTTTGAACTCTTGGAGAAGACTCTTGAGAGTCCCTTGGACCGCAAGAAGATCCAACCTATCCATCCTTAAGGAAATCAGTCCTGAATATTCACTGGAAGGACTGATGCTGAAGCTGAAATTCCAATACTTTGGCCATCTGATGCAAAGAGCTGACTCATTTGAAAAGACTCTGATGCTGGGAAAGATTGAGGGCAGGAGGAAAAGGGGACAACAGAGGATTAGATGGTTGGATGGCGTCACTGATTCAATGGACATGGGTTTGGGTGGACTCCAGGAGTTAGTGATGGACAGGGAGGCCTGGAGTGCTGTGGTTTATGGGGTCGCAGAGTCGGACACGACTGAGTGACTGAACTGAACTTTTAAAATATATATTTTAACTGTATTTGGAAAAACTAATTTACAATACCATATTTACAGAGGTGACTATCTGAAACAACAACCCCTCAAAATGGAGCATTTAAAATATTAACCTTTATTAAAATTATTAACACTGACATATGCCACACATTCTGCTAAAAACAAAGATATCCATTAAATCCTGTATGTTAAACAACTATGATAATTTTAGGGAATGTATTTTATTGAATGCTGGGGAAATTACATTAAAATTATGAATTCCCTAGTGGTCTAGCGGTTAGGACTCCGGGCTTTCACAGCTGTGGCCTGGGTTGAGTCCCTGATCAGGGAACTGAGAGCCCACAAGCTGCAGAGCACAGCCAAAACACAAAGAAAAAGGTCAAACACTGCTCTTAAAAAAACCCTAATTAACAGAACTATTTTCTAAAATTTCAGTGACTATTTATATCAAACTTATCTGGCAAAAACTAGGACAAATGACTAAAAAAGAATAATATTTAAATTACTTTACAAATTAAGAATCTATCACTTATTGTACTATCATTTGCATTATATTAGACGAGGTATTGAAAAGTCTAAACTCCCAGCATTCATATTTAGATATGAAATAAAGTAGTGAAAATCATTTTGAGAATAATGTTTGTTTTTCACAGTGCTTTTGAACTCATCTGTCGAATTATTTGTCTCTAAAGTAGCTGTACTAAATCAATGAAACTTTATCAAACAGTAAGTTACTGAAATTCTTACCTCTAATATCCCAGTCGACATGGGTTATGTAACTGGTAGCGCCTTTGCATATTCCTACTCGCTTACTGCTCATGACATTGTATATATCTATAAAGCTATCATGCGATGCTACAGCAAGATATTTCCCAGAACCTATAATAGAAACATAATGGCTTGAAATTTTCTATAGTTAGAAATATTTTTTATACTGTACAACTAGAGTTAATTTTCTTAATTTTTTTGGAGGAACTTTAGGTGTTTTGCATGTTATAAAAAGACATATGAGTCAAGCAATTAATGGTAATATTTTTCATATATAATTAACACAATGAAATAAAATTTTAATGTAGTGAGGTAGTGTGATGGAAAGAAAATGTCAAAAATTATACACAAAGTAATTTTGATATTCTTTGCATTTAACAAAACTTTAAATTTAGGAAAAAATATAAGTAAGCTAACATAAATAAATTTTGCCTTAACATTAGTAATTCCATAGTAGGTTTTGTCATTAGTAATGAATACATGGAAACTGATAAAGCAAAATTAATGTAATTTCAAAAGCATCAGGAATACAATGAAAACAGTTATCGAATCCGTCTTATGTTACAAATGAGGAAAAGGAAGCTCAAAGAAATGCCTTGGCCCAAGTCACACAGAAACTTTAGTGACAGAACTGGGCCTAAGCCAGATGTTTGGCCACTGATCTAAATACAGTGCTTTCACCTCTCACTAGACTGCCTCTTCTAGTAAAAAACCAAAATTCCGAGATAAAATAACAGTAAATAAAAAATCACACATTGATATACTCACTGACATACTCAAATTAATAATCAAATATGATTTCAATGAGATCTAACCTGGTGAAAATCGAATATCTGAAATAACATCTTTTCTGTGGTGAAAAGAGACAAGATCTTCTAGAGTATCTGCATTTGCCATTAAGAAACTTCCATCATTGAGACCTACAGCTAAAGCTTTACCATCAGGAGAAAAACAGCAACACCTCCCACCTAAAAAACAAAGAAAGCATGTATCAGGGGATTTTCCTCTATTAAAAAATGTATATGCTTAAGAAAACTTTGATTTCACAGAGGAGGATTCCTATGTTTATTATAGCTTCAAATCAATATTAGAAATAAAGATGCAGATAATAAAGTTTTTTATTGAGAACAATGGTACAGAATTCCAAGCATTAATTGAGACAAACCATTCCTTTTCTGAATGTAGGAAGTGAGTACTGATAGTGACCTTGAAAGAAACTAAGCTGATGAAAAGAATGAGAGATTTTAACTACATAAAAAGCCAATAACATAATATATGTGGAAATTTTGTTGTTTCTGTTAGGGGAGTTTTCTACCTTTGCAGTTTCTATCCAACAAATAAGACATTTAAGAAATAAGGTCATCTTTATAAAAATGATTTCAAATTTAAAAAACCTGAAAATAGGCAATTATTAGTTTAAGCCAGGAAGATTTAGATACATTTTAAAACTATACATGAAGAAATCATAATATTAATATTATTAATTAAAAAAAATAAGGGTTAATGCCGAACTGGCAAACACAAAAAATGGGCTTAACCCAACAGCAAAGATGTAGCAGGCAAACTCATAGCCCTAAGGCTTTTGATATCTTGCATAAACTTTGGAGTGGGACAGATAAAGTACAGTTGTTACAGAATGAAAAGTTATAGAATGAATTGAGAATAAGCAGTCACTTTAATCAAGCATCCATTAGAAATCTAGGATGTGATTTCTGATATTTAAGAGTCAAGAGATGATGGTGATCTGAAGCAGAGTAGCAGCAGTGGAAGTAGTGAGAAATGGTAGGATTTGTATACCTTTTGAAGAAAGAGATGGCAGGACCTTGACCAACTGGGAGTAAAGCAGGAAAAAAGAGAGAAAAGTAGAGGCTATGTTTTTTGTTTGAATCATGATGTTATTTACTGAGATAGGAAAAACTAGGGGAGGTATGAGTGTTTGGTTTTGTGCCCTTAAGAATGCCTGTGAGAAATTCAAATGAAGACATCAAGGAGGCATTTTGTTATATTAATACTCTCTGGAGCTCAAGGGAGAATATAGGGCAGAGATATATTATACATAAAGGAGGTAGCAGTTACAGCCATGAGACTGGAGAAGGACTGTTGTTCATTTACTGCCTCTCAACTCCAAATCCGCCCCTATTTTTCCTGCTCTCTGATTACTGGGGGCTTCCCAGGTGGCTCAGTGGGTAAACAATCTGCCTGCAATGTAGGAAACACAGGAGATATGGGTTCGATCCCTGGGTTGAGAAGCTCCCCAGGAGGAAAGGGCATAGCAACCCCCGCCCCCCCGCCCTCTCCCCGCCCTGCATTCTTGCCTGGAGAACCCCGTGGACAAGAGTAGGTTGGTGGACTACAGCCCACGGAGGCGCAGAGACACAACTGAAGCGACTGAGCGTGCACGCGCTGATGACTGGGGCTGGACCCCACAGATGTTTTTCCTTTGCCAGCAGAGGGTGCTGGAGGGAAGGCCAAAGAAGAAGGAAGACTCTTATCCTCCTTCCGGTATGCTGTAACCAGAGGATTAATGAGGGGACAGGAGCTGGGGGTAGGGGGGTTTCTCTGCCTTCTGCAGAAGATCCAGATGAGCCCGAGGGCAAGTTTCTTTCTACTGGCAGGCAGTATGCTCCTGAGGCACCTATACTTTTCCAAAGAGATCTGAATCTTCTCCCCAGGGAAGAGGGGAGGGTCCACCCTTTAAGTTTATTCCTTGACCACTGTCCACTAGACCTATGGGTGGCAGCTGCTTTCTGCAGCTGCTACTTCCCCTTAGAATCCTCTTTTACATCTTTTAGTAGTTAAATCACCTTTCATTAGCCAACACTCCATATTAAAATTTACCTGTTCAAATTACTGGGGTGGTTTCTGTCTGTGATCGATACAGAACAGTACTAAAGTGGTCAAAGGAGGCATATTGTTAAAGATAAGATTTGTGGAATTGGTTCAGTCATGCCTTTGGGCTTCAGCGTAGTGCTGGGTCCCTGCCAATGGGAAATGGGATGCGAGCCATCCAGGGTGTGCACTGGCATAGCAACAAACTAGGCTGTGCCCTGCGGCTGACTGAAGTATGCCTGCAGGAAGTGCCTGGGGAGTCCGAGAAGCGGCTGCCCTTCACCACGACAACGACGACGACCACGAGCTCGGCCCGGTACAGAAGGTTACACTGAACGCACAGAGTTAACAGAATGAAATGACAAGCCCAGGTCCTTTAAACTCTCAGCGTGAGTCATGGTCTGAAGAGAGAGCTTCCGTGACAAACCTAAATGAATTTCTGACAGGGCCAATACTGCCAAAAACTTACAATGGTAATTGAATTCACAGACTCGCTAAGTTTTCTTGTGTGAAAGTGAGGGCACTGGTTGGGAAAAGAACTCTTCACCTGGACTGGGAGCTCCTGGCCGGACTTGAGTCTTGATCTTCTAAATTGTTTGGCATTTCACTGGCAGAGCAGAGAGCTTCCTCTCCTGGAAGACTCATCTTCTGCAACAGATGCTTGCAGAGGATGTTTAACCTCCTGAAGAACGATCACCATCATTCCTTTGCCGTCACTAGGCCCCTAACTTGGCTGAAATCTCAGCATGCTCTAAGGCAGAGGTTGGCAAACGTCTTAAAGGACCAGAGAATAAATATTTTCAGCTTTGCAGACCACATCGGCTCTGTCACAACTACTGAACTCTGCTACTGCAGCGCAACAGCACACCGAGACAACACGAGAAAAAACGGGCATGGCTGGGTTCTGATACAGCCTGACTTACAAACTCAGGAAGTGGACTGGACTGGATGCATGGGCTCACCTCTGACACAGAGGAAGGAATCCTAAACCCCAGGGAGGTAAGAATACTGGAGAAGATTTTTCACATGCAACCTGCATACCCTCCCATCAATTACAGATCCCCTGAAGAAGTCCAGAAAATAGTTCCTTCACAAAAGCATTGAGAGATACATTCATTAAGGGCAGCATCTGCATCACTGAAAAGCTCTGTGTCCCCCGCTTAGAGGTCAGAAAGTGGAAACGTCACCACAGGCTCCCTGATGAAAAAGACACTCCTGGAGAAGCAGACGCCAAGCAGCAGTGCTTAATCAACAAAAACAAGGTATGTTCTTTCCCAGAAAGGGCAGGAGGGATGTGCTACTAATCACAATGTTCCGGCTTGTGGAGACTTCTGTTGGTGGTTAATTAATCACAGGTCTCCAGGAATGAAATAAGTAAGTTACTACATTAGTGTTTGATCTACATAATAGGAAAAACTCCAGACCTGGTGGCTAAAACACCTGACTTAAATCATCACAGTGGAGAGTCATAGACTCCCAGCAACTTTTCAGACCTAAGAAAATCCATATACTCAGAGCCCCGTGACTGAAGGGAAGGCCAAGTCCCAGTGAGGAAGAACTACGAAGCACTGCCGCAGGTATGTCGGTATGTAGCAAAAATCTTCCTCCAAGGTTCGGGGGCCACTTAGTAGAATGACTATGAACTGAAGAAAAGGAAAGACCCAAACTTCTAGGAATTACTAGACACGGGCTCCGCAGTGACACTAGTTCTTAGGAGCACAAAACGCTGCTGCTGCACAAGCAGTAACAGTGGGGCCTTAAGCTGGGCATGTGACAGACAGAGTCCAAGCCCAATTTCAAATCACAGTGGACCCCCTCCAATTCCCGAAGTGGAACAGATACACTTGGAACTTGTAGAATGCTCTACGCTGGCTCTGTGGATCCAAGGGGTAAGGAAGAACTAAATGAAAACCCGTGGAAATTTCTCTGCTACTAAGACAATAAACGGAAACAAAACCGCAAGCCTGAGAACTGCAAAAATCAGTGATATTACCTAGGACATGAAATATGCAGGAATAATAATTCCTATTATATTGTCATTGCTTGTTTGGCCTGTACTGAAGTAAGATGGAGTTAGCTAATAACTCTGGATAATAAATTTAATCAGGAGATGATTCCAACTGAAGCTACTCTTCCAGATCTTTACTAGAACAAATTAACACAGTCCCTAGCATTTTACAAGCAGCTACGGCCCTGGCCAATATGCCCTTTTATCTCCATACCAATTGTAAAGACCACTAGAAGCAGTTTGCTTTTACCTGGCTTGCATCTGTGGACACCTTCAAATCCTTGCCTCAGGGCTATTTCAACTCTCCTGTTCTTTGCCATTCGAGAAGGAAATGGCAACCCACTCCAGTGTTCATGCCTGGAAAATCCCAGGGACGGGGGAGCCTGGTGGGCTGCCGTCTATGGGGTCGCACAGAGTCGGACACAACTGAAGCAATTTAGCAGCAGCAGCAGCAGTTCTTTGCCATAATAGAGTCCCCAGAGATCCTTATCATCGTGACACTCCATAAAACATCTCATTGCTCTACTACATTGATGACATTATGCTGAGCGGATCTGGGGAGCAGGAAGCAACACGTACTTCAGATGTCTTAGTAGGACACAAGTGAATTAGGACAGTGGCAGATAATTTCCACAAAGACATAGGAACCCTGTCACCTCAGTGATGTTTCTAGGGATCCAATGATCTTGGAATATGTCAAGCCATTCCCTCCACCATGAAAGACAAATTGCTACACCTCCCATCACCTACCACAAACACAAGGAGCAAAATGCTTGGTAGGCCTTTCGGAAAGCAACACACAGCACATTTGAGTGAGCTGCTCTATCCGTGTATCAAGTTGCTTATAAGCTTCCGGTGGGGGCCAGGACAAGAAAAGGCAAGCTGATCTTCCACTCTGATCTTAGGATCAAGCAGATTTAATGACCTTCAAAGTGTCTGTGGCGCCTCTGGAAAGGTCCCAAAGGAACATACCTCAGATGGGAGAAATGCCACGTCCTTCACAGGTAACTATTTTCCTTTTGAGACGCAGCTTCTGGATTGCTACCAGGTCTCACTAGACAGCAAGTAAATGCCTAACTATGGGATATCAGGTAACTGTGTCCTGAGCTTCCTTTCATAAACTGAAAATGACATGACCAGGCAAGTTACTGACTGGGTGTGCAGAAGAGCAATCTGTCATCAACTAGACACAGAATAGAAAAGACCAGGCTTGGCGAGATCTGGAAGTTACAAGTAATTTGTATGAACAGGGGGCTCAGAATCCTTCAGCAATAAATCCTACTGCAATGTCTCTTCTCTCTCTCAATCTGTACTTATGGCCTCACAGGGGTTCATTATGATCAACTGAGTGAAGAAGAAAAACACTGAGCCAGATTTTCAGATGTTCCTACACAGTATGTTAGTCTTGATGAAACTGAAAGAGGAGAGTGAAAAAGTTGGCTTAAAGCTCAACATTCAGAAAACGAAGATCATGGCATCTGGTCCCATCACTTCATAGGAAATAGATGGGAAACAGTGGAAACAGTGGCTGACTTTATTTTTTGGGCTCCAAAATCACTGCAGATGGTGATTGCAGCCATGAAATTAAAAGACGCTTAATCCTTGAAGGAAAGTTATGACCAACCTAGATAGCATATTCAAAAGCAGAGACATTCCTTTGCCAACAAAGGTCTGTCTAGTCAAGGCTATGGTTTTTCCAGTGGTCATGTATGGATGTGTGAGTTGGACTATGAAGAAAGCTGAGTGCCGAAGAATTGATGCTTTTGAACTGTGGTGTTGGAGAAGACTCTTGAGAGTCCCTTGGACTGCAAGGAGATCCAACCAGTCCATCCTAAAGGAGATCAGTCCTGGGTGTTCATTGGAAGGACTGATGCTGAAGCTGAAACTCCAATACTTTGGCCACTTCATGTGAAGAGTTGACTCATTGGAAAAGACCCTGATTATGGGAGGGATGGGGGCAGGAGGAGACAGGGACAACAGAGGATGAGATGGCTGGATGGCATCACCGACTCGATGGACATGAGTTTGAATGAACTCTGGGAGTTAGTGATGGACAGGGAGGCCTGGTGTGCTGTGGTCCATGGGGTCGCAAAGAGTTGGACACAACTGAGTGACTGAACTGAACTGAACTAAAGCATCACAGCCACACTAGGGGTAACCCGGAAGGACTGTAGTAAACTCCCCAGTGGGCAGCTCTTTAAGCAGTGCACCTGGTTTATCACTTTTGCAGTGAGAGATGACTACACAGACAGATTTATACTGATTCATTAGCAACTGTTCACTATTTGAATAGATAGGAACTGGAAGAAACAGGATTGGACAATGAGAGAAAAGGAAAATCTAGAAGATAAACGTGTGGGTAAAACTCTTAGAAAGGGCATACATAGGCTGTGAAGATTTTTGTGTCCAAAATAAAGTCCAATACGTGTACCTACTGCAGAGGAAGCTCTCAATAATCAGATGGACAAAATAATACATTTTATGGACAAGAGGCAGCCTCTTTTCCTAGCCAGCTAGCACTTGCTTAGTGGGTCAAAGGTGGCAAGGGCAAAGTCTATGCTTGGGTTCAAAAACACAGACTTTTCTTTACCACAGCTAGCCTTGGTACTGCCCAATCTGCTAACAGTAGAGACCTACTGAACCTCTAATAAGGAAACAGTCCTCAGGGAAAATAGCCCGGCACCTGGTGGCAAGCTGATTACACTGAGCTTCTTTCATTATGGAGAGGACAGAGTCATCCTCAGTGGAACAGACAGGACTTTCAGATTCACCTTCCCTATCCACAGGGCTTCTGCTAGCACCACTATCCATGGCCAGGATACCTAATCCACCATCACCAAATTCCAAGGTTCTGATCAAGGAACTCTTTCATAGTGAAGGATGTGCAGCGTCGGGCTCATACCTACGGAATTAGCTAGTTTTATCACATACCCTCATCTTCCACAGAGGGCTACTAACAAAATGATGGAATGGCTTCCTGAAAACTGATGTATAGAATCTTTTGCAAGCAATATCCTGAAAGACCAGGGTTTTGTGTTATAGGATGCAGTATATGCGTTAAAGCACAGATCATTATATGGTGCTGTCTACCTCAAAGTCAGAATCCATGGGTCTAGAAATCAAGAAGTGGAGGTGGGAGTCCTTCTTCTCACTATTATATCTAATTGTGTCAAGTATTTTTGCTGTAAGCTACTTTGTCATAGACATTTTGCCACAAACATATTCACCACATAACTGATTATGAGGCAATTTTGCTATAAGAGATAAAATAACTAGTTGACAGTCTGGTTTGACACATGCAAAACAAAAATATGAATGATGATGAATTCTTATTTTGAAACAAATTACAACAGATGAGAAAGAGGCTGAGGGTCTACAAGGCACAGAGTTGAACCCACAGATCCCATGGAACTTTAGAATGTTTATCAACAGACATGGGACAATCCATGTTCATTAGTAAAAATGTCCACACTACCCAAAGCAATCTAAAGATTCAATACAGTCCCTATAAAAATTCCACTGGCATTTGTCAGATACAGAACTAACCATCTTAAAATTTGGATGGTACTACAAAATACTCCAAAGCCAAAGCAATCTTGAGAAAGAACAACAAAAGTGAAGACCTCACTCTCCCTGATTTAAAACTATATTACAAAGCTACAGTAATCAAAACAGCATGATGTTCACATAAAAACAGACACACACAATAATGGAAAAGAATAGAGCCCAGAAATAAACCCATGTACATATGGTCAGTTAATTTACCAAAGAAGTCAAGAATGTACAATGGAGAAAGGAGAGCCTCTTCAATAAATTGTGCTGGGAAACTAGAACGGCCACATGCAAAACAATGAAACTGGATCACTATCTTACACACAAACAAAAATGAACTCTATAAGGATAGAAGACTTGAAATGTAAGATATGAAACCAAAGAATTCCTAGAGGAAAACTTAGGTGGTAAGCTCCTTGACATATATCTTGGAAATAATTTTTTGATTCTGACAACAAAAGCAAAAACAACAACAACAAAATAAACAAGTGAGATGACATCAAACTATAAAGCTTCTGCACAGGAAAGAAAATCATCAATGAAAAAAAAGCAACCTACATAATGGGAAAAATAACTGCAAATCATATATCAGATAAGGGGTTATACATCCAAAATGAATAAAGAACTCATAAAACTCAATAGCAAAAAATCCACATTGGTTTAAAAATGAACAAATACTGAACTGATATTTTTCTAAAGAAGATATACAAATGGCCAAAAGGTACATGAAATGATACAGAGAACACAAAGCAGTTACAAAGGGGTGGTGGGATGGGCTGGGGGTAGTGGAAAAACATTCAGGTTTGATTAAAATTAAAAGCTAAAGTCACAGATACAGTTTTAAATAGGACATTCCCAATATATCCCTATACAGAAAATTGCAAAGGCTGGCAAATATTTATTTTATAGATATTAAGAATACAGACATTAATTCATGTTGCATATTTATACTTCTGGTTATTTTTATAACTAGTTACCATAAAACTGAATTATTTGGCAAAATTCTAGTTTATATTAACTATAATGTTAAGCCTCAGGATCATAATATTTGCATATTCATTTTCTGAAGAAAACAGTATTTGCTTACTGAATGTTTAAAAGAAATAACTGTGTTTTACAATATTTAAACCATTATGATATCAGTATTTTGTTATAATTAAGTCAATCAGCATAAAACCACATGCCTCTTTAAAGTTATGAAAATCCACTTGTTCTTCTCTTGAATTAATGAAGAAGTAAAAATAAAAGTTATTATAGAAGAATATTTAAGAACAAAAATATAGTATTATGACTCTTCTCAACAACCTAATACAAAGATCTACTTCTAGAAGGAGCCAGTAATACCAGTAGACAATTTTTCTGGTCTAATACATGACATAAATCCAAAGATTCAGAAAAGACAACAAATCCTAAATAATAGACCACATACATGCACAATGTTATTAAACCTCAAAACCATAGAAAAATGTAAAAGAGAACAATGAAAACCATTGAAATAATAACTCTGAGTTAAGAACTCTAGAAGCAGTTAAATTAGCATTCAAGAATGAGAGTAAAAAAAAAACAAAACATGTTCAGACTAGCAGTATACCAAGGGCAGGGCAGCGGCAACAGTCACCCCAAGTGGTACTCTAATGCCAATCAAAAATTTAAAAACAACAATGAACAGTTGAATACAACAGATCTGCTTATAAAGAACTGCAGCATCAGTGATAGAATATTTCTGTTAGAATAGGCCATTCCCACCACCCTATTCTTATACGCTACTGGTTCATTCAGAGGACGATGAGAGCATTTCTAACAAATCTTCATTATGGAAATTCTGAAACTGTATTTTAGAAGAAAATGACAGAAGAAAATGTTTGAGATACAAGAAAAAAAGGTGAACAAACAAATGCATATGCATAGATAAATCTAAGTAACACTGGCTGCATGAAATGACAATAACGTCCACTTGAAGGGAGGTTTAAAAAAACAGAGATCCTCAGAAAATTTAAAAGCAGAACATCATATGATCCAGTAATTACACTCGTGGGTATTTATCTAAAGAAAACAAAAACACTAACTCAAAAGATACATAAGCCCCTATGTTCACTGCAGCATTGTTTACAATAACCAAGACACAGAAACAGCTTGGTTGTCCATGAATGCATTAAAGTGAAAGAAGTGAAGCTGTGCGACCCCATGGACTGTACAGCCTACCAGGCTCCTCCGTCCATGGAATTTTCCAGGCAAGAATACTGGAGTGGGTTGCCATTTCGTTCTCCAGGAGATCTTCCCAACCCAGGGATCGAACCTGGGTCTCCCGCACTGCAGGCAGACGCTTTACCATCTGAGCCACCAGTGATTAAAGGATAAAGAAAATGTGGAAATGTGATATAGATATGTCTGTAGGTATATACATGCACATGTGTACATATACATACACACTAACATTATTCAGCCAGTAAAAAGAATAAACCCTTGCCATTTGCAACAACATGGATGGACCTTGAGGGCATTATGCTAGGTGAAATAAATCAGACACAGAAAGACAAAAACTATATCCCACTTATACATACAATCAAAGAAAAAAAGCTCAAAGATACAGAGAACTGACTAGGTTGCCAGTGGTGGGGGTGGGGGGACTGGGTAAAATGGGTAAAGGGAGTCAAAGGGTGTAAACTTCCAGCTATAAAAAAAATAAGTCATGGAGGTGTCATGGACAGCATGGTAACTACAGTTAGTAATACTGCACTGCATATCTGGAAGTTTCTGAGAAAACAGGTCTTAAAAGTGCTCATCATAATATAAAAATTTTTAAGTATGTGTAGTGATGTTATGGTGATTATTTCACAATATTTGCAAATATTGGATCAATATGTTGTGTACCTGAAACCAAGGTAAAGTTCTCTGTCAGTTATATTTCAATTTAAAAAAAGAAAGAAAATCTGATGGCAAGTGTGTTCTGAATTTGACTGGTCAGGACATCCAATGGACTTGGGAAGGAAAGAATTTTTTGACACTGGTTTTCTATGCACAAAGATGAGATTGTGGTTTTAGACTCTAACTATAACTGTTCACAAATTGCCAACATCAAATTGCCAACATCCGCTGGATCATGGAAAAAGCAAGAGAGTTCCAGAAAAACATCTATTTCTGCTATTGACTATGCCAAAGCCCTTGACTGTGTGGATAACAATAAACTGTGGACAATTCTGAAAGAGATAGGAATACCAGACCACCTGATCTGCCTCTTGAGAAATTTGTATGCAAGTCAGGAAGCAACAGTTAGAACTGGACATGGAACAACAGACTGTTTCCAAATAGGAAAGGGAGTACATCAAGGCTGTATATTGTCACCCTGCTTATTTAACTTATATGCAGACTACATCATGAGAAATGCTGGGCTGGATGAAGCACAATCTGGAATCAAGAGTGCTGGGAGACATATCAATAACCTCAGATATACAGATGACACCACCCTTATGGCAGAAAGGGGAGAAGGGAAGAAGAACTAAAGAGCCTCTGGATGAAAGTACAAGAGGAGAGTGAAAAAGTTGGCTTAAAGCTCAACATTCAGAAAACAAAGATCATGGCATCCGGTCCCACCACTTCATGGGAAATAGATGGGGAAACAGTGGAAACAGTGTCAGACTTTATTTTTCTGGGCTCCAAAATCACTACAGATGGCGACTGCAGCCATGAAATTAAAAGACGCTTACTCCTTGGAAGGAAAGTTATGACCAACCTAGATAGCATATTCAAAAGCAGAGACATTACTTTGCCAACAAAGGTCCGTCTAGTCAAGGCTATGGTTTTTCCTGTGGTCATGTATGGATGTGAGAGTTGGACTGTGAAGAAGGCTGAGCGCCAAAGAATTGATGCTTTTGCACTGTGGTGTTGGAGAAGACTCTTGAGAGTCCCTTGGACTGCAAGGAGATCCAACCAGTCCATTCTGAAGGAGATCAGCCCTGGGATTTCTTTGGAGGGAATGATGCTGAAGCTGAAACTCCAGTACTTTGGCCACCTCATGCGAAGAGTTGACTCATTGGAAAAGACTCTGATGCTGGGAGGGATTGGGGGCAGGAGGAGAAGGGGACGACAGAGGATGAGATGGCTGGATGGCATCACTGACGTGAGTCTCAGTAAACTCCGGGAGATGGTGATGGACAGGGAGGCCTGGCGTGCTGCGATTGATGGGGTCGCAAAGAGTCGGACACGACTGAGCGACTGATCTGATCTGATAACTGTTCACATTGAAAGTTCATGTATAAAACCACTGGCAATTCTCACTAGTTTCTGAGAAAAAATAAAGAAATACCGTATGTGCAGGCATGTGCATACACACACGCCAGAGAATGAGAATGCTAGAGATCAGTAATTAGCAGAAACAGGGGTAGGGGAAGGACAGTGCCTGGCGCTCTGGCGCTCCACAGACTGTGAGTAACTTCAGGTGTTCAGTTAGGCATACAGGACAGCAGCACTAGAAAAAGAGAACTGACTCTTTTAAGTCAATAGAAGGAGGGAAAATAAATCAGCTGAATGAACTATAACAAGTTACCTAATTTCAACTTGGTTCTCATATTTCCAGGTAATTCTTTCCTTGATCTGTGTACTCTGTCATATTTCTTAGTCACAATTCCCAACTTTTTAAGCTAGAGCTCCTCCTAAAACATCTCGAGGCTACAAATAATATTCTCTACCACTTTCCCAAGAAATCTGAAGCTCATCTAGCCTATTAGTAAAAATCTTGCTCCAACAATTGAACTCTTTGTTGTTCTATATTGACAGGATATCCTACAAATGTTCCCTGGCAGTCCAATGGTTCAGAGTCCGTGTTTCCTATGCAGAAGTTCCAGGCTTGATCCCTGGTCAGGGAATCCCTGCTCCCTAAGATCCCACATGCTGTGCAACATAGCCAAAAAATAACAATAAAACAAAATAAAATTAAATATCCTCCTCTCAACTCTGCTACCCCCTTTTAAGCTAAGGCTTTCTTAGTTTCTGATTCTAAATTACATATAATCTATAGTCATAAAGGGTAGAAAGCTTAGTTTCTGTTTCCTTCCTATATTCTTTTTTCCAAAATGATATGGAAAACTGACTCAGGACAGGCATGAGCAGAGAAGGTCCCATAAAGCAAAGACTGGGTATAACTAATTTTCTTTATATACTATTATGAGCAAGCAGATACAGAATAAATATTTAAAGTATTTTTTATATATTTAGTATAGCTTTCTTACATTTGTGAGGGTTAGAAAATTGTGACAATTTAATCTATGCTCAAGTCTGTGAGGCACTTACCTTTTTTAAGTTTCCGGACGGCCAGCATACAATGACTAGGAGAAAGATCCCATATTCTCAAGGTCTTATCATCACTTACAGTAGCACAGATGGGCAGATAAGGATGTGTAGCCAAACCCCACACCTCTCCTTCCATGTGCCCCTGTAAAGAAAACATAGTTAAGATCATTTCAACCTAAAGATATTTGTGTTTAGAAGAAAAATAAAAACATTCAATAATATATGATAATGATAGGATAATGATTAATAGATAACTCTAGTAAAACTTCTCTCTTTGAAATATACCTTAAAATATCTTTGTAACAACTTTATCTTCAAAGTTACAATATAATCAAGTTACTATTGAAACTAGCTTCAAAATCTTATAACATGTATGGTGGTGGTTTAGTTGCTAAGTCGTGTCCGACTCTTACAACCCCGTGGACTGTAGCCTGCCAGGCTCCTCTGTCCATGGGATTCTCCAGGCAAGAATACTGGAGTGGGTTGCCATTTCCTGTTCCATATAATGTGTATAGGGTAGAGAAAATAGGAACTGGCTGCCCAGGAATGCTAATGATTGCCGTAGGTGAGGGACTTCCTGCAGACAGAGTAAATAGTACTGTAGACTGGTGCACCAGTGAAACTGATAGAAATTGTTTTTTAAAAATTAAGTCTCTGGAAATGGTTTCAAGGAGATAAAAGAAAGGAAGAAACATTTACCTAAGAAAATCTGCTAAAATTCAGTAAGAACAGTGAGAGTTCGCTGTATCTGAATTGAGACGCACTCTTGTCCTCCCTACTCAGTGACACGGACACTCCATACCAGATGGAACCAAGAATAAGGGTGCGCTCTCTCCCCAGCCACGAGCTGGGAGCCTCCTCCCACACAGGGCAGGTGTCTGTGTCCTCCACCTGCTCCTGGCTCCCTGTTACTCAGGCTAAACTCCGGTGATCGTTGCTGAGAGGTGCGAGCTCCCCCCTCACTCCCGGTTCTGAGATGGAGGCTCTACCTCAGGTGCAGTGGCCGGTGAGAACACTGGGGCCTCAAAGGCAACCCAAGAAGGGCTGAGGCGACTGCTTCCTCCACACGAGTGGGCACTCACATCTAAAGCAAAGGACACTCAGAAAAACAGAAGCATGCCACTGTTTTCACCCTCAACTCCAGACCCCTGGATCAGAAATTTTTCCTGAAGGGAGAAGCAAGTCATAACTCAGCATCCAGCTTCTTCTCAAAGGAACTGACTTCATTTACTACAGTGTGGAAAAGCTGAAGACTGAGGGTGCTCTCAAAAACAACAGAGGTTGTGATGAAAGGAAACTGGGAAACAACCGAGACTCCCTGGACATGGCTAAACTGAAGTCGAGGAGAAACAGGAAAATCTCATAGATGGGAAGAGACTGATTAAATTCAGAACAAATCTGGATGCTTCTTCCCTAAAATCAGAAACAAGACAAGGATGTTTACTCTCATTACTTTTGTTCAACACAGTACTGGCAGTTCCAGGCAGGATAATTAGGTAAGAAAAATAAATAACAGGCATCTAGATTGGAAAGGGAGAAATAAAACTACTTCTATTTGCACATGACATAATCTTATACAGTATGCAGAAAATCCTAAAAAAATTACCAAAAAAACTCTTAGAATATATGAAGTTATTTAAACAAAATACGTACATGTACACTGAAAACTAAAAAACATTGTTGAAAAAAGTTTAAAAAGATCTAAATAAATGGAGAGATCCATGTTCATGGATCAGAAGATTTAATATTATTAAGAGGCGCTAGCAACCCAGTCCAGTACTCTTGCCTGGAAAATCCCATGGACAGAGGAGCCTGGTGGGCTGCAGTCCATGGGGTCGCTAAGAGTCAGACACGACTGAGCGACTTTACTTTCACTTTTCATTTTCATGCACTGGAGAAGGAAATGGCAACCCATTCCAGTACTCTTGCCTAGAGAATTCCAGGGATGGAGGAGCCTGGTAGGCTGCCGTCTATGGGGCCGCATGGGGTCGCACAAAGTCGGACATGACTGAAGCAACTTAGCAGCAGCAGCAGCAGCAGTCCACAAACCGATTCACAGAACACTGCCGCTACAAACACGGTTGAACGTGGGTTTTTGGTACATACAGGAATGCACTTGTGTGGTATACGTATATTCCCACACTTTAAATGACTATAGTTTTATATTATCTTTATTTCTAGCATGGAAAGTTTCCCCAAAAGACTTTTTGACTACTTTTAAACAGTTTCTCTTCTAGATGATTAAAAAAAATCTTTCCAGCATTTGTGAAAAATCTCATTAGGATATGGATTAGGATCATACTGAATTATTTACTTATAAGTCTCTTATGTCTTTAGTAAAATTGTATAGCTTTCTTAATACAGGTCTTGCATTTTTTAACCATCTTTATTTCTGGTTACTAGGAGGGGAGGAGCCAAGATGGCGGAGGAGTAGGACAGGGAGAACACTTTCTCCCCCACAAATTCATCAAAAGAGCATTTAAACGTCGAGTAAATTCCACAAAACAACTTCTGAATGCCGGCAGAGGACATCAGGCACCCAGAAAAGCAGCCGAACTCTTCGAAAGGAGGTAGGAAAAAATATAAAAGACAAAAAAAGAGACAAAAGAGGGAGTTCCGTCCCGGGAAGGGAGTCTTAAAAAGAGAGAAGTTTCCAAACACCAGGAAACCCTCTCACTGCCGAATCTGTGCCGAGCTTTGGAAGCACAGAGGGCAACATAAAAGGGAGGGGAAAAAAAATAAACAATTAAAAATCGCGGATTGTGAGCCCTACGGTAACTCCCCCAGCGGAGAAGCAGCGCACCCAACACGGGAGCACCGCAGTATGTAAGACAAATGCTAACAAGTATGAAAGAAGAAATTAACAATAACACAATAATAGTGGGAGACTTTAATACCCCACTCACACCTATGGATAGATCAACTAAACAGAAAATTAACAAGGAAACACAAACTTTAAACGATACAATAGACCAGTTAGATATCTATAGGACATTTCATCCCAAAACAATGAATTTCACCTTCTTCAACATAGTTTTGGAAGTTTTGGCCACAGCAATCAGAACAGAAAAAGAAATAAAAGGAATCCAAATTGGAAAAGAAGAAGTAAAGCTCTCACTGTTTGCAGATGACATGATCCTCTACATAGAAAACCCTAAAGACTCCACCAGAAAATTACTAGAACTAATCAATGACTATAGTAAAGTTGCAGGATATAAAATCAACACACAGAAATCCCTTGCATTCCTATACACTAATAATGAGAAAACAGAAAGAGAAATTAAGGAAACAATTCCATTCACCATTGCAATGGAAAGAATAAAATACTTAGGAATATATCTACCTAAAGAAACTAAAGACCTATATATAGAAAACTATAAAACACTGGTGAAAGAAATCAAAGAGGACACTAACAGATGGAGAAATATACCATGTTCATGGATTGGAAGAATCAACATAGTGAAAATGAGTATACTACCCAAAGCAATCTATAGATTCAATGCAATCCCTATTTCTGGTTACTATGCAATTTTCTTTGTGAGTACCATTTTTGTGTCATTTGTTTTAACTGGTCATTGCTAGACCAGCTAGACCACGTAGAAATACTATTGACTTCTACATGCTGATTTTGCATAAATGCTTAAGGACTTAATTCGTTATAATAATTTTTCAGTTTATTCTCTTGTTCAAGGCATAAGGTTATAACATCTTACAATACTGACATCCATCCAGTGTCACCCCTTTGTTTCTAATACATATACCTTTTATGTTTTGTTTTACTGGATTGGCTTAGACCTCACACACAGTGTTGGAAAATAATGGTGAGACCTGGTATCCTTGTCTTGTTTCTGACATTTAGGAGACAGTAGATATTTGAAATCTTTAACTCTATAATAAATATTAGAAAACAATAAGATGTCATTTATTACTTCTAAAAATCTTTTCTTACAATTATGAAACCATCTGTATTTTTTAACAAGCCCATATATGGATTCATCTGTAAAACTGTACCTGTGTAAATATTTTCCAGGAGATCATAAATATTTAAACACCATGACTCCAACATCTTTTTACTTTAAAGGAATATCATGTGACTGAAATTAAAGAGTAAGACAAGAAGGTTTCACAGGTAGTCTACCATACACTGTTTTGCTCTTTGCTTACAAATTCTCCTTGTTACATAAGGACAGCCTGTTAACGTTAAAGCACAGTGTTTTCACCTACACGTGTTCTCTGGTGACTTAACAGGAATGAAGTAGGGGTTGGAAGAAATCAGTCTGCATTAAGAAAGAAAACAATTCTTTTTCAGGGTAGAAGACAAAACTCAAAGGGTGTTACTATACACAGTTGCATGAGGGCAATTTTCCATTAGGGTAGATCCTACCTCACCTGCTATGCCTTATAGGATCAAAACCCGTAACATATATAGGAAATGTAAACTGAAAAATTAATATAGCATTCCTGATAGAAATATCAAGGATTAGCTAATTCTGCTATTTCATTTATATTTCTACCAAAGTTTGTACTTTTGGATTTTCAAAATTATTAACATATTTTCACTCACAAATGTTTTCAGGAGTAAAATTGTGGCACACATTCAGTTTCTGCTTTTCTAAGTTAGAAACTTGAGAAAGAATGAACTAAAGAGTTTCATAGAAAAAAAACTGCCTTAGGTTCAACAAATATATTTCAAAGAAATAAAGTATAAAATAAATGGACTGGGTTAAATTAACTACAACTAGCTTTTCTTTCTACTGGTTTGTTTTGTAATAAATTACTGAAAATATTAGTAATTATTCCACATGATAATGTACCTATTATTTACTGATACTACTCATTTAGCTATAATTAAATTTAATTTTTTTTGCAAATATTAACAAGTATTTCCGTAAATAATTTAACAGTATTTTTCACCACTGTCAGCTTTTGGCTTTTATGTATTGAACTGATTATATACAAAGGGGGAAAAAACACATTAACATTTAAAATTACCTGGACCAGAAGTGTTATTGGGCCACTTTTATCCACTTCTAGTATTTCACCATTCTTTGTGCCAACTAAAATATGACCATGTCCTAATGATATGGCACGTATAGATGGGTTATCTTCCAAGAGAAGACCTAAAATGTTAAATGGAGATGTTCTTCTAGGTATGAAGTTGATATAATACAAGAATGTATATACTGCCAATGATGCTATTTTGACAATGCAAATCCTGTTACAAAGCTGCTTTCTCCTATATCTTAAATATTCTAATAAATGCATCACATTTTTCTCAATCATTCAATTTACTAATCTCAAAAGTGAGAACCACTTACATACTATGATCCCATTATTATATATTATCCCAGATCCCCTACTACCGGTCTGACAACTGCTTCTTTTCCTTTTATATTTGCTCCTCACCCACCTCCTGCCCCTCTTAGAGCATGTACAATATTCTGGTTCGTAATTTTAACTCAATTTGACTTAAGATTAATTCATTTATGTTTATTGTGCCCTAGGCAGGCTTCAGAGATATACCAGTAAACGTGACAGAGCCGAGTGCCTGCCCCCACAGAGCATACAGTGAGGAAAACAGACCCTGTGTGAGGAACATATTGAAAAGGGAAAAAAGGGAATTAACCCTTTTTTGAGGTGGGAGAGGGTGGGAGTGTAAGGAATCATTCTAGAAGAAACGGTGTTTGGGATGTGAACAGCGAGTGCACATGCGTGTGCGCTGTCATCTCCGCCTCTTTGCAACCCCATGGGCTCCTCTGGACCACAGGCTCCTCTGTCCGTGGGATTCCCCAGGCAAGAACACTGGAGTGGGTTGCCATTTCCTTCTCCAGGGGATCTTCCTGACCCCGGGATTGAACCCATGTCTCTTGTGTCTCCTGCACTGGCACGCGCATTCTTTGCCACTGTGTCACCTGGGAAGCCCCAAAAATGGCATATGGTCAGGTAACTGGGGGAAGTGGGAGGTGGGGAAAGGGGAAATTCTAGGACAAATGATAGCAGATAGACAGGAGGTCAGAGACAGAACGCTGCAGTGCCTTGATGCAGGAAGGGTGAGAGAGGGAGGGTCAACAAAACTCTATGGTAAAACAAAAGGCCAAGTGTGAAAACAAATCCCTGACTGGCGGTTAAATGTGACATTCACATGGCGACTTTCTTTGAAAAATTACAAATGTTAAAAACAACTATCTTGTATTTGTTTACATTTTACTATGTGTATCACTGAGAATAGATTTTGAAAGGACAGCCATGATTCTGGGATCCAGATAAGTAGGTTCTCTTTTTAATATTGAATGCTGATGCATGTTTAGTAAAGAAAGAAAACTGCACCCCATGTGCTCCACCTCAGTGATCACCATGTTAATGAGCAATTAATCTTTTTTCCTACAAATCCGCAAATTTCAAATCACCTTTAGATCCTGGGGCCAAAGCAGCTCTTTTTATAGCGTAGGTCTTGAGACATCTTTCAAAGGAGTCATCCCAAAGAGCAACTACCCCATCTTTCCCTCCAGTTACGAACCCCTATGAAAGTGAAAGGTTTAATTACGTTAATAGAAGTCTAAGTATTTTTAGAATAATCATCTTCCTTTATAATGACAAACTCTAGAGGAAACAAAATTTACAGCCAAAAATTATAGCATGTAAAAAACAAACATAGAATCCATTACATTTTTTAAACATCAACATGGAGCCTGCAAAAACATTTACAGTGACACAAAACATTTCACTTTTAGACGAGGACTTTAAAAGCAGTTTCCAGTCTGGAACCATAACGTAGCTCTACCACCTTCACCTGGAGGCTTCATAATTCCATCCTTTCAAAAGAAGGGACAGTAATAATAGCTACCTCACAGGATATGGTGACAACATATAAAACACTTAATTTTCGACACATAGTAAGTGATTAATAAATACTATTAATAAGTTAAAAATTTTTTAACAGCAGACATATTCTATTCTGGGTTCAGGAGTTTGAACTCAGACCTTATTTTAGGTCAGGAAGACTCCAGCTCACATATCATTATTGGGTAGCTCAGCTAAGTAGAAAGGTAGTGCTCTTGTACTTGTGAAAATGTTTTACATTCCATGGTCAAACTATGTTTAATTCAGAATTTAAGTGACTTACTTTTTCCAATGCATGCATACTGAACACTGGTCCATCATGTGCTTTAACTGTCTTTACAAGAAAGATGTCTCGCCAGATACACACGTCTCCTGTGGACGTTCCAGAAAAAGCCATCTCTTCAGTCCATCCGTATACTGCACACATCATGGTGTCACTTTTCCCCAGGGTGCCCACGTAGCCTTTTCTTCCAATCAATCCTCCCCCTGGTTCACAAAAAATATTATGGAAGTGCAACTTTCAAAACGTGTTAAATACAAGCCATAAAATTTCTTCTCTGCTGTTTTTCTTATTTAAAGAGAAAGACATGTAACAGTAAGGGGAGTTAAAAAAAAAAAAATACAGGTCTCTCAATCGGTGACCTGGACAACATCTTGCTTGGCTGAGGCAGCCATACCCATGGGTGCATGAGGTCATAGCTTTTGGATAAACAAAAATATATGCTAAAAGTCAGTTCAAATCCATCTCTCGATTAATTTTTAAGAAAATTATGTATCACAGAGTTGATACAAAAAATCATAAAAAATACAACAAACTCTTCTATATCCATTATCAACTTACACAAAATTACTACAACAACCAAAATGGGTGCTAATTGCATCTCCTTTTTTCTCCTACTATTCTGGATGTGATGATGATTATTCTCACACATTCCCTTACACATATTTTACTACTTATTTATGCATCCTTAGGTAATAGATCTTTTTTCATGTTTAAAACTTTCCATAAATATCCTATATGCCTTCTTTTGAAACCTACTCTTTTAACCAATGATTTGCAATGGGGTTTTACCCCTAGAAACCTCATTTTCATAACTATATAGCATTCTATCATAACATTTTATATTCCATATAACATTTTCCTATAAATGGGGACTGAATAAAGTTGTTTCCAAGATTTGGCTATTGAAAACAATGCTGCTCTAAACATTCTTGCAAGGGCCTTTTCTATAAAAGTGCAAGAGATTGTCTAGGATCGCTTAGGAATGGTCATAGAATATCTGCAAAAAAAATAGCACAGAGATGAGAGCTATCATCTCTGTTGCCAAACTGTCCTCTAAAGTTGATATAACAATGTATAGTCCCATTAATGGTGAAAAGAGTTCCTGTGCCTTCTCACCTTTCAAGAACACTTGGTCCTTATTGGTCATTCATTACCTATTGATATGTTTTGCCCATTTTTCCAAATGAACTCATTATTCAATCATTTATTCAAGAAATACATATGGGCTTCCCTAGTAGGTCAGTCAGTAAAGAATCTGCCTGCAGTGCAGGAGACCTAGGTTCAATCCCTGGGTCAGGAAGATCCCCTGGAGAAGGAAATAGCAACCCACTCCAGTACTTTTGCCTGGAAAAGCCTATGGACAAAGGAGCTTGGTGGGCTACAGTCCATGAGATCACAAGAATTGGACATGACTTCACAACTAATCCACCACCACAATATATATATATATAAAATGAATTCATTTGGAAAAATGGGCAGAACATATCAACAGGTAATAATATTTGGCAAAACTAATACAATTTTGTAAAGTTTAAAAATAAAATAAAATTTAAAAAAATTAAAAAAAAAAAGCTCATTAATAATTAGAGAAATACAAATTAAAACCAGGATAAAATTTAATTGATATTTTACATCCCCCAGTCTTGCACAGAACGCCCAGGAGCTCTTTTCGCCATTACTGGACTCGACGCTGTCATCTCAGCTGCAGAGGACAGTTTGGCAACGGCAGCACTGTAAGCACTGTAAGGATTTAACTTTTACTCTAAATGAGATAAAAAACATTTGGGTAGCGGCATGACAAGACTCTGCATATCACTTATTACCAGGTTCATTCGGATTTCTGTGTTAAGGGTAATTTGAATAGTGGCAAGGATGAAAAGAGTGAGGCTATATGGATCATCTGGGCAAATGATAACGGTGGTATGGGCCTGGTGGCAGCACAGAAAATGATGAAAAGCAATCATATTTCAAATGTATTTGAAAGATTGTCTTTTCTTAACATAGCAGCCAGAATTTTGAGCGCACTTGCAAGGGCAGTTAAAGTCAAGTGGTGAGGGGGAGAAAACAGATTACACTTCTCTCAAAAGAAGGAGAAGATAAAGAGTAAAGTTAAAGTGTAAATAGGGGCTTCCCTGGTGGTCCAGTGGTTAAGACTGCACTCCCAATGCAGGCAGCCCAGATACGATCCCTGGTCAGGGAACTAGAGCCCACAACCTGCAACTAAGATCTGGTGCAGCCATATAAATTAAAAAACAAACAAACAAAAACAGTGTATGAAGTGTAAATAACTATTGGACATGTTTTAGTAGGTAGCTTAGAAGAGAAATCGATTAGCAACTGGAGGGTAGAGCTGACAGAGGGCTCCTGACTTACTTATCTAAGATGGAGCAATCACACCACAGCTGTATGCTGAAGGGAAAGAGCAGAGAGGGACACCGATGGTCCGGGAGAGGCAGCAAAGGAGAGCTGGAGCGATGTCCTTGAACAGGTGAGAGACAGGTTCCAGTGCGCAAGCAGAAGGGACTGGCTTTCACTGGAGCACACTTGTCCATTCAGGGCAGAACCAGCAAACTATGGGCTGTAGGGCAAATCCTGCCACCACCTGCTTTTGAATGGTGTCCAGGGGAGCACAGTTGCAGGGACGACGTCTGTCCTGCTCTGCTCCCCAAGACTGCCTCCCTAACCTTTGGCTGCCAACTAGTGACTGCCGTGGCCCTGAGCGGGTCACCATGTGTGAGCTGAGAATTTGACTATGGCAACCACTGGGCCCTTCCTTAGCAGTGAAATCACAGTCCCAGAACTGCCCTGCCTCTGGCCATCTGCCCAACCTGAGAGGGCAGTGCTCTCCAGAAGACAACGCATGAGAATCACCGTCGCCAGGGCAGGGTGAGGCTGGCCATGGTCCCTCCAGCCCAACCTGCCAGTCCTGTTCACCACTGGTCTCACAGGGAATGTCTCTAGGTGACGGCAACTGGGTACAAACTAGGTAAGAAAACCCACCTGGGTAGGAGTTTTCTCTCTTGTCCTGTAAGTTCCTACATCATATTCTTGATTTTTGTCTCTGGGTCTGAAAAGCCTAAAATATTTACTAATTTGGCCAGTTACAGTATTTTCTACCTCTGCTTTAGATGATCATTATTGAGTTTCCTGACACACAGAGCATAGAATGTCCATACTGTACAAGTTCATGTCATTGCTGCATTTAAAAACTTCCAGTGGCTCCCGGCCCCACCATCCATGGAAGACAGTTCAAGCACCTTAGAGTAAACTTCTCTGACTGTGTCTGGGACAGGAGGTAAGACGCCCTTTCAGTCTCAGTCTTAAGTCATCTTTAACCTCGTGTACATAAAGCTATGCATGTAGAAGATAGTCAGATGGCATTTATTCAGATTAATAAAGTGGCTACTTGTTTCCCAGTTGACTAGTGAACTCTGAATCAGAACTGCAAAAGTGAGAAATGCTGAAATGCACCAAAATCTTAACATCAATACTTTCCTGGTGCAGTTTCAGGTCTACTTTATGTCTATTCAAAATTAAGGAAAAAACATATTCAATTGCAAGTCTTTTCAGTTTAAATATATGCTTTCTTTAAGTCTCTCATTTCCAACAAATTTACAGTTTAATTTTTTTCAATACTGCAATAATAAGCATTACTTGCCTTGCTGGGTATTTGCAATTCCAAGTTACTAAGATACTTAAAAGTTTTGTCTAAACATATGGGAATGAAAATTACAAATGTGAAAATACTTTTCACTTTGCAAATGTATTAATAGAACACTATGATACAGTGAATTTGTGACAAAGTATTAAATTCGAACCTGAAAATCGACTCATGTTCAAAGCAGTTAACAATCTGAAAGCTAGTTCACCCTGGGAAGTACCGTCACCAAGCCTTTGCTCTCCTAACCTGCGCTTCATCCTCTCTGTAACTTCACATCATGTCCAGAAAGTTTAGGTGTACTGAGACTTTGTCAAACTGCTGGAACTTCTAAGTATACTATATGATTTGGAAAAGAGACTTTTTAATTTTAAAATGTGAACTTCTACTATCAGTAATTTACTAAATTATTAAGGTAATAAAACATTCTATTTCTATATCATTTTATAGCACATAAACAATTTTGAGAAAATTTTTCATTTTTAGTTAGGACTACAAAACATGTCTTTAACAGAAGAAGGAAGTCTGGACATCACTTGATTAATTTCATAAATTACATTTTTTTTTTGCAAATATGAACACTATCAGTGCAGCCAATAAATGATGATAAAATATTTGTTTAAAATGTATCAAGAAAACTGTGGAATGTTTTTTAAAATAAACTTTTCATTTTGGATAATTTTAGATTTTCATAGAAGATGCAAAGATAACAGAGTGTCCTCATATACTTCTCACCCACCCAGCTTCCCCTAACATTAACATCTTAATATACTGTAGCTACTTGTCAAAACTGAAAAACCAACATGTTTGATACGTTACTACTGACTGAATTCCAGACTTCAATACCACATTGCACTTAATCAAATCACTTTCAAAAGTAACACTTACTTAAAATTTCAAGGGGAACAAAATAGAAGCACTTCCTTACCTGCTCTATGCCAAAATTTCATGTGTTTAATTCCAGCTGTAATCAATTTATCGGGCACGTACGGGTTCATTTTTACAACAAAAATCTTATCTTTACTTCCTCTGAAATAAATACAGAAATGCTTTAACACTAAAGATAAGTTTCTCCTGTAATAACCTTCTGCCTAGTCCATAACCTATCTTGATTACTCCATTACTAAATGCTTGGTCCGGGCTATGTAATCACGCTTTTGTACATTTGCTATTCTGTCATTATTTTAATCTATTAACTCTTCTCCACAGAATCTTAAAAGGAACAGTAAGAACTGAGCTTGTTTCGGGTAGCGTCTACTATAGTGCTGTGCAAAGAGAACGTCATTTGTGGCATAAATGAGCTAAAGAAAAAATTTTTAATAGTATTCAGTTATAGCTTAATATAATCTTTACAAAGTCCTCTTAAACTATCTTTTATCTGGGTACTGTTTACATAGTGTGAGAAAAGCATTTATCTATATTTTAAAAATGCTTTATGTATCTCTTTAGGGAGCTCAAAGTAAAACACAGGCTCTGACACTGCTGACTGTCTCCTCCTTAAGGCAACTGCTAGCATTTTCACTATTAGGGAAATAATAATGCTCACTGTAGAAATGTAGGAGACGAAAACTACAACAGAAAGTAATCTATAGCTTCTTTCTGATGTGTGTATATGTATCTCCTTTCACTCAAATACATGAGCATTTTATCATGTTTTCAAATGACTACAGAATAGCTTATCTTACAGTGAAATTCACTCTATCTACCTATAAGTGGACATTTTAGATAATAGGTACTTCCAATATCATATTATAGTTACAGTAATAAGTGTGTTCACAAAGGATAAACCTACAAATGAATTCTGAAATCATCTTTTTACCACAATTACACTATTTATTCAATGGTAATAAAGGCAGCAGCAATTAAAGATGTTACATGTTTACTTCATTTCAAAACTGTCAAAATTTTAAAAAAATTTAAGTCCAAAGGAATTTCAGTCTTTTGCCAATGTGATAATCAAGTTTCTTTCCCTACCTTGCTACTGAAAGTTTCTCTCCTTTCTTCCAGTCCCACAGCACAACAGTGTGGCTATCATCTATGCCAACTGAAGCCAAACGTTTCCCATCCGCTTTGAAAATTAATCAGAAAAACAAACTGACCATTAACATTCAGAAGATAAAAACAGTATGTATTCTGTCACCACAGTGCCATATTTAAAATTTTATAAAATAATGTTAAATGGCAGGCATGCATACAGCTGGGCTTTCCTGGTGGTTCAATAGTAAAGAATCCACCTCCCAATGCAGGAGACTTGGATTTAATCCCTAGGTTGGGAAGACCCCCCTGGAGGAGGAAATAGCAACCTCCTCCAACATTCTTGCCTGGGAAATCCCGTGGACAGAGGAGACTGGTGGGCTGCAGTCCATGGGGTCTCAAAAGAGTTGGTCATGACTTAGCGACTAAACAACAATGCACATAGCTCTGAAAAAAGCAGGATTCATAAGGAGGAAGGATAGTTTCTCAGTGCATTTATCTGCTGACTTTTCCTCTGATCTCATTTACCTGATCTATCTATCAGCCTGGGATAGGGGAAAGGAGGACGATAAGGAAAGTGGGAAAAAGATATTTAAAAGATGAGAAGGAAAGAGAAAACTAAGAAAGAAGGAAGAAGCGATACACACCAATGAAATTCACCAGAGGAACTCTACTGTGATGAAAGAAGTCATAGGGATTATAAAACGTAAGTCAAGTGAAAAAGATATAGGTTACAACTTCTCACATGGCTCAGTCAGTTAAGAATGTGCCTGTGATGCAGGAGACCCGGGTTTGATCCCTGGGTCGGGAAGATCCCATGGAGAAGGAAATGGCAACCCACTCCACTGTTCTTGCCCGGCGAATCCCACGGACGGAGGAGCCTGGCAGGCTATAGTCCATGGGGTTTCAAGAGCTGGACATGACTTAGTGACTAAACCACCACAACTACATATGGCCATTAATATGACTGTTGTGAAAAAAAAAATGACTGTAGTGAAGATCAATTATTTTAGTTGTTACTACTGTCAAGTAACAAGTAACGGATATTAGACAAGTGACTGAGCTAAGTCAGCCACACTGGCAAGTGTGCATGTGTTTAGAAGTTGGAAAGATTCAATCTGTAACGAAATGTTTGCCACTCTGCCATACTTTCTGCAAACCTTAATTGGTTTGTTATTGCTACCAGTTGTATTTTTCTCGTTGACTCCGCTATAATTCCGTTTCCTATCTTTTGGCAGATATGTGTTCGTGTAAATACATTCCTTCCCAAACTCTACTATGAATAATTCACCATCTCTTCAGACAGAGCTGCAGAAAGCCCAAATTTACTGTTTCTTAATATAAAATTCTCTATTAAAGGAATTTCACCCCTCTTTCCCTATTGGCGTGCTGCAGTCCATGCAGTTGCAAAGAGTTGGACACCACGCAGGGACTGAACTGACCCCTCTTTCCAATCAACACCCTAGCCTTCACTGTAGATCTAGGTGTAGTTGTTCAACTTTTATATGGGTGGCAAAGACTTAACTTTGAGATCTAAAGTTATTCCTGTAAGACAGATTCGAACTGTCACTTCAAAGAAATGCTATAAAACAAGTATTTTAGTTTCCATCTCTTTCTTCCTTAGCTTTCACCCTGGTGGTGGTGGTGGTTTAGTCACTAAGTCGTGTCCGACTCTTGCGACCCCGCAGACTGTAGCCCACCAGGCTCCTCTGTCCATGGGATTCTCCAGGCAAGAATACTGGAGTGAGCTGCCATTCCCTTCTGCAGGGGATCTTCCCAACCTAGGAATCATCGCAGGCAGACTCTTAAGCGACTGAGTTATGAGGGAAGCCCTGCTTTCACCCTGAACATTTTCAAAGTTTACTCTGTGACTGAAAACATTAAGGGAGATCAGGGTTTGCCCAAGTGGGACACATATACCACTAGCGGTATCTGAGACGTCTCCAGAGTTTATATAGACAAACATCTTTTATTTTAATAAAAACATCTTTATAATAATGGGTATTAAAATTACACTCATTACATTATAAACCAGCTGGCAAACCCACACTTTCATAGTCTTGATAGGCTACGATCACAGTATACACACTTGATAATTGGTCTTTTTTTAAAAAATGCCAATCAGATAACCTTATTCCCTTCTTTAAAGCTCCAGTGACCTCTCATACATTTAGAATGAAATTCACATCCTAGGTCCTTTACAATGTGATCCATCTGCCTTCTTGATAGTCTCTCATGAAAGTCATTTTTAAATGACAAGTTTAGGCAACACTGATTAAGACAAAAGTACTGTATACTGTCTCTGAATTTTGATCATTCTTATTGAGACAGAAATTCCCTTACCTGAGAAATCAACAGCACAGACACCATATTGGTGGTAGCCCTTTAATATCGACAATGGTTTAATGGTTTCCGTGTCCCATATGTGAATTGAGGGATCCCTACCTACCTAAAATAGAAAGAATGATAAAAGTCATTTTATGCAATTAAACCATTTATTTTCATACCTACAAAACAAAATAAAACAAGATATTTTGCAACTTTTGTCATATCTGCTACAGATTTCAAGTAAAAAATATAAAGATTATGTGATCAACATTTTTCCCATACGTTTGTTGAAAAGCTAATGAGACTAGGTTCAGGGTTTATAGGAATGTTCTATAACTATATGGCTCCTAAACCTTATCCTCTACTTCAACAACAGAGAGAATGCTTCCTGAGCACCCACTACTGGCAGTGTTAGCAACCTGGTGTATGCTAGTGTGCACTAAGACAATTAGATACATTTTGCAAACTCACTGGGAAAATAAAATAAAAACATCTGGTAATATGTGCTTAATGAGGATGAAAGGCTGTAGAGAAAATCTTCATGGAAATTACGTTACTTGTCCTGGGCCTTCAAAAAGTATAAGTCTTGGACAAAAAGAGAAGCAAGAAAGCACATTCCAGGCTAAGATAATGGTACAAACAAAGATGCAGAGAGGTTAAAGCACCAAGCAGGTTCAGTTCAGTTCAGTTCAGCCGCATAGTCGTGTCCGACTCTTCGCGACCCCATGAAGTGCAGCACGCCAGGTCTCCCTGTCCATCACCAACTCCCGGAATTCACCCAAACTCACGTCCATTGAGTCGGTGATGCCATCCAGCCATCTCATCCTCTGTCGTCCCCTTCTCCTCCTGACCACAATCCCTCCAGCATCAGAGTCTTTTCCAATGAGTTAACTCTTTGCATGAGGTGGCCAAAGTACTGGAGTTTCAGCTTTAGCAACATTCCTTCCAAAGAACACCCAGGACTGATCTCCTTTAGAATGGACTGGTTGGATCTCCCTGCAGTCCAAGGGACTCTCAAGAGTCTTCTCCAATACCACAGTTCAAAAGCATCAATTCTTCAGCGTTCAGCTTTCTTCACAGTCCAACTCTCACATCCATACATGACCACTGGAAAAACCATAGCCTTGACTAGATGGACCTTTTTGGCAAAGTAATGTCTCTGCTTTTCAATATGCTGTCCAGGCTGGTCATAACTTTCCTTCCAAGGAGTGAGCGTCTTTTAATTTCATGGCTGCAATCACCATCTGCAGTGATTTTGGAGCCCAGAAAAATAAAGTCTGACACTGTTTCCACTGTTTCCCCATCTACTTCCCATGAAGTGATGGAACCAGATGCCATGATCTTCGTTTTCTGAATGTTAAGCTTTAAGCCAACTTTTTCACTCTTCTCTTTCACTTTCATCAAGAGGCTTTTTAGTTCCTCTTCACTTTCTGCCATAAGGGTGGTGTCATCTGCATATCTGAGGTTATTGATATTTCTCCCAGGAACCTTGATTCCAGCTTGTGCTTCTTCCAGCCCAGTGTTTCTCATGATTTACTCTGCATATAAGTTAAATAAGCAGGGTGACAATATACAGCCTTGACGTACTCCTTTTCCTATTTGGAACCAGTCTGTTGTGCCATGTCCAGTTCTGACTGTTGCTTCCTGACTTGCATATAGGTTTCTCAAGAGGCAGGTCAGGTGGTCTGGTATTCCCATCTCTTTCACAATTTTCCACAGTTTATTGTGATCCACACAGTCAAAGGCTTTGGCATAGTCAATAAAGCAGAAATAGATGTTTTTCTGGAACTCTCTTGCTTTTTCCATGATCCAGCAGATGTTGGCAATTTGATCTCTGGTTCCTCTGCCTTTTCTAAAACCAGCTTGAACATGTGGAAGTTCACAGTTCACGTATTGCTGAAGCCTGGCTTGGAGAATTTTGAGCATTACTTTACTAGTGTGTGAGATGAGTGCAACTGTGTGGTCGTTTGAGCGTTCTTTGGCATTGCCTTTCTTTGGGATTGGAATGAAAACTGACCTTTTCCAGTCCTGTGGCCACTGCTGAGTTTTCCAAATTTGCTGGCATATTGAGTGTAGCACTTTCACAGCATCATCTTTCAGGATTTTAAATAGCTCAACTGGAATTCCATCACCTCCACTAGCTTTGTTCATAGTGATGCTTTCTAAGGCCCACTTGACTTCACATTCCAGGATGTCTGGCTCTAGGTCAGTGATCACACCATTGTGATTATCTGGGTCATAAAGCTCTTTTTTGTACAGTTCTTCTGTGTATTCTTGCCACCTCTTCTTAATATCTTCTGCTTCTGTTAGGTCCATACCATTTCTGTCCATTATTGAGCCCATCTTTGCATGAAATGTTCCCTTGGTATCTCTAATTTTCTTGAAGAGATCTCTAGTCTTTCCCATTCTGTGTTTTCCTCTATTTCTTTGCATTGATTGCTGAAGAAGGGTTTCTTATCTCTTCTTGCTTTTGAAACTCTGCATTCAGATGCTTATATCTTTCCTTTTCTCCTTTGCTTTTTGCTTCTCTTCTTTTCACAGCTTTCACCAAGCAGGTTAACAGGACTTAAATTTTAATTATTCCTTTGGACTCAAGTAATCACTTTCTCTATACAGATTAAGCTATATTACATAATAACTTTGTCTATAAAGGCAACTCCTGAAATAATAGGGCTGCCAATTAGCATTGGTTTTGAGGTTCGTTTTCTATAAATGTATAACAAAAAACAACACTGTGATCAGTCAACGTTTCACTAAGTTATTAAACACTTTCCTCTGTCCTGACATTTCTCTTCAGATCTACTATTTTCTATATAAGCTGGAATTCTAAATCACCATTTTGAGTTACTTCTGGTTTAGGTTTCTTCCAGGTGATATGAATTGCTCCTGTTAATGGCATAGGTTGTCATTCCCTTCTCCAGGGGAATCTTCCCAACCCAGGGATCAAACCCAGGTCTCCTGCACTACAGGCAGGTTCTTTACCATTGGAGCCACCAGGGAAACCTGGTCTTTTTGTCAAAATCCCAGCTAAAAGTCTAGGATAGGAAGAGGTAAGGTTTTCCTCCTCTACACTGGTTATCCAGGGATATCCTGTGGGCATCCTGACTTTTAATTTAATTTGGCCCACATTCCCTAAAACGCCAGAATCATGGTAGTAAATGACCAGTTTTTACAGTCTCATTCCAGGAGTATCAGAATAATGTGCAAACTCCTTCCTGCAGCACTGCAGGTGGTCCTTGCTACACACAGCAGGCACATAACTGTGGGAAGAGGAGCCTTGATATAACTAACACTGAAGGTAAATGGTGCCCCTGAGGCCCCCGTAACCCATTTAATTAGTTCTCCCACTAAAGTCCACCAATAACGCTAAGATTTGTACTTTAGGTTGCTCACAGTTATTTAAAGAAGCTATGTTTTATTTCAGTTTTTTTTCTTTTTTTTCTTTTGCTCCACTGTTATACAATAAAACAGAAAACCTTCCCCAACCTCCCCTCTGTCAGGTAAACTGTTGAGTTCAAATGGCACCATCTCTATGAGGGTTTCCCATTCCATTAGGCATGATTAATCAGTCCTTTATTATATTTCAAGAGGGCTTTATACACACCTAATAGTGGGTCTCAGCAGGGGTGACTTTTGCCTTCCAAACGCTGTCTGGAGATGTTTTTGTTTGTCACAAGTCGGGGGCAGTGTGACTGGCATCTACTGCACAGAGGTCAGAGACTGCTAGCACTGTGCAATGCACAGGATTCCACTGTGCACAAAAACCCAATTATTTTTACAACAAAAAATTATCTGGCCCCAAATGTCAACAGTGCCAAGGTAAGAAGCCCCGATCTATACTTCTGGCCTTGTATCACAATTTCCTTGCATGTTTGCCTTCTAGTTTTACCATGGCAAGAAGATGTTTTATTTATATTCCCAGAGATTTTCCTGGCACACAGCACATGCTCTATGAGTGTTTTTGAATGAATGGAAGAAAAGGGTAAGAAAAGGAGGAAGGGATGGGAAGGGGAGAAAAAAACAACGAGGGGAGATGCAAACCCAGGGAGGGAAGAAGGGAGAGAGAAAGAGTTTTCTCACTTTTCAAGGAAGCTACCTGGGATGATGCAAGCTGCCTGCCCCTACCCTCAATATATCCCCGAAGGTATCCTTAACCCAGTGTTCAAAGCCAGACAGACTAAGGATGTTGGGTTTTTACCACGTATTAGCTGAGAGATTCGGAGAAGGCAATGGCACCCCACTCCAGTACTCTTGCCTGGAAAATGGGGTCACTAACAGTTGGGCACGGCTGAGCGACTTCACTTTCACTTTTCACTTTCATGCATTGGAGAAGGAAATGGCAACCCACTCCAGTATTCTTGCCTGGAGAATCCCAGGGACAGAGGAGCCTGGTGGGCTGCCGTCTATGGGGTAGCACAGAGTCGGACACGACTGAAGTGACTTAGCAGCAGCAGCAGCAGCTGAGAGATTGGAGAAGGAAATGGCAACCCACTCCAGTGTTCTTGCTTGGAGAATCCCAGGGACGGGGGAGCCTGGTAGGCCGCCGTCTATGGGGTCACACAGAGTCGGACACGACTGAAGCGACTTAGCAGCAGCTGAGAAATCTTTGAGAAAATCATGTATTTTCCTTAAACCTAAAATTCCTCATTTATAAGCTGGGAGCAAATGGTTTCACTCTCATATAGGTGAGGTAAGAATAAAGCAAATATACATTAAGAAATTAGTAACGTGTTTACACCGAGTAAAGTGCTTAAACACAGTGAGAATTTATACGTACACCCCTTCCTTTCCTTCTCTAAGAATAAGAATATAAAGAGGTGTATCAGTTATGACTTTTCTGTGTTTTCTACCTTGGTAAACATGAACATGTTACTATCATGATAGAAAAATAGAAACAGAGTCGTCCTATTTGTTACAGAACATTTCTTAGATAATTTATTTCAGATAATGAAAAAACCAGACTTCTTACCTTAATGTTACTCACAGATTAAAAAAAAAACATTATTCTGACAGAAAGAAGTGACCCCAGAGCTCACCGTTCAAAATTCAAATTATAATAATAAGTAAAACAATAAAACTCTAAGGAAAACTATAATAAAGAATTTTCATTTGTAATATGAAAATAAAATCCCATTCTAAAAAATTCATTTCCAAGAACACAAAAGGAAAAAAAATGGACTAATCTAACTTTAAACCCAAAGGTCTAACCTGTCTAACCTGTTATCACAGAGTCTTTCAAAGGACCTACCTGGCCTGTTGCCACGTAGTCTTTCACAGGATGAAGAGCCAGGCAGAGAATGTCATCATCGTGACCCAGGTAAAAACGCTGTGTGTTCTGTTGTCGATTATAAATGACACCCACTGCTGCCACATGGTATACAATTTCACCAATTTGAGTATAAAACAGATTACTTCGACAGTCATAACCTCTGTAACTAAATATAGAAAATATATCATATAACATTAACTTTGGTCTTTCACTGGTAAATACGGACTATACAGAGGATGTTTAATTTCCAGTTTTACAAGATATTGAATAATTAAAAAAAATACAAATATCTCAGATCCCAAAACTTTTGTGAACTGCTCTGATTACAGACAGCTAAATCCAAGGTACAATACTCAGTGAAATAAAGTACAGAAAAGTGTATATTGTACATTACTATTTGCATAAATATAAATACATTTAAATATTATAAAGCAAAAAGTTGCTTTTTTACAAGTGAAAGGGTATAGAAAAGAATGTACATTTGTATTATACATAAATACATATACATAAAATGTACACTTGTATTATACATAAATATTTCTTAAATTAAGTAAAAGTATTTCCCTTTGGGTAAGGTGGAATGATAGTTGGGAGGGCAGATGTAGGGAGAAGATCTTCAGAGTGTATCCTTAAATACACATTGTTGAACAATGAAAATATTATATATATATATATAAACAAAAATAAGTTTAAACTACAATTTAAAAATAATATATACGTCCAGAAAAAAGTAGCTAGGTCCTCTAAAAATGACCAATATAATTCCATTTATAGGAACTTGATTTGCACTTCAAAGAAACCCAATTCATAAAACCTAAGTGCAGAGAAATATTGCCCATTTGAGTCATTTGCAGTAACATGGATGGACCTAGAGACTGCCATACTGAGTGAAGCAAGTCAGAGAGAGAAAGACAAATATCACATACTATCACTTACATGTGGAATCTTAAAACATGGTACCAATGAACTTACTTACAAAACAGAATAGAGTCACAGATGTAGAAAACAAACTTATGTTACAGGGGAGGAAATTGAGGGGAGGGATAAACTGAGAGATGGGGACTGACATACACACAACACTATACATAAAACAGATAACTAATAAGGACATACCGCGTAACACAGGGAACACTACCCAATACTCTATCATGGTCTATAGGGGAAAAGAGTCTAAAAAAAGAGTAGATACATGTGTATGTACAACGGATTCCGTTTGCTGCACACGTGAAACTAACACATTGTGAATCAACCACACTCCAATAAAAATAAACAAAAACCCCCAAATGCTTCCACTGGAGGTAAAAAAGCTTTTACTAAATAAATCTGTTTTCAAATTCTTAAAAACATTATAAGCCAGGTAAGAGGATTAATAGGTGAAGGGAAGGAAAGAGCTGGATTGGAGACTCTGGTGTCCCAGGATGAAATGTGAGCCCTGGATTGCCAGGTGTTCTAAGAGAACCCAGAAACAGTATTTTATTGAAATTAATACATGAAGGCCAAATTGCTTAGGCTAAAACAAGCAACAATATCATTCCAAATTAGACATATTTAGGGGAGCGGAGAAGGCAATGGCACCCCACTCCAGTACTCTTGCCTGGAAAATCCCATGGATGGAGGAGCCTGGTGGGCTGCAGTCCATGGGGTCGCTAAGAGTTGGACACCACTGAGCGACTTCACTTTCACTTTTCACTTTCATGCACTGGAGAAGGAAATGGCAACCCACTCCAGCGTTCTTGCCTGGAGAATCCCAGGGACGGGGGAGCCTGCTGGGCTGCCGTCTATGGGGTCGCACAGAGTCAGACACGACTGAAGCGACTTAGCAGCAGCAGCAGCAGCAGCAGGAGAGATGATAATCTCTTATATTTCACTTATTTTTTCTTGTTTTAAGATAGATCAATTTCTTATAAATACTAAATTTTCACAAGACAATTTTTTATTTAACAAATACTTATATAGTGCTTATTATGTGCCAGATAATACTCTAAGTCACTACAAGTATTTACTTATTTACTCCTCACCAGAACCCTATGAAGTAAAGTACTGTTATCTCCATTTTACAGATGGTGAAACAGAGACAGAGAAGTTAAGTGACTTGCTCAAAGTCACACAGCTGGCAAATGTGAACCAAAATTCAAACACATAAATGAAAAGTAGTTGTTTTGTACCCGTGAACAAAGTGTAACCGAATACTATTTCCTGGAGCCCGCTCTCTTCTTTTAGAAGTACCACTTTTTTGTTTCTCTTTGTATTGTTCTTTAAGCTGAGGTAGATCTTCTTTGTAAACCTTTAAATAATGTACATAAGTAGAAATATTCTTAGAATATAAATTAATAAAGGTGTTGTAGATTCCTAATGTAACTTCAGACATTGCGTAACTATGATCACTAAACTTTTAATAACTAAAATAGGAAGGTTCTTTTTGAAATTTACTTCCTTGGAAAGACAAACCAATTTACATTGTCTAAGTATCACACTGACAGATACATATTCAGTTTCCGTGAAATTTTTATACTTCGTAAGAGAACATTTTAAAGGAAATCAATGTAAGTGTACTGTGACAAAAAGCACATATATTATATAATAAAACACAATACAGGCACAGTTAGTATATCAAGCACTTAATATAAATAACATTTTATACAACTATACTTTAACTCTTAAAGAGGGAAACAGCTATACATTTCTTGGAAACTTACAAACCACGAAAGATAACAATAGATGAGTAAACAAGGAGCAAAATAAAGAAGAAATTTTTTCAGGAAAAGCTCATGTGGTAATAAAAATTACCTGCCGACGGTAAGTGAGCTGGGTCTCTTGCTCAATTTCAGAATCCAGTTCTGGAACATCAGACAGGTCTGAATCTGATTCATCACTATTAGAGTCTGCAAGACTTTCTGTAATTTATAAAAATGCATCATTACTTGTTTAAGTAAGATTCACTTTCAAAACAGCACAATAAAATTAAGGATTGCGAGCTGACTGTGCCAACTGACATGGAGACAAGCTATGAAACAATCAAATGAAATTACCTATTCAAGTGACACAGATGTCAGTAAACTGTACTACATATTCTCTTCCTCTCCACTCACTGCAAACTCAATAGTTCCTTTAAATCCCTTCACTGGCTCCCCAATGACCGCTACATCAAATTTAAATGTCTGTGCAAATATAAGTAAATATAACCTATAATTAACATGAAAAACAGCTAGAAAAAATGATACGTAAGAGAGGAACTGACATTAGATCATTTTTCTTGTCAAAAACAAAAACAAATATAAAACCCATCTCCCAGAGACTATATTAAATATTTGCTTTATTAATGGATGTTTTTCACTCATCAGATAGATTAAAGTGTAACCAAAGTACTTTGTCGTCCATGCTCTGTGACATTTGACTTTAAACATATTGACTTAATATTTTAATTTAAAATTTCCACTAATAATAATCTGTACTGTTAACATAAGGCTAGTGTACATTTCAATAGTAAAATTATTATTTGGGAGTTACATGAAGAGTTATTTGGCAGAAAAATTGCTTAGGCAGTATGTACTACTCACCTTGGGGTGCTATGTGAAGAGCATCCTTTAGTTTTCTTTCAGGAATAAATTTCCACTGAAAGACAGAGTGATCTGCTCCACCAATAGAAATAACCCACTGATAATCATGTGACCATCTCACATTAGTTACATGAGCTGAATGGCCAATATATTTTTTAAACTTGGCCCCTATAACAAAAATATACCTTTAAATTGATAAACAAATGCCAATACACACAAAAGCCAATATAAACAATAATTTCTATACCTGAACCAATGCATCCTACTTCTATTACCTTAGTTATGATCAAAGGGGAAAAATATTAATTCAAAAATTCAGTGAACAAATGAATGAGTGTACATGAAGGGGTAGAAATCTTTGCTCTACTGATTCACAATATAATTTGGTAAGAATCACAAGGGTTGTGAGGCATTATCTTACTGCTTTAAGAAATGCCTGCAGCAACAAGAGTTTTCATTTCACAATGTTTTCATATTAGGATATTTGAATGTTTTGGCCTGAGGCCTTCAGTCTTAAGTGACATTGACCAATCTAATCTTGCCCCACTATTCTTAGCCCTAGCTGAGGAATATCCTGTTAAAGCTTAAGTCATCAATAAAATACACATAAAAAGGACTACACACCAAAACCAAATGGGATTTATGCCAGGAATGCAAGGTTGGTATAGTATACAAAAATCAATGTAATATACCATATAACCAAAATAAAAAATGTCCAGTTGTCCTAACAACTGTCTTTTATAGTCATTTTTTAAACCTATATATTTTGTATAATGTCTTTCAATGTGGGTTTGTCCAGTGTTTTTAATGATTAGATTCAGATGTGATTTTTGCACAGACAGTGATGTGTCCTTTGGATACATCATTTCAAGGGGCACAGTTCTTCATTAGTGACATTAAGTAGCAGCATTTGGAAACGGATTTCTCCAATTGTAAACGAGTTGTTTAACTTTGTGGCTAATTTTTAACAAAATCCGTGTGATGATGGGAACCATTTTTGTGATTCTAAAGTCCAGAATATATTTTCTATATTCTGCTTAGATAAACCTGATATTTGGCAACATGCCCATGTCCCTGTGAGAGTACAGTAAACAGAATAATGTTTGACTTCATTTTGACAATGTTTTAAAAGCTTTATATGAAGTTATATAAGGCCTGTATTTCAGTATGACAAAGATCCATCAATTATAAACTTCAGAAAAACTTTCACCTTGGCCATGAAATTAGGGATAGCCATCTTAATCAAAGAATAAACGTTTTAACCAAAACTATATAAATTACAATTTACTTCTACCCAAGAGAAATGCTATTATTTCAGGAATCAATTTTTTATGTAGCTTAATAGAAGTCAGTAACCTTCTAGATGGGTAACTTGCCACAGTTCATTCCACAAAGTCCGGTAAGTTAAGGCTGAGTCCCACCCTTCTTATATGGGAATGCATTATTTGCCTGTCAAGAGGACTTTGGTTATTACTTCCTTTGATGGGGCCCTTCACATACTCTTGGGCACCAGAGCGTTCTAAACAGTAAAGCCAGAAATTTTAGCAAATAAATTCCAAGTTTTTTAAATGTACTAATTTTGTTATGTTTAGAGCAAATGAAGAAGAGTTATTCGAGCACCTATTCTATTTAACTGTATTGGGTTAACAGCTCCAAGAAAGGTACAGATAATCCTGTAAGGCTTTCCAAGTTATTTTCTCTGTGACTTTTCTAAGATCAATTGCTCTGGAAGAACCAAGGCAATTCAACAAGAAAGCTATGGAATAAGTTTAAGAGAAGCCAGCTATTTATGTATTAATGACTATTCATGACAGTCATTATGTATTAATGACTATTCAATAACCAATACTGTTTAACTATGATAAACAGTTTATCTTAAAAGTATACCTCAGATATCCTATCTTTTAAGAAGTGACCCTGACTCACCAAGACAACCACATACTCTTATATGCTTCCAGAATCCCCAGTGCTTGCCCCGTGTGGTTATGACACTGAAATACAGTCGTCTGCTCACTTGTTCAACCTTCTAATAAACTATAAGCTCTTTGAGGATAGGATGGTACCTAATTTATCACACATCTCTAACGCCTGACACATAGAAATGTTCATTAGGTATTTGAGAAAAGAGAAAGAAAGGAAAAGGAAAAAAAAAGATTCTATTTCCCCTCACTCTTGCCTATACACTTCAACTGAAACTCTAGATTTAGAGGAGGCAAGAAGACTACTGAGAGGGCATGAACTCCAACCCTTATTATGAGTCATTAAAGGGGACAAAAAGTCTGAGGTAAAGAATATTAGAGTTGAAATCAAAAGACTAGAGTTTGAGCATTATCTTGATGACTTAAAAGGACAGGAGCTTGAGTACATCATTTAACCTCTCTTAGACCACATTTCTATTTTAGTATAAATTGGATTATAAGCTCTCAAAGGCCCTTCATTATTAATACTGACCTATGATAAGAAATGATTAAAAAAAACAGCTAAGACCTAAACAGTATGTCCTCAAATAGGACTAATATCTCAGAGAACAGATTTACCAAGAAAAGCTAGTATGGTTATAGAAGTTTTCATAATTTAAATGAGAAGAGACTGACAATTCTTGGTGAGGATAAAGCAATATACTGCAATATTTATGTTTCAGTGGTCTCATTTCTTTTCTCATTTATTTTGGGGTGTATTTTAACACAAAGTTAACACAAGCTAAACCTCTTCATTAAATTGTAGTAATGTGACAAAAGATTTTTCCCATTTAACAGTGTTTTGAGTGTTTGAGTGTTTTGAGTGTCTTGAGAAATCTGTATGCAGGTCAGGAAGCAACAGTTAGAACTGGACATGGAACAACAGACTGGTTCCAAATAGGAAAAGGAGTTCGGTTTTGGTATTAGGGTGATGGTGGCCTCATAGAATGAGTTTGGAAGTTTACCTTCCTCTGCAATTTTCTGGAAGAGTTTGAGCAGAATAGGTGTTAGCTCTTCTCTAAATTTTTGGTAGAATTCAGCTGTGAAGCTGTCTGGACCTGGGCTTTTGTTTGCTGGAAGATTTTTGATTACAGTTTCAATTTCCGTGCTTGTGATGGGTCTGTTAAGATTTTCTATTTCTTCCTGGTTGAGTTTTGGAAAGTTGTACTTTTCTAAGAATTTGTCCATTTCTTCCACGTTGTCCATTTTATTGGCATATAATTGTTGATAGAAGTCTCTTATGATCCTTTGTATTTCTGTGTTGTCTGTTGTGATCTCTCCATTTTCATTTCTAATTTTATTGATTTGATTTTTCTCCCTTTGTTTCTTGATGAGTCTGGCTAATGGTTTGTCAATTTTATTTATCCTTTCAAAAAACCAGCTTTTGGTTTTGGTGATTTTTGCTATGATCTCTTTTGTTCCTTTTGCCTTTATTTCTGCTCTAATTTTTAAGATTTCTTTCCTTCTACTAACCCTGGGGTTCTTCATTTCTTCCTTTTCTAGTTGCTTTAGGTGTAGAGTTAGGTTATTTATTTGACTTTTTTCTTGTTTCTTGAGGTGTGCCTGTATTGCTATGAACTTTCCCCTTAGGACTGCTTTTACTGTGTCCCACAGGTTTTGGGTTGTTGTGTTTTCATTTTCATTCGTTTCTATGCAAATTTTGATTTCTTTTTTGATTTCTTCTGTGATTTGTTGGTTATTCAGCAGTGTGTTGTTCAGCCTCCATATGTTGGGATTTTTAATAGTTTTTCTCCTGTAATTGAGATCTAATCTTACTGCATTGTGGTCAGAAAAGATGCTTGGAATGATTTCTATTTTTTAGAATTTACCAAGGCTAGCTTTATGGCCCAGGATGTGATCTATCCTGGAGAAGGTTCCATGTGCGCTTGAGAAAAAGGTGAAATTCATTGTTTTGGGGTGAAATGTCCTATAGATATCAATTAGGTCTAACTGGTCTATTGTATCGTTTAAAGTTTGTGTTTCCTTGTTAATTTTCTGTTTAGTTGATCTATCCATAGGTGTGAGTGGGGTATTCAAGTCTCCCACTATTACTGTGTTATCAGAATCCAACAACACATTAAAAAGATCATACACCATGACCAAGTGGGCTTTATCCCAGGGATGCAAGGATTCTTCAATATCCACAAATCAATCAATGTAATACACCACATTAACAAATTGAAATATAAAAACCATATGGTTATCTCAATAGACGCAGAGAAAGCCTTTGACAAAATTCAACATCCATTTATGATAAAAACTCTCCAGAAAGCAGGAATAGAAGGAACATACCTCAACATAATCAAAGCTATATATGACAAACCCACAGCAAACATTATCCTCAATGGTGAAAAATTGAAAGCATTTCCTCTAAAGTCTGGAACAAGACAAGGGTGCCCACTTTCACCATTACTATTCAACATAGTTTTGGAAGTTTTGGCCACAGCAATCAGAACAGAAAAAGAAATAAAAGGAATCCAAATTGGAAAAGAAGAAGTAAAACTCTCACTATTTGCAGATGACATGATCCTCTACATAGAAAACCCTCAAGACTCCACCAGAAAATTACTAGAACTAATCAATGACTATAGTAAAGTTGCAGGATATAAAATCAACACACAGAAATCCCTTGCATTCCTATACACTAATAATGAGAAAACAGAAAGAGAAATTAAGGAAACAATTCCATTCACCATTGCAACGGAAAGAATAAAATACTTAGGAATATATCTACCTAAAGAAACTAAAGACCTATATATAGAAAACTATAAAACACTGGTGAAAGAAATCAAAGAGGACACTAACAGATGGAGAAATATACCATGTTCATGGATTGGAAGAATCAATATAGTGAAAATGAGTATACTACCCAAAGCAATTTATAGATTCAATGCAATCCCTATCCAGCTACCAACAGTATTCTTCACAGAGCTAGAACAAATAATTTCATAATTTGTATGGAAATACAAAAAACCTCAAATACCCAAAGCGATCTTGAGAAAGAAGAATGGAACTGGAGGAATCAACCTACCTGACTTCAGGCTCTACTACAAAGCCACAGTCATCAAGACAGTATGGTACTGGCACAAAGACAGAAATATAGATCAATGGAACAAAATAGAAAGCCCAGAGATAAATCCACACACATATGGACACCTTATCTTTGACAAAGGAGGCAAGAATATACAATGGATTAAAGACAATCTCTTTAACAAGTGGTGCTGGGAAAACTGGTCAACCACTTGTAAAAGAATGAAACTAGAACACTTTCTAACACCATACACAAAAATAAACTCAAAATGGATTAAAGATCTAAATGTAAGACCAGAAACTATAAAACTCCTAGAGGAGAACACAGGCAAAACACTCTCTGACATACATCACAGCAGGATCCTCTATGACCCACCTCCCAGAATAATGGAAATAAAAGCAAAAATAAACAAATGGGACCTAATTAACCTTAAAAGCTTCTGCACATCAAAGGAAACTATAAGCAAGGTGAAAAGACAGCCTTCAGAATGGGAGAAAATAATAGCAAATGAAGCAACTGACAAACAACTAATCTCAAAAATATACAAGCAACTCCTACAGCTCAACTCCAGAAATATAAATGACCCAATCAAAAAATGGGCCAAAGAACTAAATAGACATTTCTCCAAAGAAGACATACAGATGGCTAACAAACACATGAAAAGATGCTCAACATCACTCATTATCAGAGAAATGCAAATCAAAACCACTATGAGGTACCATTTCACACCAATCAGAATGGCTGCAATCCAAAAGTCTACAAGTAATAAATGCTGGAGAGGGTGTGGAGAAAAGGGAACCCTCTTACACTGTTGGTGGGAATGCAATCTAGTACAGCCACTATGGAGAACAGTGTGGAGATTCCTTAAAAAACTGGAAATAGAACTGCCTTATGATCCAGCAATCCCACTGCTGGGCATACACACCGAGGAAACCAGAAGGGAAAGAGACACGTGTACCCCAATGTTCATCGCAGCACTGTTTATAATAGCCAGGACATGGAAGCAACCTAGATGTCCATCAGCAGATGAATGGATAAGAAAGCTATGGTACATATACACAATGGAGTATTACTCAGCCATTAAAAAGAATACATTTGAATGAGTTCTAATGAGGTGGATGAAACTGGAGCCTATTATACAGAGTGAAGTAAGCCAGAAAGAAAAACACCAATACAGTATACTAACGCATATATATGGAATTTAGAAAGATGGTAACAATAACCCTGTGTACGAGACAGCAAAAGAGACACTGATGTATAGAACAGTCTTATGGACTATGTGGGAAAGGGAGAGGGTGGGAAGATTTGGGAGAATGGCATTCAAACATGTAAAATATCATGTATGAAACGAGTCGCCAGTCCAGGTTCAATGCACGATACTGGATGCTTGGGGCTACTGCACTGGGACGACCCAGAGGGATGGTATAGGGAGGGAGGAGGGAGGAGGGTTCAGGATGGGGAACACATGTATACCTGTGGCGGATTCATTTTGATATTTGGCAAAACTAATACAATTATGTAAAGTTTAAAAATAAAATTAAAAAAAAAAAAAGAAAAGGAGTTCGTCAAGGCTGTATATTGTCACCCTGCTTATTTAACTTATATGCAGAGTACATCATGAGAAACACTGGGCTGGAAGAAGCACAAGCTGGAATCAAGGTTCCTGGGAGAAAATATCAATAACCTCAGATATGCAGATGACACCACCCTTACGGCAGAAAGTGAAGAGGAACTAAAAAGCCTCTTGATGAAAGTGAAAGTGGAGAGTGAAAAAGGTGGCTTAAAGCTCAACATTCAGAAAACGAAGATCATGGCATCCGGTCCCATCACTTCATGGGAAATAGATGGGGAAACAGTGTCAGACTTTATTTGTTTGGGCTCCAAAATCACTGCAGATGGTGACTGCAGCCATGAAATTAAAAGACGCTTACTCCTTGGAAGGAAAGTTATGACAACCTGGATAGCATATTAAAAAGCAGAGACATTATTTTGCCAACAAAGGTCCGTCTAGTCAAGGCTATGGTTTTTCCTGTGGTCATGTATGGATGTGAGAGCTGGACTGTGAGGAAGGCTGAGTGCCGAAGAATTGATGCTTTTGAACTGTGCTGTTGGAGAAGACTCTCGACAGTCCCTTGGACTGCAAGGAGATCCAACCAGTCCATTCTGAAGGAGATCAGCCCTGGGATTTCTTTGGAAGGAATGATGCTAAAGCTGAAACTCCAGTACTTTGGCCATCTCATGGGAAGAGCTGACTCACTGGAAAAGACTCTGATGCTGGGAGGGATTGGGGGAAGGAGAAGGGGATGACAGAGGATGAGATGGCTGGATGGCATCACTGGCTCAATGGATGTGAGTCTGAGTGAACTCTGGGAGTTGGTGATGGACAGGGAGGCCTGGCGTGCTGCGATTCATGGGGTCGCAAAGAGTCGGACACGACTGAGCGACTGAACTAAACTGAACTGAACAGTGTTTTGATGACCTTAAAACTTCTAGATGTAAAATATTGGAGAATATCTTTTTTAGCTCTAGTAAAAAGGCAGAGGAACCAGAGATTAAATTGCCAACATCCGCTGGATCATCAAAAAAGCAAGAGTTCCAGAAAAACATCTATTTCTGCTTTACTGACTATGCCAAAGCCTTTGACTGTGTGGATCACAATAAACTGGAAAATTCTGAAAGAGATGGGAATAACAGACCACCTGGCCTCCCTCTTGAGAAACCTGTATGCAGGTCAGGAAGCAACAGTTAGAACTGGACATGGGACAACAGACTGGTTCCAAATAGGAAAAGGAGTACATCAAGGCTGTATATTGTCACCCTGCTTATTTAACTTCTATGCAGAGTACATCATGAGAAACGCTGGGCTGGAAGAAGCACAAGCTGGAATTAAGATTGCCAGCTGCTGTTGCTGCTAAGTCGTTTTAGTTGTGTCCAATTCTGTGCGACCCCATAGATGGCAGCCGACCAGGCTCCACCGTCCCTGGGATTCCGCAAGCAAGAACACTGGAGTGGGTTGCCATTTCCTTCTCTAATGCATGAAAGTGAAAAGTGAAAGTAAACTCGCTTAGTCATGTCCGACTCTTAGCAACCCCATGGACCCCACCAGGCTTCTCCATCCATGGGATTTTCCAGGCAAGAGTACTGGAGTGGGGTGCCATTGCCAGGAGAAATATCAATAACCGCAGATATGCAAATGACACCACCCTTAGGGCAGAAAGTGAAGAACTAAAGAGCCTCTTGATGAAAGTGAAAGAGGAGAGTAAAACAGTTGGTTTAAAGGTCAACATTCAGAAAACTAAGATCATGGCATCTGGTCCCATCACTTCATGGCAGACAGATGGGGAAACAATGGAAACAGTGGCTGACTTTATTTTTCTGGGCTCCAAAATCACTGCAGATGGTGACTTCAGCCATGAAATTAAAAGACGCTTACTCCTTGGAAGGAAAGTTATGACCAACCTGGATAGCATATTGAAAGCAGAGACACTACTTTGCCAACAAAGGTCTGTCTAGTCAAGGCTATGGTTTTTCCAGTGGTCATGTATTAATGTGAGAGTTGGACTATAAAGAAAGCTGAGTGCCGAAGATGCTTTTGAACTGTGGTGTTGGAGAAGATTCTTGAGAGTCCCTTGGGCTGCAAGGAGATCCAACCAGTCCATCCTAAAGGAGATCAGTCCTGGGTGTTCATTGAAAAGACTGATGTTGAAGCTGAAACTCCAATACTTTGGCCACCTGATGCAAAGAGCTGACTCATGTGAAAAGACCCTGATGCTGGGAAAGATTGAGGGCAGGAGGAGAAGGGGATGACAGAAAATGAGATGGTTGGATGGCATCACCGACTCAATGGACATGAGTCTGGGTAAACTCTGGGAGTTGGTGATGGACAGGGAGGCCTGGCGTGCTGCGGTCCATGGGGTAGCAAAGAGTCGGACATGACTGAGTGACTGAACTGAACTGAAAAAGTAGAATTCCTTATACACAAAACAGGACTGTTCAGAAAAAAAGGAGAAACTGCCTTGACTACACTGAAATGAAAACTAGTCAACCAAAGACATCATTAAGAAAATAAAACGACAAGTCACAAACTCAGAAAAGACATTTGTAATCCATAAAAATTACAGATCATTTGTACCTAGAGTATATAAAATTATTTCCATTAAACAATAAAACAAACACCTCTAAAAATAGGCAAAAGATATGAACTTGTGTTTGATAGACCAGGAAGTGCAGAAAATTAAAAAATATTGGGAAAGATGGTCAACCTTATTATAAATAGTAGAGAAATGTAAATTAAGACAATGTGACATCATTTACACTAACTAGATTTACAAGTAAAAACTGTGGTGATGCCAAGTGTGGAAGAAGATGTATTCAACAGGGTTGTGTAAAATGGTATAACTCTTTTGGAAAACAGTTTGGCATCTTCTTATAAACTCTCTATGACTCAGCAATTTCACTCCTAAGTATACATCTCTGAAAAACTAGTTATAACAAAAGGCTGCAGAGAACCCACATGTCCACAGACAGGAGAATAAACACGGGAACTGTAGCTCGTCTCACAGCAGTTTTTACAGCAATGAGAGACAAACACATAGCACGCTGCGCAGCAGTCTCTCAGAATCTGAGAAAAGCGGTGTTGGGGAAGTCTCTGTCACAGAGCTGTTTTATTGTTCAATATTTGTTTTTCCAAAGAAGTTTCTCCTGGAATCTAAAAAATGTTTTTGCCCAATATAAATTTTCATTTGTCAGTAAGTACGGAAAGAGTCTTGGCAAGTATTAACGGTGATGAAGGGGTCAGACTAAATCACCCTGCCTGCACCTCTCCACCCGTTGCCACCCTGGCCTCCTCGCCCTCTACTACAGCCTCAGCGCTGCTGCCTGGGAAACGCCTGATCATTTGAGAGGGATTATGGTCAAGAGCAGGAGAATCCAGAGAGAAGAGGATAATAATAGACAGAAAGAAAGAAAGAAAAAAAGAAGAGTAATGCTTTGGACTGGGATTTGAGGGGGCTGGGCTTCCCTGGCAGCTCAGAAAGTAAAGAATCCGCCTGCAGTGTGGGAGACCTGGGTTTGATCCCTGCATTGGGAAGATCCACTGGAGAAGGAAATGGAAAACCACTCCAGTGTTCTTGCCTGGAAAATCCCATGGACAGAGGAGCTTGGCAGGTTATAGTACATGAGATCGCAAGAGTTAGACACAACTTAGTGACTAAACCACCACCAAATTCTGGGTTAACTTCATTTTATATTTCAATTACAATGATTCTATAACATAAGCAACTTCTATTACTTAACTTCTTTCCACATTTTGTAAAAGTTTTACTCCTTAGATTATAATGGATATTACCTAAGTGGTTAGCTAAAATACATTAATACATCAGACACAGTCTTTCCCAAACTTAAGTTGGATCAATGGTACAACTTACCGCAATGAAGTAATGTACAACTGCCTAACTAATCTAAAAAAAAGAGAACTTTTCTATAGTGATACTACTAGCTTTATGCTAGTTTGTAAATTCAATAAATACACAATCTTAAAATACTTCTACTAATCTTTTAAATATGCAGTTGTTATGTTTTGTCTTCTCTCCCAATTACCTACCCAAAGTCTCAAGCTGACTCACAAATGCCTAGAAATAAAAACTCTTATCATAAAACAAATGTCTAACAAAACTCTAAAAAAGAGAAAACAAGAAAAACAATTTATACTTATATTCTTGAAGCAGTATCTGAAAAGACTAACTTTTCTTAAAGACTTTGATAAAATATTCCTACAGCAATTCAGAAAACTACTACATACTTTATAAATGAAACAAAATTATCAAGCAATAAAAATACTATCTTCTCTGTTGCAAAAGATAAAACTTGTGAGTAAATCACATCCATTTGATTAGGAAAATTCAGAAAATTAAAGTACTGTTTTTTCCTGCATAGAGGTCACTATATGAAACAATGAGTTGAAGCAATGTCTAAGACGAATATTATCATGATTAATCTTACTAAATCTCACATCTTCTAAATAGGCAAGTATCATTTGAATCACAATAAAACTTGTGCCTGGTGACTCTCATGTCCTGGCTATGTGGTAGAATCCAGAAATAGGTTACTTCAATTGCTGGAGGTTTAGCTAGCCTTTAACATCCTTAGCATTATTCACGGAGGCACTTTCACAGGCATCTAGGAAGCTGACACCTGGCAGGCAGGAATGGGCAAGATGAAACAGCTGGCAGGATCTGGAACTCACACTTGACTGTAGAGGCATAACAAATACCAATCTAGACTTCTGGGAAATGTGGGCCCTTAACCTTAACATCAGTGGACTACCTAAACTATTTGAATAAAACTCTTTCTGCTGTTTCCAAAATTAGCTTTTAGTAAATTCCATTTTAACATTTGTCCAACCACTTTTATTAACATCCAGGTGAAAATTATGACTGCATCTGCTATAGATGTTGATACTCTTAACAATATATTCAACTGTACCTAATATAAGGCCCCATACTATAGGAGAGAGGTCTTAGAAAACTAAATCTGAGAAGAAACTTGGCTTTCTCTGAGTAGCATGGTTTGATTTTTTTAAAATAGCTACAGTGAAAATTATTCTGTGCTTTACTTTATTTCTGGTTTCAGGAAGCTCAGATTCAGTTTTGATGTTTGACTACTGTCAATTTCTTCATCTGACTTTAACATGGTATTTCTATTTATATTTCCCTTGGTATGAATTCTTTACTTACATAATTATTTTAGTGCTGAGAGACTTGCCATAAGCTGACTCAAATACTTTCTGGAACAAGGCATGGAACAAATGAATAATAGAGTATTTCATGTAATTATCCTCATGTCTATTAACAGATCGATTAATATCATTTTAAAAGACACCCAAGAAAAAGAGGTCATACATAAAAAAAACAGAAAATAACCAATGATAAGACCCCTTAATTTTCTTCCACTGCCAGTTATGAAAAATAAATATCAAAACAATATATGTTAAGGGTTTAAGCAAAAACACTTTCTCAAAAACCAACAAACAAACCAATAGACTCCAAACTGTAACTTAAGCTTAGGCAGCTGGCTACTTCATCAGAATTCTTAAGAAAATGATGTCAATTCGAGGTTTTTTGTATTTCCACACAAATTGTGAAATTATTTGTTCTAGCTCTGTGAAGAATACCGTTGGTAGCTTGACAGGGATTGCAATGAATCTATAAATTGCTTTGGGTAGTATACTGATTTTCACTATACTGATTCTTCCAAACCATGAACATGGTATATTTCTCCATCTATTAGTGTCCTCTTTGATTTCTTTCACCAGTGTTTTATAGTTTTATATATATAGGTCTTTAGTTTCTTTAGGTAGATATATTCCTAAGTATTTTATTCTTTCCATTGCAATGGTTAATGGGATTGTTTCCTTAATTTCTCTTTCTGTTTTCTCATTATTAGTGTATAGGAATGCAAGGGATTTCTGTGTGTTGATTTTATACCCTCCAACTTTACGGAGCCTATTATACAGAGTGAAGTAAGCCAGAAAGAAAAACACCAATACAGTATACTAATGCATATATATGGAATTTAGAAAGATGGTAACAATAACCCTGTGTACGAGAAAGCAAAAGAGACACTGATGTATAGATCAGTCTTATGGACTCTGTGGGAGAGAGAGAGGGTGGGGAGATTTGGGAGAATGGCATTGAAACATGTATAATATCATGTATGAAACGAGTCGCCAGTCCAGGTTCGATGCACAATACTGGATGCTTGGGGCTGGTGCACTGGGACGACCCAGAGGGAGGGTATGGGGAGGGAGGAGGGAGGAGGGTTCAGCATGGGGAACACATGTATACCTGTGGCGGATTCATTTCGATATTTGGCAAAACTAATACAATACTGTAAAGTTTAAAAATAAAATAAAATAATAAAAAAAAAAGAAAATGATGTCAGAAAAATGTCTCATAAGAGATATATGTTCAGCAAGTTAAATGAGTAAAGATAACAAGTCATAAGAAAAGTATAACTATCATTGTATATTCTGACTATATGAAATAATTCTGGAAGTAGAAAGAAAAATAACTCTTTAAAAAGAAAGAGGTAAAGTATTAACCCATTTATAATATATGAATTCAAAAATAACTTTCTAGTACAGCCATTATGGAGAACAGTGTGGAGATTCCTTAAAAAACTGGCAATAGAACTGCCTTATGACCCAGCAATCCCACTGCTGGGCATACACACCGAGGAAACCAGAAGGGAAAGAGACACGTGTACCCCAATGTTCATCGCAGCACTGTTTATAATAGCCAGGACATGGAAGGAACCTAGACGTCCATCAGCAGATGAATGGATAAGAAAGCTGTGGTACATACACACAATGGAGTATTACCCAGCCATTAAAAAGAATACATGTGAATCAGTTCTAATGAGGTGGATGAAACTGGAGCCTATTATACAGAGTGAAGTAAGCCAGAAAGAAAAACACCAATACAGTACACTAACGCATATATATGGAATTAAGAAAGATGGTAACGATAACCCTGTATGTGAGACAGCAAAAGAGACACAGATGTATAGAACAGTTGTTTGGACTCTGTGGGAGAGGGAGAGAGTCGGATGATTTGGGGGAATGGCATGGAAACATGTGTAATATCATATAAGAAAAGAATCACCAGTCCAGGTTCGATGCAGGATACAGGATGCTTGGGGCTGGTGCACTGGAATGACCTGGAGGGATGATACAGGGAGGGAGGTGGGAGGAGGGTTCAGGATGGGGAATACATGTATGCCCGTGGCAGACTCATGTTGCTGTATGGCAGAACCAATACAATATTGTAAAGTAATTAGCCTCCAGTTAAAATAAATAAATTTAAATAAAAAAAAAAACAACAAAAACAAAAAAAACTTTCCAATAAAAACTTCATATCCAAAGATAAAAGTAATAACATGACAATAATTTCTTAATTGCCAAAATATTGTAGCTATTTCTGTTCACTTTCATGATATCTTTCACCAGAGACTCACCACACATATTTTAAAGAGTATTAACCCTCTTATTTATCTTAAGACTAATTTTCTGTAAGAACCTAAAGGTCTTTTGTAAGAGAGAGGTGAATTAATACTATTTTGAAAGAAAAGATACCTTTTCTTAAGCAAGGATATCGAAATAATTTTACAATTCCATAGTCATCAGCTGTAACTAAAACTTGGCCAATATAATTCCCATCTACTGAGTTTATATCATTAATATCTGAATACTTGGGCCAAATTCCATTTACTTCAAGGCCTGAAACGCATGTCCATGAAGCCCAATGAACACCTTTTATTTCTTCTTTACTTGCCACTTCTTTTCCTCCTAAAAATAAATTAGAGTATTAATTTAAGAAGTTACTTCCTTTAATTTTTACTCAAGCACAAGTTATACTGATAACATGGTAAATTCCAAAATTTAAGGATCTTTCCAATCCAGTTAAAGGAGAATACATGAATAGGTAAGTGACTACAGTAAGGAAAGGAGAAAATTAAGTGTAAGGAGTTGTTAAAAAGCCACTACCAAAATTATACTGATTCAAAGAAATATAGATCTGATGATGATGTAGCTTAGCAGGGTCACCCACATGGACAATAAAACTGAACTATATTAAAGTCATGCTATAGATTAGTTACAATGGGGTAACTTTGAAGGAAAAGTAAAAGTTATAAGAAAGTAGCAAATCATGTATTAAAAAAGAAACCTAAGAAGATACATAGTTGAGGAAAAAAAAGATAATTGAAAGGATCATAAAAGAAGGATGAGTGACAAGTAATACATTTACATTAGGCAACATGACTTCAGGATTGGTCAATCTTCGTAAGATACAGACTGTTAACGAAAACTGTTTGAGTGATATATTAATTATGCAGCTAGTCTTATTAAATAAAGTACCGCACTATAGTTACTAATTCATTAAGCATCATACTAAAGTACTGAGAGATATTTTGATGATTCTGTCTTTATTCTTCTCTTTTTAAAGCTTTGATGAAAAGTCTGTTTTTCAAAATTCGTTTGTTAGCTACATTATTAACATTTGCAAAGTTTGAGATGACAACAGAAGACAAAACAATTTATAGTCAGGCATTTATACCCATTATATTTAGTCAATTAGCTGCATCCATTAAAAGTGACATTTTGACTTTCTAATAATACTAGGACTTCACCATATGCTACTCGTATGGCATGGGATTCAACATAAAATACGTATGTCTTAGATCCTCCAAACAAAGAAGTTTTAATTAAGAACCAAAGGATTTCAAATGATAAGGCAGACTTGTAGAAGAGATCACAATGCCTCCAATATTAGCTCAGATTTTCTTTGATGTCCTATACTCAAATGTAACTGACACTCTGCCTCCAGCAAACTCTAAGATATTTTAAAGGAACTAAAAATCTACAAATTATATAAAATTTATAGGAAGTTGTTACCTGGCATCCTGTAGAACAGTCTTTTGCCATTCCCATCGTTTGTCTGTAAATATCTACTGTCTGAGGACCAGTCTAGATGAGTGATGAGACTGAGCGATCCAGCACACTCCCCGCACCTCTTATAGCGCTGGGCAACCCCGTAGATACCAACGGAGCCGTCATTGCAGCCCACAGCGAGGTGAGTTCCGTCTGGTGAATATTTTAGCTCATGAATTGCCTCCTTCCGATCTTTAATATGCACAACTTCTGTCATATCTCTATAAAGAAAAACAAGAGAGACCATGGGGGGGAAAAGTCACTACGGAATTAGTTCAGTTTTCCAATGTGTCTAAAATGACTGTATCAAGTATTTAGAAACCATAAAATAAATATAAATGATACAAGTAGTATTAATTCAGGAATAATTTTACTGAACAGAAATATATGAGGACAATACATGCTAGAAGTAGAGAAAAATGCTAAAGTTTAGTTCCTAAATTACTTAATTTTAAGTAGTTCAGAGATTCATATTACATTTCCAAAGTAATACAATAACAGAAATCAAGCCATGGGATTTTTATGATGAAGCTTCTTACAAGTACTGAGCTTATAAAAAAAATACTTAATTATAAACACCATGATATTCAAATTAAATTTTTGTAATGAACTAAATGTACAAAATTATACCCAGGAAATAAAGGAAACATTGATTTCAGTAATATACTTGAATATATATCTGTATATAGCTACCATGTTTAGTTCAACCTCTCTGACCTCTTTGAATAGAACACAATTCTTCCCAATTTGCGATCATTTCAGTCAGCAGTGTTAAACATTTTTTTAATGATGCCTTATAACTGACTCTCCAGAATAATACAGGTATTGGTAGTGGCCATAAAAACAGATCAGCAGCTGAATACTGCTGAGTTTGAAAGCACATGGAGGTGGTGGAGAGGCAGAGAAGAGGGGGCAGCAAGGGAGGGGCAGGGGGAGGCGAGGGTCTTATTTCCAACTGTTGCCACAGAGTTTTTTCCAAATAAATTTTGCATTACCCATCTGAAATGCTCCCAATAGATAATTCCAAGAATAGAAGTTTAAATGGCTATTCCCCAATTTTTACAGTTCCCAAATAGACAATTCAAAGTAATAAAATTCATATTTCTTTCAGATACACTAAGTATTTAACTTTGTTTTAGACTCACGAGATATGAATATGAACTCATCTTCTGTGAGAGATGGAGACAAAGTAATTATACTTCATAACTAAGAAAATGCAGTGAGTGCTCGGAAGGTTATGTATGAAGTTCTATAAGAAACACTGAAAAAGGGTTCAGACTACAGGCAGGCAGGGAGTAAGGAAGAGTGATACCTATTTGAGCCTAAAACCTGAGGGGCTGGCTAATTATAAAAGAGGAGTGAAGGTTTTCCAGAAAGAACACACAGCACGAGCAATGCCAAGTACACGGCACATATGAAGAACAGAGCTGCCCAGGTGGCGCTAGTGGCGAAGACCCCCTGCCAATGCAGGAGATGTAAGAGATGCGGGTTTGATCCCTGGGTTGGGAAGATCCCCTGGAGGAGGGCATGGCCACCTATTTCAGTATTCTTTCCTGCAGAATCCCATGGAGAGAAGAGCCTGGCAGGCTACAGTCCACAGGGTTGCAAAGAGTAGGACAAACGGAAAGCAACTTAGCACAGCGCAGATAATACAACGTGGAAACAAGGTAAGTGGGAAAAGTAACGACCTGATGGGGTTAAAGAGACACACTGAAGACAGTGTGTAACGGGTCTGATATGTTACCAAGGAACCTGGGCTTTACCCTGGTGTTAATCGTATAAAACAAGAGATTAAAATCATCTTCTTAACTATAAAAGGGAATAAGAACAAAACAAATGGAGTGAAAAAAAAAAAAACTTTTTAAAAAAAGCTTTCCTTGTCAACATCACTCTTGCCTTACACTTTGCAACTTGCAAGGCCCTCTTCCTAAGCATAAATGAATGTATTTTTAGCTACCTGTACCTTTCCAGTGACTTCTTCCTTTAAGTTCTAATTAAATTCTTGCATCTTATCTCCCTTTCTCCATACCCATTCATCCATCTATCCACCCAGTTCAGTTCAGTCACTCAGTCATGTCTGACCCTTTGCGACCCCCATAGACTGCAGCACGCTGGGGTTCCCTGTCTGTCACCAACTCCCAGAGTCTACTCAAACTCATTTCCATTGAGTTGGTGATGCCATCCAACCATCTCATCCTCTGTCATCCCCATCTTCTCCTGCCTTCAGTCTTTCCCAGCATCAGGATCTTTTCAAATGAGTCAGTTCTTCACATCAGGTGGCCAAAGTATTGGAGTTTCAGCTTCAGCATCAGTCCTTCCAATGAATATTCAGGACTGATTTCCTTTAGGACGGACTGGTTGGATCTCCCTGCAGTCCAAGGGAATCTCAAGAGTCTTCTCCAACACTACAGTTCATGGCTCAGCTGGTAAAGAATCCACCTGCAATGCGGGAGACCTGGGTTCGATCCCTGGGTTGGGAAGATCCCCTGGAGGAGGGAAAGGCTACCCACTCCAGTATTCTGGCCTGGAGAATTCCATGGACTGTATAGACCATGGGGTCACAAAGAGTCAGACACAACTGAGCAACTTTCACTTTCCATCCACCCATCCACCCACTAATCCATTCATCTAAATCTGTATGGAGTAAGATTTTTAAGAAAACATCTAAAGCACAATTTGATAGTTTCTATTTTTTGTATATTATTTATTAAAGATACAATCATTCCAATATCAACCACAAACATTAGTTAAATTGCTCATGGAAAGTTCTTCAGAGTTATTTTGTCTTTTTTTAAAGCTTCTGTTCGAGAGCTTTACCTTGCCCAGTTAATGAGAGAAATGTGTGGATATCTCAGGTTGTCTCCTGCTTTCTACCACTATGCCCCTGCCGACCAACCAACACTCAAGCACGCGCACGCGCGCGCACACACACACACACACACACACACACAAAACCAACAGTGATGGAAAGAGAGACTCTGATTGGTTTTATAGTATGTATTATGTTACTGTGCTAAGTCACTTCAGTCATGTCTGACTCTTTGTGACCCGTGGACTGGAACCTGCCAGGCTCCTCTGTCCATGGGATTCTCTACACAAGAATACTGGAGTGGGTGGCCAAGCCCTTCTCCAGCAGATCTTCCCAACTCAGGGACTGAACCCTCATCTCTTGTGCGTCCTGCATTGGCAGGTGGGTTCTTTACCACTAGTTAACGTGATTATATAAATCACAGATGGTGACTGCAGCCACAAAATTAAAAGACGATTGCTCCTTGGAAGAAAGCCATGAAAAACCTTGACAGCACATTAAAAAGCTGAGACATCATTTTGCCAACAAAGGGCCATAAAGTCAAAGCTAAGGTTTCTCCAATTGTCATGTATGGATGGAAATTAGACCGTAAAGGCGGCTGAGCACTGAAGAATTGATGCTTTCTAACTGTAGTGCTGGAGAAGATTCTTGAGAGTCCCTTGGACTGCAAGGAGATCAAACCAGTCCATCTCAAAGGAGATCAACCCTGAATATTCATTGGAAGGACTGACGCTGAAGCTGAAGCTCTAATACTCTGGCCACCTGATGTGAAGAGCTGACTCATTGGAAAAGACCTTGATGCTGGAAAAGACTGAAGACAAAAGGAAAAGGGCAGAAGAGAATGAGATGGTTAGATAGCACCACCAACTTAATGGATATGAATCTGAGCAAACTCCAGGAGACAGTGGAGGACAGAGGAGCCTTGACATGCTGCAGTCCATGGGGTCACAAAGAGTTGGACATGATTTAGCGACTGAACAGTACAAACAGCAGGATTAAGACCAATTAGAAGTCTACTATAGATGGTGGTGGCTCAGAGTTCAGAAAGAAGTGAAATGATTTGAAATATACAATAGTAATCCTTACTGGTATATACATATAATATATAGCATATGTTAAAGATATAATTTTAATCTTATTCACAAACCTTAATCAAAATGCTCCTAGAAAACTCATAAGGTAAGAAAAATCAACAAGATATGGTGACTGGATTAGAAATGATAGTTAGAGAGAGAGGTATCAATGATAAAGCCTAGTTTGCTGACTTATTCAAGAACATGGACTATAGAGGCTTTTGCCAGAATAGTTCCCTGGTGGCCCAGTGGTTAGGATTCTAGGCTTTCACTGCCATGGCTGGGAGTTCCATCCCTGGTTGGGGAACTGAAAGTGCACAAGCCACGCGGCATATATTTTTGAGTTGCTAAAATACTTATTAGAGATAAGAAATTATTCACCTAGTTTCTTCCAGACAATAATGAAAGGGTAAGTAAAAGTATAAATGAAAAAATAACCATCACTATTTTTAATGCATAGCAGCTTTTTGATAGAAATTCTTAGGTGTTTTACATGCATTTTAAATTCCTGGTTGTGAAACAATGCAAATGTACTTAATGAAACTAAATTTTACTCATAAAAATGTTTAAATGGCAAATTATATATTATGTATATTTTATAATAAAAAAAATTAAGAGAAAAATCTCAGCATATCTCATTATAGAAACCCACCCCAGAATAGTCATATCTATAGAAGCTCAGAAGTATAAAAGCTTGATGAATTAATATCTGAGGAAGTGAAAGATATTTTATACATGTTAAAAGAAAGATACTGAAGTAGAAATAAACAGGCTAGAGAGACGGGCACAACAGGCTTTGTCAAGAATTATAAACGTCATCTTAGGGATAGTGCAGTGCTTTTATCATCCTTTAGAGAGAGGAGGAATGCAAACAAACATGTTTGAAAAGGTGTCACTCTAAATGGAGAGTGGGAAAGGAACTTGAGGAAGCAGGAGATAGGGAGACCAGATGAGATGCTATTTCACCAACCCACCAGAAAGAAGTTAGGAGACAGCAGAGGTCAGTACAAGGGTACAATGGTGAAAATGAAAGGAAGCAGATTAATTTGAGAGCTACTTAAGGAGGTAGGTTAGTCAGAATTCTGTGATTAATTAGACATGAGAGACAAAAGAGAATGGTTTCTGGACTGGGCAACTGGGTGGACGGTCCCATTATTCAGTAAACTAGATATGAAAAATATCATAAATACTTATTCTCATGAACACGTGTGGCTCAACAGCAAATTTTTAAATGACTGTATAGAAGTCAACTGACTGCACCATATCTACAGATATTCAACACAAGATGTTAACTGCTTTAACAATTTCTTTAAACTTTCTAACTATCCAAGTGAAGGAGGAGATGCAGGCACTTTTTTCCAAAGCATAAAGCTGCAAACAGCAACAAAACTATTCACTCATTTTTAACTGTTTTAAGGTCTCCTTCTCCCTATTCTATGGCAGAAGATCATTACTGAAAATCAATACTACCAAGAAATAGAAATCAAGACCCAAACTTGTCTCAAAATTTTATTCATTAATTTACTAAGCAGTCTTAATCTCCAAAACCAAAGTTTGAGTTAATTTTCTGACAAAGCCATTTTTATAAACATATTTTTTTATATTTCATGAAACTAATATCTGAAAAATATATTAATAAGGGAGAGAGAAAAGTGGGTAAATGTAACTATTACAGACTCTATCTCACTTAACAGAAACTTGCTGTTTCTATTTCTTCCCTAACACATACCTTACTCTAAGTACAGTGAACGAGCCATCCTTCATTCCAAGGGCAAGATGGATCCCATCTACATTTACAGCTGCACAACGAATTGGTTCTTCCATATTACACCTTGCTATTAGTGCATGATCAACCAGGCTCCATATTCTGTAATATTTAATTAAAATAAAAGAGTAGTTAGCTAATGTATGCTTTAAAATGTTAGAATATATGAAAAAATGTTGGTTAAAATAATAATTTCATTTTAAGGAAGAAAGATAAATCTAGGTTTATAACTGTATGCTCTGTGGCAAAGAATTCTTATCTACAAAACTAGAAATACTGTTAATGCTTAATATGACAAGTGTTAAAAGAATCCTTTATTTTTAAGACAATGTAATGACATTAATTTTTTCTAATCAGTTATTTTAGATAGATGATTTCTACCCTGATAAAAGGGGACATATATATATAGGTAGATAGATAGATATAGTATAGATATATAGATATATATAGTATACTGACATATGTATATACCATATTTATAATCTTTTAACTTAAGAGTGACACTTCAGATTATGCAAATTCAGTCTTTTCCAGACTCTAATGTTAAAAAACTGCAACAAGTAGTAAAAAATACCCATTGTTTGAAAGTTAAGAATTATACTTCCAAATAACCTGAACAAAGACCAAAATTACCAATGAAATTTAGTAACATTTTGAATTAAATTATAACAAACTTTTACAGATTATATCTCACTTCTAGTGATTGGTCTGTTCAAGTTGTTTCTTCTTGACTCAATTATCACAGTTATGCCACTAGAAATCTATCCATTTCTTCTATGTTGTCCAGTTTGTTGGCATATAACTGTTCATAGTATACTGTAACAACTTTTTTTTTTGTATTTCTGTGGTATCAGTTATTTTTTCCTCTTTTTCATTTCTTATTTTGTTTGGTTGGGTCCTTTCTCTTTTCTTCTTGGTGAGTCTGACCAGAGGTTTGTCAATTTGTTCATCTTTTCAAAATATCAGCTCTTGGTTTTATTGATCCTTTCTCTTAAAAAATATTCTCTATTTTATTTATTTCCTATTTGGTCTTTATTGTTTCCTTCCTTCTGCTTACTCTGGGTTTTGCTTGTTCTTTTCTTTCTAATTCTTTTAGGTGGTAGGTTAGGTTGCTTGAAGTTTTTCTTGTTTCTGGAGGAAGGCCTCTATCACTATACATCTCCCTACCAAAACTGTTTCTGCTACATCTGTAGATTTGTAAAGTTGTATTTTCACTTTTGCATGTGTCTAGCTAACTCTATGATTTCTTCTTTGATTTCATCATCAACCCATCTATTTTTTAATAGCATGCTATTTAGTCTCGGGATCTACCAGCCTGGGGCTGCCCTGCTGGCTCGCTCAGCTGATAAAGAATCCTCCTGCGATGCGGGAGACCTGGGTTCGATCCCTGGGTTGGGAAGATCCCCTGGAGAAGGGAAAGGCTACCCACTCCAGTATTCTGGCCTGGAGAACTAACTCCATGGACCGTAGAGTCCATGGGGTCATAAAGAGTCAGACACGACTGAATGACTTTCACTCACTCACGCTATTTAGTCTCCAAGTGGTTGTTCTTTTCCAGTTTTTTGTTCTATGGCTTATTCTCAGTTTTATACTGTTGCGGTCAGAAAGGATGCTTGAAATAATTTCTATTATCTTAAAATTGCTAAGGCTTGTTTTTTGACCTAGTATGTGATCCATCCCAGACAATGTTTCAAGTGCAATTGGAATGAAAGGGTATTCCAGCCTTTTTTTTTTTTTCCTTAACTGGATATCAATTAAGTTCAACTGATCTATTGTGTAATTTAGAACTTCTGTTGCCTTAGTAGTTTTTTGTCTGGATGATCTGTCCACTGATGTCAGTGGAGTGTTAAAGCCTACTATTATTGTATTACTGTAAATGTCTCCCTTCATGTCTGTATTTGTTCTATATATTTAGATGTTTCTATATTGGGTACTAGTGGTAAAGAACCCACCTATCAATGCAGGAGACATAAGAGATGTGGGTTCTATTTCTAGGTTGGGAGAATCCCCTGGAGGAGGGCATGGCAACCCACTCCAGTGTTCTTGCGTGGAGAAATGCCATGGACAGAGGAGCCTGGCAGGTTACAGTCCATAGGGTTGCAAAGGGTCAGACACATCTGAAGCTTACCACACATGCACACATGCACATGTTGGGTACGTATATGCTAACAAGTGTAAGATTCTCCTCTTATATTGATTTATTAGTATATGGTGTCCTTCTTTTTCTTTATGGCCTTTGTTTTAAAGTTTATTTTGTCTGATATGAGTATTGCTATCCCCACTTTCTTGCTGTTTCCAATTTGCATGAAATATCTTTTCCCTTCCCTTCACATTTTTCACTCTCTGTGTTTTTTGCCCTGAAGTGAGTCTTCTGTAGGCAGTATATTGGAGATTCTTTTTTTTAAAATCCAATCTGCCACTCTGTCTTTTAACCAGAGTATTTAGTCCACTGACATTATGCAAAAATACGGAATGCTGGCTGGATGAAGCACAAGCTGGAATCAAGATTGCCGGGAGAAATAACAATAACCTCAGATATGCAGATGATACCACCCTTGTAGTGGAAAGTGAAGAACTAAATAGCCTCTTGATGAAAGTAAAAGAGGAGAGTAAAAAAGTTGGCTTAAAATTCAACAGTCAAAAAACGAAGATCATGGTATCCAGTCCCAAAACTTCATGGCAAATAGATGGGGAAACAATGGAAACAGTGAGAGACTTTATTTTGGGGGGCTCCAAAAGCACTGCAGATGGTGACTACAACCATGAAATTAAAAGATGCTTGCCCCTTGGAAGAAAAGTTATGACCAACCTAGATAGCATGTTAAAAAACAGAGACATCACTTTGCCGACAAAGGTCCATCTAGTCAAAGCTATGGTTTATCCAGTGGTCATGTATGGATGTGAGAGTTGGACTACAAAGAAAACTGAGCACTGAAGAATGGATGCTTCTGAACTGTGGTGTTGGAGAAGACTCTTGAGAGTCCCTTGGACTGCAAGGAGATCCAACCAGTCCATCCTAAAGGAAATCAGTCCTGAATACTCACTGGAAGGACTGATGCTGAAGCTCCAATATTTTGGCCACCTGATGTAAAGAACTAACTGCTTAGAAAAGACCCTGATGCTGGGAAAGACTGAAGGCTGGAGAAGGGATGAGATGGTTGGATGGCATCACTGACCCGATGGACATGAGTTTGAGCAAGCTCTGGGAGTTGGTGATGGACAGGGAGGCCTGGCGTGCTGCAGTCCATGGAGTCACAAAGAGTCAGACACGACTGAACTGAACTGACATTAAAAGTAATTATTGATATGTATGTACTTATTGCCATTTTAATAAATTTTCCAGTGATTTATGCAGTTCTTCATTTCTTCCCTTTTTGTTTTTCCTTTTGTGGCTTTATGATTTTCTTTTGTAGTACCTTGAGTTCCTTTCTCTTTGGTTTTTATGAACCTACTGTATATTTTTGACTTTTCATTACCATAGAGTTCAAGTATATTAACCCATAACTATATCAGCATTATTCAAGTTTAAACACATTCTATAAGATTTACATTTTTATAACTCCCTCTCCAACATTTTGAGATTTTGATATCTGATGTCTTATTTTACATCTTCATACTTATCCTTTTACTGTTTATTAAAATCATAATCACTTCTACAATTTTTTTTGCACACTTCTACAATTTTTAAACTGTTTTTAAATTTATATGTGGTTTATTTAAGTGACCTTCAATCCTTACTATATATTTGCCTTTCTTATTGTGATTTTTCCCTTTCATACAGATTCTTGATTCTTTTCTGTTTACAGAATATCCTTCAATATTTCTTTCAGGATAGGTGCAGTACTGCCCAAGTCTTCTTTGTCTTAAAAATTCTTTCTCTCTCCTATTCTAAATGATAATCTTGCTGGACAGAGTATCCTAGGTTGCAGGGTTTTTTTCCCTTTCAGGATTTTGAATACATGTCATTCCATTCTGGCCTGAAAAGTGTTCACAGAGAAATCAGCTGTTAGCTTTATGGAAGTTCCCTTGTAATGGACTCTTTTTTCTCTTGCTCTATCTAGACCCCTCTTTAACTTTTGTCATTTTAATTATGATATGTCTAGGTGTGGGTTTGTTTGAATTCATTTCATTTGGGACCCTCTGTTCTTCCTGTATCTGTATACCTGTTTCTTTCTTTAGGTTTGAGAAGTTTTTATCTCTAACATCTTCAAATACATTTTTTATCTCCTTCTCTCTCATTTCTCCTTCTGGAACTCCTATACGCATAGGCTGGCACATTTTTATTTATCCTATAGGTCTGATATATTGCTCTTTTTTTCATTTTGTCTTTCTGTCTGCTGTTCTGATTGAATGATGTCCATTACTCTTTCAGATCACTTCTTCATCCTTCTGTGTCATTTAGTCAGCTATTTGTTGCTTCTAGATTGCTTTTTGCGGAGAAGGCAACGGCACCCCACTCCAGTACTCTTGCCTGGAAAATCCCATGAATGGAGGAGCCTGGTAGGCTGCAGTCCATGGGGTCGCCAAGAGTCAGACATGACTGAGCAACTTCACTTTCACTTTTCACTTTCATGCCTTGGAGAAGGAAATGGCAACCCACTCCAGTGTTCTTGCCTGGAGAAATCCAGGGACGGGGAGCCTGGTGGGCTGCCGTCTATGGGGTCGCCAAGAGTCAGACATGACTGAGTGACTTCACTTTCACTTTTCACTTTCATGCATTGGAGAAGGAAATGGCAACCCACTCCAGTGTTCTTGCCTGGAGAAATCCAGGGACGGGGAGCCTGGTGGGCTGCCGTCTATGGGGTTGCACAGAGTCGGACACGACTGAAGTGACTTAGCAGCAGCAGATTGCTTTTTGAGAAGGCACTGGCGACCCCCTCCAGTACTCTTGCCTGGAAACTCCCATGGACAGAGGAGCCTGGTGGGCTGCAGTCCATGGGGTTGCTAAGAGTCGGACACGACTGAGCAACTTCACTTTCACTTCTCACTTAATGCATTGGAGAAGGAAATGGCAACCCACTCCAGTGTTCTTGCCTGGACAATCCCAGAGATGGGGGAGCTTGGTGGGCTGCCGTCTATGGGGTTGCACAGAGTTGGACACGACTGACGTGACTTAGCAGCAGCAGCAGCAGATTGCTTTTTACCTCAGTAATTGACTTATCTATTTTCTGTGTTGTCTATTTTTGACTGGTTCATCTTTAGTTTTTAATTCCTTGTTACAGTGATCTGCATTCCTATCAATAATCTTTCCTAATTAATTTAGCATTTTTATTTCACCTTTTTGTACTTGGGGTCTGGTAGACTGGTGAGCTCTGTTTCATTATTTGTAATCTTTCAGGGAATTTCTCTTGTTCTTTTAATTGGGAGTGGTTCCTCTGCCTTTTCATTTTACTTAACTTTCTTTTTTAAATTTATTTTTAATTGGAGGGTAATTGCTTTACAGTACTGTGCTGGTTTCTGCTGTACAATGTGGATCAGTCATAACTATACATATATATCTCTCCTCCCCCTAGAGCCTCCCTCCCACTCTGTCTCTATAAATTTAGAAGAAACTGTTTTCTACTATAATCTTATAGAGCTGTTTTTAAGATGTTTTTATGTGTGAGTGTCCCTGTGTAGACTATGTGTGTCCAATGCCTTTGGTGTGAGGGTTGGCTTTGGTATGAATGCCAGTCACATCTTTTCCCAGGGTATGCTAGCCATTATCCCCTTGACAGGCAGGCAGAGGTGCTGGAGGATCTAAAGCCTGTTCAGGGAGTATAGCAGGACTTCCTCTCTGCTCCACGGCTACTGCCACTCTGTCAAGGACAAGACTGCCTTCTCAGCTGTTGCAGCAGAAGCCCTGATGATTGGGTTTGACAAGGCTCTGTTGCCCTTGACTATGTGCCCTGCCCCAAAGGAAGCGAGTGCTGAAGCGAGTGATGCTCGTGCACTCACAGAGGACCTACATGCAACCTGTGCAGGCGTCCATGGCTCTGTTTAGAAGCAGGCTGAGATTATATCCCTTCCTCTGTTATCTTCAGCCCAGATCTGTTACAAGGCTGCGGTGCGGAACAGGCTGAGGCTGGGCATCAGGGTGTTGTGGCTGCAGGAACTGAGGGGCTGCACTGCTGCCAGAGATCTGGGCTGCCTCAGTGGCAGTCTTTGCCCAGGATCTGTCTGCCCCAGGTCGAGCACGAATCTGCAGTGTGCAGTGGGTGGGACCAGGGAACACTGCTGGGAGGCCAACTGCTGCATGCTCCTGTGTGTGATGACAAGGGTCGCTACCACCCTGAGCCCCGTGGTCTGTCTCTGTGTCATTTCCCAGGGCCTGGTTGGCCTAAATCGTGTGCCAGGCTGTGGTGGAGTGAGCGGGGCCAGGACGTTCGCTCCGCTCAGACTGGAGAGTGTGGGTGTGGTAGCAGCCAACAGCACAAGGCTCTCTCCATCTTGGGTACTGGCAAGTCAACGTGTGCCCACTCCTTCAAAGCAGAGTCTAGACTTGAGGCCTCTGTCCCAATGGCTGTCCCAGAAAGCAAGGGGGCTTATCTCCTCTGCATTGGACCCTAGAACTGGTACGGCCAGATTGTGGCTCAGCCTGCTCGCTCTCCAGGGCTAGGTCCTCCCATGCAGACTGACTCCTTTCAAATCCCTCCCAGGGGTGCAGGTTCCAACCTGATACTTTCATTTCCATCCTACCAAGTCACATGAAGATCTTTCTTGCAGCTCTAGTTGTATAGGAGTTCTGCCAGTTTCCAATTAGTTTTCTGTGAGAATGCTTCCATATGTAGATATACTTTTGATGTATTTGTGGAGGGGAAGTGAGCACCACATCTTCCTACTGTGCATTCTTGATCCCCCTCATTTTTACATTTGTAAATGTTTGAAAAAAATTATCAAAGAATAACATTTTGAGTCATGAGAAAATTATATGAAATTCAAACTCAGATTCCAGTGTCTACAGATCAAGCTTTATGGGAACATAGCCACCCTGCTCTGTTTTCATACTGTCTGTGGCTGCCTTCACGCTGCAGAGGCAGGGTTGAATGCTTACAGAACAGAGGCAGATGGTGGCCCTCGTCAGCTCGTTCTGCTCCTTTGATACAAATTACACTGACACTATAATAACCTGACAGAATCTCAACTGCTGTGTGTATTGTCACATCAGGGCATTTTATTATTTTTTATTTCCAATACATACCCATCACATCATAACAAGGAAGAAAAAAGAGAAAACTGAATGAATGTTGTGTTTTAAGGCACAGTAGAGTGTGGATTACACAACTACTGAATTAGATGGTAAAGCACTATGTTTATTATTCAATGATATTATAGCTATCCTAAAAGAGTACAAAGGTACATTAACATTACCAGACTAAGCACTTATCATGATATTTTCAACTCACAGGAAAGCAATGGTCAGAAAAATTAGAAAATTTAAAATCTCATTGTAGCAGAATTTCTTTACACATTCAAAAATTAAAATGAGGTTTTACTTTAAAAAACCTACTGACAAAGTAAAAAAAAAAAACAAGTGGCTCATTTTTTTAGACAAGCAAAGAAAGTTGCTTATTGGTAATGGATTAACTAAATCATTTCGGATTGTTGCAGCTGAAGAAATCTCTCCAGAAAAAATAAATTTGTTTAAGACAATTAGCCATTGGGTGAGAACAGTTGCTTACAGAGTTGACGGTTTGGGAATAACACCAACAGTTAATTAAAAACAAGGCAAATACTTTTTTAATTGGAGGCTAATTACTTTACAATATTGTATTGGTTTTGCCATACATCAACATGAATCCGCCATGGGTGTAAACGTGTTCCCACTCCTGAACCCCCCTCCCACCTCCCTCCCCATACCATCCCTCTGGGTCATCCCAATGCACCAGCCCCGAGCATCCTGTATCCTGTGTTGAACCTGGACTGGCGATTCATTTCTTATATGATATTATACATGTTTCAATGCCATTCTCCCAAATCGTACCCCCCCAACCCCAGAGTCCAAAAGACTGTTCTATACATCTGTGTCTCTTTTGCTGTCTCGCATACAGGGTTATCGTTACCATCTTTCTAAATTCCATATATATGTGTTAGTATACTGTATTGGTGTTTTTCTTTCTGGCTTACTTCACTCTGTATAACAGGCTCCAGTTTCACCCACCTCAAAAGAACTGATTCAAATGTATTCTTTTTAATGGCTGAGTAATACTCCATTGTGTGTATGTACCACAGCTTTCTTATCCATTCGTCTGCTGATGGACATCTAGGTTGCTTCCATGTCCTGGCTATTATAAACAGTGCTGCGATGAACATTGGAGTACATGTGTCTCTTTCAATTCTGGTTTCCTCGGTGTGTATGCCCAGCAGTGGGATTGCTGGGTCGTATGGCAGTTCTATTTCCAGTTTTTTAAGGAATCTCCACACTGTTCTCCATAGTGGCTGTACTACATTGCATTCCCACCAACAGTGTAAGAGGGTTCCCTTTTCTCCACATCCTCTCCAGCATTTATTGCTTGTAGACTTTTGGATCGCAGCCATTCTGACTGGCATGAAATGGTACCTCATTGTGGTTTTGATTTGCATTTCTCTGATAATGAGTGATGTTGAGCATCTTTTCATATGTTTGTTAGCCATCTGTATGTCTTCTTTGAAATGTCTATTTAGTTCTTTGGCCCATTTTTTGATTGGGTTGTTTATTTTTCTGGAATTGAGCTGTAGGAGCTGCTTGTATATTTTTGAGATTAGTTGTTTGTCAGTTGCTTCATTTGCTATTATTTTCTCCCATTCTGAAGGCTGTCTTTTCACCTTGTTTATAGTTTCTTTTGTTGTGCAGAAGCTTTCAATTTTAATTAGGTCCCATTTGTTTATTTTTGTTTTTATTTCCAATATTCTGGGAGGTGGGTCATAGAGGATCCTGCTGCGATTTATGTTGGAGAGTGTTTTGCCTATGTTCTCCTCTAAGAGTTTTATAGTTTCCCGTCTTATGTTTAGATCTTTAATCCATTTGGAGTTTATTTTTGTGTATGGTGTTAGAAAGTGATCTAGTTTCATTCTTTTACAAGTGGTTGACCAGTTTTCCCAGCACTACTTGTTAAAGAGATTGTCTTTTCTCCATTGTATATTCTTGCCTCCTCTGTCAAAGATCAGGTGTCCATAGGTGTGTGGGTTTATCTCTGGGCTTTCTATTTTGTTCCATTAGTCTATATTTCTGTCTTTGTGCCAGTACCATACTGTCTTGATGACTGTGGCTTTGTAGTAGAGCCTGAAGTCAGGCAGGTTGATTCCTCCAGTTCCATTCTTCTTTCTCAAGATTGCTTTGGCTATTCAAGGTTTTTTGTATTTCCATACAAACTGTGAGATTATTTGTTCTAGCTCTGTAAAAAAATACCATTGGTAGCTTGATAGGGATTGCACTGAATCTATAGATTGCTTTGGGTAGTATATTCATTTTCACTATATTGATTCTTCCGATCCACGAACATGGTAAAAAAAAGGCAAATACTTTTGAGTGGTTTTCCTAGAGTCTTGATAAGTCAACAAACGTTATTGTTACTACTAAGTGGTTTATTTGAGGAGTCAATGCCAAGTTTGAAGTGATAAAGAATTAGCTTTTATGAATAGTTTGCATGGAATAACTACAGGCTAGAATATTTTCAAAGACACTAGTGAGAAAGCAGTCATCCAGCACAATGTCAAGTGGACTCAGACTGGGGTAAAAAATATGTAGGGGGGAATGGCTTATAGACAAATTATAAAGCCTATAAAAGTTAAGGTGTTTAAAGCCTTACGATTATTCACCATATTATTTCTTCACAATTTTGCACACATACACACACAATCTTGAATCATGTCTTTTAGAACCAATAATGTTAACAGTGAACTTCATTTTCTCCAGTGGATTTAACCATTGTTGGTTCTGAGTTTGTGTCAGGAACAGAAGCTAAAAATCCTGACTTGCCCTATAACACTTTCCAATTAAAACTTCCCCACTTTTGCTATTTGGGGAGATGCTAGTTTGGGAAAGATCCTGGTGTTCTTACGTGTTGCAGGTAGTAATACATCCTTTCTTCTCTTGATCTTTGGTTTGACTGTGTCTTTTGGTTTGGCACCCACCAAGAGGTGAACCCAGTTTTCAGGCAACACAATTACTTTTTAAAGGACCAGCTGCCCTTTTTATGAAAGCAGCCAGTACCAGCTGTCCTCCTAAAATGGAAGAAACTCCTAAGCAAATCATGTGAGCAAAGTGTAGCCCCACACCAAGTTTCCATGTGGATAGTGCTATGGCATCTTCTATCTACATAAAACCAAGTAGCACAAAGATAGTAAGTGGCATGATTGATTAACATACCACTTAAAATATCAGTAGTTACCTGGAAAGAATCAGGTTGCATCCCCATCTCACTTCTTACACTGAAGTAAATTTTACAAAGATTAGGAGTTAAACATAAAAAATAAACCCACTAATACACTAGAAGAATATACTAGAAAACTTTTTAACCTTAGGGAGGATTTCTCTATGCTAGAAAACTCAGAAGTCATAAAAGAAAATGTTGATAAATTCATATGCATAAAACAAAATAACAACAAAAACTTTTTCATGACAAAAGATCTAAGCATAATAAAGAAGCAAGTAACAAGGTGGTGAAAAGTATTTGCAACTTACATTCCAAAGGTTTAATATCCATAATATGTAAGGAGCTGCTAAAAATAAAGGAGAAAGATATCTACAATGCACAAAAAAATGGCAAGAAATGTGAATAGGCCATAGAAAGGATTCGATGGAACCAAGTATTTTTTACTTGTAAATATTAAAGAATTATACACTTTTCTGCTTTTCCTGTGCAAATTTTATCTAGGATAATCAAACAGTTAATGAGGAGAAATTCTTTTTATACAAACATGGTAGCTAAAAAATGAATAATGAATGAAAGAGTTAGAATACCACTACTTGAAACTCAATAACATAACAGATTTAGGTCACATATTCTCGACAGGGGTAATATTGCCCCTCAAAAGCTAAAAATTAGTTCTTAGGGGTGAAAATCTTAAATATTACAAGTAGTTTGTGGCTCTCTTAAGTGCCACAGTACAAACACATATATGTATATATACATACACACATTCATACTAATACATTCATACATACAATTTTTTGTGGTGCTAAAATATCACAGGGAAGGAGTGCAATTAGGGGGAGCAACGTTTTAAGTCTCATTAGGAGAGCAACAATTTTTTAAAAGTTTGAGAAGTACTGATCTAGATAACAACCATCAATGGCTGCAAATATGGCAAAAAGGAGACTACATATTACCATCAAACAAGGATACACATTACTACCTAGGAAATATTCTAAGTGAAAATTCCTAACTGCATCTCATCAAACTCTAGATCTAACTATCAGTTTACAGAATACAGGGAAGAGGGAATGCATTAAAATATACTATAGGTATTCAAATCCAGAATGTGGAGAACTCTAAAGGGCAAATATTAAGTTTCCTCAACAAATAAACTGTAAAGAGAAAAATCAAAAAGGGAAGAAGGGAAGCTATAGAATAAAAAAGATTTAAAGGACATATTAACAATTGCAATAAATGGACCTTATTATAAGTCTAATTCTAAGAAGCAAAAAGGAATACAGTGATAACAGTATTGTGGTGGTGTTTAGAGTTATCTTTTAGAGATACAAATGGAAATATTAATACAGATGAAATGGGGACAAAAGATAGTATCAAAGTGGGAAAAGTATCTCAACCGATATCACCGATCAGTGCTTCTCAAACTTTAGTGTCTAGAAAATCCTAAATTGGTGGATTCCTTATACAAGGTCCTGTATAAGGCATGATAAATTTGCATTGCTTACTAGTTCCCTTGTAATGTTGATGCGGCTGGTCTAGGAATCACACTTTAAAAACCAGTCATAATGGTTAGGGTTTAGGAGGAATATAGAGAGCGCGGTTCATAATTTTTTGAGGCTTTTGTCAGCTGGACAAAGCCAAATTAAAAAAAAAAAATTAAAAAAAAAAAAACCAGTCATAGACAAAAGGCTAATTGCTGCTTGCATATATAGACAGGTATAGGATCCTATATTAACATAATTAGAAAAAGACCAATGAACTAAGAGAAAATATGCAAAGAGCTTGAACAAACAAGTCAAAGAAAAGGAAATATAAATGTCCTCTAAACATATGAAAACATACTCAAGATCCCTCAGTATGAGAGAAAAGCATATTTTAAAACATAACAAGGTATCATTTTTCACAGTTTGGGGTGATTAGTGCTGGCAAGAGTGTGGGAGAAAAGGCTCTGTCACATGTTGCTGACAGGTGTGTAAATTGTTATTGCCTCTGTGTAAGGCACTATTAAAATTTAAAATGCATGCATCTTTTGAACACTAATAAGAATTTATCACAGAAATATTCTTATTTACACATGGACTAAACAGCAAAGGTACAATGATATTCACTGCAAGCACTGCATTTAGAAGTACAAAACTGGAAGAACCTAAACTTCCACCAAATGATAGTTTAACTGAATAAACTATAGTACATAGGGGAATATTATATAGCTGTTAAAAGAGGAGGTAGTTCTGTATATTTTTATATGAAACAAACTCCAACTTAGGCTTTTAAGAGAAAAACCCAAATCTTATAAATAGTTGTTAATGCTATACACTGTTGGCATCTGTTATGTTCATTTGTTATATCAAAGCTGATAAAATTTAAAACTAAGGTTTTTTTTTTTTTTTAAGTTTTTCTTCTGTTGCTCTAAGGACAAATTCCAGCCTATGCAATCACTCTGTGATTTGCTTACCTGACTGAACGGTCATCGCTTCCAGTCACGGCCAAAGGTTTAGTAGGATGGACAGCAAGTGCCCACAACTCGCCTTCACAATGCCCTTGCATAATTAGGAAAGGCTTGTTTCTTTCATGAACCACAATTTCAAAAATTTCGCCGTCCTGTGTTCCAACTAGAATGTGGTCTCCTCGCCAACACACACTCCTCACAGACAAACCTAGTCAAAATGGAATTGTACTTAAGATCAGTACTGTAATAACAGAATGCTAATCTGCCTAAACCCCTATTAATTTTTGTATCTTTTATACCTGAGGTGTAAGATGGAAGGAACACATTTTCTTCATTTATCCATACTGTTTTGTATGTGAAATATTTCTTTTTATATACCCAGTTTCTACCCATCCTTCAGGACATACACTCTTCTTCCTCATTAGTCAACATCAGTCATAGTCTGATCACTTCCTCAGTCAACGTCTTGTAACACAGTGCATGTCATCCACAGAGTATTATTCAGGGGCTACCCTCATGTGCTTAGTCACTCAGTTGTGTTTGACTCTGCAGCCCAATGGGCTGTAGTGCGTCAGGCTCCTTTGTCCATGGGGATTCTCCAGGTAAGAATAATGCAGAAGGTTGCCATGCCCTCCTCCAGGGGATCTTCCCAATCCAGGTCTCCTACATTGCAGGTGGATTCTTTACCATTTGAGCCACTAGGGACGCTCATAACTACAACCACGCTTCTGCTGCTGGTGCTAAGTCGCTTCAGTCGTGTCCGACTCTGTGCAACCCCATAGACGGCAGCCCACCAGGCTCCCCTGTCCCTGGGATTCTCCAGGCAAGAACATTGGAGTGGGGTGCCATTGCCTTCTCAAACTACCACCATAGAATTGTTTTATTTTTCTCTTAGAATAATCTGATTTTTATGTGTCTATATTTCACCTCTTCAATGTGCTCATAAAATCATTAAGAAGAAAGATTTCTACTTTTTCTGTATACAATCCCTTTTGCAACCTCAGGAAAGCTGGTATTTCCCTCAGTTTCCTCATCTATATAGTATGGTCAGCAATGAGGTACTGTGTAACTTATAGTGTTATGAGAATCAAATAAGAAGAAGTGTCAAATTATTTTATAAACTTTACAGTACAAAAATGCTCAGCAAAACTCTTGAAAACAGTATAATAGCCAACATTTACTGGACGATCATTATGTACCAGACACTCTCCTAAAATTTTTACATATATTAGCTCATTTAATCCTCTGAGATATTTCTTTTTCTCATTTTACAGATGATGGTATGCAGCCCAAGGTCACATGTCTAATAAGTGACTAAAATATGGCATAAACATAGACCTGTGTAACTTCCAATCCTACTCTTATAATACAACACTAGTGGGTAATATGTTTACTTTTGTAGTGAAAGACTGTTTTATTACATCAAATTTTTAAAAATCCTCCAAAGAAAAAATTATATCTTGGTTGCTGACAAATTTGGATGGAGGAAAAACTCACATATACTTAAACCATCTTAAATTAAGTTAAAATAAGTTAAGATTGCACTTAAACTATCTTAAACAAAAGTTCCTCTAACTCTCAACTCACTATTTTCAACAGTTTATTTGCTAAAGTTACATTTAGCATTCAAATAGTAAAATGTTTCCAAAATTTAAGGTGACCAAAGTAAGTACTTATCACATCTCTCTGTGGGTCCCATTAGAGCTGGCATCAGACAAGAAAAGGAACTTTGTCATAACAGTAAACCTACACAGTCTTCAGGCAAAATTCCTCATCAGCAGAAGGATTTTAATTAAATATATCCAGTATGAAGGAGCGATGTAAGCCTCATTTACATTTATAAACACACTTTAAATTTGCTGAGAGAAAGAGACCACCCTTGGCACACTTCGACTCTGCCTGGCGAGGTACCTGCTGTGTCATTACCTTTGTACCCCTGGTCTGTTTCCCTGAGGTCAATCACAGTAATTGGTTTAAAAGTTAAATCCCAAAGGCGAATGCAGCCATCTCTGCCGCCAGTAGCAAAGCCTTCTTCACAAGCATTCATGCTAAAAATTCCTGCCTAGAAGAGGGAATAAAATAATTTAACAATATATGCTTTTTAAGAAAATACACTACATGTGACAGTAGAAATCCACATAGAATTGTTTTGATTTGGCAAAGAACAGTCAGATGCATCAGAAAAACATGATAACCCAGAAATAAATCTATGTACATGTAAGGAACTCATATATGACCAAAATGGTAATTAATAATATAACAGAAAATGAAGTTAAACCTATAACATATACAAAAATGAATCAGACAAAACCAAAACATACAGACAAAATTCTAACTATAAAAAAAATATGTTAGAAAAGAGTCAGAAGAACACTTATGTAACTTTCGGCTGTGAAAGAACTTTATAGTATGGCAGTTACCCACAAGCCATAAAGGAAAATTTTTAAATTTTTCACATGAGAAAAGATATAAGTAAAAACAAACAGACTGAGGAAATATTTGCAATGTGTTCAGTTCAGTTCAGTCACTCAGTCGTGTCCGACTCTTTGCGACCCCATGAATCGCAGCACGTCAGGCCTCCCTGTCCATCACCAACTCCCGGAGTTCAGACTCACGTTCATCGAGTCAGTGATGCCATCCAGCCATCTCATCCTCTGTCATCCCCTTCTCCTCCTGCCCCCAATCCCTCCCAGCATCAGAGTCTTTTCCAGTGAGTCAACTCTTCGCATGAGGTGGCCAAAGTATTGGAGTTTCAGCTTTAGCATCATTCCTTCCAAAGAAATCCCAAAGCTGATCTCCTTTAGAATGGACTGGTTGGATCTCCTTGCAGTCCAAGGGACTCTCAAGAGTCTTCTCCAACACCACAGCTCAAAAGCATCAATTCTTTGGCACTCAGCTTTCTTCACAGTCCAACTCTCACATCCATACATGACCACAGGAAAAACCATAACCTTGACTAGACGGACCTTTGTTGGCAAAGTAATGTCTCTGCTTTTGAATATGCTATCTAGGTTGGTCATAACTTTCCTTCCAAGGAGTAAGCATCTTTTAATTTCATGGCTGCAGTCACCATCTGCAGTGATTTTGGAGCCCCCCAAAATAAAGTCTGACACTGTTTCCACTGTTTCCCCATCTATTTCCCATGAAGTGATGGGACCAGATGGCATGATCTTAGTTTTCTGAATGTTGAGCTTTAAGCCAACTTTTTCACTCTCCTCTTTCACTTTCATGAAGAGGCTTTTTAGTTCCTCTTCATTTTCTGCCATAAGGGTGGTGTCATCTGCATATGTGAGGTTATTGACATTTCTTCTGGCAATCTTGATTCCAGCCTGTGCTTCTTCCAGCCCAGTGTTTCTTATGATGTACTCTGCACATAAGTTAAATAAGCAGGGTGACAATATACAGCCTTGACGTACTCCTTTTCCTATTTGGAATCAGTCTGTCGTTCCATGTCCACTTCTAACTGTTGCTTCCTGACCTGCATATAGGTTTCTCAAAAGGCAGGTCAGGTGGTCTGGTATTCCCATCTCTTTCAGAATTTTCCACAGTTTATTGTGATCCACACAGTCAAAGACTTTGGCATAGTCAATAAAGCAGAAATAGATGTTTTTCTGGAACTTTCTTGCTTTTTCCATGATCCAGTGGATGTTGGCAATTTGATCTCTGGTTCCTCTGCCTTTTCTAAAACCAGCTTGAACATCTGGAAGTTCACGGTTCACGTATTGCTGAAGCCTGGCTTGGAGAATTTTGAGCATTACTTTACTAGCGTGTGAGATGAGTGCAATTGTGCGGTAGTTTGAGCATTCTTTGGCATTGCCTTTCTTTGGGATTGGAATGAAAACTGACCTTTTCCAGCCCCGTGGCCACTGCTGAGTTTTCCAAATTTGCTGGCATATTGAGTGCATCATCTTTCAGGATTTGGAATAGCTCAACTGGAATTCCATCACCTCCACTAGCTTTGTTCGTAGTGATGCTTTCTAAGGCCCACTTGACTTCACATTCCAGGATGTCTGGCTCTAGGTGAGTGATCACACCATTGTGATTATCTGGGTCGTGAAGATCTTTTTTATACAGTTCTTCTGTGTATTCTTGCCACCTCTTCTTAATATCTTCTGCTTCTGTTAGGTCCATACCATTTCTGTCCTTTATCGAGCCCATCTTTGCATCAAATGTTCCCTTGGTATCTCTAATTTTCTTGAGGAGATCTCTAGTCTTTCCCATTCTGTTGTTTTCCTCTATTTCTTCACATTGATTGCTGAGGAAGGCTTTTATAACTTCTTGCTATTCTTTGAAACTCTGCATTCAGATGCTTATATCTTTCCTTTTCTCCTTTGCTTTTTGCTTCTCTTCTTTTCACAGCTATTTGTAAGGCTTCCTCAGACAGACATTTTGCTTTTTTGCATTTCTTTTCCATGGGGATGGTCTTGATCCCTGTCTCCTGTACAATGTCACAGACCTCATTCCATAGTTCATCAGGCACTCTATCTATCAGATCTAGTCCCTTAAATCTATTTCTCACTTCTACTGTATAATCATAAGGAATTTGATTTAGGTCATACGTGAATGGTCTAGTGGTTTTCCCTACTTTCTTCAATTTAAGTCTGAATTTGGCAATAAGGAGTTCATGATCTGAGCCACAGTCAGCTCCTGGTCTTGTTTTTGTTGACTGTATAGAGCTTCTCCATCTTTGGCTGCAAAGAATATAATTAATCTGATTTCGGTGTTGACCATCTGGTGATGTCCATGTGTAGAGTCTTCTCTTGTGTTGTTGGAAGAGGGTGTTTGCTATGACCAGTACATTCTCTTGGCAAAACTCTATTAGTCTTTGCCTTGCTTCATTCCTTATTCCAAGGCCAAATTTGCCTTTTACTCCAGGTGTTTCTTGACTTCCTACTTTTGCATTCCAGTCCCCTATAATGAAAAGGACATCTTTTTTGGGTGTTAGTTCTAAAAGGTCTTGTAGGTCTTCATAGAACCGTTCAACTTCAGCTTCTTCAGCATTACTGGTTGGGGCATAGACTTGGATTACTGTGATATTGAATGGTTTGCCTTGGAAACGAACAGAGATCATTCTGTCGTTTTTGAGATTGCATCCAAGTACTGCATTTTAGACTCTTTTGTTGACCATAATGGCTACTCCATTTCTTCTTGCAATGTGTATGACTGTAAAAATGTGTATGTATATGTCAATGTGTATAACTAACACACAAATAAAATAAAATCCAACAACAACAATAACAAAAAAAAGAGCAAAGGATAAGTAAAGTCGATTAATAGAAAAGGAAATTCAAGTACAGTTGACCCTTGAACAATGCAGGAGTTTTGTGGAGTCAAAAATTCTAGTGGAGTCAAAAATTCTAGTATAACTTAGAAGTGAACCTCCACATCCAAGATTTCTCCATATCTGAAGTTCCACAGTAGCAGTGAATTTAACCAACCACAAACTGTGTAGTACTACAAAGCTATGGTTTTTCCAGTAGTCATGCGTGGATGTGAGAGTTGGACCATAAAGAAAGCTGAGAGCCAAAGAATTGATGCTTTCGAACTGTAGTGCTGGAAAAGACTCTTCTCCTGGACTACAAGGAGATCAAACCAGTCAACCCTAAAGGAAATCAATCCTGAATATTCATTGGAAGGACTGATGCTAAAGCTGAAACTCTAACACTTTGGTCACCTATGCGAAGAGCCGACTCACCGGAAAAGACCCGGATGCTGGGAGAGACTGAAGGCAGGAGAAGAGGGTGACAGAGGATGTGATGGTTGGATGGCATCATCAACTCAATAGATACGGGTTTGAGCCAACTCTGGGAGATAACACACAACTGAGCATAAGTGTGCATGCACGTGCACACACACATGCAGTATTTACTACTGAAAATAATCCCCATACAAGTGGACCCTTGAGGTTCAAACCTATGTTGTTTAAGGGTCAACTGTAGTCAGTAAATATAAGAAATTTCACAAATAGATGGGAAAGAAAATTAAAACAAATAGTTAATATTTTTTACCCAGAAGATAAGCAAAAATTTACAATAGTGATCACGTCCTGGGCTAATGACTATGAGGAACAAACTGGTATTTTTATACTGATGGTACAAAATGTGAAATGCCACAACTTTAGCTAGAATCTGCTATTTCTGGTCTTCAGACATTTTGCTGAAAGCAACACCTGCTCTAAGCAGTTCTTAAGTATACTTAACATGGAATGTATTATATATTTAATAGTGATTCATATTAATATGTGTGTGTGTGTGTGCTCAGTCAGACATGACTAACTGACTCTTTGCAACCCTATGGACTGTAGTCCACCAGACTCTTCTGTCCATGGGATTTCCCAGGCAAGAACACTGGAGCAGGTTGCCATTTCTTTCTCCAGGGGATCTTCCTGACCCTGCGACTGAACCCACGTCTATAGTATATCCTGCACTGGCAGGTGGCTTCTTTACCACTATGCCACCTGGGAAGCTCTCATGTTTATATGTTTAATAGCTTTTCTACTTGAGATGTTCCTGATAACAATATGGCGGCTCTATGCTCTCTAGTTCCCTTCATTATGTGAGGGACCCAACTGCTAAAAGGACCAAGTCAAAAAACACTAAAAGGTTTTCTTTAAAAAAAATTTGATCTTGTATTAGAGTATAGCTGATTAACAATGCTGTGATAGTTTCAGGTGAAGAGCAAAAGGACATGCATCCATTCTCCCCGAAACTCCCCTCCCATCCAGGCTGCCACAGAGCATTAAGCAGAGCTCCATGTGCCGTACAGTAGGTCCTGTTGGTTACCCATTTTAAACACATCAGTGTGTACATGTCCTTCCCAAACTCCCTATCTCCTCTCTCATTCTTTCCCCCGTGACTTCACTCTCCTTGTCTGTGAGATTCTTTCTGAAAAAACACTGAAAGGTTTTAACAACAGATCTTTTTTCCTGGTTTGGTAACTTATTATATGAAAATCTCATGAAGTAGAAAAATTTCTTTGTCACTCACTTAATCAATGATATTAAAATTAAAAAGTTAATATTATTCTAGTACTATCCCCAAATTTCCCACTGGTAAATTAGCCACAAAAGCACTAGTTTTATTCTAATGTGGTTAATCTAGAATTCTTCTAGGTTAAATTTAACAAGCTTTTTCCAATAATGAAAAAGGCACCATACTAAAACAATGGTTTGAACAAAATACTAATTATACTAGTTTAATTGCATAATGTTTCTTCATTGAAATCTTGAAAACAAATAGACAAATTAATTCAATTGTAAGAGCAGTTTTCAAGTAACTGAATTGATTAGAATGTCTGCTATATTATGGAACTTTTCATTCTAAGACAAGGAAGTAAGTAATTAATACCTAAAAGTATTCAAAATATTTAAATATACTTACAGTATGAGCTCCTTGTATTGTTCGTATAAGATTGATTCCTTTCCAAACATATATATCCCCATTGAGTGCTCCAGAATATGTTAATTCATCCCTTGCACAGGCCAGGCACAAGATGGTCTGAAGGTCACCAGTCTTCCCAAAGACCCCTCGTTTTGGGGTCAGAGCATTTCCACATAAACTCCAGAACTAAAAAGCACACAGTATAATCAAATGACCAAAGAAGGCTCCTAATATAAATGTCTCCAGTACTCTGATGCTATATTAGGGCAGGAGATGAGAAGCTACCCGGGAAGCCCCTTATGCTTCCGCAGCACTCAACGTCCACCTCCTCACCCCAGTGCTGCCATTAGCCTCAATGTCACAGTGGATGGACACTGGCTTCAATCCTCACTGTAAGAACAAAGGGGGCTGAACTGGAATATTTTTAAAAATATGCTATTTCCCTTAGTTTTCTGGGAGAAAAAAACTACATAAACTTAGATTAAAAAGTTGGGAATAGGTTAGCAATGAAAGCGAAGCTAACATTCATTTCTTCAGTCACCTTGGTATTTCAAATGCTCAAGAGCCACATCTGTCCAGTGGTCACTCTATAGCAGAGCACCGAGGTGGATTCTAGAACAACAGTTCTTAACTCCTGCTGAGCATCAGAATCATTTGAATACCTGGGCTTCACTCTCCAGAGATTCTCTCTCAGTACATCTCAGTGGGGGTTTGGGTATACTATGCTTTAATTTCCCCCAGGTGATTTTAATATGCAGCCGAAGTTGATAATCTCTGATTTAGAAGAAAATAACAGACTGAAACTGGGACTTAGTGAAAGGAAAAGAACAAGCTATATTTATGCACAGAAATCATGAAGCTCTTAAATTTAAATATCATTAAGTTTCACTGATGAGAGAATTCATTAGCTATTTGAATGGGTAAGTCACAATTTTTTGTCCTTTGAGGCTTCTGATTTTAAACATATATATGTGTGTGTGTGTGTGTGTGTGTGTGTATGTGTGTGTGTGTGTGTGTGTGTGTGTGTGTATAAATTGCAGTGTGATGTGTGCTTAGTAGCAGAGAATAAGTAATCATGACTATTATAAGTAAGACTCTTCTAGTACCTTGATATGTTTTACACCACAGCTGACAAGTTTATTTGGCTGGTACAAATCCCAAGAAATATCAAATATCTGTAAAAAATATATAGATCAGATTCATTGTTAAGAAACTTATTTTGAGAATCATTTAAGAATCCTGTCCAAAAGCCCAAGTAGCCCAAAAGTCTACATATCAGAAAATTATATTCCTCAATAAATAAAAACCAGAATTTTACATTTCTATCAGAAATTTAAAAAATCCTATCAGAAATAAAGTAGCAAAACGAAACAAAACCATTTCTTAGTTTCTGTGAACCATATGAAACAACTACTAGAGTGAAAATTAACACCTCTATTTTTAATTTAAAAAAAATTTTTGGTCTATAAATAACAAGAATGATTCAACAGAACTAGGGCATGAGGCAGGTACCTGCATAAATTCTACAGAGGAAAGATAATGAACAGAACATACACTTAACACTTTTGCAGCTAGAAATAAAAATAAGAGAACATTTTTGCAGCTTTCTATCACATAGAACTACTTACATAAAGGATCCAAATATTTATTTCACAGTAAAAATTCTGTTTCCAGTTTTCTACATTGTTTAAATTTTTTTTACTGTATAAATTTTGGAAATCCCCAGACTTAATTTCTAAGACTCCGTAGGTTATAAACAAACAAATCTTTGTTACAAAATCAAACAAGAAAAAACCCAGATGAAATAAAATATGCATTAGAAATATAAACTTTAACAATAAATAAAACTTAATATTTGAAAAAAAATTTTATAGCAGAAAAAACAATTCTGCTCTATGGTAGTCTTCACCATGTTTCTTTGACAACTGCCTGCATAATCACCTAACGTGCTTACTACCTCTAAAAATTTACAAAGTGATAGTTTTTAGTGACAATGAAGAAAGAACACATCTTAAAAATAAACATTTAGCAACTCACCATAATACAGATTAAATGAAAAACATACTGATGAACCTTTAAAAGTACTTTTAATCAGTCTATTTATTAAGTCCAAAGTACTAATGTGTGAAATGCTTTGATCTAAGTAAGTAAGAATACATAACTGTATAATAAAATGCACCTAACACTTTATTATCTAAATTGTTTGTGTATAACAGACCCCTCTGAGAATATGCCAAAACCAAGTTTATCTTCCAAAATACAAATGCATATAAAAATTTTTATACAACTTTTACCAATTCATAGATTATCCCCAAATAGAATCAATGACTATAGCTCCTATGCTAGTTCAGGTTAGGACTTTACTATACACCAAAAAAATTAGACATTTTTAAGAGTTTATGACAAAATTTTTGATGTATTTTTATAAAAGTAGTATAATATTTAATTAAAAAGCTGACTACAATATATTCATTATGTTAATCTCATCCAACATGGAATAAGGAATACATTTTTAACAAGTTTCCAAAGTGAAAAATGTTAGGTCTCTAACATAATTTCAAATTTACACACACAATATTATTTACCCTAACTATAATACTTTTATAACAAATCAATGATAAACCAAACTAAATAATAAATAGAGCCTAGGCATAAGCCATTCAATTTTTTAATTTAGGTCTGGACAACTTAAAACTCATCATTTTTGCCAAAGCAAACACTGGATTAAAGGTTTTGCGCTAAAACTACATATCAAGTTATGTTTTTGAGTATTACAACACATATATGCATTCTAAAATCTTATAAGCACTTTCAATTACACTTTAAATTTTTAATTACATACAAACAACTGACAGTAACAATAACAAAACACAGAAACATAAAATCCCCTGACTCTCCTCTGGCTTCTTCCCACCCAATACCCTTTAGAAACTCCAAGGCAGAATACTTACTCTATCTGTGTGACCTGGAGCCATAGATAACATTTTCCCTCTTTTCCAGTCCCAAACGCAAACTGCATTCTTTGAATCAAGTCCAACTGAAACCAAGCGCTGAGTTATGGCCAAGAAGTCCGAGGGCAAGGGAAATAAAAAAGCAAACAAATACAAAATGAACCAAATTATAAATGGAAAACAAATACTACTCATGGCTATTACAAACATCAAAACTTACACACATATTTTATAGACCTCATAGAAAGGCTGGATGCATTTCATCCTATTAATATTTTCATATATGTGTAGCTTTTCCCATTAAGAAACAGAAGAAAGACCTCCATTTCTGACGGTGGTGGTGGTGGTTTAGCCGCTAAGTCGTGTCCGACTATTGTAACCCCATGGACTGTAGCCTGCCAACAGGACTGACAAAACACCCTATTATACATCTCCTGCTAAAAACTAAAAATGCTAGATAAAATGTAAAAACATCTTTTTTAAATGCACTTTTGAGTTGTCAAGGAACTAACAGAGAACCAAAATCACCAAAGTGATTTTCTATGGGAATCCTAGAAGTAGGAGAGCTCCTATACCCACTCAATTCTAAAGTTATCAGCTAACTCTGGGAAGCCTGATTTTTGTTCTGCAGACTGAAGATGAATAGAAGATAAACTTTAGGGCCTGCCCCAGGTAGGGAATTGAATTGCAGACCTTTGGCTAAAGCAGTGAACTCCTCAGAGTAAGGGAGAACAAGAAACCATCCCTTTTCAAAGAGCAGGGCAGCAATGCACAACGGAGGAGAAACCTCCTTGAAGGTGTGCAGCCACAGTGACCTTCACATGGTCGTAGGGCCTAAATCCACACTAATCGTGAGTCCTTCAAATGAAAACTTTCATTCAGAGTGGTCCTCAAGACCGCAGAGTTTTTAAGCATTTTCAACAATGGGGCACAGGCAAATACAAATTCTATGTGGAGGACTGATCCTATAATCCATCCCTCAAAGAATTCCTACAATTAGCAATTCAATAAAAATAAAACAAACAACGTCATACCCGACAACCAGAGGAAATAAGGGACCATGAGTGAGAATCAGCAAGCTACTAAAAACAGCAAAATCAACCTTGAAAAGCATCAGACATTGGAGTTTTTAATTATGCTTATTTTTCATTTCTAGAAATTCTGTTTCCTTCCTTACATTTGCTGGGATGCTTTTTGTAATCTCCCATTCTTTCCCCATATGAAGATATTTTGAAGTCTTAAATTTTATTTCTCTACTCATGTGTGCAGAGTAGGTATTTGGGAACTAGAGAGTATCTCTACTCATGTGAGCAGAGAAATAAAATTTAAGGCTTCAAAATATCTTCATATGGTGAAAGAATGGAAGATTACAAAAAGCATCCCAGCAAATGTAAGGAAACAAACAGAATTTCTAGAAATGAAAAATAAATAAAATTAAAAATTCAGTGGAAGTTACATAGGCAATGAGAAGGAGATGAAGAGATGAAGAGTTGAAAAGGGGATGGTAAGATGGGAAGTATGACAGAGGTTAAGAAACATGAGAAGATGACGTTTCAGTCATGAAAGAGTACCAGGGTCTGAACTTGCCCCCTGCCATAAATGACTAGAAAACCATACAAAATATATAAAACAAGTGCTTTTGGACATTTTTAATAGGAAGTGAAGCAGTATAAACCCTGAATGAGGGGGAAGCAAACAAGTTGCCTTCATCTAGGAGGCAATTTACAGACTACAGCACAGAAAGGTGGAATCCAAATAGAGCCCAGAAGATTTGCTGATTTGAGAATATGGAGCCTGGAGTTCAGAGAGGCCAAGATTGCTACAGTTTGCGGGCAGAGAAAGAACTCTAGAAAACCTGTTTACAGGTGCCCGGAGAACACCAATCTTTGTGTGCGTAGGGTGAAATTCACGAGACCATGCAAAGAACACTTCTGAAAAAAGAGCAATTACTGGGGAGCTAAAGCTAAACAATTACCAGAGATCACAAAGGGTCAGGATTTTTCAGACTTCCAACAGCAAGAATGGAGATATATCTTCAAATTCAGTGTGTATTCAGCAGAGATTCCAGGAGCATCACATCAGAGTACTGAAGTTTAACTAGTAGTCCTAGAGAAAAGCTGCTCTAACCTTGACCAAAAAAAGCTCAAAAAGCAAGCTTTTCAAAAGAACCAGACTGATTCACAAGGAACTTAACCACCTATAAGAACAATGTCCAAAATGCTTTAAAGGGATACAACAAAATCCAGCATTGAGCATATAATACACACAATGTCCAGCATCCAATTAAAAAATTACTGGACATGTTAAAAAAGAGGAAAATGGGACCAATAACCAGAAGAAAAATCAGTTATTACAAACAGACCCAGGTATCACACATATGATTAAAATTAGGAGACACTGGTAGTTAAGATGGAAATGTTCAAGATGCTCAAGAATTATTTTAAAACAAGCATATAAAGAATAAAAAGTGAAATGGAAGATATAAAAGAAAAAAAATGTTGAACTTGTAAATATAAATGTTAAATTATCAGAAATGAAAATTCACTCCAAAGGATTACCAGCATCTTACACAATGAAGAAAAGATAAATGAACTTGAAGACACAGCAACAGAAACTATCAAAAATAAAGCACAGAAAGACAAAGGAAAAAAATTAACAGAGCCTCATCATCTTTAGAAAATTTCAAGTGGTATAATATACAGGTAATTATGACAACAAAAGAAGAAAAAAAGATGAAAGAAAACAAAAACAAAAATGAAGAAATAATGGCCAAAACATCCTGCTGCTGCTAAGTCGCTTCAGTCATGTCCAACTCTGTGCGACCCCATAGATGGCAGCCCACCAGGCTCCCCCGTCCCTGGGATTCTCCAGGCAAGAACACTGGAGTGGGTTGCCATTGCCTTCTCTGCAAAACATCCTACATTTGATTAAAAAAAAATACAAATCCACAAATCTGAGATACTCAAGATTCAAGCAGAATAATCTCACACACAGAAAAAACACATTAACACACACGGTCATCAAACTGTTGAACCAGTGGCCAAAAAAGACAGACAATTTTGGTGTGTAGAAACAAAGATTTAAAAATTACCCTAGGCTTCTCATCTGATGTTATGCACATCAAATCACAATTAATAGCCTCGCTAAAGTGCTGAAGGGGAAAAAACATCAACACAGACTTATATACCTACCAAAAATATTCAAAACTTGGGTCAAAATAAAGTATTTTTTGACTTTATTTTGAGAAAATCCATCATCAACAAAGCTGCACTATAAGATATGATCATGGAAGTTTCTTCAGGCAGAAAGAAAATGATACCAAAGAGAGACTTAATTTACATATATGAATGAAGAGTACCCAAATGGTAAATAAAAAAGACTTTTCTTATTTTTAATTTTCTTTGAAAACTGTTTAAGGCAAACATAATAACAGTTATTATAGAGTTTACAGAGCATGTAAAATGAATGAAAGTGAAAGCTGTAAAATAAGTGACAACAAAAGCACAATAAACAAGGAAAAAAGAAACAGCAGAATACATACTTTTAAAGTGCACAGGAAGCCACACGAAGATAACAGAATTCTGAATTACAAAACAGGCCTAAATAAATTAAAAAAAATTAAAATACACAGTATGTTCTCTGACATAATTCAAAAACAAAATTCAATCAGAATAACAGAAAGTTACACAGAAAATTCTCCAAATATCTGGTAACTATCAATACAATTCTAAGTAACCGAAGGGTTAAAGGAAAAAAATCACAGGGACAAAGCCACAACACATACTTTGAAAAACACTGGTTTAAAAGCAGGGGTAGGAAAATTACAACCCTCAGACTTGCACCCTGTTTTAATAAACAAAGTTTTACTGGAACACAGCCACACCTATTCCTTTATAAGCTGTCTATGACGGCTTTCATTCTAACGCGGAGCTGGAGTAGCTATGAGAGAGACCGTAGGCTCACAAGCTTAAAATATTTACTGACTTGTTATAGACAGCTTTGCCAGTCCCAGGTTTAGAGCACAGAGTCTGCCCAGGTCTAAACGCCAGTTCCACCTCTGTCCCTGACTGGATTCCCAATAGCAAGTAATCTGAGCAATTACTTAGCCTCTCTGTACCTTAGGCTCCTCTTAAGTGAGGAGAATAGAATAAAACCTTAGGGTTAATATGAGAATTAACACATATAGATGAGTTAGAAGAGTGCTTGGCATATGCTTAATGTTATATAAATGTTTGCTATCATCATCATTATTTTTACCATAACCATAATTAACTTTAAGAACCCATGCCTTCTACGCATCTGAATGAGAAATGCCATTGAGTACCTAGTTAGAAAGTTTCTGCAAAGCAGGATTATTATTTAAGTCCCCAAATGGAGAGAATGAATGACTTTCATAAAAAGATACAGAGTACAGTTTGTATCTGGCTCTCCATCAAGTCACAGTAGCAGAAATTTCAAGTGACTAGAAGAGACAACTTGCTCCTCTTAACAGTCCTTAGTATTTTGGAACTAGAGAGTACCTGCATATGTTGAGCTAAAACAAAAATATCGACCTCTTGCTATAGCACACTGTGTAAAGATTAAAATTTTACAAGACAAGTATAAAGTGAGGAATAGTCAGCAGGGCACTGGGCATCTGATCAGTGCCTCTTCTCTCTGGCTAAGCTGATCACACACAGTGAACCACAACTGTTAACTTTAAAACTCCAGGCTTCCCAAGTAGCTCAGCGGTAAAGAATCCACCGGCCAACTCAGGAGATGCCAGAGATTTGGGTTCGATCTCTGGGTTGGGACAATGCCCTGGAGAAGGAAGGAAGTGGCAGCCCACTCCACTACTCCTGCCTGGAAAATCCCATGGACAGAGGAGCCTGGCGGGCTACAGTCCATGGGGTCGAAAAGAGTCAGACACGACTGGTGACTGAGCACGCATGTACCTCTCAGCAGGGCTCCAGAGCATCTAGCTCTGTATAGGCAGTGACAAAGTAGACCTGGGAGCACTTCCTCTGTGGCCCTGATAAACACTGCATGGCCCAAATCAACCTCCCTAACCACAGATGGCACCCCACTCCAGTACTCTTGCCTGGAAAATCCCAGGGATGGAGGACCCTGGTGGGCCGCACTTCATGGGATTGCAAAGAATTGGACATGACTGAGCGACTTCACTTTCACTTTTCACTCTCATACACTGGAGAAGGAAATGGCAACCCAGGCCAGTGTTCTTACCTGGAGAATCCCAGGGACAGAGGAGCCTGGTGGGCTGCCGTCTGTGGGGTTGCACAGAGTCAGACATGACTGAAGCGACTTAGCAGCAGCAGCAACAGCAACCACAGATTAAGCAACAGCAGAGAGGAAAAGGTAGAAACAACCAAGCAAATACTGCCCTCTTAGATTTCTATAATTTTGTACCTTATCATCCTTTCTCACAGGTGTGCATAAAGTTTTCCAATGAAAGTAATGCTTCAACCATATCTTAGAAGACAGAGTAAGAGACAGTTGGGCACAAAAGTAAAACATAATGTATTTCAGACCAAAGTATACGAAGATGAGACAGATAATGGTGCTTTCAGGAAAGAGCTAGTACTTTGATGCGGCTGAGGGGAAGAGCTGCCTGCTGCGAAGTGGCAGGAGACAAGACTAGAGAGGTAGCCAGAACCAGGAGAAAGAATAAATTTTGTTTTTTAATGAGTTAGAATAAAGAGAATTCAGTTTTAAACATGTAATAAATGGTATATCTATATGACATTCAAGGAGGCTATATGGAGTTGGAGAAGGAAATGGCAACCCACTCCAGTACTCTTGCCTGGAAAATCCCATAGACAGAGGTGCCTGGCAGGCTATAGTCCATAGGGTCACAAGAATCGGACATGACTTAAGTGACTAAATCACTGCATCATATGGAGTTGTGGAGAGAAGCTGGGGCCATTGTTAACTGATACAGGAGTTAAAGTCATAGATGTAGTAATCCCGAAAGAGAATAACTAAAGTGAGGGGATGAAGGGAAAGAAAGCTATATTAATAGGAACACTGATATTTAAGAAGCAGACAGAAGGAACAGCTCCTTTCAAGATACTAAGAACAAGGGTGAGCATCGACATTTTAGGAATCAGTGAACTAAATGGACTGGAATGGGCAAATTTAATTCAGATGACCATTATACCTACTTGAAGAAAGAAATGGCAACCCACTCCAGTATTCTTGCCTGGAGAATCCCATGGACAGGGGAGCCAGGCGGGCAACCATCCATGGAGTCGCAAAGAGTCAGACACGACTGAAGTGACTTAGCATTATATCTACTACTGCAGATAAGAATCCCTTAGAAGAAATGGAGTAGCCCTCATAGTCAACAAAAGAGTCCAAAATGCAGTACTTGGGTGCAATCTAAAAAATGACAAGGCAAACCATTCAATATCACAGTAATCCAAGTCTATGCCTCAACCACTAATGCTGAAGAAACTGAAGTTAAATGGTTCTAGGAAGACCTACGAGACCTTCCAGAACTAACACCAAAAAAGATGTTCCTTTCATCATAGGGGACTGCAATGCAAAAGTAGGAAGTCAAGAGATACCTGGAGTAACAGGCAAGGTTGGCCTTGGAGTACAATATGAAGCAGGGCAAAGGCTAACAGAGTTTTGCCAAGAGAATGCACTGGTCATAGCAAACACCCTTTTCCAACAACAAAAGAGATGACTTTAAACATGGACATCACCAGATGGTCAACATCAAAATTATACTGATTATATTCTTTGCAGTCGAAGATGGAGAAGCTCTATACAGTCAGCAAAACAAGACCAGGAGCTGACTGTGGCTCAGATCATAAATTCCTTATTGCAAAATTCAGACTAAATTGAAGAAAGCAGGGAAAACCACTAGGCCATTCATAAATTAAATCCCTTATGATTATACAGTGGAAGTGACAAATAGATTCAAGGAATCAGATCTGATAGAGTACCTGAAGAACTATGGATGGAGGTTCATAACACTGTATAGGAGGTGGTGATCAAAACCATCCCCAAGAAAAAGCAATGCAAAAAAGGCAAAATGGTTGTCTGAGGAGGTCTTACATATAGCTGAGAAAAGAAGAGAAGTGAAAGGCAAAGGAGAAAAGGAAAGATATACTCGCCTGAATGCAGAGTTCCAAAGAATAGCAAGGAGAGATAAGAAGGCCTTCCAAAGTGATCAAGGGAAGAAATAGAGGAAAACAATAGAATGGGAAAGACTAGAGATCTCTACAAGAAAATTAGAGATACCAAGGGAACATTTCATGCAAAGATGGGCACAGTAAAGGACAGAAATGGTATGGACCTAACAGAAGTAGAAGATATTAAGAGGTTACACAAGAATACACAGAAGAACTATACAAAAAAGATCTTCATGACTCAGATAATCATGATGGTGTGATCACTCACCTAGAGCCAGACATCCTGGAATGTGAAGTCAAGTGGGCCTTAGGCAGCATCACTATGAACAAAGCTAGTGGAGATGACGGAATTCCAGATGAGCTATTTCAAATCCTAAATGATGATGCTGTGAAAGTGCTGCACTCAATATGCCAGCAAATTTGGAAAACTCAGCAGTGGTCACAGGACAGGAAAAGGTCAGTTTTCATTCCAATTCCAAAGGCAGTGCCAAAGAATATTCAAACTACCACACAATTGCAATCATTTCACATGCTAGCAAAGTAATGCTCAAAATTCTCCAAGTTAGGCTTCAACGTATGTGAACTGAGAGCTTCCAGATGTTCAAGCTGGATTTAGAAAAGGCAGAGGAATCGGATATCAAATTGCCAACATCTGCTGGATCATAGAAAAAGAGAATTCCAGAAAAACATCTACTTCTGCTTTACTGACTACACTAAAGCCTTTGACTGTGTGGATCACAACAAGCTGGAAAATTCTTAGAGACGGGAATACCAGACCACCGTACCCACCTCCTGAGAAATCTGTATGCAGGTCAAGAAGTGGACAGGGAACAATGGACTGGTCCCAAATTGGGAAAGGAGTACGTCAAGGCTGTATATTGTCACCCTGCTTATTTAACTTCTATGCAGAGCACATCATGCGAAATGCCAGGCTGGATGAGGAACAAGCTGGAATCAAGATTCCTGGGAGAAATATCAATAACCTCAGATATGCAGATGACACCACCCTTATGGCAGAAAGCGAAGAGGAACTAAAAAGCCTCTTGATGAAAGTGAAAGAGGAGAGTGAAAAAGTTGGCTTAAAGCTCAACATTCAGAAAACGAAGATCATGACATCTGGTCCCATCACTTCATGGCAAATAGATGGGGAAACAATGGAAACAGTGACAGACTTTATTTTTGGGGGCTCCAAAATCACTGCAGACGGTGACTGCAGCCATGAAATTCAAAGACACTTGCAACGTGGAAGAACAGCCATGACAAACCTAGACAGCATGTTAAAAAGCAGAGACATTACTTTGCCAACAAAGGTATGTCTAGTCAAAGCTGTGGTTTTTCCATTAGTCACTTATGGATGTGAGAGTTGGCTGAGTACCGAAGAATTGATGCTTTGAACTGTGATGTTGGAGAAGACTCTTGAGGGTCCCTTGGACTGCAAGGAGGTCAAACCAGTCAATCCTAAAGGAAATCAGTCCTGAATATTCATTGGAAGGACTGATGCTGAAGCTGAAGCTCCAATACTTTGGCCATGTGATGTGAAGAGCTGACTCATTGGTAAAGACCCTGATGCTGGGAAAGATTGAAGGCAAACGGAGAAGGAGATGACAGAGGATGAGATGGCTGGATGGCATCACCAACTCAATAGAGAGTTTGAGCAAGTTCCGGTAGATGGTGAAGGACAGGGAGGCCTGGCATGCTGCAGTCCATGGGTTCTGAGAGTCGGACAGGACTGAGCTACAGAACAACAACAAAGAAGTAACAGGGAGGAAAAAAACAGATGAAGAAGCCTCTATCCAGCTTCCCGAATTCCTTCCTGATCCTATTTCCAGAGCAAGTCTTGGTTGTGTCTTTAGTTAACCTAGAAGTAAAGCTTTGAAGTTGCTGGCTTCACTTACCCTCGGGTGCTCTTCAACAGTAAACACTACAGTACTGCGCATCTGTGGTTGGCTGAGTCCACAGAGGCAGAGGCGCCGTGAATACAGAGGGCCAACTCCAAGTTTTATGTATGTTAAGCCCTGCACTGTTCAATGGTCAGCTGTATTCATTAGAAAGTTCTAGCACACTAAAAACACAAATGAGAAAAACATCGCAATAGGCACAACTAGATGCATTCCATGAGTTTCTGCAAGTGTGAAACACACTCAAATAGTAGACAATTAAACTTAAAACAGTCTAGTATTGGGTGGGGGGTCCTTGTGATTTCAATATTGAGTGAGGACTAGTTGTTACAGATGTCACAAAGTAAAAATCACAAATTGTGCAAAATATGTAGGACTCAACAGAGTAAACATTGGTCAAATCATATAGAAAGCCGCAAGAAATCAGGATCTGGCAAGCAACAGAAGAGATGAAAACTCAAAAACAATACAATAGGCACTTGAGATATGGCTAGATGTTAAGAGACTACTAAAAGGCCCTAGGAATAAAATCAGTGAATTCCTTTAATATTTTTGCAAAAATGACTCTCTTCATAGTCATGTGTCAAAAATCAAAGGTAAAAGGCAAAGTAAAGCATTTTACTTTATATCAGCATAAAACTGACAAAATCAGGTTAAAAATTAACATTTTATTCTTAGTTCATACTATAAATTGGCAGAGTTTTAACTATAACTTAGATTTTGTTAATTATGTGAATGGCTTTTATAGATTATGGTTGTATTTTCAAGATAAAAGGATTAATGCCTTCCTCATACCTCCTCTCTCTCATTTACTATGAAATTTTAATCTCTGTTTGATGTGAATTTATATAGCCTTTTCATGCCCTGATTATTCCCAATAAGACAGACTTCCAGTATTAGCATGGATAGTCAATCCATTTAGAAAAAAACAGCTAGGAAAAAAAGAAAATTAAGCATAGTATTAACAGGAAGACTCATTCATTGGATAAATCTTAATTGATCACTTACAGTTTCAAATCTAGTAAAAAATGCAAAAATTAGTATTTCTTAATTGGTATTTCACAAAGTTATAGATATTAATGAATAATATGTTCTCAAATTTCTTAACTAAAGCATCTTCTGATTAGCATAATTTCAGAAATACTCTTAATTTTCAATTGATCACAGTTCCTTACGAGTTTCAACTGTACTTAAGATGAATGAATTCCTCCTGAAATATAATCACCTCCTTAGTTCCATGTTTGGGAGGCAGTAGGGTATTGGGGTTAAAAACATGAGCTTTGGAGTATGACTGACCTGGGTTCCCGCTCTGGCTCCATTTACTAGCTGTGTAACCTGGGGCAAGTTATTTAACCTCTCTAAGTCTCAGTTTCTTTATCTGTAAAATGGAGATAATAATAATATCTATTTCATAGGATTGTTGTGAGGATTAAATGAGATAATGTAAGCTTAGCACAATGCCTGGCAATTAATATGTGCTCAATAACTTTTAGCTATGATTTTATAAGCTTACATTTTTAAGTAACATGTTCTTCTGAAGATCTATGATAATCAAATGCATGTACCCAAGATGTTTCTTATAAATTACTTAAAACAAGCAAAATTAAATAAAGCTTTCAGCTAGTAAAAGCTCCTGGCATCATTTCTCATTTCATATAAGAGAAATTCCTCAGCACCACAATACATTTAGAAAGGGTAATTTTAAAATTATGAGAAAAAAAACCTATATTTAAAGTATACAAGTATAGTTAAACCATCTTAGATATCATAATACTTCTGGAAAATAATTTAAAAAACAACTTTTGTTGGTTTGTTTCATAAGACAATCTCTTGCAAAGTAAGGAGAGAATATTATTTTCTTCCTTTCAAGAAGGAAAATGAAATTCTGATATGAGGACATTAAGGGAACTGACAATAATAGCAAAATAGGACATGAATTAAGGTTCTGGAATTGCCAGTCACTGCTACCCAGTGATTCTAAACCTAGAAGCACATTTTTCTGCAAATGAGAAGTTCAAGTTACATCTTCATAGATTTTATAGATCTCTTACCAGACTCTTATCAGAAAGTCATATTAATCTATGCTACTCAAAGAAGCTATTCCTCAGAGTTATATATTAAAATACCTACTGGCTACCAAGTGACTAAAGCAAAATGTAATGTGTTTCTGTGAAATACAGATCTAAAAAAATTAATTTTAAGAATTAAAAACACAACTAAAATTCTTCTAAAAGTTAAAATGATTTTTAAAGTTTAATTTCACTGTAAAACTTTTAAAGATTATAAATTAACTAAATCTGCAAAAACTAACTTCTTACCACTTCTTAACTAAGTGTTAGGTATAACAAGTTCAATGAAAGTACCACAAAACAGCTGTTGGCTTAGTGTTTTAAAAATCACTGACTAGAAGTAAACAGCAATTTAGGAACTGATTAGTAAGTGGAATGATGATTACATCTTTTGCTATGAACCTCAACTTTATATAAAAAGCTCATATAACAACTACCTCATTGTTTTCAACTAAAAATATAATTTTAATAGAAATATATAAATAACTAAAAATTAAAATGGTTATAGCTCTACTTAGAGAAACATTAATTTTTCTAAGATATCTTCTTATCTTATAATACCTGGAAAAGAGTCATATGTAAAATTTTCTAGAACAACCAGGTAATGTTCCACTGACTCAGAATCACTTAGACCTTTATAGTACAAATTAATTCAGCTGAAAAGTTCTTCATACAGTAAAATAAAAACTCATTATTCTTATTTTTCTTATATATATCTACCACCCACCCCATCTACCCACATCCACCTTGAACAAATGCTTTTTGTCAATTGCTTTCCAATTTAATATCTAAAGGTTTACAATAATTTCTAATACACATTTTAAAAACACGGCTTAGAAAAAGAGAAAAAATTTTAACATACCTGCCCATCTAAGTCGAATGCTAAGCAAGCTATACCATGTGTATGAGCGTCCTTCAGAACTGACACGGTCTGCACAGTGCACGAGTCCCAGATACAGATATAAGGCTCTCGCCCAACTTGTCCTGTTGCCACCAGTGCTCGTTCCGGGTGCAATGCAAGGCTGCAAAATTAATCACAAATAAACAGATGTAAAACTGCTTATGGAGCTCTTATATCAATGTGAAAATTAAGACTTTCATTATTTACCTGCTTAAAATAATTTGGATTTAAAATAACTTCCATAAAAACCCATGCTAAGAGTTACTACTTCAATGGTACATGTGATAAGCAGTTACGACAGGCTTTATAATCCTGTTATATGACGCAGTGTGTGTAAACTTATCAAAAACAAAAAAGAATTCTCACAAGTACTCAACTGAACCACAGAAATGAATTAGTATCAACCCTACCACTTGCCATTTTCTCATTTGGTATTAACCTTCTTTTAAGCTCTCTCTCCCATTTACTCTTTTACTGTATAAAAGTTAGACCAATTCTTAGTGTTCAAAGCAACTCCTATGATACATAAAATTACAAATCCCATTTAAAAAAACAGAAAAGTCATTCATAATTCACAGGAAGTAGTCTATAAGTCGTTAAAGATAAGACAAGGGCCAAACAGTTGATAGTGCTTTACACACATCAGCAGAAGGCAGAGAATGAATATAAATTTCTACTTCATAAATTTTTCTACAAGTGTATTTGGATGATTAGCTTCCTCTTTGGGAGAAACAAAATCACTCCTGGCATCAGGGTGGAAAATGAACTTCCAAGAGGGAAGTTAGGAGGGAAGAGGGAAAAGTTAGGAGGCCAAAAACAGAATCAACAGATTTGATGTACTGAGTAAGGGAAAGGGAACAGTCTAAGACAACGCTTGGTTTCTGGTAGGCAGCTGGATGGTCAGGGACGGTATCATCAAGTCAAGGAGCACTAAGTGAGAAACTACTGAGAGGAAAGATAAGCGGGAATGGAAGTTTCGTTCAACAAGTTTTGTTCAAATTAAAACCAATATAGTACATCAATCAATAAAAATCAATAAATAAAGGACACCCAAACTCCCATACACATTCATTTCATTAGATGCATAAAAAACATCTGACAAAAATCCAACCTCTTCTGGGACTTGCCTGGTGGCCCAGTGGTTAAGCATCCGCCTGCCAGTGCAGAGGACGTGGGCTTGATCTCTGGTGCGGGGACTAAGATCCCACATGCCAGCACCACAACTGTTAAACCTGGGCGCATCGCAAGCCCCGCAGCCGGGGCACGTGGAGCCTGCGCGGCACCAGCAGAGAGAAGCCTGCACGCTGCAATGAAAGGTCTCACGTGCCACAGCTAAGACCCGACACAATCGGAAATACATAAACAAATGTTTTTTAAAAAGAATAAAGTACCCAGGAATAAATGTATATAAAAAGACAAAAGACCTGTGCTCCAAAAACTATAAGACTCTGACATAAAAAAAAAAATGATGACACAGATAGATAGCATGTTCTTAGATTCGAATACTAAATGTTAAAAATGACTATACTACACATGGCGATCTACAGATTCAATGCAATCCCTATCAATTACCAATGATACTTTTCACAGAACTAGAACTAAAAAAATTAAACTTTATATGGAGACATAAAAGACCCCAAAGAGCCAAAACAATCTTGAGAAAGAGAAACAGAGCTGGAGGAATCAAGCTCCCTGACTTCAGACTTTACTACAAAGTTACAGTCATCAACAGTGTGGTACTGGCACAAAAACAGAAACACAGGTGAATGCAACAGGATTGAAAGCCCAGAAATAAACCTACATATCTATGGTAAATTAATCAACAAAGGAGGTGAGACTGTACAATGATGGAGAGTCTCTTCAATAAATGGTCTGGCAAAACTGGACAGCTACCTTTTAAAAAAATGAAATTAGAACATTCTTTAACATCATCACAAAAATAAGTTCAAAATGGATTAACAACCTAAATGTAAGGCTGGACATTGTAACACTCACAGAGGGAAAACACAGACAGAACACTCTTTGCCATAAATCACAGCACTATCTTTGTCAATCCATCTCCCAGAGTAACGGAAATAAAAACAAATAAACAAATGGGACCTAATCAAACTCAAAAGCTTTTGTACAGCAAAGTAAACCATAAAGAAAACAAAAAGACAACCCACAAAATAGGAGAAAATATTTGCAAATGATGTGACCAACAACAGACTAGTCTCCAAAATTTACAAACAGCTCATGTGGCTTAATATCATCAAAACAGACAACCCAATCTAAAACAAAGGGCCAAAGACCTAAACAGACATTTCTCCAAGCAGACATACAGATGGCCAAGAGGCGCGTGAAAAGATGTTCAACATCTCTAATTATTAGAGAAATGAAAATCAAAAATTTTATACAATGAGGTATCACCTAACACTAGTCAAAATGGCCATCACTAAAAAATCTACAAACAATAAACACTAGAAAGGGTGTGGAGAGAAGAGAATCCTCTTATACTGTTAGTGAAAATGTTAACTGGTACAGCTACTGCGAAGAACAGTACTACAGTTGAAAAAAACTAAAAAATAGAGCCACCAAACGATCCTGCAATCCCACTCACAGGCATATATCCAGAGAAAGACATGGTCTGAGAGGATACACGCACCCACATGTGCACTGCAGCACTGTTTACAACAGCCAAGTCATGCAAGCAACCTAGAAGTCCACTGACAGAGAAATGGATGAAGAAGATATGCTAACGCTTAAGTCACTTCAGTCGTGTCTGACTCTGTGCGACCCCATAGACGGCAGCCCACCAACAGGCTCCTCCGCCCATGGGATTTTCCAGGCAAGAGTACTGGAGTGGGGCGCCACTGCCTTCTCCAAAAGAAGATACGGTATCTATCTATATTTATATATACCGAGTCAGCCACCCATTCCAGTATGCTGGCCTGGAGAATTCCATGGACTGTATAGTCCATGGGGTCACAAAGAGTTGGACACAACTGAAGTGACTTAGCCCACACGCACGCACTGGATGGACCTGTTGATACTAAGTGAAGTAAGTCCGACAAAGAAAGGTCATACAATATCATTTATAATGCAGAATCTAAAAAGAAATTATACAAATGAACTTATTTACAGAAAAGAAACAGAGTCAGAGACTTAGAGAATGAACTCATGGTAACCAGGGGGAAGGGTGGAAGGAAAGGATAGGTAGGGAGTTTGGGATTGTACACATATTTTAAATGGATAACCAGCAAGGCCCTACACAGGGAACTCTGCTCAATATTTTGTAACAACCTAAATGGGAAAAGAATTTTTGAAAAAGAATGGATACATATGTATGTATACACTGGGTTGGCCAAAAAGCTGTCTGGGGTTCCCTACGCATTAAACTTTTTGGCCAACCCAACAACTGAGTCATTTCGCTGTACACCTGAGACTAACAACAACACTGTTCATCAACTACACTCCAAAAAAAAGTAAAAAAAAAACCCACAAATTGCCCAGAAAGCACTTGTGCTGCTGCTAAGTCGCTTCAGTCGTGTCCGACTCTGTGCAACCCCATAGACGGCAGCCCACCAGGCTCCCCCATCCCTGGGATTCTCCAGGCAAGAACACTGGAGTGGGGTGACATTTCCTTCTCCAATGCAGGAAAGTGAAAAGTGAAAGTGAAGTCACTCAGTCATGCCCGACTCTTAGCGACCCCATGGACTGCAGCCTACCAGGCTCCTCTGTCCATGGGATTTTGCAGGCAAGAGTACTGGAGTGGGGTGCCATTGCCTTCTCCGGAAAGCACCTTTAGATAAACATAAAAAGAAATTAGAACATTTCAAAATGTGGAAATAATACATGTGTATGACAGATTGAAAATATGTAGAAAATACTTCATCCTTCTGTGATGGGTGTATGCAAGGCAAAATATTTGGGTTCATCCAAATAAGATGCACGATTCAAATCTATTAGACATCATACCCTCTCTGACTGAAAACTAGTGTGTCAAGTAAATGGTGTTCTGCCTGATGCCATAATGTTGAAGTATTATCTCTGTTAGTCCATTTATGCCAAAAGTGGTATAACATTTGAAGGGCCATCTCAAAGAAGGCAATGGCACAGTTAAAATCCCCCAACAGCTTCCTATTACAATCAAAATAAAATCCAAACTATTTATTACGGCATTTACAAGGCTCTACAATACATACCTTCACCTACTTCTCAAACCTCAACTTCTACAATTCTCCCTTTTGTTCATCACATTTCAGACACACTGGCCTTTCTGTCTCTTGAAAAGGCCAAACTTATTATGCTCTCAAAGGTTTTTGTCTCTAGAATGATCTTCCAAATCTTGCTTCATTCAAATAATTTATGCTTCAGGTCAAATGTAACTTGCTTAGCAAATCAAATCTAAAGGAGTATAAAAAGAATTATATACCACAACTATGTGGAATACTATCTGAGGTATTAATATCATTAAAAAAATCAACTGATGGGTCCACCACGCCAATGGACTAAAAAAGCAAAATCATATGATCATATCAATAGATGCAAAAAAGGCATAGACAAACACTATTACTTATAGTATACTTATACTTATTAATGATAAAACCTTATACTATAAGTATACTTATACTATAAGTATACTTATTCATGATAAAAACTCTCAGGAAACTAGGAATACAGAAGAACTTTGTGTCAACCTTATAAAGAGTATCTACAAAAACTCACAGCTAACATCATATTTCACGTTGAAAAATTCTAAGCTTTCCCACAAAGATCAGGTCCAAGTCATCAATGCCCCCCTTTACCATTCCTTTTCAATAATATACTGGAAGGCCTTGCTAATGCAATAATACAAGAAAAGGAAATAAAAGGTATATAGATTGGGAAGGAAGACATAAAACTGTCTTTGTTCATAGATGACACAATCACCTATGTAGAAAATCCAAAAAAAAATCAGCCAAAAAAAAAAAAAAATTCCTGGAACCAATACATGACTATGTAAGGCTGCAGGATACAAAGTTAACATACAAAATTAACTGTTATCCTAATACTGACAGTAAACAAGTGGAATCTGAAATTGAAAATGCAATACCATTATATTAACACCCCAAACTGAAATATTTAGGCATATATCTAACAAAATAGATACAAAATCTATATGAGGAAACCCACAAAGCTCTGATGAATGAAATCAAGAACTATAAAAAATAGATATTCTATATTCATGGATAGGAAGACTCAGTACTATCAAGATGACAGTTATTAGGGTAAAAAAAAGGTATCAGTTCTTCCCAACTTATCTGAATGTTGGAGGAGGTTACTGAGAAGACATGACCACCAACTGACCTAAGAAATGAACCCAGGCAACTAGAGACTCCGTACCCTGTTAAGATCGCTATATAAATGCTTGAGATTCTAGCGGGCAGGTATACGGAGATCTCCTTGTCACGCAGCTGCCCAAGATATGCCTCGTATGTAAATTTCCCTCCCCACTACCAGTGAGGAGAAACACCAACTCTGGGACCCCCAGCTCTGCCCAGCAGGGAACAAGCATTAGCCCTAGAATCCCTTAGGCCTCTGCCTCACCCACCAACAGGCAAACACCAGCTCTGGAACCCCCTGGCCTTGCAGCTAGAGACCCCAGGACCCAACCCTGCCTGCCAGCTGGCTGATAACAACTCCAAGACACCCTGGGCCCCTTAGCCAGATGCCCCAGGATCTAGCCAGTCTCACTAGTTGGCCAACACCACTTTTGGGACACCCCAGACTCTAGCTATGCTGGAACTGGCCCTACCCACCTGCAGGCCAGTATATCTGGAACACCCCAGCACTGCAACCACCCACTCCAGAAACCAGCACAAACCACCCGTGGGCCAGCACTAGCTCCAGGACAGTCAGCAGCCTTGCTGTTCAACCCTGCCCACCAGTAGCCAGCATCCTCCACGCAAGTCAGCGCCTGGCAACTGACTGGAACGTGGGCCAGCCACACCTATCAGATGCTCGTAACAGTAGGACCCACACGCCCATGTAGCGGGCACTCCCAGAGTTCTGATGACTGAGTGGGGCTGTGCTGTTGGGCAAAGAAGAACTGAGTGAAGGGCAATAGGCAAGCTATGCTATAGAGAGTTCTAGGTAACGACTGTATGCCGGGAGCTGGCGAGAGACATTCCACTCGGGACAAAGGTCATGAGGAAGGAGGCTCGGCATACGCAAAGGCAGGATCGAGCCTCGGGAGTGCCCTCGGATATTCTCGAGCATCTACCCCCCAAAAAACCAGAGTCTGCCTACTTTATTGCTTTGTGCTCTCACCTCTGACTTTACTGGGGGCTGTCCCCCACCACCATCTCGCTCTCTCTGTCAAAGAGCTAACTTACAGCTCCAATTAATAAAGTTCCTGGGCAATTAGGAGTGTTTAAATCCAAACCCCTCAGATGGCTCTCTAACTCGCCTGACAAGTTTACCCGGACACCTACAGCTATGCATACGATTGTTTACAGTCTCCCAGCCTCGAGAGGCATGGGAAGCTTAAGATATTCAAATAGCTTAGAGCCTCTCAGAGAGTTAGAAACTGTCAGAATAAAACTAGTAAAAGATTTCATTGATGAGCCAATGTTTGTTGCCAAGTTTCCACATCCCCTGAATTGTATCCTTGAATGTGTATTAATTAATATAGTTGGTATATAGAAAAAATAAGTAGTGGCCTTGGTGTTAGTAACTTTAGACACTTAAGGTAATAAATTCTTTCCTTTGTAAACCCATTACACATCCACCCTATAGGAATGCAATTTTATCTTCGAAAGATGGTGCCAAACCTTAAAATAATTACTCTTAGAGAAAATAAGTCTTACAGTTGATAAGTCCTTGTCAAGAGTCATAAAATATTAATAGGCCTTCTGGCCAGAAGATGATGTAAATCACCTAAACCATTTGTATACGATAAATTAACAGGAAAGAAATCCTGGTTTTTGATAAGCATCAAAGACTGCTGACTTTGCATCCCCTATTATCCCCTATGTGTAACTTAGGGTATAAAAACCCCTGTTGAAAATAAAGCTATGGGCCTTGCTCACCAATGCTTGGTCTCCCCATGTCATTCTTTCCTTTAACTTCCAGCTGAGTGTCCATCTGGAGCGCGGATATCCTCTGCAACCATTTATTTGCCTGGGCTTCTAAGACCCACTCGAGAAGGTGTCTAAGGTGGGGCACCTTCCGCTATTCGAGAGGGCGCCTGCGGCCTCCGTGGTCAGAGCTAACCTGGTGTCACGGGTTATATTGATTTTCCGCATAAGCCAAGCCACTCAGCTTCTTTTCTCCACTGAATTTTCCTACTGAGCTATCCTCTTTTTATTACTCTTTATATCTCTAATTAACATTTGAATAGGTCGCCTAGCCATCTCTCCTTCGAATACCCTGGATCAGCCGGGGCTGGACCTTGGCAACTGTAGAAGTGTTCAGAGAATTTGGGAGAAGACTGGATGAACAGAAGTTTCTCATAGAAAGTTTAGAAAGATAAAGAAAAACCAAACAGAGATGAAGAACACAGGAACTGAAATGGAAAATACACTACAAGGAATCAACAGTATATTAAATGGTACAGAGGAACAGATTAGTGAACTGGAAGACAAGTAATAGAAATCACTCAAGCTGAACAAAAGAAAGAATAAAAAAAAAATGAGGACAGCTTAAGAGACCTGTGATACAACATCAAGCATATTAACATTCAAATTATAGGGGTCCCAGAAGAAGAGAAAGAGAAAGAGAGAGAGCAGAGAACATATTTGAAGACACAACAGCTGGAAACATCCCTAACCTGAGGAAGGATATAGACATCCAGGTCCAGAAAGCACAGGAAGTCCCCAACAGGATCAACCCAAAGAGGACCACACCAAGACATAAAAATTAGAGAGAGAGAATGTTAAATGCAGCAAGGGAAAGTAGCAAGTTATGTACAAGGGAACTCCCACAAAGGACCTTTCAGTAGAAACTGCAGGCCAGGAGGGAGTGGCATGATACATTTTAAGTGATGAAAGGGATAAACCTACAACCAAGTAGGTAAAGCTTTATGACCTGGTAGAGCTTGTGTTCAGATTTTATGAAGACATCAAAAGTTTTAAAGACAAGCAAAAACTAAAAGAGTTTAGCACCACTAAACCAGCTTTATAAGAAACGCTAAAGGGACATTTCTAAGTGAAAAAGAAAAGGCCAGAAATAGAAACATGAAAATTATGATAGGGAAAAATCTCACTAGTGAAGACAAACATACAGTAAAATTAGTAAAGGAGCCACAGCGAGGAGGTCCGAGGGCAAAAGTCATGGAATCATCTATATCCACAATAGGTAGTTAAGGGACACACGAAACAAAAAGATGTAAAACACGATGCTAAAAACATTAAACGTGGTGCAGGTGCTGAAGGAGTGTTAAACAGAGTTTGAACTTAAGAGATCAGTAACTTAAATACATACACACACACACACACACACACACACACACACACACACACAGAAGGCTATGTACAGTGTGGAGAATACAGTCCCTAACTACGTAGTATCTTGTATGGTGATATATCTTAACTAGACTTACCATGGCGATCGTTTTGAAATGTTTAGAAATACTGAATCACTACGTTGTGTAACAAGAACTAACATAGTGTTGTAGGTCAATTATACTTCAAAAACAAACTCACAGAAAAAGAGGTCAGATATCAGAGGCAGGGGATGGAATGGGGAATTGGATTAAGATGATCAAAAGGTACAAACTTACATTTATGAGATAAATAAAACTCACTAAAATTGGAAGAGAAAAAAAGACAATATGGCATTCGCAAAAGAGTAGACAAATATACCAATGGAAGAGAACAGAGACCCAGAAATCAGATCAGATCAGATCAGATCAGTCGCTCAGTTGTGTTAGACTCTTTGCGACCCCATGAATCACAGCACGCCAGGCCTCCCTGTCCATCACCAACTCCCGGAGTTCACTTAGACTCATGTCCATCGAGTCAGTGATGCCATCCAGCCATCTCATCCTCTGTCATCCCCTTCTCCTCCTGCCCCCCCTATAAATATACTCAACTGACTATTGACAAAGGAGTAAAGGCACCACAATGGAGCAAAGATAGACTCCTGGAACAAACAGTGCTGGGACAACTGGACGCCTACACGTGAAAAAGAGCCTAGACACATTAACTCAAAATGAATCACAAACCCAAATGTAAAACTGTAAGATTCCTGGAAGACAACATAAGAGAAAATCTAGATGACCTTGGGCATAGTGATGCCTTTTTAGATACAACATTAAACACAGGATCCGTGAAAGAAAGAAAGCTGGACTTCATTAAAATAAAAAAAAAAAATTCTGCCCTGTGGAAGACAATAGCAAGAGCACTAGAAGACAAGCCACAGACTGGGAGAAAATATTTGTAAAAGAATTCCAGAAAAACATCTATTTCTGCTTCACTGACTATGCTAAAGCCTTTTTGACTGTGTGGATTACAACAAACTGGAAAATTCTTAAAGAGATAGGAACATCAGACCACCTTACCTGTCTCCTGAGAATCTGTATGCAAGTCAAGAAGCAACAGTTAGAACTGGACATGGAACAACAGACTGATTCCAAATTGGGAAAGGAGTACATCAAGACCGTATATTGTCACCCTGCTTATTTAACTTCTACGCAGAGTACATCATGCAAAATGCCAGGTTAGATTAAGCCCAAGCTGGAATCAAGATTGCCAAGAGAAATATCAATAACTTCAGATATGCAGATGATACCACCCTATGGCAGAAAGCAAAGAGGAACTAAAGAGCATCTTGATTAAAGAGAAGAGTGAAAAAGCTGGCTTAAAACTCAACATTCAAAAAATGAAGATCATGGCATCTGGTCCCATCACTTCACAGAAAATAGATGGAGAAACAATGACAGACTTTATTTTGGGGGGCTCCAAAATCACTGCTGAAGAATTGATGCTTTTGAGCTGTGGTGTTGGAGAAGACTCTTGAGAGTCCTTTGGACTGCAAGGAGATCCAACTAGTCCACCCTAAAGGAAATCAGTTCTGAATATTCATTGGAAGGACTAATGTTGAAGTTGAAACTCCAATACTTTGGCCATCTGATGCGAAGAACGGACTCATTGGAAAAGACCCTGATGCTGGGATAGACTGAAGGCAGGAGAAGGGGATGACAGAGGATGAGATGGCTGGATGGCACCACCAACTCAATGGACATGAGTTTGAGCAAGCTTTAGGAGTTGGTGATGGACAGGGAAGCCTGGTGTGCTGCAGTCCATGGGGTCACAAAGAGTCGGGCATGACTGAGTGACTGAACTTAATTGAAAATCACTGCAGATGGTGACTGCAGCCATGAAATTCAAAGACGCTTGCTCCTTGGAAGAAAAACTATGACATTCGTTGTACCTTCTACAAGTTTAAATATTCCATTATTTTTACATATATATGTTATTTTCAAATTATGTTTTAAATGCCCTCTCAACGAATGTCAAGTGTGAAGCCTAATATAAACTGAACTTTGATTATTATGATGTGTCAGTGTAGGTTCATCAATTGTAACAAATGTACTACTCCTGTATGGGATGTTGATAATGTGAAGGTTATACATGTGGGGGGAGTAGGCAGTGTATGAGAAATCTCTATCCCTTTCTCTCAATTTTGCTGTGAACCTAAAACTGCTCTTTAAAAAAAAAAATCTTAAAAAGAAACCCCAACAGAATCTAATTAATAAGTTGAGAAACAAAGCTACAGAAATTTGAGGGTTTAATAAAATACAAAAAAAAAAAGCTTGGGAAAAAAAAAAAAAAAGAAAAACTATGACAAACCTAGACAGCATATTAAAACGCAGAGACATTACTTTGCCAACAAAGGTCCATCTAGTCAAAACTATGGTTTTTCCAGTAGTCATGTATGGATGTGGGAGTTGGACCATAAAGAAGGCTGAGCACCAAAGAATCAATGTTTTTGAACTGTGGTGCTGGAGAAGACTCTTGAGAGTCTCTTGGACTGCAAGGATATCAAACCAGTCAATCCTAAAGGAAATCAACCGCGAATATTCATTGGAAGGACTGATGCTGAAGTTCCATTACTTTGGCCACCTGATGTGAAAAGCTGATTCACTGGAGAAGACCCTGATGCTGCAAAAGAGTGAGGGCAGGAAGAGAAGGGTGCAACAGAGGATGAGATGGTTGGATGGCATCACTGACTCGACGGACATGAGTTTGAGCAAGCTCCGGAGTTGGTGATGGACAGGGAGGCCTGGCGTGCTGCAGTCCACGAGGTCGCAAAGAATCGGACACGACTGAGCGACTGGACAACAACATTCAAAATATACAAGGAAATGAAAACTCATCCATAAGAAAACCCAATTAAAAAGTAGGGCAAAAACCTTAACACACTCCTCATCAAAGAAGATACACAGCATATGAAAACTTGCTCCATATCATACATCACTAGGAAAATGCAAATCAAAACTCTAAGACTGCACTACATGCCTATCAGAATGGCCAAATCAGGAACGCCGACACCTCCAAATGCTGACAAGGGTGTCGAGTGACAGGGGCTCTCACACGCTGCCAGTGAGAGAGCAAAAACCGAACAGTCACTTGGAGGAGAGTTTGGCAGTTTCTTACAAAACTAAACATAACCTTCCCAAACAATGCAGCACCTGTACTCCTTGGTATTTATCCAAAGGAGTGAAAACTTATGTCCACACAGAAACCTGCACACGGATGTTTACAGCTTTACTCATTATCGCCAAAACGTGGATGTAACCAAGAAGTCCTTCAATAGGTAAATGGGTAAATAAACTTGGTACAACCAGATAATACAATATTTGTCACTGATCTGTCACTCAGTGTCCAACTCTTTGTGACCCTGTGGACTGGGGAGGAGCCCACCAGGCTCCTCTGTCCATGGGATTCTCCAGGCAAGAATCCTGGAGTGGGTACTCATTCCCTTCTGTGGGAGATCTTCCCGGCCCAGGAATTGAAGTCAGGTCTCCTGCATTGCAGGCATTCTTTATCATCTGAGCCACCAAGGAAACCCCAAATAAATAAAATTATTTAAAAAAAATAGATAAATAGTGAAGTCTTAAAGTCTTATGGTACATACCTTATAAAGACTTCAAAGGAAATAATCTAAAACACAATAGTAGGGTCTTCCCTGGTGACTCAGTGGTAAAGGATCCTCCTGCCAATGCAGGAGACATGAGTTCGATCCCTGATCTGGGAAAATCTCACATGCTGCCAGCAACTAATAGTTGTGTGCCACAACTACTGAGCCTGTGCTCTAGAGCCCAGGAGCTGCGACTACTGAAGCCCGCGCACCCTAGAGCCTGCGCTCTGCAGCAAGAGAAGCCACTGCAGAGAGGAGCCTGCACAGTGCAGTCAGGGGGCAGCCCCTGCTCGCCACAACTAAAGAAAAAGCCCATATAGCAATGACAACTCAGCACAGCCATAAATTAAAAACAATAAAAATAAATGAAACAAAGTAGTAATATCTCTAGATATAAGATTGTGGGTAAATATTTCTCTTTTTCCATACTTTTCAATGTTCTATTATAAATAGGTATTAAAACATCATAACTGCCTTCTAAGAGGGGGCCTACCAAACCTCTCCTACTCCTTTATTACGTCAACTTTAGATTCCTACATACTGTGTATCCTGCAAAAATTCCTTTGTAAGAGCATGTCAACTTGCAATCTAAATCTAACATCCAGGTTCCGGGTAACACTTCTTACCATGTTAGTAGCGCCACCCTCTATAGTGGTTTACGTGCTATTACACAGTCCACGGGCTAACTGATTACTGAGCTTCCCTGGTGGCTCAGACAGTAGAGCATCTGCCTGCAATGCAGGAGACCTGGGTTCAATCCCTGGGTTGGGAAGATCCCCTGGAGAAGGAAATGGCAATCCACTCCAGTATCTTGCCTGGAAAATCCCATGGACAGAGGAGCCTGGCAGGCTACAGCCCATGGGGTCGCAAAGACTTGGACACGACTGAGTGAACTAATTATTAGTTAATTGATAATCAATTCATTAATTATTAAATATTAGTTAACTCAGATATGCAGATGACACCACCCTTATGGCAGAAAGTGAAGAGGAACTAAAAAGCCTCTTGATGAAAGTGAAAGAGAAGAGTGAAAAAGTTGGCTTAAAGCTTAACATTCAGAAAACGAAGATCATGGCATCTGGTTCCATCACTTCATGGGAAGTAGATGGGGAAACAGTGGAAACAGTGTCAGACTTTATTTTTCTGGGCTCCAAAATCACTGCAGATGGTGATTGCAGCCATGAAATTAAAAGACGCTCACTCCTTGGAAGGAAAGTTATGACCAGCCTGGACAGCATATTGAAAAGCAGAGACATTACTTTGCCAAAAAGGTCCATCTAGTCAAGGCTATGGTTTTTCCTGTGGTCATGTATGGATGTGAGAGCTGGACTGTGAAGAAAGCTTAACGCCGAAGAATTGATGCTTTTGAACTGTGGTGTTGGAGAAGACTCTTGAGAGTCCCTTGGACTGCAAGGAGATCCAATCAGTCCATCCTAAAGGAGATCAGCCCTGGGATTTCTTTGGAAGGAATGATGCTAAAGCTGAAACTCCAGTACTCTGGCCACCTCATGCAAAGAGTTGACTCATTGGAAAAGACTCTGACGCTGGGAGGGATTGGGGGCAGGAGGAGAAGGGGACGACAGAGGATGAGATGGCTGGATGGCATCACCAACTCAATGGACGTGAGTTTGGGTGAACTCCGGGAGTTGGTGATGGACAGGGAGGCCTGGCGTGCTGCAGTTCATGGGGTCGCAAAGAGTCGGACATGACTGAGCGACTGAACTGAACTGAACTGAACTAATAATTATTATTAGAAAAGTCACAGTGCAACCAAGTAATGATGACCAGTCTATGGATTCTGTAATTAGTTATCACCTATGTTTTAACACTTAACATGGCCTTCCACTTTCCACCCCCAGTTGGGAATTGTGCCCTGCCCCGATCAATCTTAGTATCTGTAAAGATAGGGCCATCATCTTGTGGCTAATTTAAACAATTCCACAAGCAATATCATACTATTAGGTTGGTGTAAACATAATTGTGGTCTCGGAATTATAATCATTATAATTAGGCTCAAACACATCTTAATCAACATAGGAACCATTAAAATCAACATATTTTTTGCAATTGAGAAATAAGTTTATTCCTGCCGTGTAAAAACTCATGCTTCAGGATTCAACGAACTCTTGGAAAGCATTTTCTGCCTGCTGCTGGTGGTGGAAGTGTTTTCCCTGCAAAAGTTGTCCAGATGCTTGAAGAAATGGTAGTTGGTTGGTAAGAGGTCAGGTGAATACAGTGGATAAGGCAAAATTTTGTAGCCCAATTCATTCCATTTTTGAAGCGCTGGCTGGGCAGTGTGTGGTGGGGTGTTGTTGTGGAGAAGAACTGGCCTTCAGGCACCATGGTTTTCAGTGCATCTCAGTGATTTGCTGAGCATACTTCTCAGATGTTACGGTTTCACCGGGATTCAGAAAGCTTTAGTGGATCAGTTGGGCAACAGACCACCAAACAGTGACCATGACCTTTTTTTGGCTCAAGTTTGGCTTTGGGAGATGCTTTGGAGCCTCCTCTTGGTCCAACCACTAAGCTGGTTATCACCGGTTGTCATATAAAACCCACTTTTCATCGCATGTCACAACCTGATTGAGAAATAGTTCACTGTTGTTGCATAGAATAAGAGAAGACGATACTTCAAAATGCTGATTTTTTTTATTTTTGGTCAATTCATGAGGCATCCACTTACAGAGCTTTATCACCTTTCCAATTTGCTTCAAATGCTGAACGACCATCGAATGGTCAATGTTGAGTTCTTGGGGCAACTTCTGGGGTAGTTGTAAGAGGAGCAGCTTCGATGATGGCTCTCAATTGGTCACTGTCAACTTCTGATGGCCAGCCACTACACTCTTCATCTTCAAGGTTCTCATCCCCTTTGCAAAACTTCTTGAACCACCACTTCTTGAATGTTCATTAGGAGTTCCTGAGCCAAATGCACTGTTAATGTTACAAGTTGTCTCTACTACTTTACAACCCATTTTGAACTCAAATAAGAAAATCACCTGAATTTGCTTTTTGTCTAACATCATTTCCATAGTCTAAAATATATATAAAATAAACAGCAAGTAATAAGTCAGTAGCAAAAAAAATTTAAGTGAGAAATTCACATTAAAATGATGTATAACACAACCACATTTAAGAACATATTCCAATAACAAGTAGCAAATTCCAACAATGCAAAACTGCAATTACTTTTACACCAACCTAACAAAAGTAAAAATTGCAACATTCTTAGTGTAACTGCCTGTGGCAACTGTCATTACATGCCATAAACTGAAATGAATACGTAATTCATTCATAGCAAAGGCAGTAGTGTCTAGTACTATATTCCTGACCAAGAAAGAAAGTCCTTTCATAGTAATGAAAAAAAAGAGAATTAATGTCCTCTTTGGTTGGAAGGTAAAATAGGTACATGATTCCCAGGAACAGAAAGAGTGGCAGGATTCCTCAACAAGAGGATCTATGGCAACTGTGCATCTCAGCTCTTCTATCTGATCTGGGGAATAGGCTATGTACACTTCTCATACCAAAAATTTATTTCTGGGCCTTTAAGTTCAATTAGGTGCTCCTATTCTGCCACACATTCCATGATTCCAGGATCCTTGACCATGACCTCTTCCTTGTTTGGGCTCCAGTAAGAGGCTGAATACCATCCATAATTTGGCAACGATATAATCCAGAATTCTCACCTCACATCCAACCACTTTGCTTTATTGGTGTGCTCCCCAAGCTGGGTATTAAAGTAAACTCCGTTATCTCTCCTTGATTGTGAAGAACAAGATACTTTTAGAGTGAAATCTGAGTTAACATCTCCTACAATCACAACTACTTATTTCCCAATCCAGCTTTATGAGCCACCCATCCCAAAAGAAAAAATATATACAATTTAGTGGTGTTATGATGAATTCAGCCCGTCTGTGGCCTCAAGAACAGCTAGATCCAAGGTGCAGTGTCTAGCTTCAGTCCCATTGCCTCTCCTCTCATTCCAAGAACTTTTTAGTATTTTTCTGCCAAGCTTACTAATTTAGACGGATATAAGCATACCAGTGTTTTAAGGTGGGCACTATATTTCACTTGATCTTTTAACAATCCAATCCATTTTTACATTTCATTAGCCAACAGAGGGTGATACCACAGACAGGAAATCCAGGAGCTGTTATGGCTTTCATATAAGTTCTTGCAGTCTTTGGCCAATATGGTGAAACCATGTGCCACCTTATAATTAGAATAGACACCACTGCAGCAAGGCAGCTTGTTTACACTGGCCCGGTATAGCTCCTTCCAGCCCTCTGCTGTCGAAGAACACTGATGCACAAAGGCGGACACTTGGCCTGCAGAGCAGTCAGTCAGCTGTCAGTGGCTGCTTCCTGCTTGGTTTGTGGCAATCTGTGGTCTCAAGCTTTACACACACAGTGCCCTAGCTACTGTGCCCTCTCCCGGAGTGAATCTAGGGTGCTGCAGCAACTATCCTTGTGAATTTTGTCCACTTCAGAATTTCACAGGGTGAGGGTGAGATCATTTATATGCCTCTTCAATACTAGCATATTGGATATTTGGTCTATTTCTGACTGGCAGACTCTGGCTCCAAATTGGAAATTTATTTACAGACACTCTTGGGCTTTTCATGGTCCAAACCACTGAGCCAAACTGACTGCAGCTGATCCGCCAGTCTGTTGAAATCAACTACTGGGTCACGCCTCACTTGGTGCTGTCCAGGATGCACGTGATTTTGCCCATTAAGTGAACCTTCCGGGTCCCCAGTTTGTTAGCATTTTTCTAGACTGACAATGCAAGATATCTGTCTTTTCATGTTTTCAGCCACTGATGACACCGGGCAGATCCATTAATGGAAAACCCTACTAATCACTGCTTTTCTTGATGGGGAAAAAAAAAAAAATCTCCAAATATGCCTTGGGCAATAGGCCCAGACTTTTTAAAGGGGTCTTAATACTTGGCAAATGATCAATACTGTGATATAATTTGTTGTTATTGTTTAGTTGCTAAGTCGTGTCCAAAACTTTGCAACCCCTTGGGCTGGCTCCTCTGTCCATGGGATTTCCCAGACAAGAATACTGGAGTGGGCTGCCATTTCCTCATCCAAGGGATCTTGTATAATAGTAAATGAATAAATTCGGGTGGGCCTGGAGTTTTTTGAGTTTGACTTCCCAGCCCACCACCATGGATTACTTCTAGATCTAGAGCAGTGGTTTTCAACCCTGGCTGCTTACTGGAATCATCTAGGAAGCTTAAAGACAGACGCAAACAGCAACAAAGAAATTATACCTGAGACCCATCCTAAATAAATTAAACTGGAATTTCTAGGGATGAGACTCAGGCACTGGTGGTTTTACTTTGCTTTAACTCTCCAAGTGATTCTAGTATGCAGCCAGGATTGAAAATCAAGAATCTACAGCAATGTTTTTCAAACTTCAGAATACATCAGTATCACATGGAGGTAACTCAAGTGGACTGTTGGGCCCCTCATCTAGAGTTTCTGATCAGGTCTGGGATGAAGTTTGACAATCTGCATTTCTAACAGGCTTCCAGGTAATGCTAATGTGTTGGTTAAAGGCCAGCACTGAAAACCACTCGTCTAGAGTGTGCTTTTCAAACTTTAATATCAAAACCCACAATTTTAATATTTCAAACCCATAACACTACCTGAGAATGCTGTTAAAATTCAGAGTCTAATTCATCAGGCCTGGGGTTTGAGATCTGCTTTTCTAATGAGCTCCTAGGTAATGCTGAAACTGATGGTCTAAGGACTACATCTTTGAACAGCAAGTATCTAGAGCTACCAGCCATGTGCCATTTTAAAAATAATCAATCAAACCAGAAGCTGCTGGAGAGACCCTGAAGGAGGCCAGCCCTGCACACCTCTGCTGACATGGCTCATCCTGATGACGTCTTTCTGCCCCCTCTGCTCCCTGCTCATATGAACACCCGTACACAGTCTCCTCGACAGTCACGATGACAACGTGATTATTGCAAAACAGCTAACATCTCCACTAAGGTGAAGTGCTACTCATCTGACTTGATACAGCTGGTCACTTCCTTCTCCCTGAAACGCTATTTTTAACTTGATTTCCATGACTCGACACTCTTGGTTTTTCTCCTGTCTCTCTGGCCATTGTTTTGTCAGTTCTTTTTCATCTTCTGAATATTTAAATGTTGGAGGGCCACAGGAATTCATTGTTCAGATTCTTTATATTCACTCCCTTGGTGGTCTTATCCAGGGTTATGGCTTTAAATACTACCTACATGCTGATAACACTCAAATTTAACCCACCGCAGACTGCTTCCCTGGATTATAGATATGTATGCTCCATTGGCCTAATGTACAAGCCCACTTGGTTGGTTGTCTATTAGTATCTAAAACAGCTCATGATCATCCCTTTCTCCCAAAGCAGAAAGTCTGCCCTCCCCACAGCTTTTGCTAATTCACTAATGGGCAACTCCATTCTCAGGTGTTCTGGCCCCAAGCTGCAACCATCACTGACCTTTCTTTTCTGTCACAATTTACACCTGGTCCACCAGTAAATCATGCTGCCTCTGTCTTCAAAGTCTATCGAGTGGTTTCTCACTGCTCCCGTCGTGACCGCTTTGGCCCAAGCCACAAACATCTCTTCTAAGTCTCCTAAGTGGTCTGTCTGCTTCCATCTTTCACCTCTCCCTCCGTCTGTCATCAATACAGGATCCAGAGTGACTCTGTCAAACCATTAACTCAAAGTAGGTCACTAATTTGATTAAATTGTTCCAATGGCTTCTAATCTCCCTCAGATAGGAAGGCAAAAAAATCTTCTCAATAGCCTACAAAGTCCTAAACAATCTGTCCCACCACTTCTTCATCAGACCTCATCTCTGTGCTCATCTCTGTGGGAATTCACTGTACTCCAGCTACTCTAACTTTCCTACTGCCCCTCAAACACACGAGGCATTCCACTTCAGGCCTTTGAACCTGACGTCCCTTTGCCTGCAATGCCATTCCCTCCAGACAGCCAGCCGGCACAGTCCCTCACCTCCACGGCTCCATTCAAGTGTTACACTTATATTTTAAGGAGGCCTTCCTGGCTCCCCTACCCAAACTTCTACCTAAACTCTTTCCAATAGTCTGTGTCTCACTTTCCTGCTTTTTTCCCCTAGCCCTTACATATTTTTATATATATATATATATATATATATATACACACACACACACACACACACACAGACAGACACACTATATATACAAAATAATACATATGTACATACCAAATACATAATTCAACATATGTGCATAAATGTGAAATTTACCTTGGTTATTATCTCCCCCCAGTACATAAAGTATCAATGAAGGTTGGGAATTTCACTTGTTTGGTTCACTGCTGTAATTCTAGTGCTAAAAACAGCCACTGGCAAATACGAATAGGTGCTCAATAAATATCTGCTGAAAGACTAAGCAAAGCAAGAAATATCTATTTTTACACCAATATGTGTCCCAGACACCACTTAAGAAAGTGTCTTAAGAACGTGGGTATAACCAACTGTGGCAAATGACGATGATAAATCAAAAACGATGAGAACAGAGAACTGACCTCTGGATAGAGCACTGTGGAGGTCACTGGTGACCTTGACAAGAGCTGCAATGATGAAATAAAATAGAGCCAACACTGAATGGGAGAAAAAGAGCTGAAGACAGTGAGTACAGATGACTTTTTCAGTTATTTTCTCTTAACATGAACCACTGCATATGACACCACCTCTTTTCAGAATGCTATGCCTTCGCTCACTTCCCCTGATGACTCTGCCTCTCTGTTGTCCTTCAAGACCCAGCCTGCTTAGGTGTTCCACTCACTGGGACACATCCCTGTAACTGTTATACGCCTGCATATACCATATCCCAGGTACACTAATGCTATCCCTGGTACACACAGGAATCTTACACTTGACTGACAGGGTTTAACTCCTAAGACCTTCAGGCTGAGACCCTTGCACAAAGAAGGAGTTCAATAATATTTCTTGGATGAGTGAAAAGCCTTGAAGGAACAGTAAGCTGATAGTTTCTAAGGAACTATTCTTATTTCTTAATAGTTTCTAAGAATTTATTTACCATATGTTTTCCTTAATTTATATCCAAAACATATTTTATTAGTTATCTATATATTAGACATCATAAAATAAAAAGGGAAACAATTATAATACAAATCTAAAATTTCTCTTTTACCCTAATAATATACACTTAAGGTACATTTATGATAGTTTGAATTATTATTCTATATAATTCCAACCTTTGCCTGAAAACATGTTAATTTTACCTCTTAAACTATGCAGCATTTGAAAAACAACCATAAATATTTTGATATCCAAACACACAAAATGAAATCTTACAGAAAAAAATTATTATATAGTCTGTGAAAGTTAAGACCACCAATTCTAGTTACTTAAACATGGGGACATTTTACTAAATCTGTATGTTGCTTAATACTTTCTGAAGTACAGCTTCTGAATATTACACAATGCTTAAGAAAATTCTGGAATCAAGTTTGAAGGAAGGAGTTTTACCCATTTCTCAAACTGCTTATCTACACATGCATGTTTTGGGATACAGACTGGCAATGTGCTTCCTAAACAGAATCATCTGGGGGCACTGTGTGAAAAACAAATTTCTGGGATCCAGCTCTACTGGAGTGGGGTGCCTTAGTACATGTCATGAAAAGGCTAAAAAATGGCAAAAAGCTCCTTAAATGGTTCTGCTGATCAGTCAGGTTTGGGAAATACTGACCATATATCTGGAAACATTAAGTAGACAACAAGTAGGCTTGTGGTAATTCCCGCCAGACCTTAGAAAGTTGGTACCCTCAACCCATAAACACAGAAAACACTGATCCACCATGGAAACATCACACATTCCAAACGCTTTTCCAACAATAATTCTGACTTGTGTTGAATAAATGAAATTTTCATACTATGAGTACAGAGTGGTTAGAAACCACTTTTACTAGACTATGGTGAAGCCTGATCAGTACTTTTTCCTAAGAGCACCACCTGCCACAATTGACCAGCTGCTCTACCTTTCATTTTGTCTAAAGAAAAAAGAAAGTAGTAACAAAATGCACCGAGTTAACTACATTCCATTAATGGTCTTCAGTGGTGATACATGTTTTGAGAACTATCAGTAACATCCACTACTTCAAATACAAACTTGTCAAAAATGTGTTGATGGGTGGTAGCTAGAAAAACTAATTTAAAAAGCTATTGTATCTTTTGGGAAGACAGCTGGCAAAAGTTTCAAAATATAGACCAGGCTACAGATGTGCATTTTATATTAAAACTGCCAGCAGTCTATAACTTACTCTTAAACCTGTAACAAACATTTAATAACTAGAGAATTTTATCAATATAACTTGGGACACAGAAAAAAAAAAAGCAAATTAGGAAAAAAAAGTGACTAAAATTCTGACAGTGAAACAAATTTCTATATAAATCAGTAATACTGAAATAAATATAACTAAAGGACAGAACACTATATACATACATATCTAGTAAAAACTAAGATAACTACATGTAACACAGACAAAATGATAAAGTCATGTGGCACCACCGCTGGCAATGCTAGATGTAGTAAGATGACAGAACTGGAAAGCAAATGATCATTACTTTTGTCTTTCCAACCAATACAGCACTTACATTTTTAAAACCTAAAGACAATGACTTGCTCATTCTGGTATAGTCTTACATTCAGACTAAGTTATATTTAATAAGTTTACCTGTTTCAAGCAAATATGAAAACAAAACAGAGGATAAATACAGCAATGACGTTTTATTCATAAGGCTAACATTACAGCAACACTGTTTTCCACCATGGTACCATTTACAAAAATTTCATTTTCTGCTGTGACATAATTGAAAAATTACAGCAGTAACTATACCTGTATTTCAGACACTGAATTGAAACAAATTTGAAAACGTTGAACTTTTACAAACAAGAATGATTTCTACCATTATTGCTTGAAACAAAATGTCCAGAACTCTTTGATTGCTTTACAGTCTTGCTACTGCTACTGCTAAGTCACTTCAGTCGTGTCTGACGCTGTGCGACCCCATATACAGCAGCCCACCAGGCTCCCCCGTCCCTGGGATTCTCCAGGCAAGAACACTGGAGTGGGTTGCCATTTCCTTCTCCAATGCATGAAAGTGAAAAGTGAAAGTGAGGTCGCTCAGTCGTGCCCGACCCTCAGCGACCCCATGGACTGCAGCCCACCAGGCTCCTCCATCCATGGGATTTTCCAGGCAAGAGTACCATTATTGCTTGAAACAAAATTTCCGGAACTCTTTGATTGCTAAGTTATAGTCTTAGTACTATATTAAATTTGTGCCACAATTTCAGGATGCAATTGCCATGGCAATTTTCAAGCAAACTTTTTACTGTTATAAATTATTCTGAGGGCGAATCATTTGCATAAAGTCACAAGCAAGTATCCAATTAAGGCAAAAATTAGACTAATCTGTCATTTTGAAACATTTTGAGACACTACATGTATGGTTATGCAACCATGTACACCAAAGGAAAGCAAAAGCATCTCTTCCTTGCAGTTTACTGAAACACAATTTTAAAAATTCAAGCCATGTGACATAAAGGTTCAAATTACTGCTGGAAGAATAAACAAAGCATCATTTACCCCATCAAAAAAAATTGTATCTAGTTTCAGAAGATCTTCATACCATATTACTCTCAACTACCAAGGAGTAAAAACAATAGAAGTGCACCTCAAATCCTTCACACCTACCTACCCCACCTACTGAAAGGAACCTAATAGACTGAATATCTGGAGGAGGGCTTCAGTCAAGGCTGTTTCAACTAGATAAACTATCCCCTGAACTGTCAGAGACCTAACACATGGAAAAGAAGAGAGAAACTGGAAAGGATCAGGGAAAAAGACAAAGAACTGGGGTAAATTCTACTCTTGGGGTGAATAACACACAAGATGGTAAAGAATCTGTCTGCAGTGCAGGAGACTGGGTTCGATCCCTGCATTGGGGAATATCCCCTGGAGAAGGAAATTGCAACCCACTCGGGTATTCTTGCCTGGAGAATTCCACGGACAGTGGAGCCTGGCAGGCTACAGTCCATGGGGTCTCAAAGAGTCTGACTAAGCACACACACACTGAACCCCAAACACTGCCTCATTTCCTATTCCACAAGCGGTTTCTGCTCTTTATTCTATCTTGCCCTACCTTTTGTTTGTCCTAGGCCTCCCTCCTTCTCTTACAGAGCATAAATGTGCAGACATGCAAAACAGATCTTTATTTATGGTATTTATGTACCAGAGTGTTTTGCCTACAAAACATCAAACCATGATACCAAATGGGTTTTAATTGCACAGTTTAAGTCCTGTGGAACACAGATATGGGGATAAAACTGAGTAATCAAACCCAATCATAGAATCTCTTAAAAACACAGACACACAGTCTCAAATGTTTTAAAACACATCTCTATTTATCAACGACAAATATGCTGTGCTTGAGACAATAATCAACAGTCTAAAATAATCTCTGCTGCTCTTAACTTCATTTGCCACAAAAGTTCTGCTGAGACACTGATGGAAAATACTATTTCAAATACACCGCTCACTAAAGAAATGGAAACAAGCCCTGGGGGCAACTTTAAGATGTCGGTCAAAGAAGAATTAAAATGTAGACAAAATTGTGATTTAAGTAAAAAAAAAAAAAAAAAGTAAACTTATTTAGGAGTGCTTTACCAAAAAGGAAACAAGAGAAATGGAAACCAGAATTAGCTTAACACCTAAAATGATTGCGGGGGGGTGGGGGAGTGGGGTGGGGTGTGATTGGGTTGAATCAATCCTTACCCTCAAACTGCCTTCAGGTGTGCAAATTTTAAAGTCCGATGGATTGCCTGAAGGTTGCCGGTATTTCTATCTGCTTATAACAGCAGAAGGTGAAACCTCAACTAGTTATTACGGCCAAGAGCCGAGTGCCCTCTAGGATGCCACCCGCGGCGCGCTCCCCGGGACCAGCCTAGCGCTTACGGGACTCTTCTGCGTTCTCTACTAGGTAAAGGACTTCCCTCTGGCGCTTTAAGAATTCGTTTAATAAGCAGTCTCCGACGAGATTTCAAGGGGTAAAAATGCAACCTACGGCAGCTTTCGGTACACTGCACCCATGTGAGGAAGGGAGAAGGGAGGACCCGCGGATTTGGGGCCATCGCAGCGACCCGAGGGGGAGATTCGGGGTACGAAGGCGGGAAAGGGGGCCGGTTTCCCGGTGCCCAGAGGGCAGGGTCGGGACTAGACGGCCCCGGGCCTCCCCTTTGGAGCGCGGCGCCCTGCCCGAGCGGGCCGCGGGGGGACGCCGGCCGCCCCCGGGCCCCGTACCTGATGATGTCGTCGCTGTGGCCCCGGTAGAACTTCTGCCGGTGCTCGCGCGGGCTGTACACCACGCCGACGCCCGCCACGAAGTACACGATCTCCTTGGCCGCCGTGTAGTAGAGGTTGTTGCGGCACTGGTGGCCCCGGTAGCCGTACACCCACTCGAGCCGCAGGTGGCAGCTCGGGGCGCTCCTGGCCGCCATGTCGGGGCGCCCAGCCCGCCGCGCCGCTCCGCTCGGGCGCCCGGCGGCGGGAGGCGGCGGCGGCCGGGCGAAGCGAGCCCTCCCCCGGCGGCCGGCACTCGCCGCCTGCCGCGTCCTCTACGCCGCGCCCGGCAGCCGCATGCCGCCTCTCCCTGCCGCCGCCGGCGCCGCCTCAGCCCACGGGCGGGAGGGGAACCCTCGCCTCGCGGCGCATGCTGAGGGCCGCGGGCGCCGCCGGCCGTCAGGTGAGGTGGGGGATTGCCGCTCGCCCTCCCTTCGCCGCCTCGGCCGCCTGGTATCCTCAGCCCGCAGCGCCCAAGCCGTCAGCCGAGCGAGCGAGGACCCGCCTCCCGTCTCCACTCCTCAGCCGCCGCCGCCCCGGTCCCCCTGCGGCGTTCGCGTCCCGCCGCGGCCTCGTGCCACAGCTCGGCGGGCCCGCGCCGCGCGCGCCCCCGAGCCCAGACCCGCGGAGTGCGCGCGCTCTCCGAGCTCAGACCCGCGCCGCGCGTCCCCCCAGCCGCGAGCCCAGACATGCGCCGCGCGCGCCCCCGAGCCCAGACACGCGCCGCACGCCCCCCGACCCCCGAGCCCAGACCCGCGGCGTGCGCGCGCCCCCGAGCCCAGACCCGCGGCCCCGGCCCCCGCCGCCCGCGCGCGCCTCGCCCCGCCCCTCCCAGCGGGGGCGCTCCCGGGACAGTCGCTGGGCCCCGGTTCTCCTGCTCTCCCTCTAGCTGCACGTTTCTAGCTCGGCTATCTTCGGCCAGGACCAATGACCTCGGCTGTCCTGATCGCATCCCGCTCCGGCTCCGGGCAGACTCTCGGCCGCCCTTGTCCCCTGCTGCCGCAGAGCTCCTGTAGGTCTCACCAGGGCCCCGTCCTCGGCCAGGACTACGCTTATGCGTGGAAGAATCAACACCAGGATCTTAACCTCCTTGTTTAATTGTTCCTCTTACCTGGTGCGTGTGTATGCTTTTCTGGCCGCTTCATAGTGCTCGCTGTAGCAGACATTGCGTGGGACTAAAACCTGACTTCCTAAATACACGTTTTCTTATTTGTATACGTGACCTCAAAGCTAAAAGTAGAATTCAACTCGTAAAATCATACGCCAGATCCGATTTCTTGATAAATAGCAGTGGTATTTTCAAAGCTAAAAGTAGAATTTAAATCGTAAAATCACATGCCAGATCCTATTTCTTGATAAATAGCAATGGTACGGGAGAGGGAAATGGCAACCCACACCAGTGTTCTGGCCTGGAGAATCCCATGGATAGGGGAGCCTGGTGGGCTGCCGTCCATGGGGTCGCACAGAGTCAGACACTACTGAAGTGACTTAGCAGCAGCAGCAGCAGCAATAGTACCTGATTTGGTTTTTTTAGAGAACTGTTTTGAACTGCAACTGTTTTGATACTTCTCGCATGGTGGTGATGATGAAGATGTCTTCAGTCTTAATGACGCTAGAGAAGGAGCCTGTAAGCACAAATACTGGAAGCAATGAGTTCTAGGTCAGTTCCTCTCCTACTCAGTTTTCTGAAGATTTACAACAAGAAAAAATAATTTATAAAACACAAGTATGAGTCTTCTGTGTCCGGGAAAAAAAAATCAGTGTTTATTTCCTTGGGAAATACCAAAACTTGGAAATCTTAAAAAAAAAAAAAAAAAAGCTAGAATAAACTAGCATCTTTTTAAGAAAGAGGTGATGATTCCTAGATGGCATCCATACCTTGGACTAAATGTTACCCTATTTCTGCTTCCTCAAAGATGCAAATTACCAATTTAAGATAAGAGGATACCTTTTCAGTTTTGGCTATGACTTCTAGTCGACATACAGCAAAAATTTCAGAGGAAAGAACTTCTATCACTGTCATGGAAAGTAAACTATGAAGGTGTAAGCAGATTTGGTGAACTCCACCAGGCAGGTTGAAAGTAGAAATGGAATCCAATTAGTTCACGATAATAATCTAACAAAACAGTGAGGAACTACAATGCAGGAAAAACTGTCAGCACTTCATAAAATTTCCCAGCTTTTAAATTCTTATTATTTTTACTATTCTCAGGTGATTAGCTATAAAACTGTCAATGAAAATAATCAATATGCCAATCTATACCTGGAGAAGGAAATGGCAACCCACTCCAGTGTTCTTGCCTGGGAAAATCCCATGGACAGAGGAGCCTGATGGGCTGCAGTCTACGGGGTCTCAGGGGTCAGACACAACTTAGCCACTAAACCAATCTGTAATAGAAATAGAAAAGTTTTGAGCCAAACTGAGGACGATAGCCTGGGATACACAGATCCAAGAAGCACTTGAATTGTACTCCCCTGGACTACAAAATAGGGTTTCCCTGGTGGCTCAGCGGTAAGGAATCCGCTTGCAGTACAGAAGATGCAGGTTCAAACCCTGGGTTGGGAAGATCCCCTGGAGAAGAAGATGGCTACCCACTCCAATAGTTTTGCCAGGATAATCCCATGGACAGAGGATGTAAGTGGGCTACAGTCTGTGGGGTCGCAAAGGGTCAGAATGACTTCAGTTCAGTTCAGTTCAGTCGCTCAGTCGTGTCCGACTCTTTGCGACCCCATGAATTGCAGCACGCCAGGCCTCCCTGTCCATCACCATCGACTGAATAACAACAACAAAAGTCTACAAAATGGAGGAGGGTTATACAGGCAAAAACTAAAATTACATAAATTGTTTGTCAAGGACTAGGATTGGCGCTGGAAAGGAGTAAGGGTTCTTGGCAAGCATGGATTGATTGGGTTCAAAATGGTTGCTTGGTTACAAGGGGAGACCTTGGGAACATAAGGTTCTGGCTGACAGTAGCTAGCAGATATTGTTTTGAGACTGATTGGTGGTGTCCTTGAAACTGATACAGTTCAGAAAATTCAAGTTCTCAGGGATGGAGGAACATATATGAAACCACATCCACAATAGCCACCCAGCTCCACTTTGGATGCTTGAACCACAATTATTCGTTTTTATTTTTAAACATTTTAATTGTGATAGAAGTCACATAACATAAACAATTTTAACCACAGTTAACTGTGCTTCAGTGGCACCAAGTACACTCACATTGTGCAACTCCCAACATCATCCATCTCTGGAGTTTTTTACTCTCCTGAACTGAAACTTTGTTCCCATTTAAAACTAAGTCCCCATCCCCTCTCCCCACCCCTGCCTCTGGCATCTATGAATGTACTTTCTGACTCTATGAATATGACTATTCTCAGTTCAGTTCAGTTGCTCAGTTGTGTCCGACTCTCTGCAACCCCATGGACCGCAGCACGCCAGGCCTCCCTGTCCATCACCAATTCCCGGAGTTCACCCAGACTCATGTCCATCGAGTCAGTGATGCCATCCAGCCATCTCATCCTCTGTCGTCCCCTTCTCCTCCTGCCTCCAATCCCTCCCAGCATCAGAGTCTTTTCCAATGAGTCAACTCTTAGCGTGAGGTGGCCAAAGTACTGGAGTTTCAGCTTTAGCATCAGTCCTTCCAATGAATATTCAGTGTTGATTTCCTTTAGGTTGGACTGGTTTGATCTCCTTGCAGTCCAAGGGACTCTCAAGAGTCTTCTCCAATACCACAGTTCAAAAGCATCAATTTTTCGGTGCTCAGCCTTCTTCACAGTCCAACTCTCACATCCATACATGACTACTGGAAAAACCATAGGCTTGACTAGATGGACCTTTGTTGGCAAAGTAATGTCTCTGCTTTTCAATATACTATCTAGGTTGGTCATAACTTTCCTTCCAAGGAGTAAGCATCTTTTAATTTTGTGGCTGCAGTCACCATCTGCAGTGATTTTGGAGCCCCCCAAAATAAAGTCTGACACTGTTTCCACTGTTTCCCCATCTATTTCCCATGAAGTGATGGGACCAGATGCCATGATCTTAGTTTTCTGAATGTTGAGCTTTAAGCCAACTTTTTCACTCTCCTCTTTCACTTTCCTCAAGAGGCTATTTAGTTCCTCTTCACTTTCTGCCATAAGACTATTCTAGTTACCTCATATAAGTGGAGTCAAATGGTGTTTGTATGCACCTACTGTATATTGAAGGGGCTCCCCTGGTGGCTCCGTGGTAAAAAATCTGCCTGCAGTGCAGAAGACCGCCTGCAATGCAGGAGACACAAATTCAATCCCTGGGTCAGGAAGAACCCCTAGAAAGGAAAGGGCAACCCACTCCAGGTTCTTGCCTGGGAAATCCCATGGACAGAGGAGCCTTGCGGGCTACAGTTCGTGGTTTCAAGAGAGTTGGCCAGGACTTAGACATGACTAAACTGCCACCACTGTATATTGAAATGTGTTCTTAAGGTTAACTTAAGATATGTCCTAAAAACAGATTGTACCTTTTTCCCCCATGCCATACAGTAGGTTCTCATTAGTCACCCATCTTATACATAGTAGTGTATATACATCAATCCCAATCTCCCAGTTCATCCCCCCACTTTTCTCTTGGTGTCCATAAGTTTGTTCTCTACATCTCTGTCTGTTTCTGCTTTGCAAATGGGTTCGGCTGTACTATTTTTCTAGATTCCACACATATGCATTATGTAAAATATTTGTTTTTATTTCTTTCTGACATACCTTATATGACAGTCTCTATGTCCATCCACATCCCTGCAAATCATTTTTTATGGCTGAGTAATATTCCATTGCATATGTATTGTTGTTCAATCATGTCTGACTCTTTGTGACTCCATGGGCTGCAGCATGCCAGGCTTCCCTGTTCTTCACCGTGTCCAGGAGTTTGTCAACCTCATGTCCATTGATTCGGTGGTGCCACCCAACCATCTCATCCTCTGTCGTTCCCTTCTTCTCCTGCCACCAAACTTGTTGTATATGTATACCACATCTTCTTTATCCATTCCTTTGTTGATGGACATTTAGGTGACTTCCATGTCCTGGCTATTGTAAATAGTGCTGCAATGAACAATGGGGTGAATGTATCTTTTTGAATTATGGTTTTCTCCAGATACGTGCCTAGGAGCGGGGTTACTGGGTCATATGATCATTCTGGGCTTTCCATTTGTGCTAGTGGTAAAGAACATACTTGCAAATACAGGAGACATAAGAGACATGGGTTCGACCCTTGGGCCAGGAAGATCTCCTGGAGGAGGGCATGACAATCCATCCCAGTATTCTTGCCGGGAGAATCCCATGGACAGAGGAGCCTGGTGAGCCACAGTCCATAGCGTCGCCAAGAGTCAGACGTGACTCAGGCAACTCAGCACGCAAGCACGTATGGTCGTTCTATTTTTAGTCTTTGAAAGAACCTCCATTTTATTCTCCATAAAAAGTTCTTTCCTTTAATGGTTAAAGCAGATGTACAATGCATGTTTCAGTTCAGTTCAGTCACTCAGTCATGTCCGACTTTTTGTGACCCCATGGACTGCAGTATACCAGGCTTCCCTGTCCATCACCAACTCCTGGAGCCTACCCAAACTCATGTCCACTGAGTCGGTGATGCTGAAAGCAGACTGTTCTAGTTAGCATAAGGTTTAAGTTAAATCATATATAAGCCAGAATGATTTTGCCATACTTCAGTATGTGAAAAATATCTTCTATCAAAACTCTTGTAATGAGGGCAGCGAAAAATTAGAAAGGGAAGGTGAGCAAGCATGGGGGAAACATGCTACAGTCAACAGCTTGTCCTTGGCTTGGGATGACAAGAATAAAGAGAAGAGGACTGCAGGGTAGGCTCTGACACCTGCTAAGAAGAAGGAATTCAGGCTTGAGAAGTCACTCTGAAGACATAAAACAACCTGTGTGGGGTTCCCTGGATGAGGGCATACACAATTTCTCTTTGTCCCAAGTATTTGTTTTTTTTAATAAGAATATTTTGCTAACTCACTACTGAGTTCCCTGAAAATCCCTAGTGGGAAAAAGGAAATGTTGTTGGTTATTTAAATTTAAGCAGTGAACTTAGAAAAGATGGAATATTTTGTTACTGTATAATTGTGGCACATTCATTGCTGGCTACATGTAGTTTTTATGATATGTAGGATGGTGAGGAATAAGAAATATTTTTTTCCATGTTTCAGATTTTTTCAGTACACTGTCTTATGGATCCCATGATATATATTTAAGTATCATATAATAACAGATCGAAATAATCTTTCCATTATTATATTTTCCATTGCACTCTCTAATGACCCAAGGGTGGAGTGTGAAGCGAAAACATTCTTAATTAAACAATCCTCAACTGACAAGTCAAGGCCAAAAGAGACAGCTGAGGCAGAAGGGTGGCTAAAGAGTAAGACGCTCCTGAACAACAGAGAGAAGAAACCTTGATTGGTTCTTACCCTTGCTTCCTTGCTTTTTATGCAATGTTTTCACTGGTGTCACATCAGAAAGCTTAATCAACCTTTTATTGCTAGGTGTGTTTTCACATCTGTACATTTTGAAAGAATGTAAATAAGGATGCAGGAGAAAGACCCCTAAATTCTACACGTCAACAGGTGCACATTTGTTAGGCATTTTAAATATAAGCTACACCACCTTTCGGTAATCTATATCGTGAAACTTGAGTTCCTAGTGTGGTATATTCCAAACATTTGAAATATTAAAATGCAAGCAAATAAATTTTTTTTTTTTTTTGCTGCCTACCAATTTTAGTTACCCTCAGCTCTTTACAAAAAGAAATAAAAGACAAAGTATATAAAGTTTGGAAGGCAAAATTCATGCTACTAATTCTAACTAGCTCATTCAGCCAACTTATGGATTGTAACGATTTGATTTTTAATATGCTGTGCGTAAAGTGTTTCTGTAACCATAGCTTTAACATATTTTATGTACAGAGCCTAACATAGTCCCTGGCACCATGATAGATGTTTCATACGTATTTGTCAACCATTAAATGTTAAAAAGGATACTTGTGTAGTCACAGTAGAATTCCTTTTAGTTTTATCTTTAATAGTTGAAACTTTTGAAAATTGAACCTTCTTCTGATCTCCAGTACTGTATTAGTAAGAACTTTTTCAGTTATATGTGACAGAAACCTACTCAAAATGGCTTTAGATAAAAATGGAATTTTAATGTCAAAAAGGACTGAAACTAGAACTGGCATCAAACCACTTGGATCTTAGGGGCTCAAGATGCCATCAGAACCAGGTCATCAGAATAAACCCAGTCCGAATTTCTTTTGAGTTGACGCCATTGCCAGAAAGCAAGAGAGGGGCCAGCAGCTGAAGTTCTACTATCTTCTCTCAGAAATCCCTGTGGGAGTCCATGCAGCTCAATCCCAGATAAACAACCCCATCAAAAAGCGGACCAAGGAACCAAATGGACATTTCTTCAAAGAAAACATGCAGATGGCTGATATACTCATGAAAAATGCTCAAGATCACTCATTATTAGAGAAATGCAAATCAAAACCACAATAAGGTAATCATCTCACGCTGGTCAGGATGGCTGCCATCAAAAAGTCTACAAACAATAAATGCGGGAGAGGGTGTGGAGAAAAGGGAACCCTCCTACACTGTTGGTGGGAATGCAAACTGGTATAGCCACTATGGAGAACCGTATGGAGATTCCTTAAAAAACTGGAAATAGAACTGCCATACGACCCAGCAATCCCACTGTTGGGCATACACACTGAGGAAACCAGAATTGAAAGAGATACATGTATCCCAATGTTCATCACAACACTGTTTACAATAGCTGGGACATGGAAGCAACCTAGATGTCCATAGGCACATGAATTGATAAGAAAGCTGTGGTACCTATACACAATGGAGTATTACTCAGCCATTAAAAAGAATACATTTGAATCAGTTCTAATGAGGTGGATGAAACTAGAGCCTATTATAACAGAGTGAAGTAAGCCAGAAAGAAAAACACCAATACAGTATACTAACACATATATATGGAATTTAGAAAGACAGTAACGATGATCCTTTATGCAAGGCAACAAGAGAGACACAGATGTAAAGAACAGACTTTTGGACTCTGTGGGAGAAGGCAAGGGTGGGAAGATTTGAGAGCATAGCGTTGAAACATGTGTATTACCATCTGTAAAACATGACCAGTGCAAGTTCAATGCATGAAGCAGGGCGCTCAAAGCCTGTGTTTGGGGACAACCCAGAGGGATGGGGTGGGGAGGGAGTTGGGAGGGGGGTTCAGGATGGGGGGACACATGTGCACCCGTGACTGATTCATGTTGGTGTATGGCAAAAACCATCGCAATATTGTAGACTAATCCTCCAATTAAATTTCATTTTTTGAAAAAAGAAATCCTTGTGGAAAGAGTTTTTCATCAGTTCTCCTGGAAACTCCTTGACTTTAACACCATTGACACTGATTGGCTGCCCACCCTTGGCACCACGGAGTAGGGCCAGGTGCGCTAAAACCACAGGAAGGGAGAGTGGAAGAGGGGTGATTCTTCCAAGGAAAACTGAAGTTATATCACTAGAATGAGAAGGAATGGATGCCAGCAGTAGCTATCCAGGGCTGACTTGGAATCTTTCAGATCAGATCAGATCAGTCGCTCAGTCGTGTCCGACTCTTTGCGACCCCATGAATCACAGCATGCCAGGCCTCCCTGTCCATCACCAACTCCTGGAGTTCACTCAGACTCACGTCCATTGAGTCAGTGATGCCATCCAGCCATCTCATCCTCTGTCGTCCCCTTCTCCTCCTGCCCCCGATCCCTCCCAGCATCAGAGTCTTTTCCAATGAGTCAACTCTTTGCATGAGGTGGCCAAAGTACTGGAGTTTCAGCTTTAGCATCATTCCTTCCAAAGAAACCCCAGGGCTGATCTCCTTTAGGATGGACTGGTTGGATCTCCTTGCAGTCCAAGGGACTCTCAAGAGTCTTCTCCAACACCACAGTTCAAAAGCATCAGTTCTTTGGCGCTCAGCCTTCTTCACAGTCCAACTCTCACATCCATACATGACCACTGGAAAAACCATAGCGTTGACTAGACGAACCTTTGTTGGCAAAGTAATGTCTCTGCTTTTGAATATGCTATCTAGGTTGGTCATAACTTTCCTTCCAAGGAGTAAGCATCTTTTAATTTCATAGCTGCAGTCACCATCTGCAGTGATTTTGGAGCCCAGAAAAATAAAGTCTGACACTGTTTCCACTGTTTCCCCACCTAATCTTTAGTATTCTCCAATCTCCGTTTATGTAACTAAATCTGCATGCAATCTAAATTAAAGCAAAAACAAAAACAGGTGTTTACTTTAAAAAAAAATGCAGCTTTAAGACAAGACTTCTTCTAACCAGGTTGCCACCCCAATGCTCTTCTTTTATAAGAATTATAAAGCTAGTTGCATATTTTGGGCAAGAAAAATTACAGATTTTTCCCCCCACCAATAAACATCATCCCAAATGTCTGTTAGAGTCCACTGAAAGCCGTTAGAAATGAGTATATTATTCAAACAAAAAAAGCTGCGAGCCAAATTATCCTCTTCTACCTATCTACACACCTTGCTATCTAGTCTTTTTCTGTATTAGAAACATCAATATACTCCCTGGCAGTATTCCACGCTGTCAAGTTGGAAAGCTAGGTGGTTTTCTTTGGTTCTTCAACTGTTTCCCTTCTCCCATAAGCAGTTAGCAAGTCTTTTTGACTATTTTTAGAAGTATCCCTAAACTGCCTCCCCATCTCTCTAGCCACACCTTCCCGAACTCCGTTTGCCATAGTTAAGTCAGCTTCTGCTTGTCTTCTCCCTAGATTCTGCAGCACGAGTAATGATCTGTAAAGAGCATGATCTGTAAAGAGCATGTCTGAGCATTCTACTTTCCTGTGTCAAGAAATTTTCCAGAAACAATGGAGGCCTCTTGAGGCTTAATATATTCTCATCATTTGACTCAATAACTTCTCATTCAGTTATCTGTCATACTGTAATAATTTAAAAGGTAGATCAAGATTCATGCGCCAAAACATTTACTATGGCCTAATTGAGAACAATAAAAATCCGGAAACCTAACTGTTCCACCTCACGGAAACTTTAAGTAAATTGATTCGGCTCATATGAAAATATAAAACCATGAAAATTAGGTTTCAAAATTCATTTTGGCAACATTGGGAATTTCCCTTGATGTAATATCAAAAAATTTTTAATCTAGTTACAAAAAAGTGTATATATAGAATGAGCCCAGCTATGAAATATATTAAAGACTGGAACAAAAGATACCAAATATTAACAGTTTATAATACGATGGGTGATTTTTACATTTTTATTGGTGTATTCATATGCATACACTTATTTGTGATACAACTCCAATATTCCAAGTTCTTTTTTAAAATATGTGAGAAAATTTTACCTCTCAATTCCTCATGGGAAGAGAATGATATTTGGGAAAAAAATACTCGAATGGGTGCTTGGCACAGACAATGAGATACCAGAGGAGCTGAATGTCGCAGAACTCTTCAGCATGAGGAGCGAGAAATGATTTCTTGCTCCAGGAAGACGAGGAAGGGGTGGAGGCAGAGGGATGGGAAGCTGCAAGTTTTGCCATGCCGCCCTCTCCAAAGCCTCTCAGATCTTAAAAGTTTCCAAATACAGGAAGTGTTCGTTTTTTTTCTTAGTGGAAGCTAGAGAAACAGGGCTTCTTATCTAGGTTGATGCCGTAGGAAGCAGCATTCCATGAAGAGAATTATAGTTTCTGGCAGGGAGCAGGGGAAGCCCAGGATACCCACAAATGGTGGACGTGGGACTCCAGCCCTCTAGAAGCCTCCAAGTGGTAGGGAAGTCCCAGCTGATATGACAGTTACATGCACCAATTGCTACTGTAATTAGGAAGAAGTAACAAAGGTCAGTTCAACAAACACTGGGTAGTTTCCAGTGGGGTCCAGAATAAAGGACCACCTCCTCCCTGTCAAGCAGCCTCTAACCTGCTTGACACAGCCATCTTCAGTCACTTCCTCCCTGCCTTGACCTAGCTCTACCATCCTGCCAAACTAGATTCCGGTCTTTCCCAAAATTAACCAGACAGTTCCCAAACTCCACGCACCCATGTGTCATTCATGATGTATGTAATCTCAGCTCTCGTCGGCTTGGCAAACTCCTGAACATTTGAGGTCCAGCTCAAATGTACCATCTTCATATGGGTTGAACTGTGTCCCCCCAGATTATACACTGAAGTTCTAATCCCAAGTACCTAAGAATGTGACCTCATTTGGAAATAGAATCATTGCAGATGTAATTAGTTAAGATGAAGTCACATTGGAATAGGGTGGGATGCTAGTCCAGTATGACTGGTGTCTTTATTTAAAAAAGGACATTTAAAGAAAGACAAATACCACATGAGTGAGTGAGTGAGTGAAGTCACTCAGTCGTGTCCGACTCTTTGCGACCCCGTGGTCTGTAGCCCACCAGTCTCCTCCATCCATGGGATTCTCCAGGCAAGAGCACTGGAGTGGGTCGCCATTTCCTTCCCCAGGGGATCTTCCCAACCCAGGGATCAAACCCAGGTCTCCCGCATTGCAGGCAGACGCTTTAACCTCTGAGCCACCAGGGAAGCCCAAAGGAAAGAGTAATCTGTCCAAATACCAAAGTTTCAGGACCCTGAATCCTCTGAGCAACAACTTAAATAACCAAAGCCATCTATGCTTAACAACTCCAATTAGGAGGCACAAAATATTCAAGGCAGACCTTTCCAGCACAATTCTAATGTAAAATTCACCAATGTGGTTATAAACTAAAAAAAAGTTGCTTTACCTCAGCACCAATTCATGTCTTAATTCTGTATTTTAGAGCCATATAAGACAAGCCTACCTCTTTGCTACTCTACTAAAACCTTTCAAAAATTTTGAGGACATTTCTAATGGGCTGCCTTTTGCCCATTTCTTTGCCTTTTATCTTTTCTGTCCTTTCACCAACAACTGTGGAATCTAATAGAAATGATGCAAATGAACTTATTTGTAAAACAGAAACTGATTCACAGACCTCAAAATCAAACTTGTGGTTACCAAAGAGGAAATGTGGGAGGACGCGATAAACGAGGAGGTTGAGATTAACACATATACACTGCTGTAAATAAAGTAAAGATCTACTGTACAGCATAGGGAACTCTACTCCGTGTTCTGTAATGACTTATAAGGGAAAAGAGTCTGAAAAAGAAGAGAGATCTATAGCTATAGATGGATATAGTGGATCGGCCAAAAGTTTGTTGGTTAACACAAAATAAATAGGTAAAAAAAAAAGTTTGTTCGGGTTTTTCTGTAACATCTTACAGAAAACCCACATGAACTTTTTGGGCCAGTGGATGTATCTGATTCACTTTGCTGTGCGCCTGAAGCTAACACAACTTTATGAGTCAACTATAGTCCAATAAAAATTAGAAAGGGGAGATCTGGACCCAGGCACTCACACAGGGAAAAACGCCACATAAAGATGAAAGCAGAGAGTTACACGCCAAGGAAGGATCACCACAACGACCAGAAGCTTGGAGAAAGGTGCAGAATGCACCCCTCCCGCATGGCCCTCAGAGAGAGCCAGGGAGAGCGACACTTTGATCTTGAACTTCTTGCCTTCAGAACTATGAGACAATAAGTTCCTTTTGTTTAGGCCACTCAGTTTGCCTAACTTTGTTTCAGCGAACCAGACAAACTAACACACACCACTTCCCTATGGTTTGCTATGACATCCCCACCCGCTCTTCAGAAGTAATCAGCTTTCGTTTATGTCCCTAGTACATTTCATAAAATCATACATATTTCTATAGTAGCACTTATCATATTGAATTTGGGGGAATCGTTTATTTATACTTCTAGAATATATGTCCTTGAGAGCATATTTTTTGCCTGTTTAACCTTTTACAATCTATAGTCCTTCCTCTTTACTTAGCCACTACCTTAGCCTGGATTCTCAAAAAAAAACTGAGGCAAAGACTAAGGCATGGCTGTTTGAGCTGGGAAGGCAAACCCAGGGCAGTGAGGGAGAGGAAAAGAAAGTGAGGTAAGAGAAGCTGTGAAACGATGTGTGGTACATGAGTGCCAGGCTGCAGCCACACTGCAGATGCACCCACCGGGTGCACAGAGTTCCCCTTAATGGGCTGCAAGGGCAAAACGTGGACGGAGTGGCCTCTGGGAAGGCGAAAGGGAGGGTGGGGATTTACGTGTCCAGGCCCCCTCCCATCTCCTCTTTTGCACTGGTGAAAGGCAACCCACGGGGAGCTGGACTTTATGCCCACACTTCCAGGGTGCATCATCCACTTTCTCTGTGATCTCTGAGCCACTGGCTCTTGGAGCCTCGATTCCTGCAGGCTCATACAAAGAGGGCCATGTAGTAACTACATACACACACTCACACACACATACGTAATAAGCTGCATCACAGGAGAAGAATCTCCACAAACGTCAGGGAACCTACATCTTTTATAACAGGCAATAAGCCCGTTTGACTTTTGCCCTGAAGGGTGATATCATGTTTATTATACTGGACAATAAATAGACTTTTGCTCCAAAGGGAGACACTTTACCTTCCAAGGTTGTTCACTACACAAACATCCTTGAGAAGACAATCTGGAACAAAGGCTGTCAGTGCCTCTGTAAACAAGATGTGTGGAAACACAGGAGACCCTGGAGCATTGTTTCCAAACACAGATCAAACAGGCAGCTGCCCGATGCTTATTTCCTGAGTGGAAATGCTGCCAAACTGGGATCAACATGTAAAACACATTCCCGCAGCAACTGCAGGCAACGCAATATCACAATACAATATTGTCAAAGACAAAGCTGTGCTGTCCAAGCTGTGAGGACAGATTACATTTAGCAATACTATTGCAATAGGGTGAGTGTCTGCTGTGAGCTGAACTCAACTTCCCTGAAACAAAGGGCTGGAGACTTTTAAAAGGCTGGGTGTGTTCAGGGAAAGGCACTGCAGGAGGATTAATGGGCTTTTCCGTGACTGAGACACCTGCAGTTTTTCAAGGGAGTTTATCTGGAGTAGAAATAAACTCTCCTATCCTCATGACAGGAGGCAGTGGTGCAAGTTGAGGCAAGCTAGGTCTTTATCCACTTAGCTCTTATTGTATTGAATTTTTGAAAATTGTTTACTTGTGCATATGCAGGGACTGAGGGTGAGAGACTTATCTCCCTGGATGTTTGAAATTCAAAGAGACAGCTCTCAAGTTCTTGATGAAACAGTTTTGGATGGTAGATTTACATCTCAAAGGTCAAAGAAACGATTTATCACCGCAAGCATTCACAAGTAAACTCTAGGAGGGAGTTCAGGAATCTACCACCAGTTTTGGGCTGGAAAAAACAGTAAATTTTCCTGGAAGCATGGAACTTTCTCAGGCAAGCATTTTAAGAGGGGCTGGGGTCCTTCTCAGGTGGTGCTCAGTTCAGTTCAGTTCAGTCGCTCAGTTGTGTCCAACTCTTTGCCACCCCATGGGCTGCAGCACACCAGGCCTCCCTGTCCATCACCAACTCCCGAAGCTTGCTCAAACTCATGTCCATCAAGTCAGTGATGCCATCCAACCATCTCATCCTCTGTCGTCCCCTTCTCCTCCCACCTTCAATCTTTCCCAGCATCAGGGTCTTTACTAGTGAGTCAGTTCTTCGCATTAGGTGGCCAAAGTATTGGAGTTTCAGCCTCAGCATCAGTTCTTCCAACGAATATTCAGAACTGATTTGCTTTAGGATGGACTGGTTTGACTTCCTTGTAGTCCAAGGGACTCTCAAGAGTCTTCTCCAGCACCTCAGCTCAAAAGCATCAATTCTTCGGCACACAGCTTCTTTATGGTCCACTCTCATATCCCTACATAACCACTGGAAAAACCATAGCCTTGACTAGACGGACCTTTGTAGGCAAAGTAGTGTCTCTGCTTATTAATATGCTGTCTAGGTTGGTCATAAGTTTTCTTCCAAGGAGGAAGCGTCTTCGAATTTCATGGCTGCAGTCACCATCTGCAGTGATTTTGGAGCCCCAAAAAATAAAGTCAGCCACTGTTTCCACAGTTTCCCCATCTATCTGCCATGAAGTGATGGGACCGGATGCCATGATCTTAGTTTTCTGAATGTTGAGCTTTAAACCAACTGTTTCACTCTCCTCTTCCACTTTCATCAAGAGGCTCTTTAGTTCCTCTTCACTTTCTGCCCTAAGGGGTGTCATCTGCATATCTGAGGTTATTGATATTTCTCCTGGCAATGTTAATTCCAGCTTGTGCTTCTTTCAGCCCAGCATTTCTCAGGATGTACTCTGCATATAAGTTAAATAAGCAGGGTGACAGTATACAGCCTTGACGTACTCCTTTTCCTCTTTGGAACCAGTCTGTTGTTCCATGTCCAGTTCTAACTATTGCTTCTTGACCTGCATACAGACTTCTCAGGAGGCAGGTCAGGTGGTCTGATATTCCCAATTCTTTAAGAATTTCCCACAGTTTGTTATGATCCACACAGTCAAAGGCTTTGGCATAGTCAATAAAGTGGAAATAGATGTTTTTCCGAAACTCTCTTGCTTTTTCTATGATCCAACAGAGGTTGGCAATTTGATCTCTGGTTTCTCTGCCTTTTCTTAATCCAGCTTGAACATCTGGACGTTTGTGGTTCACATACTGTTGAAGCCTAGCTTAGAGAATTTTGAGCATTACTTTGCTAACGTGTGAGATGAGTGTAATTGTTCGGTACTTTGAACATTCTTTGGCATTGCCTTTCTTTGTGATTGGAATGAAAACTGACCTTTTCCAGTCCTGTGGCCACTGCTGAGTTTTTCAAATTTGCTGGCATATTGAGTGCAGCACATTCACGGCATCATCTTTTAGGATTTGACATAGCTCAACGTGATTCCATCACGTCCACTAGCTTTGTTCATAGTGAGGCTTCCTAAGTACCACTTGACTTAGCATTCCAGGATGTCTGGCTCTAGGTGGGTGATCACACCATTGTGATTATCTGGGTCGTGAAGATCTTTTTTATATAGTTCTTCTGTGTATTCTTGCCACTTCTTCTTAATATCTTCTGCTTCTGTTAGGTCCATTTCTGTCTATTATTGTGACCATCTTTGCATGAAATGTTCCCTTGGTATCTCTAATTTTCTTGTAGAGATCTCTAATCTTTCCCATTCTATTGTTTGCCTCAATTTCTTTGCATTGATCACTGAGGAAGGCTTTCTTATCTCTTCTTGCTATTTAGAACTCTGCATTCAGATGCTTATATCTTTCCTTTTCTCCTTTGCCTTTAGCTTCTCTTCTTTTGTCAGCTATTTGTAAGGTCTCCTCAGACAACCATTAAGCCTTTTTGCATTTTTTTCTTGGGGATGGTCTTAATTCCTGTCTCCTGTAGAATTTCACGAACCTTGTCCCTAGTTCTTCAGGCACTCTGTCTATCAGATCTAATCCCTTGAATTTGTCACTTCCATTGTATAATGGTAAGGGATTTAATTTAGATCACACCGGAATGGTCTGGTGGTATTCCCTACTTTCTTCATTTTAAGTCTGAATTTGGCAATAAGGAGTTCATGATCTAAGCCACAGTCAGCTCCCAGTCTTGTTTCTGCAGACTGTATAGAGCTTCTCCATCTTTGGCTGCAAAGAATATAATCAATCTGATTTCGTTGTTGACCAGCTGGTGCTGTCCATGTGCAGAGTCTTCTCTTGTGTTGTTGGAAGAGGGTGTATGCTATGACCAGTGTGTCTCTTGGCAGAACTCTGTTAGCTTTTGCCCTGCTTCATTCTGTACTCCAAGGCCAAATTTGCCTGTTATTCCAAGTATCTCTTGACTTCCTACTCTTGCATTCCAGTCCCCTATAATGAAAAGGACATCTTTTTGAGGTGTTAGTTCTAGAAGGTCTTCGTAGAACCGTTCAACTTCAGCTTCTTCAGAATTACTGGTTGGGACATAGACTTGGATTACTGTGATATTGAATGGTTTGCCTTGGACTTGAACAGAGATCATTCTGTCATTTTTGAGATTATATCCAAGTACTGCATTTCAGACTCTTTTGTTGACTATGAGGACTACTCTACTTCTTCTAAGGGATTCTTGCCCACACTAGTAGATATAATGGTCATCTGAGTTAAATTCATCCATTCCAGTCCATTTTAGTTCACTGATTCCTAAAATGTCAATGTTTACTCTTGCCATCTCCTGTTTGACCACTTCCAATTTGCCTTGATTCATGGACCTAACATTCCAGGTTCCTATGCAATATTGTTATTTACAGCATCGGACTTTAATTCCATCACCAGTCACATCCACCACTGGGCATTGTTTTCGCTTTGGCTTCGTTCTTTCTGGAGCTATTTCTCTGCTCTTCTCCAGTCGCATATTGGGCACCTACTGACCTGGGGAGTTCATCTTCCAGTGTCCTATCTTTTTGCCTTTTCACACTCTTCATGGGGTTCTCAGGGCAAGAATACTGAAATGCTTTGCCATTCCCTTCTCCAGTGGACCACATTCTGTCAGAACTCTCCACTATGACCTGTCCATCTTGGGTGGCCCTACGTGGCATGGCTCATAGTTTCATTGAGTTAGACGAGGCTGTGGTCCATGTGATCGGTTTGATTAGTTTTCTGTGATTGTGGTTTTCATTCTGCCTGCTGCCACCACTAAGTAGCTTCAGTCGTGTCCGACTCTGTGCAACCCCATAGATGGCAGCCCACCAGGCTCCCCCGTGCCTGGGATTCTCCAGGCAAGAACACTGGAGTGGGTTGCCATTTCCTTCTCCAATGCAGGAAAGTGAAAAGTGAAAGTGAAGTTGCTCAGTCATGTCCGACACCTAGCGACCCCATGGACTGCAGCCTACCAGGCTCCTCCATCCATGGGATTCTCCAAGCAAGAGTACTGGAGTGGGGTACCATCACATTCTGCCTGCCCTCTGACAGATAAGGATAAAAGGCTAAAGGAAGCTTCCTGATGGGAGAGACTGACTGATGGGAAACTGGGTCTTCTTCTGATGGGTGGGGCCATGCTCAGTAAATCTTTAATCCAACTTTCTGTTGATGAGTGGGGCTGTGTTCCGTCCCTGTTGTTTGACCAGAGACCAAACTATGGTGGAGGTGATGGAGATAATAGCACCTCCTTTAAGAGGTCACGTGCACGCACTGCCACACTCAGTGCCCCCGACCCTGCAGCAGGCCACCACCGACCCACGCCTCTGCTGGAGACTGCTGGACACTCCCGGGCAAGTCTGGGTCAGTCTCTCATGGGGGCACTGCTCCTTCCTCCTGGGTCAGGTGGTGCTAGTGGTAAAGAATCCGCCTGCCAATGCAGGGGACACAAGAGACATGGGTTTGATCCCTGGGTCCAGAATATCCCCGGAGCAGGGAGTGGCACCCCACTCCAATATTCTTGCCTGGAAATTCTGTGTGCAGAGGAGCCCGATGGGCTATAGTTCATGGGGCCGCAGAGACACGACTGCACATAAACGCACATTCCGGGGTCCCTCTATTGATATGGCCTCAGCTGCTAGAGACAAGCTAGAGTTTGTCACGCCTTGTTGGCGGCATTTTGAGGTATGCAGGACCTTGGTTCTCTGATCAGGGATCGAAACTGTGCTGGACCACCAGGGAAGTCCTCCTAGAGTCCGTCAGGTCTGTGAATGCGTAGGTTTGGATGGAATTACTAAAAGCTGAGGATTCTGCAGTTTTCAATACAGCAGTTGTATAGCTAGCTACCAGTAAGAAATATGAAGCATATCTCGACATCAGTCTAACGACAGAAAACACGAGAATTTTTTGTTTGGTGAACTTTTAACAAAAAGTTAACACTTCCAGGACGATACATAATTCTGTTCAGAGAGGTAACTATAGACGCTCGCACAGACATGCAAGACCTTCTTACATACTGTAGTAGCAACTACTCTGTAATTATTGTTGACTTGTCTCAAGTTGCTTCATGTTCCTAATGCCTTCTAATACATCATCAAAAATTCTGCTATTTGAAAGCATGCCAAAGAAAGAAAAAGGTTAGGAACCACCACCACCGTCATCTCAAACATACATAGAGCACCCACATGTGAATACTGGGCTTGGTTATATGAAGGAGTAATCAAGGAAAATGAACTCACAGTCTGTGCTTTGAAGAATTTACGTTCAAGAGAAGAAAACAAGATAAAGCCATAAGGACCTTTAACAACAAGTAAAAAGTGGGACTTCCTCGGTAGTCCAGTGGCTAGGATTTTCTGCTTTTAATACCAGAGGGTTTGATTCCTGCTTGGGGAGCTACCATGCCATGCAGCACAGCCAAAAAATAAAATATAAAATAACAATAATAATAACAAAATAATTTTTTAAAGAAATATTTTTTAAAATAAAAACAAGTGAATTATAGATGCACATTTTAATATAATTAAGTGCCACATCTAAAAAATTACAAAAGAATTATAGGATAAACATACTCATCAAATGAGACTTTATTAAATTCTACCCTTCATTAACAACCACTACATTTAACAGATGGATGTAGGGAAGATAAAGAAAAGCAGATTTATCATAGGTTGTTAAAAAAAATGAACTTACGTGCAAAGATTAAGTCTTATGCTAATTTTAATATAGGAGGACATTTCTTAGGTAAATACAGCCACTTATAGATACATCAGTTTTAGAAAAAGTGGATATGATAATTGAAGCTAAGAGAAGATAAAACTGGGACATATAAAAGACAGGACAGTAATAAAATGCCATATATATTTTAAAGTTAGAAACTTTACTATACTGGGAAAAGTATTTTGGTCAACAAATGCGACACCATGTATAAGTAAAATCTTAACATTGCACCTCCACTTCAAGGATTAGTGATCTTGAAATTGAAGCATTAGAAAGTGTCCAAAATGAAGCATAAAGAGAAAAGACAGTAGAAAAAAGAAAACGGAGCATGTAAGAGCTGTGAGGCGATGTCAAATTGTCGAGCACACGTGAAATTGGAGTCTCATAAGGAAGAAAAGAGTGAAAACAGGGATTAAGACACATTTGAAGAAACAGTTTTCATAATTAATGAAAAATTACAAGCCATCAATCCAAGAAACTCAGTGAATCTCAAGAAGGGTGTTAGAACTTACATACACATACTCCTGGACGTATCACAGACAAACGACTGAAAAGAGAAAAGACAAAGACAAAATGACATTCAGAAGAACAAAGATCCTAAAGAGTCTACTCCCCAAATCTACCAGAGCTAGTAAGTGAATTTAGAAGGGTTACATAAACAAGGTCAATATCTCAGCATTCTTTTTTACTTATGGCTATTGTAATTCAAAAATGGTTTGTTAAACTTCTTTGATGAAACATTAAAAGCAATGTGCAAGCAAATAGTCAACTTTGCAGAGGCATAATTCCTCTAAGACACTATAAAAGTTTTACGTACTCTAATCTGGATGACAATAATAAATTATTTAAAGCAGTATTTCTCATTCTGGGGCCTTTGGATCATGAGAAGCCTGTGAAAGTAATACAATTTCAATTATAGAAAGGCAATTGTATACTTTCCAGCACAAGCTAAAGGATCAACTAGTTTTGAACTAGACCTCACTTTGGATACAGTGGTTACTTAATTTCAATATGAAGTTTTTCTGTTCTTCTGATTTTTAATTTTAACCTTGACATAGTTTTAGATGGTTAGAAATGATAAAAGAATTTCTATATATTTTAATCTTTATCCCTATTCCTGATGCCCTGAATATTAGCACTTATATTTTCCTTACCATTCTCTCTCCCCATATGAGTGTATGGAAATATGTATATACACATACAGGTATATATGTATGTGTATATATATATATATATATGCATATGTGTGTGTGTAAACTCTCTCAGAGTAATTTGCAGACATAACTCCCTTTTTTAGTGTGTATTATTTTCCATATTGACATTCTCTTCCATAATTATAGGGTAATTATTAAAATCACCAAATAAACATTGATACAATACTGTTGTTTAAACTATGAATCTTATTTGAATTTTGCTTATTGTCCAGTTAATAGCCTTTATAGGAAAACTTTTAAAATCTGACCCAGGATTCTATTTACATGCTGTATTAAATTTTCAAGTCTCTTTAAATCTGGGAAAAGTTTCTGAATATTTTTCCATCATCTTGACACTGTGAAGAACACAGATCATTTATTTTGCTCAGTTGGTTTTATCTGATGTTTTCTCTTTACTAGATTCAGGTTATACATTCTTGGGAGTAATACAGAAAGCAGTGTTGTATCCATCTCAGTGCATCGTATGCAGAGGAAAAATGCTAACTCTGCGTTCCATTTCTGGTTGACTTTGATGGCTTGGTTAAGGTGGTGGCTGCTGGGTTTCTCCTCTTTAAAGTTACAATTAATTAATCCCCAAGATATTAGTATCTTTGGAATAATAAAGAAATTTTAATATAAAATGTTTATTCATAAGCATTGACAAATAGAAAAATAATAACTATAGTTTGGTACACATAATTTCTCAAGGCATGCCTTGGATGAAGGGTGATTGAGGGGGTAATAAAAAGATTACACACTATTGCCTTATAATGTTATTTTAATCTCTGATTAACAAAAGCTTGTGGCAGCATCTTTAGTCTGTTTATGATGTTTATTAAATTCTGTAGACCATTCTCCATGAATGCACAGAATAAAAATCTCATTCATAGTAATCAACTTTGTTCAAAGGACAATCAGCTAATCGGTTACAGGTTGAAAATTTTTTTTTAAAAGGTCACAATGAAGTATTTTGAATACTCACACATCTTAAAACACATTCATTCCTGCAAATTAATTTTTGCTGCTGAGAGGTTTTTTAAAATCCTTTTGTATTAATTTTTAAAGATCAGGCAATATACAGGACTGTAAATAAAAATTCGGTTATAAAAAGTAACCATTAAGAATGTCTGATGATTTCTGTTGACAAATATTTCAACAGGGTTCACACAGTGGAAGCTGTAGAGTCAGGGAGTTTTAGAAGCTGACAGGGTAAACAGGCTCCTTGAATTCATCATTCACTGAGTCCTTTTTTTGTTTTTCCCTTTCTTTCCCGAGCAGGTCTGTGAAGAGGAAACTTTTTCATGTTGTTTATTCTAATTGGAGGATAACAGCTTTACTGTGCTGTGTTCGTTTCTGCCATCCATCACCACGAATCCGCGGTGAACGTGTACACACCCCCACCTCCCTGGGCCTCCGTCCCACCCTACACCTCTAGGTCATCACAGAGCATGCGGCTGAGCTACCTGCTACAAGGCTGTGAAGAAATTTCAAGTTACAACGTGAACAAGGTTGAACAGTTACTCAGAGCATTAGCCTAAAAGCGGGGCTTCCTGGGCGGCTCAGCTGTAAACAACCCCACACACTAGCAGCAGCCTAAAGAAATGGGCCCAGACTAGACCCCAGGGTGTGCAACAGTGTTAAAGCTGTTGTTGTTCAGCTGCTCAGTTGTGTCTATTTTTTGACCCCACGGACTGAAGCCCACCAAGCTGCTCTGCCCATGGGATTCTCCAAGCAAGAAGACTGGAGCGAGTTGCCATGCCCTTCTCCCAGGGATCTTCCGGACCCAGGGATCAAACCCGTGTCTCCTGCATTGCAGGCGGATTCTTTATCACAGAGCCATCTGGGAAGCCCAGGGTTAAATTTGGGATATAAAAAATGCTGTGTAAGGTAGAATGGCAAGTATCCTCTAGAGGAATGTTAAGATTTAGTGAGTAGACGCAGTTTAAGCTGGGCCTAAATTTTGGTATGTAGATAACTGGTAAAGGAGAAGGACATTCCTGGAATGTGTGAGGCTATTAAAAAGAATGGAGGTGCACACGGGGTGGAGACCAGAAGGCTGATACTAAATTTTAAAATTTATATTGTAAAAGTAGTACATTGATTTTCACTATAAAAATTGAAGATATATTAAAGGCATGCTCTTTTTCTCCTTGAAAGCTAAGTTTCTAAAAGTGAGATTAAAAAAAATAAACAAATAAGTAAAAGTGAGATCAAAGGTTTTCTGTATTTCAATCTTTAGATTATTTTCTAAAGAAATTGTCAGAATCTCCAGTAATTCTATAGGGCATGAAAGGGTTTCTTTGTATTCTAACCAACACAATTTTTTATCTTTCTAACTTTTCCTAATCTACTGAGTGAAAAAGAAGTGCTGCTTTCATTTTTATTTCTCTGATTAATAGGGAGGTGGATCAATTCCAAATATGTTTATACTTTATCTCCTACAGTCTTTAAAGAAAATGTTATTCCTAGTTTCTTTTGTTTTATAGGAGTTTAAAATGGGTTTTATAGTCAAATAAACCTATCTTTTCAATGGAAATTTTTGGGTTTTGGAGCCTGTTTGGTAAAGATTCCATCTACCCAAGATTAAAAAAAAAAAAATCTTCCTAACTTTTTTTCTTTTACTTTTGGAGTTTGTTTTAACCAAGAGATCTTTATTTTTGCACACTGGTGAGTTGACTCATTTTTTTCCCCAAACGGAAAGCTAACTATCCCCTACACAATCTGCCAGAAAGGCTATCTTTTCCTTACTGTTTTGAAATACCATGTTTGTCATATGTTAAACTGTCACATATCTGTAACCATATCTGGCTTCTCTATTCTGTTCCATTGATCTCTCTTTGAACCTGTTCAGATACCTCCTTGCTGTGATTACTATAGCTTTACTGTAGGTTTTTGGGGTCTTGTAAGGCAAATCCCCCCTTATAATTATTCTTTCTCACTTTTGGGGGTGGGAAGATACTCTTCCTGATGATTGTCAGATTCAACTATTCTAGTTATTAAAAAAACACAGAATTTACAGGGTAATTTGAAGAGAACTGAAACATCAGTATCTGATCTTTCAATCTAGGACCAGGGTATTTATTTATGTTTCTTTTTATATGCCTTTCAGTAAAATTTAGTAGTGTCATTCATGTGGGAGTTAGTGATATCTTGCTAATTAGTATAAGTAGATGTCCAAAATCTAATTATGGGAGACAAAGACATGAGGATGAAGGAATCAGTGTTCGTCAGCTTTGCTGCTGTAACAAATGATCCAAACATCTCAGTAACTTTCAACAATCACCTTTCTTTCTGGTTCACATCATACGTTGGCAGTTGTACAGAGCTGTGGCTTGGCTGTGCTTGGCTCCATCCGTCTTTTCACCCTAAAACTCAGGCTGAAGAAGCAGAGGAGAAAGATCAAGAGACAACCATGAAAGCTCTAGAAGATTCTGATAGAACACAGACTGTGTTTTTTTCTGCTCATAATCCATTGACCGCAGCAAGTCACGTGGCCAACTCCAATGTCAATGGGGACAGGGCAGTCACGTGGCAGTACTGGGTGGATGTTTAGCCTTCCTGTAGAGGAGGGGGTACATGGATAACTGGGGACAATAATACAATCTGCCACAGTATCCTCAGGAAAAGGAATTATGTAAGGGAATTCAAAACTCTATAAATGCTTAAAACTTTGGAACGTCCAGAGTAAAGTGGATAATTTTTCAGAATATGAGGGAGGGAAAAGGGGAATGCCAGGAAGTATAAATATGAGACTTTCACGAGAAGACGAAAATATGTTTCACCAGTGCAGGGAAAAGTTAACTCAAACTGTTCGACCTTCTCAGGTTCCAGCAGGGATTCAGGGATGGGCGGTCAGGCTGGGAACGAGAGTGGGTGTGCCGGGCAGACAACTCCTCTGGATTCCCTCTCATCGCCTTTCTCTCCGAATTCCATCTGGGAAGGACGCCATAGGGTAGCACTCTGTTACTGACTCTAACAGGGCCAAGGCCAGGCATTGTAAAGAGATTGGAATAAAGGTGCAGAAATTCTTGAGATGACTGTTTTATGTTTGGTTTGATGATAAGGTATTATGTTCAGTTAAATAATCTATACTACCAAGTCTTAACATTTATCAAGATGCTAATTAATAGTTAGATCTTAAAACTTAAATAGTAAACCAGAACTTGTATTACTCAGTATAATATTATAGGAAGGAAAGCTATTATTCAGAAAAAAAAATTTTTTTGAGCACGTATTATGTCCAAACACTATTCTAGGCACTGAGGATGCAGTCAACTTTCTACTTTTGGTGCTTGCTTTCTGGGGAAGAGTGGGTAAGGGGAGAGAGAGAGGTAAACATATACATGCATACATGTAAAATATATCAGGTGGTTATGGATGCTACAAAGAAAAAAGTGGCAGGGAAATGAAATGGGAATGGTTTTCAGGGAGGACCTCTTTAATAAAGTGATATATCAGTGGGGAGTTTTATGAACAGAGAGTGATGTAGGTTGCTACCTCGAGGCAGAGTGTGGCTGTCAGAAAACACTACCCTAAGCCCAGACAAGCACCAGCAAGGAGGCCAGTGAACCAAGTAAGCAAGTCCGAGGGGCTGAGATACGGCCAGAGAAGCAGGCAGGAGCTAGGACCTGCAGGACCTTCAGATCTTGGTAGAGAGTTTGGATGGTGGCGTTAGAGCCTTTCAGAACTTGTTTTTTTAAAAAAGGGCAGTACTCTAGCCAAATCAAAGATACTGCCTTACTCACTGCCCTTCTGTCATAAGTGTATATAAGTGTCCTTGTGGTAGATGAAAGTAGCGAGCAGGGATGTAAGAATATAGTGCATATTGCACTTTAAAAACCAGTACTTTCAGTCTGCATTTAAACTTTTTATACCAGGAATCCCTGTATATAAATGTCATATGACAGGTAGATTTTGGTTTGATCAAAATGCCATTATTTTAGCTAAAAAAAAACCTAGGTTTATTTTTCTTTTTAAAAATAATTTAAAAAGGATCCTCATGACCCCTTCCCAATGAGTAGAAATAAGGCACTCTTTCAGATCATGTTCAATTGAATGAGGATGAGATGGAGCCAGAAGTGGTTGTCACATAAATAGAATTTATACCAACAGAGTTCTAAGCTTACTTCAATTGTTGAAATTAATTTGTTTTCAGACTTCAGAATCTGATTTTCAGAGTACAAGAAGCTTGATGGAAAAAGCAATTGAATGCAATCAGCCTCTCTTTACGTGCTTAGTTTAAAACTGTTTAGGCTGTCGTGTGTGATATGAATCAGAGAGACTCGGTAAACGTTCCTAAGAACACCTAGACACTCACCTTCAGGGATGTGTAATTGCCTGCGAAATTCAGACTGAAACAAGCAAATTTAGAATAAAAGGGAACACTGAATCATTGCATTTTCACGTTTCTGAGGCTTTGGCCAGGTGATGGCTTCACTGGAGAGTCACGAGAGAGAAGAAAGCTGGTATTGGCAGATGGTCAGTTATTTGAGGTCAATGTAAGGTCGCTCATGTACAGGAATCGAGACGCATTTTATTTATTTTCAGGGAAGTTACTAGTTTTACAGTGTTATTCAACTTGGACATTATAATGGCAGTAACAGAGTGAAGAGAATACATCCCATCAGTTTAGGAAAAATTATCGTTCAAGTATTTGAAATGCCAGTAATATTTGATTGTGACTAACTTTATGGCATAAAATAGCTTTTCTGTGAATAAAAGCTAAAATAGGCTTGAAGACTTGAGGAAATGTGAAGATTTATAAAGAGAGCTTTAGTAATTAAAGCTGTGATACACCTTCTTAAATATTGACCTTCATATCACTAGCCTTGAATAGACAATCCAGAAACAGTGTTCATTCTATGCTATAATTTGAAATATAATTAAGGTTGCATTCAAAAATCACTGAATCAGTATCTAGTAAACTATGGAATACAAAATGTACATTTAAAAAAAAAACACCAAGAGCTTTCCTACATAAAAAAATTTCCTAAAAAGACAATTATCTGCATTTGGCAAATAATAACTTTGGCTCTGCCCTTCCAGTAGCCAAATGTATTATTATGTTCATGGCATTGAATATAATTTTCTGCACAATCTTAAATAATAGTTGTGCTAGCCTGTCTTGTCCCATATTCTAATGGAGATGTGTCTAAGGTTGTTCTGTGGAGTGTGGTTCAAGATAGGATACTCTAACATGCCAAGGGGACTTCCTGGTGGCTCAGATGGTAAAGAATCTGCCTGCAATGCAGGAGACCTGGGATCCCTGAGTTGGGAAGATCCCCTGTAGAAGGGAACACCAACTCAATCCAGTATTCTTGCCTGGACAAGACCATGGACAGAGGAGCCTGGCAAGCTATAGTCCATGGGACTCCAAAGAGTCGGCCACAACTGAGCAACTAACACTTCTGTTTTCACAACACGCCAAGGGAAAATCCTTAGATTCCTGGTTTGTGGTGGTGGTTTAGTCATGTCGAACCTCGTCACCTTATGGTGGGCAGACCGCCAGGCTCCTCTATCCAAGTTTACCAACAGCTATAATTTTCTCTCCCTTCCATGACAGAGGAGAGTCTTTGCTACATCCCCATAGTTTAGAAAGTGTCTGGTACAGGTGGGCACTCAATAAATGCTTGGTGAGTAAATGAGAATTTATTAAGAGGATTGAGTCAAGAAGACATGTGATGTGTCTATAAAATTATCTGGAAAAAGTTTGAGATCTTAAGAATAATTTATCTAACAATATTGGAATTATACATATATCAAAGTTGTATTATAAAAAATATATCCATTTTCTTAAAAGTAAGTGAATGTTTTGATAGTTTGTACAATTAAGTTGCCTTTAAAATGCATAAAGATCTTTAAACTGTTTTTTTTGACTGTTCTGGGTCTTCATTGCTGCACGGGGACTACTCTTTCCTGCTGTGTGTGGGCTTCTCATTGTGGTGGCTTTTCTTGCTGCGAAGCATAGGCTCTGGGGCGTGCGGGCTTCAGTCCCTGTAGCATGCGGGCCCAGCACTGCCTCTGTGCAGACCCTAGGGTGTGCGGGCTTCAGTCCCTATAGCATGAGGGCCCAGCACTGCCTCTGTGCAGACCCTAGGGTGTGCGGGCTTCAGTCCCTGTAGCATGCGGGCCCAGCACTGCCTCTGTGCAGACCCTAGGGTGTGCGGGCTTCAGTCCCTATAGCATGAGGGCCCAGCATTGCCTCTGTGCAGACCCTAGGGTGTGCGGGCTTCAGTCCCTATAGCATGAGGGCCCAGCACTGCCTCTGTGCAGGCCCTAGGGTGTGCGGGCTTCAGTCCCTGTAGCATGCGGGCCCAGCACTGGTTCTGTGCAGGCTCTGAGGTGTGCGGGCTTCAGTCCCTGTAGCATGCGGGCCCAGCACTGCCTCTGTGCAGGCTCTGGGGCGTGCGGGCTTCAGTCCCTGTAGCATGCGGGCCCAGCACTGCCTCTGTGCAGGCTCTGGGGCGTGCGGGCTTCAGTCCCTGTAGCATGCGGGCCCAGCACTGCCTCTGTGCAGGCTCTGGGGCGTGCGGGCTTCAGTCCCTGTAGCATGCGGGCCCAGCACTGCCTCTGTGCAGGCTCTGGGGCGTGCGGGCTTCAGTCCCTGTAGCATGCGGGCCCAGCACTGCCTCTGTGCAGGCTCTGGGGCATGCGGGCTTCAGTAGCTGTGGTGCACCGGCTTAGTTGCTCCATGGCATGTGGTATCTCCCCAAAGCAGGGATAGAACCCGCGTCTCCTGAATTGGCAGGCAGATTCCCATCCACTGTAACCCCTGAGAAGTCCTAAACTGATCATTTTAAAAAATAAAGACAAAAAACAAACTTGTCTGATTTTTATCCCCTTCAAGAGAAAAATAACTTTCAAATTGCCTTAGGAAAACTATACTTACGTAGACTAATCTTCAAAGGCTTTGGTATTTTAATGAAAAAAGTTATATAGCACTAAGTTTTTGAAATGGTTAAAATGAGCTCCCTAAATTGGAGAAGGCAATGGCACCCCACTCCAGTACTCTTGCCTGGAAAATCCCACGGACGGAGGAGCCTGGTAGGCCGCAGTCCATGGGGTCTCTGGGAGTCGAACATGACTGAGCGACTTCACTTTCACTTTTCACTTTCATGCATTGGAGAAGGAAATGGCAACCTATTCCAGTGTTCTTGCCTGGAGAATCCCAGGGACGGGGGAGCCTGGTGGGCTGCAGTCTATGGGGTCGCACAGAGTCGGACACGACTGAAGCGACTTAGCAGCAGCAGCAGCAGCAAACATTTAAATAGATGCCAAAGTGCATATTGAAGTATTAAATTATTTATTTCAAAATGTAACTCTTAGTTTTGCATTTAGTAAGAAAAGTATAGCATCTATTGAACTTAGCTAGTCATTCAACAAACATCTATGAGATTTTGTAAGGTTGAATAATATGAAAGTCTACTAGGAAGACACAAGCATTACATTGTAGCAAAATAAGTTTTATAGGAAGAGTACTGAGAATATTTGCAGAGAGGTCTTTGGAGAATTGGAGTTCAAATAAAGTTGACATTTGGCTTGGATCTATACCAACCAGACAACAGGCATGGGGAAAGGACATAAAGACATGGCAGGTACAGACCAGCAAGTGCAAAGGCACTAAATCCTGAAAGTACATGAAGCATACAGACAGTGCTGTGTGCCAGAGTATCTTCTGCTTTCAAAAGTACACATTGCACATTTGGTTGAGGGTGTAGGATCTTGGGGCCTCCCAGGTGGCTCAGATGGTGAAGAATCTGCCTGCAATGCAGGAGACCTGGGTTCAATGACTCAAGTTCAAATTTGATTCTGCCACTTATGAGCTGAGCAAACAACAAAGTCTAATTCTCAGTTCTTTTCCCTGTAAGATTGAGATAATAATAATACCAAACTTGCAGGGTTAGTTAGAAGATTTAAGGGCAGATGTAGAACCTAATTCACCCACAGTAAGACTGAGTAAATGTTAGTGATCATTATATTGGTATATAGATCAATGTCAGTGACTTCTTATTAAAGTAATACCAAGTGGTGATTTGCTTATAGATTGCTGAGAATTATTTATCTCATGGCTTTTGTTTTAGCTTAAAAAGCAGAGTAAGTCCTATGCTAGTGCTAATAATGAGCCACCTTTTCCATATAGAGTCCAAGGGTATCACAGTATCACTTCTTCCAGAACAACAGGAAAAAAAACTGTATACATGTTACCTCAGATAATATCCATGTTAGAAAAAGATTTCTACCCCAGAATCAGTGGTTTATGCAACTGCCAGTAATAGAACTCTATAACTTTAAAATTCCAAAAGAACATCTTTTGTTGTTCAGTTGCTAAATCCTGTCTGGCTTCCTGTGACTCCATGGACTGCAGCACACCAGGCCTCCCTGTCCTTCACAGTCTCCCAGAGCTTGTTCAAACTCATGTCCATTGAGTCAGTGATGCCATCCAACCATCTCATCCTCTGTCGTCCCCTTCTCCTCCTGCCCTCACTCTTTCCCAGCATCAGGGTCTTTTCCAATGAGTCAGCTTGTTAGGAAGCGTAGTACAAAATAGCCGTATTAGGAGAAAGTCCTTGGGAAAATGGCGAAGGGCCAGAAGTACCCCGGCTTCGTGTACTGCGGACAGAAAAACATCTCCTGTCTTTGGTTATGCTCGGCGCCAAGATTTAATAATAAATAGGGATGTTACTTGAGAAAACAGGTTATGGGATAAGCACATGAGTCACTTAGAACATACTGTCCTTGAAATGTTTTTACTGATTGTGTTAACCCCATATGCGCTCTGCTGGCCGTATACTCTAAGCTCTTTGTTCCTGCTTCTGTAAAAAGGCTTGACTGCAGAAATAAACTTGTCAGTCCTTGCAACAGACTGTCCGAGTGTCATTCTTTCAGGTTTGTCGCTTCCAAGTCCCGGGGAGAAAATTCCCCAACAAGTGGCGCCCGAACAGGGACTTGAAAGGAAGGCTGAACAAAGCGACGAGCCCCTGCAGAAAGAAGTAAGCAGGATGGGACAACATAGCAGTAAGATTCCTTTCATTTCTATAATGCATCATTTTTTGAAACAAAACAGTGTTAATGTTTCAAGAGATCAATTGAACGACTGCTCTCATATTTTACTGGAACAATTCATGGTTCCCAGAAGAGGGGACACTCAATCTAGACATATAGAAATGGGTTAAAAATAATGTTTTGCGAGCATATCGGCAAGGGTTACATGATCACTCATACGGGCTATCATAGAACAAATTGAAGGGCATAACGTTGATTTGGAAGTAAAAACTATTCAATCTTAACATAAACATGAGCTTAAAGAACAAGATATGCAAGGTGCTTTGAAATATAAGAATGTTATGCTCAATCAGACACAATCCTTAGAAAAACAACTTAGAGACATATATATACAGGATGTGTCAAAACTGAAGCCACTTAGAACGGAGATCATTTCATTCAACGGACAGCCCAAGTCTGAGGCTTTTCCTTCTGCCCCGCCTGTAACAGCAGTTGCTGACCTTGCTCATAGTAACCACGTCACTCCTCCTCCAGAGATGCCTGCTTGCGCTTTCACTTTCCCAATACAATTTGATCAACCTGTCCAAGGTCAAAATTCTTGGGACGGTGTAGATTTTGGCATGCTGTCTAACTTTAAGAAAGCATGTACTCTGTATGGACCTACTTCTTACTGTATAGAATTTCTCAGAGGATGGGCTGACCATTGGATGCCATATGATTTTTTTCAAGTAGCAAAGATGGCTTTAAATCCTCAACAATTACTGCAATGGCAAATATGGGTTAATGATGAGGCCCGACAGCTGATGATTGACCAGCAATCTCATAGTAAGCCTGCCAATTTAACTTATGGTATACTGACTGGAACAAAGACTATGGCCGATGTAATGGCACAATTAGCTAATATTACCCCTGAGATGTTACATTTCATTAAAGAAACTGCCTGCAAGGCATGGGCAAAGGTTGATAGCGCTAACTCTGATGGTTCATTTGTTAAGATTATTCAAGGACATGAGGCGGAATATTCTCAATTTATAGGAAAATTAAAGGATGCAATTGAAAAATCTATTAAGGATGTAACTTTACAAAATATTAAAACAACTTGCTTTTGAAAACGCTAATGAGGAATATCAATCCATGCTCAGACCAATTCGAGAGACTGGCTCTCTTATGGAATATTTGAAAGCTTATAAGGATACCAGATCTAATTCCCATAGAGCAAAATTGGTGACATTGGAAACCTTTGATGTACAAAAAACTGCTAATGCCAAATGTTTTAACTGTGGGAAGCCCAACCATATGAAAAAACAATGCCACATACCAACACAGGCCAGAAAAAATAATACTACTTCTAATAAGAAGAAACCCCCAAGAGTATATCCAAGATGTAAAAAGGGGTTCCACTGGCTGAATGAATGTCATTCTAAATTTGATAAGGATGGAAACACCTTGACCCCCGGTGCACAACAAGAACAACAGGGAAACTAATAAAGGACCATCCTCTAGCCCCGCTACAAAAGGAGGACCGAGCGTTACGACGCTACAAGCAGCTACATCTAAGAGTGCTTGCATTGATATACCTAGTCCTTACGACATGGAATTAATAGAATTATACAACCCCCACAAAATTCCCACTGGATATTACGGCCCGATTCCATCCGGGAGAATGGGACTGATTTTGGGACGTAGTAGCTGCACAATGAGAGGTTTAATGGTATTGACCGGTGTTATGGACGACGATTATGAAGGGGAAATACATATTATGGTAAATGTTATGAAAATGGGAAATATATACTTACAAAAAGGGGAACATTTCGCATAATTATTACTTTTACCATATGTCAAACCAATGAAGGCATCTAATAAAGTTTGGCAGGGAGGCTTTGGCAGTACCGGCCTTACTGCTGCACTACCCACCTTATTAAGGAACATCAGAAACCCATGCTTACTTTACACATATGGGGAAAGAATTCCACAGGCATGTTAGATACCGGAGCTAACATTTCAATCATTAGAGCTACAGAATGGCCCCTTGATTTGGGTAAGGCTATGGCTCCTTCTAGACTATTAGGAATAAATAAAGCTAACGCCACACAAACTTTTGTCAATACATCCTATTTACAAATGTATGGCCCTAATCAAATTGTAGTTTATCTTAAACCATATATTACTAATATCCTAATCAATTTATGGGGACAGAATTTTCTCAAACAAACGAAAGCCACAATTTCTTTAAATGAACCTTTTTAATGGGGGCCATTGAGTTAACACTGCTACCCCTCAACTGGGAATCTAATACCCCAATATGGACACCTCAGTGGCCCCTAACTAAAGAAAAATTGGCAACTCTTACGCAATTAGTTAATGAACAATTACAAAAAAGCTCATATAGAACCTTCATTTTCCCCATGGAATTTTCCTGTTTTTGTAATAAAAAAGAAATCAAGAAAATGGTGAATGTTGATAGATTTAAGAAATGTTAATAATACCATGTCACCTATGGGGCCCTTATAACCCGGATTGCCTTCCCCTTCTATGGTACCAAAAGGATGGTCTGTAGTTACTATTGATTTACAAGACTGCTTTTTTTTACTACATCTCTGCACCCTAAAGATAGAAAACGTTTTGCCTTTTCAGTTCCTTCTATAAATCACATGGCTCCTGTTAAAAGATTTCAATGGAAGATGCTACCTCAGGGAATGATGAACTCTCCTACCATTTGCCAATATCTCATATCTGTTTTATTACAACCCATTAGAGATAAATATCCTACTACATTTATAATTCATTACATGGATGATATACTTCTTTCTATGGAATCTGAACTCTATTCGCAACAATTATACAATGAAATTACTACTACTTTTCAAAATCATGGCCTGCTTGTTGCGCCAGATAAAATTCAATGGAAAGCACCCTTTAATTATTTAGGACATATTATGGAAGAATCTAAAATCAAACCTCAAAAAACTCAAATTGCTATGCAGTCTCTACGCACACTAAATGATTTTCAAAAATTGCTAGGAGATATTAATTGGCTACGGCCATCTGTCTGCATCCCCACCTATGCCTTACAAAATCTATTTAAAATTTTAGAGGGATCCCCTGACCCTAATAACCCTAGGCAACTAACAAAAGAGGCCAAAGAAGAACTGGCCTTAATGGAGAAACACATTCAACAATTTTTTACAACTCAGCTAGATTATGATAAACCAGTTTCTTTATATATATTCCCCACTGAACATTCGCCCACTGCAATTATAGCTCAGCATAGCCCAATAGAATGGGTATATTTACACACTAAACAGTCTAAAAAAATTGTATCATATATTGACAAAATAGGGCAATTCATTATGTCAGGAAAAAGCCATATACAAACTTCGACTGGCTTTAATCCATATGCAATACATGTCCCCTTGACAAAAAAAGAATTGCAAATTGCCTTACAATATAACTTGACCATGTAAATGGCATTAAACGATTTTCAAAATGTTATCTCATTTCATTTGCCGAAGGGAAAATTATGGGACTTTCTACAATGTACTAAATTCATTATAACTAATATCATTGCATCCAGCCTATTTCCAATGCACCCACCTATTTCATTGATGGCAACAAGAAAGGCATAGCAGGGATTGTCGGCCCTGATATCAAAGAGAAATTGCCCACTACCTATTCTTCAATACAAAGAGTTGAGTTGTATGCTTTATACGCTCTTTTATCACTTCAACCATTATCCTTCAACGTATATACTGATTCCAAATACCTTGCTTCCCTTTTTCCTGATTTTGTTACCGCCTTTTTATACAACCTAGATGAAGAATTACATACTCTCTTTTCACAAACTCAAGCCTTAATTCGTTCACGTACGGAACCCTTCTTTATTGCACATATACATGCTCATTCAAGTTTACCTGGCCCTCTGGTTGCAGGAAATGATGCTTTTGACAGGCTCATAGCTCCCATTTTTACATCTGCCATTGACAAACATGCTAATCTTCATACCAATGCTAACAGATTGCACTCTAAATACCATATTCCTCTCACTAAAACACAGCATATTATTAAAACCTATGATGTCTGCGCCCCTCTGCATTTACGGACTACAATTTAAAGAATTAATCCCTGGGGGCAACAACCTAATTCCCTTTGGCAATCTGACTTCACTCACTGCTCCTTAGGAAAATTTTCTTTACTTTTTGTCTCAATAGATACATTTTCCGACTTTATCTGGACAGTACCTGTCTCTTCAGAATCCAGTAAACATGCCATTTTCGCACTCTTACTCACCTTCCCCGTTATGGGGATTCCTTCTGTCTTGAAAACAGACAATGGACCTACATTCACCTCGCATTCATTTTGTTCATTTTTATCAGAATGGAACATAACACACATTACAGGAATACCCTATAATCCTCAGGGTCAAGTCATTATTGAAAGAGCCCACCACACCCTAAAAACTCATTTATTAAAACAGAAAGGGGGAATATGGAAGAGCAGATACACTTCTTATCCCATGAACCCTCAATTACTATTATCTTTAACTCTTTATTCCCTAAATTTTTTAAACTTAACAAAAATAATTCTAATACTCATGCAGATAGACATTTTGCAGAAGACAAAAACAGCAAATTAGAAATCAATACACCAATATGGTATAAGCAATTTAATCAATGACTGCCAGGAATCTTACGACTCCTAGGCAAGGGTTATGGTCTTGTCATTGCAGATGCAGAGGAAATCTAGGTTCCCCTTTGCCATGTCCATTACAGAGAGGGACCCCAAGACCGAACTCCCTCGGGAAATGATGAAGTTGACATGAAGGGTCTCGTCAATGACCCTGGAGGAACCAATGAGGAAATGCCATTGTCTGAATCCTTACCCAACATGGGCTCAAGTGAAAACATGACTCATCAGGCTGAGCAAACACTGAAGAGCACTGGAACTCCTATGACTCCAGATAAGCTGTTTCTGGCAATGTTAGCTGTTCTTTCCTGTTCCTCTGGGGTAAATGCAAAATATGTTTATTGGGCATACATATCCAACCCACCACTTCTCTCCATAGTGGATTGGGTAGATAAAGCCCCTATGATCTTTACCAATGATAGCATGCATTTTCCAAGTCCCTGGTACATAAAGCAACTAATCCATGAAGAAGATGAGGGAAAGCCAATCAACATTTCCGTGGGATTCAAAACCTTGCCTATCTGCTTCGGATCTCATCCCCTTTGCATGACTATCTTCCCACAGTGGTGGGCAATCTCTGCCAACAATGGGACTGCTTTGCATCTGGGAATGTTTGCTACGGCATCTTTCTAACTTAATGGCTCCGAGCGACATTATCCAGGCCAGATAGCCAACTATTCAAACTCACTTTTTCAACCAGAGGAACCTACATGTCATACTGTATCTTGGAAAAGAAAACAGGAGATACAACCGTTACATTGGTCTGATTGTCGAGGCCAATTTGGGAAAGTTTCTATAATTCAGCAAAATCATACTAATCATACACTTATATTTGTTGACTGGGGACCTCACGGGTTGTTTGTGAACTGTTCTGAAGAGCAAGAGGAACATCATAACTGCTCCTGGTTTAATAGATCAAGCATTGGAGGCTTTCAGAAATCTAAGACAAGTTTCTGGACTGATAAGGACATATTGCTGAATTGGCATAACAGGGGCTTATCACCCTCACGACCCAGGATTGTCGTCCCCATTGTAGGGCCAGAGCAATGGCACATTTGGAAAATTCCAGTAGCTTTAGAGCACTTCGCTAATGTTTATGAGACTGTGGGTGTGTTTCGTCCTTCTAATTATACCTTCCTATATAATTGTACTGGCTATATTCAATCGAGTGTTCACATTCCATACTTATTTATTGTAGGGCATTTTGATATCGACTTATCAGCCAAGATTGTCGATTGTACTGCATGTGCATTGTATACCTGCCTTAATCACACCATTTCATATCACAATGTTAGCATTGCGCTAGTTAAACAAAGATCTAAGTTATGGCTTCCCATAAACTTAACTGAACCTTGGACTGATTCTGTATTTCTTTCTGAAGTGTTGAAAACTGGGCTTAGGCGATCTAAGCACATCATTGGGTGGATTATTGCAGGCACCTTAAGCCTTATTTCCATTGTGACTGTAGGAACTTTGTTTGGTATTGCTTTACATAATTCTATACAAAAATCATGATTTTATCACTGCTTGGCACAAAGACTCTCATGATCTGTGGACTCGACAAGCTCAAATAGATCAGCAATTACAAACACGAATTAATGAGTTACAAACTATGGTTATCTACTTAGGAGATCAAATACAGCAACTGACTTTCCAAACACGTATATGTTGTCACTGGAATTTTACTTCTTTTTGTCTGACTAACATGCCCTATAATAGCACTGAATATCCTTGGGATAAAGTTAAAGCGCATTTGCAGGATCTCACAGATAATTCAAGTTTAGACATCAATTTGTTGAAACAAGTTGCTAATTTTCAAGTTAGGGTACCTAAAGAATTATATAGCACTCAGTTCTATGATACCTTAACCAAAACCCTATTGTCTCTAGACCCTAGAGCTTGGTTTTCAGGAAGCAATATTTTTATATATGTATTAATCACTCTGCTCTTTTTGTCATTGCTTATAGGATACAGAAGTCTCTACTTAAGACTCCATGCCTCCCACAGTGGAGTCCAACTAGCAGCCGCCATGCTTAAATTAAAAACAAAAGGAGGATATGTTAGGAAGCGTAGTACAAAATAGCCATAATAGGAGAAAGTCCTTGGGAAAATGGCAAAGGGCCAGAAGTACCCTGGCTTTGTGTACTGTGGACAGAAAAACATCTCCTGCCTTTGGTTATGCTCTGCGCCAAGATTTAATCATAAATAGGGATGTTACTTGAGAAAACGGGTTATGGGATAAGCACATGAGTCACTTAGAACACACTGTCCTTGAAATGTTTTTATTGATTATGTATTAACCCCATATGTGCTCTGCTGGCCATATACTCTAAGCTCTTTGTTCCTGCTTCTATAAAAAGGCTTGACTGCAGAAATAAACTTGTCAGTCCTTGCAACAAACTGTCCGAGTGTCATTCTTTCAGGTTCGTTGCTTCCAAGTCCCAGGGAGAAAATCCCCAACACAGCTCTTTGCATCAGATGGCCAAAGTATTGGAGTTTCAGCTTAAGTCCTTCCAATGAATCTTCAGGACTGATTTCCTTTAGGATGGACTAGTTGGATCTTCTTGCAGACCAAAGGACTCTCAAGAATCTTCTCCAACACCACAGTTCAAAAGCATCAATTATTTGGTGCCCAGCCTTCTTTATGGCCCAACTCTCACATCTGTGCATGACTACTGGAAAACCATAGCTTTAACTAAATGGACCTTTGTTGGCAAAGTGGTGTCTCTGCTTTTCAATATGCTATGTAGGTTTGTCATAGCTTTTCTTTCAAGGAGCAAGCATCTTTTAATTTCATGACTATCTATTATGTGGTAAATTGCCATAAAGTATAACACATCTTTGAATTCATGCATGTGCCTGTGGATTTACAAGTATTTTTAAATCATGTGCACTACTGTCCCTTGAAAGAGTAAATTGTATTTATATATCTATTTCTTTAGATCTGTGTTTTGCTTGACTTTCTGGGACAGCCAGGTAGAGATGTTCTGCTGATAACTGGAGACAGATACATGTCAGAAACCATAGAAAGAGATCAAGGAAAGATAAAATTTGAGACTCATCTCATCATATATCTGCTTATTGAAGGCAATGGATGAGACCCCATGGAGAGTCTGTGGAATGAGAAGAGAAGAAAGCCAAAGAGTTAACCCTGCAGGCCTGTGATATCCAGGGGCAGGTAATTAAAAGACGAAGGATGAAACATATCAAGGAGAAACAGATGCAAGAGAGCAGATGTTGATCGAAACGGTATCTCATTTTATACTTTGCTTTTGTTTTGGGTTAAGTTTAAATGGCCTGCTGCTGCTGCTGCTGCTAAGTCGCTTCAGTCGTGTCCGACTCTGTGCGACCCCATAGACGGCAGCCCACCAGGCTCCCCCGTCCCTGGGATTCTCCAGGCAAGAACACTGGAGTGGGTTGCCATTTCCTTCTCCAGTGCATGAAAGTGAAAAGTGAAAGTGAAGTCGCTCAGTCGTGTCTGACTCTTCATGACCCCATGGACTGCAGCCCACCAGGCTCCTCCGTCCATGGGATTTTCCAGGCAAGAGTGCTGGAGTAGGGTGCCATTGCCTTCTCTGTTAAATGGCCTGAGTGATTTCAATTTAACATTTAAGAAAATTTAACCTTTCACATTTAAAGTTACACTGACTTCGGTATCTGATTAAACTGAATTAACCTAAAGAGATACCCAGTTGCTAGAGAGCAAAAAATAAGGATCCCTGAACTGAGATCTAGCTCTCATTGTGAAACTGACCTTTCAAAAGAGATTAAGTTTTTTCTCCAGATTTAGGTCCAGGAATGAGGTCACAGGATCATATGGAAGCTCTATTTTTAGTTTTTTAAGGAACCTCCACCTGGGTTCGATCCCTGGGTTGGGAAGATCCCCTGGAGAAGGGCAAGGATACCCACTCCACTATTCTGGCCTGGAGAACTCCATGGACTATACACTCCATGTGGTCGCAAAGAATCGGACACAACTGAGAGACTTTCACTTTCACACTGTCCTTCATAATGACTGTGCCAATTTAAATTCCTGCCAACAGAGTAGGAGGGGGTCCCTTCTCCTACACCCTTTCCAGCACTTGTTGTGGATTTTTGATAGCTATTTTGACTGGTGTGAGGTGATATCTCATTGTAGTTTTGACTTGCAGTTGTCTAATAATTAGCGATGTTGAAAATCTTTTCACATGCCTCTTGCCCATCAGTATGTCTTTCTTGGAGAAATGTCTATTTAGGTCCTCTGACCATTTTTTGATTGGGTTGTTTTGTTTTGATGATATTAAGCTGCATGAGCTGTTTGTTAATTTTGCAGACTAATCCCTTGTTAGTCACATCATTTGCAAATATTTTCTCCCATTCTGTGGCTTGTCTTTTCATTTTGTTTATGGTTTCTTTGCTGAGCAAAAGCTTTTGAGTTTAATTAGGTTCCATTTGTTTTTATTTCCCCTTCTCTAGGAGACTGATGGAAAAAGATATTGCTGTGATTTATGTCAGAGAGAGTTGTGCCAAAGTTCTCCTCTGAGAATTTTATAGTGTCCGGTCTCACATTTAGGTCTCTTTAACCTGTTTGGGTTTATTTTTGTGTGGTCCAAAAGGATACATGCATGGAGAAGGAAATGGCAACCCACTCCGGTGTCCTTGCCTGGAGAATCCCATGGACGGAGGAGCCTGGCGGGCTGTAGTCCATGGGGTTGCAAAGAGTCGGGCATGACTGAGCGACTAACCCACACACAAGTGCCCTTAATTGTTCTAGATTTAAAACAAAGTGTAGAAGTAGATAATATTCTCTTCTGGCTCAGTTTTTTACATTGAAGTCAGTGTATTTTGAGTTTCTGTAATTTTTTCCAAATGTGATTGCTTATGGAAGTTTCTTTTGTCACCTTGAGGCCATGGGGACACAGTTTAGACCAACTCAGAAATTTGGAAATTGTAATTAGTATCTTTTTGGGAAAGAAAGAAATTGGAAAATTGTATTATTTCTCATCTTTTAAATTATAAATTATGAAAATTGAACCTGAATCTGATGTTCAACATGTTTTGGGTGGTGTATGTTACCTTTTTCATGTGCCTAACTATCCTGTGTTTTACTTAAAAAAAAAAAACAAAAAAACAAAAAAAAAACCAAAAGGATACATGCACCTCAATATTCAGTGCAGCACTGTGTACAAGAGCCAAGACATGGAAGCAGCCTAAATGTCCACAGAGGAATGGATAAAAAAGACGTGGTACAAATACACAAGGGAATATTACCCAGCCATTAAAAAGAATGAAATAATGCCATTTACATCAATACAGATGGACCTAAAATGAGAGTAGGAGGATGAGATGGTTGGATGCCATCACTGACTCAACAGACATGAGTTTGAGCAAACGCCAGGAGATAGTGAAGGACAAGGAAGTCTGGCGTGTTGCAGTCCATGGGGTCACAAAGAGTGACTGTGACCAAGTAATTGAACAACAACTGAAATCTGAATAAATTGTGGAGTTAATAGTAATATTCCAATGTAGCTTCCTTCTTTGTGTCATATGAGCCATCCGTTCAGTTTAGTCGCTCAGCTGTGACTGACTCTTTGTGACCCCATGGACTGCAGCATGCTGGGCTTCCCTGTCCATCACCAACTCCTGGAGCTTGCTCAAACTCATGTCCATTGAGTCTGTGATGCTATCCAACCATTTCATCCTCTGTTATCCCCTTTTCCTCCTGTCTTCAATCTTTCCCAGCATCACGGTCTTTTCCAATGAGTCAGCTCTTCACATCAGGTGGCCAAAGTATTGGAGTTTCAGCTTCAGTATAAGTCCCTCCAATGAATATTCAGGACTGATTTCTTTTAGGATTGACTGGTTTAATCTTGCAGTCCAAGGGATCTAGTTTCCCCACCAGCTATTGAACCAGGGTGCCCTGAATTAGGAGTATGGAATCTTAGCCACTGGATGGCCAGGGAAGTTCCCATATGAGCCATAGTAACGTCGTTAACAGCAGGGGAACCTGAGTGAAGAGGATACAGGAACTCTCTGTATTATCTTTGTAACTTTTCCACAAATTTAAATATATCCTAAGGAAAGACTGAAGGTGGGAGGAGAAGGAGACGACAGAGGATGAGATGGTTGGATGGCATCACCGGCTCAATGGACATGAGTTTGAGTAAACTCTGGGAGTTGGTGATGGACAGGGAGGCCTGGTGTGCAGCAGTCCATGGGGTCACAAAGAATCAGACATGACTGAGTGACTGAACTGAACTGAGTGTTTAGAAAATCTGTCTAATGTGGAACAGGGGTTGAGAATCAGTTATATAGAAACTACTTACATTGCACCAGAAAAAAAAAGTGCCCCATGAAATACTGAGTCCAACTGCCAATTCCAGCATGCACAGTCCTAAAAACCTGAACCCTAGAAGCAATGGACTTCTGCTTTGGAACAGGTTACATTTCTAGAGGCACTTCCAGGGAAACAAAAATGGAGTAATTGCAATAAACATAACTGGAATAATCACAGTTCTGATAATTAATTGCCTCTAAGATACAGAAATTCAAGAAAGACTGTTTAGTAAAGGAGAAAAAAACTACCCACAACCCATTTCTGAGTTTAGAAAGGTGTCATTTTGATATATATGAAAGGTATATATATCTGGATTCAATATAATGTCATTGTGGTACCCTCGCGCTTTGAGAAAATTATCATTTATCTTTGCTAAAAGCTGTTGTCAGTTTGCTTTTGATCTCTAAAGGAGATTTAGACCTGATCAGAAAGTTCTTCAATATTGAGTTACCATTTCTTCTCCTGCCTCACCCACTGTGGTAGGAAGAAGGCAAGAAAAAAAGATCCCCTGGCCCTACATAATGAAGTTAACCTGGATTTAGCTTGGTCTCACGTCTCTTTTCCTAATCATTAAAGATATTTGTCATCTGTGTAAATCTCTAGAGGAAAGTTAGAACTGTATGAAATCACTGTGCACAAGTAAACATTTGACAAGTGCTTGGAGATGGCATTTCTAAAAGCTCCTTAAAAATTTATTTTTTGCATACATTATTTTTAGTCAAAATATCTGATTTATAAATCCAGAACCCCAAGGCATCTTCAAATTAACAAATGGTATTAGCAGTTTGTAATGATCCAGATAACAATCCAGCTCCTTCACTCCATGTGACAGCACATTAATAATTTCTCTGAGCCCATCTCAGTTTCTCATCTGTAAAAGGAAAGATTTGAGAATACATTGAGAATAAGCAGTTCTTCTCCTTTTCGGAGAAGGCGATGGCACCCCACTCCAGTACTCTTGCCTGGAAAATCCCATGGACGGAGGAGCCTCGTAGGCGGCAGTCCATGGGGTCGCGAAGAGTCGGACACGACTGCGCGACTTCACTTTCACTTTTCACTTTCATGCATTGGAGAAGGAAATGGCAACCCACTCCAGTGTTCTTGCCTGGAGAATCCCAGGGACGGGGGAGCCTGGTGGGCTGCCGTCTATGGGGTCGCACAGAGTCGGACACGACTGAAGCGACTTAGCAGCAGCAGCAGCAATGTACCTTTTCATTGGGACACAAGAGACTCGGCGAGGACTTAAAGAAACAGACTGGAGTGTTTGAGGATTTAGGGCTTAGAGTTCTGGTGGGCGGGATGGTGCTGAAGAAAGGTGTCCCCTGTGTTTCTGAAGTCGGAGGGGTAAGTGACAGGGGTATAGGAATTACTGACGTGGAAGAGCAGGACGGCTATTGCTGGAGGATCAGTTCCCGGGACGTTTCTGGCACGGGCGGAGGACGCGCGTTAGGTTGCTAAGCAACCGGGGGTCCTCGGGGCGGGTGGAGGACCCCAGTAGAGGTGTCTCAGTCAGTGCCTGCCCGTTTGGGCGCGGTACCGGCCTCGAAACTAACGAAGTAGGTCGTCTTTTCAAAGGTGCACAGTTTCTGGAGCCAAGACTTAGCGAGCCCCAGCGCCGAGCTCCGCCCGCGGCGCGTTCCCCTGACCCCGCCCTCGGGCGCGAGGCGGGGCGCCTCTCGGGCGAGGTCCCCGCCGCCGAGCGTTGCTGGGCGGGAACGGACGCCGCCGCCCGCGCCCTCCGCCTGCCCGGGTCCCGGCCCTAGCCCCCGGCCCCCGCCGGCCCGAGCCCTGCGCCTCACCGGCCGCCCCGGTCCCGGTCCCCGCGCCCCCCGCGCCTCCCGCCGGCCCGCGCCCCCCGCCCGCCGGCCCCGCGCCCCGCACCCGCCCTGGCCCCTGGCCCCGGCCCCGGCCCCGCGCCCCCACCCGCGGGCGCGCCGGCCTCGGACATGGAGCCGCTGCTCCTAGCCTGGAGCTACTTTAGGCGCAGGAGGTTCCAGCTCTGCGCTGATCTGTGCACGCAGATGCTGGAGAAGTCCCCTTGTGACCAGGTACCGGCCGGACCCCGCCGGGCCTGCGGGTCTTGGCAAGAGGGCTCCGGGGACTCCCCGGGACCCCATCGGGAGGGGGCTGCAGGGAGGAGGACGCAGGGCGAGGGTGACCCTGTGGTCAGCACGGACGCGTGGAGCCCAGATCCTCTGGGACCGCGGCCGCTGGGTCCTAACTTCAGCCGCTGAAAGATGCTGAAAGACAGCAGCTAGGAGACCAGCCTCAGATGTCGCTGAAAAGATGATGAACTCTGTTACGTCTTGTATTCTTGCGTATCAGTTCAGTCCAGTCGCTCAGTCGTGTCCGACTCTTGGCGACCCCATGGACTGCAGCACGCCAGGCCTCCCTGAACATCATCAACTCCCGGAGTTTTCTCACACTTATGTCCATCGAGTCGGTGATGCGTATATTCTTGCGTAGGGGTGGGCTTTTAAGCTCGCTGCCTGTTACCTCTTAATTTCCAAAAGAGTTATGTATAAACTTAAAAATCTGTAACTCCCCGCCCACCCCACCCCCCCCCATTGAAATAGCTGCCTTTTTTTCTTTTGGATCAAACGTATAATCCTTCCAGTTCATCTTAAGACAGTTGTCCAAAAGTGGGGAGCTTTGGATTCTGGGCCTTGAGTGCAGCTTGAGGCAAACAATTCAAGTTAGAGGAATGAGAACCTAGGAAGGGAAAAAGATACATTTATTATTAGGAGGGAAGGGTGAGAAAAATAATCCCCCTAAAAGAAGGAAATGATGGCATTGATTATAGTTTACTAATGCTCTCTTAAATAAAGTACATTGTTAAATAAGTTAGTGAAAACAGTTACATGCTGCTCGTGAGAGGGGCACCAGTGCGGTGGTCAGGTAGTTCTGGAGGAGGCCAAAAAAGGAGAAAAGTGCCTCTAGTAAATGCAAAATGTACTTATGGAGTTCGAGTTCCCCAACTTTTCCTCTAGTGGTGTTGGCTTGGGGGTGTTAGAGAAAAAAGGAAAATTGATGAGAGTTACATTCACGGAGGCGTGACAGTTGGTGCTCCGCCCTGCCTTAGCTCCCAGCAAGCTTAGCACATCTCCCTTAGAACAATCTACCTTAGTGAGGATGCTGAACTAGGTTCTGTTTGGGTTAGTTCCTATTGGTTAATACTCTTATTTCCATAGGCAAGCATTTTTCCAAGTGTGTTTCTTAGCACAGTCGTCCCACAAATGCTGCTAAAAAAAAAAAAAAGATTCCACCCTCAGGTTTGTTTGGGAACCATGACAAAATATGGACCCCTTTACAGCTTGTACAACCAGAGTTTGTTACACACCAGTGATGTACCAGACATTGTTTTTCCGTTGAGTCAGGGTAGTTTCCATTCCACAGAACAACAGTCCCCGGAGGAAGAAAATTTCCTCATTAAATGCATTTGGGAAACGTATATTCCCTACTTAGAGATTCATACTAAAGGCTCTGAGAATTTCTGCAGAAAGAAACTTAACTTTGCCTGATTTTGATGAATACAATAGTTATGAAATTAATTGACCACCGATTCCTTTTGTGGCTGTGGGTGAGGGTCAGATCACCCTAAAGAGATGTCGCATTGGGAAATGTGTTACAGGCAAAGCAGCAGTGTTTTCTATTAATAGTTAAGACATTGTAATCTTATAAAAACCATTTTTGTGTTAGTTTCAGGTGTTAGAGTGAAGTGATTCATATATATATATTTCTCAGCTTCTTTCCTATTGTATAGTTTGTTACAAGATATTGAATATAGTTCCCTGGGCTGTATAGAAGGTCTTTGTTGGTTATTTATATATAGCAGTGGGTATATGTTACTGCCTGAATCCTGACTTATCCAACTCCCAGCCCACTTTCCCCTCTGGTAAGCATAGTTTGCTTTCTGTGTCTGTCGTCTTAATGACATAGTCACAGTGACGTTCAGTATTGCAATTCAGGTTTCGTTTGTGCTGGGCACTGTGGTTGGGTCTTTACAGTGTTCAGTGACCTTTTATAGAGTGCTTACTACTTGCCAGTGATAAATTCTATAAATCATGTGTATTTCTTTGCTGAGAATAGCCTTGCAAAGTAGGTAACAAATCGCTAACATTTATTGAGTATTCATTGAGCCTCTGTCAGGCTTGATTCAGAGGGTTTTCTGTTACCTCATTTAATCCTCAGCTAGTTTAGAAAGTTGGCGCTTTTTGCACCATTTTGCAGGTTGAGCCCAGTGAAGCACAAGGCCTTGGACCGGCCTTTCAGTGCTGTGCTCTCTCTGTCTGCGCTTTCCTTAGCACCGATTTGTGCATGTTGTATCCAATTATTTCGTTTTGGAAGTATCTTCCAGTATGATTTTCCCCACGCTTAAAGAAATCGTGCTTTTTTTTTCATAATTCATTAAAAAGAATTTAAATATTTATGTTAGAGTGCTGATGGAATTAATGAAGAGCTTTAGGAAGCTTAAGGAGGTTTTCCTATGATTAAAAGCCCCCAAAATCCTTCCTTCCTCTTAGCATACGAGTCCAGAATGGCAGGTCTGTGTGTGGGACGGCAAGGAATCTGGCGCACGGGCGCCCTCATTACTTAGCATTTGCTGAACGAGCGCAGCAGTCGTATTCATACGCGCATTTGGTGCGTGCGCTTGGTGTGTGCCAGCTTCCGCTGTTTACCAAGATCACCCTAGTTGCCTGATGGCCTCGGCCTCTCCCTGCCCCCATCTTAATTCTCAGCACCATAGGCTCCTTATTTTTTTTTTCTTAATATTTATTTTTACTTATTTAATTATTTGGCTGCACCGAATCTCAGTTGCGGCACGTGGGATCTAGTTCCCCGAGCAGGGATTGAACCCAGGCCCCCTACATCAGGAGCTTGGAGCCTTAGCCACTGGACCACCAGGGAAGTCCCACCGTAGTTTCTTAAATGGATTCACCTTTTCAAATAAGTGTGATTGCATTATGGGGCATTCTTACTTCATTTCTTGTTTCAAGGATGAATTTTTTTTTCTTTTTTAAACCAGTTGAGCAGTTTCTTCCTGGATCCTTACAGGAGAGTATTTCTGGCAGTAATTATCACTGGTATTTCTTACGACTCTCTTGTTGTTCCACTGGAGGAAGTTCAGAGACTGGCAGTCAATGAAGGGCTAATAGAAATAACATGATCAGAGCAGAAGCAGATGGTCCTCAGCCCGCAGTTAGTGGGTTTATCTTCACATGTCCCTTTAGCCTCATGGGCTTTGTTTGTTTTTGTTTTTTGAGGCGTCTGTATTTTAGACTGTTTTTCCTGTGCAGCTCCTTGAAGTACCATTTCTGTGCCACCCAACTGATTTTAGCACAAACAAGTGACTCTGAAGCAGTGCCTGGCCACATGGAGGAGAAAGGAAAGTAAAATATTTCTCCTGAGTGCCAAATGGATTCATTTTTGCTCTTGCTTTTATTTTTTCCCTCCCAGAACAAAAATAGCTTTTGTTTTTTATGTTAATTTTCACTTTTTAGCTTTGCTTATTTTTCTCCCGGATGAGGAAAACCTCTCTAAAGTGCTTTGCTCTTTGTTAATCTTTTTATAAGCTGGTCCAGGGAGCTTCATGAAGATAACATTTCAGTCATGATACATTATTAACCTTTGGAGATGAAGCCCACCTCTAAGACTATTTCTTCTACATTTAGTTCTCCTTTAAGAGATAACATTTTGGTGTCATATCAAAAATAATGAGTACTTTGTACTTTTTATTAGGCTTTCCAGGTACTCAGTGGTAAAGATTCCACCTGCCAATGCAGGAGGCATGGGTTCGATCCCTGGTTCAGGAAGATCCCCTGGAGGAGGAAATGGCAACCCACTCCAGTATTCTTGCCTGGGAAATCCCATGGACAGAGGAGCCTGGTGGGCTACAGCTCATGGGGTCACAGCGAGTTGGACACAACTGAGCGGCTGAGCACGCACACGTACTTTCTACTGGGATGTGTGAATTTTATTTAGTTTTGATTCTTGCCAATGTCAGAGTAGTCAGGTTGGCTGGAGAGGTATGATATGCTATGGACTAGCTTGTTTCCTTAGAGTAAAATGTTTGTATTTGGATACAGAAGGCCTGAAGGGTAGGTTGAAGATGATAAAGTGATGTTTGGCAGTGTGGAAGGGCTCCTGAAAAAGATGGATTCTGAACTGCTTTTCCGGATGCAGAGTGGTGAGGGATAGAGGATAGGGTCCATAAGCATGAAGGACTGAGGTGCTGACCAGTTAAGAATAAAGAAGGACAACGGATGAATTCATCAGACTTTTCCCATTTGACAAAAGACAGTAAGAACAATCAGTTCATAGGGAAGTGTTGTCTTTTTTCAGAGTTTTTTTCTAAATCGTAACTGGGAAAGTGGTTAAAAGTTGTAAGATATGAAAAAGAGAAATGCAAAATGGCCTTCCATGCAGCAACATGACCTAGAGGGAATGCTTGCATTTACAGCTCATGTCGGTCATCCTGATTAGTTGCTTAATCTGATTACTGTTCTTTGTGTTCCATATGTCAGATTCATGGCTTTAAAAAAAAAGCAGCCCCGATTTTAGCTCCAGTATAATTCAGCAGTTCATGAAACATACAGGTTTTTCAGGTAGTGTTTTTTTTTTTTTTTTTAAAGATAATATACTTTTCTTAATGGGGTAGATTTCCAATAAAGTTTTAAAGTATTAGAATCAGTGATTCTGGGAGTGGGCGGGTGAGCTGTGATCAGAATGGGGGTAAGTCACATTTTCCTTCTCCACCACCAATCTCTGCTTATAAGGAGAGATGTTGCAGCGGAGACTTATGACTGTAAATGGTCTGAATGTGGAGAAAAGGCCGAAAGCTGCCAGCTTAGATAAATGGTAGGGAAGCAGGGGTCCCCAGTGAGATGTATATGAGTAGCTGGTTGAGACAAGGATCTGGTGCTCCAAGCCAAATAAACATCTTTCTGTGTGATTACCTAATTTACTTCCTCACTGGGGCCATGGAGACTTACACCAGACAATCTTTTGATTCGAGACACTGCAGAGCAGTTCACTTTGCTGAATTTTACAGACTACACTCGCACTGGTCACTAAATCTCGCTAAACCTTCTGAAATCCATTCATTTCTCTCCTACATTCTTTCCCTTCCTGTTATTGCTAAATTCTGAATGATGACCCTGTGGTTTACGAGCAGAGCTGGTTAGACTCGTTAGCCAGAGTAAGTATTGATGGCAATTAGGAAGTCACATTCAGAACTAGCTGGGGATTTTATTTCCCTAAAGTAATAGCAACAGCCTAGGAAAAGCTGTACCCTCGGGAGGAAGGAAGCCGCTGCTCTGAGTTGAGGTTTATGCTCATGAGTTTGCGCAGGTTCTAGGCAGAGCCCCTCTATTCTCCATCTTCTTACTCACTCACTTCAAAGGAGATTGAGAGGGAAGCTTTGATTTGATGCGCCATAAATTGGGAGTCAGTTCTGAGTTGTGAAGAAGGAAGTAATAGAGAGCTGGCTGCTTTCCTGCTCATTAGATACATGTTTTTATAAGGAAATTCTCTGTGGTTGATACTTGTTGAAAGTGCTACCACCTTACACCTCATGAACTAAGATAGTATATGTAAAAGAACTCTGAAAACTATGAAATAGTCTTTAAGATGCCAGGTTTTATTTTTCAAGCTCTCCTATACAGTAGGCACTCGGGCTCTTGAGTTGAGAGGGGGACAGGGTCATGGAGGTCGCCTGGCTTGTTCAAGGTCCTGCAGCTGAGTGGCTCCCTGGGGTCAAGCTGAGGTCTTCTGACGCTGGTGCTGCTGCTTTCTACTCCTCTGTGCTGACGCCCCTGGGAATAATCCCCTAGACCAAGTGAACCTAACTTGTGGTTCCTTATGTGAGTGGGTTAATTTAAACCATAAAACTATAATTGACAGAGACCCAAAGATCAAGGTCTCAGTAATTTACAAAGAGTTTTGCCCTATCTCTAAATTAAAATATTCTGACTCTTTTCCTGCATTGTCCTGCCATTCCTGATGGGTCTGCAGACCAGCCTTGGTCTTCCACACCCTACAGCAGTCTGCTTTCCAGCCTTGCTATGATCTCAATACAAAGCTAAGTGCATGCTCTTGACTGAGAGTGTCTAGGCTCATTGGAGAAGGGAATGGCAATCCACTCCAGTATTCTTGCCTGGAGAATTCCATGGACAGAGAAGCCTGGCGGGCTACAGTCTGTGGGGTCGCAAAGAGTCGGACACGACTGAGTGACTAACGGAAGGACACAGGCTCAAATATTCCCTGTACACTTTGACCTCTGAGTTTTCTCATCCATCAAATGGCCATGTTAATATGCCTGTCTCAAAGGACTGTTGTGTGGGCTAAGTTCATCAACACGTGTAAGTGAGCTCTTATTCTCTCTATATAGCTAGAGATAGGGAGAAGGAAAAGGCAACCCACTCCAGTATTCTTGCCTAGAGACTTCCATGGACAGAGGAGCCTGGTGGGCTGCTGTCCATGGGGTCGCACAGAGTCGGATGCAACTGAAGCAACTTAGCATGCATGCATGCATTGGAGAAGGCAATGGCAACCCACTCCAGTGTTCTTGCCTGGAGAATCCTAGGGATGGAGGAGCCTGGTGGGCTGCCGTCTATGGGGTTGCACGGAGTCGGACACGACTGAAGCGACTTAGCAGCAGCAGCAGCTAGAAATATTTGCAGGCAGGATTCTGCCATTTGTATTTGTCTTAAAGGATTGTTGGTAATCTGGAAACCATCTGTGAGGAAAGTGTTCAGTGAAATGGTGATAAAATGATGAATATAGTTCATAGATCATTGGCGCTCAGTAAACTTCCAGAATCATCTCTCTCTTCTCTGATCTCCTTGTTTCTCTTGTTGTGCTTTTCTCTCATCCCTCTAAGTCATCGATAATTGGTTCAGGGTTGAGTATAACATTTACCACATTGTACTGTAATCTATTTAATTGTGTGCCTTCCCCTATAGAAAGTTTTCAGTGCCTGTCCAGGGAAGCCAGGAGAATGTGGAATTAATGTTTTCTCTGCCCCCCTTGTGGTTCAGCCTCGTCTCCATCTTCAGCCACATCACCTGGACCAGCTCTGCGCCTTTCCAGCCTCCAGGCCTCTGATTTTCTTCTCCTTTCGTGTCGTTTCCCCAATGTCCTTTACTCGCATAGGAAATTGTCCTTGTGATCCCCAGAGATAGCGAGACCGTGGAGGCCTCCATCAGTGAGCAGAGCGCTCGGGCTGGGCTGCTGGCGCCCGTTTGGGCGGCTGGAGGAATCTTTGTGCCCTTGGCTGAATAGCAGGCATCCCGCATTTACTTCCTCTCCATGGCTCTTTTTCCTTTAACTTTTCTTTTCCTCGTCAGACGTTGTCTGCAATCACCTCTAGTGAACATTTCTACCCCTTTCTATATGGAACTTATCTTGTACCTCTCCTTCGCTTTACCTTTCAATCCTGCCTGGTTATATCCAGGTCATTTTTTATCTCTAAGGTGGACTGGTAATTACGAGCTCTGGCTTCTTTGTGAGACCTTGAGAAAATTATATGACATCTCTGAATTTGTTTCCTTATCTGTAAAATGGATAATAACACTTACCCACCTCCCTGAGATGGTGGTGGGACTCATGAGATAATGGGTCATTTAGACATGTACACCAATAAATAAAAGGAAGAATAGAGGGGTTATTTCTTCTGTCATCTCATTGCCTGTATTGGTCTCTTTCTCTAAATACGGACTGTGAGATCTAGGAAATCTGTTCTTTTTCCAGTTCTTTCTTATGCACACTGGCATTCAGTTCAGTTGCTCAGTCGTGTCCCACTCTGTGACCCCGTGGACTGCAGCACGCCAGGCCTCCCTGTCCTTCACTGTCTCCCCATGTCTGCTCAAACCCATGCCCATCGAGTTGGTGATGCCATCCAACCATCTCATCCTCTGTCGTCCCCTTCTCCTCCCGCGTTCAGTCTTCCCCAGCATCGGGGTCTTTTCCAGTGAGTCAGTTCTTCACATCAGGTGGCCAAAGTGTTAGAGTATGAAAGAGTATGAAAGGCACTGGCATTGAAAAGCTGCAGTTGCTGTGTTGTATAAGTTGCTGTTTTGTGTTTGGTTCAGCTAATTGGCAGTGTTAGTCGCTCAGTCGTGCCCGACTCTGCGACCCCATGGACTGTAGCCCACCAGGCTCCTCTGTCCATGGAATTCTCCAGGCAAGAATACTGGAGTGGGTTGTCATTTCCTTCTCCAGGGGATCTTCCTGACCCAAGGGTCGCACCGAGGTCTCCTGCACTGAAGGTAGATTCTTTACCGTCTGAACCACCAGGGCCTCACTGGACTCTCCCTTTCTGGCTTAGTTTAGTATTTTCCTCTCATGTTGCTGTTGTGTGTCATGCTAAGGAAATTGCTTATCCTTGCCTGGTGACCAGATGGTTTACACATTGCTTCCACACATATTCTTAAATATTTTAGGGTATTCTTTTTGGATTTTAGAACTGTCGAAAGCAAGGTTCTTTTTTTTCCTTTCTTTCCTTTTTCTGTTTCTTAGTAACTTTCCTAGTAAAACATGCTGCAGATTGAGTGTTCAGAGGTTGCTGACTATAAACATGTGAGTGTAGATCTTTTATAAATAAATTTGTTATGAATCTGGTTTTTTTTTTTTTAAACCAGTGGACTTCTATTTAATTTGGGATAGGAAAAAACCCGAGTTTTTCAGCACCTGGCACCAATATATATTACATAGTCTATTTACAAACATTTCTCAGAGGACATTACAGTCAGAATTAATTTCTTATCTTCAGCCACTAATCCCATTATGTTTATCCAGAGCAGAAGGGTTTATAGTATGTGGAGTTTCCTCCTCCCCAAGTGATTAAAATCTGAATGTTTGAACCACCATCAACTTATTTTTGAATATAAAAAATATTTACTTGGTATAGTTGTAAAATTATTTTTAATTCCTAAGATACTGAGACTTCATTAAATACATAGATATCTTCTCTGTGCTCTAAGTGAGGTTAATTAGAATTTTCTGATAATAGAAAATTTAGCACTCCTCCCTGGATATTAGTTATACAGAACTCTTGAGTGCGCTTTTGGGGAAGGATTAGAGTTAATGTTTGGGTTTTTATTGAATGATTTTTTTTTTTACATTTTTTTTAACTTCTTTTTTTTTATTTTAATTATTTATTTATTTATTTTTTTACTTTACAATATTGTATTGGTTTTGCATACATCAACATGCATCCGCCACGGGTGTGCATGTGTTCCCCATCCTGAACCCTCCTCCCACCTCCCTCCCCATACCATCCCCCTGGGTCATCCCAGTGCACCAGCCCCAAGCTTCCTGTATCCTGCATCAAACCTGGACTGGCGATTTGTTTCTTATATGATATTATACATGTTTTAATGCCATATTGAATGATTTTTAGTCTACCTACAAATACTTGGTTAATCATTAAGACTTTTTATTTTAGAAATTGTATTATCCTAAAGATGTTTACTACCTTCTTAATGCTTTCCAGGAACCAGATCCTGCATTGCCAGTGTCTCAGGTAAAGGTTTAGCTGCAATCTTTAGTTCAGAGCATAGTTTAATCACTATTACTTAGTTGTTGCTATAGATTAGTAAGTTTGCTGCCTATCTATTGTGCTGTTATAAAATTAGCTAAATCTACCAGGCATTCTGTACCTTTGTACATAAATATAAACTTGTATTTCCAATACTTTTGTGTCTATAGGTGTAAAACTAGGGCACGCTACTTGTGAAGACTTGGAGCTTAAATAGAAATGACCAGTACTGACCCAGAGGATGAGATGCAAAAGAGGAGGCAAGGGGAGCCAGGGGCTTAGAAAGGGAGCCAGAACGTCCGCAGAGCCAGGAGTGTCCGGAAAGACTGATGGATGGGATTGTCGGTCCTGAGTAAGGACGAGGCTGACCCTGCTTGGAAAGATCTTGTCTTGTAGAGAGAGGTGCCTGCCACCATGAGGAGGAAAGGAAGACTTGGCCAGACAGCCGCATCTCCTGAATCAGCTTTGTTAGAAGTGGAGAGGCAGCCAGAAAGAGCTGCCGACTGGGTGGGACAGTGGGTGGGTCGGAAGGGAACCGAGGAAGAGGAGGTCTGGGTCGGGGGCTCCTGGCCAGTGAAGTTTTTAGCCCAAGAGGGTTTCTAGTAAGTCTGGGAATAGGAGAGGGGATGAGAGAGCTGTAAATCAGAGAACTTAAACATTACCAGGTGTTTGCCCTGCCAAGCGAGAGAAAACTCTTTTAGGTAAATAAACAGTTTGAATCTCATGGGGTTCAAATGTGTAATCATCAGACCTTTTTAGAAGAAAGTGGTATACAAAATACTCTGCAGGAGGCCTGTGTGGTATCAAACAAAGACGGTAAATAGGTTAAAATGTTGTACTCTCTTCTTTAAAAGAATGACATTTGTCATTGAATATTCATTATAGTTTCTGTATTGATAGATGTGCAAAACTATTTTTTTTGCATAATATATGTACAAGTCATAAGAGGTACCTAAAGTATAATAAGCAGAGTAAGTAATGTGCCTTTTGTTTTCAGTAATTTTGCAAGATTTTGATTAAAATTAAGATTAAATTAAAACATCAACCATTTGCATTGTTGGTCTGGTTTTAAAACTTTACGTGGGATTTGAAAGTTTCAAAACCAGCACAAGTACTTTGTGAAGGACCTGCATTTGGTATGTCCTGTCCTGTTCCTGTTGGCTTAATTGGACCGTGATCTAAAAGAATCAGAAGGGAGCAGGGCTGACTGGATTCTTTTGAGCTCACTATTCAGACTTTGCGCCTTTGCGCTCTCTCAGGTTTTAACCACTTCAAAGTAAATAAGGCTTTACAATAACAACTCAACATTTTGTGCCTGAGTTTTCATTCTCATAGAGTAGGCAGAGTGTCAGTTGTTACTGATTGTCGTGATGTCTAAGTGAGGTTACACAGACCGTTCTTTTGGTGGCTTTATTCTAAGAATAACTTAGAATTGTTTATCACCAGCCTCAGGCCTTACATGGCTTTGTGTTCTGTATGAAGAGGAACAGAACAATTTAAACATGTTTTACTCAGTAGAGTTTTAACTTTTTCATTTGTCTATTTTTATCACTAAAATTGGGTTAACCTCCCAGAATGTAGTACAAGTAAGTCAATATTTTCCTGATGTTAGCAGGCAGATATTTGCCTCTAGAGTAATGTCCTGTAGACTAACTCAGTAGGTGAATGAGTTGGGATTATGTTTCACAGATAAAAAAGGAAATAATTGATGTGATAATTACTCATTTATCAAGGAGAATCTCTGTTTTTCTATGAAAAAACTCCTAAGCATCTATTATTTTATCAATTTCATAGTACTTCCAATTTATCATCAGTATTCAAATTTATTTGCATAAACCACACAACTCTGTCATTAACGAGTTAAGTGTATCTGATAAAAACAATTTGCAATTTTATTTAGATTCTAGTGGTAGTGTAGGATTACCAATTTGCTTTGTTATGCATTTTATTTCACCAGTTAGTTTTGAACTTAAAAATTTAAACAGGCAGAGGAATTTAGAGTTGTAAAACATACGTGGCTTTCCTCCAAAATAAGATGTTTTCATTAAAATTCCATGAATTGTTCCTATTGCTCAGAGCAGTTCCTTGAATACAATCTGATGTTTAATCAAACAGTGATACATATGATTTTCAAGGGCATTTTTTGTCAGGCTAGAAGTAAAGTTAGGAATATTAATATTCTCAAATACTGATAAAATTTAAAATTAAATAATTGTTTAAGATTTTATTGCAGATATTTAAATATCAAGAATTCACATGATTATTTCTACTTAAGAGTGAGATTTAGGAAATTGAAACAAATATAAATCTATTTACTTTTTTGAAAAAATGAATTCTTATGGAATAAAAATTTAAAAAATAAATCTTCCTATTTGGCTTCTGAAGCATATATTCATTTGGTGAGGGGGGAATAGTGGATTTACTTTCCTATCCTTATATAAAAAAAGCTGCCCTTCCTTAATATTTGAGAGTTTAGTAGGAGGATGGAGGTCAAGGAGCCTGATGGATTGGACTCTGAGGTGACAGTATGCGTATGAAAATGGTTTTACAAAATATGTGCATTGATAATTAATATCCAACTGTCTAAATGATACTATACTAATAAAAACTTGACTTTTATAAAGTTAATTTAACTAGGGTTCCAAATCATATGTTAAGTCCCCTACACACGAGCCTTTGGGTTGTGAACCTGCAGACATGCCGTCGGGCGCATGTGTGTTCGGTTGCGTCAGTGTGAGTGACGCTGCGTGAGCGTGAGTGACTCTGCATCAGTGTGACGCTGCGTGAGCGTGAGTGACGTCAGCGTGAGTGACGTCAGCGTGAGTGACGTTGCGCCGCCGCGGCTCCCGCCCTGACGAGCCTTTCAGCTCCGCCTTCTCCCACTTCGTCTCCCTCCTCCGGGTGGTAACTCCACTTGTCTGTTTACTCGATGCCGGCCCCTGAGTGCCAGCTGCTGGACTACCGTCCTTTTCAAGGTCCTGTAATGTAAGATTAAAGCTGCTTTGTTTTTTTGTGTTTGTTTTTTTACATGTTATTTGTGTGAAAAGCATCATAAAGCTACGTAACAGCACAGTACTCCATAGCGGGTTGTGTTCGCTGGGTACCTAGGCTAACTTTGTTGGACGTAGGAACAAATTGGACCTCTGTGCTCTTGGGACTAAACTCGTTCGTACGTAGGGGACTCCCTGTCCTCCTGAAATTTTACTAGCCCCTCCTCCTCAGGGGGGAAGTCCACACCCCTCTCCGGGCAGACAGGGTCCCGCGTTTGCCCTTGACTCTCCCTCCAGCTTCTTGCCAAGCAGCTTCTCCTCAGCCGAGCCCGGCCCTTTACTTTCTCCAGATCAGCTCCAAAGGGGGGCTTCCTCCTCTTCCTCACCTGTGTCACCTGGCACTCGCTTTCCTGTCTTGTCCTGGGTGCCGAACTCTTCACCTTTCCCCCCACCCCAAAGCATCCGGTCCCATCACTTCATGGCAAATAGATGGGGAAACAGTGGAAACAGTGGCAGACTTCATTTTTTGGCCTCCAAAATCACTGCAGATGGTGACTACAGCCATGACATTAAAAGACGCTTGCTCCTTGGAAGAAAAGTTATGACCAACCTACACACCATATTAAAAAGCAGAGACATTACTTTGCTAACAAAGGTCCGTCTAGTCAAGGCTATGGTTTTTCCAGTAGTCATGTATGGATGTGAGAGTTGGACTATAAAGAAAGCTGAGCGCAGAAGAATTGATGCTTTTGAACTGTGGTGCTGGAGAAGACTCTTGAGAATCCCTTGGACTGCAAGGAGATCCAACCAGTCCATCCTAAAGGAAATCAAGCCTGGGTGTTCATTGGACGGACTGATGTTGAAGCTGAAACGCCAATACTTTGGCCACGTGATGCGAAGAACAGACTCATTTGAAAAGACCCTGATGCTGGGAAAGACTGAAGGCAGGAGGAGAAGGGGACAACAGAGCATGAGATGGTTGGATGGCATCACCAACTCAATGGACATGAGTTTGAGTAAACTCCGGGAATTGGTGATGGACAGGGAGGCCTGTTGTGCTGCAGTCCATGGGGTCGCAAAGAGTCGGGCGTGACTGAGCGACTGAACTGAACTGACAAGGCATTTGGGTGCCTTTCTCTGCCATGTTCCAGATTTTTGTTTTTATACCCTCCCTGTAACGCTGATATCAATAACCTCAGATATGCAGATGACACCACCCTTATAGTAGAAAGTGAAGAGGAACTAAAAAGCCTCTTGATGAAAGTGAAAGAGGAGAGTGAAAAAGTGGGCTTAAAGCTCAACATTCAGAAAACTAAGATCACGGCATCTGGTCCCATCACTTCATGGGAAATAGATGGGGAAACAGTGGAAACAGTGGCAGACTTTATTTTTTGGGGGGCTCCAAAGTCACTGCAGATGGTGATTGCAGCCATGAAATTAAAAGACGCTTACTCCTTGGAAGGAAAGTTATGACCAACCTAGATAGCATATTCAAAAGCAGAGACATTACTTTGCCCACAAAGGTCCGTCTAGTCAAGGCTATGGTTTTTTCAGTAGTCATGTATGGATGTGAGAGATGGACTATAAAGAAAGCTGAGCACTGAAGAATTGATGCTTTTGAACTGTGGTGTTGGAGAAGACTCTTGAGAGTCCCTTGGACTGCAAGGAGATCCAACCAGTCCATCCTGAAGGAGATCAGCCCTGGGTGTTCATTGGAAGGACTCATGATGAAACTGAAACTCCAATACTTTGGCCACCTGATGTGAAGAGTTGACTCACTGGTAAAGACCTTGATGCTGGGAGGGATTGGGGGCAGGAGGAGAAGGGGACGACAGAGGATGAGATGGTTGGATGGCATCACCGACTTGATGGACATGAGTTTGGGTAAACTCCCGGAGTTGGTGATGGACAGGGAGGCCTGGCGTGCTGTGATTCATGGGGTTGCAAAGAGTCAGACACAACTGAGTGACTGAACTGAACTGAACTGTAACACTGAAATTCTTAGAAGCTAGAACCTGGGCTGTGGCTTACCCAGCTCAGTTCTCAGGACCTGGGGTGCAGTGTGTGCCCCCTGGGAATGTGAGAAGGAGCCAGTGAGGCCCGTGTCTTGCTTTCCTGTGTGAACAGAAAGTGCCGCAGTCCTTCCCGTCCACCAGAGGGTGCTGAGTGAAGAATACCCTTTTGAAAAAAAGCCTTCCGATACTTGGAGAGCAGCATAAACTGTGAGGACTTAAAGATAAATCAGGATTACTTTCTTTCATCCTCAAAGTTAAACCATAAGTCCAAGCCATCAACAACTTCTGTGACCCCTGCAGACAGCTGTATAGATCTGGCAACTTTCCTCATCTTTTTTGTGTGTGAAAATCTCAGGTTTCTACCCTTTGGTGGCTCTCACAGTTAGATGCACTCCAACTGAAATTGACTTTTTCTAAAAAACAAATCAGTTCTTTGGGCCCATGTTCTGCCCATTTAATTGTGCTGAATTTATGCATAACATTTGAAATATTTTATTCTAAGTTATCTGATAAGAATCCAGTAAACCTCAGCCAGAAAAGTACAAGCCCCAAATCCCACAATCTAGTCAAATGTAATTTCACTTGAGGATCCTAAATATGTTGTGAAGTCAGCCTTCTTTGTTCCCATTAAAATGAAAGCCTGAGGACTTTCTTTTATTCTTTAAAAATTAAAAACAAAAAACAAAAAACATTCCAGTTACTTCAGCCCACAAAAGCAGCTCTGCTTTCTAATTCTTGTAAAACTATTTTCCATGTCGCACATTCGTCACATGTCATGCGCTCCTTGGCCCTGTTGTTTAATCCAGTAGGTGATACCTTCAGGGAACTTAGGATCCACGTTTTAACGTGCTTGTGCTTCCTTCTTGGAACCTATAGCACAATGCTATGTAATGAGGCGCTCCATCAGTACACGCTGATGACTGAGCACATCTCGAGATCTTGGTAAGGGCCCTTTGGACATCTCATTGCCTCTGTCTGTTCCTCTCTCTGTCCCTTTGTCCGCCTGCAGCATGCTTCCCAGCCCAGTTTCTAGGGCGACAAGGAGTAACCCCTCTCCTTGCTGCTACCTCCTCTCCGCTTTCTTTTTTTTCTTTTTCTAGTTTTTTGTCTCCACTGGAGAGAGTGTCCTGTGCTGCCACTTCACGGGTGCCCTTGTCCCCACAGCTTCCACGGGGCCAAGCTTCACTGCTCTCTGCTTCTATTGAGGCAGAAAGGCAAGCTTTTCTGCTGAAGCAGTTTTAAATGTTTAATGTTTGGGCTTCCCTGGTGGCTCAGACAGTAAAGAATCTGCTCGCAGTGCAGGAGACCCGGGTTCAATCCCTGGGTCAGGAAGATCCTTGGAGGAGGGCATGGCAACCCACTCCAGTACTCTTGCCTGGAGAATCCCATGGACAGAGGAGCCTGGTGGGCTACAGTCCATGGGGGTCCCAAAGAGTCATGATTGAGCGACTTTCACTTTCACTTTTCTACTGAGGCAGAAAGATAAACTTTTCTGTTCAAGCAGTTTTAAATGTTTAGTAAGGTATTCAGTTGTGCACAGCTTTACATCTGATTTCTCAAGGTAAATCAAAGCTGGTAAGATATTTTCTAGACTCCTTAATTATCTTTTCCATTTTTTTTTCTTCTACTCTCTAGCAGGGTTTCTACTGACTAGATCACAAAACAACTGAGATGGTGTTGATTAGTTACTAAAAGTGGCAAAAATTGATCTTAGTTCAAGTCAACAGTTTTGAAACACCTATTGTGTACAAAAACCATAGGTGTTACGGAAAATTCAAAGTGAACAAGGTAAAAAAGCTTGTGTTCTGGGGGAAGGGAGGGCAAATAGATGCCCAGGGAATTACAGTGTTTGTCAAATATGGTTCATACATAATAATATAAGTATAAAGAGACTGCTTTATGAGAAAGGTAAGAGGGAAGTAGGTTTAGAGTTCAACCATCAGGAAAGTTTTCGTGAAGGGCGTGGCTCTGGAGGGGGAAGACAGAACCCTGTGGTTGTGGCTTTATTCACTGGTTCTGAAGTTACAATTCTAGTAACGCTTTCTATAAAGCTCTTCTTTCACTTACAAAAAGGCGTGTTAGAAGAGCGCCAGGCAGTCGCCTCCCTGTCGTGTGCTAGGTAATTGATCCGTACAGGTTGTTTCTTGGTTAATAGTGACCCTGTCGCTTGTGTTAGTTTCTCGACATAGCCTTTAACTCAGTGTTACGCACTGCATGGTAACTACGCTGGGTAAAAATTAGACAAAGATGAAGGATGGCCAGCTTCCGCAGGCTTCACACTACTTCCAGTGCGAGTTAAGATATGCTCTGTCTTATCCACGCTTACTAGGCAGCCTGGATTTTGAAAGCACGAGCACTGACTGAAATGGTGTACGTGGATGAAATCGACGTAGATCAGGAAGGAATCGCAGAAATGATACTGGATGAGAATGCTATTGCTCAAGTTCCCCGTAAGTATTGATTTTTCAGTTAAGTCAATGAAATGCCATTACAAGGTGGAAAATGCTCTCTATATGCCTTTTTTTTGGTAATAAAAGTAAGGCATTATATACATAAAACGTGTATATGTGAAAAAATATTACCTTACTTGAGGTAAGGCCTCTATTCTGCCTAAACAGTACAAAAGCACAATTCAGTTATATTATCTCAAAGTATGAGACTGATGTATAACTATTTTTCAATAGAAATTATATTATATGTTTTAAAAGTGTTTTATAAAAATGCATTCAGTCTGATCTAATATAACGAAAGATTGTTTATCCAAGAGTCTGTAAACACAGGAAAGCATCCAAACAACAGCAGTGTTCTAATAGGATTTTTAAACATTGACCATTTGAAAGCATCACTTCCTTACTGAAGATGCTTTGCTGTGATGCATGATGTGAGGTGGTGGAGTGATTGGCTTGGCAGAGAATGCCCGTCACGACTGGCGCAGTGGCCTAGTGCCAGCCTGCACGTGTGCTGCTGTGAATGGCATTGGGTGATGACCATGACATCTGGGGGTCTTGCTAGTAATTTCTTAGTTGTGACAGTGGTCAGTCATTTATACATGTTTGGAAGGTAATAGCTGTTTTAAAGTGTCTCTTTTCCCTATCATTTGGTCTTTTGGAGTTAAAATATCTAAATTCTAGATATTGGGGGTAAATGATCTTTTCCTGGGAGAAGAAGTTTGTATGAAAAATAAACTATGAGTATGCTGCTGCTAAGTCGCTTCAGTCGTGTCCGGCTCCATGCGATCCTATGGACTTCAGCCTGCTAGGCTTCTCTGTCCATGGGCTTCTCCAGGCAAGAATATTGGAGTAGGTTGCTATTTCCTTCTCCAGGGGATCTTCCCAACCCAGGGATGGAAGCAGGGTCTCTTACATCTTACCTTCTTCGGCAGGCAGGATGTTTGCCATGAGCGCCACCTGGGAGTATAGAACTCTCATTTTGATGCGTCAGAGCTTTGGAGCCTGTCTTGTCTTGAGTGTGAACGCTGGCTCTGCTAACAGGTTGACCTGTTTACCTAAGTCTCTGAGCCTTTGCTAAATGGGTTAGTACTGTCTACCGCACAGAATTAGTGTGAAGATTAAATGTGATAACAAAAGTAACATAGGTACTCAATAAATACGAACCAAACACATTTTACTAGGTTCAGTTCTTGTTGTTAAGGTCTTTTCCGTCAGGCCAGCGCACTCGTGAAAATTGCGTTAGCGGACAGTTTTTACAGATTTATAAATAATATGTGAATTGAACTTGCCGTCTGATCTCCTAGGCCCTGGAACGTCTCTGAAACTCCCCGGGACTAATCAGACCGGAGGGCCAAGCCCCGCTGTCAGGTACCTCAGTGCACTCCTGCTTCATCCACCCCCGCCGCGCCAAATACCGGCCAGACTGTGTGAGCCTTCCTCTCTAGATCTTCGTCGGACACTAACGATTTACAATCTTCGCAGGCCGGTCACTCAAGCTGGAAGACCCATTACAGGTTTCCTGAGGCCCAGCACGCAAAGCGGAAGGCCAGGCACTATGGAGCAGGCCATCAGAACGCCGAGGACCGCCTACACTGCCCGGCCCATCGCCAGCTCGTCCGGGAGGTTTGTCAGGCTGGGAACGGTAAGTTCTGGCAGCCGCACCGTAGCCTTGGGTGACCAAAGTCATTTATGTAATGTTGCATCATTTTCCACTCTTTTCATAGTAGGGGATTATATGGAAGATTTTTGAAGGTGATTCTTTTTTACCTGTGTTGGATTTATAATTTTATGAATGTTAAATTCAATTTTTGTTTCAAGAGAAAGTTTCAGTTTTTCTTGTTCTGTCATTTCTCCCCACAGGCTTCCATGCTTACAAGTCCTGATGGACCTTTTATAAATTTATCTAGACTGAATTTAGCAAAATATGCCCAGAAACCTAAATTGGCAAAGGTATGTACTTAAAGTTATTTTATGTTATGAAGTGATGTTCAGAGTGAAAGTGAAAGTCACTTCGCTCAGTCGTGTCAGACTCTTTGCAACCCCATGGACTATACAGTCCATAATTCTCCAGGCCAGAATACTGGAGTGGGTAACCTTTCCCTTCTCCAAGGGATCTTCCCAACCCAGAGATTGAACCCAGGTCTCCTGCATTGCAGGCGGATTCTTTACTAGTTGAGCCACAAGGGCACCCCAAGAATACTGGAGTGGGTATAGCCTATCCCTTCTCCAGCTGATCTTCCTGGCCCAGGAATCGAACCAGGATCTCCTGCATTGCAGGTGGATTCTTTACCAACTGAGTTATGAGGGACTTATCATAATAGCATTGCAGGAAATGGATAAAGATTTGTGAAGAAAAAAGACTTGGCCTTGATTGAAATGGAAATGTTTAATTACTCTAATATCTGAACTTTCTTTTAGTATTAAGGAAAGTCAATCAGAAATAAAGCATATATACTATCATAATAGGAAGTTCATTTTCTCCTAATAAAGAATAGCAATTCATAACAAAGAAAGCAGATACACAGCACCATCTTTGGGTAATGACGTTTAGGGTGTCATCTGTATGTGTGTGTGTTTTTCTTTTTTAGCTTGGACTATTCTCAGAAAAATAATTTTCTATCCTTGTAGGATTTTAGAACTGTCAAAAAGAAGATAGAAAAACGTTCTATTTCTAATTAGTAATTAATCCGACATCTCAATAAAGATTACTTAAGCCAGACAATGGCAAGCCAACTAACTATTAAATTCTTTTCTAAATTAAAGAGAAAGAGTAATAGAAAGAGAGAGAGAAGGGGGAGGGGGAGGAATAGAAAGAAGGATGTTCCTGACCTTTCCAGTAGAAAGGAATTTGAAGGTGAGCATAGAATAATTCAGAGCCAGGAGCAGTTAGTTTCCAGAAACTGGTATAAGCCTAGCTCAGGTTTTTATCTGTAATTCTGTGAATTCTGTACATCAGTGCTGAGCTCGTTCCTATTATTAGTTCTACTGGCGTTTAACATTTACTAAATGTTAAACATTCTAGGGACTTTCTTTGTGGCTGGTAAAGAATCTACCTGCAAGGCGGGAGACCTGGGTTCGATCCCTGGGTTGGGAAGATCCCCTGGAGAAGGGAAAGGCTACCCACTCCAGTGTTCTGGCCTGGAGAATTCCATAGACTGAATAGTCCATGGGGTCACAAAGAGTTGGACACAACTGAGTGACTTTCACACACAAACATTCTAGGGAAGGCGAAAAAGAACGCTAGCCATACAGACTTGAAACTTAAGTCAGAAAAAAGAATGCTAGCTGGTAAACAGGAAATCAGATGGTAACAATGCCAATGATATTTTTCTTCATTCCTTATTTGATAGTGGTCTAGTCAACTTGATTTAGTAGTCATAAAGTTTTACTTATTTCTTTTACCTTTATGAGGAATATCTGATTGCTTATCTTTTCAGGCCATTTATTAGAGGTGGCTCATTGGCTACTTGATACCATTGCTGTTTTCTAACCAGGGATTGTAGTCAATGGAGGCATTTCCCTCGATTAAATTGGGATGCTTCCAGGACAGACCTGGTTTATGTTATGAAATTCAAACTGAACTAGATTTTGCACTTATTTAATGTGTTGTGGAAATAATGCCAAGTTTCTCTGTCTTTGGTCTCCAACTTGCCTTGACTTAACTTATCAGGACACAAGCTGTACTCATAACTTTTTAAAAAATAACTGAACAAATGGAGAATTAGGAATAGATTTTTTAAAGAGGGCTTTATCTTGATTTATTTATTCTTTTTTTGGTTGCTTCCAAGTGATCTCTGTTAATAACCTTGATATCTTCCGGGGGTAGAAGTGTACGCTTTGCAAGTGTAAAATAATGGTATTTATGGATAAATATAGTACCACCAAGGGGCAGTCCGGTAGATGCTTATTTATCCAGATGAGTTGGGGGCAGTATTAGAATAATGGTTCTCAGCCTTGCTGCACATAGAGACATCTGCATATTAGGAAAAACATCTTACTTTGCAGTTAAACTCTGCTTTGTTTCAGAAAGAGCTTCCAGATTTTCCCATGTCTGAGGTGTCATTATTAATATCACAATCACTGTATAATACATGCAGTTTTATGACACTCCTAAGGTTGGTCTTTTCATTTGTCTGTTTCTGATAAAATAGCATGTGTAATATGAAAAAAACTGTTGAGCTTTCCAGTTCGTATTCTTGAACTTTCCAGTTCCTATTTTTAAAAACAGGCATCAGTTATAAGTAGCCTTGTTTTAAAATGAGTAATTGTAACAAATGTATGGATATACCCTTTACTTATAAATTCCAGGCACTTTAGAGGACTTTGTTATTTTGGTTCAATCCAGCTGCTGTCAAAATAGCCTTTGGGTTTTGCTATAACAATAGAGCACCTTTGTTAAAGTAAAATGTAATGTATTTTTTGTATTCTTTCTTCACAGGCTCTGTTTGAATATATCTTTCATCATGAAAATGATGTTAAGACTGTAAGTTTTGAATTTGCACTATTTTTTTAATGTAATTTTTCTGATTTGGAGGATTTAGATTTGGAAATGTCCTATTTATTACGTTATAAACAGCTGGAATTATTAAAGATTGGAGAATTACTCATACTTTCAAATCCACTGTTTGTTTCAGTAGGAAAGTTTGTATAACTATAGAAGTAGTAAGACTTATGCCTGATCGGTGGAGTAATCGATCTCCATTAAAGGGCAAGGTACGGGTAATTGAGAACGCTGCATAATATGTTTTCGTTAAAGTTTATTTTTTATCCTAATAACATGGTGGATCCCTTTTCTTCTTTGATTTGTATAGTGATTATAAGTTTACTGACACCTGTATTGGACTTGCCTGGTGTGTAGTGGTAAAGAATCTGCCTATTAATGCTGTGTTTCTGGGTTTTTTTGGTAATGTTCCCATCTCTCCCCTTCAACATTTTGTGATAGAAAATTTCATACATGTGCAGGTAGAATGTATACTGTGAGTGTAATGAACCCACATCAATCATCACCCAAATTCAACAGTAATCAATAATCAGTCATCTTGGTAGCCTTTTAACAGAGAATTTCAAGGTTATGTGCATATGACTTCTCCATTTGTGGTAATTTTTACATGCTAATGTGCAAACGAGTAGTAACTGCACAGATTGTGTCAGATCAAATGTAGTTAATTCTACAGTGTCTAATGATAGTATTTTTTGTCATTCTTTTATTCACAGAAAAAGCTTTATACCTATGTATTTAGTATGCAGGGAGACAAAAGCATTTTTCTCAGTTGTGTTTTCTATGTGTCAACCATTATGCTATATAAAAATACATTTTTCCCTGCCTCTTGTAAGTCCTGTAATCTAGCTGAGGAAATAAAATTGACACAATTAAACAGTTAGAAAGGTAATTGCGAGGTTCTGATGTTATTACCAGATATCAAGGGGAAAAATCAGGGGATGATATTAGTAAAAATCCAGTAAGATTTTTTTGGAAAGGGAGGGAGAAAATGTAAAAGAAGGGTAAAAACATGAAGAGGATATGGAATGAGAAATAAATAAGCCATATCCTAAATAGTGGGAGCATTTTGAGGCATTGTCCGAAGGAAGTGACAGAATGTGATGCTGGATTCGGTGTAGCAGACAAAGGAGAGAGCCAGGTCAGACCTGCCTCCTGAAGATGCTATGAGAGCGATTGTTTTACTAACAGACATGGGATTGTTAGGGAAGGAGGTTAGATTGTAAGGAAGCTGAATAACTCACTGGAAGGCATTTTCAGTTTGAAATTGTGAAAGCCGATCCAAGTGGAGATGCCACTGCATGTATCAGAAGCTGTGCCCCTAAAATGTAGGTGAGAGCCCGGGCCAGATATACTGAGTGTGGTGGTTATCTGTAAGGAAGTGACGGTGGATGTGGTCACATAGAGAAAAGAGAAACTAAGGCTGGAATGACTGAGAAGCCGGGCACGTTGCTGTAAATAAAAGTAAGTACAGCACATGCCATTTTCACTTAATATAAAGCTGGTCAGAGCATTATAGGGTGATATATGAAATCACATAGTTACATTGTCATTAAAAAGAAACATTCAAATACCATCCCCTTTTATAAATGAGTAAATGTTTGTAATTACTAGATCATAAGTTTCTTGACTTGTTGAAGATTGATTCATTTATTGCAGAGATGTTTATTTTTTCTTCCTGCACATTCTCAGCCACCACAGTGTGCCAGGCACTGTTCCAGGCCCTGAGACCACAGGGTGAAGCGAATAGACAAAATCTCTGCTCTTTTGGAAATTACGTTCTGGTTGGGCAAGGAATGGAGACAGTTAGCAAATTTAAAAAATATATAAAATGTCATGGGATAAGTAGTATAAAAATAAAGCAGGGAAACCAGGGAAGGGAGTAGATGATGACATGGAGGATGATATTATTTTAGATGAGGTAGAAGGCGGCTGCTTTCCTGGTGGGTCAGATGGTAAAGCATCTGCCTGCAATGTGGGAGACCTGGGTTCAATCCCTGGGTTGGGAAGACCCCCCTGGAGAAAGAAATGGCAACCCACTCCAGTATTATTGCCTGGAAAATCCCATAGAGGAGCCTGCTGCGCTACAGTCCATGGGGTCGCAAAGAGTTGGACACAACTGAGCGACTTCACTTTCACTTAGAAGGCGGTTGATAAAGTTCACTTCAAAAAGACGTTTAAACAGAGGCCTGAAGGAAGGAAGACGAACCACGTGGTTCAGTGGAAGAAGAGCACGTTAAGTCAGAAAGACTGACTGCAGAGGCCCTGGGTATCAGCATTCTTGGATCGTTTAAAGAACGTTGAGGAGGCCAGTGTGGCTGGAGTGAAGTCTGCGAGGGGAGAAGTTGTAGGCGATGGGTTCAGAAACCTGATAGATCACATGCCGATTATGGGTCATGATGATGATATCCTCATGAATAACTTCATCTTGAGGATGTTCTACATCTTGGCATTTACATAATAGTGAGAAAAGGAGCTACATTGAAAAAAACGATTTGTTTTATGGAAAAATGTCTTTCTGCTTTTGGCTTCTTAATAAGTCTTTCCCTTCCTCTCCCTTTTTGGGGCAGTGTGGGCAATATTGACAGGACTGAAGTGGCGTGTGGACTGGGGACTCTGAGGTCTTTGTTTCCATGAGCTGTTGGATTTCACCCTGCTGACCTTGTCACAGTGCTCACAATAGTGAATGGAAGCTGTTGTTTAAACTTGGGTGGTTGGGGCGCTGTTTCCAGCTGTTGGTAGGAGAGTCTCTGGGACACCTAGTTGGACGTATTCACAGGTGTTTTGTTGTCTAGATCTGCCAGGGCTCCCTGTTCATAGGGACTTCTATGAACTTATTTACAACCTCGTAGGTCTTTATTAAAAGCCAGATACTGGATTGATTACTTTATTCAAAGATCCTAAGATATAAGTATCTAGTCATTTATTTTAAAAAGCTGGCAAAGACTTTAAAAAAATACAGCTCTTCGGTCACCTCTTTAAAATTTAAAAATGTGAACAGCTTTTAATTGTGTATCTTATTATGATGGCAGTTTTGTTTGATTCCTAATCTGTTTTCAGCATAAATCAGAAGTAAAGAATGAAATTAAGTCTTGAGGGTCTCAACAGCATGGCACCATTCGCGAACAGCAAAGCCGTGTAAGAAGTGGGCGCCTGTTCTCAGGGAACAGCAAGGCTGTGTAAGAAGTGGGCGCCTGTTCCCAGGGGATGCAGGGTCCATTTGAAATCATAATGGTGGCTTTGTCTAGTGCAGCCTCAGTCATCAAATGAAGAGCGATCATTAACATGTAATTTTTGCCATTTTTATTCTATATCTGTAATTCATATTAATTTCTTTGGTTGGCTTAGACAAATATGTGGGCATGTGAGTCGTATACGGGAACCATATCTGAAAGCAAAATCAACAGCCTGTAGTCAGCACTAAATCTAATCTTGGAAAAATTAGAATATGTAAAAAAAATTCAGAATGACATATTTTTATGAAAAATAGAATGTTATATTAAGTCTGAAAGTGAATCTGATCTGTTTGCTTTAACAGATCTAAAAGATTAAGTTAAAAGGAACATGACTCAGATATTTACAATGTACTCCTGAACTGAGCTGATTGAAATATGGTTTTCTGGTATTTCTAGAGATAATGATAATTGAAATGATGCCTTTTTTTCCCCTCATTTTTCACTTCCACTTTTATCTCTGGATTCTTTTTAATTTCCATAGCTTTCAAGTAGACATGTTGATTTTTCAAGTCCATTAGAACCTCAGCATGTGACACCATTCCTTTATAAATAGTTTGCATATTTAGAAGTCTCCCCTGGAGTGAGGGAAGATGGGGAACACAAGGAAAGTTATTAATTTTGCAGCAGGAGCTTCAAGGAACTCTTTTGGCGTTCATTTCAGATAAGAGTTAATATGAAGAAATGAACAATAATATGGGATACATTCTGAGATTATGGGCGTCCCTGGTGGCTCAGACGGTAAAGAATCTGCCTGCAATGCGGGAAACCTGGTTTGATCCCTGGGTTGGGAAGATCCCCTGGAGAAGGGAACAGCTATGCACTCCAGTATTCTGGCCTGGAGAATTCCATGGACAGAGGAGCCTGGCGGGCTACAGTCCATAGGGTCACAAAGAGTCGGATATGACTGAGGGACTTTCATTTCACTTCTGAGATTATAGAACTGAAAATCTAAGAGTTACTGTAACTGAGCTATTGGATATTGTGATGATGTTAACACTGACTAAAGCATAAAAGGTTTTCAACCTTAATAGAAAGGATAGTAAGTATTATAAAAAATCAGAATTCTTTTAAAACTAATAACCAAATCTTTACATGAGCTTCAGATTCCTGTGAACTTTACATTTGTATAAAGATTGATTTGCTTCCTCTCTGTCCAAATGGTTTCTGCTTTTTATAGAATCCTAATTGTTAATTAGGTATTTTTGTCTGATCTTGAATAATCACTAGAAGGAACAAACTAGGAGACATTAGAGAGAAAGGGATAATCACACATAAAATACGAAAGCAGTTAGCTCTTTCTCAGTCCATCGCAAGCAAAGCCTGACCTTTAGGATTACTGGAACGTAAGGTGATACCAGAATAACTTAACAATGGTTGTTAAAGATGGCAGTCACCCAAGCAATCCAGTTCTTCTTCATGACCCTGTTTTTAAACCTTTTTCTACTTCCATACTTGATCTTTCCCTGTTTCTCGACCTCTGTCTTTAAAGTGGGGCCTGCACTTGGGCCTACTTTACACAGTAAAGGCTTGACTGCCACTAAGTTTGGAAGCATTTTGGTGGGGTAAAAACTTACAAATTTTTAATACCAGTTTTGTACTTTGTATATTAAAGCTGTATTCAGATAGACTGTAGATCTGCTTCCCTTTGATCAGTGTTTGCTTCTCATCTGCTGTCAGCCCTCTGGTCTGGAACTGATTATTTAGGGAAAATTGGTGGGGCCATCTGGAGACATGAGCAACTCGAGTTTCTATCTGATTTCTAATGCATGTTTTGATTGATGCTAATTATATGGTTTATTTCATTATTTATTGTTTCTGCTTATTGTCAGAAGAGAAAATCCTAATTGAAAATGAATTGTTTTTCAAAGGCTTTGGATTTGGCTGCCCTTTCCACGGAGCATTCTCAGTACAAGGACTGGTGGTGGAAAGTGCAGATTGGAAAATGTTACTACAGGTAAAATTCAGATTCTTTTCAAAGGCTGAGAAACAGCAACATATTTTAGGGTCTCAAATCCAGTAACCTTTTCTGGGGGATGGATTTCCTCATGGAGAAGAGAGCAAGGTGTCGCTGGCTTGCTTGAGAGAGCATTTGCTTAGCAATCACGTGATGGCTTCCCGTGAGTGGTAAAGAATCCGCCTGCCAGTGCAGGAGACTCAGGAGACACATGTTTGATCCCTGGGTTGGGAAGATCCCCTGGAGTAGGAATGGCAACTCATTCCAGTATTCTTGCCTGCAAAATTCCATAGACAGAGGAGCTTGGAGGGCTACAGTCCATGGGGCCACTGAGAGCTGGACGTGACTGAGTGACTGACACACATACACGTTGGCAGTACGACACTTTTGGAATAGTGAAACTTTAAATGTGGGAAGGGGAAGCTTTGAGACCATCACACCCTTCTCAGATGAAGAAGCCGAGGCCAGAGAAACTGATTTGTATCAGGAACCAGTTAGTAACAGACCTGGGATTAGAATCGGGTCTGTTGGTTCTCTGCTCCTCTTGACTCACATCTTTATTTCTTCTTCTGCCTCTCATCTGCAAAGTGCTTTACAGTTAAGAGAGAACTGGTCCACACATCACCTTACCTCAGTTAAATCTTACGGCATCTTGGAGGTAGTTGCTATTAGTAGCCCTTTGTCCAGATGAGAAAATGTGAGCCTCAGAAGGATAAAGTGACTTTCCCAACTTCATGGAGCCTGTAAGCGGCAGAATTAGACTTTGAACTCAACTTTCTGATGCCAGTTCTTTTACTGTTTGCACAATCTCCTAGTGTTTCCCTAAAATCTGAACATTCTTACACAGTTCACTTAACCTTTAAACACATTTTTAAGCCAATTGAGAGATCAAAAAAGTTATAATGAATATTATACAACAACTGGTAAACAGGAACTGAAATGATTGCTTAATATTGAAATGCACTTGGGGCATTTGAAAAATAGAAACAAATGAATAGTTATACTTTATAAAGATAAATGTATTTTATAATTCAAAAACAAGGTAGACTAGTCACTGAACATCATTCTATAGTTAACTAACTTTAGTTATTGAACACTGAGGAAAAGGAAATATATAAATAGAATAAAAAGGATGCTTATTTTTCTACTGTTGAAATTAAGACTATATTCCATTTAGATATTTCACATAGAACTCTAAAGTATTTTTCCCTACTGTTAGATTGAGGAAGTATTTTCTGATAAAAGGTAGTTCTGGATCATTATAACATTAAGCTTTTATGAATATAATTTCTGAGGACAAGCTTGGAATCTTGAGGTTCTAAGCAAAACTCTCAGAAATCTGTAATAATGAAAGAAAAGCATAACTTGATTCCTTGTTTCTTCATGTAAGATGGTATTTAAATGAATGTATTTTGTTATATTAATTATTATTCTCCTCTGTTTCCTTGGTCGCCTCTCATCTTTATATATTGAGCATTCGTTCATTTGTTCACTCACTCACAGTAAAATGCTTAATGAGAAGCTCCTTTAAACGGTTGACAACCGAATGGAAGAGAGCGGACAGGAATCATTTGCAAATGTGGTTCCCGTTCTGACAGAAGCAAGTGCAGGGCTCAGGGGGAGCCCAGAGAAAGAGCCCCTTCCTCTCGGTGACGAGGTCAGGGATGGGTACCAGAGGGAGCACCCAGGGCGACTTCCCTCTCTCTGCTCCTGACAGTTAAGTCCTCCTGGTTCTTCCTGGGCAGTGGCTTTTCCAGTTGCTCCCTTACTAGCCATCCCCACTCCAGTGCCCTGTTCCTGGCTTTTCGTGTCATTTGTTTGAGTTGCTACATTAGTTTCTTACCGAGGTTTTCTGCCTCCATTTTCTTGTCTGATCAATCCTTCCTATGTACTGTCAGAGGGACTGTTGCAAATATTCTTTGGTTGATCTCCATTACCTCTCAAGTGAAATCTGTATTTAACATGTGGCATCCATGAGCCTGTCCAAGTCTGTAGCTTTGCCCACGTGTCTCACTTCTCCCATTCTGTCTCGTGTTTTTCTTTTTGCCTAAACCTAACAACTCAGCATCCCCCTAACATGCTGTGGACTTTCCTTCTTGTGTGCTTGTGCCGATAGTTTGCGTCCATCAGAGATGTCCCTTCACCCCCAGCCCACCCTACCTCACTGTCGAAATCTTGCCCATTCCTTCCTCGCTGGAACTTAGTTTGTTCCTCCTTTGTGCTCTCAAAGTACTTTTTTTCCTCATTGGCCATAATACAATTAGATTTCTTTTAAAATATGTTTTGTTTCAGTCTTAATTGGTGCCTTCAGTACATGGTTGTTATCTTCATTTTTGCAACTCCTTAACATCATTAAATGTGCATGCAGTTGGTCCTTGACAATGTTTATTGAATTAAATTGGAGGGAAAAACTTGGCAGTTGGTGGAGATTATCTCTGGACTCTGACTCTTTGATATTGTCCTATGTTTATGAACTTGACTGATGTTTTCATTATCCCTAGACGTTCTTTATACATGGCGCCCACTCCATTTCCTTTGCACAAGAACCCATGTGGTGAATTCCTTTTTGATAGGATTAGAGGAAATGATCTCTTAAGGGTATAGTAATAAAACACATATGACTCATCCTTCTTTCCTTTCTTTGGTTTCCAGGTACTTCAGTAGCTCTAATTGCTTGTTTTTTAATTTCTTTATTCTTCATTGTTTTTTATAAAATCTAGTTCTGTTTTCATATTCTTTTTTTATATGTATCTTTTTATTGTAATCCCTATAAAATTATTTTTTGCAAGAGACAACTTATTAGTTTAAAATATGCAAACTAAATAGGTGTTCATGGAATTCAGTGAATGAACTTCAGCCATGTATTTAAGACTTAAATGTTCAGTTGAAACTCTCTGTATAAATATGCTGTTCTTCAGAACTTCAGAGTTCTCTGATAACATTTTATGAACATTCCTTGTAAAGTTGCAGGGCTTTTGAAGCAATAGGGGCTTGTACCACATCATATATCTGCTAACTTTAGGCCAGACTGTGGGGTCAGTTTAACTTCTTTGTCCCACATTGTCCAACATCTCTTTGGGTATAGTTATACCAATGCTTGAGGTTTAGGTTAGGAAAAAAGAACACAGCTATTCTTTCAAGCCTTTAAATGAAAGTAACATAATAGACCATATTGTATACTGTTTTGCCTTTATTTCATAAATAAAAGCATTATCATAAAGTGCCTAAGTAGCTCTCACATGTCTGGGATGAGTAGTTATGAGAAAGCCCAACAGATCTATTAAGGACAGGCTGAAGTGTGCTTTAGCAATTGATTTCATGGTAATAAAATGTTCCCTGGGCAGAAGTGGGTGTTGACATCAGGACAGTTGTATTTAAGCAAGGAACAAATCTCAGATTCATAGACTAGGACAATCAGTATCAGAGACAAAAAGGGGGAAAGAAAATGTTGTGGAATAATAAAATGGTATAGCTATATTACTCAAGTGGAAGTTAACTGATTACCTCAAAATTGTTTAGAGTTTAAAAATGGGCTTATGCAGAGTCAAAAAAGGTAACTTGAAACAAGTGAAAACTGGAATTATAACACATCAAAACTTATGGAATGCAGCAAAAGCTGCATCCTAAGAGAGAACTACCGAGCAATAAATGCCTACTCAAGAAACAAGAAAATTCTCAAATAAGCAACCTAACTTTGCACCTCAAGTAACTAGAAAAAGAAGAACAGATAAAGCTCAAAGTTAGTAGAAGGAAGGAAATAACAAAGATCAGAATGGAAATAAATGAAATAGGACCATGAAAAGGATCATGATTATGAGTAAGTGGGATTATTCCAGGTCTGTAAGGATGGTTCAGCATATGCAAATCAATGTAATATATCACATTAACAAAAAAGTATAAAAATCATACGATTATCTCAATGGATGCAGAGAGAGCATTTGACAAAGTCCAGCATCAGTTATGATAAAAACTCCTAACAAAGTGGGTGTAGAAGGAATGTACCTCCACACAGTAAAGGCCGTGAATGACAAGCCTGTAGCTGAAGTCGCACTCACTGGCATTGAAAGCTTTTGCTCTGTAAGATGAAGGGTAAGATAAGGATGCCCACTGGCTCCATTTTTACTGAACATACTATTGGAAGTCCTAGCCAGAGGAGTTAGGCAAGAAGAAGAAATGAAAGGCGTCCACATCGGAAAAGAAGTAAAACTGTCTGTTTATAGCAAATGTGATGCTATATATAGAATATCCTAAAGACTCCACCAAAAAACTGTTGGAAATAATAAGTAAATTCAGTAAACTTGTAGGATACAAAATCTGTTGCTTTCTATACATTAATAACAAAGAAATTAAGAAAATAGGCCCATTTACAATTCCATCAAAAAATAAAACACCTAGGAATAAATTTAACCAAAGAGATGAAAATACTTGTACACCAAAAACTAAAATATTAATGAAAGAAATTGATGAAGGCATAAGTAAATTGAAAGATATTTCACATTCTTGGATTAGAAGAATTATTATTATTAAAATGCCCATAGTGCATGAAGCAATCTACAGATTCAGTGCAATCACTATCAAAATTAGAGTGGCATTTTTCACAGAAGTAGAGCAAGCAGTTCCAAAACTTGTATGGAACCACAGCAGACTCCGAAGAGCCAAAACAATCTTGAGAAAGGAAAACAAAGCTGGAGGCGTTACATTCCCTGATTTCAAACCAAATTACAGAGCTATAGGGACCAAAACATCACTACGAACAAAGTTAGTGGAGGTGATGGAATTCCAGTTGAGCTATTTCATATTCTAAAAGACGATGCTATGAAAGCCCTGCACTCAATATGCCACCAAATTTGGAAAACTCAGCAGTGGCCATAGGACTGGAAAATGTCAGTTTTCATTCCAATCCCAAAGAAAGGCAATGCCAACGAATGTTCAAATTACTGCACAATTGCACTCATCTCACACGCTAGCAAAGTAATGCTCAAAATTCTCCAAGCCAGGCTTCAGCAATATATGAACTGTGAACTTCCAGATGTTCAAGCTGGTTTTAGAAAAGGCAGAGGAACCAGAGATCAAATGGCCAACATCCGCTGGATCACTGAAAAAGCAAGAGAGTTCCAGAAAAACATCTGCTTTATTGACTATGCCAAAGCCTTTGACTGTGTGGATCACAACAAACTGGAAAATTCTGAAAGAGATTGGAATTCCAGACCACCTGACCTGCCTCCTGAGGAATCTGTATGCAGGTCAGGAAGCAACAGTTAGAACTGGACATGGAACAACAGACTGGTTCCAAATAGGACAAGCAGTACGTCAAGGCTGTATATTGTTACCCTGCTTATTTAACTTCTATGCAGAGTACATCAGGAGAAACGCTGGGCTGGAAGAAGCACAAGCTGGAATCAAGATTGCCGGGAGAAATATCAATAACCTCAGATATGCAGATGATACCACCCTTATGGCAGAAAGTGAAGAAAAACTAAAAAGCCTCTTGATGAAAGTGAAAGAAGAGAGTGAAAAAGTTGGCTTAAGACTCAACATTCAGAAAACTAAAATCATGGCATCCGGTCCCATCACTTAATGCAAATAGATGGGGAAACAATGGAAACAGTGAGAGACTTTATTTTGGGGGGCTCCAAAATCACTGCAGATGATGACTACAGCCATGAAATTAAAAGACTCTTGCTCCTTGGAAGAAAAGCTATCATCAACCTAAAAACCATGTTAAAAAGCAAAGACATTACTTTGCCAGCAAAGGTCCATCTAGTCAAAGCTATGGTTTTTCCAGTAGTCACGTATGGATGTGAGAGTTGGGCTATAAAGAAAGCTGAGCACCAAAGAATTGATGCTTTTGAAATGTGGTGAGAGTCCCTTGGACTGCAAGGAGATCCAACCAGTCTATCCTAAGGGAGATCAGTCCTGGGTGTTCATTGGAAGGACTGATGTTGAAGCTGAAACTCTGATACTTTGGCCACCTCATGCGAAGAGTTGACTCATTGGAAAAGACCCTGATGCTGGGAGGGATTGGGGGCAGGAGGAGAAGGGGATGACAGAGGATGAGATGGCTGGATGGCATCACCGACTTGATGGACATGAGTTTGGGTGAACTCCGGGAATTGGTGATGGACAGGGAAGCCTGGCGTGCTGTGATTCATGGGGTTGCAAAGAGTCGGACACGACTGAGCGACTGAACTGAACTGAACTGAACATATGCAAAATGTGTTAACATACACAAAACATATATCATGAACTCATAAAAATTAATAGGAAAAAAAAAAACTTGAGCACTTTCATTAAAAAATGTGCAGAAGCTCTGAAAAGACTTTTTTTCTAAAAAAGACAAGAGGCCCAACAGGTACATGAAAAGGTGCTCCACAACTAATCCTCAGAGAAACGCAAGTCAAACCACAGTGAGATTGTCATCTTACATCGGTTAGAATGACTGTTATTGAAAAGCCTAGAAATCACAAGTGTTGGCAGGATGTGAGGGAAGAAGAACCCTCATGAGCTGGTGATGAAAGTGTAAATGAGTGCAGCCACAAGGAAAACAGTATGGAGGTTCCCGAAAACATGAAAAATGTGCTTGAAATTAAAATTTTAAATTAATTAAATTTTAAAATTAATTTTAAGTTAATTAAAAATTGCTATACCATGTACTTCAGCAATTCTCATTCTGGATATCTATCTGAATAAATGAAAACACTGACTTGAAAAAAAGATATCTGCATCACCATGTTTATTGCAGCATTAATAGCCAAGATATGGAGACAATCTAGTGCCTGTGAAATCTTGCCGTTCGAGATGGCATGAATGGGTTTGGAGGGCATTATGCTAAGTAAACTAAGTCTCATAGAGAAAGACAAATATCCTTAATGATCTCCCTTATATGAGGAACCAAAAATAATTAACAAAGTTCATAGATACAGAGGACAGATTGGTAGTTGCCTGAGGTTGAGACTAGAGGTGGGCAGATTGGTAGCAGGAGTCAAAAGGTTCAAACATCAGTTATAAAATAAATGAGTTGTGGGAATGTCACTTAGAGCATGGCAGCCATAGTTAATAATGCTGTATTGTGTGTGCAAAATTTTCTGACAAAGTAAAACTTAAACGTTCTTATCACAAGAAAAAAAATTCTGTAGCTGTGTATGGTGATGGATGTTAATTAGACTTATTGTGGTGATCATCTTGCAATATGTACAAATATCAGATTATTATGTTACATGCCTGAAGTTGATATAATGTGGTATGGCAATTATATTGAGTTGGCCAAAAAGTTCCTTCTGTTTTTTAAATTAAAAATAAAAGACACATTTTTCAAGACCAAAACAAATGGAAATCCGAAGGTGGAATGTCTGGTGAATATGGCAGAGAAATCAGAACTCTCAGCCACGCTGTAACAATTTTTGCCAGGTCATCAAACAAACGTGGTCTTGCACAATCTTGATAAAAGACTGTGCGTTTTCTGTTGACTAATTCTGCACGCTTTTTGTTGAGTGCTGCTTTTAGTTGGTCTAATTGGGAGCAGTACTTGTTGGAATTAATCATTAGGTTTTCCAGAAACAGCTCATAATAGAGGACTCCTTTCCAATCCCAGCATATACACAACATCAGCTTCTTTGGATGAAGACTGGCCTTTGGTGTGGTTGGTGGTGGTACATTTCACTTGCCCCACAATCTCTATCATTCCACACGATTGTACAGTATCCACTTTTCATCACCTGCCACAATTTGTTTAAAAATGGAGCATTTTCCTTATGTGTAAGTAGAGAAGCGCGTCAGAAATCCAGTCAGGATTTTTTTCTGCTCAACTTATGTGGAACCCAAACATCAAAATGATTAACATACCACACTGGTATAAATGATTTTCAGCACTTGGTTTCAGCATGTCCTGTGAGAAATCTCCAGCACGTAACTTCACAAACCACTTTTGACTCATTTGATCAGTCACAGCACCTTCTCTACATGCTGCTTTTTTTTTCTTTTGCATTTCAGTTGCATTTTTTTATCTTTCTTGAAATAATAAAGCATAGTATTCTGAAAATGTTGCTTTTTTCTTCTATCTTTAGTATTAAAATGACTGTACAAAAATTCACCAGTTTTGATTTTTTTTTAATGCACACTGATATGACAGCTGTCACAACCTAACAAAATTGTTTTGAATGAAGTTAAAGACAATTAAGCAAATGGCACCCCACTCCAGTACTCTTTCCTGGAAAATCCCATGGATGGAGGAGCCTGGTGGGCTGCAGTCCATGGGGTCACTAAGAGTCGGGCACGACTGAGCGACTTCACTTTCATTTTTCACTTTCATGCATTGGAGAAGGAAATGAAAGGTTGTTGTTGAATCACGTGAATACACCGGGATTCTTGGCCCCCAGAGGAGAAGAATTCAATCTGGGGCCAGAGACGAGGCTTGATCGCTCAGAGCTTTTGTGTAATTAAGTTTTATTAAAGTATAAAGGAGATAGAGAAAGCTTCTGACATAGGCATCAGAAGGGGGCAGAAAGAGTACCCGCTTGCTAGTGTTAACAATGAGGTTATATAATCCAAAGAATGTCTGGAGGTTGTAAAGACCTCATCAGACCTACTCCCATAATTTACATTTTAAGATAACAGAAGGTTTAATTCAAAGACTGTCCTTAGGCAGGATACATTATTGTTAAATAATCCTAAGGAATGTGGAGAAAGAAAAAAAGTTTGTCCTTTCTTCCTCCTTGAGAATTCCAGACCCCTCTCTCCTTGGGGACCCCTAGACTCCCTATCAACCTGCCTAGGAACTGACTCTCTCAGAAATGGCAACCCACTCCAGTGTTCTTGCCTGGAGAATCCCAGGGACGGAGAGCCTGGTGGGCTGCCGTCTGTGGGGTCACACAGAGTCGGACACGACTGAAGAGACTCAGCAGCAGCAGCTGCAGAGCCATCTTGATGAAAAAAACCGAATGAACCTTTTGGCCAACCCAGTACCTCAGTTTTTAAAAATGGGCTTTTATCTCAAAGTAGATGTTTTTCAAAAAAATGTCATCTTCAGTTCTTCCAATAAAATGGAGGCTCTGAGCATTTCTTGAGGTCATGTGACATGTCTGCTGACACAAGCAATTTGGTTGGTGACTCACTGGCATCCTGCTCTGATTAGGCTTCAGACAGACTCTACACCCCATTTAAGTGTCCAGACAGTGAATATGGGAATGCCGGCATCTTTTTTCTAACCTGTATAAACATGCATGTGTGCATATAACATTGCCTTCTTGGTACATGCTTACTCTTAACAGATGTAATTTGTCTCTAATTCATATCCTCGGTATGAATGAATGCTGGTGGTATTTGTTTTAAATCGATCATCTAATTTTTAAAATGGTTGTTCTTAGGTTAGGATTGTATCGGGAAGCAGAGAAACAGTTTAAATCAGCCCTGAAGCAGCAAGAAATGGTAGATACATTTCTCTACTTGGCAAAAGTAAGTATTCTTAAATTGAGTGGAATTTGTCTTCTCTGGATAAATGTTTAAATTCCGACCAGTGCATGGGGAGAGTTGCCAGTTTCTGTAAGAACAGTTGGCAAGTTAATGTGTTTGGACTTAACATTTTTTTTTAATGGTAAGGGAAAAGGTGAGAACATTCGGAGGATAACCATCTCAGGAAAAATCGGTTGCCAGGGAAAATAAGACAGCCTCTTTGAAATATTACCCGTTAGATTGGAAGAACATGCTACAGGCTTACTATCCCCAGGGGTCACAAGCCCTAGAGAGGCATTTTTCTACAACACATTTGTTTCCCATGTCAGCAGACTATAGAGAACAAGATTGTTTTTATGTAGGTCTTTCACTTTTTGGCTCTGCCATTATAACAAAAACAGTATTTCCCCTTTATTGAGCACCTACTCAGTGTAAGGTATTTTATCAAGTCTTCCACATGTAATTTAATTAAACTTTGTTAGCAACACTGCAAAGCAGATTTTAACATTTCCTTTGTACTGTTGAGGAAAAGGAGACTTAAGAGGATAAGTGAAGATTTTCAGTCTCACTTGCCTGTTAAGAGCCAGCATTCAAACCCAGGGGGCTTCCCCAGTGGCTCAGCAGTAAAGAGTCTGCCTGTCATTGCCGGAGACTCAGGAGATGGGGGTTCAGTCCCTGAGTCGGGAAGATCCCCTGGAGATGGAAACGGCAACCCACTCCAGTATTCTTGCCAGGAAAATCCCATAGACAGAGGAGCCTGGTGGGCTACAGTCTACAGAGTCACAGAAGAGTCAGAAACGACTGAGAGACTAAACAACAACAATTCAAACCCAGGACTTTCTGATTCTAGAGCCTCCTAAGTGCCACCCACAGCCACAACAGAAGTGAAGGACCACCTGGAATTTTCAGTATTGGAATAAGTGACTACTTTACCCTCACCAAGGCCACTTGAAGTGGTGGTTAGGACATCATCTTGTATTAATATATCTTTAAGAATTTCTTAAATTTAAGAAGTGTTGTAAAGGAGGTTGAAAAGAAGACAGAAAAGGAAGTGCATCTGCTGCTGCTGCTGCTAAGTCACTTCAGTCGTGTCCGACTCTGTGCAGCCCTGTAGACGGCAGCCCACCAGGTTCCTCTGTCCACGGAATTCTCCAGGCAGGAACACTGGAGTGGGTTGCCATTTCCTTCTCCAAAAGGAGGTGCTGCTGCTGCTGCTGCTAAGTCACTTCAGTCGTGTCTGACTCTGTGCGGCCCCATAAACAGCAGCCCACCAGGCTCTCCGTCCCTGGGATTCTCCAGGCAAGAACACTGGAGTGGGGTGACATTGCCTTCTCCAATATATGAAAGTGGAAAGTGAAAGTGAAGTCGCTCAGTCGTGTCTGACCCCTAGTGACCCCATGGACCGCAGCCCACCAGGCTCCTCGGTCCATGGGATTTTCCAGGCAAGAGCACTGGAGTGGGGTGCCATTGCCTTCTCCAAAGGAAGTGCTACTCTTTTCTAAATACGGTATTAATGTTAGCATACTAACAGAATCAAATGGAAGTTCTGCCATATAAACTTACTGTGCTAGCTTAGTATGTCTATAGTAGTTTTTAAAAAATGTTTGAAACTCTAATATCTAAGTGTCTTTATACATTATATGTTAAATTCTAAAAAGGTTTCTAAACATCACAGTAAAGATTTCTGACAGCTTGAAATTATAATTCAGGTTACAGTATTTGACTTATCTTCTTAATTGATAATTACTTGCCATGTGGTTACAAATGTACTTTTTATTTTAACTATTGTTAAATACATGGTTTGATTATTTTTTCATAAATTGATTTGCTTAACTCTGTTGTTGCCTATGTGACTATATAGGGTTACAATTTACTTGTTTTTTTTAATATGTGAAGGAATTATTGCTAAGTAATTGGAGACCAAGCAGATTTTAGGAACCACGTTATTTCTTATAATTTAAGCTTGTTAATTTAAGAATTATTAAATATTTTATATTACTTAACATATGGAATTATATTATTTATTATATTTTAAAAAGCAATTCAGAAGCATGTAAGGTAAAAATTGAAAAGTTTTCATCCATACCCTTTCCTCTAGTCTCATTGTTTATCAGTAAACACTGCAGGCAGTTTTGTGTGGCTCCATTTGGGCTTCTTCAAAGCACAGTCTAAATGTTTAGGAAGAAACGGAGGATCCAAGATCATGAAGAAAATAAAATGTCATCATCTTATGTTTCTATACATAGAACTGTAGTTCTCCTTTTAGAAATTCCTAATAGGTTATGGTTTATCCACGCTGAATGTTCTCATTGCTAATTAAGTGGTGGAAACTGTTAAACGGGAGTATCGAGTGCTAACCCTCTCAACTCCCTGCCCCTCTACCCTACACATGTGTTTCCTTCTACTTCTCAGGGTCCTTCTCCCCAAGTCCTCCAGAGGCTTCCCCAGCTGCTGCTCCTCAGACTTTCCCCCGGGGCATGCCCTCTTTCTCCAGCATCTTCAAAATCAGCCTCACAATTGGTCCTTCGTGCCTGCCTGTAGACACCCTTGGGTCTGTCCTATCCTAAAAAATATTTTCCCTTGATCCTCTCTTTTTTAAAAATCAATTTATTTTCATTGCAGGATAATTGTTTTACAGCATGTGATAGTATTTGGCGTGCATCAGCATCCTTTTCTACTCTCTAGTCTGTGTGGCAGTAGTAAGCCCACAGTAAGCATTTGCTGAAGGAACAAATGAATAAATGTGTCACATACAGCATGAGGCGATAAAACTATAGCATCATTATTGGAAATTAATCCTACACATTTCTGAGAAATGTTTACTGTAATATCTAGGAGATAATTTGTTACTAAGCAACAATTTTAAATTTGTCATAACGAATACTGTTATTTTAAGTCCTTTTGTTGAAGTGTATCCTGGTTTTAGGTTTACATCTCATTGGATCAGCCCGTGACTGCTTTAAATCTTTTCAAACAAGGCTTAGACAAGTTTCCAGGAGAGGTAACCCTACTTTGTGGAATTGCCAGGATCTATGAGGTAAGGTTCCTGTCTTTCAAAAAGTTGACATACGATTGAGGTTATATGCTACTTAAGTAAGTTCATAGTCCCTTGGGGTCTTATAAAATGTAACATTTTGTAAAATTATGATTGTTGGCCAGTGATTTAGGAACAGAATAAGAGATTTTAGTGTATACATTAAACAAACTAAACTTATTTCAAACACACAGAAGGGTATAGAGAATGGTATGAGACAGGAATTTGAATTAATTCCTCCCTCTGCATAGTTGGTTGTCCCAGCACATTAACTGATCCTTCTCTCAGGTCTGTACTGTCAAGCAGCAGGTTTTTTTTCTGTGTATGCGATAGATATGTTTTGGGTTTTCTATTCTGTTCTATTGGTCTGCTCGTCTATCCTTATACCAATATTATACCATCTTAATTCCTGTAGCTTTATTATACTTACTCTTTGGGAGGGCGCTTTGTTCCAAGACATTAGGAATGTCTTGGCTATTTTGGACTTTTGTTTATTCTGGTAAATTTTAGAGCCATTTTTGTCAAATTTCATGAAAAGCCCCATTGAGTTGTTCTCGCTGCTGCCTAATTAAGGTAGCTTCATAATAATTCTTGATGTCAGGTGGGGAAATTCTACCACCTGTTGTTCCCAGTTGGTTATGCTTGGCCCTTTGCTCTTCCATATTAAAAAACCCTCTCGGCATGTGGATTGGAATTGCATTGAATGTAAGAATGATGGGGGTGGAGGGGCTGCGTTTCTTCCCAAGGGGGATCATGATATAACTCTCCATTTACTTTAGGTCTTTTGTTGTTGTTGTCTTTCAATGAATATCTTGTAATTATCTTCATAAATGTTTTGTTGAGAGTCCCCAAAACCACTGTGAGGTTCAGTGATTTATTAGGTCTCCTGACTCGGCACACAGTTGTACTCATAGCCATTTTTTGTAGCAAAAGGATACAAAGCAAAATCAGTAAAGGGAGAAGGCATGTGGGGCAAAGTTCAGAGGAAACCAGGCACAGGCTTTCAAGAGTTCCCCTCCCACACACCCTGACCCCTGGTGGAGTCACAGAGGACACATTTGATCTTCCTGCAAGTTGTGGCAACATGTGTGAAGCACTGTCTGCCAGGGAAGCACATCAGAGACCTGGGATCCATCACATAAAGAAGGCTGAGTGCGGATGCTTTCGAACTGCGGTGCTGGAGAAGACTTGAGAGTCCCTTGGACCGCAAGGAGAGCAAATCAGTCCATCCTAAAGGAAATCAGTCCTGAATATTCACTAGAAGGGCTGATACTGAAGCTCCACCTGATGGGAAGACCCAACTCATTAGAAAAGACCCTGATGCTGGGAAAGATTGAAGGCAGGAGGAGAAAGGGATGACAGGATGAGACAGTAGGATGGCATCACCACCTCAATGGACATGAGTTTGAGCAAACTCCGGGAGATAGTGAAGAACAGGGAAGCCTGGTGTGCTGCAGTTCTTGGGGTCTCAGAGAGTCGGACACGACTTAGCGACTGAACAATGACAATCTGTTACTGGGGGCTGGCCATAGAGGGAGGCACCGTCTGCCTGTCACGTACCAGGACCCCAGACTCCACGAAGTGAGGCAGGTGTTCGTACACCACATGCGCTGCACTTTGTAGGGTTCAGGTGTAGTGAGCCGTGCTGTCATTTGGGGAAAGTTTTATATAGGCATAGGGCACTAGCTGGGCTTCCCAGGTGGCGCCAACCGTAAAGAATCCGTGTGCCAATGCAGGAGATGTAAGAGACGCAGGTTCAATCCCTGGGTCGGGAAGATGCCATGGAGGAAGGCATGACGACCCAGTCCAGTGTTCTTGCCTGGAGGATCCCAAGGACTGAGGAGCCTGGTGGGCTGTAGTCCATAGGGTCGCAAAGAGTCAGACACGATTGAAGCAACTTAGCACTCACGCACGCACACACACACAGGGCACTAGCCAAGTTCTAAGTTACTCACCAAGGGCCAGCCTTTCAAGCAGGCCTTTCTAGGAGTAGGAGTCCCAGGCTTACTGTGTTAACTCTTTTCTGCACAGATGTATTTGTAGGTAAATTGTGAATGAACTGCTCTTTTTTTCTCTTGTGTTTTCTATGGTCATTTCTGGTGAGTGGGAATGTAGCAATTTAAGTTGATTTGATACTAAAACTTGGCTAAATAGTCTTTTTAATAACATCATAGATTCTCTTAGATTTTCTAAGTAAATAAAACAATCATCTGTGAATGTACATAGTTTTATCTCTTAATTTCAGTTATTTTACTTAAAAAACAATTTAACAGAAGCATCTTTGTTCTCTTTTAAATTTCTTGAAATGCTGGGTATGATCTTTTAAAATTATTTTGTTAGAAAAAAGAATGGAAAGTATTAATAGTTGCCATACCTGGGTAGTAGTGTGTGAATGGTTTTTATTTTATTTTCCAGATTTTCTGTAATCAACATGTATTACTTGTAATATGAAAACAACAAATATTTTCCTTAATTTGTTTAGAAATAGCTTCTCCTTGAGAAATGTAATTTTGATAAGCATATAAATAGAAACATTTGACCATTCTCTAAAAAACAATATCAGTATCTCTGTATCTTTAGTTGTGTGACCTTAAATTGAACATGAACAAAATTTTGACCAAGGAGCTTAGGAAGGAAATAAAACAGAGTCCATTTTGAAAGCTGTGAAATTCATAGTGGTGACTGTCTTGATGCGGTTGGAATTGTTTGTGCCTTTTGTTCCTTCTGCCCTTCTCAGGTGGGAGCTGCTGTTAGAAGGAACCGGTGGGAAGGAGTCCTTCCTCGCTCCCATTACAGTGATCCTTTGCTATGGCTGGGACAGGGCGCGGGTCTGGAGTGGATTCTTTAATCAGCTACCTTCTTCCTTCCCCTGCTCTGGGTCTGGCCAGGACTTGGAGGGGCACATTGTTTTGTAAGAGTGACAGGGGAAGGCTTTGTGAGAAAAAGTAGAATCTGAATTTTTACTCAAAAGAAGAAAGAAGTGAAAAGAGAGCATCCTAGTTTTGAGGACGACATCGTGTACAAATAGGGTGTCCGAGGGCTGAGCACAGACTTGGAACAGCTGGATGCAGCATTTCCCCTTGAATTTACATGCTTAATTTCACTTATGGCAAAGTTTGCCTAACAAAAATTCCATTGTGTTCCTTTTCTCCTTATGTGACAGTGGATTGAGGGTTAATTAGTAAAGTTTGGTTCTTAGCCTTGGAGCTTACACAGCATATGCCTTTAGGAATTTTTGTATATCATACTTTTCTCTGGAGGGATTCTTTTCCTTTATGTTCTTCTTTTTTTGTTTTATCACTTAAATTTTGATCTTGTTTCTTTTAAATGAACATGTTGTGCTGCCTATTATTTATTGCTTGTTCTGTACAGAATCTTGTTTTAAATGATTTATCCTTGCTAAATTTATTTGGTTGTGGTTTTACTTTTTCTTGGGGCCTTTTGTTTATTCATTTGAAAGGCGGGCCTTTATTTGAACTATTCTGTGTTAAAAGGTTCAAATAAAGGCCTGTCTTGCTTCCCTGGTGGCTCAGACGGTAAAGAATCTGCCTGCAATGCGGGAGACCTGGGTTTGATCCCTGGGTTGGGAAGATCCCCTGGAGGAGGGCATGGCAACCCACTCTAGTATTCTTGCCTGGAGAATTCAATGGACAGAGGAGCCTGGCGGGTTACAGTTCAAGGAGTCGCAAAGAATTGGACACGACTGAGTGGCTAAGCACAGCACGCTGCAAATGTTAAAAGGTGTATGAAACTGAATAATTACCCTAGGAAATATTGTTCTCATGGTCCTTGAACTTTACTGTATATAGAAATGACTTTGGGAGTGTTTGAGAGTGAGGCCCATTTTCTTCCTCCTGACTCACATGTCCTGGAAAGTGGGATACAGGCTTTTGTCTGCTGAGCAAGCTCACAAGGTGATTCTGATATATAACAGAGTTTGAGAATCATAGCAAAATGTAAACGTTATTTACAATTTTGTTTTAAATAACTAAAACGCAGTGTTGATATTCTGTTCAGTTCAGTCACTCAGTCATGTCCAACTCTTTGCAACCCCATGGACTGCAGCATGCCAGGCCTCCCTGTCCATCACCAGTTCCCAGAGTTGACTCAAACTCATGTCCATCGAGTTGGTGATGCCATGCAACCATCTCATCCTCTGTTGTCCCCTTCTCCTCCCACCTTCAATCTTTCCCAGCATCAGGGTCTTTTCAGATGAGTCAGTTCTTTAATTTAACTCAGATGATATTCTGTGGATTAGTTCGAAAAATAACCACTAATAACTACTGTAATAATCACTTAAATGATAGTTGAAGTGATATTTGTATGTTTGAAGATATTATTTTAAATCTACATTCATAAAATTTATTCTTGAGCTACTATAAACAGTTCTAATGCTGGAATAGATTAAAGAAAGGACAGAAATAGAATCTGTGTGTATTCATACATATGAAAATTTATGTGATAAAGACTGTCTATTAAACCAACTGGATTATTGGATTGTTTAATAACTTCAGAATAGAGCTGGATGAGTAATGATTTCTTATCCTGAAAGAACGCATTGCTGGGACTTACCTGGTGATCCACGCTCCAAATGCAGGGGGACTGTGTTTGATCCCTGGTCAGGGAACTAGATCTCACATGCCTCAACTGAAGAGTTGAGATGCCGCAACCAAAGACTCTGCATGCTGCAATGAAGACTTGGGGCAGCCAAATAAATAAATACTTAAAAAAAAAAAAAAAGGAACCCATTGCTACCAGGTGACTCGAAGATTTAAAACCATGAATGTTTCAGAAGAAATACAGATGAATTATTTATATAAACTTGAATTGGGGAAGACCTTTCTAAACATGATACTAATTCAGAAAGCCATAATAGAAAAAATTTATCAATATGAGAACATAAAGGTTAAATTTTCTATGCTGTAAAAACGAAAATACAAATAAAAGCAAACCCTAACAAAACAGGTAAAAATATCAAACAGGGAACATATTTGCCATACCTGGGACAGGGAAAAAAAGGCTACTTTGACTGTCTTCACTTTATATGTTGCTCAACAATTGCTGGGTTTCAGGTGGTTTATAGATTGATGGGAGAATTACACACTGACACGTAAGTGTGCATATCCACGCTTATAAATTCTCATTTTGGTCAAGCACATAAGCATGGAAACCACAGCAGGTGTTTCCTCAGAGCACTGGTGGGGGTGAGACCACGGTGTGGCCCTTGTCCTTGCAGCCCACACGGTGACCTGGCCCCTCTCCATGCAAGTGGTCGCTCCAGAGCTGAGACAGCAGCCAGACTCCGGCCGCAGTTCACCTACACCGCCGCCCTTTCGTTCTGGTGCTGGTTGACACATGCCTGGAAGGACTCAAGCAAACCACCTGTGCTTTCCCTCTGAAGAGAATGTTCATCAACACGTGGACTTCCTGGGTTGTCCGCGGAAGTCCGCGTCAGCACGCGTTCATCGTCGGGGAGGAAACAGCAGGCAGTGCCCAGCGACCCTGGAGCCACAGCTGGGTCTCCAGCTCTCCTGAGCCGGAGGGCAGTTTCCCACCCGAGCCCCTCCCACAAACCAACAATGAGAGGACAAGAGCTGGGACTGCAAAGCTGACAAAAGACATGAATCCACAGTTCGCAGGGAAAGAGGTGTGTGGTGTGTCGGGTGCTAACCTCAGTGATAATTAAGGAAATGAAAATTGGAACAACAGTGTCACTTTTTACTTAAAGATGACTAAGTTTCATGGTGTTTAAGGTTGTCAAGGGCGTAGAGGAACAAATGTCATGGGAGCGTATACTGGTACAACCCATTTGGAGGCTATTTGCAGTTACTTATGAGATTTTTAAATGTACATTTAAGTTTATTTAATATCAGCACATATTTTATAATAACAACTTTGAAAAATTTCATATAAGGTTGTCAAAGACATGTGTGTGTCTGTTCAGTTGCTAAGTTGTGTCCAGCACTTTTGCAACCCCTTTGAATGTAGCCCACCAGGCTCCTCTGTCCATGGGATTCTCCAGGCAAGAATAGTGGAGTGGGTTGCCATGTCCTTCTCCAGGACATCTTCCTGACCCAGGGATTGAACCCTCATCTCCTGCATTGGCAGGCAGATGTTCTTCACCACTAAGCTGGTGGGGAAGCCCCAAAGACATGATAGTTTCAGTCTAAAATTCCTAGAGATTACATAAATTAAGTCCATGACCATCAATCAAGTATGCAGACATTCTAAGGCATTGTTTATAGAAGTGTCTTAATTTCAGGTATGCAAAGTGGAAACAGACTTACCAACATAGGAGACAAACATAATGGTTACCAGAGGGAAGAGGGAGTGGTGTGGGTGACAGGTTAGGAGTATGAGGTTAACAGATACAGACTTCTAAGGTAATTTTATAGAACCAAAAGCCTTGAAACAACTGACCACTCAGGCTGGAGTCTTCTTTGAATTGGGTGTTACCATCTGTGGCAGACTGAATTTTCTGTCTCCCTACCTCATACATTCTTTTGCTGAAGCCCCAACACCGTGTGAGGGTGTCTAGAGACAGGGCCTTGGGGAGATAATTACGGTTAGATGAGCTCATGAGGGTGGGCCCTCGTGATGGGATTAGTGCCCCTATAAGGCAAGACAGCATTCCTTCCCTGCAAGTAGGTTCATCAGTACCATTTTTCTGGATTCCATATTTATGCGTTAATATATGAGATTTGTTTTTCTCTTTCTGACTTATTTCACTCTGTATAACAGGCTCTAGGTTTATCCACCTCACTAGAAGTGCCTCAAACTTGTTCTTTTTTATGCTGAGTAATACTCCATTGTGTGTATATATATACACACACACATCCGCAGATGTAGAGAGTGGACTGTGGACACAGTGGGGAGGGAGAGAGTGGGACGAATGGGGAAGTGGCATCAACATTTATACAGTACCATGTGTAAAATGGGTAGCTGGTGAGAGGTTGCTGTATGACACAGGAAGCCCAGCCTGAGGCTCTGTGATGACCTAGAGGGCTGGGATGAGGGGAGGGGTGGAAGGTTTGGGAGGGAGGGGATAGATATATAATTATGGCTGATTTGTGTTTTATGCAGAAACCAACACAACATTGTAAAGATATTTTTAAAAAGACCCCAGAAAGCACTTGAGTGCTCTCTCACACACAAAGACACAGTGAGAAGGTGGCCCTCTGTAGCCAGGAAGAAAGTCCTCACTAAAATGCTATGACATCAGCTCTGTGACCTTGGACTTCAAGCCTCCAGAACTGTGAGGACAGAAATTCCTGTTGTTTAAGCCACTCAGTCTGTGGTATTTTGTTATGGCAGCCTGAGTAGATGGTGCACCAAGTTTGGCACCTGTGACACTGAATGAAGCCTTGCACTGTGGAGTGCTGTTGCCGTCTGAATGTCCTCTTTGGGGAAAAAAACCTATTCAGGCCTTCTGTCTGTTTTTTAATTGGGTTATTTGTTTTTTGATATTGCGTTGTATGAGCTGTTTATATGTTTTGGATACTAACCACTCATCAGTCATCTAATTCGCATATATCTTCACCCATTCATTAGGTTGTTTCCATTCTGTCAATGGTTTTCTTTGCTGTGCAGAAGCTTTTAAGTCTATTTAGGTCCCATTTGGTTATTTTTGCTTTTTCTTCCTTTGCTTTAGGAGACAGATCCAGAAAAAGTGGTGCTATGATATATGTCAGAGACTATTCTGCCTGTGTTTTCTTCTAGGAGTTTTATGGTTTCTGGTCTTATGTTTTGGTCTTTAGTCCATTTTGAGTTGCAGCCAGCAGGGGCTGCTCATCATCACTGTGTACAGGCTCCTCACGTGGTGGCTTCTCTTGTTGTGGAGCACGGGCTCCAGGCATGCGGGCTCAGGAGCTGTGGCACATGGGCGCAGTAGCTGTGGGACGTGGGCTCAGGAGCTGTGGGACGTGGGCTCAGGAGCTGTGGGACGTGGACTCAGGAGCTGTGGGACGTGGGCTCAGGAGCTGTGGGACGTGGGCTCAGGAGCTGTGGGACGTGGGCTCAGTAGCTGTGGCACGTGGGCTCAGGAGCTGTGGCGCGTGGGTGCAGTAGCTGTGGGACGTGGGCTCAGTAGCTGTGGGACGTGGACTCAGGAGCTGTGGCGCGTGGGTGCAGTAGCTGTGGGACGTGGGCTCAGGAGCTGTGGGACGTGGGCTCAGGAGCTGTGGGACGTGGACTCAGGAGCTGTGGCGCGTGGGCTCAGTAGCTGTGGGATGTGGGCTCAGGAGCTGTGGGACGTGGGCTCAGGAGCTGTGGCGCGCAGGCTCTAGCGCATGGGCTCAGGAGCTGTGGCACGTGGGCTCAGTAGCTGTGGCACGTGGGCTCAGGAGCTGTGGCGCGCAGGCTCAGTAGCTGTGGCGCACGGGCTCAGGAGCTGTGGGACGTGGGCTCAGGAGCTGTGGCGCGTGGGTGCAGTAGCTGTGGCACGTGGGCACAGTAGCTGTGGCGCGTGGGCGCAGTAGCTGTGGCACGTGGGCACAGTAGCTGTGGCGCGCGGGCGCAGTAGCTGTGGGACGTGGGCTCAGGAGCTGTGGCGCGCAGGCTCTAGCGCATGGGCTCTGGAGCTGTGGCACGTGGGCACAGTAGCTGTGGCACGTGGGCTCAGGAGCTGTGGCGTGTGAGCTCAGTAATGGTGACACATGGGCTTAGTTGCCCTGAAGCGTATGGAATCTTCCCAGACCAGGGATCCACCCCCTGTCCTCTGTATAAGTAGGCAGATTCTTAACTGCTGGACCACCAGTGGTTAAATCCTTGACTTTATTTTTGAATATAGTGTGAGGAAATTTTCCAACTTCATTCTTTTACATGTAGTGCACCAGTTATTGAAGACACTGTCTTTTCTCCATTGTATATTCTTGCCTCCTTTGTGGTAGATTAATTGACCATAATAAGTACGTGGTTTTATTTCTGGGCTCGCTGTTCCAATGATCTATTAATATATGTCTCTTTTTGTGCCAGCACCATACTGTTTTGATCATTGTAGCTTTGTAGTGCAGTCTCAAATCAGGAAGCATGATTCCTCCAGCTCCTTCTTCTTTCTACATATTGTTTTGACTATTCGGGGTCTTTCTTGTCTCTGTACAAATTTTAAAATTATTTATTCCAGTTCTGTGAAAAATGCCATTGCTAGTTTGATAGAGCAGAGAAGGCAATGGCACCCCACTCCAGTACTCTTGCCTGGAAAATCCCATGGACGGAGGAGCCTGGTGGGCTGCAGTCCATGGGGTCGCTAAGAGTTGGACACAACTGAGTGACTTCACTTTCACTTTTCACTTTCATGCATTGGAGAAGGAAATGGCAACCCACTCCAGTGTTCTTGCCTGGAGAATCCCAGGGACTGGGGAGCCTGGTGGGCTGCCGTCTGTGGGGTCGCACAGAGTGAGACACGACTGAAGCGACAGCAGCAGCAGCAGTTTGATAGAGATTGAATTGAATCTGTAGATTGCCTTGGGTGGTATAGTCATTTTAACTATATTGATTCTTCAAATCTAAGAATATGCTGTATCTTTCCATCTGTTTCTTTTGTCTTCAGTTTCTTTCATTAGTGTCTTAAAGTTTTCCAAGTATAGGTCTTTTACCTCCTAAGGTAGGTTTATTCCTAGTATTTTGTTCTTTTTTATGTGATGGTAAATAGGATGTTTCCTTAATTTCTTTTTCTGATAGTTTGTTGTTAATGCATAGAAATGCAATAGATTTATATATATACGTTTGTATCCTGAAGTGTTACCAACTTCATTGATGAGCTCCAGTAGTTTTCTGGTGGTACCTTTAGGAATTTCTATGTATAATATCATGTCATCTGTAAATAGTGATAGTTTTACTTCTTCCTTTCCAATTTGGATTCCTTTTATTTCATTTTCTTGTCTGGTTGCTGTGGCTAGGACTTCCAATACTAAGTTGAATAAAAGTGGTGAGAGTGGGCCTCCTTGTCTTATTCCTGATCTTAGAGAAAATGCAGAAATCCTCAACAAAATATTAACTGAATCCAAAGGATCATACACCATCATCAAGTGGGATTTATCTCAGGGATGCAAGGATTTTTCAATATTTGCAAATCAATCAATGTGATATCCATCTTTACAAATTGAAGAATAAAAACCATATCTCAATAGATGCAGAAAAGCTTTTGAGAAAATTCAACATCCATTTATGATAAGAATTCTCCAGAAAGAGGTCATAGAGGAATCATACCTCATCATAATAAAGTCCACATATGACAGACCCACAGCTGACATCAGACTTAATGATGAAAAGCTGAAAGGCCTTCCTCTAAGACAGGAAGTGTTCATGTGCTTGTCTTCCTACCAGATGTAACCTCCTCGAGGACAGTGCCGCTGTCTTTCTGCATCCAAGGGGGATTGGTCCCAGGATACCCCTGGGTTGTCAAGATCTGTGGGTGCTCCAGTCCCTTATATAATGTGGCAGAGTATTTGCATATAACCTTCCCACATCTATCTGTATACTTCATTTATTTAAAAATTTTTATCTGTCTGTGTTGGGTGTTAGTTACTTCACGTGGGATCTTTCATTGTGGTGCATGGGTTCTGTCGTTGCAGCACATGGGCATTGTTGCTGCACAGCCTGTGGGGTCTTAGTTCCCCAACCAGGAATTGAACCTGCATTCCCTGCATTGCAAGGAGGATTCGTAACCCCTGGGCCTCCAGGAAGTCCCCATGTGTATACTTTAAATCACCTCTAGATCACTTATGATGCCTCATGCGATACAAATGCCATGTAAATAGCTGGAGATGTAAAGTAAATGGTATAAAAATAATTTCCAGTGCAGCAAACTCAAGTTTTGCTTTTTGGAACTTTCTGGAATTTTTTTCTAAATATTTTTGATCTGTGGCTCACCGAACTCATGAAAGCGAAACTACAGATGTGGGGTGGGGGTGGGTGGTGACTGTAATCTTATCTTTTTGTTCACATTGTGCCCCCAGGGCCTAGAACAGAGTCTGGCTGTGGCAGGCTCTTACTAAATGTTGAACTGGAAAAAATACTGAATTGAATAAAATAATGTAAGCCAGTCATCATCGTAACAATTTCTTGTTGAATATTAATACAGTATTGCTCTTCCCTCTTGATGGAGAATAGGAGATGAACAATATTTCATCAGCCACTGAATACTACAAAGAGGTTTTGAAACAAGACAATACTCACGTGGAAGCCATTGCGTGCATTGGAAGCAACCACTTCTACTCTGACCAGCCAGAAGTGGCGCTCCGGTTTTACAGGTGCACTTTACGTTCAGTTTGTAAAACTGCTTTCCTGTGAAATAGTGACGCAAAAAGTGATAAAGACGGAATGAAGATGCAGGGAAATAATGTGTGGGCCATGTTTATATGAGACTAAAAATTCAAGCACTCAGATGTTTTATGACTACTGAACCTATTTTTAAATAATTTGGAAATGCAGAAGCATTTAGCATCTTGCAGAAACACACCTGGATAAATGCCTACATTTAACACCATGTCCGTGTATGTGAATTGGCCATTTTGTCATCAACCAATAACAACAGTTACCAGAAGCTTCCACGTCACTGCCTCCACTAATATCACTGTTCAGTTCAGTTCAGTACCACTGTACACAGTGTCAAACCTTAAAGGTGAAATAATAATGTGATTTGTGAAGAGCAGTGGACCCCAGGCTCTAAAGTTGTGATGAGGACCTTAAAACAGAATCCCACAAATATGTTTGCAAAATCTAAATAAGTTATGTTCACTGGTTCTTTGAGCACATACTTATTTTATCCTATAGATGGTTTCTGAGATTAATTTTTAAATTATGACTTCCTCTTCAGCCCTTGGGTAATAAACAGGGAGATAACTGGCAGCTGACAGGAGTTCTTTCTAAGTACATGTTGGAGCACAAAAGAGAATAATGTGAATGCCAGCCTGTGCCCACACAGCCGTCTCTACTCCCCTACCCCGGGAGCGGGTCACAGGTTCCTCAGGGCAGCTGGGGTGATTTTGACATGCTTGTTGGAACTCTCTCTTCCTTCGGGATTAATGATGAATAGAAGCAAAATAGGGTTCTTCAGCTGCAGCGTGAAAGCTAAATGGGGAACATCGGGATCCCCCGACAGTCTTGTCTTCCTGAGTAGAAGTTCACTGGCGGTCACTGGATGTAGCTGAACCACACAACACAACCAGAATCCAACTCAGCCGAAAACTCGGGAGGCTAAACAAAGGCCTCGAGCTTGGTTAGAAGGTCTTAGAAATTTCCCTTCCGAGCCCCAAAGTTGCATGAGGACAGAGTGTGCAGGGGTTTTACTTTATGTGACTATTTATTTATTATTTTAATACTCTAGCAAAGCTTTTGGGGGGGAAAAAAAAAGATAAGTTATTTCTGACTTTGCCTCTGGATACATTTCTCATGACTGGAACCATTACAAAAGACATGCTCTTGAATTTGCTTTAAACTCTTTTTCATTTACTATAATACTTTCTGTTCTTTGGAGGGTATTAAAAACGTATAAAATGAATTCATTCCTAACTTTGTAAAAAATATGTCAATATCTGTAAAGTTGATCTGACGCCAGAGAGTGTGTGTTCTTTTCAAAAAGGCGACTCCTCCAGATGGGTGTTTACAACTGCCAGCTTTTTAACAACCTGGGGCTGTGTTGCTTCTACGCGCAGCAGTACGATATGACTCTGACCTCGTTTGAACGTGCCCTTTCTCTGGCTGAAAATGAAGAAGAGGTAGCTGACGTCTGGTACAACTTGGGACATGTCGCTGTGGTACGTTGTTTCCCTGATATAGTTTCTATTCTAGAAAAGGTAGCCACACGTTAGTCTTGAAGAAATTTTCATGTACTGGAAATCCAGGTTTGGTTACAGTCCTTGTACCAATTTATAGAGATTTCTGGGAGTCACCCAAACTCGTTTTACATCCCCAGGTTAATCCCCTTACGTACAAGTCACAGCCGACTCCTGTGTCGGGATGTGTCGTTTTCTCTGCGGCGGCAGGAGAGATGTGTATGGGGTGAGGAGGTCGGAGGCGGCGGGAGGAAGTGGCCGGATTTGTGTGTGCGAGTTTGCGCTCTTCTCTTACAGGGAATAGGGGACACAAACCTGGCCCTCCAGTGCTTCCGGCTGGCTCTGGTGAGCAACAACCACCACACAGAGGCCTACAACAACCTGGCCGTGCTGGAGATGCGGAGGGGCCACGTGGAGCAGGTCAGCCAGCCCCGCGGGCTGCGGACAGCCTGCTTGCTTCCCAGAACAGCAGCCACGTGCAGCCGTCTTCACACGTGACAGTTTCAAAATGAGCTCTGGGGTCTGACTGCCCAGGGTTTGAGTCCCAGTATGGGCAGCGTGACCTTGGACAAGTCACTTAACCTTTCAGTGTCCAAAACAGAACGCTCGAGTTTATTAGGGCAAAACTGCACCTCCCTAGCCTGTCCTATGGTCGTGAACCGCTCCACCATTCACAGCCCCCCAACCGCCACCCCGCTGCTCAGGCCCGCATCCTAGGACCACCCCCTACATATCCTAGGACTCCCTCCCACCCCCGCACCCAGAAACTTCTCCTTTCCAACTGCCCCTTCCCCGCCACCCCCTGCCTCTAGTGAACCCTGTCCACGCTCTGCCCCTCGCCCCCTCCTCCAGGCCGCTGTCGTCTCCCGCCTGGGTGAGTAGAGAGTCTCCTAGGCATGGTCTTTGTTTCCGCTTCCATCAGCAAGGAAGTGCACCCTGTAATGTATTTTCCTCAGGACAGCCTTAAGGGTATGTTTTTAAAGCAAGATTATTTCATCACTGCTTTACTTAGCATCCTCCAAAGGCTCCTCCCTGCAACTCGGAATATGTGAATAGTTTGAACTTCAAACCTTAGCCTTCAGGGCCCCACATTGTCTGGCCTCTGGGGCCCCCCTCAGACCACCTTTGCCACCAGTCCTTCCCCCCCACCGGCCATCAGACGTGTGAGCTGCTGGCTGCTGGGTGGGCCCGTTCCTACTGTGGGGCCTTTGGACTCCTTTCAGATCCGACCGGGACCCTTTTCTTTTTATCGTTCAGGTCTTCACTTAATTACCACCTCTTCAGAAAGACCCACTGGACCGTCAGTCTAAAGGAGCCCTCAGTATCGTCTCCTGGTGTTTTCTCCTTCACAGTACTTGCCATTTTATCAGATACTTTCAGTCTGTGTGTAGAATGCAGAATGCTAGCTGTGTGAAAGCAGGGACCTTCTCTGCCTTCTAACTGCTGTGTTTTCAGCATCAGAGCCATTGCCCGACCCTGGGGAGGCGCTTAGTGTGGGTGGGCTGAGCGGATGATAAATAAAATGCATCATCACGGCAGCCGACCTGAAGGCTTCCTGTGAAGGCGAGCCGCTTGTGCGTGTAAAGCACTTGGAATAGTAAAGTCGCACGATACATGCTTAATACATTATATTTTGCTGTTATCATTTACCTAACAGGAAGTTTAAAAGCTAAATACACTCATACCATATTAAATGACAATCAAGATAAATAGCTGTTCCATTCCCTGTGTTAGAGAGGAGGAAACAGACTAGAGGAGGGTAAGTAGCTAACCAAGGTCACAGACCCTGTGCGCACACGCCAGGACGGTAATCTCCAGCCTGGCCTCCGAAGCGTGTTGCTGAACCTGAGGAAACAAGCAAAGAGACCTCAGTGGTTGCTGCCTTTGCTTCACAATATTTTCCCAATGCAAATAAAGTGTCTGTGTGTTTTGTAAACAAAAGCTAACTGCTCTAAAGTGGGAACTTGTTCTGTCACGGAACTTTGTATCCATTTGAAGCAAGTGCTTTTTATGATTTTCTGTGTTTCCATGTTGGTGATTTTCTTTCCCTCCTACTTATTGTCCTTTCTATAGTATGCAGTTGATTTGAAATGTTTTGGTGAAAGGTCTCACTGTTATTAAAAATTATACTTCAATTTCCCTGGAGAAGGACATGGCAACCCACTCCAGTATTCTTGCCTGGAAAATCCCATGGACAGAGGAGCCTGGCGGGCTGTGGTCCACGGGGTCACAAAGAGTCAGACACGACTGAGTACACACACACACATACTTCAATTAAAAGAAACTAGCAAATCATAACATTAATATCTACCATCTTATATAAACTGTTGTTTTCCTTTAAAAAAAAGATTTAAGAATTTGTCCTCGGGGTCATACGTAGAAGTTTAGCTACAAGTTGAAAGGCTGTTTCAGCAGCTTAGGAATGCTGAGTTTGTGGTCTTAACAGTGACTGTACAGGCTACTCATGTCTCTCCGTGGTCTCTGCAACAAGTGACCCTGTGAGCCTGCAGGCGACAAAGCATGATGTGAGTTTTGTCTTTTGAGTGCTTTAGAGAGCGGAAAGCTTGTCATTTTCAGTTGCCTTCAGCTGTCATTTTCAGGTCAGCAGTATACTAAGTGCTTGCTCATTGTCCAGCACAGAACATGGCGATCTGAATTTGCAGTGGTTTTCAAAGGCTTTGGTTGTTGCATTACAGAAGGTAGTTGAAAGCCTACTAAATCAATCAACACCAACAGAAACTGGATTGATAAGACTTTTTTCTTTAGCATTGAGAGGACTGTGTTTTGAGTTGTACATCATATTGAAATATAAACGATAAGAACAGTGGTTCTCACATAACTTTCAATTCTATTCTTTTCTCCATATTTTGAAGCATTTTATTTTTAATATAATTTTGACAAGATATAAGTAGTTAATTGTATATCTGTAAATTGTATTTCACAGAAATTCATCCATGTTTATCACAGAATCATGTTTTTTAAAGTCCTTTCCTGGGTAAAGTATTCTTCTACCAAAAAAAAAAATCACCAGTGTAGTGCTAATATATGCTCATATGCCTTTGGTGTCTCCCTCCTTTTTTTCTTTTCTAAACAGGCAAAAGCACTGTTACAAACTGCATCATCTTTAGCACCCCATATGTACGAGCCACATTTTAATTTTGCAACAATTTCTGATAAGGTATCCTCTTTCTTTATCAATTTATCATCTGACCTGTTTGTTTTCTTCTTTTGTGTGTGTGTGTGTGTTTTCTTCCTTGATTTTAAAAATTGTACAGATAAATAAGGACATTCTAACCATAACTTGCTGAGAGAAATGATTTTTTAAACACTTGATTATTTACACCTATGTCTTCATTTTAAGGGAACGTTTAATATACTTTAGGTATATGTATCACTGAATATTAGCTAAGCTTAATACCATTATGGATTGCAGAAGAATTATTTTATGTTTTAAAAGATGACATTTAATCATTGAAAAACTGCTCATTAACTCCTGGTTTGGGGAGGATTTAGTAATCAGTGTTTTTTCACAGGGAAATCCTGTGTATCATTTATAGATCATATAATCACCAAGTCTAGCATGATGCTATAAAATTGGGGATATTAGTGAAAGCTGTTTCAGCAATGAACAATATAGGAAAGAAGCAACTGTTAATACTGTGTTACAAGTCAATTAACATCCAAGAGCTAAAAGAGATTGTGTGTCCTTTTACAATAAGAAGAAAGAAAGAAAAGTCATCTAATAACTTTTACTTGCAAGACTTCCTTTAACATGGAAGATGAGTTTTGAGGATAAGGAAATGGCTAAAAATGTTTGCTGATGTAAAGACTCTTTATAGACCCAAAAAGTTATAAAAATCATTTTTCATAACATGAATGTGAGCTTCTCTCTCTTGTGTTTTGAAAATAAAATATGCTGTTTTTTATAAATTGTCATTTTTGAGAGCTTGTTAAGTGCTAGTCACTGTTCCAGGTACTCTCCACACCTCTAATTCTCTCAACAACCCTGAAATGTAGGTAACCCTTACCTTCCCTATGCGTTTTTTCATACAACTGATGTTCCATCTGTTGAACCTGTATGAACAGCTGCTACATACCAGCCACCGCTGTAGGCATAGAAGATGTTAGTAGTGAATACTAAGCCTAAATCAGGCAGAAACTTCTGCCTCATGCAGCTGACGTTCTAATGGAAGCCAAGGCTTTGGAACTTGAAAGCCTTCTCTGGAGCTCCATGGCAGTGGCAGATTCAGAGTCCATGCCCAGCTCCCACGTGCTTCCCAATGCGCTGTGCTGCCACTGGGCGCCCCTGGCGGCTCAGACGGTAAAGGATCTGCCTGCAGGCAGGAGGCCCTGCTTCAGTCCCGGGGTCAGGAAGATCCTCTGGAGGAGGGAATGGCTACCACTCCAGTATTCTTGCCTGGAAAATTCCATGGACAGAGGAGCCTGGTGGGTTACAGTCCATGGGGTCGCAAAGACTCGGACACAACCGAGGAACTAAGCATGCAGGCACATGCTGCCAGTTAGTTAAACCACAAAGGAGCCTTGATTACTTTCTTTCAGGAGTGTTATTAAATTTTAATGATATTTAATGCAAATGGAATATTTCTGTTAGCAAAAGTCTACACTTCCATTAAAGAAAATACTATGTTAAAAAGAAATGCTATGATTTAAAAAAGAAAAGTTTTCAGTTCATATGTGTGTTACAAAAAAACTACCAGAAGTGAATTGTCTGTATTTGTGTGTGTGTGTGTGTGTGTGTGCGCACTGCAAAGCTCTCTCCTTTTAGAAGTGTATGCATGAATCAAGGTACATTCAGATGGATTCAGATACTGTATGTGTTTTTCTTTGGGACTGGATTTTAACAAAAAGTTTATTGAAAATCAAAGGTACCCTCAATGAATTTTAAAAACCGGATATCTTCCCAACATTACTATGTTAGCAACCTTTTAAAAGCTCCCAGAGCATGTTATTATATCTTAAATATAATAGTTTTTACTTAAGTTTCCTGTCTTAAGAGATATTACCCTAACCAAAACATATCATTGTCTGTGGTAAATTACAGACTGAACTGAGTTGGCTGTTTTAGCTTGTAGATGTCGATTTATTTTTATGAGACTATCAGTGACAGGAAAAGAAAGCAGGTTTCTGAGTTTATAACTAGACAACCATAATGGAGCAGAAATTATTTACATGACTGGTTATTTTTCTCATACTTTTTCAAGACTGAATTGTAATCTAGGTGAAAAAAATGTTTATATCAAAGTAACACAGTCAAGCAATTTACCTTGGGTTTTTACATTTTGCAGATACTATGTTTGTTTTTTTTTTAATTCATTTCTTATTTTTTATGGTCCTCATTCTGTGGTCTTATTTTGGTCTGCTTTCCTTACAGATTGGAGATCTACAGAGGAGTTATGCTGCTGCTAAGAAGTCTGAAGCAGCATTTCCAGATCACGTGGACACTCAACACTTAATTAAGCAGTTAGAGCAGCATTTTGCTATGCTCTGATTTTTCCTCAGTTAAATATATTCATATATAGATATATATGTGTGTGTGTGTATGTGTGTATTTAGGGAAAAAGTAGTAGTATATATATATATATTTGTAATACAAACCTGTGCTTGATATTAGTGAAAGTGACATAGTGGGATTTAAACCAGAATGTTTAAAACTGTATAATAATAACTTTATAAGATAATATCATAAAAGACAAGATTTAATCTCTTGTAAGCAGATCATGAACTCTCCCACGGTATATGGTAGATGTTTGTTTACAATGTTTACAAAAAAATTTCATGAATTTCTTCAAATTCTTAAAAATATACATTGTTAATGTCCTTTAGCTAGCCTGTAGCTTAGGAGGTGTGAAATCTGCCTTTAAAGTTGCACTTTTATGGCTAAAAATTATATACTTACCCTTGGTACAGACTTTAGAAATTAAACGTTGTATTTCAAACTATTTTTTATGAAATGCTTTGTGAGACATTCTACATTTTCTTATATATTATGCTTTAAATAAATGTGTATGAAACACCATCCTTCTGTTGCTTTTGATGAGTCTTTGTTTCAGTCATCTCAGATGAAACAAGTTTTCCAGAAATGAAGTCTTAGAAATCAAGTCATTATCCTAATTTTATTTTAAATAATGTACCATCAATTTTGCTTTTTCCTGAGAAGCTATTTATGAAATATCATTTTGTCAGCCTAAGAATATCAGGATTAGGAGCGGAGTCATAAGCCACAAGTCCTGCGTGGTCAGCCCCGAGAAGGTTAGGGGGCATCCGGTACCATGAGTGGTAACATCCTAGGAAGGTCTGCTCCAGTGTTTCCTGGACCGCTCCTTGACGGCTTCTCATGAGGAAGTGCGGTCAAGGGCTGGGGCCGCTCACGGGCCTGCTTTGGGATCTGTCCATGGTACTTATTGTTTTAACTTGGTGAAAACCGTTTCACGGGTATTTGTTTCTGTTCCATTCATATAAATTGTACTGCTTAGCTGATGGAACACAAAAGGTGTGGATGCAGAGAATAAGATTGGTAGAGGCTGGAAGTAACTTCAGAGAATGTGTCAATGAATCCCTTTGCGGGGAGGAGGCCAGGCCCCGCCCTTCAGGCTGGAACCTCCCCTGGTTCTCCATGAGAGGCTACCATTTGTTGGGCTTGAGAAATTCCTCAAGCACTGTCAAACTTCCTAACACTGTATTCAGTATTTAGGTTCAAGTTTTATATTGTGAATTGTTTTCTTGGTTAATTTAAAATAAGCACTAGTAACAGGGGCTAGCATTCACCAAGGATGTTGTGTGTACTGAGCACTGCTCAAGCCCTGGGTAAGGATTGACATTTCATCCCCATTGCAGTCCTGTGAAACGCTGTTATTCCCATTTTTCTTGTGAGAAGAACGAAGCGTAGAGCAATCAATAGCTTGCCCACGTTGTCAGCCTCAGTAAGTGGCAGAGCTGGGATTCAAATGCATGTTTACTCTAGTGGTTAAGAACACATACCCGGGAGCCAGGTGCACAGTATTTGTAAAGAAATGGGTATAAGGCGGACTGCAGACTTGCGTGTGGCCTCTGAGTACGTGTTTTTAACTACTGTGTCAAATCTCTTAGTGTCTCTTCTGGAAATAAAGCTGTCATTTAAAATGAATGGTATATGCATTAGTAAAATTGAATAATAAGGGGATATTAACCACTGTGATGAACGGTATTGCGTAGGAACCTGGAATGTTAGGTCCATGAATCAACATAAATTGGACGTTATCAAGCAGGAGATGGTGAGAATAAACATTGACATCTTAGGAAGCAGTGAACTAAAATGGACAGGATTGGGCGAATTTAATTCAGATGACCATTATACCTACTACTGTGGGCAAGAATCCCATGAAGAAATGGAGTAGCCCTCATAATCAGCAGAAGAGTCCAAAATGCAGTAGTTGGGTACAACCTCAAAGATGACAGAATGATCCTGGTTCGTTTCCAAGGCAAGTCATTCAGCATCACAGCAACCCAAGTCTATGTCCCTACCACTGATGCTGAAGAAACTGGAGTTGATCAGTTCTGTGAAGACCTAGAAGACCTCCTGGAACTAACACCAAAAATAGATGTTCTATTCATCATTGGGGACTGGAATGCAAAAGTAGGAAGTCAAGAGATACCTGGAGTAACAAGCAAGTTTGGCCTTGGAGAATAAAATGAAGCGGAGCAAAGCCTAACTGAATCTTCCAAGAGAATGCGTTGGTCATAGAAAGTACCCTTTTTTAACAACATAAGAGAAGACTTTACACACAGACATCACCAAATGGCCAATACCGAAATCAATTTGATTACATTCTTTGTAGCCAAAGATGGAGAAGCTGTGTACAGTCAGCAAAAACAAGATCTGGAACTGACTATGGCTCGGATCATCAGCCTCTCATAGCAAAATTCAGGCTTAAACTAAAGAAACTGGGGAAAACCACTAGGCCAGCCAGGTATGACTTAAATCTATGAATATGCAGTGAAGGTAATGAATAGATTCAAGGAATTAGACCTCGTAAACAGTGTGCCTGAAGATCTATGGAGGTGGATCTGTAATATTGTACAGGAGGCAGCAAACAAAACCATCCCAGAGAAAAGAGAAAAGCAAGGAGGTAATGTGGTTATCTGAGGAGGCCTTACAAACAGCTAAAGAAAGAGGAGAACCAAAAAAAAAAAAAAAAAAAAAGCAAGGGAGAAAGGGAAAGATATATCCAACTAAATGCAGATTTCCAAAGGACAGCAGGGAGATTCAAGAAGGTCTTCTTCAATGACCAGTGTGTAAAACTAGAAGAAGACAACAGAAGGGGAAAGACTAGAGATGTCTTCAGGAAAATTGGAGACACCAAGGCAACATTTTGCCCAAAGATGGGCACAATAAAGGACATATAAGGTAGAGACCTAGTAGACACTGAAGAAATCAAGAAGAGATGGAAAGAATACATGGAAGAACTGTATGAAAATGTCCAGATGAACTGATGACTATGAGGGTGTGGTCAGCCACCCAGAGCCAGACATTCTGGAGGGCGAAGTCTAGTGGGCCCTAGGAAGCACTGCTGTTAAAGCTAGTGGATGCGGTGGAATTCCAGTAGAACTATTCAAAATCTTAAAGGATGATGCCATCAAGGTGTTGCATTCAATATGTGAGCAAATTTGGAAGACCCAGTAGTGGCCTCAGGACTGGAAAAGGTCAATCCTCATCCCAGTTCCCAAGAACAGTAGTACTAAAGAATGTGCTAACCATTGGACAATTGCAGTCATCTTCCATGCTAGTAAGGTCACGCTTAAAATCTTGCATGCTAGACTTTAGCATTATGTGAACCAAGAACTTCCAGATGTCCAGGCTGGAGTTAGAAAAGGAAGAGGAACCAGAGATCGAGTTGCCAACATTCACTGGATCATAGAGAAAGCTAGGGAATTCTAGAAAAACATCTTCTGTTTCATCGACTACGTCAAAGCCTTTGAGTGTGTGGATCATAATAAACTGTGGAAAGCTGTTAAAGAGCTGGGAATACCAGACCATCTACATGTCTCTTGAGAAACCCGTATGCAGGTCAAGAAGCAACAGTTAGAACCCTGTATAGAACAACTGATTGGTTCAAGATTGAGAAAGGAGCACGACAGGCTATCTGCTGTCACCCCGTTTGTTTAACCTATACACTGAGCACGTCATGAGAAATGTCGGGCTGGATGAGCTACAGGCTGGAATCAAGACTGCTGGGAGAAACATCCACAGCTTCAGATATGCGGATGATACCACTCTGATGGCAGAAAGTGAAGAGGAACTAAAGAGTCTCTTGATAAGCGTGAAGGAGGAGAGTGAAAGAGCGGGCTTAAAACTAAGTATTAAAAAACCTAAGATCATGGCATCCGGCACCATGACTGCATGGCAAACAGAGGGGGCAAATGTGGAAGTAGTGACAGATTCCCTCTTCTCAGCTCCAAAATCACTGCAGATGCTGACTGCAGCCCTGAAATCGAAGATGATTGCTTCCTGGCAGGAAAGCTATGATAAACCGAGACAGCGTGTTGAAAAGCAGAGACATTACTCTGGTGACAAAAGTCTGTATAGTCAAGGCATGGTCTTCCCGGTGGTCACATACAGTTGTGAGAGCTGGACTGTAAAGAAGGCAGAGCACCAAAGAATCAATGCCTTCAGTTTGTGGTGCTGGAGAAGACTCCTGAGAGCCCCTTGGACAGCAAGGAGATCAAACCAGTCAATCTTAAGGGAGATCAACCCTGAATACTCATTGGAAGGACTGATGCTGAAGCTGAAACTCCAGTATTTTGGTTTTTGGATGCAAACAGCTGACTCGTTGGAAAAGTCCCTGATGCTGGAAAAAACTGAGGGCAGAAGAAGAAGGCATCAGAGGATGAGATGGCTGGATGCAGTGGACATGATGCAATGGACATGAACTTAGGCAAACTTTGGGAGATGGTGAGGGAGGGGAGGCCTGGCGTGCTGCAGTCTGTGGGGTCACAAAGAGACACGACTGGCTGACTGAACAACAAATTAACACAGCAAAAAATGAACGTGTCAGTATTCCTGAAGTGATATGGAGAGATTTTTTTGTCTTGAATTTATGTTAATTCAATGTGAACACCAGCGCAAAGAATGACTCAGGACGGCTAAAGGCAGAAGGATGACATAACACTGCATCAGGGGTTACATACATCTTTGTAACAAAATTACCTCAGGGCTGCATAACTTCTGGCTTCCATGCCAACACTGCTATATAAAGAAGGTTAACAACTGTCCTCTACCGTGATGAAAAACGTGTCCAATCCATTTATAAATCGTTCAGCCAAAATTAACATTATTGAGCTTCCAGCTGATGAAAATGAGATATGGCAAGAAGACCACCTGCACTGAAGGATGGCTGAAGTTACAAGTCCTTCCTTCTCGGTGGGTCCCATCTGAACCAGCCCCTGTGGCTCTGCAGCTCTGTTATGTTTCTAACGTGTTCGCCAGAATCGGAGCACCCATCAGGACATAACTTAGGCCTAGAGACAGGAAAATTAATAAAGATAGCTCATTACTTTTAAGGTACCACCAACTCTTTATTAAAATGAGGGATTTCTATTAAGAGCTTTCAACTGGGATTGATTTTAAGCATTCAGAAAAACAGCAAAGATTTTAGAACTGATGCAAGAGGACTCAACCTTGGGAAAAAATGAATGCAGAAATTAGGGAAAATGCCACTCCTGAATCGTTTCAAATTCTAGGGAGCAAGCGAATTGAAATGGTCCTTGGAGATGTTCCAGAGTTCCAGAATGGTTACCTAGGCTCAGCTATGGGGGGAAAGTTTATCAGTTTGAAAATAACTGCAGTTTTACATCCTTCCATGTTGATGGCATTAGTCCTATTTTTGGCTGACTAAAAATTTAACATTTTTGACAGATGCTGCCATTTCACTTCCTTGATATAAAAGCCCAACTCTTGAGATTAAAGAATAAGGATTGAAGATGAAATCATAATCCTTAAGGACTCAGTTGATAAAGAATCTGCCTGCAATGCAGGAGACCTCGGTTCGATTCCTGGGTAGGGAAGATCCACTGGAAAGGGATAGGCTACCCACTCCAGTATTCTTGGGCTTCCCTGGTGACTTAACTGGATTCTATTTCTTACAGTGTGGACTATATTTCTTACAATGTGATAAAATGTGAACAGAGGACTATATTTCTTATAACGTGATCCTTTCCGTCACCCGAATCCCCACTGATAAGGAGGAGCTGATTGGCGTCATGCAAACAGCACCAGTGACAAAGCACCCGCGCAGGCAGGAGCCAGAGGGACGCGGGTGCGATTCCTGGGCCAGAAAGATCCCCTGGAGGAGGCACGGCAACCCCTTCCAGTATTCTTGCCTGGAGAATCCCATCGACAGAGGAGCTTGGTGGACTGAGTCCATGGGGTCATAAACGGCTGGACACAATTGAAGTGACTCAGCACAGAACACAGCACAGATGACAGGAACTCCTGCAGAAAGCGACCATGTTATCTTAGTGAAGAAAAAGTCACACTTAGATACTGGGAGGAACAATCTTTCCTGTTTTAAATCAGAGAAGATAGACCCTCTTCCAGTGTTTGAAACTCAAGTTTCAAATGCTAGGCGCCAGCATTTTCTTTCTACTGAAATGTTTCTCTCATTCCCCGTTTAAAAAAAGAAAAACCAGTGCCTTTAAGCCCGTCCCTTTGTAGCACTACCTTCCTCCCTTTGTCAGAACATCTTCAAAGGGCAGGTGATGCTTGCTGCCTGCTTCCTCATCGTCCCTGTGTCTCCTGACCCTCTTCAGTCTGGCTTCAACTCCCACCCCTACTAAGCAGCTCTCGCTGAGGTCACTAATGACTCTCATTAGCAAATCCAGAGTTGTTTTTTTTTTACAGTTATTTATTTTTTATTGGAGTGTAATTGCTTTACAATGTCGTGTCCATTTCTGTTCTGCAGAGTGAATCAGCTACATGGATACATATATCCCCGCCCTCCTGCATCTCCCTCCCACCTCACCGCCCCCACCCCACCCACCGAAATCATCACAGAGCAACTAGCTGAGCTCCCTGTGCTCCACAGCGGCTCCCCACCAGCTTTCGATTTTACACATTGCTGCTGCTGTTGTTATCGCTTAAGTCGTGTCTGAATCTCTGAGACCCTATGGACTGCAGCACGCCAGGCCTCCCTGTCTTTCACTATCTCCCGGAGTTTACTCAAATTCATGTCCATTGAGTTGGTGATGCTAACCATCTCATCCTCTGCCACCCTCATCTCCTTTTGCCTTCAATCTTTCCCAGTGTCAGGATCTTTTCCAATGAGTCAGCTCTTCACATCAGGCAGCCAAAGTATTGGTACTTCACCTTCTGCAACAGTCCTTCCAATGGATATTCTGGGTTGATTTCCTTTAGGATAGACTGGTTGGATCTCCTTGGGGATTCTTGTGGCTTGTGAAGTTGCTCAGTCGTGTCCAACTCATTGTAACCCATGGACTGTAGCCCACCAGGCTCCTCTGTCCATGGAATTTTCCAGGCAAGAGTACTGGAGTGGGTTGCCATTTCCTTCTCCAGAGGATCTTCCCAACCCAGGGATCGAACCTGGGTGTCCCGCATTGCAGGCAGACGCTTTACCATCTGAACCACCAGGGAAGCTTTGGGGATTCTGACATCCCCTAAAGTTTGACTGGTTTGATCTCATTTTGCACATGGTGGTGTATATATGTCAATCCTAGACAAGGACTGAGAGCGAATGGAAAAAATCCCTGCATGAAGGGTCAGTAGGATTTTGAGAGCCAGAGAGGAGAGAGAGGCTGTGGTAAGACATCCCAGGCAGGGCCTTGGGGGCCGTGAGAACGTGAACTTGGCTGGATAGGAGCTGGGCAGCAGCATCCTGGTCATGAGAGCTGGAGCTGGGCAGTAGCATCCTGGTCATGAGAGCTGGGTTTGGAGGCTCAGGAAGGGCCAGCATGTAGAAAGCTCTGAATCGCAGGTTAAGGAGTTTAACTTTCACCTGACAGTTGCAAAGTAAGCAGGTATTTTGTAGGGATTGATCTGGAGACAATGTTTAGGATCAGTTGGAGAACATAGAGTTGGATGTAGATTCTATTTATTTATTTTGGATATAGATTTTAAATCAAGTTTTCTAGGAAGAGTGTGAAAATGAATATATTTACACTAGATAATAGATACAACGTTCTCGGCTGCACCACATATGCAACCGATCAGATAGTTCACGCCGCACTTCTGCCTGGTTTCACCCTTTCCTCTTTCCCATCTGTCCCCCAAAGCAGAAAAAATGGCCTAATCACAGCTCGTGCAAAGAACACTGAATGTCACAGATGGTGCTTTATTAATTACACATTTCAACAAATAGTTTTCTTAACAAGATTTCTGTCTTTTCACCAAAGTGGGTCTATGAGTTAAGTGACATTTTTATACTTCATGAAATAGGAATTTGGAGGAAAGAAAAATATTAATACTGCGTACAATTTTCTCCACTATAATCTTTGTTTCAACAGTGTCTGTGGCTAGGCTGTGGGGATTCTGATGTCCCCTAAATTTTGAGAACCATTTTGCTACATGTTTTCTAAGAGTATTTTCAGCACTAAATTCCTCAAAAGATGCAAACTATGGAAGAGCCCTCAAGAAGAAATGTGTGTGTTACTCGCCCAGTCGTATCCGACTCTTTGTGACCCCATGGACTGTAGCCCGCCAGGCTCCTCTGTCCATGGGATTCTCCAGGCCAGAATACTGGAGTGGGTTGCCATGCCCTCCTCCAGAGGACCTTTCCAACCCAGGGATCGAACCCACGTGTCTCTTGCATTGCAGGCAGATTCTTTACCACTGAGCCACTGGGGAAGCCCTCAAGATGAAACAGATAACCTGAATAGTCCTATATCTATATATGAAAAGAGTCCTATATCCTATATGAAAGAGTCTGCCTGTTAATACCATTTGAATACAGTGCCAATGGGAGGTGTCCCAGATCCCTTGAGAGAGGGCTTTAAATTGCAGGATTCAGGCCATCTTTTGAAACCCTCATGAAATACCTGTGAACAGAGGTGGAGAGAAAGGGCATCCAAATAATAAGTAATTATATTACTATTGTTATTATATATTAAGTGCCTGCTGCTTGTAATCTTTGCAACTCTACACTATTATGATTCCCATTTTCCTGGTGACAACCTCAGAAAGGTTACATCATGGTCCAAGGTTGCTAGATAGTAAAAAGCATAGCTGGGAGTCACAGCCTCTGGACATGCTATTTTCCTTCAACCAGTTAAGAATAGGCAAGCTAGCAAAAGTAGAAGACGAAGCGGTAGCTCTCGACGAGTTTGAGAAATGAGATGGGATGGAAACACGTGGGTCACAAACAATGAGGTATCACCTATCAGAATGGGTCCTGACATTCCCACAGGTTCTGTGGGTCATGATCTTGTCTGATCCTTTCAGCAACCCTATGGGACTAGCGACCCAGCAGTTCGTATCCCCATCCTCTAAATGAGAAAAACAAAATTCCGAGAGAGAATCTGATTCATTTACAGTCACACAGCTGCCAAGAGACACATTAAGGGACTTTACAACAGGTCTTCTAATCCCTTCTACACCATGTATTTCCACTTTCCCAACCACGCAGCCTTTGAATAGCAGAAAGAGGAACTGAAAGACAAAATTGCATGCATTAAACTTTCTAGGCAAAGGAGAGCTGTGTTTAGAAACAGTTAGCTCAAATACTTCTGAGCACGTCTTTAGATACGTCACACTGAGTAAGCATGGATGATGTCCACCACTTCCGAAAGAAGCAGCAGAAGATTCCAAACGGCTCTGACAGAGGCTGGTTGTGTTCCAAGCCCCGCATTCAGACCTGTGCAAGCTCACAGTGGGCTTCCTGTGGTTTTATAATCCCTGCTAAGGTTTCGATCAGAAAAAAATGTCTGAAGAGCTTAGATTGAAAAGCACCTGTGTTAGCACTGAGCTGTGTTCTGATCCTGATTTCCCAACACAAGGCTTCTTGGTTTCCTATCCATGAAGCTCACTGGCAAGCAGCTTTTCCAGGTGTTACAGTGACTCGCAATAGGAGGAGGAGGGGCGGTGACCGAGCTGAGAAAATCTGAGTCCAGGTCACCACCCAGGAAGTCCATCACAAGCAGGACGTTTGCAATTGGAGTCTTCCTTTGAAATAGTGGATGCAGAGATGATGATACTAAGTGAAGTAAATCAGACAAATACCGTATGGCATTGCTTATATGTGGAATCTAAAAAGAAGATACAAATGACCTTCTTTACAAAACAGAAATAGGCTCACAGAGACAGAAAACAAATACAGTTACTGAAGGGAAAGTGGATGGGAAGGGATACGTTAGGAGTCTGGGATTAACAGATACACACTGCTGCTGCTGCTGCTGCTGCTAAGTCGCTTCAGTCGTGTCTGACTCTGTGCGACCCCATGGACGGCAGCCCACCGGGCTCCTCTGTCCGTGGGATTTTCCAGGCAAGAGGACTGGAGTGGGTGCCACTGTCGTCTACTATACACAAAATAGACAAACAGGCTGAGAGGCCAGCAGCGACGCTGTCTGTGGAATTCAGAAGGTGGTTCCAGGGAACATGGCTCAGCATGTATCATATACTGCAAACGATCACGTCTGTGCCCTGGGAACCGTTTTTCAGGGGTGGGGACCGGAGTTTGAAGGGTGTCTGTTGGAAGACATTCCCCAACTTACCATCAACAAGTGTTACAGCCTCACCTCTGTCCACCTTCAGGTTACAGTTTTAATTGTTGTGCTGTACATCAAGGGGAAGGGTGCTGAGAGCGAGGGAGGCAGTGTGCACGGGGGGCGGGAGGAACAAGCGAGGTCTCTGTGCTGCCTTTCTCTCAAGTTTGCTGTGAACATAAAACTGCTTTAAAAAGTAAAGTCTTGAAAAAAATAAACAGGGACCTCCTGCATATTCAATATCTTATCATGACCTATAAAGTAAAAGGAGTTGAAAAAATATATATTTATAGGTACAAGTGTAGCTAATATCTGGGCTTCCCTGGTGGCTCAGACCGTAAAGAATCTGCTTGCAATGCAGAACACCTAGGTTCAATCCCTGGGTCGGGAAGATCCCCTGGAGAAGGGCGTGGCCACCCACTCCAGTATTCTTGCCTGGAGAATCCCCATGGACAGAGGAGCCTGGTGGGCTACAGTCCATGGGGTAGCAAAGAGTCGGACACGACTGAGTGACTAAGCACAGCACAGCATAGCTTATATCTATACATCCACACTTGAGTATATAGATAAATAACTGAATCAGTGTGCTGCACCCCTGAGACATTGTAAATCAACCATATTTCAATTTAAAAAAAAGTCACCTGGATTTTGCCATTAACCCTAAAGCAAATCTGTATTTGTTTTAAGATAAAAATAATACATTCCTCACTTCTTCACATAAAGCAGCTGTTCAGGGCAAAGGTTTGTAATTTGGCCCACATTCTCCCCAGCAGTTGCCATTGTTACTCTATCCTTCTATTTCTAGTTTTGTGTAGAAGAACCAAGTGACTGAAGTCTGCCTTGTTTAACGCCTCGCCCTCCCCACCTCTCCCTCTGGCTCGCTCAGCCTCCTTCCCATTCTCAGGGCTCAGGGTTCTGTCCTGTCCTGCTCAGCTGCATCCCCCATTCTGGACCTTTATGTGCTTTCACCCAAATTTGCCCAGTTCTATGTTGCTAACAGGAGAAGGAGATGGCACCCCACTCCAGTACTCTTGCCTGGAAAACCCCATGGACGGAGGAGCCTGATGGGCAGCGGTCCATGGGGTCGCCAAGAGTCGGACACGACTGAGCGACTTCACTTTCACTTTTCACTTTCATGCATTGGAGAAGGAAATGGCAACCCACTCCAGTGTTCTTGCCTGGAGGATCCCAGGGATGGCAGAGCCTGGTGGGCTGCCGTCTATGGGGTCACACAGAGTCAGACACGACTGAAGCGACTTAGCAGCAGCAGCATGTTGCCAACCAAGGTCCATCTAGTCAAGGCTATGGTTTTTCCAGTAGTCGTGTATGGATGTGAGAGTTGGACTGTAAAGAAAGCTGAGCGCCGAAGAATTGATGCTTTTGAACTGAGGTGTTGGAGAAGACTCTTGAGAGTCCCTTGGACTGCAAGGAGATCCAACCAGCCCATCCTAAAGGACATCAGTCCTGGGTGTTCATTGGAAGGACTGATGCTGAAGCGGAAACTCCAATACTTGGGCCACCTGATGCAAAGAGCTGACTCATTAGAAAAGACCCTGAGGCTAGGATAGATTGAAGGCAGGAGGAGAAGGGGACGACAGAGGATGAGCTGGTTGGATGGCATCACTGACACAATGGACATGAGTTTGGGTGGACTCCGGGAGTTGGTGATGGACAGGGAGGTCTGGCGTGCTGCGGTCCATGGGGCGCAGAGTTGGACATGACTGAGTGACCGAACTGAACTGAACTGAACTGCTGTTGCTGTCTAATGTGAACACTTTTATGTGTTCCCCCTCCTAAGGAAAATACTGCGGCTTCCCACGGGATTTCAGGCATCATGGCAGACTTACATGAGCTATCTGGGGCCAAGAAGAACTCCATGGCGTCCCTCAGCTCACAGGCTGAAAGCAGCGGCAACAGTGACTAGCAAATCTGCCTCCATATCGGATGCTTCTTTTCCTTTAAGCTTTGTATTCTGTTGCTTTTGCTACAAGTTCATCACTAAAAGGATGTTGCCTGTAGCTTAAGGTACAAGTAATGGCCCAACTCGGGAACGCTGCCTCCCATGTGTGAGAGTTAAGCTAAGATACCTTTGTTTAGCTCACAGGAAAATCCTGACCAGGGTGTTTGAATGGCTGTGAAGAGCCGCAAGAAAGAAGAAGCTAACACATCCCCTCTGGAGTCCAGCCAGAACCAGGAAGTATTTGCAACAGCGTATCGTCCTTTGTAGTTACCTCCTCACCTCGCGCCTTCTTTGCTCTAGAACAGAAGCTAGCCTCCCAACCTGGGCAAGATGGTTCTTTAGGACCCTAGTCCAGCATCTTCTCCATCTGCTTGCTCCTTCTTGCCCTAGCAACTCGTCTCCCATTCAGTGAGCGGTACAAGCCTGGATAACTAAGCACAGCCAACTCAGCAGGACACTGCTCTTCTAAATCCCAAAACCGTGAGAGTAGCTGGTGAAGTTTGAGCAGAAAGCCAGAAAGCATTAGAATCTAGGCATTTACATAGACTTCTGGGGTTTCACCACGGTATTGCTTAGAGCTATCCTCTGTGGGGTTTAATTTTCAAATCCGACGGAGGGGTATGACAACAGGGACAGCAGGAGTCAAAGGACGAGCCCACAGCACGCCGGGCTCCAGCATCCCAGGAGAACAGGAAGTGGCGGCTGCACTGGGTCTATCCTTCGGGTAAAGCACGGCTCACTGGGGTTGGAATCTGTTTCTAGCACGTCCTGTTAAAATGCTCAGGACCCACTCTCCCCTGAGTAACAGTGTTAATTACAGTTTCAAAGCTGTGAACGCAGCACAGTGTTTTTGGAACGCAGTGGGAGGGTGAGTAAGTGTTTGGAGACACCTTCTGTGCTGGCTTCGCTCACACACCCATTTCTGCCCACATGGTGCCATACAGATTATACCTTTGGGGTGCTGTGGGGTGGTTTCTTTGTGCATTCATGTGTGTGTGTGTGTGTGCGTGTGTGTGTGTGTGTAGGTGTATATAGTGGAGGACATCATATTATTTTTTTTTTTTGCAAGTTAATCTCATTCTGAGAGTTATGCTGCAGGTGCCATTTGGGAAATCGGAATTCTCTATTTGCTTTTAATACAGAGATAATCTTTGCGGTCATGGGACCTCTCATTAGTGGCATAAGTCAGCCACATGAAAGAGGCGTGTCTGTTCTGAATCCAAAGACACTGTTAAAACAGCATGACCTTGCCCCCACCCCCCACTGCCTCAGCTGGGGGCCCAGGAGTAGCAGATTCACTGGCTGGCTCTCTCGAATGGTGGTGTGAACTGAAAAGGCAGAGAAGGTTAGTGTTGTCCTTGAGGAGAGTCAGAGAATATTCCCTTTAGCTTCTCTCTACTGGTCTGAAAGTCTCATAATCTCTTTCTATGTCTTTAGTAGTTATTCTTAATATTGAGACATACTCAATTTAAGTCTATTTAAAATTTAATATTTCCACCCTTTCCCTGCATAATTTAAAATCCTTTTATCTTACATGGCAACATATTACAAGTATTCAGTTCAGTTCAGTTCAGTCACTCAGTCATGTCCGACTCTTTGCAACCCCATGAATCGCAGCACGCCAGGCCTCCCTGTCCGTCATCAACTCCCGGAGTTCACTCAGACTCACGTTCATTGAGTCAGTGATGCCATCCAGCCATGTCATCCTCTGTCGTCCCCTTCTCCTCCTGCCCCCAATCCCTCCCAGCATCAGGGTCTTTTCCAATGAGTCAACTCTTCGCATGAGGTGGCCCAAGTACTGGAGTTTCAGCTTTAGCATCATTCCTTCCAAAGAAATCCCAGGGCTGATCTCCTTCAGAATGGACTGGTTGGATCTCCTTGCAGTCCAAGGGACTCTCAAGAGTCTTCTCCAACACCACAGTTCAAAAGCATCAATTCTTCGGCGCTCAGCTTTCTTCTCAGTCCAACTCTCGCATCCATACATGACCAAAGGAAAAACCATAGGTTGGCCAAAAAGCTCACTGGGGATTTTCTGAGACTGTAATGGAAAAACCCGAATGAACTTTTTAGAACCCCCTATCAAATTTGAATCTCACCTTATATCTCTATCTCTTAAAAAAGTCATTTGTTACTATTGTTGTTAATGCTTACCCAGATATACCTATGTGATGACCAGTTTCTTTGTTCACAGTTCTTGTGATTCATGGCATATAAATTTTCAGAGAGACTTAGCTTACAGTTGGTATGTGTTTCCATGAACAGAAAAATGTCTATTCTCTAGATATGAGAAAATCAGACTTTTTCTCTTTCTCTAATATACAAATCATTTTTTCTATTAAACATTTATCTTACTTTATTGTTCAATGTATCTGTGTTCTCACTGCCTTTTTTATCTATTAAATTTGTCAGATTTTAAAAAAATTATTTTAATTGGAGGATATTTACAATATGGAGGACTTTACAATATCGTGATGACTTTTGCCATCCACCAACATGAATCGGCCATGGTATACCCGTGTCTCCTGCATCCTGAACCCCCCTCCCCTGTCCCTCCCCACCCCATCCCTCTGGGTTGTCCCAGAGCCCTGGCTTTGGGTACCCTGCTTCATGCATCAAACTTGCGCTGGTAATCTGTTCTACATATGGTAATATACATGTTTCAGTGCTAGTCTCTCAAATCATCCCGCCCTCGCCTTCTCCCACTCAGTCTGAAAGTCTGTTCTTCACATCTGTGTCTCCTTTGCAGCCCTGCACATAGGATCGTTGGTACCATCTTTATAAATCATATATATATATATATATATATAAACATACATATACAGTATTTGTCTTTCTCTTTCTGACTTACTTCACTCTGTATAATAGGCTCCAGGTTCATCCACCTCATTAGAACTGAGTCAAATGTGCTCCTTTTTATAGCTGAATAATATCCCCTGTGTATATGTACCATAATTTCCTTATCCATTCCTCTGCCGATGGACATCTAGGTTGCTTCCATGTCCTGGCTATTGTAAACTGTGCTGCAGTGAACACTGAGGTACACGTGTCTCTTTCAATTCTGGTTTCCTTGGGGAGTATGCCCAGCAGTGGGCTTCCCCGGAGGCTCAGATGGTAGAGCATCTGCCTGCAATGTGGGAGACCTGGTTTCGATCCCTGGGTTGGGAAGATCCCCTGGAGGAGGAAATGGCAACCCACTCCAGTATTCTTGCCTGGAGAATCTCATGGACGGAGGAGCCCAGTAGGCTACAGCCCATGGGGTCGCAAAGAGTCGGACACAACTGAGCGACTTCCCTTTTCTATGCCCAGCAGTGGGATTGCTGGGTAGTATGGCAGTTCTGTTCCCAGACTTTTAAGGAATCTCCACACTGTTCTCCACAGTTTGCATTCCCACCAACAGCACAAGAGGGTTCCCTGTTCTGCACACCCTCTCCAGCATTTACTGTTTGTAGACTTTTTGATGAGGGCCATTCTGACAGGGGTGAGATGATACCTCATTGTGGTTTTGATTTGCATTTCTCTCATAGTGAGTGATGGTGAGCATCTTTCCATGTGCTTATTATTTGTCAGATTCTTGACAGCATAGTATCTGATAAGTTATCTCATGGGGTTTAGATCTGGGTCTTCAATAAGATTATGTCTGTTTACATCCTAGGTATCTAGCTCAGTGCTCATCTGTTGAGCCATGGTGGGCTTGATCTCCTTCCTTCTCTTTCTTCTCTCACAGTGATCTAAGATTTTGATGGCCTATGGTATCATGTACAAGATGAAGAACAATATTGTCTCACCTTAATATAATTTTATTTGGGGAATCCCACAGTACTGGAAACAAGAAGTCCAAAACCAAGTTCTCAGCAGGGCCATGCTCTCTCTGATGGCCTCTTCCTGGGTTGTGAGCCGCTCTTGGCATTCCTTGGCTTGTACCCGCATCATCCTAGTCTCTGCCTTTATCATCACATAGCCTCCTTCCCTAGGTGTCTATATGCGCCCTCTGCTCTTACAAGGGCACCTGTTATTGGATTTAGGGCCTACTCTGATACAATATGACCTCGTCTTAACTTATTGCACCTGTAAAGACCCTATTTCCAAATTTCTGAGGTTCTGGATGGACATAAATATTTGGAGGACACTATTTAACCATCAGAAGGAAGGTCTTCTGAACCTCAAGCGCTATGGGAAATAAATGTCTGTTCTTTATGTCACCCGGTGTATGGTATGTTACTATAGCAGCTCAAGATGACTAAGACAGCCTTGTAAGCCCAGTCGCTCAATCACGTCCAACTCTTTGCAACCTCATGGACTGTAGCCCACCATACATATGTAGCCCACGAGATTCTCCAGGCAAGAATACTGGAGTGGGTAGCCGTTCCCTTCCAGGGGATCTTCCAAACCCAGGGATCAAGCCCAGGTCTCCCACATTGTAGGCAGATTCTTTACCATCTGAGCCACCAGGGAAGCCTGAGACAGCCTTCTTATCCCTAAAAATATATATATATTTTGCCAGAGTTTTGTTATAAATTTTTTTTCTATTATTTCAAACCACTTTCTTCATTTGACTTCATTCTAAGGCAAAACAAAAGGAAAAAAACCAAAATGGAGTTTGAAAAATAAAAGTCAAGTCCAAATACTAAAAAGCAAAGAAATGACAAACAAATAAAACCTGAATGACAAAGATAATTGAACCCTATGAACCTGTTTCCCTATAATTGGCATAGTAAAGCTCTAGTAAATTTAATGTGGGTAGTTCTGAACATCTCTGGATGTAAATAACAGGAACAGAGACTCTCTTAGATCTTTTCAACCGAAAATTTCATGATTTTTTAAAATTAATTTTTTTGGATAATTGTTTTACAATATTGTCTTGCTTTCTGCTGCACAACAGCACGCATCAGCCATAAGTATAGATATATCCCCTCACTCTTGAGCCTTCTTCCCACCCCTGTCCCATCCCTCTGGGTCATCATGGAGCCCAAGCCAAGCTCCTTGTGCTATATACAACTTCTGCTGCTGCTGCTGCTGCTGCTGCTAAGTCGCTCCAGTCGTGTCTGACTCTGTGAGACCCCATAGACGGCAGCCCACCAGGCTCCCCCATCCCTGGGATTCTCCAGGCAAGAACACTGGAGTGGGGTGCCATTGCCATCTCCATTCTACAACTCCACATTAGCTATTAATTTTTCACATGGAAATGTATGTATGCCAGTGTTCAGCTCATCCTACCCTGCCCTTCCTACCTGTCTGTTCCCTACACCTAATCTCTATTCCTGCCCGGCAAATAGGTTCATCAGTATCATTAAAATTCCAAGATTCTTTTTTTTTCCTGTTTGAAATCCTTAATTTTATCTATAAATTATAACTGACCCAGGGGATAATTAGCCACAGATTTAGTTCCGTTCCAACAATTAATTCAATTCCATCCATATCTCTGTAGCCCAATATAACCATACGCATAAAGATTTTACATCGTCCACAGAAAAATGTTTAGGCGTATCCCCGTAAGGCAAAGTAGCAAAAGTTTTCATAAAATCTATATTACTTCTTATTACAGCTGCCCTGGAGACTTGGAGATATAAAAACCCATTTCTTATGCAATCTCAACATCAAGTTAGGAGATTGAACTTTCAAATGAGAATGCATGTCTTTGCCCAAAAATCATTATTGCAAGGTTTCTGAAAAAATAATATCTATTTTCATATGAACCAGACTGGAATTAACTTTTTTTTGCCTGCTTGAGCATATGTTTGATATTCAGGGGTTAGTGGTTTCATATTAGTTATTTGTCCATAAGTATTCTAACCATCCCTGCATAAAGAAGACATACATGAGGAGACTGAGGTTCTCTAACTAACCCAAGGGCGCATCCTTAAATGGCAGACCCCACTGCAGCCACGGGTTTCCCTGGCGGCTCAGGGGTAAAGAATCTGCCTGCCAAGCAGGAGATGTGAGTTCTATCCTTGGGTCAGGAAAATGCCCTGGAGAAGGAAATGGCAACCCACTCCAGGATTCTTGCCTGGAGAATCCCATGGACAGAGGAGCCTGTGTCCACGAGGTCACAGTCGGACACGAGTTGGTGACTAACAACGATGACTACCACAGCCACACTTTGCTGCCCTCAGATCAGCTGGCACTCACTGGCATGTCACGTGTGCTGACGGAGGCAGCCCTGCTCAAAGGGCAGCTTTTGGAAGTACTGTGCCTCTCCCAGCGTGCTGCAAAGACTACAGGAAAGAAAATCCGTTTGGGGAGAGGGTGCTTTTTAAAAACACAAATTCCTGGGCCCTATATCCATCTTTCCTGAATCAGATTCTGGGGAATAAACGGTCCTAGGAATAAACATTTTAGACACGCTCTGTAGCTGATGTTTAGACTTACGAAGCGGTAGGACTGTTTTTAGAAGGGCCATTGACTCACAGCTGAGCTATCACCATAGCAACTGAAGAACCCATGACCTGAGCCACATTCCACATGCTTTCCTGTTTACTGCCTTCTACGATAAATGATAGGCCAGAGAGAAAGGAAGCCACCAAGATCTGCTCAGCAAGGCATCATTTATTCATTAACAGAGCTCCAAGTCCAGAAAGCTGCCCGACATGACAACTTCTCTCTCTTGGTTATGCTCCCCTCCAGACAGTCGAGTGACAGGGTCATGGATCCCCTTCAACAGAGTGAGATGTGTTTGCCCCAGGGTGCCCTCTTCAGAGACACCCCGTCATTCTGCCAGCCTTGCCAACGTGCGACACGGGGGGTCACCCCCAAGGGAGCCACTCTGTGCTAATTCTATCCCAATCCCTCACCTCACAAGCACTCATGAATCAGACGGCACGTCAGAGAGAGAAGTAAAAGGCACTCAGAATAGTTTAGGAGGAGAATGGATGGGCCTTTTAGAACTCCAGAATCAAAGCATGAGAAAGGAGGGGGTAAAGAAGAGAGAAAGAGAATATGAATGTTCCAACTTGCATTTTCTGAGGTTGTCTGCAGCTCACTCCTGAGAAAGCAGCTTGGAATAGAGCTCAGGTGATGGGCCTCTGGTTGCCATGGCAATTCCTCAGCTGCGTGCAGCGCCTGATGCATCGCTGATTTCCCTGCAGAAGTGCACACGAGGTCAGCAGAGGACGACGCGGAGTGCCTGCCCCAGACTCCTGGGGACAGAGTTGGTCTCTGCCTGTCACATGATCCCACTGTCTTTAAAATTCACTCCATGCCTTAAAATGTTAGTGCTTGCTTTGACGTGAAGTAAAACGAGGCAGTCTGGAGCTTTGGCATGTAGAAATACAGTTTTATTTTGACATAACTCAACTTAGTTATGATTATCCTTTATCCCAGTGCGGTGGTGGGAAAACTTACTGTCTTCTGGGACCACTTCACTTTCTTACGGTTGTATGGAGGTTAGGGGTGTGGGGCTTGGTTCCCTGTTGTCAGGTGTGGGGAGGGGGCGTCTGGGCACACAGGTGGTCACTGAGACTGGGTTCCTTTCTGTCCTGCCTCTCTCTGCTGCTCTGCTGACTCTTGAGTGGCTGACTCTCTGAGAGGGTGTCTGTGGTCCTTTCTGCATGGATGCAGCACCCAGGCATCCCGCTCAGAGGCCCATAAAAGGCAAGACAGAGACTTCACTCTCCGGAGCTCACTGGACTCTTCACTCTCATCACTCTTTCAATCCCCTCAAATATTTTTCCAGTACATGGGTGGGAGATTTCCTTCTCCCTTTCCAGTAATTTCCAAACATTTTGGCTATACTGTACCCTTTCTATTGCCAAAGGCTTAGAGTTTTAGAAACTCAGGAAGAATTCCTTTATTTTCTGCCCAGCTGTATTTCTCCCCTGAGACATTTATTCATTTATTGAGCACCTCTTCTGCTCAATTCGTGTCTGACTCTTTGTGACCCCATGGACCACAGCCCGCCAGGCTCCTCTGTCCATGGGATTCTCCAGGCAAGAATCCTGGAGTGGGTTGCCATTTCCTCCTCCAGGGGATCTTCCTGACCCAGGGGTGGAACCTTCGTCTCCTGCATTGGCAGGCAGATTCTCTATCACTGAACCACCTTATTGAGCATCCACTACTCTACATTAAATACTGTTCTAGGCTATGAGGATATAAAGTGGAAAAAATATGCAAAATGCTTGTGAGTGTGGGGCTTATTGTGTTCAAGAAGGGGAGACAGACAATAATAAATAAATGTGGACTTTACTGGTGGTCCAGTGGTAAAGAATCTGCCTGCCAACGCAGAGGACACCAGTTCTATCCCTGGTCTGGGAAGATCCCACATGCCTCAGGGCGACTAAGCCCGTACACCAGAGCTACTGAGCCTGCACACTCTAGATCCCATGCTCCGAAAGTAGAGACTACTCCCTGCTCGCCGCACCTAGAGCACGCCCTCGTGCAGCCGTGAAGATCCCAACACGGCCTAAACTGAGTTAAAAAAACAAAAAACAAATGACCTCACTTGGGTTTAAAAAGAATCTCTCTGGCTACTGTGATGAGGAGACCACAGAGGATAAGACTGCAAACAAGGAGATGTTAGAAAACCATTACAGGACCCAAGGTGTGAGATGGACCAGCAGGTTACGAGGAATGGTCAGAAAGGGGGTTAACGGTTACCTCTTTCACCTCCACCTTCACCGTGTTCTCTTAATTTCTCCGTTTCCCCCACTGCTCAAAGTAGCTGCCAAACCCATGTTTTATGTACAACATGTGATTGGTTTTCCAGGAGCTCTTCTTCTTGACAAGCAGAATCCCCTTCAGGGATAGTGCGGGCCAGCATTTGTTGCCGGGGTCCAGCCCCGGTGGATCCAGGGAAATTCGAAGGGGAGACGGCTTCAGCAATCAGGATATGATAGCTTTAATCAAATATTAATTAGACATATAAAGAGTAATAGAATAAGAATAGCTCAGTAGGAAAATTCAGCGGAGAAAAGAGGCTGAATAACTTAGTTAACGTGGAAAGCTAATAAAATTCCAAGGCAAGGAATTTACGTCACCTATGTAGGCCGCAGGCATCCTCCCATTCTCCCGAAGGAGAGGAGACACTAAGGCCTCCCCGGTCAGATCGTAGAAGCCCAGGCATAATTAGTAGGCTTGACGAGCCTCCATGTTCCAGATGGGGATTCAGCCAGAAGGTGAGAGAAAGAACGACATGGGGAGACCAGTCTTTCGAGGAACTGATGCCATTTTTTATTTTTCCATGGTCTGTTTTTATACACTGAGATGTTATACAAAAGTCACGCGGGGACAGCAGTCCTGACTTTTATTAAAGTCAGGTGCTTCATACAAATGTATACAGAGGTCTTAGGGGTGTTACATCATCTTCTGGCCAGGGGGCCTGCTGACAATTCATGACCCTCTCCTTGTGACATCGGTCAGTCAACCAGAACACTTATTTCTCCAGGGGTGATTATTCTTAAAACAGACACCACCTTCCAAAGGTACCAGATAAAGTTACATTCCTATAGGGTGGGGGTGTAGTGGGTTTTAATTAAGCAAAGAATTTGCTTAGCCTAAAATATCAAAGGTTAATACTTATTTCTTCTATATATTCATTAATGTGTGTAAGGGCAGGGGATGTGGAAACTTAGCAACAAACATTGGCTCAACAAATGAAAAACCCTTCACCAATACAATTTCTAATCAGCCCACTATACTATACTAATAGTTTTCTAACTTCTCTAAAGAACCTGTTTTTAGAAGGTTTAAAGCATCTCGTGCCTCTCACGGTTGGGAGGCTGTGAGCAATCACATGTGGCCGGACAAGCCTGTCAGGCAGGCTAGAGAACCTTCAGAGGAGTTTGTAGGTTGAAACACTCCTATCACGCCCAGGAATTATTATTAACTGGAGCTCTAAGTTAACTCCTTCTCCAAAAGAGGTGGTGGGGGACAGCCCCCCGTAAAGTCAGAGGTGTAGGTGAGAGCACAAAGTAGTAAAGTAGGCAGGCTCTGGTTTTGGGGGTAGATGCTCGAGGATTTCCAGGGGGACTCCCGCCTTTGCGTATGTCGAGCCTCCTTCCTCATGACCTTTGCCACGGGCGGAGCTCCTCACGCTGGCTCCCGGCAATTTGTGCCACTGTCCCTCCTGGTAACGTGAGTAGTTGTGAAAGACACTGTCTGGTAACTTGATGTGGCCAATGGCCTCACACCTTGATACACATAATCTTAAGTTTTTTAAATCCTGAAAGAATGTTTACCAATTAAGTTCCCCCAACCTGCCTTTTTTAAAAAAAAGAAGAAAAAGGAATTCAATTTCTATATTCTGTACCAATTCATGTCTTCTAACAGCTATATCCCATGGACGGAGGAGCCTGGTAGGCTGCAGTCCATGGGGTCGCTAAGAGTCGGACACGACTGAGCAACTTCACTTTCACTTTTCACTTTCATGTATTGAAAAAGGAAATGGCAACCCACTCCAGTGTTCTTGCCTGGAGAATCCCAGGGACAGGGGAGCCTGGTGGGCTACAGTCCATGGGGTCACAAAGAGTTGGACATGACTAAGTGACTAATCGGAGAAGGCAATGGCACCCCACTCCAGTACTCTTGCCTGGAGAATCCCAGGGATGGGGAACCTGGTGGGCTGCCGTCTATGGGGTCACACAGAGTCGGACACGACTGAAGCGATTTAGCAGCAGCAGCAGCAGCAACAGCTATATAACAGCCCAACTTTTTATCTCTGGGGGCCTTCTATGACTTTTTTTAAAAATTTTATTCTATTTATTACTTTTGGCTGCCCTGAGTCTTGGTTGCCCGCGCAGGTTTTCTCTAGTCACAGCCGGCGGGGCTGCCCTCCAGCTGCAGGCTGCAGACTCCTCTCTCCGGCGGCGTCTCTTGTTGCCGAGCATGCGCTCTTGAACCCGGGCGCAGTAGTTACGATGGACAGGCTCAGTTGCCCCGCAGCATGCGGGATCTTGCTAGAACCTGGATTGAACATGTGTCTCCTGGGTTGGCAGGCAGATTCCCAACCACTGTCCCACCACGGAAGTCCCGCCTATGACCTCTGAATTACATCTGAGCTATTTCTTGTGCTCCTACCAGTATCCGTTGCCCACAACTATTAATACTTGGATATTATTGCTCTGGTTTAACCTACCGGAATATAGGCAGTATCGGAGCAGGATGGGCTGGCATCTGACTACCATTTCAGGGGCTGCTTTTCGTTAACATTCTTTCTGAATAGAGGAATTCCTGCTCAGGAGCCTTTTAAAATATAGCTGCAAATCATATATCCTTGGAAGAAAGCTTACCTGATTACTGTCACTGCTTCGAGTTCTTCAGGTAACAGTCAAATATCTTGGGTTTTGTTTTGTTTGTTTTTTGTCTTATTTTGTGAATCTCTTTATTAGGTGCTAGAACAATCAGGGTTCCTGGCTGCGTGGAATTGAAATGGTGGTCTGGTCGCCAAGTCACGTCCAACTCTTTGTGACCCTGTGGACTGTGGCCCACCAGGCTCCTCTGTCCATGGGATTCTCCAGGGAATATAATTGAAGTAACACAAGTTAACTTGAGTGATGGAGAAGGCAATGGCACCCCACTCCAGTACTCTTGCCTGGAAAATCCCATGGATGGAGGAGCGTAATAGGCTGCAGTCCATGGGGTCACTAGGAGTCAGACACGACTGAGCAACTTCACTTTCACTTTTCACTTTCCTGCATCGGAGAAGGAAATGGCAACCCACTCCAGTGTTCTTGCCTGGAGAATCCCAGGGATGGGGGAGCCTGGTGGGCTGCCATCTATGGGGTCGCACAGAGTCAGACATGACTGAAGCGACTTAGCAGCAGCAGCAGCAACTTGAGTGGACAGTGAATGTATCAGAAGGAGGTGAGATAGATCACAGAAATGGAGAGAAGGCCAGAGAACCAGGCTCCAAGGGCAGGTGGGAGCCTGGCGGGAAAAGGGAGGGTGAAGGCCAGTGCAATGGACAGAAAGTTTGTGTCCTCCCCCAGATTCATATGCTAAACTCTAATCCCAGTGTGATGGTATTTGGAGATGGGATTTTGGGGGGTAATTCATTCATGAGAATGGAGTCCTCATGGATCAGATTAGTTCTCCTGTAAAAGAGGCTGCAGAGAGCTCTCCAGCCCCTGTTCTGCCATGAAATGTTAAAACCAGAAGTCAGCAGTCTGCAGTCTGGAAGAAGGGTCTCACCAGAATCCAACCATTAAAAAAAATTCCAACAGCCAATCTGTCACCAACTCCCTTGTTGTTGTTGTTCAGTTGCTCAGTCGTGTCCGACTCTGCCACTCCGTGGACTGCAGAATGCCAGGCCTCCCTGTCCATCACCAGCTCCCGGAGCTTGCTCAAACTCATGTCCATTGAGTCGGTGATGCCATCCAACCGTCTCATCCTCTGTCATCCCCTTCTTCTCCTGCCCTCAATCTTTCCCAGCATCAGGGTCTTTTCCAATGAGTTGGCTCTTCACATCAGGTGGCCAACGTATTGGAGCTTCAGCTTCATCATCAGTCCTTCCAATGAATATTTAGGACTGATTTCCTTTAGGATTGACTGGTTTGATCTCCTTGCTGTTCAAGGCACTCTCAAGAGTCTTCTCAGCACCACAGTTTAAAAGCATCAATTCTTCAGTGCTCAGCCTTCTTTATGGTACAACTCTCACATCTGTACATGATTACTGGAAAAGCCATAGCTTTGACTATACAGACCTTTGCTGGAAGAGTGATGTCTCTGCTTCTTAATATGCTGTCTAGGTTTTAAGATGTCTCTTGGAATGTATTAATGCATATATGTGGAATCTAGAAAAATGGTATAGATGAACCTATTTACAGGGCAGGAATGGAGATACAGACATAAAGCATGGACATGTGGACCCAAGATTGAGAGGGGAAGCAGGGGTGGGATGAATTAAGAGATTAGGATGGACATACATACACTCCCATGTGTTAAATAGAAAGCCTGCAGGGGCCTGTCTTCTGGCGTCTGCTCAAACTCATGTCCACTGAGTCGGTGATGCCATCCAACCACCTCATCCTCTATTACCCCCTTCTCCTCTTGCCCTCAGTCTTTCCCAGCATCAGGGTCTTTTCCTGATGGTGGGTGGGAGAGAGGTCCAAGAGGGAGGGGATACACGTATACATATTGCTGATTTGCTTCCGTGTATAGCAGGAACTGGGCCTCCCCAGGGGCTCAGCGGTAAAGGATCTGTCTGCAAAGCAGGAGACACCAGTTCAATCCCTGAGGAGGGGAAGAGCCCCTGGAGGAGGGCATGGCAACCCACTCCAGTATTCTTGCCTGGAGAATTTTACAGAAAGAGGAGCCTGGCGGGCCACCGTCCATAGGGTTACATGACTGACGCGACTGAGCACACAGCAGAAACTAACAAAACATTTTAAGGCGACTATAACACTCCAGTTAAAAAAAAAGATTAACATGGTAAAAAAAAAATCTCTTGGCTCCTTATTTCTCGTGAATGACACTGTCTTGGTTTAGACCCTAGGATATATTGTCTGGGATTCGTTCAGCTCCTAATTCGTCTCCTTGACTCTAGCTTCTCCTGCTCCAATGCCTCTCCCATAGTGTTTATCAAACCCATATAGTGGCACAGCTTTTTAAAGGTGCTTCTAACACATCTAGAGCAAGGTCTGCAGTCTGAGGGCAAGTCCCCTCTGCTTCTATTGTCCTGATCTCCACGGGTTAGTCCCGTTTCAGTAGGCCGCCTTCTCCTTGAGTCAGAACCCAGCGATCGCACCTCACTCTCTGCAGGACTCAGCTCCTGCTCCTCTGCAAGGCCCGCGGACCCCCTTTCCCTCTATCTGCCTGCATCCAGCCTCTTGCGCAGAGTGTCAAGCTGTTTTATTCCTCAGTGCTCATTACGTTCGCCCTTCTATGCTCTCAGAATAGAATACCTGGATTCCTTCTTTGCAAACGTTTACTGACCTTTAAGATTGAACTCATTCATTCCATCCATAACTATTAAGCACCTAATGTGTGCCACCTGGTGTCCTGGGAGCTGGTCAGACAAGATTCCTGCTGGTGTTTCAGAGGCAGAAGACCAACAGCTGACTGGAAACAAATACATGAATAACTGCCAATAAGAGTGAGTACTCTCAAAAAAGCAGAGCAGAGGGAGGGGCAGCCCTTCACCCTGGTGCAGAGCAGGCTCTCTTGGAGGAAGCGCCATGTGATCTGAGATCTAAATGGGAGCAGGAACTAGCCGCGCAAAGGTCAGGGGAGAAGGTCACTGCGGGCAGAGGGAGCAGCAAGTGCCAAGGCCCCGAGGCAGGGAAAGTCAGTGTGTTAGTGGAGCAGGGAGACGCCTGGAGGGGCGGGAGGGTAGTGAATGGAGGGGCGACCCCCACATCACACTATTTCTTATCAGCTATGGAAAGGAGTTCAGGTTCTTTGCTTCCCATATTAAAACTTCCCAGGCTTTCTGTCGCTACTTTTTTTTTTTTTTAATGTTTTCTTATTTATCGTTTGGCTGCACTGGCTCTTTGCCGTGTTGCGGGAGCTTTCGTTGTAACACACAGATTCTTTAGTTGTGGTGTGGGGCCTCCGCTAGCTGCAGGATGTGGACTTGGCTGTTCTGTGGCAGGTGGGGTCTTCGTTCCCCAACCAGGGGTGGAACCCACGTCCCCTGCGTGGCAAGGCAGATGCTTGACCACTGGACCACCAGGGAAGGCCGCACTGAGTCTTTAAGTGCTGTGACTCGATCCTCAGTGACCGCAACACTGCGCAGGCTTAGCTTGTCCCAGGCACTGTCATCTCAGCTTCCCCTGTGGCTCTTTGGTCACTGTTCCCCGTATTCTTAGAAAATGAAACAAACCCGGTTTCTTTGTTGAAAATGGCAGCAGATTAAGGAGAAAATAGAAATGAAAAGTCAATGAGGATCTGCCCAGGAAACCTGTGGTTCTCAGTGAACACATTATCCATATTTCCAAATTTGAGAAGGCCAAAGATCTGCAGATACTGTCTTGCCAACTGTCAAAGGCCTACTCTACTGTGACTTACCATCCTTAGTATCATCCGATTGGCTATTTTTTCAGCTAAGTAATTAGGTCCTTTGGGCTTCCCAGGTGGCTCAGTGGTAAAGAATCCACCTGCCAATGCAGGAGCCCCAGGAGGTGGGGGGTTGATCCTTGAGTTGGGAAGATCCCCTGGAGGAGAGCATGGCAACCCACTCCAGTATTCTTGCCTGGAGAATCCCACAGACAGAGGAGCCTGGCCAGCTACAGTCCATGGGGTCGCAAAGAGTCGGACACGACTGAGCTACCAACTCACATATACCACACACACACACACACACACACACACACGACCATCCATATTGTGGGAGGAATATCCCATGATATAAATCCCTCCCCACCAATTTCCATAGAAGCCAGCCTGTCTTTCTCAGCCTCCCTTGAAGCTAGGATACAGCCTGTGGTCCTGACTTCTACAATCATTCACCCACAAAACACTTGAAATTGGAAGAAAGCAATGTGAGTAATCAGTTACTTCCCAGAATCCAGTTTTCGGAGAACAGAGGGGGTGAGGTGTCCACCTATTTAAAGCAGAGGGAGATGGACGTCCTTGGTGGTCCAGTGGTTAAGACTCGACGCTTTCACTGCAGGGGCTTGATCTTTGGTCAGGAACTAAGATCCTGCGTGCTATGGGGTATGGCCATAAAATAAAATTAAAAACAAAAAGCAAAACAACCAGATGGAGAGGGCTGGCACCCAGAACCCGGGCTCAGCAGAGGACCGTGGATCTGTGTCCCCTGACCGTCTTTGCCAGAGCCGCCCTGCAGCGTGACTCACACGCTCATGAACTTTCAGTCTGACTCTGGCCCTCCAGGAATTTCTGTGACCTCATATCCTTTAATGCATTCCTTTTTCTATGTAAACTGATAGAATGCCTTCTATTTTTCTCAACTGAGAACTCTGATTGAGGCAGGGTAGAGGAAGCAGGGACATGTTCAATGAAGTGTTAGGGTTTCAAATGAATTAGGAATTAAAAACAAAACCTCTGTAAGTTATGATTTAAGTCAATGGGGGGGATGATGGCTGATTTATCAAAATCCAATTTGCTCACACACTCTTGGAGAGCAGAGCTATTGAAATAACATTGCTGTTAAACAGAAGGCAGGTATTTGGCAACTAGAAGCTTGTAAAGACATTTGGGCTGTAAAATGCCCCAGCAGGATGCTGCGTAAGCATGCAAAATAAAGCTCTTAATCCCTCTCACTTACATGTATAGTGGCACGCTGCTCGATGATATTATATTCTGTCCCAGTGTGAGTTGTCTCCTTTTCACCCTCAGAGCCCCAAGCGTGTGTAATGCCGCAGGAGTGTTTCTACATTGAGTTCCTGGCGACTGAAGGGGACGTTTTGAAATACTTGGCAGAAATGGTATTCTTGTATAGTAAGTCTCCTACATATGAGTGAGTTCTGTTCTGAGAGCACGTTCGTGAGTCCTGAAACACACAAACTTCACCATTTTTTGGAAAACAGAAAAATCTAGACATGATGATGTAACATGCACAAAGTTCAGCATCCGATTAAAAATTGGTCAGCGATACTGTAGGACCTCCCTCATATGTGGACTCTAAAAAGGAACGATGCAAATGAACTTACTTACAAAGCAGAAAGAGACTCACAGGCTTAGAAAACAGACTGAAGGTTGGCGAGGGGAGGGACCGTCAGGGAGTCTGGGAAGGTCACGCACACGCTGCTGTGTTCAAAATGGATAACCAGCAAGGGCCTCCTGTGCAGCACGTGGAGCTCCACTCAGTGTTATGTGCCAGCCTGGATGGGAGGGGGACTTGGAGGACAGTGGGTAATGTATGTGCATGGCCGAGTCCCTTCTCTGTTCACCTGAAACTATCTCAGTATTGCTAATCAGCTATATCCTAATACAAAATAAAAAGTTTAAAGTTTGAAAAAAAGAAAAACTAGTCAACACATTAACAACGAGGAAAAGGTGAGCCAAACCCAGGAGAAAAATCAATCAAGTGGAACAGCCCCAGATGTGACAAAGGTAATGGAATTAGCAGATAAAGACTTTACAAAAGAGCAATTACAAACACGAGTCCCCACAAGGAATGAGTTTCATCCTGAGCTCGTTTGTCAGCCCAATCTTGTTTGTTAAATCCAACAATTCAGCCTAGGTACTGAACACAATCGGCTATAGAGTACTGGACTGTAATGGGTTAATAATACTTTCCACCTTTTAAAAAGTTTAACGTACTTTTGTGTTGTTTTACATAAAAAAAAAAAAAAAACAAGCTCAAAAATAACCAGTTTTAATCTTACGGTACAGGACCTTGAAAAGGCCAGCCGCGCAGTACCGCGGCTGGCACACGGGCTGGCGCCCAGCGAAGAGGCAGGAAGAGTGACTGATTGGAGGAGCGGGGCGGGTGGGAGACGGCGGAGCTGGAGGGTGGTCCGCGATGGGGACCGGGGCGTGCAGTCCTCGCGCCTGCGCGGATGACGCAGGATCGGGTTCCTTGCTGGATTCAGTTCTGTCTACCCTCTTGAAAAAGATGACCCAGTGACGTCTGCGTAGTGGCTCTGTCTCGCCTGTCGTAGACGACTCGGTAGCACCCGATCGCGTTCTAAACTGCTGCAGGCTTCCTTACTGTGCTACGTTCGGGTCCTGGGCCTCAAACACTCTCATTACCTCCTCAAATAAAGAACATCCCCTTGGAAACAGTTTCAGAAGGGCAGGTGTTAGCGCTTCTCCAAATGTTTGATAGAATTCACCTTTGAAGCCGACTGAGCCGGACTTTTGTTTGCTGGGAGTTTTTCAACCACAGTTTCCGGTTTCATACTTGTGATGAGTCTGTTCGTATTTCCTATCTCTCCCTGGTTCAGGGTTGGGAGCATGTACCTTTCTAAGAATTTGTCCGTTTCTTCCAGGTTGCCTGTTTTATTGGCATAGAGTTGCGTGTAGCAGCCTTTTATGATCCTTTGTATTTCTGTGGTGTCAGTTGTAACTTCTCCTTTTTCATTTCTAATTTTATTGATTTAAGCCCTCTCCCTTTCTTTCTTGATGAGACTGGCTAAAGGGCTATCAATTTTGTTTATCTTTTCAAAGAACCAGCTTTTGGTTGCATTGATTTTTCTATTGCTTCTTTAGACTCTATTCCATTTATTTCTGCTCTGATCTTTGTGATTTCTTTCCTTCCATCAACTTCTGCCTCTGCCTTTTCTTCTTTCCCTAGTTGTGTTAGGTGTGAGGTTACGTTGTATATTTCAGATTTTCTTGTTTGTAAGATTGTCACAATGATCCCTACCTTGTCAACCTCATGAATTGTAATAGGACTTAAACAAGATAATTAAAAGATTTTAAAAACCAAGAACCATTAAAGAAATGGATGATACATATTTTTAAATACTATGTAGTTTATTTATTTTTAAAAAATTAGTTAATTTTAATTGGAAGATAATTACTTTACAATATAATGATGGTTTTCGCCATACATCAACCTGAATCAGCCACGGGTGCACATGTGTCCTCCCCTCCTGAAATGGATGATACATATTTTTACCAGTCAGGGTTATCAGTCAGAAGACAGAAAACCCCTCTAGGTCTTTAGATGGAGAGAAATTTTACAGAGGAATTAGGTCACAAGATGTTTGGGAGGGCTGGGGGAGCAGAAAGCAGTAGGCATGATGCTCTCTCGAGTCCAAAAAATGCAGAAATCTGCTGCTGCCCCCGAAGGGGTGCCCGTGTTCCTGGCATTTCCGCTGGGTAACCACCAGCAGGGCCACCAAAGGAATGGCGGCTACCTCCCTCTCTCCCCCTCACCTTGGTGAGTCCTTCTTGCCAGTGGAAACGAAAGAAATTTTTCTGCTTTTGCTGAGGAGAGCTTACGAAGGTGGTTAAGGACCACAGATGATGTGTTTTTGCTTTAAATTAATTTTTACTGGAGTACTGCTGCTTTACAATGCTGGCTAGTCTCTGCTGTCCAGCAGAGTGGATCGGCAACACGCGTGCATCTTTTTTGGATTTCCGTCTGCTTTAGGTCACCACGGAGCACTGAGCAGGGTTCTGTGAGCGATACAGTAGGTTCTCATTAGTTACCTATTTTATACATCATAGTCCATATATGCCAACCCCAGTCTCCCAATTCATCCCACCCCTGCCGTTTCCCTCTTGATGTCCATACATTTGTTCTCTGCATTGACCACAGATGATATTCAATCCAAGCACAATGTTTAATCCAAGTTTTCTCCTCTGTACCAGGGCCCTATTACAAAAACAGTGTCTTTCTGGCTCCTGCTCCTTCCATAGTTATGGGTCTTTTGCTTGCTCTAAAATACCCTCCTGGGTCTTCTGGAGTGTTTCTGAGTGCTGCTAAATATCATCTTTCAGCCGATGGGGTCTTCTCTGGGGCTCTGCTTCACAGTATCTGCCTTGGGGGGTTCTGAGGCTGGTCCTCCATGGCCTTCCTGTTGGCTCTGCTGCTAAAGGGTCTGGCACCCTTGAAAGCTCCAGGGCCGCCGTGCATGGCTGTGCCTGCCGCTCAGGCTGCTGCCACCATCGACCACAGGAGCTCCGGTTCCACCACAACGCACCACTGCAGGGGACAGCATCAGCTGCAGGAGCTCTGCCTTAGCAAGGTGCCACCGCCTCCGTCTGCTGAAGCCGGCGCCAGGTCACCACCCAACACTGCCAGTCGCTGGTTCCATCCTCCACACACGCTGTGGATGTCACTGCACTAACCTCCCACCCACACCACACTCTGCTTCTTTCTTCTGGAGGTAGCCGTGTTTGTTGCCCCAAACTTATTGCCACATGTGACCCTGTTCCCATATGACACAGAATTTTTTTGTTGGAAAATAGCACTCCTTTAGTATTCCGGGTTTTTAAAAATTAAATATAATCTCTCTTTTTATCGAAGTAGTCCATGAATACAGGTCTATTTATTTATTCATTTTATTTCCTGGTCGAGCAGCAGGGCATGTGGGCTCTTAGTTCCCCAACAAGGGACCAAACTCGCACCCCCTCCAGTGGAAGGGCAGAGTCTTAGCCACTGAACCACCAGGGAAGTCCCGGCGCTCGTCGTTTCTGAAGTTCACCACTCATCTGTGCCTAAGGACCGGACCACGGCACAGAACACGATGCCCATTCACTCGCTCATTCCTTTGGGCAGCAAATGTTTATCGAGGCCTGACATTGCCAGCCCCATTCTAGGCTCTAGAGATAAAGCAGTCAACAAGACAAATAGAATTTTGGCCCTTGTTGAGCTCACAGTCAGGCTGGAGGTTGACAATAAAGGCAGACCTCAGACAATAATTTTATAATGTTATCGGGGGTGATGAATGTCATATCAGAATAGGGAAGACAATGATGTGTGTGTGTGTGTGTGAGATATTTCAGCAGTGGTTAGGGAAGACCTCCATGTAAGGTGACTTTTGAGCTCTGCCTTTGCTATGGATTGACGGAATATCTGTGCCCCACATGCCCACCCAATTCATATGCTGAAGCCCTAGGCACCAGTGAGAAGGTATTTGGAAGTGGGACCTTTGGGAAGCAATTAGATCATGAGGATTGAGCCCCCGTGAGTGGGATTAGTGCTCTTATAAAGGAGATGCCAGAGAGATAATCTCTCCCTCAACCATATGTTCTTGATGCTCAGTTGCTAAGCCGTGTCCAACTCTGCGACCCCATGAACTGCAGCACTCCAGATTTTCCTGTCCTTCACTGTCTCCCAGAGCTTGCTCAAACTCATTTCCATTGAGTCAGTGACGCCATCAAACAATCTCATCCTCTGTCGTCCCCTTCTCTTTTTGCCCTCAATCTTTCCAGCATCAGGGTCTTTTCTAGTGAGTCAGCTCTTTGCATCAGGTGGCCAAAATATTGGAGCTTCAGCTTCAGCATCAGTCCTTCCAATGAATATTCAGTGTTGATTTCCTTTAGGTTGGACTGATTTGATCTCCTTGCAGTCCAAGGGACTCTCAAGAGTCTTCTCCAACTCCACAGTTCAAAAGCATCAGTTCTTTGGTGTTTCAGCCTTCTTTATGGTTCAACTCTCACATTTTCACATGACTACTGGAAAAGCCGTAGCTTTGACCATGTGGACCTTTGTTGGCAAAGTGACCTCTCTGCTTTTTAATACATCCTCAACCATATGAGGACACAGCAAAAATGGCAGCAGTCAGCAATCCAGGAAGGGATTGCATCAGCCGCTGAATCTGCATCTTGATCTTGGACTTCCCAGACTCTGGAATTGTGAGAAATAAATGTCTGCTATTTAAGCCACCCCGTCCATGGTTGTTTTATCACAGCTGCCTGAGCTGCCTGAGACACCTATTAACTGACTGTTGCCACCAACGCTGTTCCTGTCCGCGTGGAATCATCTCAGTGACCCTTCAGCAGCCGGTCCTTGGGATGCTGCTGACAGAACACCCCTTTGGTCAAATAGAATATCAGACAAGCACAACCACAGCTCCAATACGCAGCGTATTCTGATCATCTCCTATGTGCCAGACACTGTTCTCTGCTTTGCATACGTGATCTAATTTAATCCTTATCTTAGTTCTCTGTGGAGAGTACTATTATTTCTTTCTCATGATAGGAAAATGGAGACAGAGACGGAGTTCCTAGTTGACATGCCATGTCTGGATCAACTTTAAGTGGACCACCTTATAAAGACATTTTCCCGTCTGTAGCACTAATACCTCCTTACAAGCACGCTGATTCACCTGAGTTGGCTGTCTTAGTTAATCAGGCTATTAGAAGCCAAACTGCACTGAGAAAAAGTGCAGCCTCCATTTAGGCACCAACTCATTGACAAATTGGCCCTTCTAGACTGTAATCATGAGAGAAAGAGCCCACAATTGATCCAAACAGAATAAAGGAGCAGGAGAATGATTCGAGGGCCAAGGGGCCTGGGAAGGGTCTTCTTATTTTTTAATTCTCTTGTGCCCTTTTAATTTGCTTGTGTACTTTTGGCTGTGCTGGGTTTCCGTCCCTGTGCACGGGCTTTCTCTAGTTGCAGCGAGCTGGGGCTACTCTCTGCTACAGTGCACAGACTTTTCTGAGGCGCTTTTTTCCCTTGTCTCCTAACATCTCAGCCAGGGGCAGCCCCTAGTCCTCGGGAGCTGCCTCCAGCCTTCTGGTCCCTTCACTGAAGCCCCGGGGTGCAGGGGGTTAGTGAAGAACTCACATCCGGCGCTGGTGTGAGTGGGTGAGCCTGGAGCCCTGCTGAAACTGCAGGATGAATCACAGTGGGCGTTACCCTACTCTCCGTCTCTGCATCCAGGACTTCAAGCCAAAGCAAAGGAGGCTGCCCTGAATATCAAGGTCAGCCTTCAGAGGAAACAGTGAAGTGTAGAACAACAGGAGCGGAGGCAGCAGTCTGTTACGAGGCGTTTCCCTCTGCAATCCTGTGGAGCTGGTAACCTCAGTCCCTGATGTACTTTCTCTAAAAGAAAGAAAATACAGCTGAAGCGAAGCTGGCCGGGTCCTGCGACACCCAGAGCTTCTGTCGAGGCCCCCAAATGACTTTCACATCGCGCTCAATTCCCCACCCCACCCCTTGTTCTGAGCAGAGGTGCCTGTCGCCTAGTTCTTGGTGTTCCCCACTTCCAGCGTGTTCTGTGCTGGTTGCGGCCCACTGAGGACAGCTGTAAGACCCAGAAAGGAAGCCCAGTTTTCCTTTGTCTCGTCTGCCCATTTTTGGTTTTCAGTTTAAGATCCAGAGAAGAAATGAATTCAACCGGCTTGATCACTAAACACAAAAAACACTTGCAGGCAGGTGAGTGGCCAGTACCAGCTATCTGTAGGGTGGGGTGTCTGGGGGTGTTGGGTCACGTCTCACTGTCTCCCTGGTGTCTGTCCAGACAGGGATCGCTGTCTTAAACCAGGAAGTGGTGTCTTTGAACCACTTGGTGTCATCTGAACCAAGTCGTCTTTGGCTGCTTCTCCTATACGTTGTAGGGAAGGGTCCCCCTCAGAGAAGTGGGGCAAGCTTCCCAGGTCAGATTCCACGGTAGGCAACATAGAGGAAGATGCATCTGGGGCTTCAAAATAAGACTCTTCCAATTAAGTCCTAAGTTATATTGGGAGCCAGGCGATCTGCCCACAATCTCCACACCCAGCCGTGAGCCAGGACATGCTTAACTGGCTCTCTGGGGCAGGGAGCCCTGATTTATTGCCTGTGCCAAGTGCTATGGTGTGGATGCCCACCGCGGCCAGCGGTGAGCGCTCCAGTGTAAGGCGCTGAGCGCAACGTCGAGAAAAGACGGTTGTTACTGGCTCCTGTGAGTCACTGTGACCTCAGCACACCATCAGTGTTCCATGGTCAATGACGGGAGGGCATGCGGACGTCAACTCTCAACTCTAATTAAAGCTGTGGTGAGACCCAGAGAAGTGGTATAGGGACACACACCTTGACAAGATGGGCAGAGATCAGTTTCTCTGCGTGAAAAAAAAGAAAAAAAGCAAAAAGAAATTGGGGAAGGTCTCTGTAGTGGGTGGCCAGGAAGAGAAAGACTTAAGAAGAAGTATATGGGATATTTGGGTGGTGTTCAGGGTGGGAGGCAGATAAAATCCTACTTGCCTTTTATGACTTGTGTAATTGAAAAGTGAAAAAGGAAATGAATATTAAAAGTGCTCTTCGCTATGTAACATAAGCATCCCTTTACCATCCTTTAAGAAACCTTCAGTAAAATCTTCAGATGGATTCTTCACTTACGGTTATCTGAGTGGTGGCGCTTTGGGAAGACAGAATGAAGTGCTTGGCTCCTCTGCGATGCCGCCATAGAACAGATTGCCTATTTATGGGACAGCAGCCATGCCTGGAGAATCCCAGGGATGGGGGAGCCTGGTGGGCTGCCGTCTATGGGGTCGCACAGAGTCGGACACGACTGAAGTGACTTAGCAGCAGCAGCAGCAACCACGTCTAAGTCCATCTGATAAGGATCGCTTACATTTTCTCAAATAATCAGTAGACGGTAAGTTCCACGAGAGCAAGAATTTGGTCATTGGCTCGCCCGCGTATCATTGTCTGCCTGTGGAACGTGCCCACTGTGTACTGAGTGTTGTGAACAGCTCTCCAGCATCGCAGTGATGCTCTAACACAGCGAGGTGCGATAGGACTCTCGGCTGTGGTGAGCGTGTCCTCTGTGCTGTTCAGTATGGGAGCCATCAGCCACGGGTGGCTACTGACCCCTTGAAATATTGCTACTGCAATTAACTGGATTTGAAATTAATTTAAAGTCGAAAGGGCCACACATGGCCAGTGGCTATCATAATGGGCAGCACAGCAAACAGCCCGTGGCTCACGTCGCCGTCTACGGACCAGCGGCTTTGGCGTGACCAGGGAGCCTGTGGGAAATTCAGAATCTCAGGCTCCGCCCCTGAACTACGGAATCAGAATCTGTTTTCCATTCCCATGGATGTGTGTGTGCGTGCTAAGTCGTTTCAGACGTGTCCGACTCTGTGTGACGCTATGGACTGTAGCTCGCCAGGCTCCTCTGTCCGTGGGATTCTCCAGGCAAGAATATTGGAGTGGGTTGCCACGCCCTCCTCCAGGGGGATTCCTGACCCAGGGATAGAACTCGCGTCTCTTAGGTCTCCTGCACTGGCAGGCAGGTTCTTCACCACTATCGCTACCTGAGAAGCGCTATGTCTGTGTAAATGCATCCTTATCTGAGAAAGTGAAAGTCGCTCAGTCTTGTCTGACTCTTTGAGAGCCCATGACACCGTACAGTCCATGGAATTCTCTGGGCCAGAATATGGGAGTGGGTAGCCTTTCCCTTCTCCAGGAAGCTCTGCTCTAAAACGAGCATTTTCACAAGACTTGACTTCATTTGATTCTCACAGAAAGTCTGGATTGTGGTTATCACTCTCCCTGTTTTATAGATGACGTATTCAAGCCTCTGAAAGGTTATGTGATTTGCTCAAAACCACAAAATGGAACAGAGAGCCTGGGTTCCAAGCCCAGCATTTCTTCTCTTTTGTTCTCTGTACTGTTGGGGTGGAAGCAGCGAGCTCCAGGCAAGCTTAGGACCGCTGCTTCTTCCAGTACCGTTCTTAAGTGGCGTAAGATTGCAGCACTTTCCTGCTGGAAACATGAGCTCAAGACGGGTGATAGTGGACAGGGGCTGTGGAACGACATGGACTCAGAGGGGAGGGGAGGGAATTAGCTATCAGCTTCTAGTCTCTTCCTCAGGCCGGTTGAGTGAGGAGGAGCTAAGACTTGGTGCGGTGCAATGCCAGGCTGGCTTCTACGCAGAAAAAGTAGTCCTTTTCTTGTTCAGGATTTATTTCTATTCACAAAGCCAGCTGCAACTGTCTGTTTTTCTTTTGTTTGTTATTTCATCATGTGGAAAGTTTGGAGAGTTTTTTTTTTTTTTAACAATCTGCAGATTAACTATTGATTGGTTTGTTTAAATTTCCCAAAGGAAATCTTTAAGAGTAAGGGCAAGGGGACTCCCTCCAGGATGGCTGAAGGTGAGATAACAAGATGGAGAGAATTTAACAGTGGTTTCAAATACGAACCCTGAATCAAAAGAAGTTCACAAGGACCGAGATGCTAAATTATGACTTGTTTTGTTGTCTAGCAGGTGCTCATGGAAGCATCTCTCTGTAAGAAGCTTCAGGTTCATATTAAATAAACACACACATGTAATTAAAGGTGGTACCTCAGTGTTCTCAGTGAAGTTAAGAAGTCTGGTCTGCAGTCTGTACGTGCCGGCCAGTCAGCAAACTGTCAGTGTGGTGACTTTACTCTTCAGATCAATTCAGTTCCCATCCTACACTATTTCATTGGCCTCATCTCTGTAGACCTCACAGCCTCAAGTGAGGGGCCATGTTACAAAAAGTGGCTAAAATTAAATGTGTGTACTCCTGGCTGGCTAACCAGCAGTGAGAAAGAATAAGAAAAGGAACAGATAAGTAAACAAATGAACAAAAGTAAAATAATAATGGTTCAGGGTTGTCAACCATGCCTTGAAATGATAAGCATCACCTCCTCCTGGCGCACCCTCCCCATGACCTGACTCATGTCTGTTTCTTGGGTTGGAGAATGTCACTCCTCCACACACACTCCTGAGCCAGGAGCCTGCCATCACCGTGGATTCCTCGACTCATCTCTCTCTCACCCTTCATGTGTAATTGATCATCAATTCTCATGAACTCTAGCTTTGAAGTAACTCCATGAGATCATTTCTAGTCTTAGTCACAGGTCACATCTTTATCATGTTACCTGGGATTCTGCCTCCTAACCACTCCCTCCCAACTCTGCCTTTAGAACAGGTATCCACTCCAGTATTGCCTGGAGAATTACATGGCCAGAGGGGCCTGGAGGGCAACAGTCCATGGAGTCGCAAAGAGTCAGACACCACCAAGCGACTAACACTTTCACTTATCAATCTACTATTTCTGCAGAAAGAGAAAGCGAATTCCCAAGGATAATTCAACAGTAATCTCTATTTCCATCATCCAGAACTGTCATACATGCGTTAAGTCTTTTCTAAAATTATGTCACAGTTCTAGATAACATTACCTTTATTCACTGACTCTTGTTTGCATTCTTCTTTGCTGCTTGTCCAGAGTCAGTCACCCTAGTAAGTTTGGTGTATATGGTAGACTGTATTATTTTTTCCTTAATAATTTGTTGCCGCCTCATCTTGTGCTCTTCTTGGAGGTGGGACACAACCTATCACAGGCGAGCAGAGCCTGGCAGAGCTGAGCAGAGCCTGGCCAGCCTGCAGCCCTCACGCAATGGGAGAGTAAACATTCATTACTGTAACCCACTAAGATACTGGGGTTATTTGTTATGCAGCAAAAAAATATGGCATTCAAAATACTTGCGCCTGTGAAAGTTTACGTGTCTTGCTGTACATACACATGTATCCACAAGCCTCGTGTGGCTCTGTTTGGTATTCTTGCTGTACATACACGTGTATCCACAAGCCACGTGTGGCTGTTTGGTATGTGTTCCAAGTTTACACAGATGGTTGCATTCTAGATGTATTTTTCTATATCTCGCTTTTTACGCTCAAGATCTGTTTTGGATAGTTCTCCATGTGGGTGTGTACCGATCCAGGTTATTCGCTTTAACAACTGTCAGAGAAATGTTTCTAAACCACACATGTGGAGCTGCCACTTCTTTGCCTCAAAGGGCGGACAGCTGACGTAGTCACCGTAGCACGGGGAGCAGCTGGACATAAACCCTCAGGAAAGCAAGCAGGTGATGCAGCACAGCGGCTACCCGTGCAGTGGGGTCCACGCTTCGTGCCTTCCGCAGCTCGGGGGCCTCTTTTCAGACAGAAGCTTAGAGAGGAAGGTGAGGAAGGCAAGCCAGGGCCCCTGCTCTTGCATCTGGACTTAGAACCATGACTGGCATTCATCATCTTTCTGCCATCTATTCCAGCTTCCTCCCACCCTCCGCCACCACCCTGGCTGCTTTGATGGCTTGTCTAGTGGTTTGACTCAGATTTGCATCCCCGAGGGGTCTGTGTCCCTGGTCACCTTGCCCTTTGTAGGTTGGGCTTGCTGCACTCAGGTGTCTACTGTCCAAATGGTACAGGTGGCTAGAGGTGCTCCAGTGGGTCACCTTGGCCCCAAACCCATTCCTCCTGGTCCCCGAGGCATGGCAGCAACCCAAGTTGGTTTTGTACTGAAAAAGGAAGTGAAACCCAGGAAGCTAATTCTAAAACGTTTCCTGACTCCACCCTCAGATGACTAAGTCCATTGATTTGATTTCCTTTCCATTAATCAAACTAGGCTTATTTAAAATTTTTGATTATGATTGCATTATCAGTTCAGTTCACTTCAGTCACTCAGTTGTGTCCAACTCTTTGCGACCCCATGGACTGCAGCACACCAGGCCTCCTTGTCCATCACCAACTTCTGGAGTTCACTCAAACTCATGTCCATTGAGTTGGTGATGCTATCCAACCATCTCATCCTCTGTCGTCCCCTTCTCCTCCTGCCCTCAATCTTTCCCAGCATCAGGGTCTTTTCAGATGAGTCAACTCTTCACATGAGGTGGCCAAAGTATTGCGGTTTCAGCTTCAGCATCAGTCCTTCCAATGAACACCCAGGACTGATCTCCTTTAGGATGGACTGGTTGGCTCTCCTTGCAGTCCAAGAGACTCTCAAGAGTCTTCTCCAACAACAGAGTTCAAAAGCACCAATTCTTTGGTGCTCGGCTTTCTTTATAGTACAACTTTCACATCCATACATGACTACTGGAAACACCGTCAGATCAGATCAGATCACATCAGTTGCTCAGTCGTGTCCAACTCTTTGCGACCCCATGAATCACAGCACGCCAGGCCTCCCTGTCCATCACCACCTCCCGGAGTTCATTCAGACACACATCCATCGAGTCTGTGATGCCATCCAGCCATCTCATCCTCTGTTGTCCCCTTCTCCTCTTGCCCCCAATCCCTCCCAGCGTCAGAGTCTTTTCCAATGAGTCAACTCTTCACATGAGGTGGCCAAAGTACTGGAGTTTCAGCTTTAGCATCACTCCTTCCAAAGAAATCCCAGGGCTGATCTCCTTCAGAATGGACTGGTTGGATCTCCTTGCAGTCCAAGGGACTCTCAAGAGTCTTCGCCAACACCACAGTTCAAAAGCATCAATTCTTCGGTGCTCAGCCTTCTTCACAGTCCAACTCTCACATCCATAAATGACCACAGGAAAAACCATAGCCTTGACTAGACGGACCTTTGTTGGCAAAGTAATGTCTCTGCTTTTGAATATGCTATCTAGGTTGGTCATAACTTTCCTTCCAAGGAGTGAGTGTCTTTTAATTTCATGGCTGCAATCACCATCTGCAGTGATTTTGGGGCCCAAAAAAATAAAGTCTGACACTGTTTCCACTGTTTCCCCATCTATTTCCCATGAAGTGATGGGACCAGAAGCCATGATCTTCGTTTTCTGAATGTTGAGCTTTAAGCCAACTTTTTCACTCTCCACTTTCACTTTCATCAAGAGGCTTTTGAGTTCCTCTTCACTTTCTGCCATAAGGGTGGTGTCATCTGCATATCTGAGGTTATTGATATTTCTCCCAGCAATCTTGATTCCAGCTTGTGTTTTATCCAGTCCAGCATTTCTCATTATGTACTCTGCATATAAGTTAAATAAACAGGGTGACAATATACAGCCTTGACGTATCCCTTTTCCTATTTGGAACCAGTCTGTTGTTCCATGTCCAGTTCTAACTGTTGCTTCCTGACCTGCATACAGATTTCTCAAGAGGCAGATCAGGTGGTCTGGTATTCCCATCTCTTTCAGAATTTTCCACAGTTTATTGTGATCCACACAGTCAAAGGCTTTGGCATAGTCAATAAAGCAGAAATAGATGTTTTTCTGGAACTCTCTTGCTTTTTCCATGATCCAGCAGATGTTGGCAATTTGATCTCTGGTTCCTCTGCCTTTTCTAAAACCAGCTTGAACATCTGGAAGTCACAGTTCACATATTGCTGAAGCCTGGCTTGGAGAATTTTGAGCATTACTTTACTAGAGTGTGAGATGAGTGCAATTGTGCAGTACTTTGAGCATTTTTGGCATTGCCTTCCTTTGGGATTGGAATGAAAACTGACCTTTTCCAGTCCTGTGGCCACTGCTGAGTTTTCCAAATTTGCTGGCATATTGAGTGCAGCACTTTCACAGCATCATCTTTCAGGATTTGGAATAGCTCAACTGGAATTCTATCACCTCCACTAGCTTTGTTTGTAGTGATGCTTTCTAAGGCCCACTTGACTTCACATTCCAGGATGTCTGGCTCTAGGTCAGTGATCACACCATCGTGATTATCTGGGTTGTGAAGATCTTTTTTGTACAGTTCTTCTGTGTATTCTTGCCACCGCTTCTTAATATCTTCTGCTTCTGTTAGGTCCATACCATTTCTGTCCTTTATCGAGCCCATCTTTGCATGAAATGTTCCTTTGTTATCTCTGATTTTCTTGAAGAGATCTCTAGTCTTCCCCATTCTGTTGTTTTCCTCTATTTCTTTGCATTGATCGCTGAAGAAGGCTTTCTTATCTCTTCTTGCTATTCTTTAGAACTCTGCATTCAGATGTTTATGTCTTTCCTTTTCTCCTTTGCTTTTCACTTCTCTTCTTTTCACAGCTATTTGTAAGGCCTCCCCAGACGGCCATTTTGCATTTCTTTTCCATGGGGATGCTCTTGATCCCTGTCTCCTGTGCAATGTCATGAACCTCATTCCATAGCTCATCAGGCACTCTGTCTATCAGATCTAGGCCCTTAAATCTATGTCTCACTTCCACTGTATAATCATAAGGGATTTGATTTAGGTCATACCTGAATGGTCTAGTGGTTTTTCCCTACTTTCTTCAATTTCAGTCTGAATTTGGCAATAAAGAGTTCATGATCTGAGCCACAGTCAGCTCCTGGTCTTGTTTTTGCTGACTGTATAGAGCTTCTCCATCTTTGGCTGGAAAGAATATAATCAATCTGATTTCGGTGTTGACCATCTGGTGATGTCCATGTATAGAGTCTTCTCTTGTGTTGTTGGAAGAGGGTGTTTGTTATGACCAGTGCATTTTCTTGGCAAAACTCTATTAGTCTTTGCCCTGCTTCATTCAGTATTCCAAGGCCAAATTTGCCTGTCACTCCAGGTGTTTCTTGACTTCCTACTTTTGCATTCCAGCCCCCTATAATGAAAAGGACATCTTTTTTGGGTGTTAGTTCTAAAAGGTCTTGTAGGTCTTTATAGAACCATTCAACTTCAGCTTCTTCAGGGTTGTTGTTTGGGGCATAGACTTGGATTACCGTGATATTGAATGGTTTGCCTTGGAAACGAACAGAGATCATTCTGTCGTTTTTGAGATTGCATCCAAGTATTGCATTTCAGACTCTTTTGTTGACCATGATGGCTACTCCATTTCTTCTGAGGGATTCCTGCCCTCAGTAGTAGATATAATGGTCATCTGAGTTAAGTTCACTCATTCCAGTCCATTTCAGTTTGCTGATTCCTAGAATGTCCACATTCACTCTTGCCGTCTCTTGTTTGACCACTTCCAATTTGCCTTGATTCATGGACCTGACATTCCATTCATGGACCAGGAACATTCCAGGTTCCTATGCAATATTGCTCTTTACAGCATTGGATCTTGCTTCTATCACCAGTCACATCCACAGCTGGGTATTGTTTTTGCTTTGGCTCCATCCCTTCATTCTTTCTGGAGTTATTTCTCCACTGTTCTCCAGTAGCATATTGGGCACCTACTGACCTGGGGAGTTTCTCTTTCAATGTCCTATCATTTTGCCTTTTCATACTGTCCATGGGGTTCTCAAGGCAAGAATACTGAAGTGGTTTGCCATCCCTTCTCCAGTGGACCACATTCTGTCAGATCTCTCCACCATGACCCGCCCATCTTGGGTTGCCCCACGGGCATGGCTTAGTTTCATTGAGTTAGACAAGGCTGTGGTCCTCGTGTGATTAGATTGACTAGTTTTCTGTGAGTATGGTTTCAGTGTGTCTGCCCTCTGATGACCTCTTGCAACACCTACCATCTTACTTGGGTTTCTCTTACCTTGGGCATGGGGTATCTCTTCATGGCTGCTCCAGCAAAGTGCAGCCAATGCTCCTTACCTTGGAGGAGGGGTATCTCCTCACTGCTGCCCTTCCTGACCTTCAACATGGGATGAAGCTATGGAAAAACCATAGCTTTGACTAGATGGACCTTTGTTGGCAAAGTAATGTCTGTGCTTTTTAATATGCTGTCTACGTTGGTCATAACCTTTCTTCCAAGGAGCAAGCATCTTTGAATTTCATGGCTGCAGTCACCATCTGCAGAGATTTTGGATCCCAGAAAAATAAAGTCTGCCAGTGTTTCCACTGTTTCCCCATCTATTTCCCATGAAGTGATGGGACTGGATGCCATGATCTTAGTTTTCTGAATGTTAAGCTTTAAGTCAACTTTTTCACTCTTTCTCTTTCACTTTCATCAAGAGGCTCTTTAGTTCTTCTTTGCTTTCTGCCATAAGGGTGGTGTCTTATATCTGTATAAAAATATAAGTGTTTATATGCATATGTGCATCTATACATATCAGGGGCTATAGAAAAATAAAAAGGACACCACAGAAATCACCCACAATACCGCCATCCAGGGGGAAATATTGCTCTCTTTTGATATCTTTCTTTGTAGTTTCTTTCTCTATATATTTCTTTGATTTTTCTAAAATGGAAACTATAGGTATGTATATATAAATTATTATCCTGCCTCTTTAAATAAATTGAATAGTATATCATGACTATTTCCCAACTCTTCTGTCTTTACACTGTATTCAAAAAAGGGCAAAAGAATCAGACTGATTGTGATTACTCCTCAATAGCATTCTCAAAGTAATTTTTATGATAAGAACTGGCTAGCTTTGAAGAATTAGAACAAAACAATTTCTCTTAGAAGGTAGAAAGCAGCATGCATAATATACAGCATATATAATAGTGACTGCCAAGATAATAAATGTATTATATTAGTTAACTCAACAGTCATATTATGAGCTCAGTATATATTTTTAAGGATTTTTTTTTTTTTTTGATGTGGACCATTTTTTAAGTCATTGAATTTGTTACACGATTGCTTCTGTTTTATGTTTTGGGGGTTTGGTCACGAGACCTGTGGGATCTCAGCTCCCTGACCAGGCATCAAACCCACGCCCCCTGCTTTGGGAGGCAAAGTCTTAACCCCCGGACCACCAGGGGAGTCCCTGAACCCAGAGTGTATTATGGGTCACACACCTAGAACCCTGAACCAAAGTTCAAATCTAGACATCCTGCCCTCAAACCCCACACTCATATCTATGAAAGGCGGTTAAGACAAATTTGTGCTGCTAAGTCACTTCAGTCGCGTCCGACTCTGTGTGACCCCATAGATGGCAGCCCACCAGGCTCCCCTGTCCCTGGGATTCTCCAGGCAAGAACACTGGAGTGGGTTGCCATTTCCTTCTCCACTGCATGAAAGTGGAAAGTGAAAAGTGAAAGTGAAGTCGCTCAATCGTGTCCCACCCTTAGTGACCCCATGGACTGCAGCCTACCAGGCTCCTCCATCCATGGGATTTTCCAGGCAAGAGTACTAGAGTGGGGTGCCACCCATTTTTGTGGGGGAGACAAAAACCCAGGAGGCAGGAGGAAGTCCAGCTGAGCAGGGGAATTGTGAAGACGGGGCTGGGCCAGAGCATCTCTCGGGCTGGGCGGCTGCCTCCAGAGGGCTCTGCTGAGGTCCCAGGACCTCTGACCTGCAGGTGAGTGGGAGAGGGTGTTCAGCACCTCAGCCCAGGATCTGGAACCCCAGGGAAACTCGGGGAGGCAGCCCTGGCTTGGGTAAGAGAAAGCCCCAGGTATAAGAGATGTGGAGGAGGGAGGTGGTTGGGGAAGGAGAGATGGGGGGCTAGAAGTCAGGCAGTGGGGCTCCCCTTTCCTTCTCCTCCCCACCCGCCTCCCTCTCCGGGTTACCCTGTCTCACTGTAACAAGGGGTGGGAGGCTTGTTTAAAAAAAGGAGGCGATTAAACAGCCGTACACAACAGGAGCGGTTAAACACACTCATCAAAAGAAGTGTGCCAGAAAGTTCCTAGCAGTCCTGTTCAAACGGCCCCAAGCTGGAAACTACACATGTCCATGCAGCAGGATGCATGACTAAACCGCAGTATAATCGCGCTGTGGAATACTACACAGCAGGGAGAAAGAGCAAACCAAACTGCACGCAGCAGTCAGGCGGCTGAATCTTGCAACCCGGCGTCGAGGGAAAAAAAGACACAGGACCACACATTCAGTAAGATTCCAATCATGCAAACTATCAAAACAGTCCAAGTCTTCTGTGCCCCTAGAAGTAAGGTGGGGGGTGGTGACCGGCAGAGTCACGACGGGGCTTCTAATCTTTATATTTTAATTTGGGGTGCACGTAGTGTTTGTGGATTCTGATTATTTCATCTAAAACTCAAACACAGGCTTATTAGATTAAAAAAATAAGAAAAGAAGGAGAAAAAAATGACCAAGAGCAGCGATGGCAATAGGCTAACCCAAATCACTCTGATGAAAACTTTTAATTTCACACAACTTCCATCTATAGGTAGAAAATACTACACTTTTGGCATGTATTTCTATACAGTTACCCCCCCCCCCCCCCCCCCCCCCCAAAGCATCCTAGCCCAGTGATCATAAGAGAATCAGCAAAGAAGTTTCAGGCTCTCAAATAATTCATGATTGTTCCAACCTACTTCGGAAGATTCACAGCTCTGGGCTGCAGGGCATGGTTCCAACGAGCTTTGAAGTCCTATTGCGTTATTTCTATGTAATGCAAATTGACAAGGTCTCTAAATTAGGCAACTAACTAGAAAATGAGGTCTGAAAGCCTGCTTTATTAGCAGCCAGGGACCTGGTCTAAAAGATTTATCTGTTTGTGGTCAGGGCAGGGGTGGAGAGAACATTTTCTACACAGGGACTCAGGGAGACGGGGTGGGGCGGGGGGAGGGGAGAGCAAATGGAGAAGCCAGGGGGTAGGTCTGGAGGTTGCCCATTTTTCTAGGTTTTATTTGGCAAATATTTATAGAGCCCTTTCTTTGCGCCAAGCACTAACTACGCGCTCTGTGAACAAAGACTCGTTTAACCCCTACAACAAACGTGTGAGGTGTACGTCTTAGCACCATCCTGGTTTTTAAGTTGAGGAAGCCGAAGCACTGGGAGGTTAAATGATAATCGGGAGAGGACACAGCTGCCAGGCAGCAGAGCCAGAGTCCAAATCCAGCCATGCTGCTTATTCCGAGAATGGCGGCACGACTTGAGGGTGGCGACTCCGCTTTTCTCGCCGGCGTCCGCGTCGGCAGACCTGCTGCTGGACCCGCTACCTGCGCGCTGTGCTTCCAAGACGGCTCAGAAGCCACATCCTCCCTTCATCCGCACTCCAGCGCGTCCTTCACGTGCCGTAGTGTCGATGCCTAAACCTCCACCACTGGCATTTATTCTTCTGGGTACGTGCTCTGTAAGATGGGCTTCCCTGGTCGCTCAGATGGTAAGAAATCTGCCTGCAGTGCAGGAGACCCGGGTTCAATCCCTGGGTCGGGAAGATCCCCTGGAGAAGGGAAATGGCAACCCACTCCAGTATTCTTGCCAAGAATGCCAAGGACAGAGGAGCCCGGCGGGCTACAGTCCATGGGGTCACAAAGAGTCAGACACGACAGAGCAACGTTCACGTTCTGCCTCCTCCGTGCTCCTTATAAAACTGCAGATGCCCCTGCAGGATGTCTGTGAACCAGGTCCCCCAGTTTTCTAAGAAGGGGCGAGCCAAGAGCACCAAGGGCTAGCGGGGTGAGAAGATACCCAAGCCAGGCGGGGTCTGAGGGCCAGATTCACCGAGCTCACTGTCCGCCTCAGCACAGCAGGTCTGCGGCTGTCCAGGGCACGTCTCTTTATCCGTCCATCCCTTTCCCACGTTTGATCCTTGCTCTAAGTGGCGTGCGGGGTATAACGGCTTTATAACCCTCAGTATCCCTTTAGGTGTTATTCATGTTTTAGGTCACAAAACTCTTCTCATGTGATCCTATAGGGTCACTATTATTATCCCCAAGTATCACCCAAGAAAGTTGGGTTCAGAAAGTTTCTGTGAACTTCCCAGGGTCACTGGGTTTGTGTTTAGCAGGAATCAGGACCAGACCTTCAATTCATCGCAGTGGAGTAGCTGAGGAAAAAAAGGGGGAATTACTCAACAAGTACTCTTTTTTGTTTATTTGTTTTTATTGTGATAAAGTATGCATAACATACCTAACAACAGGCGGCTCAGGTAGTAAAGAATCTGCCGGCAATGCAGGAGACTTGGGTTCAATCCCTGGGTTGGGAAGATCCCCTGGAAAGGGAATGGCCACCCACTGCAGTATTCTGTATTCTGGCCTGTGAATTCCATGGACAGAGGAGCCTGGCGGGCTACAGTCCATGGAGTGACAGAGCTGGACACGACTGAGAGACTAACACACACATGTAACATAAAATTTACCATCTTAATCATTTCTTAAAAAACACTTACATATTGTTTATTCTGTTTTATATTTTATTTTATATATTTATTTTTTAGCCACACCTCACAGCACATGGAACTTTCTTGACCAGGAATTGAACTTGTACCCCCCAACCCTAACCCCCTCTCCTGCAGTGGAAGCTGGAGTCTTAACCACTGGACTGCCAGGGAAGTCCCTTAATCATTTGTGAGTTCCAGCTCAGTAGTATTAGGTACCTTGACACTGCTGTGCAAGCCAACTCCAAATTCTTTTTAGCTTGAAAAATGGAAATTCTGTACCCACTAAGCAGCAGCTCCCCGTTCTCTTCCTCCCCATCCCCTGAAAGCCCCACGCCACTTTCTGTCTCTGTGGATTTGGCGCCTCTAGGACTTCGTGTAAGTGGGGTCACAGTGTTTCTGTCTCCGTCACTGCTTTCTTTCACTCAGCACAACGTCCTTTCTCAGGGTTCATCCATGTTGTAGCGTGGGACAGGATGTCTTTCCTTTTTAAGACTGAATGGTGCTCTGTCGTGTGTAGGGATCATATTTTGCTTCTCCTTCTGTTTGTTGATGAGCACTTGGGTTGCTTTCAGTTCAGTTCAGTTCAGTTGCTCAGTCATGTCCGACTCTTTGCGACCCCATGAACTGCAGCACTCCAGGCCTCCCTGTCCATCACTAGCTCCCGGAGTTCACCCAAACTCATGTCCATCCAGTCGGTGATGCCATCCAGCCATCTCATCCTCTGTCATCCCCTTCTCCTCCTGCCCCCAATCCCTCCCAGCGTCAGACTTTTTCAATGAGTCAACTCTTCGCATGAGGTTGCCAAAGTACTGGAGTTTCAGGTTTAGCATCAGTCCTTCCAAAGAAAACCCAGGACTGATCTCCTTTAGGATGGACTGGTTGGATCTCCTTGCAGACCAAGGGACTCTCCAGAGTCTTCTCCAACACCACAGTTCAAAAGCATCAATTCTTCAGCACTCAGCTTTCTTCACAGTCCAACTCTCACATCCATACATGACCACTGGAAAAACCGTAGCCTTGACTAGACCGACCTTTGTTGACAAAGTAATGTCTCTGTTTTTTAATACGCTGTCTAGGTTGGTCATAACTTTCCTTACAAGGAGTAAGCGTCTTTTTCATTTCATGGCTGCAATCACCATCTGCAGTGATTTTGGAGCCCCAAAAAATAAAGTCTGACACTGTTTCCACTGTTTCCCCATCTATTTCCCATGAAGTGATGGGACCGGATGCCATGATCTTTGTTTTCTGAATGTTGAGCTTTAAGCCCACTTTTTCACTCTCCTCTTTCACTTTCATCAAGAGGCTTTTTAGTTCCTCTTCACTTTCTGCCATAAGGGTGGTGTCATCTGCATATCTGAGGTTATTTATATTTCTCCTGGTAATCTTGATTCCAGCTTGTGCTTCTTCCAGTCCAGCGTTTCTCATGATGTACTCTGCATAGAAGTTAAATAAGCAGGGTGACAATATACAGCCTTGACGTACTCCTTTTCCTATTTGGAACCAGTCTGTTGTTCCATGTCCAGTTCTAACTGTTGCTTCCTGACCTGCATATAGGTTTCTCAAGAAGCAGGTCAGGTGGTCTGGTATGCCCATCTCTTTCAGAATTGTCCACAGTTTATTGTGATCCCACACAGTCAAAGGCTTAGCTTTACCTGTTGGCAATTTCGAGTAGCATTGCTATGAAAGTGGGTGTAGAAATATCTGAGTCCCTGATCTCTATTCTTTTGGATCAACAAAGTGTTTTTAAAATCAAGTATGAACATGAAGATTATTAAGCCTGCAATGAGACCTTAGAGAAAGTGTTGTGAAAGCCGAGGTCTGGTGATAAGAGTGTGATTGAGCATTTGGGGATCAGGCTATGGGACCCAAGGGGGTGTGGTCAGAGCAAGGCTCCTTCCTTGTGTGTATGCTGGTGATCCCACCCTCCACCAGGCAAGCCCCCAGCCTGGGACTTTATCCTCCAGGACTGGCTAGTGCCTCTCTCACAGTTCAGCACCCTCTGCTCTGAGCAACTTGTCCATCTGAAGATCTAGTCAGGACCCCAGATGCCGCTCTGGACACCTTGGCTGCGGTCTAGTCCAGAGGACCAATTCTCGATCACCTGTTTCGAGTCCCAAGTGGCTGATCCATCGCATCCAGCCTCGTCCCCAGCCACAGTCCACTGTCAGATGTGATGTTTACTGAGGTGGCAGTCCCTCAGTGAAACCACCACAGAGCTCAGGGTCCAGATTAGCGGTACCCAAGGGCCACCATCCAAGCTAATGTTATAGTAGGGCAGAACGTTGGAAAGGACTAGCACTTAAATGGCAAGAGGAAGAGAAAGAAAATAATGCTTTCACCTGGCCCTGTGTTATCTGTAACGGGCATGTTTTAAGACTCCCGTCAGGCCCATCTGATCTCAAACACAGACTGTCTCCTGGTGTAAATGAGGCAGCATCACATTTCCCATTTCTATCTTGGCCACTTAGCCTGGCAGGGAGAAATTCGCCTTTTTCACCATCACAGACTTAATAGAAAGGCTTGGAGTCAAGGAGCAGGTTGGCGTGGTGGAGAGGGAGAGGGCTGAGCGTGGACAGCTCACCAGCATGTGCAGAAAACCCCAAGCGCCCATCCTCCCAAAAGCCAGGGATGCTGGGACTTTATAAACCCTCTACTCATTCTCCTGGACGCATGAATGTGGTCTCATTTCGGTGTGGGCTCGTAGAAGCCAGGAATCACAGCCATTTGTCCTTTTCATCTTGGGCAGACTTTTTCATCTTATCTCATGACAAGACCCAAGCTTTGTGGCATCTCTATAGCACCTCAGCATGGCAAATGGCCCCAGAAAGGACAGTCTATAAGGGGTTTCCGTTTTGGTTCAGAAGTCCCAAGCGATCAGTTTTGGTGGGCATTTTGATCAAGGGCTGGTCTTTGATGTACAAGGGCTGCAGAATTGAGGCTGACGTTCACACTTCCTTCCCCTGCAGCTCTTCTAACGCCTCAAAAGTGAATCATCAAGACCCCCCTCTGCAGGCAAAGGAGAGCCTGCAAGGAGGGCAAGGAACCAAGGGAGAATTGTCTGGTTACGGATCAAAGGAGTGAAGGTCCGAGGCTCCATCCCTCATCAGAGGATCGGGCTTTGGGTCCTCAGCCCATCTCTTTGTCTGACTGTTCTTTTATGCAGTGGAAATACAGTTCTCCGGAAGCCGAAGCTGTAATAATGGGCTGGAGAAACGCTGCTCCAAGTGGCATCTGTGCCACATGGGTGACCATGACCGCGCCTCCATGAAATCATGGGGGTTGTTTTACAGGCTTCCCCCGCCCCACCCCAGCGTCTGTAACTCTCATTAGTCTTCTAATGTAATACTTGGAGGTGGCTGATTTGTCATGTCCAGAATGCGTGTTTATCACCATCTCTTCTCGAGCAAAACAAATAATAACACTCAGGTCAAAGGGAGACAGAACCTCTGCGGAAAGTGAGATTTAAATAAAAATTGGAAATAGATACTTTGAGAAACGGCACTTTATTTTTAGGAAAGAAAAGGGATTAGGAGAAGATAATGGTTGCCATGGTGACGGCAGAGCACTGCATATATTCTATAGGCCCGGCTTTAGACATGAAGTGGGGAACAAAACAGATTCCCTGGTGACTTTCTGAGAAAAATACAGACAGAAATAAAAAGGCTGCCCAGAAACAGTGTCTTACATTAGTTCAACTGCCATTTCACTGTGATTTAATAGGCTCTTTACTCCAAAGCCCTGTATTAACGTCAAAACCCATTTTTAATGTTTGGCACAAAATCCATGTTAAAGGAGAGTCTTCATTTCATTTTCCTTCCCATTTCTAATTGTGCTGTAAAAATTGAACTGAGAGGAGCAGGCCCAGGAGCATGGCTTGGAAACCCAGGATTCTTAATTGAAACAAGGAGGTGACGTTGGCAGCACTTGCAAGCCTTTGCACTCAACCTGGAAGGACAAAGCGAGTTCATTGCTAACGTTTTACATCTGGAGGTTGCACATACAAATTAAATGTTCTGTCCTCTCTTACAAACTTTGGCAAACTGACCCTCCCAGATCCTCTTTTTCACGTGGTAAAAACCACCCACGGTTCTCTCGCATCTCCACCACGTTCCCTTCTGCCGATGCCTTTTCTATCACTGCCTTGTCTCCCTGGACACTGGGTGGAATCCCCACCTAGTCACAGTCAAAGCCCTTCCTCTAGATCAGCGCTTCTCAAGCTGTAGTGCACTCAGAATTACCCAGTGGACTTGCTGAAATGCAATCTGCTGGATCCTACCCCGAGAGTTGCTGCTTCCAAGGATTTGAGATGGGCGAAGAATCTACATTTCTGACAAATTCCCAGTTGATGGTCTTGCTCCTAGTCTAGGGACCACACTTTGAGAACCACTGCCCTAGATGAATGGAGGAGCCTGGTACGCTGCAGTCCATGGGGTTGCTAAGAGTCGGGCACCACTGGTCGACTTCACTTTCACATTTCACTTTCATGCATTGGAGAAGGAAATGGCAACCCACTCCAGTGTTCTTGCCTGGAGACTCCTAGGGACAGGGGAGCCTGGTGGGCTGCCATCTATGGGGTTACACAGAGTCGGACACGAATGAAGTGACTTAGCACAGCAGCAGCCCTAGATGAACAGCTCCTGCATTTTTGTTAGCCAAGACCCCTTTTCTTTTCTTTCTTTTTATTTCAAAGTTGAAATGTAGTTCATTTACAATGTTGAATTAGTGTCAGGTGTATAGTGAAGGATTCAGTTTTGCATATACATATAAATGTATTCTTTTCCATTATAGGTTATCACATGACACTGAACACAGTTCCCTGTGCTATACAGTAGGTAATTTTTGTTTATTTACTTTATATATAGTACTGTGTATCTGTTAATCCTGAACTAATTTATCCCGCCCCTCCATTCCCCTTTGGTAATCACAAGGTTGTTTTCTATGTGTATAAGTCTATATCTATTTCGTAAATGTTACATTGTTTTAGATCCCACAAACAAAGAATACCATATATTTGTGTGACTCACTTCACTAGGCCTGACAGTTCTAGGTGCGTCCCTGTTGCTGCAAATGGTGTCATTTCCTTCTTTTTATGGCTGAGTAATATTCCACTGTATATAAGCACCATACCTTCTTTTTTTAAAAAATGTTTTTTTCTGTCTTTATTTTTTTTTAATTGGGGTATAGGGTTTCTTTGGTGGCTCAGATGGTAAAGAATCTGCCTGCAGTGCAGGAGACCCAGGTTCAATCCCTGGCTTGAGAAGATCCCCTGAAGAAGAAAATGGTAACCCACGCCAGTATTCTTGACTGGAGAATCCCCATGGACAGAAGAGCCTGGTGGGCTACAGCCTGTGGGCTCACAAAGAGTTGGGCATGACTGAGCAACTCACAGTTTCGCGTTCTTTCTTACTTCACAAGGTCGTGGTGGTTTCTGCTGTACAGTTGAAGTGAATCAGCTATATGTGTACATGGATCCCCTCTTTTTTGGATTTTCTTCCATTTAGGTCACCACAGAGCTCTAAGTAGAGTTCCTTGTGCTATAAAGCAGGTTCTCATTAGGATTCTATTTTATAAATGTTCAGCTCAGTTTACTTCAGTCACTCAGTCGTGTCTGACTCTCTGCGACCCCATGGACTGCAGCACGCCAGGCCTCCCTGTCCACCAACTCCCGGAGTTTATCCAAACTCATGTCCATTGAGTCGGTGATGCCATCCAACCATCTCATCCTCTGTTGTCCCCTTCTCCTCCCGCCTTCAATCTTCCCCAGCATCAGGGTCTTTTCCAATGAGTCAGCTCTTCACATCAGGTGGCCAAAGTATTGGAGTTTCAGCTTCAGCATCAGACCTTCCACTGAATATTGATGTCCTTTAGGATGGACTGGTTGGATCTCCTTTCAGTCCAAGGGACTCTCAAGAGTCTTCTCCAACACCACAGTTCAAAAAGCATCAATTCTTCAGTGCTCAGCTTTCTTCACAGTCCAACTCTCACATCCATACATGATCACTGGAAAAATCATAGCCTTGACTAGATGGACCTTTGTTGGCAAAGTAATATCTCTGCTTTTCAATATACTATCTAGGTTGGGCATAACTTTCCTTCCAAGGATAAGTGCCTTTAAATTTCATGGCTGCAATCACCATCTGCAGTGACTTTGGAGCCCAAGAAAATAAAGTCTGACACTGTTTCCACTGTTTCCCCATCTATTTGCCATGAAGTGATGGGACCAGATGCCATGATTTTAGTTTTCTGACTGTTGAGCTTTAAGACAACTTTTTTACTCTCCTCTTTCACTTTCATCAAGAGGCTTTTTAATTCTTCTTCACTTTCTGCCATAAGGCTGGTGTCATCCACCTTTACATTTGGGGGAAGAAACAATGCTCTGACTATAAAGCTCGTGGCTCGACTTCTTGGCCGAGACCAGGTGAAAAATGAGAAAAGAACAAAGAAAAGAGGGAGACAGAAAAGAACGGGGACTTTAGTGTGAACTCAGTAGGAGGAGGTGTCCCTACCCATGACCCCCATCCCTGTGACCCCCAAACCTTAGTGAAGTCAACTAAACCCACGCTGTGCATGGTGTGAGTGGACAAGTTGTGCAGCGGTATGTGTGTATGTACATGGCAACACGGCCTTAGAACGAAGTGGAGTTAAAGAAGAGGCAGTGTGGGAAACAGAGGGTGCGGTCACCATGGAAACCAAAGCCCCTGAGGTCTGCAGATACCCCAGCGAAGGCTTTGGACTTTCTCACACTATGGTCTTAGGAGACCTGAGCTGGGTTTCCCCTAATCTCAGAGGAGCAGGGAGGCCCCAGCTGACCTCTGGCTGTCATAAATACGAAAAATGTCACCTGTGCTGTGGCCGGAAGGTTTGTATCCCCCCCAAATTTTTATGCTGAAATCCTATCCCCTAAGGTGATGATTCAAAATTGAGAAAGGAGTACGTCCAGGCTGCATATTTTCACCCTGCTTATTTAACTTACATGCAGAGTACATCATGAGAAATGCAGGGCTGGATGAAGCACAAGCTGGAATCAAGATTGCTGGGAGAATATCAATTACCTCAGATATGCAGATGACACCACCCTTATGGCAGAAAGTGAAGAGGAACTAAAGAGCCTCTTGATGAAGGTGAAAGAGGAGAGTGAAAAAGTGGGCTTAAAACTCAGCATTCAGAAAATGAAGATCATGGCATCCGGTCCCATCACTTCATGGGAAATAGATGGGGAAACAATGGAAACAGTGACAGACTTTATTTTTCTGGGCTCCAAAATCACTGCAGATGGTGACTGCAGCCATGAAATTAAAGACACTCACTCTTTGGAAGAAAAGTTATGACCAACCTAGACAGCATATTAAAAAGCAGAGACATTACTTTGCTGACAAATGTCCATCTAGTCAAGCCTATGGTTTTTCCAGTGGTCATGTATGGATGTGAGAGTTGGACTCTAAAGAAAGCTGTGCACCAAAGAAATGATGCTTTTGAACTGTGGTGTTGGAGAAGACTCTTGAGAGTCCCTTGCACTGCAAGGAGATCCAACCAGCCCATCCTAAAGGAAATCAGTCCTGGGTGTTCATTGGAAGGACTGATGCTGAAGCTGAAGCTCCAGTACTTTGATCAGCTGATGCAAAGAACTGATTCACTGCACAAGACCCTGATGCTGGGAAAGATTGAAGGCAGGAGGAGAAGGGGACAACAGAGGATGAGATGGTTGGATGGCATCAGCAACTCGATGGACCTGAGTTTGAGCAAACTCTGGGAGACAGTGAAGGACAGGGAAGTCTGGTGTGCTGCAGTCCATGGGTCTGCAGTCTGTGCTGGGGTTGCCAAGAGTCAGGCATGACTTAGCGACTCATCAACAACAATGTGATGGTTTGAGAAGGTGGGGCTTTTGGAAGGTGACGAGGTCATGAAGGCAGAGCCCTCCTGAATGGAATTAGCACTCTCACAAAAGAGCCCCAGGGAGATTGCTTGGCCGTTCATGTGAAATTACAGGGAAAAAGATAGCTGTCTAGGGAGCAGGCTCTCACCAGACACAGACGTCTGCCCACACCATGACCTTGGACGTCCCAGGCTCCAGAACTTGAGCCATACCCCTTTGTTATTTATAAACCACCCAGTCTATGTTATTTTGTTACGGCATCTGAACATACTAAGACACGCGGAGTAAAAATGTGTAATTCATTTTGACTATTTTTAAAAAATTATTTATTTTTAATTGGAGGATAATTGCTTTACAATATCGTGTTGGTTTCTGCCATACATCAGCATGAATCAGCCACAGGTACACGTGTCCCCTCCCTCTTGAGCCTCCCTCCCGCCTCCCACTCTATCCCATCCCTCCAGGTTGTTACAGAGCCCAGTTTGAGTCCCCTGAGTCATGCAGCAAATTCCCATTCATTTTGCCCATTTTTAATCATCAAAGACACGAATGTGTCTGGCAAAGAATCCAAGGTCCTGTTCAGCATGAGTTAACACCGAGGCTGACTTAATTCCAGACAAAAGCAACAGCTCTTGACCTTTTGGATCGTCTGTGCAGGTTTTTACAGGGCCAACTCTTTGTTGGTCTTTTTTTGAAATACCAACGATAGCTCCTGGGACCTCATTATTTCCTTTGAAGGCCTTTGGAGATCTGGGGACTCCTGCAAATGCCTCCCAGGCTAGTGTGAGGTCTTACACGGAAGGGTCCTGGGACGATGGGTCCTTGGAGCCCCATGTAGGAGACCTGGTGGAGGAACCGTCAAAATGACCACTTTACTTGATGGTTCTAATAAGTTTTGCTGTTACTGAGGGCACACAATTACACATATGAGAGCATTATGTGAGATGGTAAAATGTTGTTTAAATATCTTTTCAATGGGCACCTACTATGTGTCCAATGCTTATGGGCACTTTTTAGTTGAGTATTTTCAGCAACCCTGGATGAGAAGCATTTTATCCCTCTTTTACAGAAAGACACCAGGCTGAGAAAGATTTAATAAATTTCCAAAGATCATTCAGCTGATAAATGGTAGAGCTAGGATTTGAAGCCAGATCGGTCCAACTCCAAATTCCCTGTGGTTTTCTTATAATACAAAAATTAATTAATTAATTAATTAGGCTGCATTGGGTCCCATGGCAGGGTGTAGACTCTGCAGCTGTGGCTTGTGGACTCCAGAGCATGCAGGCTTAGTTGCTTGGATCTTACTTTCCCACCAGAGAACGAATCCCCACCCACACCTTGCGGGTGGATTCCTAACCACTGGACTGCCAAGGAAGTCCCCCTGCCATTTTCTTATAACCACCCTACTGCTCCCTGCTTTTCAGGCAAATGGGGATGTCTTTCTTATTTCTACACCATTTGAATGTGAGAAGCAACAGTCTGATCTGCTTATATTGTTCAGTGTTTGAAACCTGCTTCTCACCACCCGCCCCCCCAAAGAAGCACAGAGAAAGAATTTGTGCTACAACTCCTTTGAAGGGTACCTAACATTCCCGAGCTTAAACTCTAAAAGGCCTTCTCTGAGATGCTGGTATTTGAAAATGGCTGTTTGCCCCAGGCCTCTGTAATTTTTTTCGGCAATCAGTTCCAACATCACTTTGAAAGTAAGAAAGCTCCACTTGGCTCCCAGTGAATTTAATCTCTCCATTTCCCTCTGGTTGTTTGGACACGCTAGAATGAACTTCAGATGAGATGCTAGGATAATACCCTTCTTCTGCGTGCCTTGCTCACAGCTGGGTTTCATTTATGTGCCCATAAACCAGCTCCTCTTGGGCCCATGGCAGTGACTAGGAATTGGGAAACCGAGCTAAACCAAAAATAGCAGCCAAACAGTCCCAGTTCTGCTGGGCTCTGAAGCTGGGAAAGCTTGAAGGCAAAAGGAAAAATGCGCGGCAGGGGATGAGATAATTAGAGAGCATCACCAACTCCATGCACAGAATATAAGGCAATTCCAGGAGGCAGTGGAGGACAGAGGGGCCTTTGGCCACAGGGTTGCAAAGAGTCGGACACAACAAAGTGACTGAAAACAATAACTAGTGTACAGACACTTAGACCTTGATCAAGAGGCAGATTTGGAAATATTCCAATGGCCACTCACCTGGTTCCTTGCCAACAGCCTCCACCCACCACACTCTCCACTTCAGGGTCATTCTCCATGGCCACCAAAGAGATCTTTCTAGAATGTGAATCTGAGTGAGTCTTGATAAGGGCTTTGAGGACCATATCCCTGCTGACTGTCCCATCTGTGCACCAACAGGTCTTCCTGCCCCCACGTGTTTTGGAGAGGCTGCACTGGGCCCCATCACTCCCCTGCTTAGATTCTGCACCCCCGAGCATGCAGGCAGAATCCCAGCTCCTCACTTTGGCTGGTCCTGGAGAGTCTCTGTGACTTGCCCCTTGCTGTTGTCGAATGTCATCCCTCTCTCTTCTCTCTGTCCCTCATTCTATCAGCCAGCCTGGCCTCTGCGCTGCTCCAAGCCCACCTCAGGGCCTTTGCACTTCCTGTTCCCTGGACCTGGAGTACTCTTCGCCTGGATAGCTACATGGCTCCTTCCTTCAGCCCCTTCAGGCTATGGGCCCAATGTCAGAAAGGCCTTCCCAGACCTCGCTTCAGAAAGAGCAGTGTTGGCACTCTTATCTTTTTACCTTGATTTTGCGATTTTTTTCATTACACCTGAAATTATACATATTTGTTGCTTCTTTTTTCTTATCACTGTCTCCTGCACAAAAATGCCGAGCCCACGAGGGCAGTATCCCTTGATTGTAGACCGCTAGTGCCCCATAGAAGGCACTGCGCCTACTAAGTGTAAAATGAATTAATCTCCTCCCATACTACCCTCAGCATCACGCATTCTAGTAGGTCCACAGCACTTATAACCCCCAAATTTGTCAGGAGATTTCACGCCATTGGACTTCAGAATGCTTTTTAGGGAATCCCCTGGTGGCCCAGTGGTTAGGACTCAGCACCATCACCACCAGCTGGTTTAGTTGCTAAGTTGTGTCTGACTCTTTGCAACCCCCTGGACTATAGCCCACCAGGCTCCCCTGCCATGGAACTTCCCAGGCAAGAATGCTGGAGTGGGTTGCCATTTTCTTCTCCAGGGGATCTTTACAACCCAGGGATTGAATCTGATTCTCTTGCGTCTCCTGTGTTGGCAGGCAAATTCTTTACCACCATCGCCACCTGGGAAGCCTTGTCTTTCTCCATCTGACATTTCATTTAGCCTAATGCCCTCAAGGTCCATCTGTTGCTGAAAATGTCTCTATTTATAGCTGAATAATGTTTCACTGTGTGTATATATATATGCACACACACACACATTTATATATGAGATGTTTTCTTTATCCATTGATGGATACTTAAGTTTTTTCCATATTGTGGCTATTGTAAATAAGCTGCAGTGAACATGAGACTGTAGATAATCTTTCCATACAGTGACTTCGTTTCCTTTGGATATAGACTATGCGTTAGTTCTTCCTTCTATCAGAGTCATACTTATCCTTAACAGCTCTGAGTCACTAGATGGAATTTGGTAATTTATTCCTTAGGTGTCATTCTGCATCCAAGTTGACTGGTTGCTAAATATCTAACCACCCCAGCCTTTAATCACTTTTTTCTCGGCCTTAATATCATTAGAACACATCTGTAAGGGTTTTAACTAAATTATACGGTGGCCGACCTCTGAAATAAAAATATTTCCCTAGTGGTAAACTGATCATTGTTTCTACTAAATTAGATGGTGTTTTATCCTGGAAGAAAATTGTTTTCTTTTCGAGGCGAGGCCATCAAGGTAGTAAGAGCAATTGCTGTGGACGTTCCCATCTGCCCCCTGGGCACCGTGAAGGAAGCTGCTGCAAATGAAGGGGGCTTTGATGCCATTCTGGTTAGCACTTTACACCTAGCATTTTCAGAAGCATGGACTCTGTCTTCCTTCTCATTTTCTTGAATAACCTTATCACATCTCTGAAGAACACATATAAATCAATTACTTTCCAAGGGTCCTGCTTCTGCAGAGATGGGTCATATTTATGAAAGCAGTTTTCATAGATAAAAGGCTTTCTCTATGATGTGCCAGGAAATAAAGCCACAATACATGGCCGGGAGAGGCTTCCAGAAACCAACAGCACCTGAGTCCCATAGAAATCTTTGAGTCCAAGAGTGAGGCTGGCGCTTACACTTGGCCACTGTTTACAGCCCATGTTTTGTATTATTGCTCAAGAGGAATTATTTTGGTAATCTGATACTCCTGAACGCTTCCTGCTTTCGCAAGATTCTCCAGTTGCTTTGAAAGTATGTGAAATTTGCAAAAACCCAAATTTCACTAGCGTTGAGACTTCGCATTGAGAACTTCCCCTCTAAATTCCACAATCCCATAAAAATTCTGTGAGTGTTACAGTCTGTATGTAACCCAGAGTCTAGAATTACATGAAGGCTTTAAGTAGAATAGACAGTCCAGAGAAGCAGCTCATGAAGATGGTGAGTAAATGGTGACACGCCTCTCCAAGAGCCACAGCCCTCTTCCCCACCTTGTGGTTTAGGCCCCTCCATACAGGCAGAGGGTGGGCCTTAGTTAGATGAGGCCTGTCATATAATTCCATCCCCTCTACCAGTGCTGAGCTTAGGGACAAGCATGTCACTACTCAGTTGCAGCCACTAAAATATGAGAAGGATTCTCTTGATACTAAAAAAGGAAGAGGCATTCTCCCTCATCTCAGATGTTGTTGTGTGAGGAGCAGTTTGGAGCTGCTGCGGACACTTTGTGGCCAAGAAGAGACAAAGGTGAAGATGAAAATCATTATGCTGAGGATGCCCTCCTCGGCAGAACAGAAAGACAGAATGTATCCAGCTCCTTTAAAAAAAATTTTTTTTTAAATTTATTTATTTACCTGAACTAGGTCTTGCTTGCAGCACATGAGATTTTGTAAAATTAGTTAATGTTTTATTTTGGGGGGACACTAGGTCTCTGCTGCTGTGCACAGGCTTTCTCTACTTACGGCGAGTTGGGGGCGACTCTCTCGTTGTGGTCCATGGGCTTCTCATTGTGGTAGCTTCTCTCATTGTTGAAGCCACAGGCTCTAGGGTCTTGGGTTTCAGTAGCTGAAGGCGTGCAGGCTCTGTAGTTGTGGCTCGTGGGCTCTAGAACACGGGCTCAGTAGCTGTGAAACACCAGCTTAGCTTCTCCATGGCATGTGGAATCTTCCCAGACCAGGGATTGAACCTGTGTCTCCTGCACTGGCGGATGGATTCTTATCCACTGCACCACCAGGCAAGTCCAGTACCTGGGTTTTTTGACCTTTGTCACAGCACACAAGATCTTTAGTTACAGTGTGCAAATTCTCAGTTGCAGGATGTGGGATCTAGTTCTCTGATCAGGGATCGGATCCGGCCCCCTCTGTTGGGAGCGTCGAGTGTTAGCCACTGGACCACCAGGGAAGTCCCCGTACCCAGTTTCTTGGTGAGCCTTGTTGACGCTAAACAAACTATTCCTCATATTGTCTTCCCTCCAGACCTCTTATTATGTGAGCTAATAAATCCCTTTATTATTTTAGTGGCTGGTTCTCAACCTTGTTTTTATGTCAAACAAGACGTCTTTTTTTTTTTTTTTTTTAATGGCAAAACCAATACAATATTGTAAAGTAAGATGTCTTTTTAAAAGGTCTGCAGTTGATTTGAAAGGACAGCCAGGATTGAGTACCCTCTGTTTAAAATATTTTGAGTTGGGTCTTCTGTTACTTGTGGGCAATACAATTCCAACCAGTGACCTGAGGCAGTCTGCCTGGGTCTTGAGGAGGATGGGTTCGCTGGGTGTGGCCGCTGCGGTCCTCGATAGGGAGGACTTTATCGCCTTCCCTGACAGCTCAGTTGGTAAAAAATCCACCTGCAATGCAGGAGACCCCAGCTCGATTCCTGGGTTGGGAAGATCCACCCAAGAAGGGATAGGCTACCCACTCATGTTGTTGGGCTTCCCTGATGGCTTAGCTGATAAAGAATCCGCCTGCAATGAGGGAGACCTGGGTTCGATCCCTGGGTTGGGAAGATCCCCTGGAGAAGGGAAAGGCTACCCGCTCCAGTATTCTATCCTGGAGAATTCCATGGACTGTGTAGTTCACGGGGTTGCAAAGAGTCGGATACAGCTGAGCGACCTTCACTTTCAGTTTTCACTCATCTCCTTCCAGAGCTCAGTCGATAGAGAAGGTTTGGTTCACACACCGTGCTTTCTATCTTTGCAACAGGACAAGTCTCCACTCCTGAGAAGGGACAAGCTGTTGTGTTGTGTGGAAAGATGCTTTGTGAAGAGCAGACAGATTGACAGACACACTGAGACTCCGGTCCTGGGAGTTCACACGGGGAGTGACTGTGTGACACGAAGCCACACATTGGCTGTAAGCCGCTGCGCCTGATTCCCTCTTCTGTGGTGTAGGTCGGTCTGTTTCTATTAAGGCTTTCAACTGATTGAATGCAGCCACCCACATTAAAGAGGGTAATCTACGGTAGTCAACATCTATTGACTTAAATGTTAATTTACTAAAAGAAAAATCTTCACAGAAACTTCTAGAGTAATATCCAACCAAGTATCTGGCCCAGCAGAGTTAACACATAAAACTAACCTTCACATTTTCCTCTGTGTTTGTCACCTGGAGTCACCTGCGTTGAGGTCTGACGGCTCTCCCAGCCTGCCTGTTGGATCCCTTCCCATTCTCCCTGATAGGATTCATTAGGATGGGTGTTCTATTGTTTCAGCATCTACTTCTCAAAATACATTTCTCTATCCCCAGTGCCTGGCCTATAGTACATGCTCAATAAATATTTGCTAAGTGAATGAATGAATCCCACGAATGTGAGAGCAATTTGGCTGGGACATATGACACTCCATGACCACTAGGTTGACTCATTGGATAAAAGGGCCAGAGGAGCCTGTCCCCTTCCTCCCTCTCATTTCCGTCACATCTTTTTCAAAGTCTTAAGATGGAAGAAAATGATCTACCTAGACAGAAGAGACCCATGCGTCAGTCAAGGAAATAGGAATGACTACGCTTTCTTCCCCTAAGGTCTCTAAGCTCTCAAAGGCTCTTTTTTTCTTTGAAATCCCAGTATAAGAATATGAACCAGGTGATTTATTGGTTGACCACCTGGCCATGGCCTGGGTCTGCTTGCATCCCTGACTTCTGGGTGGAGAGAGGGGATTTTTATACCCAGTTAGCAACTGTCTGTGCCTCCCAGGGCAGCACCGTGTCCAGGGAACCATCAGGCTGTGGCTAGGTGATCAACTGACAAATCACCAGGTTCATATTCTTACACTTGTATCTCAAAGAAAAAAAGAGTCTTTGAAAGTTTAGTCGTTGTTCAGTCACTAAGAAGTGTCCAACTCTTTGCAACCCCATGGGCTGCAAGACACCAGGCTTCCCTGTCCATCACTATCAGTCGGAGTTTGCTAAACTCATGTCCATTGTGTCAATGACACCGCCCAACCACCTCATCCTCTGTTGCCCCCTTCTCTTCCTGCCCTCAATCTTTCCCAGCATCAGGGTCTGGAAAAGAGTCAGCTCTTCTCATCAGGTGGCCAAAATATTGGAATTTCAGCTTCAGCATCAGTCCTTTCCAATGAATATTCAGGGTTGATTTCCTTTAGGATGAACTGGTTTGATCTCCTTGCAGTCCAAGGAGTCTTCTCCAGCACCAAAATCTGAAAGCATCAATCCTTTGGTGTTCAATCTTCTCTGAAAGCTTAGAGACCTAGGCAAAAAAAAGCATAGTCATTCTGTGAGTGTGTGGCTGTGTCCCTCTCATCCAAGACCTCAGCTGTGGCTTAACTCACAGAGAAGGCTGATGAGATAGTAGAATCCTAGAGAATGTTACATATAGACTTTACACATTTTAGTTCCGACAAAAACAAAGATGTGTATTCATTCACCAGTCTTTTGTATTGAGCCCAGGGTTTCCTCTGAGACTGTGCTGGCTAGCTCAACATAAATCACACCCAGGATGTGTCGTCTGCATCTCTAGTTTCTACATCTTTAAAGTGAGGTGAGAACTTAAAAGACACAGCCAAGCAATCCTGGGGCAAAATGCTCATAATTTTTCCCACTCATGTAAAATGCTCTCACCCACATCTCATTCCACAGCCATTGTTTAGGAACTATGATTTACAAAGTGTTTCCTAGGCTTTACAGATAATGTTACTGAAACTCAGGTCTGGCTGCTCACTGCTTGAAAACCAACACTTGTGAAGCAAGGTTGGTGAAATGGAAAGTATGCTTTATTCTGGAGGCTGGCGGCCAGGGGAGAGGGTGGACTCAGGTCCAGAGGCCAACTCCCCCCTGCCAGTGAGTGACCAAGACCTTTGAAAGGGTGATTTCAGGGATGTATGGGGGCGAGGGGGCTGACTGCAGAATAGCACTGCGAGCTCTGACAGTCACCTTGAAGCCTGTCTTGTGGTGGTCTGATAGCGTGTCTTGATTGAAACAAGTACAGTTAATCTTCAGTTCCGAGTCAGTTTGTTCCCATTTCTTTGAGGCCAGTTCTTGGAATTACCACAGCCTATGGTGATGGACAAGGAGGCCTGGCGCACCACAATTCATGGGGTCGCAAAGAGTCGGACATGACTGAGCGACTGAACTGAACTGAACTGACGCATGGCTATAGTCTGCTCAGCTCAGTGCAGTTCAGTTCAGTCGTGTCCGACTCTGCGACCCCATGGGCTGCAGCACCTCCCTGTCCATCACCAACTCCCGGAGTTTACTCAAACTCATGTCCATTGAGTCGGTGATGCCATCCAACCATCTCATCTTCTGTTGTCCCCCTCTCCTCCTGCCCTCAATCTTTCCCAGCATCAGGGTCTTTTCAAATGAGCCAGCTCTTCACATCAGGTGGCCAAAGGATTGGAATTTCACTTTCAATATCAGTCCTTCCAATGAACACCCAGGACTGGTCTCCTTTAGGATGGACTCGTTGAATCTCCTTGCAATCCAAGGGACTCTTAAGAGTCTTCTCCAACACCACAGTTCAAAAGCATCAATTCTTCCGCGCTCAGCTTTCTTTATATACAGTCTGGTCATCCTGTAGTTAACTTCTTTCACCTGTTGGGGGTTTCAGTATGTACAAAACAGCTCAAAGGAGAGTAATATTATTTGAGGAGGAACTAAATGTTCTTGACTTTATTTAATGACTAAACTATTATTATTTGATCTTGTTTGACTGTTTTTCTCCACTCTTTGCCGGGGTCCAGCCCCGGTGAATCCAGGGAATTCGAAGCGGGGACGGCGTCGGCGAGGATCAGGAAACAACTGCTTAATTAAACTTTAATTAAGGATATAAAGAGTAATAGAATAAGGATAGCTCAGTGAGGAAATTCAGTGGAGAAAAGAGGCTGAATAATTCAGCCAGAAGGTGAGAGAAAGAACGACATGGGGAGACCAAGTTTTGGTGAACAAGGCCCGCACTTTATTTTCCAAAGTAGTTTTTATACCTTAAGTTGTGCATAGAGGATAATGGGGGAAGGGGTGGAGTCATGCAAGGACAGCAGTTCCTGGTCCTAATCGAAGCCAGGCTTTCAAACTTATCATATGCAAAAGTTCAGGTGAATTACATCATCTTCTGGCCAGGAGGCCTGTTCACATTTTAAGAAACTTATTTTTCTCTAAAGGTGATTATTCCAAAGTCAGGCAGCAGCCTCCAAAAAAGCATTGAACAAAGCTGCATTTTACATTTCTATACACCCATTATATCAATCAATACACTGCCAAGGACACAGTAGGTAAGGAGTATGGAGACTTAGCAGCAAACATTGGCCCAACAGGTGAAAAACCCTTCACCAATACAATTTCTAATCAATCTTTTAACTACTCAAAGGAATCTGTGTTTAGACAGTTTAGAACACCTCCTGCCTCTCACAGTTGGGAGGCTCTGAACAATCACATGTGGCCGGAAAAACCTATTCAGGCAGGCTAGAGGATTTCCAAAGGAGTTTGTAGGTTGAAACACTGTCACACCCAGGAATTATTAACTGGAGCTGTAAGCTAACTCTTTTTTCAGAGAGAGGTAGTGGGGGACAGCCCCCATAAAGTCAGAGGTGTAGGTGAAAGCAAAAAGCAGAAAGTAGGCAGACTCTGGTTTTGGGGGTAGATGCTCAAGAATTTCCAGGGGGACTCCTGAGGCTCGATCCAGCCTTTGCGTGTGCCGAGCCTCCTTCCTCATGACCTTTGCCATGGGCGGAGTGCCTCACGCTGGCTCCCAGCAGTGATAGAATTCTAGTTGAGCTATTCCAGATCCTGAAAGATGATGCTGTGTAAAGTGCTGCACTCAATATGCAATATGCACTCAATATGCAATATGCCGGCTCCCGGCAACTCTTTCATTGTCTCACTTCTCTGATTAAATTTATTCTTTGACTAATGTTTTTCTACAAACAAAAGGCAGGTGGAGGCCATGGAGTGGGGGAAGGGCTGCTGTCCTGGGAAGGCACCATGGGGTCAAGCTCTGTTCAACTAGTTTTCATAGAAATGAAGCTTTTCTCTTTGCACCCATATTGGATCAGTTTATGTAATATTTAAGTATATTTTGGAATGAAAATAGTAAGTACCACTGCCATAACCCTCTCTGGACAATCCCAGGGGCTCCCTCACCTGTGGGTGTGGGGATTGAATGCACTCATCTGCAGGACCCACTGGACCTCCATAGGGATCACAGCCTTAGACAGCAGGGGTTTTTAAAAACATTTTTACTCATTTATTTATTGTATGTTTGGCTGCACTGAAGCTTTGTTGCTATGTTCAGGCTTTCTGTAGTTGCGAAAGCAGGGGCCCCTCTCCAGTGTGGCATGCGGTCCATTCATCGCACTTCTCCAGGTGTGGAGAAGGAGCTCGGGAGTGTGGCCCATGGGCTTAGCTGCTCTGCTGCATGTGGAAACTTCCTGGACCAGGGATTGAACCCAGGTCCCCTGCATTGAGAGGCAGATTCTTAACCACTGGACCATCAGGGGAGTCCTAGTCCTGGGTTTTATGGAAGAAGATGGTTAGTTCAGTTAGGTCTGTTAAGAGAGTTTTCACCTTCCTAAGACTGATCCAATCCTGTGATCAGTTTGGAAGCTTCCTACTATATTTTTCCATTATAAACCATGGTCCTTGAAACATTCTTGTTCCTAACTCTTTGATTAAGTATCTAGTACAGATGGACTACTTAAGGTAAAGGTGTAGAAGTGGAGGTACCAGGTCCCACAGTCCACGGGCTTTAAAGCTGGTGATAGGATTTGCTGAACTGTCCCATGCAGGAAGACCATCAGCTGTAGATATGAGTGTTTTCCTGCCCTCTTCTGGGTAGCATGGGAGAGTTACATCATATGAATATTTAACGTTGGGGAATTCAGCTGTGTGTGCTCAGCAAACCCTCCCCAAATTAAAAAAAAAAAAAAGCAAAGACTAACAGAGTTTTTTGCCAAGAAAATGCACTGGTCATAACAAACACCCTCTTCCAACAACACAAGAGAAGACTCTATACATGGACATCACCAGATGGTCAACACCGAAATCAGATTGATTATATTCTTTGCAGCCAAAGATGGAGAAGCTCTATACAGTCAGCAAAAACAAGACCAGGAGCTGACTGTGGCTCAGATCATGAACTCCTTATTGCAAAATTCAGACTTAAATTGAAGAAAGTAGGGGAAACCACTGGACCATTCAGGTATGACCTAAATCAAATCCCTTATGATTATACAGTGGAAGTGAGAAATAGATTTAAGGGCCTAGATCTGATAGATAGAGTGCCTGATGAGCTATGGAATGAGGTTCATGACATTGTACAGGAGACAGGGATCAAGACCATCCCCATGGAAAAGAAATGCAAAAAATCAAAATGTCTGTCTAGGGAGGCCTTACAAATAGCTGTGAAAAGAAGCGAAGCAAAAAGCAAAGGAGAAAAGGAAAGGTATAAACATCTGAATGCAGAGTTCCAAAGAATAGCAAGAAGAGATAAGAAACCTTCTTCAGCAATCAATGCAAATAGAGGAAAACAACAGAATGGGAAAGACTAGAGATCTCTTCAAGAAAATTAGAGATACCAAGGGAACATTTCATGCAAAGATGGGCTCAATAAAGGACAGAAATGGTATGGACCTAACAGAAGCAGAAGATATTAAGAAGCGGTAGCAAGAATACACAGAAGAACTGTACAAAAAAGATCTTCACGACCCAGATAATCACGATGGTGTGATCACTGACCTAGAGCCAGACATCCTGGAATGTGAAGTCAAGTGGGCCTTAGAAAGCATCACTATGAACAAAGCTAGTGGAGGTGATGGAATTCCAGTTGAGCTATTTCAAATCCTGAAAGATGATGCTGTGAAAGTGCTGCACTCAATATGCCAGCAAATTTGGAAAACTCAGCAGTGGCCACAAGACTGGAAAAGGTCAGTTTTCATTCCAATCCCAAAGAAAGGCAACGCCAAAGAATGCTCAAACTACCACACAATTGCACTCATCTCAGATGCTAGTAAAGTAATGCTCAAAATTCTCCAAGCCAGGCTTCAGCAATATGTGAACCATGAACTTCCAGATGATCAAGCTGGTTTTAGAAAAGGCAGAGGAACCAGAGATCAAATTGCCAACATCTGCTGGATCATGGAAAAAGCAAGAGAGTTCCAGAAAAACATCTATTTCTGCTTTATTGACTATGCCAAAGCCTTTGACTGTGTGGATCACAATAAACTGTGGAAAATTGTGAAAGAGATGGGAATACCAGACCACCTGACCTGCCTCTTGAGAAATCTGTATGCAGGTCAGGAAGCAACAGTTAGAACTGGACATAGAACAACAGACTGGTCCCAAATAGGAAAAGGAGTACGTCAAGGCTGTATATTGTCACCCTGCTTATTTAACTTATATGCAGAGTACATCATGAGAAATGCTGGACTGGATAAAACACAAGCTGGAATCAAGATTGCTGGGAGAAATATCAATAACCTCAGATATGCAGATGACACCACCCTTATGGCAGAAAGTGAAGAGGAACTAAAAAGTCTCTTGATGAAAGTGAAAGTGGAGAGTGAAAAAGTTGGCTTAAAGCTCAACATTCAGAAAAAGAAGATCATGGCATCCGGTCCCATCACTTCATGGGAAATAGATGGGGAAACAGTGGAAACAGTGTCAGACTTTATTTTTCTGGGCTCCAAAATCACTGCAGATGGTGACTGCAGCCATGAAATTAAAAGACGCTTACTCCTTGGAAGGAAAGTTATGACCAACCTAGACAGCATATTCAAAAACAGAGACATTACTTTGCCAACAAATGTCCGTCTAGTCAAGGCTATGGTTTTTCCAGTGGTTATGTATGGATGTGAGAGTTGGACTGTGAAGAAGGCTGAGCGCCAAAGAATTGATGCTTTTGAACTGTGGTGTTGGAGAAGACTCTTGAGAGTCCCTTGGACTGCAAGGAGATCCAACCAGTCCATTCTGAAGGAGATCAGCCCTGGGATTTCTTTGGAAGGAATGATGCTAAAGCTGAAACTTCAGTACTTTGGCCACCTCATGCGACGAGTTGACTCATTGGAAAAGACTCTGATGCTGGGAGGGATTGGGGGCAGGAGGAGAAGGGGACGACAGAGGATGAGATGGCTGGATGGCATCACTGACTCGATGGACGTGAGTCTGGGTGAACTCCGGGAGTTGGTGATGGACAGGAAGGCCTGGCATGCTGCGATTCATGGGGTCGCAAAGAGTCAGACACGACTGAGCGACTGAATTGAACTGAAGCAAACAATCATATTTAGTACCAGCCAATATTTCAGCTGAAACTCCCGCTTCGTTGGAAAGGCAGTCTATGCAGATTTATTGGGAGGAGCTGTGGTGATCAGTCTGTGCAGGGTGTCACCAAGGTGCCCCGGTTGGTGTCCACAGAGGTGTTTTGGGTCTGGAGGTTCTCCCACTATGTTGGGGGCACAGTCAGGTGCCTGTCTAGACTAACAAGTCAGGTATCTCCTCTCTGGGGTCTTCTGGCTCCAGCAGGGAGCAGGCTGCAGTGGCCCCTGTTTAGGAATCTACTGGCCCCTGGACTCTTGTCACTCCACTTCCATTTCCCCTCCACCACAGCCTAATGAACACTTGCTTAGTCTTCAGAGAAAACCTTCTTTCTGGCAAAAATTGGCTGAATCCTTGTCAGTATTGTTTCAAGCTGCTACAACAAAAATACCATAGGCTGGGTGGCTTACAAGCAACATATATTTATTTTTCATAGTTCTGGAGGCTGGAAGTCCACAGTCAGGTGCCATCATGGTTGGGCCCTTGTGACCATCTTCTCCTGAGTTGCAGTCTGCAGATTTCCATTGTCTCTGCGTCAGCCAAAGAGCAAAGCAGGGAGGCAAGCTGTCTCTCGACTCTTACAAGGGCGCTAATCCCACCACCATGCGCTAATCCCACTCTTATAAGGGCACTATTCGTGACCTCATCTAACCCTGTTTACCTCCCAAAGGTCCTTCCTCTGCCTACTGTCACACTGGGGCACACAGTTTCAATACATGTGAATTTGGGAGTGTGTGGGATGGAAGGACAAAAACATTCAGTTCACGACGGTTCTCTTCAACCACCCCCAAGCTAGAGCCTCAGGCTTTTGGAAACCAAAACTGGGAGAAGGCTCCTGGGTGGTTTTTCACAACCCTCTTGGGATTGGGATGAGAAGGGCAGCAAAAGAAAATATTAGCATCAAGAGAGTCATTATTAAAACAAAATTACCCTGCCCCGTATCTCTGGACTCACAGCAAGCTGTAAATTCACTGCGCTCCTTTAGGGCACTCAGCCTTTTCATGGGAGGCCATCGTGTTAACGCTGTTATCACTTGGAAGCTATTATTTGAGTGACCTAAAACAAATTTAGGATATTAAGCAAAGCAATCTTTCATTCAGATAATAATTATACCAAGTTGTATCATCTACAGGCTTTACTGCTTTGAGCTTGTGATGAAATTGACAGAATTTGAATTCTTACTGGTTTACAGCATTGAAAAGGGATAGTGAATAGGGCTCAGTTTTTGGTTTTTTTTTTGAACATCAACTTATTTGTTGATTTTCATTTTAAAATATCCGATTTGATTTAAATTAAATTTGATTTAAAATGTTTAAGCATGAAGACTCAGTGTTAGAGCGAGTGTATCGTGCTAATTGTGTCTGTGTTTGTATCCTTTGCTATTTTTTCCTCCCAGTTTTATTGAGATATAATTGACATACAGAACTGTTTAAGGTGTACAGCATAATGATTGGACTTACATATATCATGAACTGTTTACCACAATAAATTTAATGAACAACCATCATATAATACAGATACAAAATAAAAGGAAGAGAAAAAAAATTTTTTCTTTGTGATGAGAACTTTTAGGATTTACTCTCAAGAACTTTCATATACAAAATAGAGGAGAGTTAATTATATTGATCATGTTTTACATTATACGCTTAGTACTTATTTCTCTTACACCTGGAAGAAGCTTGTGCATTTTGACCACCTTTATTCAGTTCCCCCTCCTTCCACTCCCCACCTCTGGTGACCACAAATCTGAGCTTTTACTGTGAGTTTGTTTGTTTTTGAGGCACAACTGACCTACAACGCCATGCTGGTTTCTGGCGCGCACTATAGTGACTCAGTATTTCTATACATCACACAACGAACGCCGCGGTGTCTAGTCACCACCTGTCACCATACAAAGGTATCACATTATTACTGACTGTTTTTCCCTCGCTGTACATTCCATTCCTGTGGCTCATTTATTTTATAACTGGAAGTTTGTTCCTCTTCATCCTCCTCGTCTATTTCACTCATCCCTATACCCACCTCTCCTCTAGCAACCACTTGTTTGTTTTCTGTGTCTCAGATTCTGTTTCACTATGCTTATTTATTCATTTTGGTTTTTAGTTTATACATGTAAGTGAAATGATATGGTTTCTTCCTCCACTGGACTTGTTTCACTTAGCAATACCCTTAGGCCCATCCATGTTGTCAACAAAGGTGAGATTTCACTCTTTTTTATGACTAATATCTATTGCATACACATAGAATATTGTATATACATATTTATATATATTATTGTTGTTCAGTTGCCCAGTCACGTCCAACTCTGTAACCCCCTGGACTGCAGCATGCCAGGCCTCCTTGACCCTCACCATTTCCCGAAGTTTGCCCAAGTTCATGTCCGTTGCATCAGTGATACCATTACATATATATATATATATATATATATATATATATATATATATATCACATCTGCTTTAGCCATTCATCTAACAGTGGACACGTAGGCTGCTTCCACACCTTGGCTATCGTGAATAATGCTATAATGAACAAAGGAGCACACATATGTCTTTCCAAATTAGTGATTTTGTTTTCCTTAGAAAAACACATACAAAAGGAGTTGCTGGATGGTATGGAAGTTCTAAACCATAGAACTTTTTGAGGAATCTCAAACTTCATCCTAAAGAATATGCAAATTTATCTTACTAATTATATTAATTAATTTAGAGAAGTTTAAACCACTAAATGGTAAAAGATTAAGTTTTTTTTTTAAAAGAAAATGTGTAACTAAAATACTTTTTAAAGGAAAATAAACAGAGTCTGACCATCTGATTGTCTGCTTCTCCCAATCTGGGCGACAGCAAACCAGCACCCAAGGACATCTGAAAAAGAACTAGAATATTTAGCTATTTCTTCTTCCATCTTCTGCATCCAGTTGAGACAGGTGATATTTCAGAGAAGGAGACCCAGACCAATGCTGCAGCCACCCCTCAAGGCAGTCTGAGTTCTAATTTGGACCAGCTCAGACCATCTGGGGTGCATACTTCCATCTCATTAATTTTGCCCTTGCACAAATGTCTTCCTGGAGAGGGTATGAGAAATGTTTTTGCAGTCAGACAGGCTGGGGCTCCCATTCCAGCTGCGTTGCCTACTGCTGTATAATTTTGGGTAAAGAACAGAGTACCTCTCTGTGAAAAAAAACCCATGAGTCCTGCCTCTGCTGGAAATGACTCATTCCCGCCTCTGTGATACTCCATGATGAAATGTCTATTGGTGCAATTTTTGTATCTTACTGTGCAGGGTTATTTGATCACCGGCTTGTCCTTTGCTAGCACCTTGGCAGCAGGAAATATAGTTGAATCGTGCCTGAACCCCTAAGGCACAGCACAGAGCCTGGCTTGTGGTGGCGATGTTTGGAGGCAGGCCTGGAGCTAATGCTCTGCAGAAGCTGCCACACCTGTGGGGCAACACTGTTAGTAACCCACCTAGCTCGGTCACATGGCCTCTGATAGTATCATTGGTGGTGTAGAGATCAAAATAATAGGAGCTAGTGAAGCAGATGAGATGAGATGGTTAGACAGCACCACCAACTCAATGGACATGAGCAAACTCCAGGAGATAGTGAAGGACAGGGAAGCATGGCGTGCTGCAGTCCATGGGGTCGCAAAGAGTCGGACATGTCTTAGCAACTGAATGACAACAGCAAATGAAACAGAGCCAAATTCTAGCCTCAATCCCACTATTCCAAGAGCTGCTTCCTACGTACGTTTCTTTAGCTTAAACTGTGTGATGTGATTCTTAACACTGGTCCCTACTCAGTCTCTCCAAGGAGGAAGCAGTACCAGTGAGGAGTCTATCTGGGTACCAGAGTATTGTGATAAACAACAAATGCTTTTTTAATTGCCCTCTCTTATATCTTATCAGTGGAAGAATACTGAAGTTTGGAGACAGGGGCTCTGGACAGTTGGGTTTGTGTAAGGCTGAGTATGATCTATTGTTAAGATTCATAGGATCTAGCATCATATTCTAAAAAGTAGGTGCTACCCTTCACACCCCACTCCACATACAGTTTGTCTAGCCCCAAACCATTCTTTAAGTACTCTGGATGAAAACGAAACAATTCTGTAGTGAATTGAATGGTGACCTCCTCAAAAGATGCATTCGGGTCCTGATCTCCAGAATCTGATGTTATTTGGAAATTGAGTTTTTAGCTGTAATTAAATTAAGGATCAGGAAATGAGATCATCTCAGATGACCTGAATGGACTCTAAAGCCAATGACAAGTTTCCTCAGAAGACAGAAGACCCAGAGGAGACGATGGCGTGCAGATGGAGGCAGAGGTTGGAAGGACATGGCCGCCCCAGAAGCTGGGAGAGACAAGGAGAACATACTCTTCCCTAGGACAATGAGAGAGATCGAGGCCCAACCAACATCTTAATTTTGGCCTCCAGAACCAAGAAAATTACATTTCTGTTGTTTTAAGCCACCTAGTTTTTGGTAATTTGTCATTATAGCCTTAGGAAATGAATTCACTTCAGAAGTTTCAGTTTCCTTAATTGTAAGATGGAATAATAATATTTTCCACCAGATTTATTGCATAGATTTAAATAGAAACTGTAGGTAATACTCTGTAATGACCTACATGGGAATAGAATCTAAAAAAAAGTGGATATATGTATAACTGATTCATCCAGTCAAGGCTATGGTTTTTCCTGTGGTCATGTATGGATGTGAGAGGTGGACCATGAAGAAAGCTGAGCGCTGAAGAACTGATGCTTTTGAACTGTGGTGTTGGAAAAGACTCTTGAGAGTCCCTTGGACTGCAAGGAGATCCAACCAGTCCATCCTAAAGGAGATCAGTCCTGGGTGTTCATTGGAAGGACTGATGCTGAAACTACAATATTTTGGCCACCTGATGTGAAGAGCTGACTCATTGGAAAAGACCCTGATGGAGGAGAAGGGGATGACAGAGGATGAGATGGTTGGATGGCATCACCAACTCAATGGACATGAGTTTGAGTGAACTCCAGGAGTTGGTGATGGACAGGGAGGCCTGGCGTGCTGCAGTCCATGGGGTCGCAGAGAGTCAGACACGACTGAGTGACTGAACTGAACTGAACTGATAACTGATTCACTTTGCTATGCAGCAAAAACTAGCATAACATTATAAATTGACTATACTCCAATAAAAATTAATTAAAAAAATAGAAAGCCACACACACAGAAAAAAGAAACTGCAAGAAAAACTGCCTGTATCAGTGTTTGACATAATAAGCTCTCAATATATGTTCAGTTGTGTATGGCTCTTTGTGACCCCATGGACTGTAGCCCACCAGGTTCCTCTGTCCATGGAATTTCCCAGGCAAGAATACTGGAGTAGGTTACCATTTCCTACTTCAGGGGATCTTCCTGACCCAGGAATCGAAGATGCATCTCTTTTGTCTCCTGCATTGGCAGGCGGGTTCTTTACCACCCTTGATATATGGTAGCCACTAAACTTTTATGCTATGCTCTTGACATTTGTGGAAGGTCATTTGAAGACCTGTACTGGGGACGTTAGTTCAATGCCTTACAGGAATCTGGATAGCCCTCTCAGAGTTAATCTTGGAAAGAAACATTTGATGAACAGCAAAGAAGTCAAAGGTCGCCCCCAAAAGACAAAAATCTTCTCAGTTAAGAAAGACATGAGCTATATTGATTAACTGATAGTAACTTCATTAAAGAATGCAATGACTGAAAGGGAGTTTGAGCAGCCACAGGGGCTTAAAAGAGAAGAGCAAAGCAACAAATGTTGATCGTGCATATTTAGACTCTGTCTAGGGGAGAGGGCTTTCGGCCAAAAGATTTCTATGAGTGCCGATCTCTAGGGAAAATGGTCATTTCTATGCGGTCCTGGGTGGCCTTGATGCCATTAAGCGTTTCGTCTCTCATTTAACGTCCCCAAATGCCTTGTTTTCCAAGCAGTCTTTGGATTTCCATATGGATCTGCCCGTGGCGGGAATGAACTAATTGTAGGGATTTTGAGCATTTCAGATCCCTGAGATAGAGGTTTCTCGTGACATATTCAAAGTGTGGCTCTGAAGGGGGAGGAAGCTGGGAGAGGGTTTTGTTGGGAGTTTGGGATTAGTAGATGCAAACCGGTACACATAAAGTGGATAAACAGCATGGTCCTACTGAATAATAGCGCAGGAAACGCTATGTTCAATATCCTGGGATAAACCACCGTGGAAATGAACGTGAAAAACGATGTGTGTGTGTGTGTGTGTGTAGAAATGAGTCACTTTACTGTAGAGCAACAACTAACGCAACATTGTAACTCAACTCTACTTCAATAGAGAGTAAATTTGAAAAAAAGCGTGGCTCTGGACGAAGATTCGGCTTCCCAAACATCTTAACTAAGAAAGCGCAGAGGATGCCAGTGCAGGCGCTCTCGGCCTCGGGGACAATCCTGCCACTTGTTGCTGGTCCCCGTCTCTGTCTCACACGTGTGTCAGCTGCTGCTGCTGCTGCTGCTAAGTCGCTCAGTCGTGTCCGACTCTATGCGACCCCATGGACTGCAGCCCACGGGCTCCTCCATCCCTGGGATTTTCCAGGCAAGAATACTGGGGTGCCAGGGCCTTCTCCGGTATGTCAGTTAGGCTGAGTCAGACTTCTGGGACTTGATCATGATGGCAGTGACAGTGCTCTGATATTTCTGGTTCTTTCCTTCTACCGAGTCCCACAGAATCCCTTTTCACATTCTCTGCAAAACTTGCCGAGAATATTCAGTTATGTCTTTCACTCTTTCCCATACCCATGGTGACCATTTTTCTAAAACAGAAATTGGACTTGCATGGGTGATTATCTGCATGGAAAACTGTACGATAGAATAGTTAATAATGCGAATAATTTTAAAAATGCAGAACCTGTGGCTATTATGGTTTTATGTGGAGCCAGTGACAGAAACATTATAGAATTCAGTTCTGGGATGCATTGCGCTTCTACTGAGCAACTGATACATTTGCTTCTTTAGTAAAAATAATTCTTTCCTTATTTTTCTGGCTATCAAGAAGCTCAGTGTTAAAGCTGCTATGGAATTACAGTAACTGCATCAATTCTTTTACTTTTCTTGCTCCTCATTTTCTAGTTCTCCACCTCTGATTATACTGCAGTTTAAGCTGCTTAGAAGGATGTCTGGCTATTCATGGCCGAGACTGGTTGGTTCAACTCCATATCCATTCTCTTACTTTTTTTTTCATTAACACAAGTTCCCTATTGGAGAGGTGTGGTCATGTGACTAAGTTTGGCCAATGAGGTGGAACGGTAAGTTTTGGGCGGGAATTGTAGGAAGGCTGCTTAAAGCTGCTGACCCACTGCAGGGGGCTTCTCGTGCGTTTCCTCTGCCATCTGTTGACTGAGTAGTTTTCCTGGCACACCAGGATCTGCCTTAGATCGTTTGTTGTTCAGTCGCTTAGTCATGTCCAACTCTTTGCGACCCCGTGGACTGCGGCACGCTAGACTACCTTGTCCTTTACCAGCTCCTTCACCACAGCCTTAGACCATGGAGCACCCAAAGACAGCGTGGGGGTGATGGAGCAGAAAGACGGCCCGGATCCCTGCTGCCTGGAAAGTCACCCACCCGGGCAGCAGGGCTCACGAAGGTCGGCTCTGACTGACCCAGCAAGAGGTTTCCCTTATGTGAATTAGAAATAAACGTACTTTATTGAAGCACTCTTCTTTAAGAAAAAAGTTGTTATTATTTATTCGTTTCTGGCTGCGCTGGGTCTCCATTGCTGCACAGGCTCTCCCCTGCTTGCGGCGTGCAGGTTCTCATTCCAGTGGCTTCTCCTGTTGCAGAACGTGGCCTCTAGAACCTTCGGGGCTTCAGGAGTTGTGGTGCATGGGCTTAGCTGCGCAGTGGCATGTGGGATCTTAGTTCCCAGACCACCATTGAACCCATGTCCCCTGCATTGGAAGGCAGATTCTTAGCCCCTGGACTACCAGGGAAGCTCCTATTGAAGCACTCTTATTTGGGGTTTTTAAATAAAATTGCTACACGATCTTTTTGCAATGCTTCCCAGAACCCTTTAAAAATGAATTTCAGATTCACCTCATTTTAAGAGACAGATGCCCCTCAGTTTAGCAAAGATTATTCTAAAACCTTTGTGCGATGTAGTGATCAGACAAAAATTTAATTTTGCCTATACAGACGTGTCCTTTATTGTGTGTGTGTGTGCGCGCGCACACACGCGCTCAGTCACTCAGTCACGTCCAACTCTGTCCATGGGACTTGTCAGGCAAGAATACTGGAATGGTTGCCATTTCCTACTCTAGGGCATCTTCCCAACCTAGGGATTGAACCAGCATTTCCTGAGTCTCTTGCACTGGCAGGTGGATTCTTTATCACTGAACCACCGGAGAAGCCCCATCTTTTTTGTGGGCTGGTTCAAATTCTTGGAAGGGGATAGAGTATAAATAAATAAGCAACAGGAGTAGTAAGCCAAGTGGAAAAGTACTGCCAATTAGTAGCCTCCATCCATCTTCTTTAATGAAAAAACTTGAAATTAGCATATAGTACTTATATGTAAAAGAAAGTGTCTAATGAATATTCTATCAAGAATATAGAATATCCCCATAGGATCTATTGATATCATTCACCTGCAGAGAAAAATTACTTTTTCATAGATTAAACCAAGGAAAAATACTAGCCGACTCTCTGTCCAAAGTGTCATAAATTTTGTATTAGTGAACTAATGAGATTTAATAAAATCCAAATTAAGTCTTACAGTACTTGGAAAGAATTTTTCTTTCCTCTCAACCCTAGGTCTTTCTACTCATCTTCAAAGGAAGCATTAATGAGAAGCAATAAATCCCAGCATGATCGTGATTAAATTTCATGAATTATACAGAGGTACTTTTGCAAAATGGTAAATTCAATCAGTAGAACAGATATTTTTCTTTCTCAGCCAAATTAAGGGCCAAATGTGTCTCTAGATCTTGGCATAAATAAAGACATTTTGATTTTCCTACAACTGAGTATGTTTTAAAGGATGAATACCTTCAAAATAATTTTGCAAAATTATAATTAATGTCTTTGAAAATAGGACCTTGCGGAGATTTCCCTGGTGGTCCAGTGCGTGAGATGTCACCTTCCGATTCAGAAGGTGCAGTTTCAGTATCTGGTCAGGGAGTGGAACCCCACATGGCTCGTGGAGGAAAACCAAGGGGCAACACTCTAGCAAATTCAATAAAGACTTCAAAAAATGGGCCACGTCAAAAAAATCTTTAAACATTAAAAAAAATAGGACCTTTCTTCCCCTGCTTTTTTCTCTCCTGTTATTCCCATCCCTAACACCACGCATGTACACACTGGGGGGCGGGGGTGGTGTTTGGGCAATATTGAAAGATAATCACGGCACTGAGTATAAAACGCAGCTTAGAAATTCTGGATTCTCTGTTTTAAATGAGAAGCACCAGCTTGGAAATAATGGCTCCCAGTCACTGAAGGCTTTCCAGCGTGTTGGCGATGAGAAACAGCAGCTTGCTGACAGCATTTGAGATGACCTGCATTTGTGCGGAGAGCCATGTGGTTCAGCCCAGCAGGGTTAGAGACGGGAGAAGGGGCTCTGGCGCTGGCTGCTTGTCAGGACAAGCTGACTCCGGCTTGCTTTCCCCATCTCACCATCTGCGTGACTGCTGATTCATTAGGCAGGTGTCTCTCCTGCTGCTGGAAGGAACATTTGTTCCCTATAATTTGCCATTTTTCCAAACGGTTAAGGGAAATTGGACTCACTCCTGGATACCAGAGGCAGGCAAGACTGGGAAGGAGGTGGGTGAGGTCCTGCCAGCTTTTCCCTGTGTAAATGCCATTTGTGGGGTCAGGGCTCCAGCGCTAACGGCTTTCTAGCTCACCTAGCATGGACACGCACAAGAGCTCCAGCAACCAGCGTGACATTCTGGGAACAGACCTAGTTTACAGGTTGCGTCCTGTTGGCCCATATTTATCAGATTATGCATCTGAATGTTAATTCGGAGAATATTGTCGCTGTGTTCAAGGTTTCAATATATTACTCAGAGCACGTGTCTTATGTGCTTAGTCACTCATTCGTGTCTGACTCTTTGTGACCCCGTGGACTGTAGCCCGCCAGGCTCCTCTGTCTGTGGGGACTCTCTAGGCAAGGACACTGGAGTGGGTTGCCATGCCCTCCTCGTGTCTTATGATTATAACCAAATCACTGTAACTCAGAAGCCAGGGAGTGGCAGGGGACAAAGCCCACACGTTTCCAAGGAGAGCACTGGATACAGAGCACCTGACCTCCAGCAGAGTCGGAGACTCCTATGACATCTCAGTGTGGCCAACGCTCTCCTCTTTGCCTATAGCTCTCTTTCTGCCCCAGTTCTAGTCCTGTTACTCCTCTCAACAGCCAGACAGGAGGGCATGACTCAAGATGAGCCAATTATAGTGCCCTGGACGCAGTGATTGGACTCAGAGGTGGCCACATTGAGACGGAGTCCTTGCCCATGGCCTGAAGGAGCCATTCACTCATTTATTCATTCACAATTTTTTTTTTTTAACACCAAGTTCTCCATTCAGAGAGAGGCACTATTTTGGATGCTAGGAAAGTGCAGTGAGCAAGACAGATGTAATTCCTCTCTTTGTGGAGTTTCCATGACTGGCGGGCGGAACGGGGAGGCAGGCAATAAACAAGTACATGAGTCAGATGATCGGTGAGCATGTGAAGTGTTAAGGAGACTACAAACGGTGACGACCATGAGCAAAGCTAACACCGAGAAGCGGGAACCGGGCAGGTGCGGCAGGGGGCCCTCGGCAGCCTTGACTGCTGGCTCTAGCTGTCCCGTATAACCCCAGCCCCACCCCGGCTTTTCCTGGGTTTTTGTACCATGAGCCACCACCTTCCCCTTGGGGACAAAGCCAGCTCAAAGTCTCCACTCATACCTTCCCTACCCACTCTGACACTACCGAGATCCCAGCTGAAGAGTGGCTGTTCAGCCGGCAAGGGCTGGCGTGGCTCTGGGCTGGGTGCTGTGGCGGTTCAAAGACAAGCACGTTATGCTCACTCCCTTCAAGGGCCCTGAACTGGCTGGGGGCTGGGGAACAGGCACAGAGGCATATGAACTGTCTCAGCGATTGTCTCCACCACCAACCTGCTCCTTCCCAGGTTCCCTCTCAGTGAATAGTCCTACCACCCACTAGCTTGCTCAGGCCAGAAATAACACTTGGATCTTCCACTGTTTTGGATAACTTGTGATGAGATATTCATTAGCAGAGGTATGGGTAGGGGAGAGAATGCTTGAAATGTTAGCATTGGAAAATTCTTTGAGGTCACCCAGACCAACCACTTCATGGTACCAGTGGGGAAACCTAGGTACAAAGGGATTAAATGCCTTATTGGAAATCACCATAATTAAATAATTCCATGTGATTCCTCATTCCAAATTGATTTAAGGTACCTTAACTGGAACTCAGCAGTGGCCACAGGACTGGAAAAGGTCAGTTTTCATTCCAATCCCAAAGAAAAGCAATGCCCAAGAATGCTCAGACTACCACACAATTGCACTCATCTCACACGCTAGTAAAGTAATGCTCAAAATTCTCCAAGCCAGGCTTCAGCAATATGTGAACCATGAACTTCCAGATGATCAAGCTGGTTTTAGAAAAGGCAGAGGAACCAGAGATCAAATTGCCAACATCTGCTGGATCATGGAAAAAGCAAGAGAGTTCCAGAAAAACATCTGTTTCTACTTTATTGACTATGCCAAAGCCTTTGACTGTGTGGATCACAATAAACTGTGGACAATTCTGAAAGAGATGGGAATTCCAGACCACCTGACCTGCCTCTTGAGAAACCTATATGCAGGTCAGGAAGCAACAGTTAGAACTGGACATGGAACAACAGACTGGTTCCAAATAGGAAAAGGAGTACATCAAGGCTGTATATTGTCACCCTGCTTATTTAACTTATATGCATAGTACATCATAAGAAACACTGGACTGGAAGAAGCACAAGCTGGAATCAAGATTGCAGGGAGAAATATCAATAACCTCAGATATGCAGATTACACCGCCCTTATGGCAGAAAGTGAAGAGGAACTAAAAAGCCTCCTGATGAAAGTGAAAGAGGAGAGTGAAAAAGTTGGCTTAAAGCTCAACATTCAGAAAACGAAGATCATGGCATCTGGTCCCATCACTTCATGGGAAATAGATGGGGAAACAATGGAAACAGTGTCAGACTTTATTTTTTTGAGCTCCAAAATCACTGCAGATGGTAATTGCAGCCATGAAATTAAAAGACACTCACTCCTTGGAAGGAAAGTTATGACCAACCTAGATAGCATATTCAAAAGCAGAGACATTACTTTGCCAACAAAGGTTCATCTAGTCAGGCTATGGTTTTTCCAGTGGTCATGTATGGATGTGAAAGTTGGACTATAAAGAAAGCTGAGCACCAAAGAATTGATGCTTTTGAACTGTGGTGTTGGAGAAGACTCTTGAGAGTCCCTTGGACTGCAAGGAGATCCAACCAGTCCATTCTAAAGGAGATCAGTCCTGGGTGTTCTTTGGAAGGACTGATGCTAAAGCTGAAACTCCAATACTTTGGCCACCTCAGACTCATTGGAAAAGACTCTGATGCTGGGAGGGATTGGGGGCAGGAGGAGAAGGGGACGACAGAGGATGAGATAGCTGGATGGCATCACCGACTCGATGGCCATGAGTTTGGGTGAACTCCAGGAGTTGGTGATGGACAGGGAGGCCTGGTGTGCTGTGATTCACGGGGTCGCAAAGAGTGGGACACGACTGAGCGACTGAACTGAACTGAACTGCAATCTGAAAGACTAATTGCACAGTACTTCTTTAAGACATGTTTTATCAATATTATTTACACAGACTAGGCTTTTGATATGAATCAGGCAGCAGGGAGTTTAAGGGTGTGCCTGATGAGCCCTGGCTGACGTATACTATGGGATGAATTAAATGGCGAGCCCTACTCAGCCTCGTGGGGCAGATGTGGTGCCTTTGGTAAACGTGGAGCACTCCCACCTCCTCACATCCCACTGTAAGTGGGTGCCCTTGAATATGGACAAGACTTTGCAGAGAAAACACCTTTGGTTCCACACGACACTGGGAAAATGAATAATTGAGGGTCTCTGTTTTCTGCTACAGAAAACAGCTATGGTCATTTTAGCTTAAGAATGTTCAAATTCGGACCCCCTCAGTCATAAAAAGGGCTTCCCTGATAGCTCAGTTGGTAGCCTGCAATGCAGGAGACCCCTGTTCGATTCCTAGGTCGGGAAGATCCCCTGGAGAAGGGATAGGCTACCCACTCCAGTATTCTTGGGCTTCCCGGGTGGTTTAGCTGGAGAAGAATCCGCTTGCAGTGCGGGAGACCTGGGTTCGATCCCCAGGTTGGGAAGATCCCCTGGAGAAGGGAAAGGCTACCCACTCCAGTATTTTGGCCTGGAGAATCCCACGGACAGTCCATGGGTTGCAGAATCAGACATGACTGAGTGACTTGCACTTCACTTCAGCCATAAAAAGGCTTGCCCTGTGGCTCAGCAGTAAAAAATCTGCCTGCAGTGCAGGAGCCCCAGGAGAGGTGGGAAGATCTCCTGGAGGAGGGTGTGGCAACCCACTCCAGTATTCTTGCCTGGAGAATCCCATGGACAGAGGAGCCTGGCGGGCTATAGCCCATAGGGTCACAAAGACTGGGACATTACTGAAGTGACTTACCACGCCCTACAAAACAAAACACTCATTAAATACATGATAAATACATAATATTAGGTAGTTAAATTCTGCTAGATAAACTAATTGCAAGATATATGAATATGCAAACAAATGAATTGACCTTCTCCTTCTTTTTTTTTTTTTTTTTTTTTGGCCTCACGGCATGGCACAGGGGATCTTAGTTTCCTTGACCAGGGATCAAATCCAAATCCCCTGCCCTGGGAGTGCAGAGTCTTAACCACTGGACTTCCAGAGAAGTCCTTGAATTGATTTTCTATTTGGAGTGGAAAGCTATGAAGAAACTAAAGTTTGAGGGGATCTACTCAAAATCAGAATACTTATTTTAGAGTGGCTATTTTATGTCATTATTTTCCATTTATTTGTCCATAGGACAAATAATTGACCTCTAAGCTTCAGTTTACCCTTCTGTACAATGGGTCAGTAATATTACCTATGTTACAGGGCTGTTGGGAAGAATAGATGAGCTAATTCATGTAAAGAGTTTAGTATAGTCTCAACAAATATTAACATTGTATTATAGAGGGATTGTCGTTGTTTAGTTGCTAAGTTGTGTCCGACTCTTTGGGACACCATGGACAGCAGCACTCCAGGCTTCCCTGTCCATCACCAACTTGCTCAGCCTCATGTCCATCGAGTCAGTGATGCCATCCAACCATCTCATCCTCTGTCGTCCCCTTTTCCTCTTGCCTTCAATCCTTCCCAGCATCAGGGTCTTTTCCAATGAGTTGGCTCTTGCATCACGTGGCCAAAATATTGGAGCTTCAGCTTTGGCATCAGTCCTTCCAGTGAATATTCAGGGTTGATTTTCTTTAGGATGGACTGGCTTGATCTCCTTGCAGTCCAAGGAAGCTGTTTATTAAACTCACTCTTTACTCATGACAAAATCTGGTAATCAGAATACAGGAGTTTGGATTCTGGGACACAGGGATGGAAATGCATCTAACTTATGCTAAAAAAGTCTAGGCACTAAGCAAATTCTATTTAAAGTCAAGAATAAAACTAACTATCTGGATATTCCGGGATGTTGTTATCAAATCAGCAACAATGGGGTGACAAAGTTGAGTTGGACACCATCTCTGCTTTTGGTGTCTTCCCATGTAGAAGGAAGGTAATAGATTAGAAAACAGAGGTCTTTCCCTACAGAGAGAGTTTTCATAATTGAATTGGATATTGACCAGAAGGTCAGTGAATTAAGCCACACAATTTTCATTACCCTGATTGCCGTTGATAACAACAGGCTATTCGATGGGCATTAGTCCTTGATGAGCAGGGTGACGGGTACCAGGAACTCAGTGCTGGGATACACAGCCGAGTGAGCACCTTTTCCTTCGTACACCTGTTCATGCTTGGGTTCTTTTGTTTACCATGTGTTAGAATTTTGATGCCAGAAAAGTTGCAAGATCAAGGCCAAAATGATTGAAGTTGGGGAGACTCCTGGGTGTGTGGCTTACAAGGCAAATGAGATGTTTGGACTCATTCTTGTCTTTCTTGAGCAAACAATTCGATATTTCAGCTTGCAATTAAATAGTCTGATAGCTATGGGTGTTGTGCTGTACTAAGTTGTATCCAACATGCTTCAGTCATGTCCAACTCTTTGAAAGCCTATGGATTGTAGCCTGCCAGGCTCCTCTGTTCATGGGATTCTCCAGGCAAGAATACTGGCATGGGTTGCCGTGCCCTGTTCCAGGGGATCTTCCTGAACCAAGGATCAAACACTTGTCTCTTACACGTCCTGCTGGCAGGGGGGGCTTTACCACTAGTGCCACCTGGGAAGCCCCCGACAGCTCTATGTATGTACACACACATATAAATGCCAGATGTGCACACACACACACACACACACACAGGAAGTCCCTGATACAGTGCTTGGTTGTTCAGTCGTGTCTGACTCTTTGCAATCCCATGGACTGTAGCCCTGTCAGGCTCCTCTGTCCGTGGGGATTCTCCAGACAAAAATATTGGAGTGGGTAACTGTTTCTTTCTCCAGGGGATCTTCCCAACCCAGGGATTGAACCCAGGTCTCCTGCATTGCAGGCAGTATTCTTTACCATCTGAGCCACCAGAGAAGCCCAATAGCTATAAAGCACCTAAAGGAGATCAGTCCTGGATATTCATTGGAAGGACTGATGCTGAAGCTGAAACTCAATACTTTGGCCACCTGCTGCGAAGAACTGACTGACTCATTGGAAAAGACCCTGCTGCTGGGAAGATTGGAGGCAGGAGGAGAAGGGGACGATAGAGAATGAGATGGTTGGATGGCATCACCGACTCAGTGGACATAGGTTTGGGTGGACTCTGGGAGTTGGTGATGGACAGCGAGTCCTGGCGTGCTGCAGTCCACGGGGTCACAAAGAGTCAGACACGACTGAGCCACTGAACTGAACTGAACCCTCATTATTGAAAATCCTGCAGGAGCACTAACTTTGATATAGTGAGCCTTGAATATCCTAACCTCACTCCCTTTTATCTCTTATCCCATCAACGGGTTTTTAAATTCAGTTTTGATAAAATAAATTTTCTTAGGAACCCAATTATCTTTTTATGGCAAATCAGACTGTTGAAATACACAGTGCAGGAACTGCGACAGCAGAGGAAGGCGTAAAAGAGGGTGGTAACCCCAAAATACTTCTGCCTGGGGTGTGTGGGCGGGTAGAAGGAGTGTCAAGAGAAGTGATAGAAAAGAGGCGACATTTGAATCGGAGGCTCAGAAACAAGCATCCGTTTCCCAAGCGAAGGGAGCAGGGAGGGCAGCTCCTGACAAAAGGGACGGCTTGGACGCATAAAGCCCGGGGAGGTGGAAAAGAACGTCAGGGGCAGGGGCTGGTGACGGGTCAGGCTAGTTAGCGTTCCCTGGACAAATGCAATCTCATGGATAATAGCTACTGTGCCCGGCAAGGGCAACTGGATGCGAACGACAGAGGCAACGGCTGATTCCTGTTGTACCGTAGAAATGAACACGACATTCTAAAGCAATTATGTTCCAGTTTAAAGAAAGAAAGAAAGCAGGAAAGGCGGGTTGGACCAGGGCAGAGCGGGAGGGCCCATGCAGTGTTGCTTGAAAGTCTGCGTTTTCTTCTGAAGACAGTGTGGCGTTCAGTGAGGCTTTTAAGCAGAGGAACAGCGTGATGAGGACCAAGTGCAGAGAGAGAACGCCAGCAGAACTGTCGAGGACGGGTCACAGAGAGGGGTCACCGAGAGGACGCACGGTCCAGGCTGGAGGAGCCGGGGGCAGGACTGATGTGGGATTTGGGGGGACTCCCTTGATACAGCTGACCCTCTTTCCTGGACCCATTTCCCCAGCTTCCTAACTCTTCTTGTTTTCATCTGCTCTAATTAGAAAGGAATAAAAACAAAAACAAAAACAAAAAAACCCCACAGTCTAGAAAGCTAAATTGTACTGACTCTGTCTCTCTGAGAGCTGATATTCCTTTAGCAAAGATAATGGCTTCTTTTAGTTTATGAGGTTTTTCTTGTCTTTTTCCTTCTAAAGACTAAAAATAGAAAACAGATGAAAATCCTGAGTATGAATCCTAAAAAGGATTTCTCCTCCTTTGCCATGGTGTGATAGATTTAAAGGGCCATGGGATCTAGAAGCTGCCAAGGGGTGCTGTCTTTGGCTGGAAGCCTTCTTTTTTTAGCTGAGTCCACTGGAAGAAGAGGTGGCCACGTGTTCCTTTACAGAACCGGCCGTTGTTGGGAAGCAGGCTTGCTCTGTTGTGCAGAGCAGACCTGTCCCTAAACGCTTCTTCTATTTTTATTTCAGGTTAGGTGGGGGTGGGGTAGGGAGGAAAAAAGAGCCAAGTCTATTTTAGCCTTTGCTTCAGAAATTAACTTGGTTTCCAAGAAGATGTCTGTTCTATTAACTTCATCCTCTCGGGGCCCCCCAGAACTGCAGCGTCTCCTTTCTGCCCCTTTCCAGTGCTCCTCTGCCCTAGAACTGCAACCCACTTTATGCGCTGGATGGCACCCTCCCAAAGGCGCCCCTGGGACCACCACGTGGGAGCCCCTGGTCGGGGACTCTAAGAGGACCTTGACACTCACATGGGGTTAACCAACTAATCCGGCCTGCAAAATAAAGAAACTCATCTGAAAATCTCTCGTAAGCCTTCTTAGCCCTGGACCTCGGGATACTAACTGCAGGATGGGGGTGGGGGAGAGGGGCCTCAGAGGCTCTGGGCCATTGAGCCTTAGTAGGCATGTCGATTACACAGCCAGCCCCTTCAGACTCCAAAGCTGCTGCAGGGGATGTTCAGATGGTGTCGGTGGTTGGCAACCCCGACTCCTCGACACGGGAGGATGGCAGGACACACTCCAGCACGCTTCAAGCCTCCTTTCTCATCCTTCCCAAAACTGCTGATAAAGCCACGAGTTATCATTATCTGTTATCGCAAGAAGGTGTTATTTTAAAATAAGTTGCCATTGATCTTACTTCTAGAATTCCTTTGAGATGTTATTCTTATTATATCATTTTAGTTATGCTCCCTGGTAGCTCACCTGGTGAAGAATCCACCTGCAATGCAGGAGACCTGGGTTCGATCTGTGGGTTCAGAAGATCCCCTGGAGGAGGAACTGGCAGCCCACTCCAATATTCTGGCCTGGAGAATTCCACGGACAGAGGAGCCTGGTGGGCTACAGTCCGTGGGGTCACGAAGAGTAGGACATGACTGAGTGAGTAAGCACAGCACATTTATACTCAGAGATAATTTTTTTTTAATGTATGCCCTTAAGAACAAAGACTTTTAGAGCCAGAAGTAGTGGATCAGGGATTGTAATAGCAATTGGGATAATTGCAATAAACAAGTGTAAGAAACAAATTGGGTTTGTTTTCCTCCACCTGGTACTCCTTCCTCCCGAAGAGGAAAAGTTAAAATTTTATATAACCTCCTGCTCTTTCAGCCTCTGTAACTCAGCTTGCTCCTTGAAAATCTGGATCACACAGGTCATGTAGTCTCAGAAAGCGGGGACTTGCAATACTAGGAACTGGAGCTTATCTCACTCACCTTGTCCTGCTCTTTGCAGCCGCCCGGCCCCTGCAAACCTGCTTAATCTTGCCTGTCCATGTGAAGGTCAGGCAGCCCCCTCCCCGTCTTGACTGCTGTTCCCGAGAGCGTGAAACCCCTTAGTTTAAACCAGCCTATTCAAGTTGCCCACTATAGTAGGTCTTTAAAAACTCTGTAACCCCTTTGTTTGGGGCTCAGAGCCTGGAGTGTTATCTCCTCTGGGCCTGCCGGCATAGTAAACCTGAGTTCTCCAACTCTGCGAGTGTGGTGCTTGGTTTCTGCAACACTCCCTTTTGTCGTAATCGATCCCTAACTTCCTTTTGAAAAGCATTACCTTCCCTTATACCCCAGCTCTCAGTCCCCAAGGCAGCTTTCAGGCCTTTCTTGCTCCTAAATCTCAGATCTGCTTGGGGAACAAAGGACAAAAGGGACTAGCTTTCACAACCTCCCTTCCACCCGGAAGGGACCGTGAGACACACTTCTGGCCAAAGAGATCTAAATGGAAGTTAGGAGGGCTTCTGGGAAGGCTTCTGCTTTTCATGACAGAAGGAGATGGATACATTGGAACAGCCCTTCCGCCTTCTTCCCTTGATGTAAGCGAGAGCTGCAGCACTCTGCCTGTGGAGAGAGGCCAAGGAATCACGGTTCATTGACCCTTGATTTAATCCTGGTGCCTGCTTGCCTCTAGAAGTATTATTGTGTGAGAAAAATAAGCACATGCTTGTTTAAGCCACTGTTAGCCAGGCATTCTGTTCCTTGCCGGTGAGTGCATTTCTTATCGACACACTTACACCAACGGGAAACCAGCTACTAAAGAACTGCATTCCCAGCAGAGCAATTCACCCGAAGGTCCATCTCTCCCATGTTTCTGGAGGGCATCAAGGAGATCAGAACCAAAGGCAGCCTCTGGTCAAGGAGTTCATCCCATTGCCAGAGCAGGAAGCTAGCTTTTCTATCCCCCTCCAACAGGATATGGTAAACGCCCAGGGTTAACGACCATTGTTTTTTCTTTCCCTTTTTCAAATGAATGTTTTAGTAGCAATTTTTAGCTACTCCCATGGTTCAGTGGTAAAGAATCCACCTGTCAAGGCGGGAGATGCAGGTTTGATCTCTGGGTTGGGAAGATCCCCTGGAGGAGGAAATGGCAACCAACTCTAGTATTCTTGCCTGGGAAATCTCATGGACAGAGGAGCCTGGCAGGCTACAGTCCAATACGACTGAGCACGCATCCCATCTTTTATCCACTGGTGTCTTTTGGGTATGTTGGTGGATGGTTAATCATGTCATTTACTCAAAGGCTGCAGACCCTGAGGAGCCACATGAGATCTAATGGAGAGGAATACACATCACCAAGAAAGCCTAGGATTGCCGTAGATACAGCAACTAGAAAAGACTTTGGTTGTCTGTCTGGAGAATGAGAGGGCTGACTTTATTGCTGCACACGAGCTGTAGCACCCTGTAGGGCAGGACACCTTTGAAGCTGGGTTTATAGGCGAGTTGGGGTATGAGAGATGCAGCCGAGGGGTGGATTATGGTCGGTATTTATTACTTTTGCATTTTCAGAATGCCTTGCCTTCCTCTGTTGGTGGTACCCAGATTTTTCTTTAGAGAACTAACCCTCCATTGCATTTTGGTGGGGCTGCTGCTGCTGCTGCTAATTTGTTTCAGTGGTGTCCGACTCTGTGTGACCCCATAGACGGCAGCCCACCGGGCTCCCCTATCCCTGGGATTCTCCAGGCAAGAACACTGGAGTGGGTTGCCATTTCCTTCTCCAATGCATGAAAGTGAAAAGTGAAAGTGAAGTCGCTCAGCCGTGTCCGACTCTTAGCGACCCCATGGACTGCAGCCTACCAGGCTCCTCCGTTCATGGGATTTTCCAGGCAAGAGTACTGGAGTGGGGTGCCATTGCCTTCTCCATTGGTGGGGCTGGTAGAAATAAAACCAACACAGAGGAAAAAGAGAGCAAGAGGTAGAGACTTATCATTGATGATCATCTGAGTGACTGAATCTAGTTGCCCTTGAACCTAACCTCAAACTTTGCAGTCATATAATGCAACAAATTCTCTTTTTTGTACGAGATAATTTGAACAGCATTTTTGTCATTTGCAGCAGAAAGAACCCTAATTACCTAATTATCCAGTTTCACAGCCTCCTTTAACTTCCTTTACCATTAGCAGCAGAGTAAGTGATACTCTGCCAGTTTCCAGGCCTGAAGGGAGGTGTCTTCCACTCTCGGTCTCTGGGAACACGTGCTTTTGGAGTCCCGAGCTGTGATGTCAGATGTCTGCCTCTTCTGCCGGAGGGGACAAGTGAGAGGCCCTGAGACCACAGTTACAGAAAGATGAATCCACCTGTGCTCACCCAGGCCCCAGACACGCGAGCGAACACTTCTTGGATCCTCCAGGCCAAAGCACGCCCCAGCGCAGTACCAGCTGGAGCAGGATTGCCCCCCAAGCACTCCTACAGATCATGAGCACAGTAAAGTGATTGTTATTTTGAGTCCCTGTGTTTCAGGGTTTTGGTCCGTGTCAATAGCAGTTGATAACCAGAACAGAGCGGTGCCAGGCAGGGAAGGTTCTTGTGGAGAGAAGGGCAGAGAGGGGAATCTTTGAGGAGTGAGGATGTCAACAACATTCCACTCCTCCTTGAAATAGTCACAGAACCAGAGATGGCAAAAAAGGTGTAATTAGAGGCTGCTCCCGCTCCCACGCTTGCTCGTTTGGGGAGGAGGCCCAGCAGCAGGTGTCCTGAGACGAGCAGAGTGAGCACGTGCGTTGTGGGGCTACCCGAACTTCATCTGTCATTGTGAAGCCAGCCAGATGAACCCCAACCCGAGGCTTTGGCCATCCTGGGAGCTGGGCTGGGGCAAGGCCTTTATCGGCCCCTCTGAAAAACAGGACGCATTTTCCCCAGGCGCCCTGCAACTTGTCGCAGCCATGCGTAGCAGTTGGCAAGAGAAGGCGTGGGGTGGGACCAGACTCAGCTTGGCGTTCACAAGTAGGGACATCCTGTGCTTAGAGGGGATGCGGATTTTGACACACAGAGTGCTTGGGAATTCAGGCAGAGATGAGAAACAATATATTTTTTCTGCACGACTATCAAAATGCCAAATTATTCATTCCTTCCACAGGTACGAAGTGAGCCAGCACAGGGATTTATTGGCTCCCAGACGATTATGGGGTTTATTTTTTAAAGAATTCCTAACACAGCTGCAGCTACAAGTTGAAATAAACTGAGATGAAATGATAGGATACCTGGGATTTGCTTCAGATAATCCTGGGGTAGGGGATACAGAGGCTGTAGGAGGTGCCGTGAATTAATCAGTTATCACAGCCAGGAGCTGGATGCGTGGGCCTTCTGTGGACCCCATTTTTGTACATGTCTGCAATCTTCCATATTAAAGGTACCGTGAAAGCTCCTGAGCAAGGCGTGTATGAGTCACACATGCTACCTGGAAGGGCCAGGGCACTGGGGCAATGGCGGAAGTGGCTCCCGTTCCCTCAGGCCTCCATAACCCAGGTTCCCCGATGGAATCTTCAGGAGATCCATCTGATTGCATCCCCACATTGCTTTAAGGAAAGGCCAAAGTCCGCGTCCTCTCCAAGCCAGCGGAAGCCTGGCCTCCTTCCTCCCCAGCTTCCTTGCTCACCGTTCTGCTCCTGGCCCCTGCGCGCCGGCTGCACCCGCCTTTTTCAAAATCCTCGACTCCCCATTCTCCCCCCAGCCCCAGGAGCCTTGTTCACACTGTTTCCTCTTCGGGGACACTCCCCTGCCCTCCTTCACTTACCGTGCTCAGTGAACGCCCCCTTTCTCTGCTGCTGGTTTCAGAGGGCACTTTCTCCACATGGTAGGTAACATAATGCCCATCACTCCTCCCACCAAAGACATCCAGACCCTAACCTCCTGAGCCTGTGACTGTATGACCTGGCATGAAAAAAGGAACTGTGCAGATATGGTGGAATTAAGGATCTAGAGCTGGAAAGATTATCCTCGGTTATCTGAGTGGGCCCAGTGTAGTCTCAAGGCTCCTTATGAGATCCATCCAGTTGATCGACACGCTCGCAGTCTCCTATGTCCCGAGACAGGGTTATTTCCCACTGCAACTCGTTAGGCTTCCTTTTTGGTTTACAAAAGTGAATTCCTAGGTGACACTGGCTTCAGGCATGGCAGGATCCAGGAATTCAAGTGATGTTCTCAGTCTTATCACTCTGTGCATCCATTCTGCTCTCTTTCCTTCTCCGCGTTGGCCTCATCCTCTTCTACCTTGGGTAGGATCTCTTCCCAGAGCAGGAAAAGAAGCTTGCAGTTTGAGATCAAAAGTACAAGGCAAGACCTTAAGTTTCAGATCCAAATGGAAGAGATCGGGAAGAGGAGTTGCGTGTGCAAGAGCATGGTGCATTGGGAGATGGCGAGAGCTCAGCGTGGCCGCAGAAGAAGAATCCGCGGAGACGAGACCAAGTGTGGAGTCAGAAAGGGGGTCTGAGGCCAAGGGCTGAAGGGCTTGCAGACAGTTGCACTTCAGCGACCCCTGGGTAACAGGAAGCTACTAAATGCTTTTTTTTCCGAATAGCGGGGACATGATTGGACTTGCATTTTAAAGATTAATGAGGCCCCTGGGCTTCCAAGGTGACACAGCAGTAAAGAACCCACCTGCCAATCTAGGAGACGCAGGTTCGATCCCAGGGTCGGGATGATCCCCTGGAGAAGGAAATGGCAACGCATTCCAGTGTCCTTGCCTAGAGAATCCCATGGAGAGAGGAGCCTTGGCAGGCTGTGATCCATAGGGTCACAAAGAGCGGAGCATGACTGAATGACTGAGCAGGCTTGCATGCACACAAGCAGGGGTTGGATGGAGGCGGGATGAGCCTGGATCAGGGAGAGTCACTGCAGGGCCACTGAGAAGGTCTAGACCTCAAATGGTGACAATGTGTAACCCAGGCATTGGTGATGGGTGAGCAGGCCGGATACACGAGGCTTGTTAGAATGCATCGCGTCGGCCAAAAAGTTTGTTTGGGTTTCTTACAGAAAAACTTCTTACAGAAAAACCCATATGAACTTTTTGCCCAATCTAGTATAATCAAGGGGCTTAGTGGCTGATTGCAAATGAGATTTCTGACTGAGCAACTGGGAAATGAGGGTTCTGTTATTGGGGGCTCAGGAGCTGACATTTTCCTTCTGTTGGCCAGTGGGGGAGTCCCACAAAGCAAGTATCTTTCCTTTTGTATCTTTGTAGAACTTTCACATTGACCAGGGCAGAATCAAGTCACATTTACTGTGTAGTATTTGCTTCATAAACGAGGGGCCACAGCATCCTCATTTGCTAAATGGCAGGACAAACAGACTGGGATAGAAGGTATGGAATAAAGTCAGAGCTCATTGCCCTGGCCAACAAACCAGCTTGGTCTACAAGCCGGTCCTGCCGTCTCACTGACGTCACCGGTACTTCCAGCCCCGTGAGCCTCTTGCTCTTCTTCAACCGCCGAATTCACGTCGTCCTCAGAGCCTTTAAAATTACGATCGCCTTTGCCAGGTATGTTCTTCTCTAAGGATTTCAAGTAGCTTGCTCCTTCCCTTCAGCTCTCAGAGGGGTCGTCCTGACTGCTCCAGATCAGCTCTGTTGGGCTGCACCTCACAGGCCTGAAGGCCTTGCTTGCCCAGCTTGAAGACCGAAGAAAGGGCCCAGAACCAGCAACACAGCATGGGTGGTTTCCTGGCTGGGGGCTGCCATGTCCGAAGGAAGGTCCTGGAGCGACACCCCACCGTGTGCATCAGAGGCGGGCAGGTGGCAGTCTTGGCTCCCCAGTGGAAGGGGAGATTCCCAGGTCCAGGGGAAGCTGAAGTCAGGTGGGCTCCCTCACCACCCCTTTAATAAGTTACCACTAACTGGGGCTTAGGGCCAGTACGTGGGAAGGGTAAGTATGCATGTGGGGTACAGGTGAACCAGGCCCTGGTCCAGAGGAGAGGCCCAGAGGGCAAGAGAACAGCCATCTTGAGTAGCCTGACCCCACACCTCTAATCCAGCACTTTATCCTCTTATTTCGTTTTCTTTTTTTCCATAGCACTAATTGATCTTGAGATTATATTAATATAACACTATATAATAAGAGGAGAAGGAAATGGCAACCACCACAGTGTTCTTGCATGGAAAATTCCATGGATGGAGGAGCCTTGTGGGCTACAGCCCATGGGGTCGCAAAGAGTCGGACACGACTGAGCGACTTCACTTTCTTTCTTTCTGTAGTTTCTTTTGGAGAAGGAAATAGCAACCCACTCCAGTGTTCTTGTCTGAAGAATCCCATGGACAGAGGGGCCTGGTGGGCTACAGTCTATGGGGTTGCAAAGAGTTGGACATGATTAAGCAACTAACTAATACACATATAATATGAAATACTACATTAATATCATTGAATGTTGCTTGTTATATATTATTATTTTTTAGTCATTAAGTCATGTCTACCTTTTCTGTGACCCCATGGACGGTAGCCCACCAGGCTCCTCTGTGCATGGGATTTCCTAGGCAAGAGTACTGGAGTGGGTTGCCATTTCCTTCTCTGGGGATCTTCCTGGCCCAGAGATCGAACCTGTGTCTCCTGTATTTGCAGGCGAATTCTTTGTCACTGACAACACCAGGGAGTAGGTGAAACCTGTGTTATATGTTAATATAATCAATATATTATATAGAATGTATGCATTAATATATTTTAGTAATTGCATCTTCTATTAATTTATTATGTCTCTCTCACTAGCTTATGAGACTCGTGAGAGCAAGGACTTCCCATCTCCTGCTGTATTTTCAGGACTGGAACAGAACCTAATGCACAGAAGAAGCAGTGAAATTTTTGACTCACACAAGAGAAGAAAGATTGACCCCTGAGAGATGGCGATCTCTAAAATGTCTTTTTAATTTTTTCATGCCTCCCACAATGCTTTACACCAAGGAGGTCTTCATATTTTTTGTAAAGTTGACTGAATGCTAAATTCTGGGTATTAAAAAATTTAAGTGAAATTTATGAGTCTGCTTTTGCTGCCTGCAAGGCTGCTGCTGTTTCTTTTTATTTCCAAATAGCAGCTTTCCTCCTAGCTCTGCAGGAGATGCCTTAAGAATTTATTAGAAAGCCTGGTGGAGTTACCTCGCATTTCCTGCCTCTGTAACTGGGCCTGCGGCCTGCGGGTGGTGGCCGAGGATGGGGGAGTGGGGAAGGCAGGTGGGCTTAGCAGGAGTGGCTGGCTATCCGTCCAGGCCTCAGACAGCTGGAGACTAGTGTTTGTCTTAACATTCATGCCTGTGTCAACACAGCAGCCATCCTTCTCAGACTCTCATTACCATTTTCATTAGCTTCCCCGCTTTACATGGGCACTCGACCTTTTCTGACCTATCTCAATCCATAAATCTACCCCGAGTGTCTCAGACTGGCTTATCACTCCAGCTGCTGCCCGATTTTGTCAAACTTTAGCAAGAGCTTGGCAGCAACCCCCAGTACAGTTTCCCTATTAAACAGACCTTTCTGGAGTAATGGCACCCAGAGGTCACAATGTAGACTTTGGAGGCAGCCAGACTTGAATGAGGATCTTGATGCCTTGCCTTTCTGTATGACTTTGGCTGAAGGCAGCACCCTTCCCATTCCGGTTCCTGTTAAAATGTAATAGGTAAAAACATGATTATCTTACAAGTATATAGTGAACTCAAGTAAGAGATTTATTTAACTCATTGTGATAGTTAATTTGATGTGTCAACTTGACTGAATCTCAGGATACCCAGATATCTGGTTAAATATTATTTCTGGGTGTGTCTGTGAGGGTGTTTCCAAAACAGGTTAGCAATTGAATCAATGGACTGAGTAAAGCAGATGGTCTTTCCAAAATTGGGTGGGTGGTCTTCATTCCATCCACTGAGGCCTTGAATAGAAAAAGGTTGGAGGAAGAGAGAATTCTCCCCTTCTCTCTCTCTGCCTGCGTGGTTGAGATGGGACAGTGATCTTATTTAGCCTTTGGCACTCGTGATTCTCAGGGCTTCAGATTAGGACTGGAATCCACACCACTGACTCTCCAACTCCTAGGTGTTCAAACTGCATCACCAACTTTCTTGAGTCTCAAGCCTGAAGATGACAGAGCATTGGACTTCTCAACCTCCAAAGTCACATGAACAAATTCTTCATGATAAATCTCATTCTTTCTCTCTTTACCTATATATATTCCATGGGTTCTGTTTCTTGGGAGAACACTGATTAATATATTTATTAAGGAGGAAATCTACAGGATCGTAAAGCTGATTCAAAGAGTATTCAAAACCAGATACTTACTCAAGATATATAGGAACAGATATCTTGCTCCTTGGAAGGAAAGCTGTGGCAAACCTAAACAGCATATTGAAAAGCAAAGACATCACTTTGCTGACAAAGGTCCGTATAGTCAAAGTGATGGTTTCTATGTGAAGATGTGAGAGTTGGACTATAAAGAAGGCTGAGCACCAAAGAATTGATGCTTTTGAACTGTGGTGCTGGAGAAGACTCTTGAAAGCCCCCTGGGCTGCAAGGAGATCAAACCAGTCAATCCTAAAGGAAATTAACCCTGAATATTTATTTGTAAGGACTGATGCTGAAGCTGAAACTCCAATACTTTGGCCACCTGATGCAAAGAGCTGACCCATTGGAAAAGACCCTGAAGCTGGGAAAGATTGAAGACAGGAGGAGAAGAAGGTAGCAGAGGATGAGATGGTTATATAGCATCACCAACTCAATGGACATGAGTTTGCTTCAGTCCATGAGGTTGTAGAGTCGGATATGACTTAGCAACTGAACAACGACAATACTTGGTCCATTGGGGAAAGAAAGCTGAACTACAACTGCTACATTAGATACAAAACTATTGAACGTTCCACAGGGAAGCAAATCTGTAATCTTTGGGGCTATTTTTTTATAGGACAGTAATAACTTAAATCTCTACTGAACAAAATTATTTGCAGTTTATCAATCTTTCCTCAAGCTAACATAGAACTCTGCACAGTCTAGGGCCTGATTAATAGTGCATGAAACAAAGATATGTTTTTCTAGAGAATTAGTAATCCTTGGGAGTATATGCTGGACAATGCCCCAATATGATATGAAAAGATATGCAACATTCTTTATCTTTTTCCAAGTTCTGAATAATTTTTCTTAACAGTTTTCTCCTGTAAAACGTTGTCTCAAGACAAATTGCAGAGTATAGAGGTGATAATACACTGACGGACATATTAAAGAAAGGCTTTTCTTTCTTGGTCAACTAGACTGATAGTTTGCCAAGCTATTGCCAGTTATTAATTTATTAGCATGTATCAATAACATCATTCGGCAGAGAGGTGTCCTCGTCCAACCTTCAAGACTCTGAAGTACAACATGTCCTCTTTGTCTCTTCAACCCTGAGGATTGGGAGTTGCTTCCTGCTGTTACTCTCTAAGTTACCTCAATGTTCTCTTTTAGCTGTATTCTTCCTTCAGCATTTGTTAACAAATTCACTATATAATATTCTCTGTTGAAATAATGAATCTGTTTTTCCATGTTTTTGGCTTGACTCTGTTACAGGTAGAGGAGGGGTACATGTTTCCAGGTGATAAGGAAGAGTCTGTTTAAAAATATAATTCCTAAAATTACATTAATTATTATTTCTGAACTGTTACTATTACTAGAAAGCATTTTCTGGGTTTTTTCCACAAACACACTCTCCAACTACTTCACATACATTATCTCATTTAACCCTCAGAGCAATCTTGTGAGCTAGTTGAATGCTCTGACCCTCATTTAAAGGTGGAGAAACTGAAGTCCAGAGAGACTAAGTAGCCCCTCCAAGATCCCACTAGTAAATGTGGGCCTGGCCTTCAAATCCAGGCTGCTTGTATTCATTCTCCTTTGTCAATTGTGACACGAATCACGGGTCCTATTTGTGTGGTGATGGAATAAAAGGGCAGACTTTTCATCAAGATGAAAAATAAACAAGGGAAACCTACATATGGTAAGAGCATTCAGCAAGGACCATTGGGGACCCAGGGATAGAAGACGTGTGTCCTTGCATGGAGGAATTGTTCAGGACCATGGACAGTGGCAGGCGAGCTCCTCTGGCTTTGACCACCAAGACGATGCAAGATACACTTCTTACCACAGACTGCCCCGTACCGCTTCACAGGTTCTGCTCTAGGACTGCCTGGTTAAGGGGGTGAAGGAGTCTTCTGATTGCAGAGCTGTGAAGCCCAGTGGAGGGCTGTGACTCCCCTGAAGAAGGGACACTTTTTAAAAGTTCTCTCACTGAAGCCCTGTGAGCTTTATTTAGTGGCCCTGTCACCACAAGTCATGGTCAAAAAGTTTAGAAACACTTCTAAGATTCAGTAGCTGTGAGCCAGAGTAAGACCCAGGCAAGCTGAGTTTGGGAGAGAAAAGGAGGGAGTGGTAATACTGGGGAGTTTGGAAGGCAAATGTCAGAGAGAGCTTTGGGAAGCATGAGGGTGTTTGGTACTTGAGAAGAAAGGAGGGTACCAAAGGGAGAAGGCTGCTTACTGAAAGCAAATTTCTCATATCTGATGGTTTTCCCTAAAGCTGGCCCAAACCTCGGAGCTGGGATGATAAAGGGAGACAAGGGTTTGCAATTAGAAGACCTGGGTTAAAGTCCTGGCTCCACAGATGCTCGACTTGGAGCTTGAAGGCAGAAGTTGCATTTAGTCCATCTTTATGTCCCTAGCTCTTGGCACCATACTCAAGGAGACTGTGTATTGAGCTGAACTATGTACAAATTCTATACAGTCTTAAGCCTTTCCCTCCAAAAAAGTCTGAGATTGCTTCATTACCTGCAAAATAGGGTCCGGTTGTCTGAAAGAGTTATTATGAGGATCAGATGAAATAATCAAGTTGTTCCTTGTATAGTTTTAATGATGTGAATTGACTGGTCTCTGTATTTGTCTCTGCAGACTAGGATACACTGCAGAATCCACAGGAAAGTGTCTTTGGAAATGGCAACAGATTTGAAAAACAGATTTCATACAAATGCTATACCAAAAGAAGATTTGTGAGGTATTTTTATAATTAAAGTGGTGCAAACATTCCACTTTATAAACACTTTGTTCAACTTAGTAAATGCAGCCTTTACATCTCCGGAAGGAACATTGTCTCCTGCTAAATTTTTGTTTAAAAAAAAAATCACTAGTTGACGCTTCTTTAAATCCACACTCAAAACAAACCCATCAGGTGAACTCCACCAGGAGCAGCAGCCCCTTGATCTGCAAATTCAGGCCAAGATATTCACAAGATGCAGAAATTATTTGGAAACTATGCAGTGATGGTGAGACTGCGGCAGACGACAAGGAAATAAGAGGGGGAGGGGTGGGCAGGCAGGAAGGGAGAGAGCCAAGAGAAAGACTGAAGGCTTTCCAAGCCCATGCAAATTTAGAAGCTTTTCCATAGCAGGACACCTGCTGTTTAAGACTAAAATATCCACTTTGAGGCTTGAAATAGATGAGCGCCAAAGTGACACGACCGATGTCACTCTGGAAAATGCTGATCCATTAGGGTGATTTTTTTCACATCGTTCTTTTCAAAGATGCAAATGTTATTTGTTTCAAACGAGGAAAGGAACAACACCTGTCTAAGTCACACTTCCCCAGCTTTTCTTTTTACAGCATAAATTAATGATCTCGCGGTTTGCACTGACAGATACTCAGAGGTGTTTAATCAGCTGTCTCTGACAAAACACGGTATTTTTTTTTTTAGGCTGGCGCATTTACAAATAAAGAAAAAACAGCCTGTAATCCCTCATAAAGAGGAGCCATGGGTTCAGCTCCGTTTGAAGGAATGACATTATCTTGAGCACTTGCTCATGAATGCATAAACAGGGCACAGCTTGGGAAGTTCAGGTACGTGCAGAGCATAAATATTGGATGGGATACATTAGCCAGGGCCCACAAGGAAGGGCATCTCATCCTCCCTCTCCCAGGTGAAAGGAGGGAATGGACGATGGTTTAACCATGGCAAGAGCTCACCTCCTGGTTTCTGATTAGTCTGGGTCATAGGGACAGGGAGCCTTCAGCCCGCCGAGGAAGCAGGGGTCAGCGGGCATGGAGGCAATGGAGAGAGACCTTTCATTGAGCAGGGGAGCATCTGTGCACACTAGAGTCAGATCATTATTATCTGCCCTGATTGCGGCCTCCTTGGAAGCAGGAGGACGACGATGCTAGAAAGCATAATGTCTCCTTGACTTGGGCCTAGACATAACTGGCAGTCTGTGCACAAATGTGGCAACTGCTGAATGCTCACTGCGCTCTGCGGGTGCGGGTACAAAGGCAAGGAAGCGACTCCTGCCCTGGAGGGGCGGGCTCGCTGTCTCAGCAGGCCGGAGACACTTGGGGCTCTTGGTGGCAATAGAACCCAGTTCTCGATGAACCAAGCAGGAAAAGGATTTATTAAAAGACCATCTGTAAAACAGACAGTGAATGGGAAGCTCCTGTTAACACAGGGAGCTCAGCCCGATGCCTGGTGACGACCTAGAGGGGTGGGAGGGGGTGCAGAAGGGAGGGGGCACATGTTTGGGAGGTGAGGGGGGTGGGAGGGGGCTCAGAAGGGAGGGGGCACGTGTTTACTTACAGCTGACTCACATTGTTGTACATTGTAAGGCAATTATCCTCCAATTAAAAACAAATCTCAGGGGACTTCCCTGCTGGTCCAGTGGTGAAGAATCTGCCTTCCAATGCAGGGGATGAAGGTTCGATCCCTGGTCTGGGAACTAAGGTCCCACATGCTGTGGTGCAACTAAGCCCACACCCCACAACTACTGATTCTGCAACAAGCAACTATGACCCAGTGCAGTTAAACAGATATTTTTTAAAAAATAAATAAATAAAACTTAAAACTATCTTTAAAAATAGATAACTAATAAGGACCTAATGTGCAGCACAGGGTCCTTTACTCAGTATTCTGTAATGGCCTGCATGGGACAATGATCTAAAAAAGAGTGGTTGTTCAGTCACTCAGTCGTGTCTCACTCCTTGTGACCCCATGGACTGCAGCACACCAGGCTTCCCTTTCCTTCACTGTCTCCTGAAGTTTGCTCAAACTCGTGTCCATTGAGTCAGTGATGACATCCAACCAGCTCATCCACTGTCATTCCCTTCTCCTCCTGCCTTCAATCTTTCCTAGCATCAGGGTCTTTCCAATGAGTCACTTCTTCGCATCAGGTGGCCAAAGTATTGTAGCTTCAGCATCAGTCCTTCCGATGAGTAATCAGGGTTGATTTCCTTGAGGATTGACTGGCTTGATCTCCTTGCAGTGCAAGGGGCTCGCAAGAGTCTTCTCCAGCACCAAACTGATGTTTGAAAGCATCAATATGTGTATGTATAACTGATCCACTTGGCCGTACAGCAGAAACCAACAGAACATCGTAAAACAACTATTCTGCGATAAAAATTAATTTTAACAATGAGGAGAGAAGGATATTTCAGGGCTTGCATAATGGGCCATGGACTAGGACCAAGGCTCAAAAGCATGCCCCGGTTTGCACCACTGCTACCAGGGACACAAGACCCCAGTTCTGGCCTCTGAAGCATCTGCCACTGCTGCAACCGCCTGTCAGCATGGGGTCCCCAGCGGCTCAGTCTCTTTAGGCCACACATTTCTGAGTCAAGCCGAGGGTGAATATCCAATTGGAGAAGACAGGCCAGGAGCCCTTGTTTCAGTGAAAGGAAGCTGGGAGAGTGGGTATCTGGAGTTTTCTGTTTCGACAGGGGAAGGTAGGCTTCTAAGAAATGGAAAACGCCCCAAGTGTGGGAAGAAGGTTCAGATGCTAGGTGATCAAGAAGGGAGACAGAGGTCCACTGCAGAGCAATGCAGTGCGTGTTTTGGGATATTAAGGCAGCGCTCCATTCAGCCATGCACAGAGAGTTCCAGGAGCAGTAAGTAGGGCAGAGGGGAACCGAGGCTGACTGCTGCTGGGAGGAGCCTTCCTGGAGGCACAAACACACTCTGGGTCAGGAGTGAAAGTGATCCCCAGGACACAGGACATGGGGTCTGAAGACAGGGAAGAGCCCAGGGGTCAGTCTCCAGAGTGGGGAGGGTGTGGCGGGCAGTGATGAGCTGGGGTCTTACAGGGGAGCACGGGGGAACTCAGAGACACAGCAGGAACGTGCACTTGCGAAGGGCAGCTTTGGCAGCAAGGTGAGGGTGGGTGGGCTGCTCAGGTGGCTCAGTGGGAAAGACTCTGCCTGTAGTGCAGGAGACACGGGCTCAGTCCCTGTGGGGAAGATGCCCTGGAGCAGGGAACGGCGCCCCGCTCCAGTATCCTTGCCTGGAGAATCCCACGGACAGAGGAGCCTAGTGGGCTACAGTCATGGGGTCACAGAGAGTCGGGCACAACAGAGCGACCAAGCACATGGGGGTAGGTTGAGGTGGGCAAGCCTAAAGGCAGGGACGCCATTGCTAAACATGAGATAGTGGAGACTTGAGCTGGAGTGGAAAGGGCTGGGTAGATTTGGGACACATCTGTGAAGATGTGTCAAAGAAGAAGAATGAATTCCCGAGCAGCTGTGGGGCTTCCCCAGTGGCTCGGGGGTAAAGAACCCACCTGTAGATGCAGGAGCTGTAGGAGATGTGAGTTCGATCCCTCGATCAGGAAGGTCCCCAGGAGAAGGAAGTGGCCGCCCACTCTAGTATTCTTGCCTGGAATATTCTATGGACAGAGGAGCCTGGCGGGTCCATAGGGTCAGAAAGAGTCGGGTACGACTGGGTGACTGAGCACGCACACACGGTCAAGGAGCTATGGAGGGCGAGGGGGGTCCACGGCCACTCAGTCCAGGTGGCTGGGTGGGGAACTGGTCGCGCCAATGGCCGAGGGAGAGAGGAAGAGGAGGAGGAGGAGGCCGTTTGGGAAAAGGGACAGAAGAGACATGGGCTTGGACAGGCTGCTCGCGGCGTGCCCGTGGAGTACCCAAGAGGTCAAGCCAGCAGTTGGAGGCGTGGGTCAGATTCGGAAGAATGAGAAGGGTGGACGTCTCATCTGACCTGTCGTCTGGTGGTCAAGACTACGGGGGGCCAGGAACTTGTCCAGGTCAAGCTGGTGGCGGGGAAAGACAGGAATGGAGTCCTTGGGAGCAGACACCCATGTTCAGGGAGTGGACCTGGGAAGGAGCCGGCCTCCCCGGGGCTGCGTGTTCCCTGGGCTTCCTCAGAGCCAAGAGGATGAACCGGAGCCAGAAGGGAAAGGCCTCTTTGGGGATCAGAGTCCCGGAGGCAACTTGGGGCACCTCTGAAAGCACTTCCCACTGACAGGGGAGCATGTGGGCTAGCGGGCTGCGGAGGAAATTTGGGTGAGGAGGGGAGGCAGAAAGCAGGAACCGCTTCTTTGAGAAGCTTGGCAGAGAAGCTGGAGAGAGGAGGGGCTGGCTGGGGGGTGAGCGTCACAGAGGGCTTGCTTTGAGGCTGTGAAGTGGGAGAGGGAACAGCAGTTTACAGGTGCAGGGAGCTCAGCCAGTAAAGGGGCCACGTGGAGATTTAGGCAAGAGAGTGCATACTCGCTAGAGCCAATTCACAAATAAAGAAGGGGAGCACTGGGGGTGGAGGAATCCACCTTGGCAAACAGAGGTTCACCTTGACCTCTGAGACAGGTGAGGGGTAGGCAGCAAAAGTGCCAGATGTCTGAGGAGGTTATCAGGCAAAGGCCAGGCTGCTGTAACAAAGGGACCCCAGAATCCAGTGACTCAAAGACAGGACTGAACCTTCCATCACCTCCCTGTCCAGGGAGAGTAGGCAGAGACCCGGGCCAGCAAGGCAGCATGGCCATCTTCAACACTAGCTCCAAGGTCATCCTCAGACCTTGGGAAGAAAAGGGACAAGCCAATCCAGGATGAGCTCTTTAAGGAAATGTCCGGCCCACGCCGGTTTTCTCGTCTCCTATTAGAAAAAACTTAGAGGGACTTCCTTGGCAGTACAACGGTTAAGACTCCTGGCTTCCACTGTGGGGGGTGGCAGGGGGACTCAGGTTTGATCCCTGGTCAGGGGAACTAAGCTCCTGCATGCTGAGGGGTGCAGACAAATAAAAGAAAACCAGACACATGGCCACACTGACCTGCAGAGAGGCTGGGAAAGGTGGTCTTTCACTGAGCAGCCGTGTGTCCTGGAAAATGAGTTTGAGGGGATGACCGTGGGAGAAGAGGAAGTTTAGGGATTTCATGGTGAAGAGCCTCTTATTTTCTCCCTAAGTTGGTTAGAGGGAAAGAACAGGAATGGACGGGTGATGTGAAGACAGTGGTGAGCGCCTGGCACAGCCAGGGAGGGAGCTCAAAGGACAGTGAACACAGGACTCATCCCAACGTCCCACCCGGCTGGCGAGGTGCCATGTGGGGGTGGCCGTCTGTGTCTCCGCAGCTTTGGCAGAGGGCAGGCTGTCGCACTGATCCAGACGCGGGGGTGTGACAGCAAGAAATAGAAGAGATGAGAATCCAATTCTATAGAATCCATCTGGACGTAGAAGTCAAGGTCAGTGCAGTGTGGAGGCCCCGTAACAGGCGGGACCGTGGGCCCGCGCCCTGCCTGGGGGTGACAGTGTGCATCCAGCGGGGATTTATGGCGTACGGGCTGCAATTCGAGGCTGGAGGGGGAAGCGAGTGGGGCTAGGCTGTGTGTGAGAAATGGAGCAACAAGCAACTCGGGGTCTCTTGGAGACTGAGGAGGTACACGGCTCTAGAGAGAGAGGTCTCAGAAAGACCCCGTCCAGGGACTGTTCAGGGTGTGGGCTTCGAAAGCTTTAGACTTTGAGAGCAGTTCATGGAGTACCAAGGACAAGATGAAGGGGAGAAGTGAGAGAAGCAGAGGTTACTGAGGTCGAGGCCAACTGGGAGGCCGGGGAACTGGGTGGTTAGCGCCTTTCAGGATGCCGGCGTGGACAGGAGAGGGAGGCCCTGGAGCCAGAGGCTGAAGGACGGGAGGGGCAGCCAGGAGACTGGGGGAGAGCTGGTGGGGAGGGATGAGCCGGCGGGAGGAGAAGCTTCCACAAGAGGAGGAGCAGCTCTGCCACATGGATCCCTGAATGGAAGGCTGGGCCCCCTCCAGGACCAGAGTCCACCTGGGCAAATGGCCCTTCTGCTCATTATTAGAGGTCTGCAGCAGGAAAAGCCTGTGTGTAACTAAGGAGAAGGGGATGACAGAAGATGAGATGGTTGGATGGCATCACTGACGTGATGGACATGAGTTTGAGTAAGCTCCGGGAGCTGGTGATGGACAGGGAGGCCTGGTGTGCTGCAGTTCGTGGGGTTGCAGAGTCAGAAACGACTGAGCGACTGGACTGAACTGAACGGAGGTACAAGACAAAGAAGCTGAGGATGCAGAGGCATGTGTTGCTCACCACGGAACACAGCCAGGGACTTCCCTGCGGGTCCATTGGTTAAGAATCCGCCTGCCAGTGCCAGAGACACGGGTCCAATCCCTGGTCTGGGAAGATCCCACGTGTCATGGAGCAACTAAGCCCATGCACCAGAGCTGTGGAGGTCCAAAGCAAGAGAAGGCACCGTGGTGAGGAACCTGCAGCTCACAGCTGGAGACCGGCCTCGCCCTGAAATCAGAGAGGGCCCGGCATGGCCGTGAAGACCCAGGGCGCCCAAAGATAAAGAAAAGGAAATGGCCAAGTGGAACGACTCCTCATAGTGATGGTGGGGATAGGCGCTCACGGGGACATGGGCCACAGGGAGTTCAGGCCTCCCGGCGGGGAGCCGGCCCGACAGGGACTCGGGGCCTGGCTGGATGCAGGGCCTCGGGGCTCCCGGCAGGACTGCTGTCCGCCCGAGGCCCGGCCGTGCATGTGCTGTCAGAGCCCGGGGCGGGTGGGGGGCGCTGTCTCTACGGCTCCCCCCTGCAGAGAGCGAGCTGGGCTTCCTGGAGGTGGGGGAGGGGAGTCTTCCACGGCAGGTACTCTGGGTCCAGGCTTCTGTGGGTAGTCTACACCTGCAGTCCCCAAGTCCTGCACTTGCTACTCCTCTTTGAAATCCTAAAGCATGACTTTCTAGCCCCACTTCAAGGACAACTTGTTCACCCAGGGGGTCTTCAGCCATTCCTAACAGAGGCCGCTGCACTAACGGGACAGACACCCCCCCACACACTCAGGCATAGTCACAGCAGATGCAAACATACACAGTCCGTGACGAGTCTACAAGGCTGCGCTGAGACGCACATCCGTGTTTCCCTCATCACTGCTTGGTTCCATTAACCTTAACCTCACCTTTTATTGCTCCTGAGAGTACCTTGGTGCAAGCTGCTTGATCTCAGGATTTCAGAAGGTATAAACATATGTGAGCCTCACCCATTACCTGGAGAATAAGGACAGGCTCCTGGGCCTGCTCCTCATGCCACTGGCTTCATATAAATAACAAAAGGAGGCTGATTTCACCCTGGCTTGTTTTGCAAAACATAGGATGAGAATATTTAGAGCTGGCAGAGTCCTTGAGGACCCCCTTCTTGTCCAGAGTCTTACATCCTGATCCCGCTTGATTCCTCTTTGCAGTGGGTGCATGTTTGAGCATCACCCGTGGATTATCTTAAATTCCATCTTCCTATTGCGTGAATCTACCTTATACCATCAACAACAACAAAAATGCCAGTTTGGGCCAACATACTTGCACTCTGGGTTGAATTGCACTCTGGGAATTTTTATATTTCTTTTACTTTTGATCAGAGGAGGAAAATGGTACCCATTTTTATGGAAAACTATGCTTCAGTGTGTGTAGTAAACACAGGGCCGTTTTCAAGTATGAATGAATCATTTTGATGTTTCAAAGCAAGCGGTGAACATACTACCTGTGAGTCCTGAAGCCTCCCTCCTCCCTTACATGTTCCTTTTGAACTAGGGCAGGGCTGGTCGCAGTGGCGGCTGCTGGGAAGGACCCTCGAGCGCTTGCAGGTTCAGTGAGGAAAGTGCTGGAGTTGATTAACAACGTGTGCTTTGACATAAGCATGGAGAGCGGAACTGCGGAAGGCAGAAAGATGAGCAACCGCTGGAAGCAAGCAAGCACAGTTGGAAGACTGGCCACCAGCTCGTCCAGAGGCACTGCCCCAGTGCTCCTTGCCCCCCGTCTTCTCTGCTTCTCAGAACGTCTGTATCTCAGGGACATTTGTAAACCACGTGAAACAGTCCCTTAAACCTCTGCCCGCCTTCTCCTAGCATTATTAGGTCAGGCTAAAGTATTCAGCAACCTGAAGATCTTAAGATTCAGTGAAAATAATCGCAGTATAGATTCAGCTGGGCTTCCCCAGAGACTCAAACAGTAAAGAATTTGCCTACAATTCAGGAGACCCATGTTCGATCCTTGAGTTGGGAAGATCCCCTGGAGAAGGGAATGGCAACTCACTCCAGTATTTTTGCCTGGAGAATCCCATGGACAGAGGAGCCTGGAGGGCTACAGTCCTTGGGGTCGAAAAGAGTCCAACATGACTGAGCGACTTACACACATAGATTCAGTTAGATGCTACTGCAAGAAGGGATGAGTTGTTGTTGGGACTTCTCTGGGTGGTCTAGTGGCTAAGACTCTGGACTCCCAATGCAGGGGACCTGGGTTCAATCCCTGGCTGGGGGCAACTAAGACCCGCACAGCTAAGTAAATAAATTATATATATATAAAGAATGAATGAATCGTTTTCAGATACTCTCTGCTCCTATTTGAGTGGTTGCTAAAGCATTATTCACCCCTTCCGCTTAGAGTGAAATCACTACCTTTACTTTATGGCTGAGAAAGGGAACTTCTGCCCTTACTTAGGGACTCACTCTTCACCCATCCATGCTGCCGTCCTGCTTCAGGGTATGGAGAAGGAAGGTCTTCCCTGTCTCTGAAGTTAGCCCTCTGCCTAACCTCATGCCTCATCCCCTTTGTATTTTGAATTCCCTGACCCTTGGCCTCTGTTCCTGCCATTGATAGGAAACAGAAAATATAAGAGGATGACAATGTTGATGGGAAAAGACAGTTCAGTTTGGCGGCTGTTGAGTTTGAGGTGTCCATGGTCATCTGCGTGCAGATGTCCACTGGGCAACTGGCTGTCCTGGAATTTAGAAGGGAGATCATCTTTACCAGGGATTGTATGGTAAGCCTACTCTCTGAAAAGCAGACAAAACCCTGATTTATAATATTTGCCAATTCCAAAGGTAAATATGTCTACCATGACTGATTTCAAGTTACCAATGGCTTAAAAGCTAGCTTGCACATTTCTTAAATATTTAATGATTAATCGTTATGAGTACATTTAAGCCAGCTCCAGCATACCACCAGAGGTTGAGAGTAGTGATAGAGAGTTTGGAGTCAAAGATGGCAGCCAAAATCCTGAAAGTGTTTAAAATGGACAGCATATGGCCTCAAAGGAGAAGACAGTCAAAGGTCCAACTCCTGTATCTAATGCCAATGTATGGGATACTAAATTTTAAATATATTTGTGTAGGACATAAGATTAATATAAATGGAAATCTATTTTATTTAAATTATTTGACATCATTTAAGATGCTCCTAATCTTATTTTTCCACATTTGATAAAACATCCTCAGAAAAATGTTAATATGTCTCACTATGATTGTATATTTTTTGTTTTCCCTTGTATTTCTTCTGATTTTTGCTTCATTTATGTATCTTTCTTTGTTGTTAGGTGTCTAATGGTTTAAGATGTCTATCTTCTGTGTGAATTGTACATTTTATCATTAAAAATATTCATCTTTGTTCACTTAAAAATAAATTAATAAAAACAACAACAACAACAAAAAAGTCCAACTCCTGAGCTTCTAGTGCTGCCCTGCAACTTCTTCCTGGGGCAAAAAAACAAAGCCTCTTCTATATAGAAAGAATGAGCATAATTGCATGAGGTGTGTATTCAGTATACAGAGCCTTAAGATCCCATAGAACTTGGGGAAAAAAGGTTACTCTATGAGAATGAAAGCTCTAAAAGCCAATATCAAAGCCATAATGACAGCCATCTGCAAAAGATGCCCCATCTCCAGGCACGATCTACGAATGTACGGTCCAGGAGGCCTGGGAGCCGCCAGTCCAAGTGGGGAGTGGTGGCTGGGAGCAGGCTGGGCACTCCCATGTCGTTGGAGCAGGCTGCCACTCCACAGGGAGATGGGAGCTGGGCAGGCTGAAGGAAGCACACCATCATGGAAGGGCGGGCTCACCACAAAGTCCGGAACAGAGCACCCTGCGGAGAGGGCCTTCGTCAGTCTGTCCGGCACCCTCACCTTCATCCCTGCAATGGAAAGAGTGACTCTGGGGTGTAAAGTGACTTATCATCAATCCCCTTAAACATCAGCTGATACTCTTTGCCTGGATTTACATGTCTACCGTGCTCCAGTGCAGACTTGCAGGGTTCTGTGTGGTGGAAGTGGCAACCCACTCCGGTATTCTTGCCTGGAGAATCCCAGGGACAGAGGAGCCTGGTGGGCTGCCGTCTATGGGGTCACACAGAGTCGGACATGATGGAAGCGACTCAGCAGCAGCAGCAGCAGGGCACTGGGAAAGATGCTCCAGGACCTGAACATTCTAGACTATCCAGCTGACACACTCCTTATCTCTAGCAGGCTGGTTTGTCAGTTGGCCCAGAATCTTGCAGGTGACATGGAATCAGTTCTGCTTGAGTTTGATAAACTCTGGATTAACTACCAAGATCATCAGTAGAACGTCTACATCAACCACGCATTTGCCCATCGCAGTTGGTGCCAGGCGCTCGGCCATGCACTTGGCAGATCTGATCTCAATTTATCACAACTGCACCAGGTTGGAACTAACCCATTTACAGATGAGGAAAGCAAGGCTCAGAGAGCTTGGGTAACGTGGATGCTCTGAAAATGCAGTCCTGAGGAGAAGACCCTGGGCCGTGAGACTCTGCTCAACAGCCAGCAAAGCTAAAGCCCCTGCTCTTTCAAACCACTTCTTTTAATTTTGTTTTTCCAATGCATTAATTTTTTAATTGAAGGATCATTGCTTTACAGAATTTTGTCAAACCACTGCTTAAAGCAGCAGCTGCTATTGCTCTGGGCCTGGGCAGATGGCCCTGTGGCCTTTGCCAGGGAGAACGCTGACTCGAGATGGATGGGAGAGAAGTTATGGAAGAACAAGTGATAAGATGCTAACAAACAAAATAGGTTCTTGATTACAAGGGCTGCTCTGTTGTTCGGTCTTTGTGACCCCATGAACTGCAGCACGCCAGGCCTCCCTGTCCATCACCAGCTTCCGGAGTCCACCCAAACCCATGTCCATTGAGTCGATGATGCCATCCAACCATCTCGTCCTCTGTCGTCCCCTTCTCCTGCCTTCAATCTTTCCCAGCATCAGGGTCTTTTCCAACGACTCAGCTCACTGCATCAGGTGGCCAAAGTACTGGAGCTTCAGCTTCAGCACCAGTCCTTCCAATGCACGTTCAACATCGAAGGCTGTCTCCTTCAGAGCTCCATTCCCAGAGACCTGTTACCGATCAGGCATCACTTGGGCATCACAGCCCTTCTGAGGGCATCTGGCTTTCCTCAGGGCCGAGGTCTACTCATAGAAGGGCAGGAGGACTAACCAAGACATTCATAGCAGCAAGGGGGCTTGCCTCATCCTGGGCAGAACTGGGTATCAGACATTGACTGATGGTGGCAACAGCCGTGGCAGGAAGAAGACACAGAGGGAGCAGATGAGAAGACACGATTCGTGGAGCGCATGGAGAGCCCGGTTCTGTGCGGGGCCTCCATGGACGCTCGCGAGGCCAGCCAGCAAGTCACGGGGCCCTCGAGTGTCCCAGCCGGGGCAGGAAAACACTGAATTCAGGGCCCTTTTTCTGTATGCGTCACTATCTCCTGCAACTGCAGATCACAGGAATTTTCCTCTCGAGCTGGCCCAGTGCCCAGGGAGAGAGCTGGGGCATCCGGGAAGCATGCTCAGGGGTCACCTAGAGGGCACTGCGGCTGGTGAGTCAGACGGGTCGGTGACTGGCCATCGGCTCGTTGCCCGCACCGCCTCATCACCTTGGCCCAGGTCATGCCCTACCTGCGCGGAGGGCCGGGCATCAAAAGGCCGGATTAGATTTCATTCAAGATGGTGCCCTCCACCTTCTCGTGACACAACCAGACAACCTGAGCTCCAAGATTCCCTCCCTCGCAGCCAGAAGGCTCTCAAAAAAGCAGACACCAGCCCAGGAACACTGGGCGTGCAGTGCACACACACTCAGTTCCCAACCTCGGGGAGCTGCCCGACCCCTGGCCAGCAAGGACCTCTGCCTTGGGAAGTCTGTTCTACTCACCAACGTGTCTTTCAATGGCCCTCTGTCCTTACAATCCTAGCTGGCAGGCTGGCATTCGCTCTTGTTTAGAATGGATCTGCAGAGAAAAGGGGCTTCCTGCCTGAGCAGTGAGGAACTTGATCCTTCTTTATAATCTATTTTGCCATCTTTGTGGAACCTCCAGGTAACCACTCATCTCGAGTCTCTTCCTTTGGTATATTCAGGGGGAGGGGCTTGTCCCATGTCCACTCCTGGGAAGAGTCCGTGTCTCCACCTCTTCTCTCTGACATTGGCTGGTGTCTCACTGCTCAGCCTATGCTCAACAGGCTGGAGCCCCATCTCCATCTCTTCCGAGGACATGTGAACTCTGGGCTGAGCAAACAGCTGCTTTACAGATCATTTGGGGAACAGCACAGGGGCTTTTACTGTAGCAGATACAGCAGACACCTTAAAAGTGGTCCATTAGAACCCTTTGACTGTGTGGATCACAAGAACTAAGGAAAACTCTTCAACAGATGGGAATACCAGACCACCTGACCTGCCTCCTGAGAAACCTATATGCAGGTCAGGAAGCAACAGTTAGAACTGGACATGGAACAACAGACTGGTTCCAAATAGGAAAAGGAGTACGTCAAGGCTGTATATTGTCACCCTGTTTATTTAACTTCTATGCAGAGTACATCATGAGAAACGCTGGGCTGGAAGAAACACAAGCTGGAATCAAGATTGCTGGGAGAAATATCAGTAACCTCAGATATGCAGATGACACCACCCTTATGGCAGAAAGTGAAGAGGAACTAAAGAGCCTCTGGATGAAAGTGAAAGAGGAGAGTGAAAAAGTTGGCCTAAAGCTCAACATTCAGAAAACTAAGATCATGGCACCCAGTTCCATCACTTCATGGCAAATAGATGGGGAAACAATGGAAACAGTGACAGACTTTATTTTTGGGGGCTCCAAAATCACTGCAGGTGGTGACTGCAGCCATGAAATTAAAAGACACTTGCTCCTTGGAAGGAAAGTTATGACCAACCTAGACAGCATATCAAAAAGCAGGGACATTACTCTGCTGACAAAGGTCCATCTAGTCAAAGCTATGGTTTTTCCAGTGGTGATGTGTGGACACGACTGAGCCACTGAGCTGACTGGGAGCCCTCCAGCCTGCAGCCCCACCTCCAGGTCCCTGCTTGCCTGGCCCCTGCCATCTTGCTCAGTGCTGTTTCTCTCCCAATCCACTCTTCCTTAGTGCTCTCCCTTAACCTCCAACTTGTTTTTGTTTGTTTGTTTATTATGAAAAGTCATTTTAGTTCTCCTTTTTACATGTCTTTGGGGTTGATGTTAAGGACAGTCTTTTTACCACCAAATGGCTCACCAAGAATTTTGCTGAATAAAAACTCTTCTAGGGACTTCCCTCATGGTCCAGTAGCTAAGACTCTGAGCTCCCAATGCAGGGAGCTTGGGTCCAATCCCTGGTCAGGGAACTAAATTCCACAAGCCACAGCTAAAAGATCCTCAGGACATCACCCATACCGAGAGTCCCTCTTCCTCTGGTGTGCTCAGGGGAAGGGGCCTGTCCCGTGTCCATGCCTGAGATGAGCCCGCGTCCCCACCTCGTCTCTTTGACACGGGATGGCATTTCCCTGCAGGCCTCTGCTCACTCGCGATGAAGATCAAAGAGCCCACGTGCCAAACTAAGACCAGGCACAGCCAAATAACTACATTAAAAACAAAACAAGCAAAGAAAAAACCCATTCTAGTCTGGAGGAAGGTCACGCCACTCACTTAAGGAAGCAGGTGGGGTTGGAGGCCATTGCAGCTAAGTCTTCTGTACAAAGCCACTCTTTCCTGTTAGGTAGTAAATTGGGTGCATGCAGATGTCTTCAATAAATATTCACTCAAGTGAATCTCTTTGCTCTCGGTGTTCTTGTCAGGTCTCTCTGACAGAGCTAATCCACTGAGTGGAAGGACCTGTGTGCTTGTCCCTCCGAGGCAGCCCTGGGCCAGGAAGGGGTGCTCTGACCCAGGCAGTCATTCAGGGAGTCAGGTCCCTTCCATCCTGCGGCTCCATCCAACCTAGGATCTCAGAGTCCTTTCCAGTAGGAAGATGGGGACAGGGAGCAAGGGTTGCATGCAGGGTGTTTACAAGGATCGTGCCTGAAAGTGGTGGTCATCCTTTCAGCTCACATAGCACCGACCAGAATTCAGCGACAGGCCCCCCTCCAAGTCTAAGAGAGGATGGGGACACAGCACAGCTGCCAGGGAGAAGTTTAGAGCATGAATGTTGGGGCTTCCGTGGCGGCCCAGTGGCTAAGACTCCATGCTTGAAATGCAGGAGGCCCAGGTTTGATCCCTGGTCAGAGAAGCAGACCCCACTTAGTTCAACAGGGGACTAAGAGTTCTCATGCTGCCAACTAAAGAGTCCGCATGCCACGACTGAAAGGATATCATGTGCTGCACCTAAGACCCGGCGCAGCCAAACAAATAAATATTTAAAAAAAAAAAAAAAAAAAGAATGTTGGTGAGCTCTAGCAGCCTCTGCCACTTTCTTTTAGGGGTAGCTTCCTTTTATGCCGAGTGGAGCTTCTTTAAGTGGTCCATTCAAATCTACAAAGAAACCCCCGGCATCTTTTATTGATATGATACCGGCCACACAACTGAAGCCTCTTGAATCTTTTCTCGAATAACTCTACTGGAGTCAGAGGCAAAGGTGCAGAAGGGAGCAAGTCTCCACACGTTAGAAGGAGGACCTTTAAGTCGTCCCCAGTTGCTGTTGCTGTTTGGCCGCTACGTCATGTCTGACCCTGCAACGCCACGGACCGCAGCACACAAGGCTCCCCTGTCCTTCACCATCTCCCAGAGTTTGCTCAGATTCATGTCCATTGAGTCGGTGACACTATTTAAGCATCTCATCTTCTGCCACCCCCAGTAAAAAAAAAAATTAATTATGGAAGTGACATAATTTTGATAGTTCAACTTCTTCCTCCTTCCTCCTGTCTTCCTCCAAGTGCGAGAGAGAATTGGTCATTATTCTTCCTCCTCTGCTCTCTCAGGCTTGGAAGCCCTGCTGCAGACCTTCAGGAGACACTCTCAGCTCAAGACAAAAGCAACAGCCTTTGTGAAGTCATAGCAACTTAGTGGGAGGAGAACGAAACGTTCTCAGCTATCTCTTGCTGCTGAAGATGTGAGGGGAATGTAAACAAATGTAGACAGTACAGTTGGCTTTACTGAAACACAAAAATTACAGGGTTTCAATCTACAGAAAAAGACTGAAGTTTTCTGACAGTAGGCAAGTACATTTTGTGCATTTAGCTCCCGATTCTCTCAGATATGAACCTCCCTGGGGGACAGACTTGAAATCCAGAGGAGGAGGGTGGTCCTCCATCCTGGGGTGCCCAGGACACCCACAGGGTACGGCTGCTCTCCCAGTGTGGTCACTCACTACACCTTCACGCACAGCAGCAGCTCCGTGAGATGAAGTGTTACAGGGCCACGTGCAAGGATACAGAGGAAGTTTATTTGCGTCTGACATCACTACGGCCAAATGACACTTTTACACAACGAGAAGAAGGTTAAGCAAATCATGGCTTATCAGTAAGGAGAAAGCCACCAAATCACGACTGTGTACAAGATCTGAAGACTCTGCAGACCCATGGTGCTGCAGTGCCCTCCTACCTCATGTGTCTCCAGTCTCTAATGCGTTCAGAACCACGACGGACAGTGGCTCAGACGGCACCCTGCACAGCTCCAGGAGGTGCTGTCCCCATAGACTGGAATGGAAGCGGTGATCTCCCACAAGTCGGGTCCTACCCACCCTGCCCAACTGTACAGGGCGGTCCCGAGCGTGTTTCCCACCCTGCAGCCTCAATGCTTTTTCTTGAAATGGATAACACTAAGGACGACATTCACTGGCTAAAACCATTCAGTAACTTTCTTTTGGCTTCAGAATCGAGCACCAACCCTGATTTTAGCTAACGAGCCTGTGGTCTCTGGCCCCTGACCAACTTCCCAGCCTCTCCCCTTGTCATCCTCATCATAGAGCCTGTGACGGTTCCTCGTGTGTATCAACTCGACTGGGCCAGGAGGTGCCCACGTCGTTGGCCAGACATTATTTTTGGTGATTCTGGGAGAACTTTTTTTTTGGATGGCACTAACATTTAAAGCAGTGGCCCGAGTAGAGCAGACTGCGCTCCGTACTGTGGGTGGGTCTCGCCCAGTCAGCTGAAGACTAGAGCAAAAAAAGAGAGAATTTTCCCTCTTGAGTCTTCAAAATGGAGTGCTGGTTCCTCGTGGCTCCACAGCAGCTTCCAGCCTTTGAACTTGAACTGGGACATCAGCGCAGCAGATTTTGGACTTATGAGCCTTCATGACCATGCAAGTTACTTCTTTATAATCAGTCTCTTCCTCTTTTTCTTTCTTCCAGGTTTATTGGATTAGGGCACCATTCTTATGACCACATTTAATCTTAATTATTTTTAAAGGCCCTGTCTCCAAATATACTCACGCTTGGGGGTTGACGCTTCAACATATGAAATTTGGGGGGACTCAGTATACAACAGAGTCCAAGCTCCCATCATTCTGAATTACTCTCACATTGTGTCCTCCAAACACCGTGTATTCACTCAGCTTGGTCTTACCCATGCTGTGAACAACACTTCCTTCTGCAGAGACCACTCCTCCCGTTTCCTCTTCATGGAGCTCATTCTTATCTTTGGGCCTCAGATTATAGAGCGCCTCCTCTTGTGCCTTCCTTGAGCACCTGCACACCCCCTGCCACCCACTTCCATTCACTTGCTGTGCTGCCGTGTGTCTTTTCACTGCTTGTCTTGTACTCGTTGAACCCTCATCATCCAACCTGGAGACAGGTGCCATAACACACAGTAAACACGTCTTAACTATAAGCTGAAAAACTACAATGAAACTAGCGTGTGTGCCGTGCTGACAACTATTTAAAAACACTTAAGCAAAGGAAAAACGCTGAGAAGGTATTGCACCGAGCTGACAACACTGGCTTTATTTGCTAGAATTAGTGGGGCTTTCAGTTGTCTTTTCTCTTATCCTCGACATTTTCTATAATGTGATTATATGTTTTGCAACTTGTAAAAGTATTGTTTAATAGCACATGCAGCAAGCATTTTAATTCTCAGCCTGAAGCTGGCTTGTTTCAGGCTGTATTCCAAGGGAACTGATTTCCTTGAAACAAAACATTTTGAAAGGTGTCTTGGAGTCGCCCCTAATGGGCTTTGACATATATGTTATTAATTGGAGGGCATGACCTCCCTGGAGAAAAAGCTGCCCTGCAGGGCTTTAATAATGAGCATACGACTGTAACCCTAACCTCGGCAGGTGGGAATTCAGGTTGGAGCTTGCCTGGGGATCTGCATTACTAAGAGGGCCTATAGCCTGAATGTTGACCAACGAGGTGTGAATGTTTTTATTGAGGTGAAGTTACCTGGCATATTCTGTAGTTGGGCTTCCCTGATGGCTCAGTCGGTAAAGAATCCGCCTGCAATGCGGGAGACCCAGCTTCGATCCCTGGGTTGGGAAGATTCCCTGGAGAAGGGAAAGACTACCCACTCCAGTATTCTGGCCTGGAGAATTCCATGGACTGCATGGTCCGTGGAGTCGCAAAGAGTCGGACATGACTGAGCGACTTTTCCTTTCCTTTCCCTTTCGTTCTCTGGTTCTTAACTTCACACAAGGGGAGAGAGAAAGCCCAACCCCTGTGGGTATTTGTAGCCCACTATAATGGCCTCCCTGGGTCTGAAGAAAGCCATGTACCCATGGGTGTTCACTCGCTGATCAGACATGCTGTACCTTTTGTCTTAGGAGAGAGGACAGTTCTGGGATGGAAATTAGAATCACCAAATGATGATTCCAACAGGATGAGATGGTGGTTGGTAACCAATCAACCATCGATGATTCCAACCAACCAACCACCAATGATGATTCCAACAGGATGAGATGGTGGTTGGTAACGGTGGGATCAGAGGATGAAAGGCTATGAACAGGTACTGAGCTCTGTGTGGCAAGCACGGTTCAGGGCCCCTTAATAGACTTTTCTGCAGCCTCATCAACAATTCTTTCCCATCTCCTCCTTCTTGGTTGTGTAGCCAACCAAGGGTTGAAAAAGCAGAAACTTGCTTCCTCAGGCTCCCCTGCGGTTAGAACATGTGACTCCCATCTTAGCCAATGATCCCCAAGGGGAACACTATAGGGAGCTTCTCAGAAGGGTTTCCCTCCTCAGTAAAATGTGACAAATGGAAAGAAGTGTCTCTTTCCCCAGACGTTGCCATGTGTTACCACATGTTGGTCCCTCTGGCTCTAGCAGTCCAGAGATTCCCTCCAGCCAAAGCTGAGGCAGGGAAGTCTTAGAACTGGGTTAGAGCTGTTCTTGCTTGATGCAATCACGTGTCTTGGGAAGTGGTCAGATCAGGGTACATTTTAGAGGCAGAGCGGGCCGATAATGGAGTTGGCTTCACAAGGGTCCCCCTCATCATCCAGTGGCTGGATCTTCCAAGCCAAGGATGCATTGGTACTCTGCGTCCTTGTGTAGCCATGGAAACAGATGATGCTCTTGTAGGGGGTTTACCCTCCTACCTCTCAGAGACCTCCCACAGGTCCTCAGACAAAAATTGTGACAAGGTCTTTGCAAAACTCATCCCACACAATATAAAACAGATCAGGTCAAAGATGGTTGAATGAATGAATTCAAATTCTGCTGCTTGTAGCCAGAGGCAATCAACATTCCTTTAATCCCCATGAGGACCCAGGGATGACTATCTTAAAGTCCCCATTCTACAGATGGTACAGACCTCTCATTCGGATGCCCTCCAGACCCTGCCTTGGGCCTGGTCTGTTCCCCATCCCCAAGTGTTCACATTCTGCTGGCTTGCACCAGAGCCCACGCCAGGCCTCTGGGAGGCAGTTGACTTCTCTCTTGCTCTGAGCCCACTCTGGGCCTGGCCTTGGCTTGCCCAGTGGCTGGGGGTCAGCCCTGCCAGCAATTCCCTCCATTTACCCAACGACTCTGGGCTTTGGCCATCAGCACCTCAGCCTTCTTGGTTCATGGCAGAACCAGACTGCTTCCCTTTGTCCTGATGCTCCAAGGAGATCAGTCCTGATAAACACAATCTGTTCTGTGATTCACAGAAACACCTGATGGCCTGACCCCTGCTCGGCAAGACCTGGTAGAATTAAACCTCATTAATTCTCATTACAGCCCTGGAGAGAGGGACTTATTTATAACCCTGCATGGGTTCAAACTCACAGACACACTGGTCCCACAAGTATTCTACTGCTTGGATGGGCAAACCGCCTGTGAAAGCCAGAGTCCAGGTCTGTAAACAGGCAGGCAGGGCACTCCAGGCTCCATCCATCACCTCTTACAAAGCCAGATAAAAGGGATTTCACAGTATTAGGGAAACAGGAGTAGGAGAATGCTAAGGGTTATTTATACTAACTCCTCAAAGACAACTTGAGGTCAAGAACTTTGGCTTTATGTATCTCCACAGGCCCTGTGCCTGGCGCTTGATGATATCTGGGGCCTGAACTGTCCCAGGGGAGACAGGGACACTGTTCAAGCCTGACGGCAGGTAAGAGTGGGGACCGTTGTCTCCTGGCCACCAGGGTCAGAGCCCTGCCTGGGATGCTGGTCTCCACCTGTGATAAGACCCAGCCTCCGCTGGGCAGGCTGGAAACCTACAGGAGGCATTTGCGTCCAAAGAAGGCTCGAATCCATGTGCAGCTTTAATGGCTAAAGCTCCTGAGTGCAAGCAAGTGAATTTAGAGGATTTTAGGTGTTAGTCAGGCTTCCCTGGTAGCTCAGTTGGTAAATAATCTGCCTGAAGTGCAGGAGACCCTGGTTTGATTCCTGGGTTGGGAAGATCCCCTGGAGAAGGGCTAGGCTACCCAGTCCAGTATTCTTGGGCGTCCCTGGTGGCTCAGATGGTAAAGAATCTGCCTGCAATGCGGGAGATCTGGGTTTGATCCCCAGATTGGGAGGATCCCCTGGAGGAAGGCATGGCAACCCACTCCAGTATTCTGGCCTGGAGAATCCCATGGACAGAAGAACATTATGGGCTACAGTCCATGGCGTCTAAAAGAGTTGGGCATGACTGAGTGACTAAGCATGGCATAAGCATTATTTACAATTGCCAGAATATGGAGGCAATCTAAGTGTCCATCAACAAATTAATGGATAAAGAAGTGATATACACGCACACATATATATAAGTATATATTTATATCACATATATATATATATAAAGAAGAGGTGATGTATATATATATCACACACACAGTAAAACACTACTCAGTCATAAAAAAGAATGAAATTTTGCCAACATGTATGGACTTGGAAAGCATTATGCTAAATGAAATAAGCCAGCCAGAAAAAGACAAGTATCGTAGGATATCACTTCTTGTGGAATCTAAAAATACTATCCAACTAGTAAATCTAACAAAAAAAGGAGTAGATTCACAGATATAAAGAACAAATTAGTGGTCACCAGTGGAAAGAGGGATATTAATTATAGATTAATTGAATATAGATTAATTCAATAAGTCACATCCAACTCTTTGCGGCCCCATGGACTTTAGCCCGCCAGGCTCCTCTCTGTCCATGGAGTTCTCCAGGCAAGAATACTGGAGTAGATTGCCTTTCCCTTCTCCAGGGGATCTTCCTGACCCAGGGATCGAACCCAGGTCTCCCACACTGCAGGCAGATTCTTTACCATCTGAGCCACCAGGAAAGCCCATAAAGAAGGAAGGAGGAGACAAAAATAGGGGAAGGGTACTAGGAGGTACAAACTATCAGGAATAAAATTAGCTGCAAGGATATATGCACAGCACAGGAGATATAGCTAGTATTTTATAGTAACTGTAAATGGAGTATAACGTTTAAAAATTGTGACTCAGTATATTGTAAACCTGCAAATTATGTAATATTTCCATCAGCCATACTTCAATTTAAAAACAGTTAAAAAGAAATGTAAAAAATTAAAAGGAGACCAAAAAACCTCTCTCCCTGACGGTCATCGTAAGGGTATCTTTGCGATAAAACCAGTTTAAGGAGGTGCTGCTCCTGCCTTGTTTCAGTCTGTCATCTAATAAGCACTAATTGAAATACGCTGCCAGGAAGTCTGCTTTATGGAGCCAGTCTGCTATTATACCACCTAATTTTAAAATGTATGGATCTTATTGCTTCAGACCCGAGGCTGTATTGATTCTGGAATATGCACCACTAATTGCTGAGAGCCTGATGCTAAGAAGGAAATAAAAGAAAAAGGCTCTCATGTCAATATTTGTTACTAGCCTTGACAAATAAACGTTTTAAGTGATGGTGACTTTTTCCTCTTTTAAAGCTTTAATTACTGGCTTACACACACTGCAATCATTTTGTTCTTGTTTGCGTTTAATAGTCTGTAATCCATTTTAATTATATTCTTTGCTTATCAAGATCAGACTTCTGAACAAGGATAGAACAAAACTGAACTCCTGCCTCCCCACCTCCCCATTTCCTTATGCAAAATCTGGAAAATATTCGTGTCTTGAAAACATCTTAAAGATAAAACTTGCTTTTTAAGGTTAGAGCCAACAAAACCAAATGAAGTCTCTCTCTCCTTTTTCCAGTCTGCCACTCCATTGACTAAAGAGGTTGGATGAATCTGCTTCCTCTATTAAACTTAGAATGAGAAACTTGTAAGAATTTTGAGAATGAATGTGTGGTGGGGCTGAAGACAGCTGGGGTGAGGAAATGATTTTTCCCTTGAACTGGATGGTGAGTGCAGGGGTGTTTTGCTTTGTGATAACTCATTACTCCTTGGAAGGAAAGTTATGACCAACCTAGACAGCATATTCAAAAGCAGAGACATTACTTTGCCAACAAAGGTCCGTCTAGTCAAGACTGTGGTTTTTCCAGTGGTCATGTATGGATGTAAGAGTTGGACTGTGAAGAAAGCTGAGTGCCGAAGAACTGATGCTTTTGAACTGTGGTATTGGAGAAGACTCTTGAGAGTCCCTTGGACTGCAAGGAGATCCAACCAGTCCATTCTAAAGGAGCTCAGTCCTGGGTGTTTATTGGAAGGACTGATGCTAAAGCTGAAACTCCAATACTTTGGCCACCTCATGTGAAGAGTTGACTCCTTGGAAAAGACTGTGATGCTGGGAGGGATTGGGGGCAGGAGGAGAAGGGGACGACAGAGGATGAGATCTCTGGATGGCATCACCGACTCAATGGACATGAGTTTGGGTGAACTCTGGGAGTTGGTCATGGACAGGAAGGCCTGGCGTGCTGCAATTCATGGGGTCGCAAAGAGTTGGACATGACTGAGTGACTGAACTGAACTGAACTGAATTCATTGATCTTGAGGAATTCACGTTTTGTGCACCTTTCTATATATGTCACATTTCTATAAAATTATTATTTGAAACACTGAACCAACAGCTGGGTTAACAGAGCTGCTTTGTGCTGTTATTAAGGGCAGCCATTTAAAGACAGAGGCCATAGACTGAATATTTGTATCCCCATCTCCCCACCCTCCAAATCCATATGTTGAAACTCAATCCCCAGTGTGATGGTTTTTGGAGGTGGGGACTTTGGAAGGGGTGGAGCCCTCCTGAATGGAATTTGTGCCCTAGTAAAAGAGCACCATCAAAAATACTTTTTGCCTACTGAACAGCTGAGTGTGGTCTTCCTGATCGGTGGGAGACCTTCCATACAGTGATTCAGGGATCAAACAAAGCAGATCTGATGGTCTCAGCCAACAGGACAGGGAGATGCAGAGCAAAGATTGCCCGTTAGAGGAGTCCCACATGGGGCAGGACTAGTACCAGCTCTAGTACCCCTGCCAAGCTCAGTCGTTAGCCAAGGGTGCCCTGGGAGAGCATGGCTTTAGCTTCAAACTAATCGCACTGTTTGGAGCTGAATGACAGCTATTTCTTGAAAAAAGACAAGAATGGGGCACCTCCATGGCTGTCACCCTCTGCAATGGGAGGGGAAACACACATACACAAAGATACGTACGGTGGTCTGTAAGCCTCTCTGCCTTGGCAATGAGGCCAACTTGACCTTGACTTCAGAACCACTTTAGCCTGACTCCCTTTATGTGCTGAGCTGCCTTCCACTGCCCCCAGGACTTCCTATTGTCTCGTTTCTGGGCCACTGTGGGGTCATTTAATTGTATTCCCCAGCATTCATTCCTTTTCTGATGAAAGTCCCCAATTTTGGGGTGATGATCCAAACCTCTCTTAGTCCATATGGTTGGGTCAAGCCTCCCTATCTCCACCATGCCAGCTCCACATGCTATAGGCCTGAGCCAGCTGATCAGTCCTGCAACAGCCACAGTGAAAGCTTCAGAGTTGGGCACATGGCCTAACCAGAGACATCTGAAAGGCATGCTAGGCTAGAGGAAAATGACTCTGAGAGGACGAGGGCTGGAGCCATGCAGCCACCTTGCCATCATGAGGGGAGAGCTTAGCAAAGTTAACAGCATCTTGGGAAACATGAGGGTGAAATCAGTATGGAGGAAGGCAGGGTCTAGAGATGAAGAAAAACTGAATCTTCATTGAATGTGTCTGAGTCTGAAATCTATCTGTATTCTCAACCCAGACCTGGACTCCTCAGTTACATCTGCCTATGAATTCCCTTTTTACTTAAGTCAGTTTGAGTTGATTTCAATCTCTTCAGAAGTATTCTAACTGAAGTCCAATCATCAGACTCAAAATATGCTCAATTTGGAAATATTTGTTTTCGTTTTATTTACCAAAGTCTCTACAATCAACCATCAAATCAATCCCAGATGGTTAATGAACATCAGCCAAGGGCTTTCAAAATCAATGGTGGTGTTTTTTCTTTTAATTAAATCCATGCAGTCAGGTTCTTCCTCCCTCCCCTCCTCTGCCCCCGAGCCCCACCATCACTCCGCTCACATATTTAATTATTTAAGAAGCTTCTTCCTAAATTTTAGCTGAAACCTCCCTTGGAAAGCATAACTAGTGACTGAACTGTTTCAAACTCTGTCCTCGAATGGGCTCTGACTCCTTGAGGGCAAGGACTTGGAGTGTCCCATGTTCCCAGAGTCTAGGACAGAACCTGACAGGAAGTGGTGTTTGAATCAGAGTCAGACGTGGCAAAATCCAGCTGGCATCTCCTGCCATGAAGGAGGAAGGCAGACACCCTCCGGCTCCCTACCTGACTGCGTGTGTGTGACTCATCAGATTCCTGCAGGGAGAGCATCATCCAAGGCCTCCCTGGAAGTGAGTCAGCAAGACTGGGCCACCTGGTGTGGACCACCAGCCTCCTCAGCGACACGTTCTTCTCCTCCATCATCCGCCCCCTCCTTGCACCTGTCTAGTGCCCTCTCTTCCTCCTCCTTCACCTCTTCTCTTTCTCCTTTCCAAGATCCCCCCATTCCATGCCTTACCATAAGCACGGGGGTACACGCAGAGGCCTTGTGTACCCTTGCAGTGGTCCTCAGGTCTATGCTAGAACCAGTGTTGCCCCACAAGTCAAGACACAGGAATTCCAAGCAGGTACTAAGCTGTTTGAAGACAGATTTCACAAGAATTTCTGTTCAGTCATTAGATTGTGCCCGACTCTTTGTGACCCCATGGACTGCAGCATGCCAGGCTCCCCTGTAACCTCACTATTTTCTGGAGTTTGCTCAAATTCATGTCCATCGAGTCGGTGATGCCATCCAACCATCTCATCCTCTATTGTCCCCTTCTCCTCCTGCCTTCAATCTTTCCCAGCATCAGAGTCTTTTCCAATGAGTCAACTCTTCACATCAGGTGGCCAAAATATTGGAGTTTCAGCTTCAGCATCAGTCATTCCAATGAATATTCAGGGTTGATTTCCTTTAGGATCAACTGGCTTGATTTACTTGGTGTCCAAGGACCACAAGAAAGGACTCTTCAATTTGGAAATCAAAGACTAAAAAGGGACTTGTATGAAAAGAAGATGGGTTCATAACTATCTGTCGCTGAGAAACTACTCCAAAAGTAGATGATTTAAGACAACAATAATATTTATTATCTCTTTGTGGGATGGTGTGTGTTGGTGGCCAAAATTTGATCAGGGCAGAATGGGATAGCTTGTTCCTAACTCATGACAGCTGGCACCTCCACTGGAAAACTTCAAAGATGGTGGCAGGAATCATCTGAAGGCTTGTTTACTCACGTGGCTGGAGGTTGGTGCTGGCTGTTGGTGGGGAACTTAGCTGGGGCAATTGGCTGGAATACTTACCTATGGCTTATCCAAGTGGCTTGGGCTTTCTCACAACATGCTGGCTGGGTTGACGGGGCAAGTATTCCAAGGAGAGAGAGAGAGAGACAGAGACAGAGGCAGAGAAAGAAAGAGAGAATTGCAAGGTCAAAGTTGTGCCCATTTTGAAACACAGCAGGAATGGATACAGGCGTTGTCTCTCCTCCCTCCAACCAGTCCCACAGATGCATTTCACAGGAGGCACCGGGGCAGGGCACTGCTTTTAAAAGACATGGGATATGACGAAAACTGGTTAGCACCAATCAGGTCCCAGATGGTGGAATATCTGACTCCCAGTGGACCTTGAGCCTCATCACATGCTGCTTGTAAGACATTAGCATGAGCTAAGGGACACTCCCACCAGCGCCATGACAGTTCCAAGGGCGACCATCAAAGACCAAAAAGTGAGAGGTGGCCCAATTCCTGGGAACCTCCAACCTTTCCCCAAAATAGTGGAATACTCCTCCCAGTCATTAGCCTATGAAATAACCCAGCCCATAAAAACTAACCACATCCTATTTCAAGGTCGCTTTCATCTGAGATGGCCCACACTCTGTGGAGCACGATTCTCCCATGAACACTCTCACTTTCCAAGACAACCCCTGCCTTGGGGCCACTCTTGGCTTTTGGGACAGCCCACTTTCTGTCTATGGAATGTGTATCTCTCTAGATACACCCACCTCTTATCTATCACTTTGTCTCTCACTGAATTCTTTCTGTGATGGGACATCAAGAACCTGAGCTTCATTAAGTCCTGAGACCAGTTGTGTGATTTCAGTTAAAAGACCATGGGTTCAAGTCCCAGCCTGGGTTTTGGCTGGGTTCCAGTCCTGGTGCAAGAGTTCAAGTCCCAATCTGAGTGACATGGTTTCAGTGTGACTTCTCCACCAGTCCAACAGGCCGGGCAGCCCATCCCACTGAATGCACCCTGGCTTTGCATCTTCCTCCTCCCTGATGATCATTCCCCTGTTCTCCACTTCTGCTCCCTAGACTCTCACTTTCCCAACAAAGTCCTCACATGTATCTGCTTTGAGAGGAATTCAAAAAGCAATGACTTAAGGGAATGCAACTTTCTAAGAGGTGTTAGAGATCACAGTTTGATTCAGAATCAGAGATGACTGAAAATAAAAAGCTCTTTGGAGATCGTCTATTCCCAATGGTGTGGTCAGTGACTTTGTGATGGAAGCTTGAAATCAGCCACAGAGGAGTGTTTATACCATAGAAATTGGCAAATGTGACAAACCAGGGCTTTCCCCAGAGAGCCAGGGGTTAGACACCTACCAGCGCAGCTCACATGTAGCTCCAACCATTGAACAGCGGCTGCCTGGAGCAGTGCCTCAGGAAGCATCCCAAGGCTACTGAGAGTGTCTGCTGACCATCTCTAGTCCAAACCATGTCACGTGTGGGTGTGAGAGCTGGACTGTGAAGAAAGCTGAGCACCGAAGAACTGATGCTTTTGAACTGTGGTGTTGGAGAAGACTCCTGAGAGTCCCTCGGACTGCAAGGAGATCCAACCAGTCCATTCTAAAGGAGATCAGTCCTGAATATTCACTGGAAGAACTGATGCTGAAGCTGAAACTCCAATACTTTGGCCACCTGATGTGAAGAAGTGACTCATTTGAAAAGACCCTGATGCTGGGAAAGATTGAAGATGGGAAGAGAAAGGGATGACAGAGGATAAGATGACTGGATGGCATCACTGACTCAATGGACATGAGTTTGAGTAAACTCCAGGAGTTGGTGATGGACAGAGAGGCCTGGCATGCTGCAGTCCATGGGGTTGCAAAGAGTTGGACACGACTGAGTGACTGAACTGAACTCCTGTATCTTCTGCATTAGCAGGTGGATTCTTTACCACTGAGACTCCCAGGAATCCCTGCAGTCCTAGCTTGTGACCCCCTAGTCCCAGCCCTGCAGCCCAGCAATGAGTTGGCTACAGACCCACTGGCCACACTCTCGGGTCCCCAAGAAGCAGAGCACCTGAAGCCTCACCCAGTGTGGGGACAGTGAAGTCCTCAGCGGTGTTATTGAGGCCCCTGTGGCCACAGAACTTGGACAAAGCATCATGAGAGATATGTTTGAGCTAAACCATTGATGTTCTCTACAAAATGCACTGTGGGATTTTAGCTACATTCTTATTACTCCATTTTGTTGAATGATGAATGTAACACTGTTCTTAGCCTGGACCACTTGGGTCTCCAAATGTGTAGGGAAAATAATCATAATAATAGCCAGAGCGGTTGATAAATTCCACTTCCCAGCTCAGGATGCTCAAGGTCAAACCTACAGCATGATGAGCTGAATTCCTCAGGACCAGGTGACAGTCACTCCAAGCTCTGCAGGGTGAGATGGTGTGGCCAATGACCGTGCATGGCTGGGGAGGATCTCCAGGCTCCACCTCCACCCGGCACCTTTTACTGTCCTTGCGAACTCTCAAGGTGATGTTTAAATGGTTTACGCTTTTTGCATAATCAATTTATCACAAGGATGGAAAATTTTGAAAGGGAAAAAACTCACTCGCCATCTTCTGTTCGGTTTTCATTGTGGATCTGCGATTCAGCTCAAGACGATACTTTTAACCTCTTCCTGCCACTGTGAACACAAATTGGAAAGCTTTTCTCACAGCTGGACTGAAGACTAAGGTCTGGATATCTCCAGATCAAAGGAGGACATTGGGGAGAAAAAGAAAAGAAATGGTCAAATGTTTCCCCACCCTCTGGTGAGAGGCACCCCTAACCCTGCAAGGCTTTTGGAAATGCCCTTTGTGTATCAAGTGAGACACAGCCCTGGCTTGCTTGTGTGCAAAGAGTGAGTTACAACAGTTCAGGCTCCAGAAAGGGAAAAGAAGTTATTCCCCAAGACTGAATTTTAATTAGGCTGTCTGAAATTTTAGACATTAGATCATCCTCTAAGAGGCAACAGTACATTTGATTAAGCATCTTTATCATTTTGGTAAATTCTTTAGTTCTCTGACATCAATTTTATTAGCACACTTCAAATTTCCCATTGCTGGGAGGTGCTCAGACTCACATCTGCAGGCTCTGAATTTACTTTCTTCCTCCTGAATTTGCCCCGCTCTCTGGGGTCTCCCTCTTGGTCAGTGGTCACTGGTAAAACCCTGTTTGGCACCTAGTCTTCACTCCATCCATTCTGCCACCTGTGGAATGGTTCCCAAACCCATCACCACCCTTCCATTCTCATGGCTCTGGTTCAGGCCACTTCCTATCTCACGGGGACTCTCATCCCAGCCTCCTAAGTGGCCTCCCAGTCTCCAAGGCCATCCTCCTCCAGGCACGGGCCCTCCGTGAAGAAAATCACATCAAACCCTTAGCAGAGGTGGGCACTAGCTTCCCACTTCCCACCCAGAGACCTCCAACTGCTGCATGGCATCGGGGTTCTGCCTCAGTTTAGTTCAGTTCAGTCGCTCAGTTGTGTCCAACTCTTTGCGACCCCATGAATTGCAGCACGCCAGGCCACCCTGTCCATCACCAGCTCCCAGAGTTCACCTGCTCTGGTCCAATTCTTTTTCTTGCCCTTGCACTCCCCAAACTGTACCCCATGAAGCATCTCAAACATGCATCCAAATTCTCACCTCCCCACCTTTATCTTACTTTGCCCATCACCTGGGATGTTTTCTATACTTCCCCCACAACCTCCTTTGTTTTCCTCCTTAGAAGTACCAGTCAATATTTCAATGTGCAACTTAAAAAGTACCCGCTCCATAAACTCCTCTATCATTTCACCTAGAATGAATCTCCCTTTGTTCTCTGATTCCTTTGTTGGTATTCTTTACTCATTTACCATCAGTTAACTTGTGTTTGGATGGAACTTCGGGGATTACAAGATACTTCCAAATAACTCATCTCATCTGATTGTAACACAGTGAGGCACACGTTTTATAAATGAAGAACAGGATAGGGTGGAGGACTGGGAGTGGAATGGTGGCAAAAATAAATAAATAAATAAGGCAAAGGGCTTCCCTGGAGGTCTAGTGGTTAAGAATCTGCCTGCCAATGCAGGGGACACGGGTTTGATCCGTGGTCGAGAAAGATCCCGTAGGCCCTGAGATATCTAAGCCTGTGCTCCCCAGTTACCGAGCCGGCACTCTAGAGCCTGAGAATGGAAACTGCTGGGCCAGCATATCTAGAGTCTACGCTCCGCAACAGGCGAAAACACTGCAGTGAGAAGCCGTGCACCTCAGCGAAGAGGAGCCCCCACTCGCCGCAATGAGAGAAAGCCCGAGTGCAGCCCAACAAACAAATCCATCAATCTTAAAATTAAGGGAAAAAAAAGAATAAAGCAGAGACTGCTATTTGTGCACGTTTCCTTCTAGGGTGATAGGATTTCTCGGCTTAGAATATTACTCTCCAGCCCAAAATGAATTTCCCACACTTCTTTGCAGTCAAATGTAGCCATATGACTAAGTTCTACCCAATGGGGTGTGAATGGGGGTGTTGAGTGTGCCTTCTGAGCCCCCAGCCCTTAAAGGAGGGGCTGGTCTTCCTCTTCACTCATCCCCTTCTCTGTCAGCCTGAAAGTAGACATAAGAGAAGCCAAACACTTTTCTGAGTCACAAGTTGGAAGCCCCACTGAAGGATGGCAGAGCACCAAGAGAGAAGGAGCCTGGGTCCCTGATGGTCAAGGAGCCACCTCACCAGCCCCAGGTTACCTTTTGGCCTTTTAAGTGAGAGAAACAAATTCAATTTGTTGCTACTGCGAGTCTTCGTCATATTAGTTAAAATGGTACGTTAACTAATTTAAAAAATTTCCCCAAGGTTATAGGGTCGTTAATGGTAGAGTCAGTATAACTCTAGAACCTGAGCTTTTTCCAGGAAATGACATCACACACCTTTATTACAGTAATTTTGGGCCTGGATGCACACCTTTTTTTTCTCTTCACCTTCTCTCTTTGCATCATGTAATCACCTTGTTCACTTATTAAAAGAACATTTAGGGACTTCCCTGGTGGTGCAGTAAATCCACCTTGCAATGCAGGGGACACAAGTTCCATCCCTGGTTGGGGAACTAAGATCCCACATGCGGTGGAGCAGCTAAGCTTGCATGCTGCAACTCCTGAGCCCGTGGGTCACAGCTCGAGAGCCTCCATACTGCAACCACTGAGACCAAACACCGCAACTGCACAAAAGTCCACCCACTGCACAGAAGATCCCGCAGAACTCAGCGAGGATCCTGGGTGCTGAAGCTAAGACCTGACCTAGCCCCCGGAAGACCTCCCCCAGGCTACGATACGTGAAATAAGCCAGAGAACGACAAACACTGCACGACCTCACTTATATATGGGAGCCACAAAAGCTGAACTCAGAGAAACAGGAAGTAGAGTAGTGGTTACCGGGGGCTGGGGCGTGGATGGGTCCAAGTGTTCAACTGCAGTTAAAAACTCACTAAGTCTGGGGATCTAACGTGCATCATGGTGATTATAGCTAAAGATACTGTATTATATACATAAAAACTAAGATTTTAAATATTCTTGCCACAAAAAAGACATAATAATGGGGTGAGGAGAGAGAGGTGTCAGGTGCCACTACTGTGGGAGCTCTTTTGTGATATGTGATTGTATCAACTCAATCAATGTACAATGTTGTACAGCTTAAGTTTCCACAATGTTAAACACCAGTTCTATCTAAACAGAGTTGAGGGGGGAAAGACCAGCCCCAAAATTTGTAGGGAATTTTACAAACTGTGTTATTCAAGAGGTTAGCCAATACCTAAACCACGTATCACAGCTGCCGGCTGGTGACAGGGATTTGAGACTCCATTAACTATAATCACTCCTGGGTGATTGGTTTGGAAGACTTGTTGGTGTTGTTCAGTTGCTAAGTTGTCTCCGACTCTTTGCAACCCCATGAACTGCAGCAGGCCAGGCCTCCCTGTCCATCACCAACTCCCAGAGTTTACCCAAACTCATGTCCATTGAGTCAGTGATGCCATCCAACCATCCCATCCTCTGTCATCCCCCTCTCCTGCCTTCAATCTTTCCCAGCATCAGGGTCTTTTCCAGTGAGTTGGTTTTTTGCATCAGGTGGCCAAAGTATTAGAGCTTCAGCATTAGTCCTTCCAATGAATATTCAGGGTTGATTTCCTCTAGGATTGACTGGTTTGATCTTCTTGCTGTCCAAGGGACGCTCGAGAGTCTTCTCCAGCACCACAATTTGAAAGCATCAATTCTTCAGAACTCAGCCTTCTTTATGGTCCAACTCTCGCATCCACACAGGACTACTGGAAAAACCATAGCTTTGACTATACGAACCTTATAGTCATGGATTGCGGTCACCAAAGTGATGTCTCTGCTTTTTAATACAATATCTAGGTTTGTCATAGCTTTCCTTCCAAGGAGCAAGCATCTTTTAATTCATGGCTGTAGTCACCATCTGCAGTGATTTTGGAGCCCAAGAAAATAAAACCTGTCACTATTCCCCCCTATATTTGCCATGAAGTGATGGGGCCAGATGCCATGATGTTAGTTTTCTGAATGTTGAGTTTGAAGCCAACTTTTTCACTCTCCTCTTTCAGTTTTATCAAGAGGCTCTTTAGTTCCTCTTCACTTTCTGCCATAAGGGTGGTGTCATCAACATATCTAAGGTTATTGATACTCCTCCCAGCAATCTTGATTCCAGCTTGTGCTTCATCCAGCCCGGCACTTCACATGATGTACTCTGCATATATGTTAAATAAGCAGGGTGAAAATATACAGCCTTGACATACTTGTTTCCCAATTTGGAACCAGTCCATTGTTCCATGTCTGGTTCCAACTGCTGCTTCTTGACCTGCATACGGGTTTCTCAGGAGGCAAATAAGGTGGTCTGGTATTCTAATCTCTTGAAGAATTTTCCACATTTTGTTGTGATCCACACAGTCAAAACCTTTAGCATAGCCAGTGAAGCAGAAGTAGGTTTTTTTTTTTTTTTTTAAGTTCCTTTGCTTTTTCTATGATCCAATGGATGTTGGCAATTTGATCTCTGGTTCCTTTGCCTTTTCTAAATCCAGTTTGTACATCTGGAATTTCTCAGTTCAGATGCTACTGAAGCCTAGCTTGAAGGATTTTGAGCATTACCTTGCTAATATGTGAAATGAGTGCAATTGTGCAGTAGTTGAACATTCTTTGGCATTGCCTTTCTTCGGGATTGGAATGAAACTGACCTTTTCCAGTCCTGTGGCCACTGCTGAGTTTTCCAAATTTGCTGGCATATTGAGTGCAGCACTTTCACAGGATCTTCTTTTAGGATTTGAAATTGCTCAACTGGGATTCCATCACCTCCACTAGCTTTGTTGTGATGCTTCCTAAGTCCCCCTTGACTTCACATTCCAAGATGTCTGGCTCTAGGTGAGTGATCACACCATTATGGTTATTTAGGTCCTTAAGATATTTTTTGTACAGTTCTGTGTATTCTCTTGCCACCTCTTCTTAATATCTTCTGCTTCTGTTAAGTCCATACCATTTCTGTCCTTTATCGAGCCCATCTTCGCATGAAATGTTCCCTTGGTATCTCTAATTTTCTTTAAGTGATCTCTAGTCTTCCCCATTCTATTGTTTTCCTCTATTTCTTTACATTGTTTAGAGGACTTGCAGAGGAGAATTATTGTAGATGGCTTCAGAAAAATGGGGAGGCTTTGATTTAGAGGAAGAGAGAAGACAAAACAAAGGTCACATTCTGAGCACCCATCATATGTTAGGCAATGCTAGAGGATTACCCTCTGTGACCGAATGTTAGAACACTATTCCAGCATGAGTTTCAACTGGTGAACCCATGTGACAAGGTCAAGATCCCAAAGGGACCATGAGAATGATACTTTCCATATGCAGATGTGATAACCTACCACAATATTCTGTTCCTGGATCCTTTGGCAGACCAAGAATTCGAACTGAAGTGAGAGGACTTCTTTGTGACCTCGCTGAGCCTCTAGAGGTAAGGATACAGGTACCAGCTTCTGATTCCAAGTCCAGGGCTTTGAAATGCTGAAGCCTCAGAGGAATGGGGCCTGACATGTGACTGAGGAATCTTACATGGACTTGGATGGAAGATGAGGTGTTTGTGCCACCCAGGGAGCACTGGGCAGACGGAATGCTGACTAACTGCTCTGGGGTCCCAGGGCAAGGTTGACACTTGGGATTTGCTGCTCCTACAGGGATGGTCAGAGCAGGGCTGAGGAAGCGTTTCCCCGCAACTAGAGGTGGCTGAGCCAGAAAGCCACAGTAACCTCAGAGCACAGGGTCAAGGCCATCAGAGGCTGCACCTGTAAAGGAGAGTGGATCAGTTGGTCTCTGAAGCTCTACTGTCTTCTGAAGAGAAGGTACAAGACGGAACTGCCTGCTGCATACCTATGGGCTGAGGAGGGTCCCCTCAGAACAGAGATGCTCCAGCCTAAGCCAATGGGGTGCAGGAGACAAGGCTCAGCAGGGCTTCTCCAAAATGATGCCTGCCAATAAGAGCCAGCCCTGACCATCCCCAAGCCCAGAGAGAGCATCTTGCAGGGAAGAGCCAATTCTGATTATGGTGGTGGTGGTGGTTTAGTCGCTAAGTTGTGTCCAACTCCTTTTCAACTGCAAGGACTCTAGCCCGGCAGACTCCTCTGTCCACGGGATTCTCCAGGCAAGAATACTGGAGTGGGTTGCCATGCCCTTCTCCAGGGGATCTTCCTGACCCAGGAATTGAACTTGTGTTTCCTGCATTGCAGGTGGATGCTTTACCACTTAGCCACCAAACATGTTGGAGCTCTGACTTGCTTTTCACTGTTTTTGTTAGAATCATTCATAATCGCCTGCCTCAGAGAACCTTGCCCTCTGCCTGACTGTTAAACTAAAGTGCCTTTGTTCAGGACCCTGTTCACCTGTGGATGGCAGGAAGGAAGAAATGAACACATCCTCTGCCTGAGGCTTGCCATTCCAGGGGATATTTATCAGATTAATGGCCTTTTTACTTTATTTCCTCACTTCCCTCCCATCCCTGTTCTAGAAAAAACCTGGTATCTAGACTCCATAAGATGGTTATTTTGAGACATTAGTCTGCCATCTTCTTGGTCTGCTAGCTTTCTAATAAAGTCTTATTCCTTGCCGCAATGCCTCGTCTCTCAGATTGATGGGCCTGTTGTGCAGTGAGCAGAGTGAGCTTAGAACAAGCAGAGTCACAGAGAAGAGCGTGGGCTGCCCTCTCTCACAAGTCTCCTCCCTCCCCCGAGGAAAAGTTCAAACTGCAGTAAAGAGTCGCTGAGAAGAATGGACCTCCCTGTGGTCCTGTAGTTAGGAATCCGCCTTCTGATGCAGCGGACAGTTTCAATCCCTGAATCGAGGAACCAAGATCCCACGTGCCGCAGGCTAACTAAGTCCCCATGCCGCAGGGAGACAGCCCGCGAGCTCCAGAGCCCACGTCCACAGCAAGAGAAAGCCTGAGGGATGCAGTGAAGACTCAGCCCAGCACAGCCAAAAGAAAAAATAGATAAATGAAAAGAGTGGTGAGGAGGGATGCAGAGAGCCAGAGGGAGGAGCCGGCAGTGACCCCACATTCCCACGGCAGGCTTGAGCTAAGTCAAGATTAAAGTCAAAGTCAAAGTCAAGATCAAAGCTGAGTATCGTAGAGCATTCAAATTCCTGAACTTGGACTCTGTTTGAGACTTCCCGTAGTACTTTATTATTCTAAAGTGAGCAGAAAAGTCAAATGACCTGCTAGAGTAGGTCGGAAAACTTTCCTCCACTGAACAAAGCATCAGGAATGTGGGAGACAAAAAATAAAGGAGAGCTTTGTTAGATCAAGAGTAATGTTTATTCCAGCCGCGTGTGCATTTCAGCCTCACTTTTCTTGAAGACCGAGCTTTCCAAGGGCGTTTAGGGAAAACCTTCCTGGGCAAGTTCACGGTGTGCTGAGGCAAAAAGGCCCTCCCCTGAGTAAATGGGCTTGTTCAACAAAATTAAGCAGCCTTCTTTATCACAGGATTTCTCAGAACCTTTAATGCGCTAATGTGCATTCTAGATCTACAAGAGGTAGACCATGGCATCTCCCATGCTCATTTGAGCACGTATGTTCTTATCATGTGCATTTAGATGCTTCAGGGAACAGACTGAAAAACACTGCCCCGTAGCACAGAAGAGCATCTCAATTTGGTAGATGACAGACGCTTCGGTTCCATTTTTAATTTTCAAACAGTAAAGACATATACCCAAGTCACCTTAGGAGATGGTGATCTATTAATAAGGCAAACATGGAAATAGGAAGCTCATAGTCTCAAGTAGAACGTCAAGCCCCATAAAAACTGGAGCAAACTTGGGAAATCAGAAGGCTTAGGAAATCAGAAGGCTGTTCAAAAGTCAATGCAGCTTTTGGGGAAAGATCTCATGGATATAACACCAAAGAAAGAGGCAACAAAAGAAAAAAATAGTTAAACATCAAAATTAAAAGCTTCCATAATAGCCACAGAGACCAGGTGGAACAGAGGGAGGGACCCCAGAATATTGTCTTAGCCAGATAGGTTGAATTGCAATCTCCTCCAGAGAAGGAGGCTTCCAGAGAAGGAGATTCCAGGCTTTTCCCCTGGAAGCCGGGGTTGAGCTCCTGGGGTGTTAGTATTTAGCAGGACAATGTGAGGATGGGCCAGTTCCCTCACCCAGGTGTCCGTCAGCCAAGGTCACCCCAGATGACTAGCCCAGGGATGTCCTCTCCTCTTCTGGTTTCAAAGATGTGCAAATGAGGTTAAAAAAAAAAAAAACCATGTTCAGTCCTCAACCTTTTGCTATCTGGATAAAGCAGAGTTTATCACAGAAAAAAAAAAAAAAGATTTAAATCTTCTGTGCATCAAAGACATTTTCAGTAGGATGAAAAGGCAACTCACAGAATGGGAAAAAATATTTGCAAATCATATATCTGATAGGGGATAATATCCAGAATATATAAAGAACTCTCACAATTCAACAACAACAGCAACAACAAAAAACAACCTGATTTTAAAAATGGGTGAAAGACTTGAATAAACATCTCTCCGAAGAAGACAAATGTCCAAAAAGCACGTGAATCAGCAGGCTCTTGTTCAATCAGTCCAGGCCTGGCTGGTACCACAACACAGAGGAGAGAAGAGTTAAAAAGGGTAAAATGGCAGAAATAGCTAGTTGCTTGATAAGGGAGCCAAGATAATGAAGAATAATCTTCTAGAAGAATAATCTTTTAAAAGAATAATCTTTAAAAAAAAAAATGAGGTGCTAGGACAACTGGGTATCTACATGCAAAAAGATGAAGTTGGACCCATACCTTATTTTTAAAAAGGAACTCAAAAAGAATAACAGACCTAAGTGTAAGAGCTAAAGCTAAAAAACTTGTAAATAAAAACAAAGCCATGCATATTTGTGACTTTGGATTAGACAATGGCTTCTTAGATATCGAAAGCACAAGAAAAAAAGGAAAAAGATAGATCCACTGGACTTCACCAAAATTAAAAGCTTGTATGTTTTAAAGGACACCAATCAAGGTGAGAATCCACAAAATGGGAGAAGAGATTAGAAAATCCCATATGTGATAACAGACTTCTATCTGCAATATACAAGGGACACTTGCAACTCACATAAAAAGACAAATAACCCAGTTGGAAAATGGGTGAAGGATCCGACTAGACATTTCTCCAGAGGAGATAAGCAGATGACCGATAAGCTAAGATGTTCACTAGTCATCAAGGATATGTAAATCAAAACCACAGTGAAATACTGCATTGGATTCACCAGGATGGCTATAATAAAAAGAACAGATAATGACTAGTGTTGGCAAGAATGTGGAGAAAATTAGAACGCTCATACGCTGCTGGTGGGAATGTAAAACCGCACAGCTCCTTTAGAACACAGTCTGGCAGTTCCTCTAAAGATTAAGCATAGAGTTACAGCACAACCCAGAAACTCCACTCCTAGGTTTGGACCCTAGAGAAATGAAAACATGTCCACACAAACACTTGTGCATGAATGATGCTCATAGTCACATTATTCATAAACCACCCCCCCAAGTGGAAACAGCCCAAATGCTCATTAACTGTTAAATGATAAAGTCAATGTGGCATCCCTACAATAGAATGTTACCGGACAGTGAAAAGCAATGAAGGGCTGGTGTGTGCCACAACGTGGATGAATTCCAAAAAGCTCATGCTAAGCGGGAGAAGCCACAAAGGACATCATATTTTATGATTCCATCCATGTGAATGTCCAGAACAGGCAAATCGATAGGGACAGAAAGCAGGTTAGTGGTGGCCTGGGATTGGAGGAGACGAGGAACTTGTGATGGCAGCCAGCTGGGGGAGTGGATAAGAGGTCTGTAGGGTCTCTTTCGGGGGTGATGGAAAATGTTCTAAAATGGACCGTGATGATGGAGGCACAACTGTGTGAGTAGTTCAGAAGATTTCCTGAAATAAAAACTTCCTGTGGGAATGAAGGGGGATGGCACGGGTGGGGCGGGGCAGGATGGGAAGGATCGTGGAGGCCGAATGGTTGAGGAGGTCGTCCTTCATTCTGCAGGTAAAAACCAGGAGATGGTAAGATGAAAGGGATGCTTGGGAGAGGTTGATCTGCACACACACCATGCTGAGTGGTTAGGCGAGGCGAGCTAAACTTGCCCAGTGGGAGAAGAGAGAAAAAACTCCGTAACAAGCTCAGACATAATCTGTTTCAGCCACATAATTAAGTCACAGACAGTTCAGTTCAGTTCAGTTGCTCACTTGTATCCGACTCTTTGCGATCCCATGAATCGCAGCACACCAGGCCTGCCTGTCCATCACCAACTCCCAGAGTTCACCCAAACTCATGTCCATTGAGTCAGTGATGCCATCCAGCCATCTCATTCTCTGCCGTCCCCTTCTCCTCCTGCCTTAGATCTTTCCCAGCATCAGGGTCTTTTCCAATGAGTAAGTTCTTTGCATTACGTGGCTAAAGTATTGGAGTTTCAGCTTCAGCATCAATCCTTCCAATGAATATAAATTGACTGGTTGGATCTCCTTTCAGTCAGTCCAAGGAACTCTCAAGAGTCTTCTCCAACACCACAGTTCAAAAGCACCAATGCTCCAGTGCTCTGCTTTCTTTATAGTCCAACTCTCACATCCATACATGACTACTGGAAAAACCATAGCTTTGACTAGACCGACCTTTGTTGGCAAAGTAATGTCTCTGCTTTTTACTATGCTTTCTAGGTTGGCCATAACTTTTCATCCCAGGAGCAAGCGTCCTTTAATTTCACACATAAAACACACTAAGAAGCCTTAAATAAGTGATAACCAAATGTTCTTTAAAGTTTTTAGAACTGCAGCAGGCGATGATCACATTAGGACTTGTGCTTAAAAACCCATGAAACAGTCAAAGAAAGTCCAATGAGGAAAGGCTATCTTTGAAACCTACAAGAGGCCAGCCCAGAGAAAACATCCAAGTTTCCCAGCCTTAGACGTTCTAGCTGAGGTTGGGCCAGTGCCAGCCAACCTGCTAAGGGAGACAAGGGTATAGGGAAGGCGGACCTGGCAGGGGGTGCAGGTCTAGGAAGGAACTGTCAGCGTGACTGCTGCTCCCTTCCTGGGTTTATCAACATCCATCCAAGGAGCCCCCAGCTTTTGCCATCCTTTGGAGGAGGCAAGAATCGCTTCTGATCAGTTAGGTCTCCGTGTCCAGAGGCAGAGCAATCCATTCCCATCTACTAGCACAGCCTCCTGAGAGTGGAGAAACCCAACCAGTTTTCCGACCATTCAGAACCCTCCCTCCTGACAACTCCAGGCTGGTTTTCCTGATAGGCTATCCTGTTGGACAAGGAGAGGCTAGTCAGAGGAAATGGTGGAGACACAGAACTTACCAGGGCACTAGATTTGAAAGTTTCAATTCTACAGTCTGTGCAGGATTTGTTCTCTCACTCTGGCTGTCCCCCTCTGCTATCGGGGAAGGAAACTGTCCCTATTTCAGGAGGTTCTGCCAGGCACAGCCCATTGGGCAGCCTCCTGGTCACATGACTGGTGCTTGGCCAATCACAGAGCTTCATTTTCCTGCGTACAGTGATTGATCTAGGAGGAGAGCATGTGACGCAGGCTGGACCAGTCAGAGCCCTCCGTCAGTGCTAACATGGGCTCTGTGCTTATTCTCTGGGAGAGAGGACCATTCACATCCGGTAAGGCACTGCTGCAGGTCATCTCTCCTACTAGAAGATTCTCCCAGCAGGAGGGTAGAACTGAGAGCTGCAAAGGCAGTAACCGAGCCCTGTCCATACTGTTTAAGCACCCAAACCCAGGCAGAGCTCAGCTGTTGGACTTCCAATGTATATGAACTCTGATTTTTAAAAAAAAATTAGATTTCTGTCACTTGCAACCAAAACAGCATGCATTTTTGAGGGGCCGCCTACATTAAGATTGCAGCAGCCTGTTTCATAATGCTATTGAAAGGGGGTGGCAGGCCAACCTAGGGCTGAGGAGACCTTCGGTGAAAGGTGAACAATAAACGGAAAACTGCTTGGGTGTCTCTTCTAGTTATTCTTGCTGGTTACCTAGAGGCGGAGCGACTGCAAGACTCAGATTCTAGCCTCTGGAGGGTGCAAACTAGGTCTTTGGCATCATGTAACTGAGCTAATTTTGAAGGCAAAGGCTCTCTTCAATTCTTAAAATAAAGAGCCCCCTACACTTATGTCAATCATGCAGCCAATTAAAGAGGCCTCAAGTGACAAACCACCGTCTTGTCAAGGTAGATTAGAGACACAGAAGACGCCTCTGATGGCTGGAATAATTAGACTGTCAGCCTGCTGCATGGCCTGATCCACTTGCCTTGGAGGGGGAGGTCGAGGATCCTTGGATTACTCTAACAGGTGGTTTAGGGAGCAGACACCCCTGTAAGTCTCACGGGCTTGGTGCTGAGCAGAGATTGGTACGCCAGAAGCAGAAGACTGGTTAAGAGGAGGGGGAAGGCAGAGAGATATTCCCAGCATCTAAAAATGGTCAAGGTGGGCTTTAATCAAGCATCTATGTGCAAATTACAGGCACCTTCCATAACTCATTTGCCTCAAAAGGCTTTATATGAGATGGGAGTTTATTTGCTCAGCAGTTTTCTTCCTTCCCTTTCCTCAAGGAGCCCACAGCCAGATTTGAACCTTTGAAAGCGTGTATCAAATTTCAGATAATTCCTCCCAATTCACACCTCTTCCCAGACAGAAATCGCTATGAACACTGACTGCTTTCTTCACTCCAGAGGCCAAGAGAGCCCCATCTGAAAGGGACCCGCCCACCTTCCAGAAATCAGTTGGCCATGGGGTCCTGACATGACACTGAATTGGACCCCTCCCACCATTGTGATGCTTTGCCGAAAGGAGTCACAAAGCTACTGCTGAAAAACTTCCTCATTAATGAACACGTGAGGTCCCCTCTGGGTAATCTACAGGGCTGACCAAACAGCGTTGAAAAGACACAAAGTCGAAGAAAATGTTATTTGTCCATATCTTCTCAGTGAGATCTGTGGGTGGCTGAAGGAAATATTTTCACATGGTGCTTGACAGCTGTTTGCTTACGCCTCTTTCCCGAGAGTGGGGCTGATAAGCAAGACCTTGCTCTGCTGGGTGAGAGGCACGGGCCCGGGCTAAGGGGAGACGCTTTGGACGACTGAGCCCGGCGTGGAGGTGAGTGGAGACGGCAGCGCTCCGCCAAACCCCCACCGGAGCTCTCAGCCTCCCCCAGGTATTACCAACCTACGGCTGCCGTAACAAATAACCGCAAACTAAGCGGCTTCACGCGACAGAAACTTACTCTCTTACCGTTTCAGTTCAGTTCAGTTCAGTCGCTCAGTCGTGTCCGACTCTTTGCGACCCCATGAATCGCAGCACGCCAGGCCTCCCTGTCCGTCACCAACTCCCGGAGTTCACTCAGACTCACGTCCATCGAGTCAGTGATGCCATCCAGCCATCTCATCCTCTGTCGTCCCCTTCTCCTCTTGCCCCCAATCCCTCCCAGCATCAAGGTCTTTTCCAATGAGTCAACTCTTCGCATGAGATGGCCAAAGTACTGGAGTTTCAGCTTTAGCATCATTCCTTCCAAAGAACACCCAGGACTGATCTCCTTCAGAATGGACTGGTTGGATCTCCTTGCAGTCCAAGGGACTCTCAGGAATCTTCTCCAACACCACAGTTCAAAAGCATCAATTCTTACCGTTTAAGAGGCCAGAAATCCAAAATGGTTTTACTGGGCTAAAATCAAGGTGTTTCAGAGTGCTTCCTTACACAGGTGCTGGGGAAGACTGTTGGTGCATTTCCCAATTCTCCAGCTGCATTCATGGGTTCTTCGTCCCTCCCTCCATCTTCAAAGCCAGCATGTAATATCCCTGCTGCTTCCTTCTGCTTCCAAGGTAGGATCTTCTTCCGTTCTGTCTGAAATCAGATGTCCCTCTCCCTCTTATAAGGACACTGGGCCCACTTGGGTAATTTCCAGGTTAATTTCTCCCTCTCAAAGTTTCTAGCTTAGTCACACCTGCGAAGATGCTTATTTCACATTATGTATCATGTGCAGGATCCAGGGATTATATATTTAGGGGTCAGGATTCAGCCTATGGCACCATCTAATATAGACTGAAAAATTAGGTCACACTGAGAGGGAGCAGGTACTCCTCCCTGGAAGCAGGAGTTCAGATTTATGCAAGACAGCTCGGCATCTCTGATACAGAGTGAAACATTCTTTGTCATGGGTTCAGCAGTTCCTGCATCAGTTCAGCCTCTAGGAATTCACTGTAGAGATATACTTGAAAATGAATGGGCAACGATGCTTTCCCCAGCACTGTGTATAACAGCCTCAGCCCCAAGTGACCCCAGCAATAGGGCCTCGCTGGATAAATGAAGGACTGTCCATAGCATGGAATCTGTGAGTCGTGAGAGAGAAGGAAGAGGATGAGACAGACCTATGTGAGCTGGTGCGGAAGAGTCTTCAGGACAAAACCAGGTACAAGACGTTGTGTGGGTTATGTTCCTCTCTGTGAAAATGAAAGGGAGAAATACGTGTGTCTCTAGAATATCTGAATATCCCTGAAGGAGAAAGAAGACAGTTTGTCCTTCCTTGGAGGGTGACTGGGAGGTTGGAGGTATGAAGTAGAAGTAGATTTGATTTTTTTTTTTAACCATGAACATTTATTACATTTCAATAAAAAAAAAGACAGTTAATGAAAAAGCGAGTGAGGCCACGGGTGTGGGAGCATCGGCAAGTGTTTCAGCCTGCTTGCAGCCCTTGCATATTTTGGTTTTGCCCCCCAACTCCCACACCCCCATCACCAAGGCCAAGGTCCTGCCTTTCTGGTCCCCACATGCCTCACAGGTCTGCATTGCCATTCTTGTCTCCTTTCTCCCGTGTCCTTTGCAGCCAAATTATTTTCAGTTCAGTTCAGTTGCTCAGTCGTGTCCGACTCTTTGCGACCCCATGAATCGCAGCACGCCAGGCCTCCCTGTCCATCATCAACTCCTGGAGTTCACTGAGACTCAAGTCCATCAAGTCAGTGATGCCATCCAGCCATCTCATCCTCTGTCGTCCCCTTCTCCTCCTGCCCCCAATCCCTCCCAGCATCAAGGTCTTTTCCAATGAGTCAACTCTTCATATGAGGTGGCCAAAGTACTGGAGTTTCAGCTTTAGCCTCACTCCTTCCAAAGAAATCCCAGGGCTGATGTCTTTTAGAACGGACTGGTTGGATCTCCTTGCAGTCCAAGGGACTCTCAAGAGTCTTCTCCAACACCAATTATTTTCACCAGGTGACAAATGGGGAGGTAGGGGGGGCGCTGAGGATGGGAATAGGGGAACATCAGTAATGCGTCCTGGCCACAAACCAAAGCTGGGCAGGGATCCAGGAAAAGAGTCTCAGCCTGGAGGCTACCCTCCATAGGATACAAACCCTGCTTATGCGACCTTGGACAACCCACAGGAGCACTCTGAACCTCAGTTTCCTCACCTGAGAGATAGGAACAGCATCGTAAGCACAGGATTGAAGTGAGAATCAGAATGAAAACGAGAATGTCATCGATGGTGCTTCTCAGGCAGATACCCTGCTTGGGGATGGTCCTGACTTCACAGTCACAGGGTAGAAGGAGCTGGAAGACTGGGAGCCACCGGAATCTACAGAGCGTAGCTCTGCAGGGTTAATAGTGCAGAGTCTCGAGAGCGCATGGCTGCACGTCCCCAGAACAAGGCACGTGGGCTGTAGCGCCTGGGTTTCTAGTTTGTAAAACATAAAGTTAACAGACAAGGCAGCACACGGTTTAATTAACCTTGGGGGTACATTGAGAACCTCTTTAAATTAAAAAGAGAAAAGTCTATTAGAAACCCAGGGCCTCTTGACTATGATACTCTACCAACAGGCTTGCTGCAACTCAAACAAAACCCGCCGTTCTCTGCCCACCCGGTGGGCCACTGGAACACAGCGAACCCGCAGTCAGAGGGGAAGCAAATACAAGATGGTCACGAGGGGCAGAAACCAGCCTGGCTGACGGGCCGAGGGGCTGGGGAAGTGGGTCAGGAGGAAAGCCGCAGCCCTTGGAGGCAAACCCCCCCAGCCCCAGGCCTGGCGGTGGGCTCAGAGCTTCCCAGGCCCCCGAGGCGGGCGTTAGTCATCTGAGCATGCACCTCCCTGGGATGCGACCTCTCATCCCCACATTTTGTGCCCACCCTGGACACAGTGCCAAGGCGGGCAGAGGTGTGGCCAGGTGCAAAGGGAGACAGCATCTCCTCACTCCCTGTATCCACCGTCCAATCCAAAATGGCACTCCACCAAATGTTTAAAAAGATAAACCCTGTGCAGTTTCTTTAGACTAAATCTGAGATGAAGAATTCACTCACCCAAGTCCCGGTTTCTATATTTACTAACTAGATAACCATGAGCAAGTTCTGAAACTCTCTAAGACAATTTCCTCAGCTACAAAATGAGTATAAAGCTAACTTTTCTCAATTCAAAGATGGCACTTTGCAACATTTCTGAAATCATACCACATCTTCTGATTAGTGTGATACTTAATTTGCTATTATACTTCTTTCATTTCCAAAAACGCCTGGGATATCACTGTTTTTTCAACAGCTTTATTAACACTAGAAGCTTTATTCACATACTATGAAAGGCAAAGTGAAAGGGTTAGTCACTCAGTCGTGTCCAGCTCTTTGCGACCCCATGGACTGTAGCCCACCAGGCTCCTCCGTCCATGGAGATTCTCCAGGCAAGAATACTGGAGTGGGTAGCCATGCCCTCCTCCAGGGGATCTTTCCAACCCAGGGATGGAACCCGGGTCTCCTGCATTGCAGACAGATTCTTTACCACTGAGCCGCTACAGATCACCAATTTAAATCAAACAGTTCAATGGTTCTTAGTATAGTCACAGATTATGCAACCATCAGTACAAAAAGAACTTTTTATCACCCCAAAAAGAACTGTGCTCTTTAGTTCTCATTCCTTCATCTCTCTGCCTCTAAAGATTTGCCTGTTCTGGAACTATAAATGGAGTCATGAAGCGGTCCTTTATAATTGACTTTTTTCGATTAGCATGATGATTTCAAGGTTTGTCTAGGTTGCAGCATGTCTCAGTCCTTCATTCCTTTCCATTGCCCAGTGATCTTCCATTATATGAATATACTACATTTTATATATCCATTTAGCAGTTGATGGTTACTTCTATTTGGGGGGTTTTATATGATTAATATTGCTATGAACATTCATGTGTAACTTTTTATGCAGACATGTGTTTTCATTTCTCTTGGGTACCTAGGTAGAACTGGCATTGTTGAGTCAATCATAAGGTAACTCTTATGAGTTGCCAGACTGTCTTCCAAAGGGGCTGCAACATTTTGTCTTCCCACCAGCCATGTATGAAGACTCCAATTTCTCCACCTCTTTGCCAAGACTTGTTATTATCTGTCTTTTTTATTCTAGCCAGCCCAGTGAGTGTGAAGTGGTATGTCATAGTGGTTTTGATTTTCATTTCCCTAATGACTAATAATGGTAAGCATCTTTGCTTATTGGCCATTTGTACAACTTGTAGAAATTGTTTATTCAGATCGTTTGCCCATTTTGAAATTGGATTTCCTTTTATTATTGGGTTGTAAGAGTTATTTATTTGAAATACAAGTCCATTTCCAGATATGTGGTTCCAAATTTTTCTCCCATTCTGTGGATTGTCTTTTTATTTTCTTGATGATGTCCTTTGATGCAAAAAGTTTAACTTTTGATGAAGTCCATTCATCTTTTTTTATTTTTTTTTCTGTTTGTTGCATGGGGATATCTCTTTGTCTGAGCACCGTTTGTTGAAAAGACTACCCTTTCCATTGAATTGCCTCTACACTTTTCTTTAAAGTCAGTTGATCTTGCCTGTGAGGGTTTATTTTTAGCCTCCCAGTTCTATTCCACTGGTTTTTATGTCTATCCTCATGCCAGGACCCCACTGTCTGATTATTGTAGCTTTATAGTAAGTTTGGAATAAAAAATGTGAATCTTCCAGCTCTGTTCTTTTTCACGACTGTTTTGGCTGATTTCGGTCCCTTACTTTTCCATATAAATTTTAAGATCAGTTTGTCAAAATCTACAGAAAGCGTAGCTGGGGTTGGGAGTTCACTGAATCTGTGGGTGGCTCTGGGGTCTCTGGGGGCTCTGGGCTTCTGAGGTGGCCTGCCGCTGCTGCTTAGTCCTTCCATCGTGTCCGACTCCCTGTGACCCCATGGACTGTAGCCCACCAGGCTCCTCTGTCTGTGGGATTCTCCAGGCCAGAACACTGGAGTGGGTTGCCATTCCCTTCTCTACCCAGGGACTGAACCCGGGTCTCCTGCATTGCAGGCGGATTCTTTACCAGCTGAGCCACCAGGGAAGCCCATAGGCGGCGCTGGTGGAGAAGAATCTGCCTGCTAATGCAGGAGACGCCAGAGATGCGGGTTTGATCCCTGGGTTGGGGAGATGCCTTGGAGTAGGAAATCGCACCCCACTCCAGTATTCTTGCCTGGGACTGGGGACTCTTGCCATCTTAACAAGATTATGTCTTTGCAACAAGAACATGGGCTGTCTTTCCATTTATTTAGGTCTTCTTTTAGCAATGATTTTGTTTGTTTGGAGAGTAAGAAATTTGCACTTTTTTAGGAATATACTTATTCCTAAGTATATTATTCTTTTTGATGTTATTATAAGTGAAATTTTTTTCTTAATTTCATTTTTGGAGTGTTTATTGCTAGTGTACAGAAATACAGTTGATTTTTGTGTACTGATATTGTGCTCTGCAAGACTGCTGAACTTATTTATTAATTCTAATCATTTTTTTAGTTGATTCCTTAGGATTTTCTGTACAGGAGATCATGTCCTATGCATCTTCTTCCTTTCTGATGCGGATGCCTTTTATATCTTCTCCTTCCCTAATTGTCCTCACTAGACTCTGTACCACAGGGCTGATGCAAGTGGCGGAATGAACGTCCTTCTCTTGCTTCTGAGCTTAAAGGGGAAAGCAGTCACTCATATCCTTAGCTTGTTTCTTTTACAGATGTCCTTTATCAGGTTGAGGAAGTTCCCTTCTGTTCCTTGGTTGTTTGTTTGTGCATTTTTGGTTCTTTATGTTAGCATTTTTATCATCAGAGCATGTTGGATTTTATCAAATGTGAATTCTGTAGATTAGTCCTTCATTGGAAGGACTGATGCTGAAGCTGAAGCTCCAGTATTTTGGTCACCTGATTCGAACGGATGACTCACTGGGAAAGTCCCCGATTCTGGGAAAGATTGAGGGCAGAAGGAGAAGAGAGCATCAGAGGATGAGATGGTTGGACAGCATCAGTGATGCAATGAACATGAACTTGAGCAAACTCCGGGAGATGGTGAGGGACAGGGAAGCCTGGCATGCTGCAATCCAAGGGTCGCAAAGAGTGGGGCACGACTGGGCAACTGGACAACGGCAACAATCCTGTGGAGACGACGACGGTTTCTAGAGCTCCCTCCATTGTTTCGCTTGGCGATAGATGGCTCTTTGGACCACTTCACTAGCCTTAGTACCAGGTCCAAGCAAGGAACGCCTTAGCCTAGCTGATGGTTTTCAGACATCTCAGAGCAGACGAGGAATCCTTTCTCATTAGCCCTTGGCTCCAGCTGGTCTTCCACTTGGACCCTACTTGAACTATCTTCTAGGGGCTTAGGTTCCTTGCCTTTCAAATTTTAGGATCAGCTTGTCACAATCTACAGAAAGCGTAGCTAGGACTGTGACAGGGATTGTGCTGAATCTGTAGATTACTTGGCAGACTATTGCCACCTTGATGATGTTGTGTCTTTCCAACCACAACAGGGGATGTCTTTGCATTTCTGATGTTTGAGGGCTGATTCCTGCAACTGTGGGTGGTTTGAGGGCCTGGAATATCAAAAGTTGAATTTCATGACAATCAGATCAGATTCTTTTTTTGCCCTCTAGAGAGAGATGGGGTTAGAATGGGATTTTTTTTTTTTTCATCTTTTTCAGCCTTAATTTCTACTCATTGGCATTTGAACCTGGGTATAAGACGTGCTCTCAACTCACCTGTTTTGTAAGTTTTTCGTAGGTTTTCATTTTACCCACTCAGTCAGCTCTTTGAGGGCAGAGATCAAGCCTTAAATTTCTCTTGAAACCTCCAGAGAACCAGGTAAAATCTTTGTTGTGTAGCAAAGACTTGATGAATGCAGTTTACGAGTAATCTCTGCCATTTAGCAATGATAGCTTATGGTGAAGGATGTTGGATTCGTGATCTCTGAAGATTTAGCTTCAGGACCAGGGACCAGGCTTGATCACTCAAGAGGTTTTGTGTAGCAGAGTTTTATTAAAGTATGAAAAGGGACAGACAAAGTTTCTGACACAAACGGCAGAAGGGGGTCGGAGAGTGCCCCCACTCACTAGCTTATCAAGGCCTCATATACTTTTACCAGACTCCCACAACATGCATCTTAAATTAACAAGATTAGAACAGACAACAGAAAGGTCTTACCAGACCCACTCCCGCAACATAGGTCTTCAGATAACAAGATTAGTCAGAAGGTTCTTGTTAAGGAGAAACTTGTCCTCGAGCAAGATACATTGTTACATCGCCTAAGAGAAAGCAATGTAGAAAAAACTTTTGTCCTTTTCTCTTCCTTGAGGGCCCCAGGCTCCTTATCAACCTACCCAAGAATGAACTCTCTCGGCAAAATTGTCTGACGTGAGACTTGGCTTGTCCACACCACCGCCCTAGTGTATGAACGTTCTGAGCAGCAGAGGAGACTATGACCCCGACATGTAGACCAGAAAGACCCCGAGACCCAGAGCGCCGGACCCACCGGCGTCCCTGCAACCCCTGCAGGACCCGCAGCTTCCTGCGCACAGCACGGCAGAGGGGTGTGAATGAGGGACTCCTCCTGGGGTCGGAAGAGAAGAAGAGAGCCTTGCCAACCTTCCTTCCAAACTCCGCGAGAAAAGTAAGGCTGATGCAAGACACTTCGTCAGTACCCGAGCGCCAAAGAATGGATGCTTTTGAGCTGTGTGGTGTTGGAGAAGACTCTTGAGAGTTCCTTGGGCTGCAAGGAGATCCAACCACTCAATCCTAAAGGAGATCAGTCCTGGGTGTTCATCGGAAGGACTGAGGTTGAAGCTGAAACTCCAATACTTTGGCCACCTCATGCGAAGAAGTGACTCATTGGAAAAGACCCTGATGCTGGGAAAGATTGAGGGCAAGAGGGGAAGGGGACAACAGAGGATGAGATGGTTGGATGGACGTGAGTTTGAGTGAACTCCGGGAGTTGGTGATGGACAGGGAGGCCTGGCGTGCTGCAGTCCGTGGGGTCACAAAGAGTGGGACATGACTGAGCGGCTGAGCTGAACTGATGTCACAGTGCAGATCACGCCACAGAGCGCTGCCTGATGCTGTTTGAAAAGAAATCCTGACAAAGCGTGGCGTGCCGGCATCATAAAACATCAGTGCCGCACCTACCCCCCAGGAAGTGACAGATGCCACCCTCAGCTCAGAGAAGCTGCCCCTCCAGGAGCTGTCTTAGCAGTGATGACAACATGGCAAAGCTTTTGAGTTAAGACTTCCTATTCTCTCCTCCAAACCTCCCCTGAAAATTCGGATTTGGACATTCACTGACATAAAACCCAGAGCTCACTGAACAAAGAAAAGTAGTAGTTTTGTTTTGTTTGCAAAAAAATAAACCCAAGTATATCACTTAGCACAGTCCCGGCACATGCTAAATGCCCAAACACATCCACGCTTGTTCTATTATTGTTAACAGGGAGCTTTCAGGGTATACATCGTCTGAATTCTCACGCTGGGCAAGCATTTGGGCTGGATTTCTTTGGTAAAGATGAATGGGGTTTGGGGTTTGTGGTTTGTGTGCAGAGGCTGGGAGCCATTTTGCACAAACCTTGCCCTGTGCGCACAGCAGGAATGAGTGGCTTACCGTAGTTCCTGGCCATGTGTGCCGCTTGGGGACTGAGCAAGGGAGGTGCTAATCAATATTCATTTCTGGAAAGAGGAGGCGCCCAGAATGAGTCGGGTGATGTGCTAGGCGCTGGGAATGTAAATGTGCAGAAGCCAGTCTCTGCCTCTAAGGCACTCACTGACCAGCATCACTGAAGTCAGGGTACAGACGTTCTTCTGTGATGGTGCGGTGTGGGCCGCACGGACCGGAGGAGAGCTGCCCAGACAGAGTGAAATTCCTGTGGCTCTGGGAGGATGAATAATTCATCCGGCAGGCAGGGAGAGAGACTCTCAGAACCTTCTTCTGCACTTTGAGAATAAAAAGAACAGATTCCTCCCCGGAGGCAGGGCAGTCTAAAGGCCGAAGGTGTGGGCTCTGAACAGGTCTGGGCTCGACTCTAGCCCTGCGGTCAAGATTCAGGAAATAACAACGCCACCCAGAGGCAGTGGTCCCCACCCTGGCTCTTGGCCCAGCACAAGCCTCCTCTGTCCTTTCTGCTCTCTGCAGCAGGGTGGGGATCCCCCCTCAGCCCTGATGCCTCATCGTCAGAGGATGGCTGCCTTTTCTCCAGCCCACGTGGCAATGCCCAAGTCAAGAAGAAAGGAGATGGGCACCGGTGGTAAAGAGCCCGCCTACCAATGCAAGACAGAAGGGATGCGGGTTCAGTCCCTGGGTGGGGAAGATCCCCTGGAGGAGGGCATGGCAGCCCACTGCCAGTATTCTTGCCAGGAGATTCCCAAGGACAGAGGAGCCTGGTGGGCTATGGTCCGTAGGGTTGCAAAGAGTCGGACACGACTGAAGCGACTTAGCATGCATGCACGATGTTTGATGCAAAGTGGTTTTTTGTTTTTATCTTCGTTTTTGGCTGTGCTGGGTCTTTGTTGCAGCATGCAGGAACATGCATGTTTGTGACTCACTGGCTCAGTTGCCCCTCAGCATGTGGGATCTTAGTTCTCTGACCAGGGATCGAACTCTCCTCCCCTGCATTGGAAGGTGGATTCTTAATCTCTGGAACACCAGGGAAGTTCCCCCCGCCCCAACTTTTTTTTGGTTCTCGAAAAAGAGACAACAACAGAGCTTATTTTTAAAAAGACATACATAAAGCCTTTGACACAAGACTCGGGACATTTTAGTCACCCAGTAACTGGTACTCTTATTGCTGTTACCGGGAGCCCGTGCGCATCGAATGAGGCCTGTGAGGATAATCTGTGAAGCGAAATCTCTGGGTTTATTGTTCCAGAAGGAGGACCTCCTGTGAGGGCAGGGAAGCTAAAGGAGGCTGACTGTTTCCTAAACAGAGAGGCTGTGAGTGTGGCCAGGATGGAGGGGGGTCGGGTGTGTGTGTGGTATTTGAATTGAACCATCCATGCCTCAAAGGCCAAAGGTCTTCATTTCATCAATTAGGGATGTGATCAAACAAATGAAATAGAAAATCACAAGGGACAAAGATGCTGTGAGATCAGAGTTGAGATTTTTAATAATAAAATATTCACACTGTTATAAATAACTTGATATCAATATATAGCACATATAAGAAATAAAAAGAAAGAAATTAAATAGCAATGCCCATACATCCGCACATCCAGATTTAAGAGATGTTAGCATTATAGTATTTGCTTCAGACCTCAGGTTTTTTTTTTCTTTTCTTTTTTAAAGAAGTGAAATATTAGAGATTCTACTGTAGGACAGGGGTCCCCAACCTCTGGGATCGAATGCCTGGTGATCTGAGGTGGAGTTGATGTCATAACAATAGAAATAAAGAGTGAAATAACTGCAGTGTGCTTGAATCGTCCTGAGACCACGCCCACCTCCCGGGCCGTGGGAGAACTGTCTTCCACGGAAACGGTCCCTGGGGCCAGACAGGTTGGAGGTCCTGATGTGCGGTTTGCCACCCCAAAATGAGTCTCTTTGGCACGAGAATTAATTTGGTTATTTTTAAGGCCCAGAAGACTCAGAAAGAAACTCTGACCTTCCCCTAACTGCCTAAAAGAATGTAGACAGAGAAATCTGCAAAAAACATAGGTCAGGCGTAGTGGGGAGCACTCTGAGAGACCAGAGCCCGCTCTGTGCCCACTGCCTCGCGTGACCCAGCAAACACTTAGCTACGCAGTGTTTGCGTCCCCGTCTCCATGTGAGTTGCCTTCTTCCCCTTCGGAGTCCCAGACCACTCCCCAGATCCTCTGTTATCTTTAGCCAAACGTGAGGGCTTTAGCCATTTTCGTGATTTACTCAGTTTCCCAGGTCTCTCCTATGTATACATGTTGTTTGATTTTTGACTTTTTGAAACAAAGCCATTGTTTGATTTTATCTTGTCAATAAGTCTCAAGTCAACTTAACTCTTAGACAAGCCAGAAGAACCTCATATTGTAGAGGAAAATTTCTTCCTCCCTGACACTGTCAGAGCTCACCCTTCATGTGCGTGCTTCATGCCAGTCTCAGTCTATCGATAACAAATGCCATGGTGAGACAGGCCCTTGAGGTTTTTATTATGATCGCAAGCTGCCCTTCAATAACAACTAATACCTTGGCCACCTAAGGGAAGAACTGACTCATTGAAAAAGACCCTGATGCTGGGAAAGACTGAAGGTGGAGGGAGAAGGAGACGACAGAGGGTGAGATGGCTGGATGACATCACCGCCTCAATGGACATAAGTTTGAGCAAGCTCCGGGAGCTGGTGATGGACAGGGAGGCCTGGCATGTTGCAGTCCATGGGGTCACAAAGAGTTGGATATGACTGAGTAACTGAACTGAATTGAATAACCATCAGGAAATTTTAGAAAAAAATCAAAGTTTGCTATTTATAGGACTCGGAAATTACATACCACACCTGGGACCACACAGAGACGTCACAAGCAGAGAGAGAGGGTGATGGGCTGGAGTTCTGTTTATAATGGGGTCAAAAATGGGGGCCTAGGGTTTAAAGGGCCACTCTATTGGTAAATTTAGAACACAAGGACAGGAATTTAAGGCACGTGCATGCGTACTCCATCGCGTAGTCGTGTTTGACTCTGTGACCCCATGGACTGTAGCCCACCAGGCTCTTCTATCCATGGGCTGTCCCAGGCAAGAATGCTAGAGTGCGTTGCCATTTCCTCCTTCCAAAGGAGAAGGGGATTTCCAGACCCAGGGATCGAACTCACGTCTCCTGCTTTGGCAGACGAATTCTTTACCACTCTGCCACCTGAGAAGCCCATTTGAAACACAGGAAGAGAGAAAACAAGTTGCCCAAGTGGTGAGTTATCAGCATCGACAAAAAGAAACCTAAGTCAACTAAAGACCTTCAGGAGGGGTAGGTGGGCTGACTCTTTATCTGGCCATGTGTTTACTCAAGATCACCTTTGTCAGAGTGGACGCCTCAGCAATGGAAGCTGAAGTCAGGTGCTGTCTTACCACGAGAAAACGCACGTGTCAGGGCTCACGCTCTGGTGGGCCACTCCCCTGTGTGGTTTCACGCTTTCACTCCATGTGTGATTCCATTAACGACACACGCCAGAGCCCAGCAATGCCGCTTCTGGGTGTCTCCCCGCGGAGAGCCTCAGGCACGCGCAGAAGGCGACCGGTCTAAAGAAGTCCACTGAGCCCAGCAATGCCGCTTCTGGGTGTCTCCCCGCGGAGAGCCTCAGGCACGCGCAGAAGGCGACCGGTCTAAAGAAGTCCACTGTAGAACAGTTCCCAACAGGGCGAAAAGGGTGGGGGACTCGGGCCAGGCATGTATCGCTGTGTAACAAACCTCCCTGGTGGACGGCTTCCAACTACAATAATCGCCTATTCTGCTCATGATTCTTCAGTTTGGGCGGAGTTTGGTAAGGGTCAGCTTATCTTTGCTCCATCAGCTGGGGAGCGTGGGGGGTGGGGGACTGGAAAGCTGGGGCTAGAGGCAGCAAGTTCCAGAAACGAGTGTCCTAACGGAACCAGGCAGACTCGCCCGGCAGTTTTCTGGTCCAGCCTCAAAAGATGGATACCATCACTTCTGCCACAACTAACAGGTCAAGGTAATCACAGCAGTCCACTCAGGGTCAAGGGGAGGGCAGAAAAGTTAGCCCAGGTCCCCCAGGTTCAAGGGGCGCATCCCAGTTTCTTTTGAAGACCACGGTGATGGGATGCATTGGGGTGATCACTTTTAGAAAGTACAGTCTGCAGCCCAACCTAATTGTTCCTGGTGGAGTACACAGAGATACACTGACATTTTGGTTTATTTGATGTTGTTTACAAAGCTAGGAAAGGGTGGGTATCTTTTTAATCAAGACAGCAATATAACTCCATGCAGAAAAAAAAGACTGAAGTGTTTGGGAGGGTGGAGACTTTGCATTGATCTCTGTCTTACGTCATACAGGATGAAAAGATATGACTTTCAAACAGAGAGTGTCTTTCTTCTACAGGAAAGTCTCAGGAACAGGCACAAAGGAGAATTCATTTTTAAGGTTCCTTTCTCTCTCTCGTGAATGGTATGAACAAAACTCTTGGCTCTACAGACAGAGGACTCTGACAGAACGGTTACAAAAGCTGTTGCTTCCTTGAGGGCACAGCTTTGCTTTCTCTGGCTTCAGAAAAGCCATAGCGAGGCTCTGGGTGTCTCCACGCAGCACGGTGGGTGGAGGTGTGCCTGGAGCCGGGAGGGTTGGGAACGAGGTCTGACTCTGCCGCCTGTTGTCTCTGGGGCCCTTTGCTGTTGCTTGTTGTTTTGTCGCTCAGTTGCATCTGACTCTTTGCGACCCTGTGGACTGTAGCCCGCCAGGCCCCTCTGTCCATGGGATTCTCCAGGCGAGAATACTGGAGTGGGTTGCCATTTCTTTCTCCAGAGGATCTCCCCAGCCCAGGGATCGAACCCGGTTCTCTTGTATTACAGCCAGATTTTTTTACTGCTGAGCCACCAGGAAAATCCTAAGCAAGATATTTAACTTCTCCAGCCTCAATTCCCTCCTATGGACAACGAGGCTAATAATACCACTTATGATGTTTTTGTAAGCACTGTGATAATTCACAGATTCTGTTTAGATTTGACAAGTGCCTTAAAAGCATTAGTTGTTAGTAGTAGTCACAAGGGACAGCAGGCTCAGGAAGTTGTAAATACTTAACTTGCACCACGTCCAGAGTTAACCCTCCAACAGGCCAGGTGATTAACCTCAGGTTTCGTGGGCACTTTTCTGTCCTGTTCCTTCACGTGCGGGAGTTGGAATGGTCAAGACAAACAGCTGTAGGAGAGAAGACGGGCGACAAGCCCCCTCCTGGGTTTCCATCTTGCAGATGAGGCAGTGGGGGGTGAGGGGTGGGGTGCTCCTGCAAGGGGCGTGGTGCCAAGGCCCATCCCTCGCCAAGACCTTTCTCTTGGAAGAGTAGATGTGAGCTCTCTTCCCAGCTCCTGGGTTTCCCTGATTTGGCTCAGTAAAGAGCTCCTCACCCCTGCTTAGGCCAAGAGTTCAGAAGCAAAAGATGTCCTTCGAATGGTGATGGGCTTGGGAGAAAGACGACCGACCTGGGGTTTTGTCTGTTACTAACAGGGTGCATGCTAAGCTGCTTCAGTCGTGCCTGACTCTTTGACACCCTATGGACTGTAGCCCGCCAGGCTCCTCTGTCCATGGGATTCTCCAGGTAAGAATACTAGAGTGCGTTGCCATGTCCTTCTCCAGGGGGTCTTTCCAATCCAGGGATCGAACCCGCATCTCTTATGTCTCCTGCTTTGGCGGGCGGGTTCTTACCACTGGTGACACCTGGGAAGCCTTATTAACAGGGTGACCTTGGGCAAATGACCTACTGTCTTTTGGCCTCATCTTTCTCAGCTATACTTTGTTAAATGCTCAAAAGATTCCTTTCTGAGGGGAATTTAGCACAAGGGCTAGGCCCAGGGTGACCATCAATAAGTAAGAGCTTAACGTGGGCTTGGAGAAGGCAGTGATAACCCACTCCAGTACTCTTGCCTGGAAAATCCCATGGATGGAGGAGCCGGGTAGGCTGCAGTCCATGGGGTCGCTAAGAGTCGGACAGGACTGAGCGACTTCACTTTCACTTTTCACTTTCATGCATTGGAGAAGGAAATGGCAACCCACTCCAGTAGTCTTGCTTGGAGAATCCCAGGGACAGAGGAGCGTGGTGGGTTGCCGTCTGTGGGGTCGCACAGAGTTGGACACGACTGAAGCAACTTAGCAGCAGCAGCAGCAGCAGCTAACATGGGCTTGGAAGGAGGGTGCATTCCCACAGTGGCGGGGAGCCTGGGGTGTCTCTGAATTCTTGTCTTCTTGCATCATCTCTGACCTCAGAGGCCAAAGCGCCTGAAAACTCCGGGGTCTGGAGAGCATGGGGAGCGGGGATGGGGGGGGGGGAGGGCATCATTCCTGGAATCAGGGCCCCTGGGCGCCTCTGCTGCCTGAGGAGAGGCTGGGCTTCCCGCAGCTCGGGACCCTCCAGGCTGCGCTCCCCAAGCCAAGTCCATCTGGACACCCTGGCGAGGAGCTGCCCACGGCTCCGCCTTCCCCTGCGGGACCCAAGAGGAAACGCAGAGCCCGAACCCTGGGAGCGGTGGTACGATCCATAGAGAAGGGAAAAGCCAGAGGCGCGGCTGGGCCAGGAAGCCTGGACCCCCCGTCTTACAAGACCAGCGCCCTCCTACCAGGAGACACGGGGCTGGATGCGGGCCTCTGGCCGGGATCCTCACCCTCTCCCAGGTGGGGACCCGGAGGGGAACGCGCCCGCCCCACCTTGCGAGCGCAGGGACAGCGCGCCACCCGCTCCGGCCACTCTGCAGGGGCGGCGGGACCGGGCCGGGGTGGCCGGGGTGGGTGGGCCGGGCGGGCGCCCCTCGCGCCCCCCTTCCCCTCCCCGGCGCCCGCTCCCTCCCGGCGAGGCTCGGCGCCATGACGCCGCGCGGCCACACGGTGGCGCTGCCGCTCCGCCCGCCGGACGCGCCCGGGGCCCCCGGGAGGCCCGCTCGTCCCCGCCCCGGGGTGGGGGCCGCCAGCTCGGCGCCCGCAGAGCCCTGAGGCCGGAGGAGGGTCCTTACACACACGCACACGCACGCACGCACGCCCGCCACGTGCATCCGCCTTGTGGACACATTCCCTGACGGACCCCAGCGCAGAGCACCTTCCAGGCTAAGGTGCCTTCCTTTACAAACGGGAAACTGAGACCCAGAGAGTTAGGGATCCTGACTCATTGAGGCTCCAGGCGAGCCACTCTGCTCCTAAAAAGAAAGAGGATACCTCTAAGGGGAAAGAGGGACCCGCAAGGGATTTATGCCCAGCCCTTGCGTGGTGAGCGCCGCAACCTGAGAGGCTGAAATTGACCCCCTTTGCTGTGCTTAGTCGCTCAGTCGTGTCTTGACTCTTTGTGACCCCATGGACTGTAGCTCACCAGGCCCCTCTGTCCGTGGGATTCTCCAGGCAGGAATACTGGAATGGGTTGTCCTGCTCTTCTCCAGGGGATCTTCCCAACCCAGGGATCGAACCCGTGTCTCCTATGTCTCCTGCATTGGCAGGCGAGTTCTTTATCACCAAAGCCACCTGGGAAGTCCATTTCACATATGAGGAAATGAGGTTCAATATTGACCAAAGTCAGGCTGTTCAGAGGTGGTATTCAACCCCAGGACTGTTTGCCACTAAGTCTGTGACCTCCCTGCCCCACACCCCTGTCTCCTACATCTGTGACTTTCAAATGACTCTAGTTTGGGCAGTGACCTACCCTGACACATCTTCAAGCATCTGTAGCTGAAGACAACGCTCATCTTCAACTGATGTGACGCTCTTTCTTTTTTTATGCTGTCTTTCCTGCCTTTCTTTCAATACTGGTAGGATCTGCTAAAATGATGTCACTGCTCACTAGTAGGTCCTCAGTTACAGTTTGAAAAACAGTCATGGGTGCTGCCTGGACTCTTCCAGCTGGAAAAATCAGTGGAAAACTGTCCGTGTAAGAGGCCGAAGTCAAGATCAAGTAAAGGTGCGGGGAGACTCTGCTTCTCCAGGAATCACTTGGCAATGTAGTTAAAGGGCTGTTTCTGACTTAGCAGCTCAGGGGTGGGACCCCAGGTCCCACACTGCTAACAAGCTGTGAAGTGATGCTGGTCACCCCATGCTCAGAGCAGCCGGCTCTTATCCACAACCTCGCCATCAAGTAAATTATAATGAAAGCAGTTCTGAGACCAAATCCCGCCACACCTACAAACAAACATTAGGGCTTCCCAGGCGGCCCAGGGGTGAGATAATCCACCTGCCAAGGCAGGGGACTCAGGAGATGTGGGTTCAGTCCCTGGGTCTGGGAAGAGCCCCTGGAGTAGGAAATGGCATCCCACTCTGGTATCCTTGCCTGGAAAATTTCATGGACAGAGGAGCCTGGCGGGCTACAGTCCACGGAGTCTCAAAGAGGCAGATGCACGCGCGTCACAGGCGCCGAGTCTAGATACTGCCTGATCCTGTGAAGTCCCGACCCTCTGCCCTTTTACGCCCTTTGGTGAGAACCCTGAGGAAGAGCTCTATGGCAGAGACCGAAGCCCACTCTCCCTTCTTTCGCGGTAACGGACCTGAATGTACGCAGATGCTGTTGAACCCGGGACCTCACTTCTGAGAGACAGCCCAACTCATCCAACCGAAACAACAATCAAAGACTTCTACTCCAAGTTAGAAGTCAACCAGCGTGACTGAATGCACCCAGATTTCCTTCTTTTCCCTTTCTGTAGGAAGGGAAAGAAAAATGGAGAAACAAGGAGATCCCACAACTCAGCTCTGGCCTGGGAAGGCAATACTCTAGGGGATGAAACAGTACCAAGAAGGAAGTACCAGGAAGGAACCTGCATCCCTGAATCAACTTGATCTTCCATCTAGATAGCTGTGGTTATTTGAGAGAGTAGTCTCATCCTTTAAGCCCTGTATTCTGGGGTGGAAGGAAGGAGCTGTCGGTTAGGTACCCTAATTACCTTGGGTTCCTCTGAGGCGAATGCAGTAATATTCTCATGGCAGAACTAACTGTTTTACCGAATGAGGTGACAGAATCCTCTAAGAGTATTGGGGATGGGGCGAGGAGAGGACAAGACCAAGTTTCTGGACCCAAAGTGCCAGATTCTAACGCGGCTTTCTTGAGAACATGAAGACGCGCTTGTATGTATCTTTCTAGCCATGAACGTTTCATGGACACTGCTCGCTTAGCCAAAAGATGTATTTTTCATATATCTTAATTAAATTCTGGGGAAGATTTAGGAAGCGACATTTGAAACCTGGGGTCTTTCCCATGTTTACTACCTCCCTCCCTCCACCTTGGTCATCAGTTGAAGTTAAGTTGCATATACATAAGCCTCTTATGTCTGTACTGAGGTGTTTTAAAGAAAATACAGATAATGTTTTACCTGTATTTTCTTATTTAAAGTATTGTTATAGCCCAAGTGGCTATCACCTTGGTCATCATTTTCTTTATTAAAGAAATTTGGGGACTTCCTTAGCAGTCCAGTGGTTAAGACTCTGCCTTCCATTGCAGAGGGCCCAGGTTCGACCCCTGGTCAGGGAACTGAGGTCCCACATGCCATGGGGTGTGGCCAAAAATGTTAAAAATAAATAAATAAATTTGGCTCACGTGATGAGACCCCTCCGCCCGCCGGGGTCTCCAGTAATCCTCCGTGGGGGGCCTTCCTTTATCCGTGTCTCCTTCTGCCCCCGTTTCTCGCTTCTCCTGCCTTCTCTGGGTCCTCTTCGGACCTGTGTTAGTGACCCACATCCACAGAGAAGTCATTTTGATGAGGACTGGTGGGCGACGGGGTTGGGGTAGGAGGACCCTGAAGTCCAGTGCTGCTAACGGTGTAAACCAGCGGCCCCAGCCTCCAGGCCGCTGACCATCTGCAGCCTGTTAGGAGGCAGGCTGCACAGCAGGAGGCGAGTGGGTGAGGCTCCATCTGTTTACAGCCGCTCCCCGTCCCTCTCCCATCGCCCCCAGATGGGACCATCTAGTTGCAGGAAAGCAAGCTCAGGGCTTCACTTCATCATGTATCACAGTGTAACAGTAACAGGAATGAAGTGCACAGTAACCTTAGCATGCTTGAATCATCAGGAAACCATCCCCGCCCGCACCCCCACACCTCCCAACCCCGGTCCGTGTGCTTGAACCATCTGGAAACCATGCCCGCCTGCACCCCCACACCTCCCAACCCCGCTCCGTGGAAGAATTGCCTTCTGTGAGACTGGCCCCTGACTGGGGACCACTGACTTACAGGCTAAATAAAATAAAATTAAACATCCTTCCTTGCAGATGGTGCTGACGGTAAAGAACCCACCTGCCAATGCAGGAGATGCAAGTGTTCACTCCCTGGGTTGGGAAGATCCCCTGGAAGAGGGCATGGCAACCCCACTCCAGTACTCTTGCCTGGAGAATCCCAGGGAGAGAAGCCTGATGGGCTACAGTCCACGGGGTCGCAAAGCGTCAGACACGACTGAGGGACCAGCACACAGTGCACCACTTGCAGAAGAGCCTCAGCCATCCCGAGTCTAGGCTGGTCCCCGTTTCTGCGCCTCCTCCTCACTGCCTTCCCTCTGCCTGGAGAGTTTCTGTCCCAGCTGCTCCCTCTCTGCCTCTGACTCCTCCATCTCATGGGGTCTTTCTCTCCACCATCCCACCCCTCCCACCGCTCCCCGGCCCCTCACCCAGAGCAAACCAAGCGCCTGCAGCTTGTCAAAAGTCTTATGTCATCTCCCGTCCTCCTCCCGCCTTCTGCCCTCTGCCCAGGGCTTGTCTTTCCCCACCATCTGTGCCAGGGCGAGTTTTGCTGAACACAAATAAACACACAAAACACACAAATAAACCCTCAGCAAAGGTCACTTCCTATCTGCCAGGTCACAAAATAACTCTTCCCCCCACCCTCTTCCAACTGCACACAAATGTGATCAAGATGTTCCTTTGCTTGAATCTCTGCAGCAGCTCCTGGCTGGCCTGTGCGCATCCCCATCACCATGGTTACCGGGCCCTTGGTGACCAGGTCCTGCCCCCTCCATTCCAGCCTAATATCTTACTGCTCGCCCACAGGGCCTCCTGGGCCGGTCTTGCCCAGACACTTAGCCTTCTCCGAATGGCCCAGCTCTGCCCTTTCTCCTGTGTCCTCCTTGCTGGCTGTGCCTGGATGGCCCCTCCCTTAACTCTGCCTGACCGCTGCTGCCTCACCTCCCCCAGGAAGCCCTCCCTGACTGCTCTGTGCTTCTCTGTGCTCCCGGCAACCCCCTTTGGAGGTCTTTCCCAGCGCTTAGAGCACATCTCTCTCCCCCACCAGATGGAATTCCTCAGGGAAAGAAGTAGATCAGCACACTTCTGTATCCTGAAGCCAAGCCCACTGAGGTCTTCAACGCCTGTGTGTTGAATGACGGACTGAACGTGGGAGACCCGTCCCTCACCTTGGAGGGGACTAAGGACGGTCTGGGAGGGGTGAGCGGGGAGGGGAGGGCTTGGGAAGGAGCGTGACTGCAGTCCCATGGAGGAAGAGGGACCTTCTGGACAGTGGTCCAGGGAAACCACGTTGGCTCCACGTCCTTCACTCCCTTCAGCACCAGTGTCTGAGCCCATCCTCTTCCTTCTCGTTCTCTGAGACAGATCCTGGGGTCTCGTCCCCCTGCCCACCCCAGGCACCCATCACTGAGTGCTGACTCTGCCTGGCTCCTGTGGGAGGGGCTGGACAATGGGCTGGGCACCGGACCTGGGTCTGTCTTCATCCCCAGCCTCCGATTCCTGGAAGGAACCTCCTAAGGTCTTAGGTGACCGTGGAGGGGATTTCCCTCAGCAGAGAGCAAGGCATCCCAAGGTTTTTGATGTATACTTAGATATTGCCCTCCTGGCCCCTCTGCCCAATCCCTGCACCCCAACCTCTCTCAGTGGTTCTTGTTCAGTCGCTCAGTTGTGTCCGACCCCATGGACTGCAGTCCGCCAGGCTTCCCTGTCACTCACCATCTCCTGGAGCTTGCTCAAACTCATGTCCTTCGAGTCGGTGATGCCATCCAACCATCTCATCCTCTGTTGCCCTCTTCTCCTCCTGCCTTCAATCTTTCCCAGCATCAGGGGCTTTTCCAATGAGTTGACTCTTTGCATCAAGTGGCCAAAGGATTGGAGCTTTAGCTTCAACATCTATGGGACAGAATTGAAACCCCCAACAATGTGGCCCTGCCTCCCCGAACATGCCTGTTCGAAGTCAGCACAGAGGCTGAATCCCTGTGGTTGCTGATGGAGCAGCCGTCTCAGGCCATCTCTGTGAAGGGCATTCTGGAGGCCCCGCGCCGGCAGTTGAGAGCTTTGGCCTGGGAGCGAGCCCCTCCGCTTCTGCTCTCGGGTCACTGGCCAGAGCTGGTCACACGGCCCCACCCAGCTACGTGGGGGCAAGAAGTACAGTACCCCTAGAAGATGGGGAGCTAGTCTGCTGCACTCATGGCTACATAGCAGGCGATGAAAGGGAAGCCTGAAACAGAGGGCAAAAAGGGAAATGGAGACTTTCAGAGAAGAAGGTAAAGCTGGTTGGCCGAGAGGCACAGCAATTCTGGGCTGACCTCGAACAGAGCAGACGGCAGAGGGTGAGATGGTCAGATGGCATCGCCCACTCAATGGACGTGAGTGTGAGGGAGCTCCGGGAGTGGGTGATGGGCAGGGAGGCCTGGCGTGCTGCTGTCCATGCGGTTGCAGAGTCGGCTGAGCGACTCTGACATGACTGAGCGACTGAACTGAACTGAGCTGAACTGAACAGGGCCAGGCAGGTGCAGACTGAGTCCCGGCTTTGTGAGCGTGGAGCCAGGGGATGCTCGCTGAGTCTCCACAGCACCTTTCCCCTTCCCCACACGCCCTTCTTCTGGGCCCGCAGGAACCCTAGTCAGCCTTGAAGGACCCTGCCTTCCCCTAGAAATTGTCCCAGTGAGTGCGGCCACCCTCTCTACCCCACGCACCTTTCACTCTGGCATTTAAGCACATTTCACCTGACCTCAGACTCTGTACTGTCTGATGGGACTTGCCCATCCTTTTGTTTTGATACAGCCTCTTCTTCCTAATGGCAAATCCCTTGAGTTCAGAGTCAACCTCAATTCTTTTTCTCTACCCGCTCCCATGGTGTGGGACGAGGCATTCAGTATGCCTGGGTCCTCAAAACGGACTCCCCCCCGGGGAGGATGAAATCAGACACAAGACGTCAAGGGGAGGCTCAAAGCCGAGCAAGAAACGCGTCTCCACCTCAGTCTGTCAAAGTGTCCAGGAACCACTTGAATTGAATCACATCGTCTTTGACCCCTGAAACAACACTGTCAGCTATACATTTCTGTATCAGCGGCGGCTTCATAGAAGCGCCTCTGACCAGCACCCTGGATCTCCGTGTTGGCCAGTAGAGAGGCCGCTGGTCACATGTGGCTGCTGGGCATTTTAAATGTGACCATTGAGACTGAGAAACCAAATTTTGAACTAAACTGGAATATGCTACAAGTGAAAAAACCACATCAGGTTTCAAAGTCTATATGAAAAAAAAAAAATGCAAACTGTCCCAGTAATATTTTGTTCTATTAATTTTAAGGCCATAATATTTCAGATCTAGTACATTAAGTGAACTTCATTTTTAAAATAATTTCATTATCTCTTTGTACTTTTAAAATGTGCGGCCTTAGAAAAGTTAAAATGACATCTGTGTCCTGCAGAATATTTCTGTGGAGCATCATGGATCAGGAAAGCCCAGGGCAGGATTTGTGAAAGCTTAATTCATTTCACATTGCTGTTTCCAAAGCTGCAAAGTGTTACTTTTGGCCAAACCTAAAGAATCTGCCTGCAGTGCAGGAGACGGGGGTTTGATCCCTGGGTTGGGAAGATTCCCTGCAGAAGGTAATGGCTACCCACTCCAGTGCTCTTGCCTGGAGAATCCCATGGATGGTGGAGCCTAGCAGGGTACAATCCATGGGGTCGCAAAGAGTCAGACATGACTGAGTGACTAACACACTAATTTGCAGATATTCTCACAAGGGCAGCATTTGAAATTTGAGACATTTAATTTTTTTTAATATTTGTTATTTGTTTTGACTGCACCAGGTGTGGGATCTGTTTGTTTGCTTGTTTGTTTGTTTTTTCAGTTGCAGCCTGTGGGATCTGGCTCCCTGACCAGGGATTGAACCCAGGTCCCCTGCATTGGGAGCATGGAATCTTAGCTGCTGGACCACCAGGTAAGTCCCGGGACATTTTCCTCTCTCTCTTTCCTTTCCTGCTTTTCTCCCAAACCTATGACTGCAAAACCCATCTAAAAGCATCTTATTTATTCCATAAACAGATCTCCAGATCTTAACAAAGTAACAATTGCTGCTCTGTATTTTACACACACACACACTCCCCTACAGGGACTAACATTTTCCCATGTGTAAAGCGACATGCCTGATTGCTGGATTAAGCAACGGAAATTAATTATTACAGTAATTACTTGGCCACTAAATATCTGAATGCCAGACCTGACATAGCTGTCCTGGGAGCCACCTTCAGCTTCCTGAATGCATTAGTATCGACAGGGCAGCTCAAGCCAATGTATTTTTAAAACTCTTTCTTCTGCTGCTCTTTGCAGTGTGATCCAGGAGTATTTGTTTGGAGGAAGAGGAGGTTGGACACCTTAGACCACAGGAGAAAAAAAAAAAAGACAGCTGGCTTCTGGAACCCATCTTCCCAGGCCAGGAGAACATCAAATGCCTGAAAATGAGAACTTCAGTCTTCAATAGGGTGCGGACACGTGCAGTGTGAAAATGCTGGGCGATGGGAGAAACCTCAGTGTAGGGGCCAGGAGGGCTCAGACCCAAGCTGCCATCCCTGCAGGAGGGGTCTGCCACTGGGGATTCTAAAGCTGCAGGGACGAGTCCCCTGGGGGCCAGGGCTTAGGACTCGGCTCTTTGTCACGGCCCAGGTTCAGTCCCCAGGAAGCTGCAGGGAACCATGCCAAGGCGCCTGCAGGAAGTCCCCCTGAACTCCTTCTAAAGTACCCTTTTTGTTTTTTTCTCTGCATGGTATCACGGGCACACCAGCCATGCAGGGTGCCTCACCTGCCTTCTTCCCTGAGGCCGACTTTGTTCAGGGTGGAGAAAAGATTTCCTTTAGGAAACAGATCCGGGTCAAGACCACAGCTTTCAAAAGCAGCCCTGCAGAATGGGGCTTCTTTGGCAGGAAAATGAGAAACCCCACCTGCTTGTCTCTTCGTCTCCTCCTGCTGTGGGGCTCCGCCTTCATCCGGGAGGCACATGATGGTTAGCATGGCTGAAGTGGCTTCAGACAGTTCAGAGCGTGGATTCACAGGATAAGAATGCTTCAGCTTCTTGATTTTTTGCACCTTGGGGTAGGGTTTGAGCTCAATGGCGAGAGAGTGCACAACTTTTTGTATTTTTTTTTTAAATCATCCATCCAGTTAGACCACACTTGGGACATCTGGGGGTCACCAGGTAATTCTCCCTGGCACAAGCCCTATTGTTCCAGCTTTAAAACTGTCAGTTTAACTCAGAAAACCATTAGGCTGCATGTCAGCGGGTATTAAAGGAAGTGACTTCACTAAAAGCCATCTGGGAAACTCCACTGTTCCTGGATCCCTGCAAAGCTTTCATTCTGAAAGAACCATTTCCATCTTCTCCAAAACAGCGAGTCCTCCAAGCAAACACACAAGCCCAAATGTTACAGCATCACCCCAAATGGTTTCCATTCCTCTTGGAAAGTACCACTGTCTATTAAGAAAAAGAAATCAGTAATAACAGTAATAGCAACTGAGTGTAGCACGTTACTATCGGGTAGAGCGTTGAACATTTTAGAGTATTATTTTCTTTAATCCTACGATGTGCATTAATTAAAAATACATTTATTGAGTGACCACTGTCTTGACAAGTCCCTCTCTCATGGAGCTCCTGCTCCATCCTGTAACTTTGGAAACATCTGTCCACCTCTGACTGCAGCTGTGGCTGGAGGGACCTCTCCCCACTTCCAGTGGCTTCTGATTTGGGGAGAGAGGAAGCTGGGTCTGCCCTGAAGAGCAGGTGGGTTTGCCCGGAAGGCTGGCGATGGGCAGTGGTGGAGAGACGGCAGGCCTTTAGAGGAGAGAGACAGATGGGCACCAGGCTGAACAGCTGGGGTGTGTCCCCGTGGGCGGAAATTCCAGGATGAAGACCAGGAAGAGCTGAGCCCTACCCAGATAAGAGACCACGATTCTCTCATTCTCAAGGTATGGGCGACCTTCCCAACTACCTGTGCAGAGGAAGGCGCCTTGGAGTTCAGAAGGGAGGGGGCGCCCCCTCAGAGTAAGTGATGCAGCTCCCCACAGGCCTCTTCACTAGAATCCGTCTTGGCTAAGAGGTGCGCCCGCACCCGTGGGATAACCCAAACACAGACTCGTGTGTGAGTGCTCCGTCCCTCAATCGTGTCTGACTCTGTGACTTTGGGACTGTAGCCCACCACGCTCCTCTGTCCGTGGGATCCTCCAGGGTATAGAACACTGGAGGTGGTTGCCGTTTCCTTTTGGGGATCTTCCAGACCCGGGGATCAGGCCCACATCTCCTGCATCCCCTGTGTCTCCTGCGTTGGCAGGCAGATTCTTTGCCACTGAGCTAACGGGGAGACCCAAATACAGACTCAGAACCAGGGAAAGCAAGATGATTGGGCCAAGGAAACCCAGAAGAATGGCCCGTAAAAGTGATTCAAAACGCCACGTGGGTGACACTCTCTGAGTCCGCGCGTCTGTCTATCCACATGAACTCTCTTTCCTCCTAACAAGCACTGCTCCCCATTTCTTCATGGGAATTCATCTTTGGCAGAGCTGTGGGGGACTTGTCCCTGACCACTGGTCCAGGGGTTGGAATTCAGCATGCTTATGGCTGCAGCCTGATCTCCATCTCTGGCTGGGAACTGAAGAACTGCTTCAAGCCACTGGACATCACTTTCATCCTTCAGAGGAGGGCATTCCACTGGGCTCTTCGGAGGCTCCCCGACAGGAGTGAGCCCCAGTGGCCAGGCAGGGCTTACTAAGTCGCCCTTGTTAGACTTTACCCACTTCTTTGTCCGCCTCTCACTGCTGCTTCCCTTGGACTTCCTGGATCACCTCCCAAACAAATGCCCTGGGCTCATGCCCTTGTTTCAGCTGCTTCTTTAAGAGAACTGAGAGTGGGTTATTACCTCCATTTCACAGATGAGGTCATCGAGGCCAACTGCCTTTAAGTCCCACACAGTTGGATGTAGCGGAGCCACAACTCACCCCACGTGTGTCTGAGCCCCTGGACTCAGCATCAGGCCCCCGTCACTAAATGCTTTCTCGCTGCTCCAGTCTAACCAGAATGTGTACTGGGGACTTGCTGACCCCCACTGGTGCTTCCCAAGGCAGGCCATCCCATCATTGGCAGTTCTAATGACCAGAATGTTCTGCTTGATGTTCAGGCCATATTCACATCCCTGAAACGTCATTCGTTACTTCTTCCTCACCAACAAGTGTCTTCGTCTGTGTCCAGGGGCGGGACATGGTGCTAGACACTGGGGCACGGCTCTAGGGAGTCCCAGGTGGTTCCCTTTGGCCCCTGAGATTTCTGCCCACAACTGATGGGCACCAATCAATTGGGGACCTTTGTGGGGGTGCCATGGGAGCACGGAGTAAAGCTGTCCTGTGCCACATCCTAGGAAAGGATGCTCCCTGGTCCACACAACAGTCCTGCAGGGCTGCAGTTATCAGATCCTCCGAGACTTGTCCATGCTATTCGGGTCCATCAGCCCACCTTTGGATGGGCCTTGGTGGCCGAATGGAGCCCACACCCCTGATACAATCACAGAAAACCTCAGTGCAACATGCATTACCAAGATGAGAGCAGAGACCCAGCCATCACAGGGAGTGGGGAAGCCAGGGGTGGATCCTTGAACTTGTCCCAAAGCGCAGTCTTTGGAAGAACCACTGGATGTTTCTGCTGCTGAGTCTCGCATGCCCCATTCCCCAGCTCTCGTGCCACCAAAAACGTTGGCAGCACAGGCGTAAGATACCTAGATTCCACCCAAGAGAGCGGGGAACAGTGTGATACTCCGTTTCCCCTTGTTCCCTCGTGTTGCTACTGACACACAAGGTAGCAGCCTGCAGGGCCAAGTAGTAGGAGAAGTGTTTGGAGTCCACCATGTGTGTGTAAAAGTGAGGTTGTGAAACTGCTGGGCTCACCTGCCTGCCTGGATTTCAGGAGGTCCCAGGGAAAAGCAGCATCATGTGGCAGTTAGGTTGCTGCGAGGCACTGGACGGCAAACAGCAGTCATACAAGTGCCTTCTTTCATCCAGCTTTCCCTGCAACATAAACGAATGCTCAAAGTTTTATTTCCTTCCCTCTGATCTATTAAGCTCTCATTTGCTTTTTATTTTTTTCCTTTTTAAATAACATTTTGAGGGATGGGATTCTAGACACTCATCTCTGGAGTCCTGAAGAGACAAAGCTCAGATCCCTGGGAAATGAAGCCACAATCTAGAACTACATATCCACCCATCCGTCTACCCATCCATCCATCCACCCATCCATCCACTCATCTATCTATCCACTCATCCTTCCATCTATCCACTCATCCATCTACCCATCCATCCATCCATCCATCCATCCACTCATCCATCCATCCATCCATCCACTCATCCATCCATCCACCTTCCTCCCCTATACTCACTTTTCCTAAAGATACCAAAGAGGAGTTGAAATCACCTTTAATCACAGAAAGCCCCAGCCAGTTAGCCAGCCACCTATCCATCCATCCGTCCATCCATCCACTCATCCATTCATCCACTCATCCATCCATCCATCTATCCACTCATCCATCCATCCATCCATCCATCATCCATCCACCCATCCATCACTGTCCCCTTCCATTTACTAATTTATTCAATAAATATTAAGCACATGCCAAGAGCTGCACTAGGGGCTATACTAAGATCCTGAGATGCTACAATAAAAAGACCTCTTCTCCTAGAGCTTACGGTCTAGCAGGGAGGAGACATTATGCAAATAATTCTACAAATAACTAGCTACAGTTTTAATCTCTGTCTCTGAAGAGAGTATGAGGTGCTTTGCAAAACTGTAACAATCAGGACCTTACCTTGCCTGGATTCCCCGGAAGGTGACATTCAAACCAACAAGGAGCAGGAGGTGGGTGTTAATAAAGTAAAGAAGGAAGGAGAGGAAGGTGGGGGGGGTGGTGATTTAGGTGAGAAGGGTCTGCATGATGACTCCGCAGTGACAGGTGAACTGCAAAGGACCACCTAAAGGCCAGTGTGCCCACTAAGTGCGAGATTCAAGAGAGAAATGGGAAGCCCCAAGGGAAGAGGAATTAAGCGTGCGATGATGGAGTCAGATTCATGTATTAAAAGATCACGCCACTAACTTGTTTAAAGAGTGGACTCCAGAAAGGGGAACCAGGGGATGGGGTGGAAGGTAGGGGTACAGTTGCAGGGAGAGCTGTTAGGAGGCCCCAGCACTGTCCAGGGAGAGGCGACAGTGTCCAGTACTGGAACAGGAGCACAGCAATGAAGAGAAGTGGGAAGCTCAAGGCACATTTTGGGAGGAGTTGGCCAGGACTCCGTGGTGCTATATGGTGGCCCTCAGGACAGGGTGCACAGCTTCTGGGTGATCTCCTTCCAATCCACAACTGCATAAGGGTCTGCAGGGTCAGAGAGAGGAGACTTTGGCTATCCCACCTTCTACCTAGCCCTGCTTCTTCTGAGAGTGTGGTTTGCAGGCCATGGCACTGTTCTAATTGCTTCTTGCTGGTCAAGAAACTATGGGGCGTGTAAACCTCGAATTTTTTGCACACAGTCCGCTTTCTCTGCACACCCCTAGCATTTACTAGCCTGAAGGGTGGTGGTGGTTTAGTCGCCAAGTCGTATCTAACTCTTGCAACCTCATGGACTGTAGCCTGCCAGGTTTCTCTGTCCATGGGATTCTCCAGGCAAGAAGACTGGAGTGGGTTGCCATTTCCTTCTCCAGGGGATCTTCCCAACCCAAGAATCAAACCCAGGTCTCCTGCATTGCAAGCATATTCTCTACCAACTGAGCTACTAAGGTAGCCCTACAGGGTAGATGGTCAACATTCAATTAGTACTTGGGAACTGAGTCATCACTCCATAATTTCAGGAAAGGTAGGACTCCAGTGCAGTCTCACCTCCATTCTGTTACTGTTGCCCATCAGCCTTCAAGATAGCTGGGAAGTTAGGCAAACCAAGAAGGGAGAAGATGGGACCAGTACATACCCCATTCCCTAGCACAGGAAGTGGGGAAAACCACATCACTACAATCCCTGAGTACAAGAAAGACCAAAAACAGCATCAAAAGGTGAGGTGGCTTAGATTTCTTAATAGTTTCTTATAATTAACATAGTTCTTATAGTCTACTCTCTTTTCTTCCTGCCTAGTTGCCTTGCAGACCACTAGTCCTTCCAGGTGCTCGTGGCAGACATTACTAATCGATCCTGATACTTTTCTTCAGACTGAACCTTTAGGATCACTCTCTATGTGTCAGGCTCTTCAGCTGACAAAAGTTAGTACATAAAGTTAAACTTATTTCCCATTCTTATTTTTGACATTTTTGTTTGTTTGGTTTTTGTTTGTGTTTGTTCTTGACTTTTTAATCAAACTAGCCAACCTGGAGAGATTTTTTAAACAACTGTTTGCTTAAAGCTGCTAGGTAGATGAGATTCCTGGTTACCCCTGGGATAAGTTACAGTCAACTCTTCTTTTAATGAATGGTTCTTGGTATCTACCACACACTCCAGTGCCCTCCCTGCCTTGGCTTACCTTGAGAGCAGATTCTTTTTCACATTTACCTAAGCTCTCTCCTGTGGGCTTCCCAGGTGGCATAGTGGTAATGAATTCACTTGCCAATTCAGGAGACACAGGTTTGATCCCTGGGTCAGGAAGATCCCCTGGAGTAGGAAATGGCAGCCCACTCCAATATTCTTGCCTGGAAAATTCCTTGGACAGGGGAGTCTGGGGGGATACAGTCTGTGGGCTTGCAAAGGTTTGAACACGACTGAGTAACTGAGTGCACAAGCTCTCTCCTGCATCTTTCAGAGAAAGATCTGCAGAATTATGAGGTGAAAGGAGCTTGCTGTTCAGATGTTCCCAAGCTTTCACAGCTCGTCTGTTGTTTGGGAATCATGGCCTGAAAGTATCTCTGTATAGAACTGAGTACGCATTTTAGTAACTATAGCAAAACGAGCGACTTTGGACTTTCAGAATTTCTTAGAGAAGCTATTGGATTATCTTCTTAACAACGGTTAGGCTTCTGCACATATTAACCACAAGCCAAGGTCATTCTATAACTCTTGAGAGTCTCTTGGACAGCAAAGAGACCAAACTAGTCAATCCTAAAGGAAATCAACCCTGAATATTCACTGGAAGGACTGATGCTGAAGCTACAATACTTTGGCCACCTGGGGCGAAGAGCCAACTCATTGGAAAAGACCCTGATGCTGGGAAAGATTAAGGGCAGGAGGAGAAGAGGGCAACAGAGAATGAGATGGTTGGATGGCATCACCGACTCCATGGACATGAGTTTGAGCAAACTCCAGGAGATCGTGAAGGACAAGGAAGCCTGGTGTGCTGCAGTCCATGGGGTCAAAAAGAGTCGGACACAGCTTAGTGACCGAACAGCAATAACAAAGGCCATTCTGTAGCTCCCCAGGAAGATGAGAGTACTCTGATGGCATGGGCGTCCCTTCACCTCAGCAATGGAGTCCCAAAGGACCTCTGGCTTCATACCCCAGAGAAGGAGAGACGCGAGGACTCAAGAAGGACAGTTTGCTGGGTCACGAACTGAATCACGAGTGTAAACCCGGTTCCCTCTTACCGGACCCGGTCATGCCATGGACTTAGGCCCTCCCACCCAGTCACTCACCGGTCTCCACCATCACGCTTGGCCGGCCGGCCTCCCGCACGCAGCTTCGAGCGGCGCTGGGCTCCTGTGTACACTAGGGGGCGCAGGCAGGCTTGTCTTCCCGCCCTCAGCCGCTCACCCGCGGAGACGGGACGGCGCGGGGTAGGCGCAGCGCTTCCGCTCTGGAGAGCGCGGAGAGACGAAAGGGGCTGGGGAGTGGGGTTGAGGAAAGGAGCGCAGCAGCCTCGCTCAAGGCCGTGCGTTGGTTTCTGGTTCTGTCTTCAGAGCAGACCTGGACCCTGAGTGCCGGGGACCGAGGGCAGGTCACGTGAGGTGGCGGGCGGGGACCGAGGGCAAGGTGGCGGGCGGGCTCCTTGGCGCTGCTGGCAGCCGGCAGCCACCCCGGGGTGAGTCAACCCTGGGAAGCGGCGTCCGAGGACGACTCTGAAGCGGACTGGAACTTGCTACCGTCACACCCAGGCCGCTGTCTGACCCCTTCCCCGGCTGGAGAGGCCGGAGCTGCCCAGGCCCTGGGCCGTGCCCCTCTCGAGCTCGTCCACCACGGGGGCTCAGAAGTGCTTTCGAAGCCTCAGGGCTGGCGTCAGGGCCAGGGTGCAGCCCCGGCTCATTTCACACAATGGACTTCTGCTCCACCGGCCTCCTCTTAGCACAGAGCGGACAGAAGCCAGCTCCAGGAGACCAGAGTCTTCCTCCCCGCCCTGTTCTGCACCCCACTCTTCCAGAACCTTCAACAGAGGCCTTGTTCTCCAGGGCTGGAGACCACAGTTTCCCAGCCTCTCGAGGGGAAGTGAGTGGAGGAAACCAGCCCAGGGTTTTTATTGCCAAATAGTTCTTTCCCGAGGAGGACAACGCAGTCGACTCGCCAAGTGGGGATTGGAGTGGGTCCAGCCTAAACCAACTTAATGAACACTAATAGAGAACTGCAATTATTGTTGACTTCAAAACGCACGCAAGAACTTTAGACACTGATTCCTATCAGCCGGTCGGGCCGGTACGGATGCTGCGCACTGTTTTCGCTGTTGCTTAGCAATGGGAGAGAAACTGTTCTGTCTCTTATCACTGGAGGTGGAGGTAGGACAAAGCACTTTATTGGACTGAAATTAGTTTATTCTCTCTCACTTGGAGAAGGCAATTGGCAGCCAAGAGTCACTTGGACAATGGGCAGTTTCGAGGTTGGGAGGTGGCCTTCCTTTCCTGTTATCTCAGTAAATCCTAACGGCTGTGTTTCTCTACAGATAAAGTTTTGAACTTTTGCCAGGAGTGTCCTTCCAAAACTATCATTAGAGAAAATAGCTTCACATAGAGACTCACAGACCGGGGCAGGAATGAAGGTGAGGAGGAGACTGAAGTCAAGTAGGCAAAATTTAAGGGAGTTCTCCCCCCAAGTCAGGAATCAAAATAATTTGTATTTTAATGCTATATTTTATTGAAAAATATCTTTTTCTGGCTGCACAGACTGGTTTGGGGGGTCTTTCCTGACTAGGTATGGAACCAGGGTCCCTGCACTGAAAGCTCTGGGTGCTAATCACTGGACTGCCAGGGAATTCCCTTAATGCAATATTTTTTAAAAATACACATTACTGAGTAAAGTTCCACGATGACTGAAATATCCAAATTTTAAATAAAGACAGAATCAGTATCCGTGATTTTTTTCCTTTGGCCTCAGGTTCCAACATGGCAGCATGGCTCAGCACTGCCACAGACCTTGTTCCTGCCTCACACGTGTTCACAACACAGGAGACTTCTGGAGCATCTTTTTCCTCACAAGAATGATTGCGCTGGGGGGTAGAGGATCATGCAGCTGGGCAGAGGGCTTCCCTTCCCCAGTGGGAAGAGGATCTTTCTGCAGTCCTTTCGGGAGCTTCTTCCAAGACTGAAGTGGTTTGCCAGAGTGCATCATGCGAAATGCTGGGTTGAATGAATCACAAGCTGGAATCAAGATTGCAGGGAGAAATAACAACCTCAGATATGCAGATGCATGCATGCATGCTATGTCGTCGCTTCAGTTGTGCCCAACTCTTTGCAACCCTATGGACCATAGCCCCCCAGGCTCTTCTGTCCATGGGATTCTCCAGGCAAAAATACTGGAGTGGGTTGCCATTTCCTTTTCCAGGGGATCTTCCTGTCCCAGGAATCAAACTCTCGTCTCTTACATCTCCTGTGTTGGCAGGTGGGTTCTTACCACTAGTACCATCTGGGAAGCCTGATTTGCAGTTGACACCACCCAAATGGCAGAAAGTGAAGAGGAACTAAAGGACCTCTGGATGAAGGTGAAAGAGGAGAGTGGAATAGCTGGCTTAAAACTCAACATTCAAAAAACTACGATCATGGCATCTGGCCCCATCACTTCATGGCAAATAGATGGGAAAAACATGGAAACAGTGGCAGATTTTATTTTCTTGGGCTCCAGAATGACTGCTGACTGTAACTGCAGCCATGAAACTGAAAGACGCTTGCTCTTTGGAAGGAAAGCTATGACCAACCTAGACAGCATATTAAAAAACAAAGACATCATTTGCCAACAAAGGTCCATATAGTCAAGCATAAAGAAGGCTAGGTACCGAAGAATTGATGCTTTTGAACTGTGGTGTTGGAGAAGATTCTTGAGAGTCCCTTGGACTGCAAGGAGATCCAACCAGTCCATCCTAAAGGAAATCAGTCCTGAATATTCACTGAAAGAACTGATGCTGAAGCTGAAGCTCCAATACTTTAGCCACCTGATGCGAAGAGCTGACTCACTGGGAAAGACCCCGATGCTGGGAAAGATTGAAGGCGGGAGGAGAAGGGGGCAATAGAGGATGAGATGGTTAGATAGCATCCCCAGCTCAATGGACTTGAGTTTGTGCAAACTCCAGGAGATGGTAAAGGACAGGGAAGCCTGCCCTGCTGCAGTCCATGGGGTCCCAAAAAGCTGGGCAAGACTGAGAGACAAACAGTGTGTCGGTGGGTAGAATTAGGTCAGTTCATGAACATGTGGATGGGAAAATAATTGATATTTATTTTCACTAGCTCTGTGGAATCACTGACTCGATGGATGTGAGTCTGAGCGAACTCCGGGAGTTGGTGATGGACAGGGAGGCCTGGCGTGCTGCGATTCTTAGGGTCGCAACGAGTCGGACACGACTGACCGACTGAACTGAACTGAACTGAACTAAAATTTAGAAATTCAGCAATCAATGTAGACAACAGACCACAGTAATCTTTTGGTACCTATGATTTAGTCATTAATAAGAATACATATGTTTTTATATTACACTACAGTCTTTGTAAGTATCTCAAAATATTATTTATGTTCATCAGTACTTGGAAATTTATAGTAGCTATTAGATTTTCTGCTAAATCTTGTTATTTTAAAAAGAAGCACATTTACTATGTATCATAGTATGTCATAAATTTTAATTAATTACTGAATTTTAGCATAATTGATTTCCTTTGTAATCCTATAATTTTTATCTTAGCCATTTAAAAACGCACCAGAGGATCCATAGCATAAAAAAGGTTAGAAACTCATTCTCTAGAAGTGTATCTGTATGACTTCAATGTGAAAAAGGATTTCTTAAACAAGAGAAAAATACCAGGATAAAGGAAAAGAATGATAAAGTTGACTAGATTAGAAATTGTAAACTTTTCCCATCAAATATACCAAAGATGGTCCCTGAATTACCGATTTACTATTTTTTTACCTTATGACAGTATCACCATCTTTATTTTCCAGGAGACTCAGAGAAAGCCACAACACTGCTTATTCAGAGCCTGGATTTGAAACACATTTTTTGATATCACATCTGCCCATTTAATGATAGCCGTCGTATTTATAACACTCACTAAGATTCATGGAGGGCTGACCAAAGACACTTATTCCTTGGAAGAAAAGTTATGACCAACCTAGACAGCATATACTCCAGTACTCTTGCCTGGAAAATCCCATGGACGGAGGAGCCTGGTAGGCTGCAGTCCATGGGGTCGCTAGGAGTCAGACACAACTGAGCGACTTCACTTTCACTTTTGGAGAAGGAAATGGTGACCCACTCCAGTGTTCTTGCCTGGAGAATCCCAGGGACGGGGGGCTGCTGTCTATGGAGTCACACAGAGTTGGACACGACTGAAGCAACTTAGCAGCAGCAGCAGCAGACAGCATATAAAAGGCAGAGACATTACTTTGCCAACAAAGTTCCGTCTAGTCAAAGCCATGGTTTTTCCAGTGGTCATGTATGGATGTGAGAGTTGGACTATAAAGAAAGCTGAGCATCGAAGAATTGATGCTTTTGAACTGTGGTGTTGGAGACGACTCTTGAGAGTCCCTTGCACTGCAAGGAGATCCAACCAGTCCATCCTAAAGGAAATCAGTCCTGAATGTTCATTGGAAGGACTGATGCTGAAGCTGAGGCTCCAATACTTTGGCCACATGATACGAAGAACTGACTCATTTGAAAAGACCCTGATGCTGGGAAAGATTGAAGGTGGGAGGAGAAGGGGACAACAGAGAATGAGATGGTTGGATGGCATCACCGACTCGATGGACATGAGTTTGAGTAAACTCCAGGAGTTGGTGATGGACAGGGAGGCCTGGTGTGCTGCAGTCCATGGGGTCACAAAGAGTGAGACACGACTGAGCGACTGAACTGAACTGACTGACCACATGCCACCCACTCAACATTCAGGTCCTTATTCAAATGTCACCTTTTCAGAAAGGCCTTCCCCTGGCCAGCCAATCTTATGTTATTTTTCTTAATGGTACAATCACTTTTTAAAAAGTATTTTTATTTATTTACTTATTTGGCAGAGCTGTGTGGCATGCAATATCTTAGTTTCCTGACCAGGAATCAAACCCTTGCCCCTGTACTGGGAACACAGGGTCTTAACTAATGGCCTTCCATGGAAGTCGCTGATCAGCCAATTTTAGAATAGCACATAGGCCCTGCTTTCTATCCCTCTCTGTCCCCTGTCCCATCTTATTTTTCTTCGTAGTGCTAATCCCAGCCTGGTTCCACGTTGTATTTACGTTTTTTATTTGGCGCCCGTCAGGGTCTCCCACCAGAATGTGCGCCTGCTGATGCCTGGTCGACCCCAGGTCAACCAGCCCCACACCCCGCAGGGCGTTCCAGCCCTTTCAGAGGCTGCTTTCTGCGTGCCTGCTGTGTGCATGCCAGCGCAGCACACAGGCCAGTCTCTCCTCCTCAGTCTACCTGTGAAGATGCTGTGCTCATCTCCCAGGGCTGCGGGAACAGACGCTCACCCTCGTGACTGAACACAGCCATGATGCGCCCTCTCACAGCGTCGGCGGCTAGAGCCCGAAATCCAGGCCGCGGCAGGGCCGTGCCCCCTCTGGAGGCAGGGTCCACCCCCAGTGGAGGACCCCTGCCTGTTCTTCCAGGCTCTGCTGGGAGCCTGAAACCTGCCATTGCCCTTGGCTTGTAGTCACATCCCCAAGCCTGCCTCCATGGTCACAGGGCCTCTCCCTTGTCTCTCTCCATGTCTGAATTTCCTCTCCTTTCTGTTATAAAGACATGAGTCCTTGGATACAGGTCTCACCCCACGCCTGGATGGCCTATTTCCAAATAAGGCCACATGAATGGCCTCCAAGTGGACATGAATGTGGGGAGGACACCCTTCACTCCAGGGCTTTCCTGGTGGTGCAGTGGTAAAGAATCTGCCTGCCAGTGCAGGAGACGCAAGAGATGCGGCTTCCATCCCTGGGCTGGGAAGATCCCCTGAAGAAGGACATGGCAACCCGCTCCAGTGTTCTTGCCTGGAGAATCCCATGGACAGAGGAGCCATGGGGTCGCAAAGAGTCAGAAAATCAACTTCCCAGGGTCATGGAGTAAGAGGTTCAAGCCTGGGTCTCCTCTGCCTCTGAGCCAAAGCGCTCTATCACTGCCCTTTCCTGCCGCTCAGTTGTCTCCATTTGTGGAATTGAATCAGAGTTTTATTACCTTCAAATTGCTGGACGCAAGCATCGTAACAGCATTTCAGACACTAGGGCCCTGGAAATCTCATTTCTGCTGGTCCAGGCCCTCCAGGGAGCAGTGCTTTTTCACACTTTCTAGGTCCTTGGAAATGCGCTTCCAGAAGCCAGTTCCCTGGCTGGGACATCTTTCCAGGTCATACCCTCAGTCACTTTCCCTGATGAAGCTTCCTGAACCTGGTGTCTGTCTTGAACCTGAAAACAGGAACAACTGCTTCCCACTGGTGTCTAATAAGGAAGTTGGGAACAGAGTCCTGAGGCTCAGTTACAAGATACTGAAAGCAAATGCACAGGAAACGATCTGACAGGGACTTCTCTGGTTGTTCCAGGAGTTAGGAATCCACCTGCCAGTGGAGGGGACCCAGGTTCCATCCCTGGTCCAGGAAGATCCCACAAGTGGCCACTACGAAGCCTGCGCTCTAGAGCGGGTGCTCCAAACAGGGGAAGCCACCCAGACAAGCAGCCCACGCCCCGCAGTGGAGAGCAGGCCCTGCTCGCCGCAACAGAGGAAACCCGAGTGCGGCAGTAGAGGCCCCGTGCAGCCAAAAACGCACTCGTCAGTTAATTTCTAAAGAATCTGACAAAGTGTCCAACCAACCATATCCCACTCCTCTTTTCGGGCCAGCTCGTTATTCCTTCACGTTTGCTTAAAAGCCCACCCCGTTTTGCTTTCCGGATTGCTCTGCCTAACGCCATGTGTGGATTTCTTCCTTTCCCAAGAAGAATTGTAAACCGCGCAACAGAGCTGCCCTCTCCTCCTTTGTAGGACAATTCACCGTCTAATGCATGTCACTGAGATCTAAACTCACTAGGGAAAGATTCTCTTTTATTTGAATGGTTTTCTTCTCTTTACTGTAGTCTGTTTACCAGCTAAACTAAGCCAGCAACTAGGTTTAATACATTTGCCTACCTGCTGTTCACCAAGCTTGCTTCTCGCCACACCTTTGCACTAGCTTTTCCCTCTGTTGAGAACTACTTTTCCCCATGGATTTTTTTTTTAATTAAGGAAACATTGGTTTATCACATTATATAAGTTACACAGGTGCAATAATATTTTATTTTTATAATAATATTTTATTTCTATATACCCTGGGCTTTCCTGATGTCTCAGTGGTAAATAATCCACCTTCCAATGCAGGAGGATGAGAGTTCGATCCCTGGGTTGGGAAGATCCCCTGGAGAAGGAAACGGCAACCCACTCCAGTATTCTTGTCTGGGACATCCCATGGACTGAGGAGCCTGGCGGGCTATAGTCCATGGGGTCGCAAGAGTCTGACACAATTTAGTGACTAAACAGTGACAACACATACCCTACAGTGTGATCAACAGCAAGAAGGTCCCACCTATCACGATCGAGTTGATCCCCTTTGCTCATTTCATTGCTCCCTGCCACACCCACCACACTCCTCTCTCTGGGAATCATTATTCTTTTCTCTGTATCTAAGTGTTTGTTTTTGTTTGGTTTGTTCATTTGTTTTCATTCTTTGTATGTTTGACTTTTTGCATTTCACATTTGAGTGAAATAATATGGTACATGAGGATACGGAGAAAAGGGAACCCTTCTGCACTGTTGGTAGGAATGTAAACTGGAGCAGCCACTATGGAAGACAGTGGGAAGGTTCCCTAAAAAAATTAAGAATAACTACCATATAATCCAGAAATTCTGGATATTTATCCCAAGAACATGAAAACACTGATTTCAACATATGCACTCTTATGCTCATTAATTTCAATAGCCAAGGTCTGGAAACAAAGTGAAAGTGAAGTCGCTCAGTCGTGTCTGACTCTTGAGACTCCCTGGACTGTAGCCCACTAGGCTCCTCTGTCCATGGGATATCCCAGGCAAGAATACTGGAGTGGGTTGCCATTTCCTTCTCCAGGGGACTGAACTTGGGTCTCCTGAATTGCAGGCAGATTCTTTGCTATCTGAGCCACAAGGAAAGAACCTAAGTGCCCATCAGTAGATGAATGGATAAAGAAGATGTATGTATGTATATATATACACACATACCTGGTGGAATGTTATTCAGCCATAAAAAGATGAAAGCTTGCGATTGGCATTAAATGGATGAAGCTTGAGGATACTACGCTAGGGGAAACAAGTCAGAGGGAGCAAGATAAATACTCCTGTGGATTTTGTGGCCCGTTTCCTCACTCCTTCAGTCCTCTGTGCCTCTGTCACCTTTGCAGATTCGTGCCCCGACTAGTCTTTAAATGAAGCATGGCCTGGTGCCCACCACCAGCTTCTACTCCCCTTTGTTCCCGCTTAATGTCTCCTGCATCGTTATACGTTGATCTGGGGTTTCGTCTGTGATCCTCAACTAGGATGTCGGCTTCATGAGAGTGGGACTGTCCTGGTCTGTTCAGTGCCCCACCGTGTCCCCGGAGCCCAGAGTAGCAGCAGGCTGGAGCCGTTCCAAGTGCTCACTTTAGGCTGAGCGCTCAGCACATATTTGCATAAATAAGTGATCTCAAATTTTAGTATAGACATTGAATCAACATTCAGATTTCTGTCTCTGTGTCCATTCTCCTAAGGGAGGCAAAGGATGCACTTTGCTTGCCCTCAAGGTCTTGCAGTAGGGGACGTCATTTAGCTGAGGAAGGAATTTTGACCCTCAACATTTACATCAAGGCTTCCTTAATGTGGGGGTGGCAGGAGCCCCTTTCAGAGTCGGATGCAGAGGACAAAACTTCTCTTTTTGGAACGTTTTGCATACGATCAAGGTTGGGTGGCAGAGCTTCACGAGCAACCCCCAGCCCTCTGCTGCCTGCCTCCTGGGTTCAAATGTGCCTGCCCCAGAGCTAATATTTGTTGAATGCATGAATAATGTCTATTATCAGTTGTCAGCTATATACCAAATGTATTCGTTTCCTAGGGCTGTAACAAAGTAGCACAAATGGGATGGCTTAAAACACAGAAATACATTCTCTCATAATCCTGCAGGGTGGAAGTCCAGAGTCAGTATCGCGGGACTGAAACCAAGGAGTGAGCAGGACACAATCCCACCCCCCCGGAGGTCCTGGGCGAGAATCCGCTCCTTGCTCCTTCAGTTTCTGGGGGTTCCTGGCATCCCTCGGTCTGAGGTTGCACCTCCCAGATCTCTCCTCCATGAGCACGTGACCTTCTAATGTGTAGGAGTAAGACCTCCCTCTTTTACACGTTCTTGGGCTCCCCTGGGGGTCCAGTGGTTGAGAATCCGCCTGCCAATGTAGGGAACACAGGTTTGATCCCTGGCCCGGGAAGATTCCACATGCAGCGGGGCAATGACACCCACAAGCCACAACTGCTGAAGCCTTCACACCTGGAGCCCCTGCTCTGCAACAAGAGAAGACACTGCAGTGAGAAGCCCTCTCAGTGAACGAAAATCAGCTTCCTATCACCCCAACTAGAGACAGCCTGGGGAGCCACGAAGATCCATCACAGCCCCAAATCAATCAATCAATATGTTAATACATTAAAAAAATGGAGTATGTGGTGCAACCAGAATTCACAGACATTATTTTAAGCAATACATGTTATTGCATTTAGGGTTCACCATGGAAATGTGGGGTGATCATCTTTCCATCTCAAGATCATTAGCTTAATCACTTCTGCAAAGTTCTTTAAAAAAAGAAACCTTTATAAGGCAACATGTGCATGCCCCAGAGATTATTACCTGATATCCATTAGTATTATTAATTGAGGGGATCTCTCTTCCGCCTGCTACATCAAATAAAGAAAATCACGGCATGAATGAAAACACACAGAGAATTATTTGGGGATTTTCACTGAGTTCTGAATCCGAGTGTGACTAAATTTCCAGTGTTCACAGTATTTAAAATAAGGAAGACAGAGGGTGAAAGACAGACACCCTCCCCATCCAACGGCCCCTCCACCCACCTCCACCAGGCGTTGTTTAAAAGTCACAGGAGGAATTTCAGGTTGCCTGGGGACCAGACCCAAATAAGAGGGCGCAGTCAGAGCTGTTGAAACGGCTCCATACGCGAGTGTGTCCACTACTGTCAAGAGGAAGGTGAGAGCCAGTTTGTCTTAATGCACCAGTGCCCAATTCCATTGCGAGTTAACAGTATGTAAAGTGTCCCCACCTTCCCAGGGCCCCAGAGGCAGCGCCGAAAATACTCTACCTGCCGTAAACCTGGTGACTGTTGAGGAGGAGAAATAGGATTTAAAGCCGTAGCTCTGAGGCAATACCAGGAGCCCGAGCAGAGTCATCAAGACCGAGAGGCAAACCTTTTCTGAGAAGGGCGGTTGGATTTCCATCAGCTGCCCCCCCTCACTGCAGTGTTAATTAAAATAACCAAGAGAGCATCATTAGGCTAGAGGGTCACAATTGCCTTTTCTTCTTGGCAAGTTAATGGGGCCTTATTGTTGTTTGGTCTGTAACTCATGTCCAACTCTGCAACCTTATGAACTGCAGCATGCCAGGCTTCCCTGTCCTTCACTATCTTCTGGAGTCTGCTCAAAATCCGTTGACTTGGTGATACTATCTAGCCATCTCATCCTCTGTCATCCCCTTTACCTCCTGTCTTCAGTCTTTCCTGGCATTAGGGGTTTTCCCAATGAGTCAGCTCTTCACATCAAGTGGCCAAAGTATTGGAGCTTCAGCATCAGTCCTTCCAATGAATACTCAGGCCTGATTTCCTTTACAATTGACTGGATGGATCTGCTTGCAGTCCAAGGGACTCTGAAGAATCTTCTCCAACACCACAGTTAGAAAGCATTAATTCTTTGGTGCTCAGCCTTCTTTATGGTCTAACTCTCACATCCGTACAGGAAAAACCATAGCTTTGACTACACAGACCTTTGTTGGCAAAGTAATGTGTCTGCTTTTTAATATGCTGTGTAGGTTCTTCAAAGTTTTTCTTCCAAGGAGCAGGCGTCTTTTAATTTCCTTGCTGCAGTCACCGTTCACAGTGAGTTTGGAGCCCAAAAAACAAATGGGGCTTAATATTTGTCCAACATCTACCTGGTCTCTTAAATAAGTGTACTATGCCATTGTGTACTGTGCCAAGACTTTGGCCACCTCATGTGAAGAACTGACTTATTGGAAAAGACCCTGATGCTGGGAGGGATTGGGGGCAGGAGGAGAAGGGGACGACAGAGGGTGAGATGGCTGCATGGCATGACCAACTCGATGGACATGAGTTTGAGTGAACTCCAGGGAGTTGGTGATGGACAGGGAGGCCTGGTGTGCTGGGATTCATGGGGTCGCAAAGAGTCGGACACGACTGAGCGACTGAACTGACTGACTGACCGATGCCATTGTATTCTGCAGTGTTGACAACTGTCAGGTATCCCTAATTCGTCTAAGCAATCAAGCAGATAACTTTCTTATGTCTCTTCTGTCAAACATGCAAAAGACTTCACCAGGAGGCTCACTGGGTCTAGGCCCTGAGCGTGGCACCAATATTTGACAGGTGAGAAACAGACCCTCCGCTTGAGGATCCCACGGCCTGGAGCAAGCGGGAAATTGTACATAGCTGGCATTTGGAATGTGACCTTTCCAGACACTTGGAATCTCATTAGAGCCCAAGTGGAGGGCAATCATTCTTCTGAGGAAAAAGATGCTCCAGAAGTCTCCTGTGTTGTGAACACATGTGAGGCAGGAGCAAGGTCTGTGGCAGTGCTGAGCCATGCTGCCATGTTGGAACCTGAGGCCAAAGGAAAGAAATCAGGGATCCTGATTCTTAGCTCTTTAATGATAATAGTCATCGAGATGTCCCTGGTGGTCCACTGTTAGGACATCGTGTTTCCACCACGCCCAGAGGGCATGGGTTTGATCCCTGGCTGGGGAACTAGCTTCCCACATGCCTCGTGTTGTGGCCCCAAAATAGAAAACAAACAAACAAAAATAATAACAGTAACCTTGACGCCAGGCTCAGGCCACTTCTCCTTACCGTAGGGGATTGGGAGAAGATAACGTGCTATCTTCCCACCAACTCAGGTTATGGACAGATGTATGAAATACGCAGGTGGTAACATGGACTAGCATCTCTTCTTTCCTGTCCACTGATCTAGGGATCAAACCCCAGGCACCTGCACTGCAGGTAGATTCTTTATCACTGAGCCATATACTTCATTTTTTTAATGTATTTTTTTAATTTAAAAAATGCAAAAAAAAAAAACTTTATTAAAGAAGGTGTTGCAATGGTTTAAGAGAAAAATAGGCGGGTCCGTGCTAAAGTACGCTTCACAGTAGAAAGTTACTTTTTTCCCTGCAGGAATTTGGGTAATAAAATACATTATGTGTGCATTTTTATTATTGCAAAATGAAGCAGTTCATCTAAACTGACCCCCAAAATCTGAAATCACTGAGCAAATTTAAACAGAACACAGGAGATCAAAAATAATCCCATTTCTGGACCACTTTTGCTTGAGCCTGGCCACACATTAGCATCACTGGGGAGGTTTGTAAAAATACTGATGGCCGGGCCCCGCCTGCAGAGGTTCTGATTTAGCTGATTTGGAGTGGGGCCGACAGCAGTATTTTTAAAACACATCCCCAGACGGTTCTACTGTGCAGCCGGAGTGGAGAACCACCAGACCATTGAAGTAAATTGCCAGCCAGCACATAATTCATAACTGTCTTTAAACTCACAGTGCCTGCTGAGCAACCAGCACTGAGTCACCGTGCTCTTCTGCAGCTGGTCTACCAAGGGCTCTCTCTTACTTTTCGTTGACATACACTATCCATACAGACCTGTATCATAAGTGTATAGCTCAGTGCATTTTCACCAACTGGAGGCAGCCATATCACCAGCACCAACATCAAAAACAGAGCTCTACCAGATCCCCAGGAGCGCCCTTGTTCACTCCAGATAGTCCCGCGGGGTTTTCGCTTACCTTTTTGGTGCTAATTCTCACTGGGTATTTGAGTTGTAATCAGTAGAGATCTTCATAGTGTTAGGGGTTTTTTTGCTCAGTCGTGTCTGACTCTTTGTGATCCTATGGACTGTAGCCCACCCGGCTCCTCTGTGCATAGAGATTCTCCAAGCAAGAATACTGGAGTGGGTTGCCATTCCCTTCTCCAGGGGATCTTCCAAATCCAGGGATTGAACCCAGGTCTCCCGCATTGCAGGCAGATTCTCTACCCTATTTAGCCACAAGATGCTTGTCACCCAGACTGTTTACAATAGAAAGGAATGGGGAGAGGGAAGTACAGCTAAATATCTAATTACGGGATTCAATTACACATTTTTAAAATTAATAGAAAAATTTTTTAACATTCATATAAGACTGTCCAGTTTGTATGCTATAAATTAGACAGTTCAGTCACTCAGTTGTGTCCGACTCTTTGTGACCCCATGGACTGCAGCATGCCAGGCCTCCCTGTCCATCACCAACTCCTGGAGTTTACACAAACTCACGTCCATTGAGTCGGTGATGCCATCCAACCATCTCATTCCCTATCGTCCCCTTCTCCTCCTGCCCTCAATCTTGCCCAGCATCAGGGTCTTTTCCAATGAGTCAGCTCTTCGCATCAGGTGGCCAAAGTATTGGAGCTTCAGCTTCAGCATCAGTCCTTCCAATGAATATTCAAGACTGATTTCCTTTAGGATAGACTGTTTTGATCTCCTGGCAGTCCAAGGGACTCTCAAGAGTCTTCTCCAACACCACAGTTCAAAAGCATCAATTCTTTGATGCTCAGCTTTCTTTATAGTCCAACTCTCACATCCATACATGACTACTGGAAAACCGTAGCTTTGACTATACCAATCTTTGTTGGCAAAATAATGTCTATGCTTTTTAATATGCTGTCTAGGTTGGTCATAGCTTTTCTTCCAAGGAGCAAGCATCCTTTAATTTCACGGCTGCAGTCACCATCTGCAGTGATTTTGGAGCCCAAGAAAGTAAAGTCTGTCACTGTTTCCATTGTTTCCTCATCTATTTGCTATGAAGTGATGGAACCAGATGCCATGATCTTAGTTTTCTGAATGTTGAGTTTTAAGCCAACTTCTTCACTCTCCTCTTTCATCAAAGGCTCAGTTCCTCTTCACTTTCTGCCATAAGGGTGGTGTCATCTGCATATCTGAGGTTATTGATATTTCTCCCACCGATCTTGATTCCAGCTTGTGCTTCATCCAGCCCAGCGTTTCTCATGATGTACTCTGCATATAAGTTAAATAAGCAGGGTGACAATATACAGCCTTGACGTACTCCTTTTCCAATCTGGAACCAGTCTGTCGATAGGGTAATAGGATAAAGAAAGACCTTTGGCAAAAAAAAAAAAAAAAAAAGATAAATTTTCCCAGCAGAACTCTAGAATAGCACTGTTATGGATGAATTTTGCCCCCTCCTCCCTCATTCATATGTTAAAGCCCTAACCCAGTACTTCAGAATGTGACACCATTTGGAGATAAGGCCTTTCAAGAAGTGATTAAGTTAGAATGAGGCTGTAAGTATGGACCCTAATGCAGTATGAGTGGTGTCCATTTAAGAAGAGGAGATCAAACCCAAACCTGCACAGAAGGATGACCACGTGAAGATGCAGGGAGAAGATGGACATCCACAAACCAAGGAGCGCAGTCACAGGAGAAGCCAAGCCCCGGCACTTTGATCTTGGACTTCTAGCCTCCAGAACTATGAGAAAATAAATTTCTGTTGTGTGAGCCACCCAGTCTGTGGTATTTGTGTGTATCATTTGACTCAGCAGTTCCTTCTCCAGGTACAGACTTTAGAGAAACTCTCACAAATGTAAGAGCAGAGAAGCATACTGTGTTCTCTGCAGTGCTGATTCTCATAGCAAAAATATCTGAGCTGTAATTTAAATATCCACCATGAGTGGAATAAATAAATGCATTGCACGTGTTCCTACAACGGTCTATTACACTGCGGTTAAAGTGAATGAACTAGATATGCAACAACCTAAATACGTTTCTCAAAATTTATTGCTGAATGAAAAACAGCTAGCTACAGAAAGATAAATCCACTGTGATAGCATTTATCTTAAAATGCTGAAAAACCAGGGAAGGGGCTTCCCTGGTGTCTCAGTGGTAAGGAATCTGCCTGTCAATACGGGGGACATGGGTTCGATCCCTGATCTGGGAAGACCCCACAAGCCATGGTCCAACAGAGTCCATTGCCACAATGACTGAGCCCGTGCCCTAGAGCCCGGGAACTGCACTACTGAGCCCACGTGCCACAACCCCTGAAGCCTGAACGCCCCAGAGCCAGTGCTCCGCAGCCAGAGAAAAACACCTCAGTGAGAAGCCTGCACGCTGCAGCCAGAGGAAAGCCTGTGGGCAACAAAGGCCAGCACGGGCCTCTGCAGGAGAGGAAGAAACTGCAATTTTACCACTGATATTTGTTTTATCAGAAAGGAACCGAGGCAAGTATGACACAATGTTGACATTTGCTGTTTCTGAGGGATAGGCGCATAGTGTTATCCTCTGCTGTTTTCTATGGTTTATAAATTTGTCAAAAAAAAAAAAAAATCCCACAGTAGATGGACTGATAAAAAGAAATACATACAATAGAAGAGTTTATTGCCAAACTGGAATATAGAGAAGAGCAATCCAATCAGATATTGAGCAAAATTCCAGGTATTGAAAAGTGGGAGATAAAAAACGTGAATCATTTAAGGTAGAACCATGAGTTCCAACCTCTGTCTCAAAGAATATCCAGAAGGAGAATGTATAGAGAAAATAATAAAATAAATTATACCCCCAATTTTCAAAGCTAAAGAGAGTATCAAGTCTTTACATTTTAGTATGAAGTCAAAAAGCTATTGAAAAGAAACATGGGGAAGAGTCTGGATGTGTTAGTAACATTTTTGCGAACACAGAAAAAATCCCAGACAGAAAAAAATTTCAATAGTTTAACATCAAAGGAAGAAGAAACAGATGGATATCAGACTTCTCAAATTCAATGAATATAAAATTCTGTAAGTTATAGTGCCATAGAATTCTGTGAGCAAAACATTATCTAAGATATTAATTTTAGAGGGGCAAGGACCTAGGAGGTATCTCTCCATGAACCCTTTCTGAAAGATTCTTTACAGGATGTACTCCAACAGCAGGGAAAATGAATCCAAGAAAGAGGGAAACAGGATGCAAGCAACAGTGACGTACAAAGAAGCTAGTAAAACTAGGAAAGCCCAGAAGATCACCAAATATATGGCTATGAAGCTTAGTGAATAGTTGGGAAAAAATTCCAACTGTTCAATTCAAAAGGATTTCAACAAATCTTGGGAATTGGTGAAGGGCGAATTCATGGAGAGGGAAGAAATGATAAAATGTTGAGGTCCAGCCTTCTGAATGGGGATAGACAATACATATTAATTGCTTTTCAACATCAGTGGAAATATATACACTCAGCTATGCTAAGTAAAACGTAAAAAATAAATGCTTGAAGAAAATAATGAAATCAGAATGTATATTTAGCAAACTGCTGCTGCTGCTAAGTTGCTTCAGTCGTATCCAACTCTGTGCGACCTGACCCCATAGACGGCAGCCCACCAGGCTCCCCCGTCCTTGGGATTCTCCAGGCAAGAACACTGGAGCGTGTTGCCATTTCCTTCTCCAATGCATGAAAGTGAAAAGTGAAAGTGAAATCGGTCAGTCATGTCCGACTCTTAGTGACCCCATGGACTGTAGCCCACCAAGCTCCTCCATCCATGGGATTCTCCAGGCAAGAGTACTGGAGTGGGGTGCCACTGCCTTCTCTGATTTAGCAAACTACTAAAGGATAAATAGTAGTAAAGGAAAAAAAGAAACTAGTCAATCTATTACAGTTTGACTCCTTCTTCCCCCTACCTTCAAAGTGAAAACAACAAATGCTCATAACCAGAGTGATTCTACAAAGGTAACTCAGGTTTGATTTTAATCACCTAGCAACTGTTTCTTCAGTAACTGCGTAAGAGGAAACCCTGAAGCCAGTGGTTCTCAGGGTTTGTATAAATAAGAGATGGCTGGGCCCAACCGTCAAAATTTCTGATTCAGTGAGTTTGGTATGGGGACCAAAAGTTTGCATTTCTAACAAGTTCCCAGGTAATGTGGTCCAGAGACCACACTTTGAGAACCACTGTCTGTGGTGAAGGAATCTGCCCCCATTACACACAACTGTGAGTATTTGGTGATTTTCCACTTTCTTCTCGTGCTTATTGAAGAGCACAGTTCTGGGACCCAGTGAAGGGAGGGCTGGTGCTACAAATTCCTGATTACCAAGAAGAGGTAATTTTTGATTCAGAAGAATGTTGTTCAAGAAAGCCTGCTTCTGGAGACACGAGTTTGATCCCTGGGTTGGGAAGGTCCCCTGGAGAGGGAAATGGCAGCCCACTTCAGTATTCTTGCCTAGGAAATCTCAAGGATGGAGGCGCCTGGGGGGCTACAGTCCATGGGTTCACAAAGAATCAGACATGACTGAGTGACTAAACAGCAACAACAAAATCTCCAATAATCTACATAATACCATATTAACAACCTAGGCCACAATGTCCCAGGGTGATAAGTTACATAAGCACAACTCTTCTAGCCATTAATACATAGCTGTCTTTAACACTGTTTAAAAAAGGAAGAAGAAGAAAGCCTGTTTCTGATGAAGGAATGTCCTAAGTGAAAGTGAAAGTCGTTCAGTCCTGTTTTACTCTTTGCAACCCCATGGACTATACAGTCCATGGAGCTCTCCAGGCCAGAATGCTGGAGTGGGTAGCCTTTTCCCTTCTCCAGGGGATCTTCCCAACCCATGGATCAAACCCAGGTCTCTCGCATTGCAGGCGGATTCTTTACCAGCTGAGCCACAAGGGAAGCCCGAAATGTCCTAAAGTAATTTTTTTAAATTAAGTAAAAGGAAGAGGAGGGCAGTTGCAGAAGCCAGGCCATTCACGTGGAAACGCTGGTAGACCATGCCTCGGAACAACCTTCCCTTACTCGGGCATAAAACAAGCATTCTCTGACATTCATAGATCATTTCATAAACCACTTAAGAAATTCTGAGGTTGCCAAGTGGATTAGACAGAACTCTTGGTTTCAGCTTTTTAAAACCCTACATTAAAATAGACTTGAGCCAAAAAAAAAAAAAAAGGTGTGTTATTGATCTCCTGTAACTTAAACCCCAAGGGTTGTTAACTGTAGGCCTAAGTGGACCCAGGTATTCAAATGATTGTATCAGGGCCCCATCTCTCTCTCTGCTCTGTTTTCCTCTGGCATGCTTCACTCTAGGTGGCCATTTAACACTCAGCAGGGGCTGGGAGCTGGAAACTTATAATTGCCTTGATAGCCAAGAACCCTAGTAGGAAGAGAACGCCTCCTTTCCACATCACCAGCCAGAATCCCAGGTTTGACTCCCATTGGCCAGTCTGCAAACGAGTGCCCATCAACATCGAGCCAATCCATGCCCAGAAGATGCTCTGCTTCTTCAGAGCTCTGCTCTGATTGGCTAGACCAGTTCACAGGGATGTGGCAGCCCCGCTCCAATCAGAATTACTGAGCATGGGGGAGGCCAGGCTCCACAGAAGAGTGCGGTTACAAAAAGCAAGGGAGGAGCCCGGGCCGACGAAAGTAATTTGTGAACCCAGAGCTGTTTTTATCTTGTCAGATTAATAGTACATTAAATAAAATAAGATAAATACAATTACTATGTAATTTCATGATCATTTCCTGAAGGAAAGCCCATTTTAAACATGGAACAAAAACAGAATACAAATTATCCAAACAGAGTTCTCTTTTATTTAAATACAGGTAGCTTTATACAAAGCTTGATACATTTTCCTCTTTTCACAAAAACGTCGCTCAGTTAGAAAATGTATTTACTTTCCCTGTCCCCAACTCCCACCCACCAACAGGCACTGTGCCTAGAGGCCGCAAAAATATTTTAATTTCTTTTAAAACTGAGTTAAAATAATGAAAGTTGCTTTAATATATGATCATGAGTCCGAGCTATATTATACTCATCTTTATACCAATGCAATCATACAATATAATTTAGTTTTTGTGTTTTGTTTTTTTTTTATGGAAGACAAGGCCCATGAAGACAAATGTGCCTTGAACCCAGGAGAGTTATAATATGGTCCTGCCTGCATCTCCTTCTCTCAAAGCCCTTTTTCACATTTCTGAAGGTGAGTGTGTTGTTTTGTCATCTCCAGAAAAGTCAGCTGTGCACCCATGTTGGCATCACTGTGTAACCCTCCCTGAGGAGCAACTGAGTCTCCACAGGGCTTGCTTAGGGGGGTTTGCCTGGTGGTCCAGTGACTAGGACCCTGTGCTCCCAGTGAAGGGGGTCTGCGTTTGATCCCTGGTCGGGGAACTAGATCCCACATGTTGCAGCAACTAAAGATCCAGAGTGCTGCAGTGAAGACTGAGAATCCTGCATGCTGCAAGACGGACCGGCACAGCTAAAGAAATAATCAAAAACCAGTTTTCTTTAAAGGCTTAATGGGGACATGGGGCAGCCACCAGGAGGTAAGGCAGGGGTGAGAGATGGCTTGGCGTGTGCTGGAATGGAATTCCCTCCACAATCCTATTCCTCGAATTCATTTCTCATCCTAATACCTACGCCTCATTCCCTGGTATTTCCCTCCATGCCAGGTACAGGCAAGCTAAGAGCAACTTGTCCAGGCCTCTAGAGTCGGCTCTCCCCAGCCCCTCACCACCAGCTGAGACCCTCAGCGGTGAGTTGACTCCCACATCCACATAAGAGAGAAGGGAAGCTTGAACCCAAGCTTGAACCCAGGCCAACCCAAATCCAGGGCCAGGATCTTAAATGCTGCCCCACATGGCTTCCAGCTTTTCTTAAGCCCCGGCTTCCGTGTTCCTCCTGGAGTGGAAGGGGAGGCAGTGGTCGGTGGGGTGCGGTGGGGTGGGTAGAAGTCCCTTCTTCTGATGCCCCATGTCCTTTGTCCTCTATCAGATCGGTGTGTTTCATGGGAAAGAACACATTGTCTTTGTAAAGCAATTACTCATAAAGTCAAAATTTCCTACATTCTCAGACTGATTATTTCCAGGCGTATTTTTTGTTGTTGTTCTTTCACCTGTGATTTATTTTTTTCAGTCTAGTGGCTCCTGCAGCAAGCTCCCATAGCTCGGAAAGCCATCTACCCACTCAGCTGAGCTTGACTCAGGCACCATATGTTTACCCACGTGGCTCCGGGCGCTCACATCTCCCCCGAACCTCACCCGCGGGCCTCTAGGACACCGGCAACGGTGCCCTGAATTCCCCTCCATCAGCACCCCTTCCCGACTTCCTGCACTCAGCCTGCTATAATTAAACAAACAGGGTTATTTGTGACATCCTGGTTTACACATCAACAAGCTATTTTCTCTGATTTTGCTATGGATGGATTTGCTCTGCTTACATCAAACAAAAACAGCTCGCCCCAAAATGCAGAATGAGCGAGGCAGAGGAGACCGGGCCGGCAGTTGCCTCGTTCCCTGGAGGCCACATCCAGCCTTGCCTTTCCCAGACTTCCTGCCTCGGGGGAGCCGGGCCGGGCAACTCAGGGGCAGACGGCCACGGAGGGTCAGAGTTCTGAGCGGGAGGAGACACAGACCCACGGGGAGGTCAGACGGGAGCTTACTGTGGCGGATTCCAGACTAAACAGCCTAGGGGAGCAGTAGAAGTCTTCGGGGTTCCCTCCGCAAGCGTGTCCTAGGCAGGACCCTCTGGTCTCGGTTTCTAGAAATCCATCACTCTGTAGGCTTCACTCTGTGGCCCACGTCCGCTGGCAGGGCTGGGTCCATGGCCCACCGCCTCCTCCGTCTGCCTGCAGGAGGGTGGCATCCTGCGCAGCAGCCGGAAGGACTTCTGAAAGGCTAAGTGCTTCCTGCTGCTTGTCAATTTAGGTGGGCGGAGCCTTGTTGTCTTCCAGAAGAGTCCTCAAATGGCTCCTTGGCCCTTCTGAATCCTGCCCTACCTCTGCCGCCCATCTCACCCTGCTCCCCACCCCAGGAACAGGCACGTTCGAGCTTTGCAAATGCACGCTTTGGACAAGCCCCTCCTTCAACCATGGACGGACTCTCTCCAACCCCCTTCATGTGTTTCCTCTCAAGTCCTTCCTTCACTGGGTTCCTCTCCACCCTTGACCAAGCCCTCCTCTCTGTGTTCTGTCTGTCCACACCCCTATCTGCCTTACAGACCGTCGGCACCGGGTCATGGTAACCTTGCTCTCTGTCAGGCCCCAGGTTTTGTCCACACGCCAGACACATCCCAAGTCCTCCAAGATGTAGTGTAAACGAATGAATGACTCTCCTTTGTGTCCAGCATCTCCTGCAGAGTAACTCGCGGGCAGTGGGCAGGGAGGCACTGTCCGCTCTTCCCCCATCCCCTGGTGGGGGTCAGCCAGGCTGAGAAGGGATGGCCAGCCCCCAGCCCCTTTGTCTGACTCAGCGAGGCTCTGAGATTACCTCTCAGGGCTGACATCACAGCCAGCCAGGACCCCGATCCTTCTCCTCTTGAAAGGGCTTCTGGCGTTTTCAGGCCAGGAATATTCATTTGCTGCTTTCTGCTCCCGATTTACCAGCATTGTGAGAAGCTAGCTGAGAACACTCTGCAAGGTGAGTGATGAAGGGAAGCATCATGATACAGGGCAGGGGGAAGCCCAGGAAGACCTGCTGCCTCCCCAAACCCCCTGGCCATGCAGTCTGGGACAGGACAGGGAGCCCTCTGGGCCTCAGCCTCCGCCTGCTGTAGAGTGAGGAGGTGCTGGCATGTCGGACAGTCTGCGGGCCCGGGAGGCGGCAGGGGCCCAGGCAGGTGCCTGGAAATGGGCCCTGCACACTCGGTTGAGGCTTAGACTCAGAGGAGCCTGGCAGCCCTCTGCTTCATAACCCCGTGGTGCTCTTTTGCTGGGGCTGCCAGAACCACGTACCCCAGTCTGAGGGGCTTACACCACAGCCTTGTCTCATGGTGCTGGAGGTTAGAAGTCAGAGATCAGGGTGCAGGCTGGCTTAGCTCCTTCTGTGGGCCATGAGGGACAATCTGTCCCAAGCCTCTCACTCTGGGACGTTCCTTGATTTGTAGGAGCATCATACGATCCCCACCTCCTTTGCACTCAGCGTCCTCGCTGAGTGGGTGTCTGTGTCCCAAATCTCCCTCCTCATTAAGGCACCTCGTGGGGCTTCCCTGGTGGTCCAGTGGCTAAGACACCACACAAGGCCCAAAGCAAGGCCCTGGGTTCAGTCCCTGGTCAGGGCACTAGATCCCGCAGGCTGCAGCTAAGACCCAGTGCAGCCAAAGTGAGTGACGTTAAGTTGCTCAGTCGTGTCTGACTCTTTGCGACCCCAAGGACTGTAGCCTACCAGGTTCTGAGGAGCCTCTCAGTCCACGGAATTTTCCAGGCAAGAGTACTGGAGTGGGTTGTCATTTCCTTCTCCAAGGGATCCTCCCAACCCAGGGATTGAACCCGGGTCTCCTGCACTGCAGGCAGACACTTTACCTTCTGAGCCACCAGGGTGCAGCCAAACAAATAAAGAAAAGAGGGGAAAAAAAAGAAAAGACACCAGTCATATTGCATTTGGGGCCCAACTCACTCTAGTGTGACCCCAGCTTAACGAATTGTTATCTTCAAGGTCCTTCTCAAGTGAGGTCACAGTCTAAAGTGTTAAGTGTTAGTCACTCAGTCGTGTCCGACTCTTTGTGACCCCATGGATTGTAGCCCACCAGGCTCCTCTGTCCATGGGATTTTTCAGGCAAGAATACTGGAGTGGGTTGCCATTTCCTTCTCCAGGTGACCAGGAATTCCGCATATGAATTTGGAAGGGACACAGTTCAACCTGGGACAAGGGAATCAGCTGCTTCTGACTTCAGTCTCTTTGCCTCTAAAATGACCGATGATCTTGAGGGATGAACAGCACAAGACTCATGAAGGTCCCTAACACACAGTACTAGTGGGGACTTGGTCCTCAGCGGAGGTGTCCGAAGCCCAGCCCTTGTTCCTTTCCTCCTCCCCTCCTCCTCCCCACCTCCCTCTGGCCCCGTTGAGCTGACAAAGCGATCAAGTTTAAACTTATGCGTTGAACCTAGGGACTTCCCTGCTGGTCCAACAGTGAAGACTCCTCCTCGCTTCCCATGCTGGGTCGCAGGGGCTGTGATTTCCATCCCTGGGCAAAGAGCTAAGATCCCAAATGCTGCATGGCCAGATTTAAAAAAAAAAAAAGGCTGGGTCTATTCTCTAAAAGGAAGCTGGCTGCTGAAGTCTGTTTGGGGGCCTTGCTTTTGTACTCCTGTATTGGGAACACATGTGTGACCCGCAAAGTGGCCTTGCAGTAAAGATACAGGATGCGACGACTGCCTGGAGGGTGACCGCTCTTCAGCACGGATCAGGACCACAGGCAGGGTGCAGCGTGAACAACGGCGCCCACCTCTCTCCCCTGCCAGCCCCGGCTCATCCGCTTCAATTCACAGGCTGTGTAATTCATGTCATTAATTTTTTTCCATTCAGCACGCTGCCAATTTCTTCTCATTTTGTTCCTGGAAATCTCTTGTGTGTGTGTCTTCTAAATTTAAAATAAATACACTGTACATAATTGGATGCTAACCAGACAACACTGAGCAATCGTACGTTTTCATTGATTCCACAGATGTATTCGTCTCAAATATGAGTGGGAAAGGTCTCTGCGTGTTCCGGTGGAAACGTTAAATATCTAAGTTTTTCTCCAGTTCTTCGATAGCAATATCAGTCTTTAGATGTTTCCTGTTATGATCTTACTGGAACGATGAAGGTCTCTTCCACCAGAAAGTATTCCATTTGCTACCGTTTTGTGTTCACAGGGTTGACTGGAAAGAGAGTTAAGTACAGGACTCAAGGGACCAGAGATCTGGCCTCAAATCCAGCACTAGGAAAGTGTTGCTGTTGTCCAGTCTATCAGTCGTGTCCGAATCTTCATGACCCCATGGACTGCAGCACACCAGGCTTCCCTGTCCTTCACTATCTCCCAGAGCTTGCTTAAATTCATGTCCATTGACTCAGTGATGCCATCCAACTGTCTCATCCTCTGTCACCCTCTTCTCCTCCTGCCTTCAATCTTTCCCAGGGTCAGGATCTTTTCCAATGTCAGCTCTCTGCATCAGGTGGCAAAAGTATTAGAGCTTCAGCATCAGTCCTTCCAAAGAATATTCAGAGTTGATTTCCATTAGGATTGACTGGTCTGATCTCCTTGCAGTCCAAGGGACTCTTAAGAGTCTTCTCCAGCATCGTAGTTCAAAAGCATCAGTTCTTTGGTGGAAAGTATGGAATAGCAAATTAGCTTTACATTGTGGACTTCAGTTATTCAATGAAGAGATTGGCCCAGATCTTTTAAATTTTTTTCCCCAAAGCATGGGATGCATCCTTGAGATGTACTCAGGATGACTTTTTAAGGACAGGAAGTTGACATGAAGAAGCAGAGACCTTATGGAAGAGAGAGAAACACACTCTAAAGAATGTGTTTGCTTGCTGACATTTCCTGGCTCTCTGGCTGATGGGTGGGGCGATGTGACTGGTCCTGGCCAATGAGATGTGAGCAGGAATGATGAGGTGTACTGCTTCCGATCTGAGACGTGGGAAGCCCACACACAAATCTCCAAACTCTCTTCCACACATGTGGTGAGGGAGGCCAGGCCTTCATCAGCCTGAGACCCCGAGTGACTGGATGGAGCAGGGCCTCTGTGGATCCGTGTGGGACACGGAGCATGAGGAACAAGTGAGCTTTCCTTGTACCAAGACACTGGGGCTTCCCTGGAGGTGCTAGTGGTAAAGAACCCGCCTGCCAGTGCAGGAGATGTAAGAGACATGGGTTCAGTCCCTGGTTGGGAAGATCCTCTGGAGGAGGGTGTGGCAACCCACTCCAGTATTCTTGCCTTGAGAATCCCACAGACAGAGGAGCCTGGTGGGCCATAGTCCATGGAGTTGCAAAGAGTTGGGCACGACCAAAGTGACTTAGCACAGTGAATACCAAGACATTGAGGTTTTTAAAACGGTACTGCATATTCCAGCTTGACTGATCTAAAGTCATTTCCTTTTAAATTCTACTTCATTCTTCTCATTTGTTGTCAAGGAGAAAGTCTCTGCTGTGGATGATAGGCCTTTAATAGTCTTCTGACTCTTACGATCTCAGTTCTCAGCTGAATGATAGCAGACTTCAGGCTCAGCATCTTTAGCTGGCAGTAACACCCAGGGTATTCATCTGCTATTGCTGTACTAGCAAAACACCATCGGCTGTTAGTCGCTCAGGCGTGTCTGACTCTTGGTGACCTCATGGATTGTGGCCCGCCAGGCTCCTTTGTCCATGGGATTCTCCAGGCAAGAACACGAGTGGGTTGCCATTCCTTCTCCAGGGGATCTTCCCAACCCAGGGACTGAACCCAGGTCTCTTGCATTGCATGCAGATTCCTTACCATCTGAGACACCAGGGGAGCCGTAGACTGGGGGGCTTAAACAGCTGAAATTTATCTGCTCCCAGTTCTGGAGGCTGGAAGCTCAAGACCAAGGTGTCAGCAGGGTTGGCTTCTCTGTGGCTTGTAGACGTAGATGGCGTGTCTTCTTGCCGTGTGTTCGGTTGCTTACGTCGTTGTGTGTCTGCTGTTTCTCTGTGTGTGTCCTCCTCTTCTCACAAGGACCACGGTCAGATTGGATTGGGGCTGAATTTAAGTTAATTACCTCCAGAGTTCTGCTCAAAATACAGTCACGTTCTGAAGCACTGGGGGACCAAGCCTTCAACATAAGAACTTGGAAAGGGGGATCAGTTCAGCAAATAACACCCAACTAGATTTTAGGAGAATATTTAGTGTTCACTGGTTTTGGAAGGGTGACAGGTGCTTTACTAACGCCTTGCTGGTTTTCCATTTATGATTATGTACACGTTTTTCTTAAAATATAAACATATTTAAGTGGTAGAAAGGCTGGTTTCAAGAAGCCTGTAAGAATTAGTAGTATGCCCAAACTTGTCACGAGAGGTGCAAATGACTGCATTTTGGGAAACATTACCTAGGTGAGTTCTAAAGCCCGTCCCAATTCTGAAGATGTTTTTCTTGTACAATTTACATTGTATTCATTTTTGCATCGCTTTAATGAAGTACTGGTGGGCTGCCGTCTATGGGGGTCACACAGAGTCGGACAGGACTGAAGTGACGTAGCAGCGGCAGTAATGAAGTACTTATTAAGTGTCTCATTGGTGTTGGACACCAGGGTGATTAGAAAGTCAAAAGAATAGTGATATGAAAGCAGAGAAAAAAAATTCAGTTCTGCGTGGAAAATCAGAAAGGCTTTCTCGAGGTGGTGACAAGCAGGATATTTTGGATTTCTCAGACACACCCAGACGCACAGATTGCAAACTTCTCATCCTTGATCAGTGTTTTCTAAACTTCGAATGCGCGCATAGCCTGTGATAGACCCTACCAAGAAGATACTATAACTTTAACAAGTGAGAGAAAGCTAATTAGTAGCAAAGAAGACAACGCTCAAAATTCATGACTTATGCTTCAGGTTATAATTCCCCAGAGATGATTTTAAACATGTTCAGGTTTTTCTCCCCCCTTGATTAGGAACCTTACATTTTCTTAGAGTCTAGCTGTCTGATCCGAATACCGATTGGAAAAATTCAGTCATAATTGTGAAAATATTTTCTTAATCAAATGTAACCACAGAGGGAAAAACCTTTCTTTAATCTCCTCCGAGGACAGAGAATTTATTTGGGGGTGGTTCATTCCGTGTTCTCATCACTGGTCCCTGATCTAGCCATCCAGAAAGTTGTTGCTGTTCACCTGCGAAGTTGTGTCCGACTGTTTGCAGCCCCATGGACTGCAGCACACCAGGCTTCCTGTCCTCCACTATCTCCTGGAGTTTATTCAAATTCATGTCCATTGAGTCAGTGATGCTACCTAACCATCTTATCCTCTGCTGTGGCCTTTTCCTCTCTCCCTCAATCTTTCCCAGCATCAGGGTCTTTTCCAATGAGTCAGTTCTTTGCATCCGGTGGCCAAAGGATTGGAGCTTCAGCATCAATCCTTCCAATGAATAGTCAGGGTTGATTTCCTTTAGGATGGACTGGCTGGATCTCCTTGCAGTCCAAGGGACTCTCAAGAGTCTTCTCCAACACCACAGTTCAAAAGCATCAATTCTTCAGTGCTCAGATTTCTTTATGGTCCAATTCTCACAACTGTACATGACTACTGGAAAAACAATAGCTTTGACTAGACTGCCATTTGTTGGCAAAGTGATGTCTCTACTTTTTAATATGCTGTCTAGATTTGTTATAGCTTTCCTTCCAAAGAGCAAGCGTCTTTTAATTTCATGGCTGCAGTCACTGTCTGCAGTGATTTTGGAGCCCAAGAAGAAAAATCTGTCACTGTTTCCACTTTTTCCCCTTCTTGCCATGAAGTGATGAGACCAGATGCCATGGTCTTAGTTTTTTAAATGAGGTACAAATATTTATTGCACTCATACTAAAGTGAGGCCTGTTCTAGATCCTGTGGGGAATCAGATTGTCTAGGGGCCCTCTCAGGGGGCTTAAACTCTAGCCAGACAGACTGACAATCAGCAATTAAGTAAATGAGAGGACAGCAGCTAGAATAGATGCTCTGACAGGATTACAGTGAAATGGGGATAAATGGGGGGTGGGTGGAGGTGCTGCTCTGGGTTAGGAGGTCAGGAAATCCTCTCCAAGGGGCTCTTTAAGGTGAAGTGTAAGTGGCAGGAAGAAGCCAGTGGGAAGAGTGCTCCAGACCTAGCAGAGAGCTGGGTAAGGGGCCTAAGATAGGGATGAGCAAGCACGTTTGAGGAGCAGAAAGCAGACCTGCTTCTGGGACTTCCCTGGTGGTCCAATGGTTAAGACTCAGTGCTTCCACTGCAGGGGCACAGGTTCGATCCCTAGTCTGGGAACTAAGATCCTGCATGCCACAGGGCTCGGCCAAAGAAAGAAAAAGCAGGCCTGTTTCTACAGCGCAGTGGGCAGGGCAGCGTGGTGTGAGTGGAGGTCAGGGAGGAGGACAGGCCAGGACTCAGTCTGATCATTACTCCAGCAAAATGCACACAGATGCAACTTTCCAACACTGCCCAACACCATTTTCAGGCATGCTCTCTCCTCTCATGCTAAGCTCCTAGCCTTTAGCTTATTTCTTTTCTCTTAAAAATGTATTTAAGTCATTTTTCCCTTCCAACCAAGATGTGCAATCCTTTCCTCTCTAGAGAGTAGTCAGCTCTAAACATGATTTTGGAAAATAGCTCATTTGTTTGATTTCTATTAGTGAAGCAATTACTCCTTTTTTTCTATGACAACTTCCCCAGTGGCTCAGAGGCTAAAGAATCTTCCTGCAATGTGTGAGACTCAGGTTCAATCCTTGGATTGGGAAGACCCCCTGGAGAAGGGAATGGCAACCCACTCCAGTATTCTTGCCTGGAGAATCCCACTGATGAGGAGCCTGGCAGGCAATGGTCCATGGGGTTGCAAAGAACTGAGTGACTTTGAGTGACTAACACTTTCATTTTTCACTGTACATTTAATGACTGTACTGTTATTTTTGTGGAGAAGATGGTGCTGATGGAACCATAGTCGTGAACTGCTACCCGGAACCGCGGGGCTTTGGTACAAGCAGTTGATAAGCTGGGAACAGTGGTCACGTGTTGCTCCTTCATTTCTTCAGCCTCTAGTCACCTGTTTCTCTCCGTTCCTACTGCTGCATCCCGAGCCAGGCCTCTTTATTTCACAGCTGGATTATTGCAACACTTGGTCCCCATGCCTCTGAGCTATTTTCTTTCTCATTTCTTCTCTGTGATACAATCAGATTCATCTTCCTAAAACACCTCTTCAGTCATATCATTCCTCCACTAGCCAACCTACAATGGCTCCCCTCTGGCTCTCAAATCAGGCTCCTCCGTCTGGCACCCACCCTCACAAATGTAGCCTTTCAGATATATGTGAGTAAATATGGCATTTCTTTCAAGGCGATGTGTCTCAGGTTCCAGCAGAACACCCTTGATTTGTGGAAAACCTTCCTCATCCTGAAAATGCCAGTAGCACCCATAAGAATCCATAAAAAGTGGAGAAGCAAACAAAATTAATAGTATATAAAATCAAGCAGTTCTATCAAAGTCACCGATCAGTTGAGACAACAGGATCCCCATACACCACACAACACAGCTCCTACCGGGTGACTGGCAGGTGGGGTTGGGGGGTAAGATGAAAATTGAGCCTGAAGTTCAATTTACACAAAGCAAACATTCCGCTCAGTTAAAAGGTTGACTGTATGCATGTGCGAATCAGGAAAATGCTGAATTCATTTTGAAAATATATGTTCTAATTGAAATCAATGTCAAAAGATATTTGGGAACAACCCATGTATTTTCAAGTGTGGTGCGAGATCTTTGATGTAGCCATTGAAGCCTCAATTAAGTTAAGAGACTGAAAAAACACAGAGACTGATTGCAGAGAAGAAAGCATTTAAATGAGAAATTAATATTGAAGTGAGAAATTTATATGAAAGATACTTTAAAAACCCCATGCCTTTGGAAATTAAATGTCCGCTTTTAAATGATGGGTGTATCTGTGCTGTGTGCTCAGTCACTCAGTTGTATCTGAGTCTTTGCAACCCCATGAACTGTAAGCCACCAGGTCCCTCCATCTGTGTGATTCTCCAAGCAAGACTAGTGGAGTGGCTTGCCGTTTCCTCCTCCAGCGAGATCGAACCCGCATCTCTTCTGTCTCCTGCATTGGCAGGCAGATTCTTTACCACTGAGCCACCTGGGAAGCCCCTGGGTGTATCTAAGAAGCCATAATAAGGAAAAATACAAAATATTTGTAACAATAAAAATGAAAAGAGGATTTATCAGAATTTGTAGCATGCAGCCAAAGCTGTTCAATGCAACTAAATGCAATGTGGAATCTTGAATAAGGTTAGCGTAAAATTTTGTGAAGTTTATTCCTCATCATAATACAACTGTTATAACAAATATGTCTCCAGACTTCAGCGACTTGACGTAATAGTTGATTTCTCGTGAACGGAACAGTGAGCAGGTACCCCAAGGTCGGCGTCTCCAGGTGGTGGACAGCTTTCTTCCAGGGGGTCATTCAGAGCCCTCTTGTTGTCACCTTCATCTGCCGGGCGAGGGGAAAGAGGCAGGAGGGGCAGGCACACCTGCTTCTTAATAGTCCTGGTCCAGAGGTGATACCCATCCCTGGGGTTCAGGCCCACTGGCAAGAGCAGAGGCAACTGAACACAGCTGCGGAGCTGCGAAATGATCGAGTCCGTCAGGGTGGCCACATCCCAGGAACATCCCGAACTGTGGGAGAGGGGCCACGGGTTTTGATGGACAGCTAGGAGCTCCTGCTATATAGCTCTAGGCTGTTAGCATCAAGATCAATGGTAATTTGGTCCTCAGGCTAAATATTACTTGTTATGGCAGTCAGACAGGACCTGAAAAATAAAAACAAAGCTATTATTACCAAAGCTATTATTTCCTCACACCCCTTCATCCGGTTAACTCCTACTCATTCTCCAGATCTCAGCTCAGCTGTCACCTCCTCTGTGAAGCCCTTCCTGGCGTCTCTGCTTAAGTCACATTTCCGTTTTCTGTGCGCTCCTAGCCGCACGCTGTAGCACTGTTCACGTGGCTTTTGTTCACGTTTACTTTTGTGTGTACATTTGTCATTAGACGAACGTCCATCTGCCCTGTTAGACTCCAAGTTCTATGAGGACGCATAAATCAACTATTTTTCCATCACCTGTTTTTCCCAGTATCTGGCTCAGGGGCAGGCTTGCAGGAGGTGATTCATTTATGACTATTGACTGAATGAATGAAATAACATTCCTTTTTCATTATATAAAGCTTGGAACTACAGATGTATAACAAGAAAACAAATTTTAAAAATCATCTGAAGCCTCCTCTATTAGTTATTGCTGTGTAACAAGTCCAAAAATCTCAGTGACTTGCAACAACGAGTGTTTATCCCCCTCAGAGGTTTGGGAGCTGGCTGCTCTGTCTTGGCTCAGGCTTCAAGTCAAATCCAAGTCTACTCCTCATCTGTCTTGCCCAGGATCTGATCTTTTAAGATCAGCCACTACCCAAGGCAGGTTCTTCTCACGCTGCCAGATAGGAATGCAAACGGTCAAGCCAATCCACATAAACAACATTTAAAACCTTTTTGTTGGCTATCGTGTATGTTTTGACTTCACCTTCTATTGATGATGTTAGCCAAAACAATATGGCCGTGTGTGACAGGAAGACTGCGTCAGGGAACTTTGACAAGAATGGGGAGGGATGGAAGAATTATGAAAAAGAACCAACATGGTAAACTAACACATCCGCTTCTTGACTTTTTTTCTCCATATATATTTAAGTATTATGTGTACATATATTTCAGACCAAAGCATTGTCTTTTTTTTTTTTTTCCTTCTGGGCCGCACCACACAACATGCAGAATCTTAGCTCCCCGACCAGGGATCAAACCCAAGCCCTTAGCAGTGGAAACTCCCAGTATCAACCACTGGACTGCCAGGGAAGTCCCCAAAATACTGTCTTCTAAAGGCAGAATATTTAAAGTTACAAAAATCCTGAGGGGAGGGGTATCGTCGATATTACAAACTCCAGTGAATATAAAGTATTTTTATACTCCAGTGATTTCCCCCCAAAATGAAAAAAAATATATATATATAACTTTTCAATATAAACAGTACTGGAACCATGCCCTGGCTGTATTTATAGCTCCTTTTAAAAATAAATGAAATGTGACTCATTAATACATGTAGCAGGAATACTGAAGCTGTGACTTCCTGCCTTCAAAAATTGCTATTCCCAAACTATTCTGGAAAACACACATATGCAAAAGCGTTTCATCACCACTCACGCTGAGCCTGGTGCTTGACAGCTCTCACTGATGAGAAACCCTTTCATCTCTCAGCAGTTTAAGTCTTTTTCAGCAGACGCAGAAAACAGCAGGTCATCTCCACCACGAACCCTTCCTCCCAATCACCTTTATGTGTCTGGTGAGTGGCAGGAGCCAAGTTCTTCCACAGATCAACAACAACCAAGTACTTAAAAGTCCCCCTCTCTTGCTCTGCAAACTCTCAGTGTATTCAAATACAACTGATGCCTTAATTCCTGACTTACTAAATAAGAAGGAAATGGTTTACTATGATCTTATGTTGAAGCTGCTCAGATGTAGGGGTAAAATGTGAATTACAAAATCAAGGAGGAAGGGCTTTTAAAATACCTCTTGACATGTTCATATTTGAAGGGGGAAGATGTACCTGTTCAAACATTTATGCTGCTACATTTCCACTTCTATCAAAGGTAATAAATATTGCAAGTGTGTTCTTCGACCCTAAGTTGCCTTTGTGTTATTTTTGGCTATAATCTTTTTATCTTTAATTAAAAGGGTGCTAAATTAAAATACAAATAACTGTGAAAAGAAGAGAAGCAGAAGAACAAAGGAGAAAAGGAAAGATATACCCATTTGAACGCAGAGTTCCAAAGAATAGCAAGGAGAGATAAGAAAGCCTTCCTCAGAGATCAGTGCAAAGAAATAAAGAAAAACAACAGAATGGGAAAGACTAGAGATCTCTTCAAGAAAATCAGAGATAACAAGGGAAAACTTCATGAAAAGATGGACTCAATTAAGGACAGAAATAGTATGGACCTAACAGAAGCAGAAGATATTAAGAAGAGGTGGCAAGAATACACAGAAGAACTGTACAAAAAAGATCTTCATGACCCAGATAACCACGATGGTGTGATCACTTACCTAGAGCCAAACATCCTGGAATGTGAAGTCAAGTGGCTTTAGGAAGCATCACTATGAACAAAGCTAGTGGAGGTGATGGAATTTCAGTTGAGCTATTTCAAATCCTGAAAGATGATGCTGTGAAAGTGCTGCACTCAATATGCCAGCAAATTTGGAAAACTCAGCAGTGGCCACAGGACTGGGAAATGTCAGTTTTCATTCTAGTCCCAAAGAAAGGCAATGCCAAAGAATGCTCAAACTACCACACAATTGCACTCATGTCACACGCTAGTAAAGTAATGCTCAAAATTCTCCAAGCCAGGCTTCAGCAATATGTGAACCGTGAACTTCCAGATGTTCAAGCTGGATTTAGAAAAGGCAGAAGAACCAGAGATCAAATTGCCAACATCTGCCGGATCATGGAAAAAGCAAGAGTGTTCCACAAAAACATCTATTTCTGTTTTATTGCCTATGCCAAAGTCTTTGACTGTGTGGATCACAATAAACTGTGGACAATTCTGAAAGAGATGGGAATACCAGACCACCTGACCTGCCTCTTGAGAAATCTGTATGCAGGTCAGGAAGCAACAGTTAGAACTGGACATGGAACAACAGACTGGTTCCAAACAGGAAAAGGAGTACGTCAAGGCTGTATATTGTCACCCTGCTTATTTAACTTATATGCAGAGTACACCATTAGAAACGTTGGGTTGGATGAATTGCAAGCTGGAATCAAGATTGCCGGGAGAAATATCAATAACCTCAGATATGCAGATGACACCACCCTTATGGCAGAAAGGGAAGAAGAACTAAAAGAGCCTCTTGATAAAAGTGAAAGAGGAGAGTGAAAAAGTTGGCTTCAAGCTCAATATTCAGAAAACGAAGATCATGGCCTCTGGTCCCATCACTTCATGGCAAATAGATGGGGAAACAATGAAAACAGTGACAGACTTTACTTTCTTGGACTCCAAAATCACTGCAGATGGTGACTGCAGCCATGAAATTAAAGGACGCTTATTCCTTGGAAAGAAAGTTATGACCAAATTAGACAGCATATTAAAAAGCTGAGACGTTACTTTGCCAACAAAGGTCCATACAGTCAAAAGTATGGTCTTTCCAGTAGTTGTGTATGTATGTGAGAGATGGACCTTAAAGAAAGCTGAGCACCAAAGAATGGATGCTTTTAAACTGTGGTGTTAGAGAAGACTCTTGACAGTCCCTTGGACTGCAAGAAGATCCAACCAGTCCATCCTAAAGGAGATCAGTCCTGAGTGTTCATTGGAAGGATTGATGTTGAAGCTGAAACTCCAAAACTTTGGCCACCTGATGCTAAGAACTGACTCAGTGGGAAAGACCCTGATGCTGGGAGGGATTGGGGGCAGGAGGAGAAGGGGACGACAGAGGATGAGATCTCTGGACGGCATCACCGACTCAATGGACATGAGTTTGAGTAAACCCCGGGAGATGGTGAAGGACAGGGAGGCCTGGCATGCTGCAGTCCATGGGGTTGCAAAGAGTCAAACATGACTGAACCACTGAGAAACAAAGCTATTCCCCTTTCTGGCCTGACAGGTCATGTAATTCTCTTTGGAGACACTGACCAGCTGCGTGGTGGTGTAAAGACAGTAATCGTCACCTGTCTTCGCAGACACTCTTTGGGCCATCTTTAAACCCATCAAAAGTAAGACCTGAAAGGACTTTAAAAAAAAAATATGAGCAATCTATAATGATCTTTCTTATATTTATTTTGCTTCACAGCATGTGGGATCTTAGTTCCCTGACCAGGGATGGAATCCGTGCCCCTTACATTGGAAGCATGGAGTCTTAACCACTGGACCACCAGGCAAGTCCCAGCACTCATTTTTAATACACTCCCTCAGCGAATTTCACCTCATTCTGATCCTTTGTGCTCAGACACTATTCTTGGCTTGACGTTCTTCAGTATGTTGACATCACGGAACCCTTGGCCTTGCTAACTATCTTCACAACTCCATGCTTCCAGTTCATCAGCGGATGCTTCTTTTCCCTGAAAGATGGCAAGACCATGCACGTGTGAGTGTGACCACATGCTTGTGATGTGCACGTGTGTGTGCGTAGTCACTAGGGAACAAAGCATCATAAATAAATCAGGAGCGAAAAAGAGGTAGTGACACGTGGTCCTATTTGACACTGGAAACTCTGGGACTTCCAGCTGTTTTCAGAGGTAATGGTTGTTCGGTTCATAAGAAAAATAAAACAACTTGAGAGATACTGGGACATTTTAGTCAGCAACTAACATGGCCCACTGGTTTCAAGAACTGTTTGGACTGGAGAACATATTGCAAGGGGAAATTCCCGATCTGCCACTCTTTTCATCAAACCTATTAAGCTAATGGTTTTATTTTAACAATGTGTTTCCCCACAGCTGGCCTGCCTAGGGTATAGACTCTGCCAGACATGGTTACTAAACACCCAGAGACTCAAGCAATTAGAGAAGATGCTATTTTTAAGTTCTCTGGTAGAGTCTCCTGGGCAATAAGCTGGCTAACATCAGCCTCAGGGGTTCTGGAAGTTCCTGCTCTCAGCAGTGTGAGCTTTGATTTCCTTCAGGTGCCCTGGTCACTTCTGCCCAGCACTTATCTAAGAACTGGCTGCCTGGTGGGCAAGGGGTGTTGCAACTCCTGGGAGGACTTTCAGGAATCTGCAGCAACGTGGCCGGAGTCCCTACTGCTCCAGGGAGCACTCTTTCTCCAGTTGCCACTGGGCTATTGACTGACATTCCCTTGCCTTGCCTGGTCCTGCCTGTGACTGAAGATACAGGTGTGTGAGGCATCTGAGTTTAAAGCTTCCACCTGAGCCCATGGCAACCGGTGCCCTTGGGCAAACTTTCAAAGTGGATCCGTCCCTTCTCTTTAGGGGGCTTTTCTCCTCTGGACCCTCTCTCTCCAGAATCCTACTTGTTGCCCTTCAGCCTCTCCCACCCCTGTTTCAACAGGAGGTGGCACTTCCGTCAAGCGCTCTGCGATCCCTTCATCCCTGCAACCCCACCCGCTCCCTGTCCTTGCACCCTAAGTCTTCACTCCTGCACCCCTGCTTCTCTGCCCTCCGTGGGCATTTGAGTTTGCAGAAGTCAGCCTTCCTCTCCAACCCTACTTATCCACAAGGCGTCGACTCCTTGCAAGATACCAGGGGCAGATGCATAAGGTGAACATTCAAAAGAGGGTAATCTGGGTGGGAGGAGAGAATGGACCACCTGCTTCCCCCACCCTGGCACTAGCCCCCCCGGCTCCCACCTGAGAAACAGTGAGCATAATTCCCGTGGGAGGTAGTTATCCCAATCGGCCCCGCGTTAGCAAATGACGATGGGGAGATTCCCCTTGGGAAGGCGTCACATCCAACTTCTCCCAGTCACACACGAGCTTTATTTAGCAGGTCAAGTTGTCCTCAAATAACCAGGAGGAAAATACGCTGACGCATTCTGGAACTTATTTCCTACAGAATCTGAGTTCTCTCCACCTTACTCCTGCCCACAAATACGGTGTCTACAAGGGCGGCTACTGGGCCAAAGGATGTCTTCCTTTGAGATCTTCGAGAGGCGGGCTTTTCTGGGGGGGCAGACTGGCCCCACGCCCAGGCGTGTGATGGAATTTCAGCTCTCCCCCATCCCCTCCTATATGGAGAATATTCTCCCCACTGAAACTACACCGCTCTGGCCATATGATTTGAATATGCATTTATAATTTTTGTGTACTTTATATCTTGTTCCAGAGAGGACTTGTGGCAATTCACAGATACCCAAAATCAAATGAAAAAATTACACATAAATAAAAATCAAATCCAAGGAAAATGTCAATAAAGGTAGGGGAGGGAAAGGCAGGATTCAGACCTAAGGCTGGAGCTGTGTTGTGTTTTTTAATCTTGATTGTGCTGGATCTTTGTTGCTACACGTGGGCTTTCTCTAGCTGCGGTGAGTGGGGGCCACTCCGTGTTGCGGTGCACGGGCTCTAAGCGTGCAGAGTTCAGTAGTTGCGGCTCATGGGCTCAGCAGCTATGGTTCACGGACTACCGTTGCTCCCCAGCCTGTGGGATCTTCCCTGACCGGGGATCGAACCCAAGTCCCCTGCATTGGCAGGCGGATTCTTATCCACTCTACTACCAGCACAGTCCCTGGAGCAGTGTTCTGAAACACAGCTGCACATCCTTCAAAAATAGGTTGTCTGGGCCCCATCCCCAGAGGTTCTGACTTAATAGCTCTGGGGTGTGGCCGGGGCCTCAGGACTTTTTCAAGCTGCCCAAGTGAGACTACCTGCAGCCAAGGTTGAGACTCACTCTTCTCAAGAGGCGCCCACCATGATGAAAATGAGGACACAAGCTGGCATCTGAGCTCCCCAGGAGGGGCACCGAATGCGCTGTCTGTCTCAGGAAACCCAAACAGGGGCTCTGGACCAACCTAGAGGGGTGGGAGGAGGGAGCTGGGGGCGAGGTTCAAACGGAAGGGACACATATGTACCTACGCCTGATTCATGTTGAGGTTTGACAGAAAACAACAAAATTCTGTAAAGAAATCATCCTCCAATTAAAAAATAAATTAATTTTAAAAAAAAGGAAACCAGGTAAGTTTCATAACACATTGTCTCAAAGGTAAGAGAGCTTTTTCTGCCTCTGAAGTCTGAAGAAAATGACGGAAACGTGTCTTCTTCCAACATTCGCTGCAGTTGCGCGTGTGCTCATATTCTTCGTGTAGGATTATATGCATTTGTACATACCTTCCTTTTTATGCAAATGAGTCATATGCTCTTCTGCAAACTGTTCTCCTGTTTACAAGCCTGTTGGCACATTTGGATGTTCAAGAGACATTTGGCAACTTGATCTAAGAGTAATTCAGAAGAGCATGTGTGTGCATGCTAAATCGCTTTATTTGTGTCCGACTCTTTGCGACCCCAGGGACTGTAGCCCCCCACCCCCCCAGGGTTCCCCTGTCCATGGGATTCTCCAGGCAAGAATACTGGAGTGGGTTGCCATGCCCTCCTCCAGGGGATCTATCCCCCTAATGATCGAACCTGAGTCCCTTACATCTCCTGCATTGGCAGGTGGGTTCTTTACCCCTTGCGCCACCCGGGAAGCCCCCCGGGAAGCCCCCCAGAAGAGCAGAGATGACATCTGTCCTCCCCTTTAATGAGTAAAATAGTCATAATGTTTCTATCTTTGTAAATGGGAACCTGCACTTTCCTTCTCTCCTGTCTTTTCTCTGCATTTCTCCCTTCTCGGTATCATTCACAGTCCTTAGAGCAGACGGTGCCTGGAAATCCAAGGGTGATGAATAGATTATGTGGGCTAAACCCCTCTTATGGACAAGGGATGCCAAGAGTAACATGTGACAATCCTTCCTTTCCAGAGACAAAACCGGACATGTGATCTCTGCCCATTACTCCAGAGGAGAGCCAGGTCAGAAAGAGGCCAACCCCTTAGGGTGGAAGTGACGCCAGGCAGCTGCGGTCAGGGCACCACAGCCCATCACTGTGGCCCGAGGAGAGGCAGAGGGGGCAGAACCCGCCTCCTCTCAAGCAGTTGCTGGTGTGTCTGGACACGTGGACAAGCTTCGCTCTTTGGGGGTGGGGCAGGGCTTTTCAGTGACAGCTGTCCAGAGGCAGGAACAAGGACACGTTGCAGTGCGGCTCGATCTTGCCTTAAAGCAGAGACCAAAGGGCTCTGCTGAACAACCCCGGTGCCTTGGCGGCCTGAAACTTCCAACTCATCATTTCTGAAAAGAGTCTCCGAAGACCTGGCACAGAAAAGAGAGCTGCCCCTATCTTTGGCAAGACTTTGAAACAACATCCCCTGCAATAAGCATGGAAAAGACCAGCTGACTGCTTCTTGATGGTTGAAAGAAAGCATAAAGTCCACATGGGAGAGAGCGTTGTGTATTTTTCAGCTGCCACGTACCGGTGGGCCTATCGCAGTTGGCAAGGGGCTGACGTAATTCCAGGCCAACTGGCAGCTCCTGTTCCGAGGCTCAGTGTCCCCTGCTGCCACAGCTGACCGCACCCTGACCCAGATGACCCCTGGCCTTGCTATGATCCACCACCTAAGGGTGGGTGCCTGGCCTCCACGCACCCACCGGGCCTCCAGGACACTGTCCCAGGCCTCTGATCTGCTTGGTCATCGCCGGGGCTTTGCCAGCTGTTACTATTCTGCAGACCTGCCCTGCCGAAACTGCAGTACCTGGAGCCCTGCTTGGCACCGGGTTGACCCTCCGTAAGTATTTGTTGAGTCTGAATGACAGTTCAACCACACTCTGCCTGCCTTTTGATAATGGACCACAGGTCCAAGCACAGGCTCTGGCCAGAGAACCGGCTGCTCTGTGGACTGAAGGAGCTCGACTGAGAAGAGTCATTTATTCCCGGAGGCTTGACGCAGCATCACTCGGGACCCATGGGCAGACCAGGCATGACCCACCCTAAAGACGGCTAGACTCGGCCGGGGCTGTATCTTGGGGTCTGGGGACAGCCCTGGTTCATCTCCAACTTGCCCTCGCCCACTTCTCTGGGCTGAAAGGTGGTCACTGACAAGGCGCTCAAAGCCACAACCACACTGATGCTAAAGTCCCATCCGACTCAAGTTCGCTGTGTGAACGCTGATGTTTGCCAGGAAACAGGGAGGACTCCTGCCCCTCCCCCTCCCCTTTCCTCCTCTCTTTCTTTTTTAAAACACATTCAGAAGTGCTTGAATGGCTGTTGAAGGAAATTATTGCTGCCGCAATCACCGCTCTCTGTGTGAAACGCCTCCAGTCGTCCTCGGCCTCCCTCCTGAGGGTGGGGGGACATTTGGATATTAAAATGCCACCGAGCTGCATCTGCCGACAAGCAGCCACTAATCATCTCTTAAGGCAGCGGGGGACGCACCCCGGGTCCTCGGCTCACCAATCCCTTCCTTTAGGCGGGGTTGACGCCAGATGGTGGTTTCTAAGGCAAGGACAGCAGAGAACAAGGAATAAAGAGGTGGAAAAGGGCCTGGCAAGAGGCCAGCACAGAAAGAGCCATTTGCTCATCTTCTCTGCTCGAGGTGAGAACAGACCTGCAGCCCGGCATCCAGGAGGTCCAATTTTCAGCTAAGTGGTGCCTGGAAGAAGCATGTGGACTTCTCATTTGCAGTTACATCTACAGACTATAAATTCTTTTTCTTTTCTCCCTATTCTTTTTTTTTAGTGCTCTTGTAAGTTAGGCAGCTTCGTGTGCTGGACTGGGGGAGCAGCATCCCTGGACCGGTTGCCTTTCCTTCCTCTGCATTGATCAAGGGTCCTGGCTTCCTCTGCTTCCCGCTGGAGTCTGGCAGTGGGAGGGTGGGCAAAGAGGAAGGTGGGCATCTGTACTCCCCAGTCCTCTCCCCGCAGAGATCCCTCAGGCCAGCAGCGTCCTTCTGAGAGCCAGCCACTCTTCCTGTTGCGTGGCCTTCTCCTTCCTGCCGCCTGGATTAGCACGGCTTCTGGACTCTGATGACTGTTACTATGCTTCTCCCCCCTTCAGGCCTAGGGCAGTAAGGGCTGCTCCCCAGCCCGGACCGAGACTGCAGTCCCTTGTTTCCCCGTCTCCGCCCACCGGTGTAAACTGCTCTTTATCACAGTCTCTCAAATCACCCCGCTTGAATGTGCCAGCTGCTTGAATGTCTCCTGCTGGCTGGCACACCGGAGCGCTCAGGTCTTTATGTGCCCTCTTGCAGACCTTCTTACCAATCCTGCAGTGTTGCCATGAGTCTTCCCTCACGGAGAGTACGCTTCGTGCCTCCCCTCAAGGCCACTCAGCTGGGATTTGTGACTCTGGGTGCAGAAAGTATTTTGGTCTCACTCCCAAGTTTAGGCCTTGCTCACTGCCCTGTAGGGTCTCTGCGGCCTCATGGGGCTCCCTGAACCCTTCCTTCAGGCTCCTCTCACTTCTAGCTGCTTCATAAACTAAAATTCACTTACCATATTTTTTCAAAAAGCACTTCGACACCTGTAATTTCATTTGAGCCTCAGAACATGGATTTACTTGGGTCTGAATTATTCCAAGACATACGAAGAGCCTGCAAATTATAAGGCATCCAGCAAGGGATGCCCTTGCGTCATCCTTTCGTATCTGAGACACAGAGGGTGCACAGGCATGTCTTGTGGGGGTGCGGTGCCGCCCCAGCTAGCGGGGCCTGCGGAGTCTGTCTCCCCAGGAAGCCTGAGAAGCCCGGCAGTAGGGTGCTGCCGCCCTGACCGGTCAATGCTGCCAGCGAGAGAGGGGAGGGAGCATGGAGGAGGCACACCCCAAGTCTGACGGTGCCAGCCTGGGAGGGGACCCCTTTCTTCTGCTCACACTGCGTTGGTGAGAACGTTTCAGTATGGCCGCCCCCTCAGCCACAAGGCGAACTGGGGAATGGAGGCCCTACCTGGCCAGCACGCGTCCGAATGGGACCGCCATTCAGAGTGAGGAGCATGAGTCTGGGAGCAGAATTCGCTGCTGCTGCTGCTGTTCATCACACTTGCTTTCCTAAACACGATCTGCTCCATCTCACCAGTCCCTCCGGGCTTCCCTAGTGGCCCAGGGGTTGGGACGCTGCCTGCCAATGCAGGGGGCATGGGTTCAGTCTGTGATCCAGGGAGACCCCACATGCCATGAGGCGGCTGAGCCCGTGGACCTCAACCACCGAGGCCCCCACACCCGGAGCCTGTGCTCTGCAACAGGAAGCCTGGTGCATGGCGATGAGAAGCCAGTCGCCACGGCAAGGAGGAGCCCGCCTGTCTGCAACCAGAGAGGGCCCGACATGGCCAAGAATTAAAAATAAATAAATCATCTAAAAGAGGTCGACCCCACCTTTTCTATAAACTTGCCTGGCAGTCTTTCCTGCTCTCTCAGGAAATAAATGCAGAGGGATGTATATTTGCTTTCTTTCCTTCCCTGTTCTATGATCTCAAGATCTCAAGTTGATTTCTCTCAGTTGGAACATAGGGAACAATAACAGACCAGCCTCCAAAGGCCATCATTCTATCCCTGCCTCTGCCAGAAACGGCCCCATGGCGTGGAGGAGGCTGCTTCATTCCTCCCCGTCCACAAGGGACGGTGATATTTATCAAAGAACATCATTCCTGGCCAAGCACACCGTGCGTTTTTTAACAACAGCTCACATTTACTGTGGGCTTGCTGTGTGCCGGCACTAAGTATGTTACGGGTATTAGTTCATGTAACTTGCAGTGATCCTGTATGGAGGGCACCATTATCTTCATTTTACAACTGAAAACAAATGAGGCACAGAGCAGGTACGTAACTCACCAGGATTTCACAATCAAGTTCATGAGTGCCGCTGTCCCTCTTCTTTCATGCGTGCTCAGTCGCTTCGGTCATGTCCGGCTCTGTGTGACCCCATGGACTGCAGCCCACCAGGCTCCTCTGTCCATGGGGTTCTCCAGGCAAGAAGACTGCAGTGGGTTGCCGTGCCCTCCTCCAGAGATCTTCCCAACCCAGGGATGGAACCTGCGTCTCTTAAGTCTCCTGCGTTGGTAGGATGGTTCTTTACCACTAGCGCCACCTTCTTTAATAGACAGGTAAGGGATTTTTGTCGGAGAAGGCAATGGCACCCCACTCCAGTACTCTTGCCTGGTAAATCCCATGGATGGAGGAGCCTGGTAGGCTGCAGTCCATGCGGTCGCTAAGAGTCAGGCACGACTGTGCGACTTCCCTTTCACTTTTCACTTTCATGCATTGGAGAAGGAAATGACAACCCACTCCAGTGTTCTTGCCTGGAGAATCCCAGGGACGGGGGAGCCTGCTGGGCTGCCGTCTCTGGGGTCGCACAGAGTCGGACACAATTTGGCAGCAGCAGCAGAAGCAAGGGATTTTTGGAGTATTTTATCCTGCTCTCCTGTATCTCCTGAATTTTCACTTTAGTTCATCGACCATCTGGCCTGGCTCCCTGTGACAGGAAGGATCACTTTGACGAAGGGACCATTTATTCTCCATCCTCATGCCCCCATCAGCCTTCCCAGCCTGGTGCTTCCGCTGAGGAAACACTCTGTGAATGTATGTAGCTGATCTAGGCAGCTATAACAACGTGGTTTTCATTGAATTTGTGATGCTGTAGTGGAAATGGCATAAATTTGCCTTCATCACACCTGGATTCAAATCTCCTCTCTCCTGGGTACTAACCATGCTAGATTGGGATAGTTATTTATCCATCTAACCTCACATCACATCCGTTTTCTCATCATTAATAATAAAGAGAAGAACTAAAGCTCTTAAAACCGAGGCTGCTTGTGGTACGTTCTTCCTCCTGCAGGCGATACACTCATGCATAGTAACCCTGGGGGATGGAGAGCTAAACCATACTTTCCCCAGTGGAGACCAGTGGCTGGGAGAAGGGTGGAACAAAGTTCAAAGCCAAGTTGGTTTCTCTGCGTTGCTCAAAAGAGGGACCGAGAGCGACTGTCCCACCGATGACTGACAGATGATAAGCCCCGAGCTGTAGGGGTGAAGAACTAACTCTTTTGTTTGCAAAAGTGACTGGGAATTGAGTTGGAAAGATGAGAGAGAATGAGAAGCAAAGGGAATGAACCTGGAGAAGTGAGGAGTGAGGGATTTGGAAGAAGAGAAAGGGTTTATTTAGCAACATGGCTTGGTTGAGAAGGGGCACAAGGCAGAGGCTTCCTGTTGCAAATGTACAAATAATAAACGCAGAGGCATATGTGCTTTCTTTCCTTCCCTTTTCTGTGACCTCTACCTCCCTCCGTCTTTCCTCCCTGCATCTCTCTAAAGCCTTAGTGAAGTCTTCTACTTACAAATGCCTTGCGTCAGAATGAGTTGTTAATAATATGGGAGTTGGCGGGGGCTGGGGGCCCACACTTGAGCAACGTGATCAGTAACTCAGAGGAGCCTGAAGTCAGGGGAGAATAGGAACACGGAGTCAGTCACCATTTTCACTCCCCAGAGAGTGGAAGAGATTGGAGGAAGTCTAGTGGGCTGTGACCACACACAGAGTAGCGCTAGATTCCATTTCATTTGCATCTCAAAGGGCAGGGAGTCTGCTAACACCTGGGATACAAGGTGATGATAATACACAAGAGTGTCTAATAACTGAGAACAACTAAGAACCTTAGAAGTCTATGAGGTGTGGGTATAAGCGATCAGAATTGGATGCAGGCCTTACACCAGTGTGATAATAATAGGTGAATATCAGAACTCCCAGAAGAGCCAAAGAGGAGCACTGGTCCTTGTGCCGAGGGAACTAAACACACTGGCCGTCTTCGCTTGCATCTGGCCCTTGACGTCACGGCTTCCTCCTTCCCCCCTTGCCTACTTTGTCCCCACCACCCTGGCCTCCTTGTTGCCCCTCAAACCCTCAGAAAGCTCTGGTCTGTGCTGTCCCTCCCCCACCTCCTTCAGGTCTTTGCTCAGATGTCACCTTTTCAATAAGGACCCGTAGATTTTCATACTGACTGAACAGAAGCACAAGCTGGAATCAAGATTGCCGGGAGAACTATCAATAACCTCAGATATGCAGATGACACCACCCTTATGGCAGAAAGTGAAGAGGAACTAAAAAGCCTCTTGATGAAAGTGAAAGTGGAGAGTGAAAAAGTTGGCTTAAAGCTCAACATTCAGAAAACGAAGATCATGGCATCCGGTCCCATCACTTCATGGAAATAGATGGGGAAACAGTGGAAACAGTGTCAGACTTTATTTTTCTGGGCTCCGAGATCACTGCAGATGGTGACTGCAGCCATGAAATTAAAAGATGCTTACTCCTTGGAAGGAAAGTTATGACCAACCTAGAACCTAGATAGCATATTCAAAAGCAGAGATATTACTTTGCCAACAAAGGTCCGTCTAGTCAAGGCTATGGTTTTTCCAGTGGTCATGTATGGATGTGAGAGTTGGACTGTGAAGAAGGCTGAGCGTCGAAGAATTGATGCTTTTGAACTGTGGTGTTGGAGAAGACTCTTTAGAGTCCCTTGGACTGCAAGGAGGTCCAACCAGTCCATTCTGAAGGAGATCAGCCCTGGGATTTCTTTGGAAGGAACGATGCTAAAGCTGAAACTCCAGTACTTTGGCCACCTCATGCGAAGAGTTGATTCATTGGAAAAGACCCTGATGCTGGGAGGGATTGGGGGCAGGAGGAGAAGGGGACGACAGAGGATGAGATGGCTGGATGGCATCACCAGCTCGATGGACGTGAGTTTGAGTGGACTCTGGGAGTTGGTGATGGACAGGGAGGCCTGGCGTGCTGCAATTCATGGGGTCGCAAAGAGTCGGACACGACTGAGCGACTGAACTGAACTGAACTGAACTCACCCTGACACTCCACCTGCACGCACACACCCCCTGTCCCTGTGTCCTGTCTTATTTCCTCTAGGGTATGTTCCCACGTCAGCCTATCACCAAATCAACAAGTGAAAATGTAACATGTCAGTTTTCTCCCATCCGCCCCAGTGGAAATCGAATTCCATGAAACCATGGGTTTCTGGGAGGCTTCCCTGGTGACTCAGACGGTAAAGAACCTGCCTGCAATGCAGCAGACCTCGGTTGATCCCTGGGCTGGGAAGAGCCCTGGAGAAGGGAACGGCTACTCACTGCAGTATTGTTGCCTGGAGAATTCCATGGACAGAGGAGCCTGGTGGGGTACAATCCAGGGGGTAGCAAAGAGTCGGACACGACTGAGCGACTAACACATGGGTTTAAAAAAAATATGTACTTATTTATTGGGGCTGTGCTGGGTCTTTGTTGCTGTGCCTGGCGTTCTCCAGTTGCAGGAGCGAGCACTACTCTCTGGGTGCAGTGGGCAGGCCTCACTGCAGGGGCGTCTCTCGCCCCGTGGCGTGCAGGGTCTTCCCTGACCAGTGGTCGGACCTGCGTCCCCTGCATTAGCAGGGGCATCCCTACTACTGGGGCACCAGCGAAGTCCAAAACTGTGGGTGTTTTCCTTCCTACCCATGGGTGTATCCTCAGGCCCTAGAATAATGTTGAGCACATCGTAAGTTCTCAGTCCGTTGTTGAATGAGTGAGTAACAAGGTCGGAGGCTCCAGATCTGGAACGGGACTGAGGTCCGGAGGGGCAGTTCTCCGGCTGAATGGTGGGAGGGGCACGTACGGCGGAGGGTGACTGGCAGCTTGACCTCCAGAACGGCAGACGTCCGGTTTCCCTCCCAGCCCACAACACACACAAGCACACGCACGCACGCACACACACACGCATACATGCACTCACACACACATACACACACACACATACACGCGCACACAAACACACTCGCCATCTCTCTGGCTTCCACTCAGCCTCAGCTGGGGCATTCCGCAGCAGTTCCCCAGTTCATGCAGCCCTTCTGGACGCAGACCCTGGCTACTCCCCATCCCATCCCGGAAACTAGCCGTGGAGCCAGGGGCAGAGAGCAGCACCCTCAGGGGGCAGGGACAGGGCCGGCTCAGTCCTACTCAGTCAACACCCCCCCTCCCCTGCGCCGACTCCCCTTTGTGTCTTTTTACACGACGGTCAATAGAGGCCGGGCCTCGGGGGTATTATCAGAGCCCCGATCGCGACCTCTAACATTATAATCCACGAGGCATTATAATCCACGAGGCTGCGGGGAGCATCAGTACATCCTGGATAAATTAATTCAGTGTAAGAAAGCACTTTGAAGCCGGGCACATCGCTCGGCTTCTGAGGCTTAAGCCTTGTTTAGATTACTTGATTAAAGTGGGTCCAAAGCTTTGGCGATCACTATATTTTGCTTAGGAGCGGTGTGGCTACAGAAGCAGATTGAATCGCATCTGTGGTGCTCTGCTTTGTGGGCAGCTCTTTAGAATATAATGAGATATCACTGAGCCAAAAATCAGCACTGCGAGGGGCCAGGGAGGGACACTCAACCCAGTCACCACCCTGAGGATGCACGGGAGGCACGTATTTGCAGGATGTGACCGTAAATAACCCCCAAAAATGAGAAGCTGGAAAAAATGAAAGTGATAATCACCGCTTATAAAATCTTGGTGCAGGAGACACAAGAGGAAAAGTTTGGTCATCTGGCTCTTTTGAGGACGGTTTCCTGGATTTCGACTGGGGATTCTACTAGGTCTCAATAATGGGATGTTTTTAGGATTACTGGCTGACACTTAATCAGTCATTGTGGTTAATGAGGAGGTTGGCTTAACCCTCCCCCACAAGGCAGGGGACGGGAGGTGTCTCGAGTATTAGGGACCATCAAGGCAAATCAGCCACCAGAACACTGGACTAGGAGTCCAGAGGGGATGGGCAAAGAGGAGCTAGCACGTAAGACATGCCCGCTATGTGCTAGCTACTGCTCGAAGAGTTTAAAGTTTTTATTTCCTTTGGTAGCTAAACACTGCTACAAAATGGATGCGACTATGCCCCTTTGATCCCGTGTGGTGCTAGTGGGAAAGAACCCGCCTGCCGATGCAGGAGACTTGAGAGACTCAGCTTCCATCCCTGGGTCAGGAAGATCCCCTGGAGAAGGAAATGGCAATTGACTCCAGTCTTCTTGCCTGGAGAATCCCATGGACAGAGGAGCCTGATGGGCTACAGTCCACGGGGTCGCAAAGAGTCAGACACGACTGAGTGATTTAGCACAGCACAGCCCCCATTTTAGAGGGGTGGGCTGGTTGGCAATGAGGTGAAGGCAGAATCTGAACCTGGTTTGTGTGATTCTCAAAGCCCCAGTGCGTGCCTGAACTGGTGTCCACTGGGCCCCTCACCAGCTTTTTGCCAATGTGTGCTGAGTCATTTAACCCACCTAGGCCATGGTGCTCTCACCTATAAAACAAGAGGGATCCTAAGGTCCCTTCTGACTTAAAATCTTTGAGTCTAGAATAATTCTGGCTGGGGAGTCAGGAAACCCAGGTACTAATCTTTGCACCTTCACGAACCAGTCACGTGATGGGGGCAGGGCTAGTCACTTCCCTGCTTTATCGAGTTTACCCGTTTACAACAAAGGATAATAATTTGGTGACAACGAGACATCAGATGATGGAGGCTTCTGACACCATCGATTCTACATAAGTGAATCTGTTTAAAATATGTAAATCAGGTGCCCAAAAGCTCATGTCTTCAAAGGAGCAGGAGACTGAGCTGCCACAGATTATCACCCCAGGACATGAGCCAAGGCAGAGTCCATAGACTGGGGCGAGAAGAGCCATCAACTGACTGACAGGTGTGGTTTTCTCCCTCCTAAGTGCTCTCTCTCCTACTGGATTCTTGGGAAATTCACACCTTGATCCGGGTGTTACTGACCCAAACTTGGGGCCACTCAGCCTTGCACAGTAAAACCAGTCTACTGACCCTAGGCTGTGCTCAAGGAAAGCACAGCATTTATTGTGGGTGACAATCAAGGAATCCAGGCAGTGAGTGCTCAAAAGACCTAAAGTCCTTGATAATTTTCAGGGAAAGGCTTGTGAAGACAGAATGAGGAAGGGGGCTTGTGGGATGCATGATCGGCTCGTGGACATTCTTCTGATTCTGGTGGTGAGGTAATCGAGAATCAGAATCATCAACCTTCTGGTTCCAGCTGGCCTGGGGTCTGTCTATGTGCTGTCATGCTGCTAACATCTCCCACCTGGCGGGGCTTTCTGTATCTGCCAAACAGCTCATAGGGCTGGCCGAGAATATTATCCGTAGCCCTCGAGGAGGAACCAAAGGTCCCTGACTTTGTTTAATGGCCAAACTATTATTATTTTGTCTTGCTTGACTGTTTTCCTTTCCTCCTACTTTTTCTCACTTCTCTGAATAAATGTATTCTTTGGAACTTGGGGAAGGCCTAGGAGGCTAATGTTTTTCTGCAGACAGGAGGCAGGTAGAGGGTATTTGAGAGGAGGGGTGGCTCCTGTCCTGTGAGGTCCCTGCACACTTACATGGGGAGCTGTTGCCTTTCCAAACCTTGTCTGGTTAACTGCCTTGGGGGTCAGGTCTGGGGGAGGATAAGAGGAGAAAGACTTACATGGGCAGCAGGAGAGAGGCAGTCCGCCCCCAGCATCTTCTAGAGGCAATGTGGACTCCACATGTACCCTAGTCATAGCTTGAGGCTGCTAACAGAGAGTGGGGGCTCAAGGAGGCCTCCATCCTTGCGGTTTTTCTGTATTTTTGTTACAATATGATACAGTACCACATGCCCGTGAATCAGACCCAGTATAGAGGCTGCAGATTGCATCCACCTTGAAAAGAGCAGAGAGCTGAGGAGAGTGGGCCTTGGAAGGGCTTGGTGGAGGGCACAACCTCCCGGAAGCAGGAAAGGGAGACCAACGGCGTTTGCTTTTCGACTCCTAGGGTAGGGACTGGTGGGGAGTCAACAGCTCCTGAGACCATGTTTACTCCCATTCAGAATTTCAAGAACCCTAGTTCTGGCCACCAGATACTTGAATCCCCTTTCAAAGTCTAGGAAACTCACCATCTTTTCGAGTCTTGGTGGATGGATGACTTGGGTGCTTCTCACTCTAATAGCTAAATTACCAGACTCTTGCTTTCCGCCTCTCTTGCAGCTAGGACCTGGCCGCATGACATGGGCTCCACCGATCTCCTGTACCTAACCAGATTTTGAGGGAAGGGTTAGCAAAATAAGGAGGCAGGAACCATAGAAGATGCTGGAGAATGGAGTTACTGTGTATGTGAGACCTTGGCCAGGGGCTACGGTTGGTATCTGTGTTAGCAGTTTTGTGGTGCCAACTGTTGCGTCTGGTATTGGCCAGCGGGGGAAGGGGTGTCCGGCAGGCCAACTCTGCAACACAGTTCAGGTATCGCTCCTGCTGCGTGGCCTGCTCCTGGTTCTCCAGCAACTCTGCGAGCTCTCCTTCGATGCATCCTTGGTTGGCATTCCTATGGCTTCCTCTTGGCTCTGGCAGATGGACAATGGGAATCAGAAGGCTAAGGCTTAGTCTTGGCTTCCCTGGGCCTCAGGGAGAAGGGGCAGAGGGGCCCTGTACTCTCTGAGTCCCTTCCAGCCCCACCATGCTGTGACGGGCCAGGAGAATGTGGAGAACAAAAGCAGCATCCCCAGGTGTGACACGTGCAGGATGCTCAGGCAGACCTGAGCAGTCACCTCCTGCCTCCACGACCTGCTATCTGTGTTCTTTGGCAGAGTTACTTGTTTGCCTGAAGCCCCAGTTTCCTGCTGTTTATAATGGAAGTAATACCAGTGCCTACCACCTAGAGTTAGGTAAGAAGTAAATAAGATAATCCATCTAAAGCAGTCAGTAAATACTGAGGGTAAGTCAGCACAGGAATTGTTGTTGCTGGTGTTTAGTCATTAAGTTATGTCTGGGTTGTGTGGCAACCCCATAGACTGTAGCCCACCAGGCTCCTCTGTCCATGGGATTTTCCAGGCAAGAATACTGGAGTAGGGTGCCATTTCCTTCTCCAGGGGATCTTCCCAACCCAGGGATCAAACTGGTGTCTCCTGCACTGGCAGGCATATTCTTTACCACTAAACCACCAGGGAAGACCCAGCACCAGAATAGACTTACATAATCCTGAACACACTTCTGGAGACAAATCCCTGCAAAGTAAATTAGGCTTTTATGTCTACTTAAACCAAAGATAGTATACATGTCATTCATCTTGCATTTAAGTTACATTTTAAGGCTGGTAGAAATTTTTCACTTTTCTTTTAGCTTTCAACTATCCTATGCAAAGCAAATAACCTTATCTTATTCTAGAGAGTTGAAAGCCAGGAGTTAGAAAAAAGTGATTCACCCAAGATCAATTACCTTGTAAGGGGAGAAGGAAAGGAGAAGGAGGATGAAAAATCCAAGTGTCTTTTGACACAGAAACTGTTCCTCTCTGTCCCTGCAGAGGTGGGCCCCAAACCAAGAAAAAATTATTTTTTGCTCCAATGTTTCATGTTCTCAGAGTTTCCTAGAGACCTTGGAATCTAGTCATGGCTAAAAACAACTCCACCACTGGACTTCCCAGTTCTATGAGCTGGCAACTCCCTGTGTTTGTTTCAACTAGTTTGACTTGGTTTCTGTTGTTTGCCATCAAGAGTTCCCACTGGTACAGACGTGTCACTAATGGTTCTTTTTCTCTCTTCCACTGACAGCCATTCACTGGATTTTTGTGATGTGTCAGGGCCCATGTTGGGCTCTGGAGATGCAATGATGAATACAACCTCAAAATACAGCCACCCCATGAGCTAGGGGTTGTTAGATGCTCCTACTTTTGTTTGCTCAAATAGAAAACCTAGTCTCAGGGAGATGGAAGGACTTTGCTCACGGTCACAGCTTTTGAGTGGCAGGGCCAAGGAAAGGACCCCAGCAGAGAATTTTCTACAGAGAACATTAGTTCACAATTGGAGTCTGCAGCTGATGGATGAGGGCACGACTCAACCGCAAGTCTCAGGGGTTGACTCTATCATTTGAAATCCAATAAAGGCTGAAAGCATAAATAAGTTCCAGAAGGGCTTAGAGGAGCTCACATAAAGGATAGAGCCAGAATGAGTTATTCAGGGCCAGTCAAAGGGGCTCACATCTCTAACCCTGGGAGACTGACTTCATCGAAGGCAACCACTGTGTCTTTCGCATAAAGCATCCCTTGCTGCTACTATCAGAGACGGAAGGAAGGGACACACCAAACTCTGTTCCATTCTCACGTAGTGGCTTTTATAGTTCAGATTTGTCCTCTGCCTCCCTCGAGAAACAGGACCCAAGTGCTTAGAACTTCTAGTCAGGATGTGGAATCCCTTGGAGGAGAAAAGCAATGGCAGAAGACACAGATTTGCTCCTGAGGCGAGTCACACAGGCCCAGAAGCCCCCTACGTGGGCCCTTTCTCAGAGCCCCAGAGGTGGTAACGACAGTCGGGATGAGAACAAAGAAGGAAGAGGTCACCGCACGAAGCTCCGCCGGCCGAGCCATCGCCATGGCAACGGTGAGGCCCCGCCAAGCAGGGCCGAGGACGCGGTCCCGCCGCCGTCTTCTGCCTCACCGTCCGAGTGGCAGCTTCCAGGGCTCCGGGAAAACTAGGGACAGAGTTGCCCAGAACCCAGACCGCCTTCGCTTCTGAGGCTCCTGATTGTCCCAAGTGTCACCTAACCTCCTCCGTTGCCTCTCCAAATCCTCGCAGGGGTCATCCCCTCAGCAGTGAGCTCCTTACCCCTCCCTCCCAGCGGCCAGTCAGCAGCCGACTTCAGATGTCCCATCTCCCAGAATATCTGAGCTGGAGGGAGCCTCAGGCATCGGCTGTTTCAGACCCCTTCCCCGTTTTTCATGGGGTGAGGCGGAAGCCAGCACGTCCAGTCCTACTCTGCCTTGTCCCTGGAGGGCCATGATCAGAGAACCCGTCCTAGGCCCTGCCACGCTGTGATTGGCCTGTAACCCTGCCACGCTGTGATTGGCCTGTAACCCTGCCACGCTGTGATTGGCCCTGTAGCCCTGCCACGCTGTGATTGGCCCTGTAACCCTGCCACGCTGTGATTGGCCTGTAACCCTGCCACGCTGTGATTGGCCTGTAACCCTGCCACGCTGTGATTGGCCTGTAACCCTGCCACGCTGTGATTGGCCCTGTAGCCCTGCCACGCTGTGATTGGCCCTGTAACCCTGCCACGCTGTGATAGGCCGGTAACCCGCGTGCTTCCCTTCTGTCACACCCCCACAGCTTCCTGTCTGCACAGTCATCCTTCCCCGGCTTATTTCCCCTGCAGGTCTCCTTTAGGACCAAAGACGGGAAGGATGGCCCAGCGACCTGGCTCCCACATGTGCGCCCTGTGCCGGCTCTAAGCGACTGGACTCCTGCTTCCTTCCCAGGCTTCTCCGTGGCAAAGATTTTAGGAAAGAAGCCCCTTGAGGGGAGCCAGCTAGACCACAGCACAGAATCACAGCTTTTCAGAATCTCTAAAAGAACTATCTAAAAAGAAAGGCAACAGTGGATTTTTAAAGGTTGATTTATTAGAATCACCTTTAAAGCATTTCAGCATTTTAAAGCTCTCCCTATATTCTTGCCAGGAGAGATAAGAACAAGGAGAGATAAGAAAGCCTTCCTCAGTGATCAGTGCAAAGAAATAGAGGAAAACAATAGAATGGAAAATACTAGAGATCACTTCAAGAAAATTAGAGATACCAAGGGAACATTTCATGCAAAGATGGGCACAGTAAAGGACAGAAATGGTATGGACCTAACAGAAGCAGAAGATATTAAGAAGAGGGGGCAAGAATACTCAGAAGAACTATGCAAAAAGATCTTCATGACCCAGATAATCACGAGGGTGTGATCACTCATCTAGAGCCAGACATCCTGGAATGTGAAGTCAAGTGGGTCGTAGGAAGAATCACTATAAACAAAGCTTCTGGAGGTGACAGAATTCAGCTGAACTCTATCGAATCCTAAAAGATGATGCTGTGAAACTGCTGCACTCAATATGCCAGCAAATTTGGAAAACTCGGCAGTGGCCACAGGACTGGAGAAGGTCAGTTTTCATTCCAATCCTAAAGAAAGGCAATGCCAAAGAATGCTCAAACTACTGCACAATTGCACTCATCTCACATGCTAGTAAAGTAATGCTCAAAATTCTCCAAGCCAGGCTTCAACAGTACATGAACTGTGAACTTCCAGATGTTCAAGCTGGATTTAGAAAAGGGAGAGGAACCAGAGATCAAATGGCCAACATCCACTGGATCATGGAAAAAGTGAGAAAGTGCCAGAAAAACATCTATTTCTGCTATGTTGACTATGCCAAAGCCTTTGACCATGTGGATCACAACAAACTGTGGACAATTCTGAAAGAGATGGGAATACCAGGCCACCTGACCTGCCTCTTGAGAAACCTGTATGCAGGTCAGGAAACAACAGTTAGAACTGGACATGGAACAACAGACTGGTTCCAAATAGGAAAAGGAGTACGTCAAGGCTGTATATTGTCACCCTGCTTATTTAACTTCTATGCAGAGTACATCATGAGAAACACTGGGCTGGATGAAGCACAAGCTGGAATCAAGATTGCTGGGAGAAATATCAATAACCTCAGATATGCAGATGACACCACCCTTATGGCAGAAAGCAAAGAAGAACCAAAGAGTCTCTTGATGAAAGTGAAAGAGGAGAGTGAAGAAGTTGGCTTAAAACTCAAAATTCAGAAAACGAAGATCATGGCCTCTGGTCCCATCACTTCATGGCAAATAGATGGGGAAGGACTGGAAACAGTGACTGACTTTATTTTGGGGGGCTCCAAAATCACTGCAGATGGTAATTGCAGCCATGAAATTAAAAGATGCTTGCTACTTGGAAGAAAAGTTATGACCAACCTAGACAGCATATTAAAAGGCAGACACATTACTTTGCTGACAAAGAGTCTAGTCAAAGCTATGGTTTTCCAGTAGTCACGTATGGATGTGAGAGTTGGACTATAAAGAAAGCTGAGCACCGGAGAATGGATGCTTTTGAACTGTGTGGTGTTGGAGAAGACTATTGAGAGTCCCTGGGACTGCAAGGAGATCCAGCCAGTCCATCCTAAAGGAGACCAGTCCTGGGTGTTCACTGGAAGGACTGATGCTGAAGCTGAAACTCCAATACTTAGCCACCTGATGTGAAGAACTGACTCATTTGAAAAGACCCTGATGCTGGGAAAGATTGAAGGCGGGAGGAGAAGGGGACGACAGAGGATGAGATAGTTGGATGGCATCACTGACTCAATGGATATGAGTTTGAATAAGCTCCAGGAGTTGGTGATGGACAGGGAGGCCTGGCGTGCTGCAGTCCATGGGGTCGCCAAGAGTCGGACACGACTAAGCAACTAAACTGAATTGAACTCAATATTCTTGCCCATTTAACAGAACAACTATTTCCATTAATAATATCCTTTTTGCATTATCCATAGAAGGCCCTGTAAGCAGGTGATGTGGCAGCCACTTGTCCAAAAGATGTCTCTCTTGTGACCAGGCCCTGTCTCTGAAGGGCCCTAAGGACCCATACAGCACAGAAAGATGGGCCTCTACGGCCCCTTGCTAAGGAGGGCCCCTCCCTTACCATCTGTGATGGTACCCACCTGCCAGAGCCTGAGGTTGAGGATGCCCTGGGCCAGCGCCTCTGTACTGTGATGGCACCTTTGAATCAGCTAGATATTCGTGTTTTAAAGCTCCTGAAGTGACCCCATGCACAGCTGAGATTGAGCACCGTTGCTCCAGGGTATAGGAATGGTTCCATCAATTCTCCATTCGCAGGTGATGGAGGAGCTTCAGGGCCAACTCTTGATGTCAGACACATCCGTTTGCTACTCACAACCCTTGCAAAGATTCCGCCTGCTGTGAGAAGGATGTTTATGAATACAAATTGTTTATGTGGGAAGATTAAAATGTGGATACTTTATTAGTTTTTTATCATATGCTATTTTATAGACTACAATAAACTGATATTTTAAAGTATAACAAATACATTATAGAAATAAATGAATACATTTATTGTACTTTAAATTTTTGTTCTGTTTTTGTTATTTACTTTATTACACCCACATCAGTAAATAAGTTCGTATTTGTGAGCTGCCCCTCTATTTAAAATGTTGGTGCAAGGACCTGTGCTGATGTTTGAGTTGCTGTGTGAAATTCCCGTCTGATACACACCATGACCTTCTGCACGAAACTGTTGTCTAGCTGGAGCTCTACTGACTTGGGTGTTCCACTGGACGTTTCCTTTTTTCCCCCACACTCCATACATCTGCATAGTTTATTATGTGTACACGTCTTCTGCTTGCAAGAGGAAGACAGAGGGGAATGTTTGTAGCTGAAAGTTCCAGAGCAATCTATCTCTGCACTGAAGACACAGAGATGAAATGTGGTCTACACACACAGTCTAGAGGGAAAAACAGACACGTTCCTTCAAACCGTAATCACTGAGCACGCGTTAGCACACTTTATCCACACGATAATAAATAGCAGTAATATCCTCATTTTAACAGATGAGGGAACTGAAGCAGAGGGATTTGTTAATTTGCCCAAGGTCACAAAACTGGTAAGTGAAGAAGCTGGAAGAAACTTGGATGTCAGGCAGCCTTGGTGACACCTCATAGAAACAGTGTTTTCAGCTAACAGGGTGAGTGATGCCCTGACTTCCAAGGTGGCATTTTGAGGGGGTGGGGGAAAAACACAGAGTCTCGAGGTTGGAGGAGACCTTTGAGGATGTCTGGACCAATCTCCCTCCAGGGCTCACAGTCCCCGTTCAGATGCCCTTACAGGTCAGGAAGGACTGCTTTCTGCTGAGTGCAAGGAGCATCTCCTGCAGACCTGTATAACCTGGGGACTATACCTATATGAAAAAAAAAAAATTCAAAGACATTAGCTAAGACTATCTTAAGAACATCTAAGAGTATTTAAAATGTTTACAACATATTTCTGAAGCTGAAACTTCAATACTTTGGCCATCTGAGGTGAAGAGCTGACTCATTAGAAAAGACCCTGATGCTGGGAAAGATTGAGGGCAGGAGGAGAAGGGGACGACAGAGGATGAGATGGTTGGATGGCATCACCGACTCGATGGACATGAGTTGGAGCAAGCTCCAGGAGTTGGTGCTGGACAGGGAGGCCTGGCGTGCTGCAGTCCATGGGGCCACACAGAGTCGGACACGACTGAGTGACTGAACTGATGTCCATCGAGTTGGTGATGCCATGCAACCATCTCATCCTCTGTCGTCCCCTTCTCCTGCCTTCGGTCTTTCCCAGCATCAGGCGCTTTTCTAACGCTTATAAAGCAGGGTGCCCAGACTCACCCTGTTACTGCATGTCTGTGAATGGGTCTGGGCAGGTGTGCTCATGTGTAGTTCTGTGTGTGTGTGTGTGAGGCTGAAAGTAAACACCTCAAATGAGCAGTCTTTTCATAAGCAGCATGGTGAAATTATGGATGACTGTTTTTCTTTGAGTTCTGCTGTATTTATCATATTTTCATCAATGAATATGTATGACTTTGGTAATTTGAAATAAAAAAGTGTTTAAAAAAGCACCAGCCCATTTGCCACCTGACAGATGGGAAACTGTTCAAGTACAGAGGAAAACAATTGCTTTAAAGGTTTAAAATTAATATTTTTAAAAAAAACCATATTTGACTCCAAAGAGTGAACTACACACAAGATAATCAAGGTGACCCTGTGGTCTCAAAATTCACTGTGTAGTTTTAAATGCGTGTGTGTGTGCTCAGATCAGATCAGATCAGTCGCTCAGTAGTGTCCGACTCTTTGCGACCCATGGACCGCAGCACGCTAGGCCTCCCTGTCCACCACCAACTCCCGGAGTTCACTCAGACACACGTCCATCGAGTCAGTGACGCCATCCAGCCATCTCATCCTCTGTCGTCCCCTTCTCCTCTTGCCCCCAATCCCTCCCAGCATCAGAGTCTTTTCCAATGAATCAACTCTTCACATGAGGTGGCCAAAGTACTGGAGTTTCAGCTTCAGCATCATTCCTTCCAAAGAACACCCAGGGCTGATCTCCTTTAGAATGGACTGGTTGGATCTCCTTGCAGTCCAAGGGACTCTCAAGAGTCTTCTCCAACACCACAGTTCAAAAGCATCAATTCTTCGGCGCTCAGCTTTCTTCACAGTCCAACTCTCACATCCATACGTGACCACAGGGAAAACCATAGCCTTGACTAGATGAACCTTTGTTGGCAAAGTAATGTCTCTGCTTTTGAATATGCTATCTAGGTTGGTCATAACTTTCCTTCCAAGGAGTAAGTGTCTTTTAATTTCATGGCTGCAGTCACCATCTGCAGTGATTTGGGAGCCCCAAAAATAAAGTCTGACACTGTTTCCACTGTTTCTCCATCTATTTCCCATGAAGTGATGGGACTGGATGCCATGATCTTTGTTTTCTGAATGTTGAGCTTTAAGCCAACTTTTTCACTCTCCACTTTCACTTTCATCAAGAGGCTTTTGAGTTCCTCTTCACTTTCTGCCATAAGGGTGGTGTCATCTGCATATCTGAGGTTATTGATATTTCTCCCGGCAATCTTGATTCCAGCTCGTGTTTCTTCCAGTCCAGCATTTCTCATGAAATGTACTCTGCATAGAAGTTAAATAAGCAGGGTGACAATATACAGCCTTGACGTACTCCTTTTCCTATTTGGAACCAGTCTGTTGTTCCATGTCCAGTTCTAACTGTTGCTTCCTGACCTGCATACAGATTTCTCAAGAGGCAGGTCAGGTGGTCTGGTATTCCCATCTCTTGAAGAATTGTCCACAGTTTATTGTGATCCACACAGTCAAAAACTTTGGCATAGTCAATAAAGCAGAAATAGATGCTTTTCTGGAACTCTCTTGCTTTTTCCATGATCCAGTGGATGTTGGCAATTTGATCTCTGGTTCCTCTGCCTTTTCTAAAACCAGCTTGAACATCTGGAAGTTCACAGTTCACATATTGCTGAAGCCTGGCTTGGAGAATTTTAAGCATTACTTTACTGGTGTGTGAGATGAGTGCAATTGTGCGGTAGTTTGAGCATTCTTTGGCATTGCCTTTCTTTGGAATGTGAATGAAAACTGACCTTTTCCAGTCCTGTGGCCACTGCTGAGTTTTCCAAATTTGCTGGCATATTGAGTGCAGCACTTTCACAGCATCATCTTTCAGGATTTGGAATAGCTCCACTGGAATTCCATCACCTCCACTAGCTTTGTTCGTAGTGATGCTTTCTAAGGCCCACTTGACTTCACATTCCAGGATGTCTGGCTCTAGTTCAGTGATCACATCATCGTGATTATCTGGGTCGTGAAGATCTTTTTTGTAGTTTTTCTGTGTATTCTTGCCACCTCTTCTTAATATCTTCTGCTTCTGTTAGGTCCATACCATTTCTGTCCTTTATCGAGCCCATCTTTGCATGAAATGTTCCTTTGGTATCTCTGATTTTCTTGAAGAGATCTCTAGTCTTTCCCATTCTGTTGTTTGCCTCTATTTCTTTGCATTGATCGCTGAGGAAGGCTTTCTTATCTCTTCTTGCTAGTCTTTGGAACTCTGCATTCAGATGTTTATATCTTTCCTTTTCTCCTTTGCTTTTCACTTCTCTTCTTTTCACAGCTATTTGAAAGGCCTCCCCAGACAGCCATTTTGCTTTTTTGCATTTCTTTTCCATGGGGATGGTCTTGATCCCTGTCTCCTGTACAATGTCACGAACTTCATTCCATAGCTCATCAGGCACTCTATCTATCAGATCTAGGCCCTTAAATCTATTTCTCACTTCCACTGTATAATCATAAGGGATTTGATTTAGGTCATACCTGAATGGTCTAGTGGTTTTCCCTACTTTCTTCAATTTAAGTCTGAATTTGGCAATAAGGAGTTCATGGTCTGAGCCACAGTCAGCTCCTGGTCTTGTTTTTGCTGACTGTATAGAGCTTCTCCATCTTTGGCTGCAAAGAATATAATCAGTCTAATTTCGGTGTTGATCATCTGGTGATGTCCATGTATAGAGTCTTCTCTTGTGTTGTTGGAAGAGGGTGTTTGTTATGACCAGTGCATTTTCTTGGCAAAACTCTATTAGTCTTTGCCCTGCTTCATTCTGTATTCCAAGGCCAAATTTGCCTGTTACTCCAGGTGTTTCTTGACTTCCTACTTTTGCATTCCAGTCCCCTATAATGAAAAGGACATCTTTTGGGGGTGTTAGTTCTAAAAGGTCTTGTAGGTCTTCATAGAACTGTTCAACTTCAGCTTCTTCAGCATTACTGGTTGGGGCATAGACTTGGATTACTGTGATATTGAATGGTTTGCCTTGGAAACGAACAGAGATCATTCTGTTGTTTTTGAGATTGCATCCAAGTACTGCATTTCAGACTCTTTTGTTGACCATGATGGCTACTGCATTTCTTCTGAGGGATTCCTGCCCGCAGTAGAAGATATAATGGTCATCTGAGTTAAATTCACCCATTCCAGTCCATTTCAGTTCACTGATTCCTAGAATGTCGACATTCACTCTTGCCATCTCTTGTTTGACCACTTCCAATTTGCCTTGATTCATGGACCTGACATTCCAGGTTCCTATGCAATATTGCTCTTTACAGCATCAGACCTTGCTTCTATCACCAGTCACATCCACAGCTGGGTATTCTTTTTGCTTTGGATCCATCCCTTCATTCTTTCTGGAGTTATTTCTCCACTGATCTCTAGTAGCATATTGGGCACCTACTGACCTGGGGAGTTCCTCTTTCAGTATCCTATCATTTTGCCTTTTCATACTGTTCATGGGGTTCTCAAGGCAAGAATACTGAAGTGGTTTGCCATTCCCTTCTCCAGTGGACCACATTCTGTCAGATCTCTCCACCATGACAGTCGTGTCTAACTCTTGGTGACCCCATGGACTGTAGCCCTCCAGGCTGCTCTGTCCATGGGATTTCCTGGCAAGAATACTGGAATGGTTGCCATCTCCTCCTCCAGGGGATCTTCCTGATCCAGGGATCGAACCCAAGTCTCTTATGTCTCCTGTATGGGCAGGCGAATTCTTTACCGCCACGTTATCTGGGAAGCCCATGTAGTTTTAAAGAAATGTCACTCATTTCAATCCACTATTTGCTAAAGCATTTTTTGAAACAGTCTCGTCCAATTTTGGATCACCGTGATTTAAATGAACGCCTTTGCATCTCAGTTTACCCTTTTCACCAGGCTCTCGTCTGTGATCAGAGGGGCCGCACCTGCCATTCTGCATCAGGCCAGCTTAGGACAACCATCGATGAAACTTCAAAAATACCTAATAAAATCTGATGAGCTGAAAGCCTTAACTAATCAGACATGTGGGGCTTTGTTTTTTACAGGAAAGGTCAAGGAAAGAGAAAACAAAATATTAGGGATTAGGTTCTCAAAATCAACAAAAAAGTCCCTGACGCCCAACTTTGCATGTGTGCTGGGTGACTTCTCCTCTCTCAGATGGATCTTAAAAATCCAAGCAAAGAGAAACTCCCCAAAGCAAACAAAGCTAGCAGAGCCCACGATCTCTTCACCCCGATCCAGCCACCATTTGTGATTCTGTACAGTCGCCAGTCTTGAAGTGAAGTGAAGTTGCTCAGCCGTGTCCGACTCTTTGTGACCCCATGGACTGCAGCCCACCAGGCTCCTCCGTCCGTGGGATTCTCCAGGCAAGAGGACTGGAGTGGGGTGCCATTTCCTGCACACGCAAGACACAAGTGCACACGCACAGAATGTCCACTGAGAAAGAGGCACAGGCTGAGAGCTGTGAGTTGTTTTATTTGGGGGCAAAATGAGGCCTCTAGTCCTGGAGTTGGCACGTCAGATGGCTCCGAGGTACCAGCTCCAAAGAGGTGGGGGTAGGCCAGTCTTATGTGTGACCGCGGCGAAGGCGGAGGAACTGCAGCCAAGTGCCCACCTTGGCAGAGGCTTGCTGCTAGTCCCGAGGAACAGGTGCCACAGTTAATGATTCTAGTGCTTTTCTAGATGCGAGGAGATGCATGAACTTGGGCTCATAAAATCTCCTGAAAATCTCTGTCTGGAGGCCTGTCCTGCCAGCTTCTCCCAGAGCACAGAGCGCCTCATGTCCGCTCTCCACCCTGAGCTCCTTTCAGGGGAAGTTAAGTGTCAGTGACGGCAGCGGTTAGTGACTTTATCCAGGTAGAGGCAGAGGGTGAGTGACAGTTTTCATCTGGCAACACAGACGCGCTCACAAAGCTGGTGGTAGGGTGCCAGCCGGGCTGCCCCCTTCCTCGTGGAGGTTTGTAACCGGAGTATTCACATTTGAAATGCGTTGGAAATGCCTAGTTTCTGGGGGTGGACACATCATTTTGGCTTTGGAGCAGACTTCACTAATATTTTTAGGAAAAAGTGCCAGTCTGGGCTCTTTATTACACAAATGTAAAGGCACTAGAGCTTCCCAGTAGCTCAAACGGTAAAGAATCTGCCTGCAATGCAGGAGACCTGGGTTTGATCCCTGGGTCGGGAAGATCCCCTGGAGAAGGAAATGGCAACCCACTCCAGTATTCTTGCCTGGAGGATTCCATGGACAGAGGAGCCTGGGGGGCTGCAGTCCACGGGGTCGCAAAGAGTCGCACACGACTGCGTGACTAACACTACTACCGCTAGGAGTTACCGAGGATGCGGAGAGAAACAGACCAGGTCTCCACTGCTGTATAGTGGGACTCTGCTCAGCGTCACGCGGCAGCCTGGATGGGAGCGGAGTCTGGGGGAGAAAGGGAGAGTGTGGACGTCTGGCTGAGTGCCTTTGCCTCCCTGTTCACCTGAAGCTACCCCGACATAGTTAATCTGCTACACCCCAAAACAAAATTAAAAGTTCAAACACACACACACACACACACACACACACACAAGGTCACCGTGAATTTGACCGTGGCTGTGTTGAGCGACATGGCTACTAATGGAAATAAGCATACTCTTTAGCCCTTCATGCGCTGGAGGGGCGATGCTATTTAAATGACAGGTCGGGTTGGACAGCCCCTGTTCCCTTCACTGTGTTGTGTACGATTACGTAACTGGCTTTGGAGTCGCGCTGACAACCACTGGTTTTGCTTTTTCTGGGTCAGAGAGGTCGGACCACAGCCTGTGCGCCCCTAGGCACGTGGGGTGTGAGTCTGCGGGTGCGTGGGGGTGTGGGGGTGTACCCCCTGAAGGGAGGAGAGCCTCTCTCAGGGATCAGGCTGGGGGTGGGGGGGTCAGCTGTCACACCAGGGAGGGGCCGCCTGACTCTGTTAGGGCTGGCAGGAGGTTGGGGTGCTGTCTGCCCTGGGCTGATGCCTTGGGGCCTCCCGGGCTCTAAGCATAGACCCCGAGGGGGGCTTGGGACCTGTGAATCCCATGGGGTGTGGAGCCCTTAGCTGCCAAGGCAATCACTGCTTTTGACTCTGCATTCTTCCCCCAGGCACTCAGCAAAGCCTTGCTAAACACCTGAGCTTGGATTTAGGCAGACAGAGCAGCTAAGGAAGGGTGGGGAGGGGGGGTCCTGCTTGGAGCCAGAAGCTTAGAAAAGAGAGCTACCTCCCCAAGCAGCTGCTGGGGGTGAGCTGCCTGGCTTGGAAGCTGGACTTCCTGCAGCAGAGGATGCTGCCAGAGGAGCAACGTGCAGGTGGGATTTGTGACCCTGTCCATCATCCCCTCACTCTTCCCAAAATGACCTTGGACCAAACCGGAAGAGTGAATTTCCTGTGATCTTTGCGGTGAGGAGGCTGGAATCAGTATAATCTGGTTATAAAAGAAAATGTAAACTGTTTTTGTGCTCCAGCTGGGAAGTGGGTGGCAAATCCTCATAATATGCATATTCTTATTTAAAAAAGAGGGAAATATATTATATTTTATAACCTGATTGTTTCACTTAAGAATATGTTAGAAAAGTTTTCCCATAGCATTAAATGTTCTTCAAAACATTAAAAATGGTTGCCATATTTTTAAATGCATGGATGTACGTGATTTATTCAACCAATATATTTCGTGTCATTATTAAAAGTGATACTGCGATGAGTATCTTTACTGCTAAATCTTTAAATACACCCATGACCAGCTATTTAGATTAAAACCCTTGAAGCAACATTTCTAGGTCAAAGGATTTGCACTTTTGACATTTTGCCACGTTGCCCAGAGATTGTATTTCTACTGGCAGCCCTGAACCCTTAGCAATTCTGGGCTATTGTTCCTATTAAAAAATTTTGTGACTTTTGATAGCAAAATAAAAAGGGCATTTCCTGGCAGTGGTGTATGCCTTCCCAGATGGAAGCAGTCAGGGGGTATGTCCTCTGTGGAGAATTTAAAACCAGTAATGAAATACGCTTTTCTATTACCACCCTGTGTCAGCAGTACTAAACATTATCAGTGATAAACGCACGTCAAAGAGAGTTTTTTTGGGTCTCATTTCTATACAATTGCAATGGTTATTGTTGCATTTTAATACATTATGTCCTATCCTAAAATTCAGCCAGTCAATCAGTTCAGTTGCTCAGTCCTGTCTGACTCTTTGTGACCCCATGGACTGCAGCACACCAGGCCTCCCTGTCCATCACCAACTCCCAGAGCTTGCTCAAACTCACGTCCATCGAGTCGGTGATGCCATCCAACCGTCTCATCCTCCTTCGTCCCCTTCTCCTCCCTCCTTCAATCTTTCCCAGCACCAGGGGCTTTTCAAATGAGTCAACTCTTCACATCAGGAGACCAAAGTATTAGTCTCAGGTTCAGCATCAGTCCTTCCAATGAATATTCAGGACTGATTTCCTTTAAGATGGACTGGTTGAATCTCCTTGTAGTCCAAGGGACTCTCAAGAGTCTTCTCCAACACCACAGTTCATAAGCATCAGTTCTTCGGCGCTCAGCTTTCTATATGGTCCAACTCTCACATCCATACATGACTATTGGAAAACCATAGCTTTGACTACACAGACCTTTGTTGGCAAAGTAATGTCTCTGCTTTTTCATATGCTGTCTAGGTTGGTCATAGCTTTTCTTCCAAGGAGCAAGCGTTTTTGAATTTCATGGCTGCAGTCACCAACTGCAATGATTTTGGAGTCCCCAAAAATAAAGTCTGTCACTGTCTCCATTGTTAATCTTAAAATGGATAAAATAAAGAAATTAATAAGGTCTGTTACTGTTTCCATTGTTAATCGTAATCTCAAAATTAGGGCACATTTATTGTTTATCCTTTACGATAAACTGTATTCTCCATGGCGGATAATTTGGAGAACTCCCGCTGCCCCTGCTTGTGTGGGTGATTCCAATTTGGGACACTTGTCGGGCAGTCAGTCAGGTTCCTTTCAAGATTACGTTCATGATGGCTTGAAGTCCTTTGAGTATACTTGGGGCACAGTTCCTAACCCCAGCCGGGTGGTTGGGTTTGAACCAGAGTTGGAAATAATGATTTGAAATAAATAACGCCAGCACAGAAGTTGAACGACTTCATGCTGCTGTGACCACTTGGAATTTGTATGTGTGCCTAATTTCAAAAGGAGACAAAGTACAAAGAGTGAGGTGTAGTAGATTAACTCTGAAAGCGCAAATTTTAGCTCACTGAATTGAAATATGATCTTTAAAATCTTTGAAATCTGTTCTTCTTTGTAGAAATGAAAGAACAGGTCAAGAATAAACAGTTGAGCTTTTTTCCTTCTGTGTGCTGCAACAATTATTTTTTAAAAATTTTACTTGTGTGTTATCCATACAAAGTTCAATTTGAAAATGTCCATGTCTGTGCTTCTCTTCTGGCCATTGTTACTGTTCATTTCTTTTCATGACTGTTACTGAAAAGAATTTTGTCCTATAAAGGGGGTTTAAGAAACGATCTGCTTCGGGTAGGACTGGCCATACCCCTACAATGGCCCGGTGCAAGATCCTTTGCTGGAAGAGCTTCAAGATGACAAAGCAGTAGAGCCTTGAGCCAAGTCTAGAGACGTTCTGAAGTGGGCCCCATGGGGCTGCAGACACCGCACACCTGTGAAGCTTGCCCTGGCTCTGATGCCCGGTGGGCTGGAGACACCGCTGTCCGCGGCTTGGCTCCCCTCCTTGACTACAGGCGAGGCCCCACGTTTGCCGCCTCTCCCTGCAGCCGTCAGCGCAGAGCTGCATCTCGCAGACTGGCTCCAGGGCCCTTTAGAGTCTCCGTCATCCTGAAGTGGAGCAGGACCCTGTGGGGCTCCTGGATGCAGGAGCCCACATCCCGCGTTTCCTGTTTGTAGGAACAGGCTCCAGCCTCCATGACCTTCCCTGAGTTCCAAAGGGCAGCTTCAAAGATTTGCTAATCAAGGAAGAGAGGAGACTCAGAGATGAGGGAGGAACCGCCAAGACAGCGAAGCCTTGGGGCAGCGTCCTGGTTCTGTCTCCGGGGACACGACTAACAGCATCTCTGACCTCCTCTGCAGAACTGAGACCTCCCGCAAAAGGGAGACGTCAGCGTCCTTCAGTCCACAGAAGACCCCCTGAGGCCACATTAGAGGAACCAGAGCATCTCTTCAAGGACTTCCCTGGTGGGCTGGGGGTTAGGACTCTGTGCTTCCAACTGCAGGGGGCAAGGGTTGGGTCCCCGGTTTGGCAAAAAAAGAGATTGTCTGAGACCAGATTAAGGAGTGCAGGCCCTGCACACACCTCGATCTTATCAACAACCTTCCCTTGAACTATTGCTATAAAACAATAGCAATAGAATCGAACCCTCCCAGGTTGGGAAATACGGTTTTCACGGGCAAGAGCCCTCTGTGTCCGCCTTTGCCTGGCAAAGAAATGAAGCTATTCTTTTCCACTTCATCCAAAACTCTGTCTCCAAGATTTGATTTAGAACCGGTGCAGAGGCTGAGTTTTCTGCATCAGTCCCCCGCTGTTGAAATCAGTGTATCTTTCTCACCTTTAAGGGTGTGTTAGTCGTTCAGTCGTGCCCGACTCTTCGCGACCCCATGGACGTAGCCCACCAGGCTCCCCTGTCTATGGAATTCTCCAGGCAAGAATATTGGAGTGCGTTGCCATTTCCTTCTCTAGGGGATCCTCCTAATCCAGGGATCAAACCCAGGTCTTCCACATTGCAGGCAGATGCTTTACTGACTGAGTCACCAGGGAACCCTTCACCCCAGCTGCAACCAAAAATACCAAGACAATCATGAAGCTTCTGCAAAGTTGATTTCCCAGAACTGCCCACTTCCAGATCTCTTTGAAAAAAACCACTGCTTGACTGAATGAATAGTTCTTACTCTAGTGCCTCTCAGGAAAAACTGTTGCATAGTTGCTTCCTTCTGAGGCCTGAGTTTTATGCCGAATCTGAGCTGGCTGAACAGAGAGAGAAAATTTGACCTGCTCATTTCCCGCACACCATCACAGGAAAACACTAACCGTGGTGTGGATGCCACAGAGGTGCAGCTGTTTGAAGATGGAGCAATGGTGATGAGGTGAGGACATTTTATTCGAGTGCGTATTGGGGTCCACGTCCCAGGCACAGGAGGGGAACAAAGACAAAGGAACACCGTCCAGCCCCCCAGGGCCAAGGGGGGTCCTTGCATAACTCATGGGCGAACCGGAAGTGGGGAGGTGGTGACCTCCTCGTTGCCTCCATTTGCAGGAAGAGACTGTGAGGCAGTGAACAGCCCTTGGCCTTGACATTTGCGTTCGTAAAGCAGCAGCTGTAAAACGCTCCAAGTGCCGTAGGCGCAAGCAGAGGTAACTAATGAAAACCCAGTTGTGAGTCTTAAAGTGCATTTGACTCAAGCTGACAGCACACAAAGGAGTGTGTTTCTTGGGTTTTCTCGTGAAAAGCTGGGAGACAGCGACCCGTGGCTTCTGCAAAGAGGCTGCAAGAGTATCTCTGAGACGAGAGTCTTGTTTTCATTCATGTAGGTAACGGATGTCTCCTTGAAGTCAAGATTCCTTGATGTGCTGGATCAGTGGCTGCTGAGCTGCCCATTTGCAGCTGGTAAGAAAGTTAAAACAGGGACTTCAGAAGACTTGTCACTGTGATTTAAGATAAGCCAGTGATGCAGATGAAGCTTCCGTTCAACGCCAAGTGTGGACGGTGTACTGCGGTCCCCTCTGGCCCCACATCTTCCCTGGGTCCAGCTCACGGGTGATGAGGCTCTGTCATCCACACCCAGGGCTGTCCCCAAGCCCAGTGTGCATCTGGTGTACGACCAAGTAGGCCCCTGGAGCCAGGGAGCGGGAGTGATGTCAGGATGTCTGCTCCAGGCCAAGCAACAGCCTCCGAATGGAAGTTCTTATAGACAGTGGAGTCTGCGATGCTTTATCAGTGAAGCCGGGCCCTGCAGAATGCTGGTGGTGGTTTAAGTCGTGTCTGACCCTCTGTGACCCCGTGGACTATAGCCCGCCAGGCTCCTCTGTCCATGGGATTTCCCAGGGAAGAGTAGTGGAGTGGGTTGCCATTTCCTTCTCCAGGGGATCTTCCTGACCCAGGGATTGAACCCTCGTCTCCTGCATTTCATGTGGATTCTTTACCGCTGGGCCACCAGGGAAGCCCTAACTAAATCCTACGAATCATAAATCATACTATACTGAGACCCTGGGCAAATTACCTTTTTTTGTTTTTGTCTGCACCTTGCAGCTTGTGGGACCAAAGTTCCCCAACCAGGATCAAACCAGCACCCCCTGCCATGGAAGTATGGATGCTTAACCACTGGACCCCCAGGGAAGTCCTTGCCCAGATCGCATTCTAAACTTCACATTCTTTGCTGCAAAATGGGTGTAATCGTAATACTTACTTCACCACCTGGCGTGTGGTAGGGGACACCGGCTCCATCCCTGGTCTGGGACGATCCCACGTGACTCTGAGCAGCTAAGCCCAGGCACCACGACTACCGAAACCCGCGCGTCTGGAACCCACGCTCTGCAGTAAGAGAAGCCACGAAATGAGAAGCCCGCCCACCCCAACCACGGGTGGCCCCACTCGCTGCAACTACAGAAAGCCCAAAAAAGCACCAGAGACCCAGGGCAGCCAAAAACAAACAAACAAACAGAATTCTATAAAACAATTTACGAGGGAGCCTCCCTGGGGCAGCAGGTCTATGTCTCTGCTCTCTACCTGGGGATTCTTCCTCCATCATTTGGGGTTGGAGAGATAGATCCCCCGGGAACACAAGCTCCCTCATTCTGGTCAAACCCAGCGAGCACCCCCCACGTACCAGATTCATGGTCAGAGGAAGTCTACACGATGCTTCGTTCTTCTCGACAGCCCCGGAGGCTGACGTTGACACTCCTGTTTCCCAGACAGGCCAGCTAAAGGCCAGTCTCCTTAGCTGGCGGCGCCGCTGAGTCCAGCCCTTTTCTACCACCCCAAGGCCAGGTGTGTGGGTCACTCAGTGTGTCTGACCCTGCGGCCCCGCGGACTGCAGCCCGCCAGACTCCTCTGTCCACGGGATTCTCCAGGCAAGAACACTGGAGTGGGTTGCCAATTCCCCCTCCAGGGGATGCGAGAGGGAAGCCCTGTCCTTGTCAGGGCTCAAGAGCAGCTGAAGCATCAGGCAGAGCCCCTCCCCAGCAGGGGTCTTGGGCTGCTCCGATCCAGTGTGGACCCCAGAACACCGAGGGGGCTCCTCCCCACCCCTCAGTCACTCTGGGGCTCCAAACCTGGTGGTCCGCTTGAAAAGACCCTCTGCTGAGGAGCGGGGGGCCTGGGACGGACGCAGTGAGGATCCCGCCGCTGGGAGCTGGGCCTGCCTCCGCCTTTCCGGCCACACTGTGACCCCAGGGCCTGGCACGGTCAGCCCGCTCCCGCCACGGGGACCCCAGCCCAGGCCCAGATGGGAACAGCGCATGGTGTTAACGTGGTGTGGAACCCCACTACTGGTGAAGCTCCTGGAGCAGGATTGCTGTTTGTTCCAGCCGCGGAAAGGGGCACGAAAGACGATTAACTTGGATCCCTGCAGAACGGCTTGGCTCCGCACTTAGCAGAGACGTGAAAAAGCCCAGGACGCTGCCCCGAGTCAGCTTGCAGCTCCTGGGGGTTCCTGGGAGCCCGCCCCTCCGCTCTGTAATCCATCTCCACATGTGCCTGCCGTATTTGTCCGGTGGCCGAGGACCGCTCTGGTTACTGTTTCGCTTGTGTTTTGTTTTTTTTTAAGACCAGGCTTCTGGTATAACTACCTCCTCTTTCTCATCTCCCCAGACTCCATTGCTTTGGTGTTTTATCTTAATTGCAATTTGTTGATTCTTATCCTGCTTGCTTCCAAAAGGGAATTGAGGTGGTTTATTTTCATATCGAAGGAACAATATAACAAGCAATCATGATGCAAAAAAGAAGAGGGAAATGTGAAAAAGAGATCGGGGGGAAAAATGTCCCAAGAATCCTGGGCTGAGTGAAGTTACAGTAACGGAGCCCAAGCTTCCTTGTCATCTGAAAACAAGTAAAGTATAGACACCATGTGTATTTCGTTATATACAAGTTAACTGGGGGTGAAAATAGACAAAACTCCAGCTGATTCTTGGCTCTGAGCTGCTGTCATGGGCGCTTTGGTTCAGTCCTTGAGTAACACGGGACAAAACCTCAAATGACATGTCATTTTCAAACACAAGAAGGGTTCCTTTTATTGACAGTTTCTTATATCAATTCTCAAAATAAGATGAGTGCATAATAAAACAAGTTTCTTTAAAGAAATTGACAAAGCTATCCTATAATAAATAAAGCCAAGAATGCCAATGCTTTATTTAAAAAGATTTTGTTCATAATACTAATGATATGATTAGTATGGATGCATGATAACAGATTATGCCCAATGCCTTATTAAGTTTTTTCCCCCAAGAGTGAAATTAGGAAGCGTTCACCCACAGCAGCAGCAAGACTGGCCGCCTGTAAAGGCATCCCGAGTGGTCGCTGGCTGGATTCGTTCCCTAAGGCGGCCACTGCGAAGCACCAAAACCAGAACAGCTTAAACCACAGAAATGCATCGTCTCACATTCCAGAGGCTAGAAGTTCAAGAGCAAGGTGTCTGCGGGCCAGGCTTCCTCTGAAGGTGCTACGGAAGGCTGTGTCCCAGGCCTCTCTGCTAGCTCCCGGAACTTCCCTGGCTTCTGGCAACAAGCTGCCGTCTTCACGCGCCGTTCCCCCTCTGTGTCTGTCTCCACACGTTCCCGTCTTGTAAAGACACCAATAGGAACCTCCCTGGTAGTCCAGTGGCTAAGACTGCACTCCCAACGCTGGGTACCTGGGTTCGATCCCTACTTGGGGAACTAGATCCCACATGCCACAGCTGAAAAAAAGGTCCCACATGCTGCAACTAAAACCCAGCACAGCCACATAAATAATTTTAAAAAGACACCAGTCATGTTGGATTACGGGCCTGCCTACTCCAGTATGACTTTACCTTAACGTATTCCATCTGCAAAGGCCCTTCGTCCAAATAAGGTCACATTCTGAAGCGCTGGGGGTTGGGACTGCAACAAATGAATTTTTGAAGGATGCAACTCAACTCGTAACTAAGACCAAGGACATGGGTGAACCCTGAAATCAAGTCACAGCAAGCAGGCTGTTCTCTTGAGAGGAAGAGTTGACATGTCAGTGACTGAAACCAGATCAAATTCTCTTGTCAAGGCTGGGGGAACCTTATGATTGAAATTGCAGGATTTCTCCTGGCGCCTGGAAAAAGAGAAAGCCAAACAACAATTTGCCATGTTTATCCAGCCCTGGCCCAGTGAGAGAGTCCAGCAGCCTGGCCTCCGTGAAGCTACACAGAGTGTCCACCAGTCTTTTCCTTGGTTTTGATGCAATCTCTCTCTCTCACAGACTTCTGGGTTCTAGTTTTGAGATCAAATTCACTACTTCGTTTTTTCAGTGACCCCAATACACAGCCGACAATACGGACCTAGGGTCAGTGTCCTTGGGCTGCAGAGAGTGCATACAATACCCCCACCAAGACTCTGTAGTCAGCTCACCCTCTGGCAATGTGGTTTATCCACCAGTCTGTTGTGACCTTGGTTTATGGTAGTCTGTCCCCCCCCCACACCCATGTCGCACGGGAGCAGCTGCCAAGTCCAGTGAAAAGTTCCTTGGAGATGCTAATTCAGAGAATAGTTAGAAAACGGTCAGGCTTTTTCTTACCTTAGGCGTGGGGGGCGGGGAGTGGAGGATACACAGGCCTGGGAACAGAGCTGGTGCAGAAGGTGGAGAGAAAACACAAGTCCTGAGGGTGGAAGTGGCGAGATGGTGCCTGTACACTTGGCAGTGGACGCAGGGATGCGGCAAATGAAACTTTAAAACTTTAAAACAAACTTTAAAGCAGCAGTGGCCGCGAGAAGACTGGGGGGAGAGGAAAGGTGATGTGAGAAGTGTTCACAGCGCACGTATTTGGCTTGCTTGCTGTCGCTTCTTTCAAGAGATACAAATTTAAGACTGCATTCCCAGGGGCTTTGTTCGTTGCTTGCTTTTCGTTGTTCCTGTCTCTGGCTCTTTGATGGGACTTCTCTGAGAGCAACTCACAGGACAGTGTAGTGCAAGAGAAATAGAACCCGAGCCACACATGTAATTTAAATTTTCTAGTAATAGCCACTTTTAAAAAAGGAAAAAGAGCGCAAGTAACTTTAATAATATATTTTATTTAACACAATCTATCCTAATATTATTGCAAAATGTAATCAATATTATATAAGGTATTAATGAGGTATTTTACACCCTCTTTCTTCACACTGAGTTTTGGAAATCCAATATGCTTAGAGCGTAGCTCTGTTTAGTTTCCACATTTCACCTGCTCTGGAGCGGCCACATGTGTTTTGTGAGGTGGTGCCGTGGTCAGGAGTCCACCTGCCAGTGCAGGAGACACCAGAGACACGGGCTAGGTCCCCGAGTCAGGACTGTCCCCTGGAGGAGGACGTGGCAGCCCGCTCCGGTGTTCCCGCCTGGAGAATCCCACGGACAGAGGAGCCTGGCGGGCTACAGTCCGTGGGGTCACAGCGAGTTGGACGCGACTGAGCACAGCACACACACAGCGTGGCCACGTATGGCTGTGGCTGTTACATCCGTCAGTGCCAGCACCGATATCTAGGCCAGACCGTGCGGTTCTGGGATTCCTAACGTAACATCATAATAACAGCAATGGCAACCGTCACTTCTTGAGCCTCTTGGGTGTGACACATGCTATATTAATCCCATTTCTTCTGCATCATCTCATATAATCCTTTTAACAGCCCGACCTGGTGGTACTCCTACCATCCCATCTTACAGATGCAGAAAGGAGCCTCAGAGAGGGTGAGTCAATCTGTCCAACGTCACCCAGCCGGCAGCCAGAACTGGAAGCCTAGCTGGCCTGACACCAGCCCGTTTGCCGCATTTGCTCAGAGTCAGCCAGCGCCCAGGCTGCCCCAGCCCTTCTTTTAGAGCCTGGCACAAGGCTTGGCTTTCTTTCCTGATCGGTGGAACTGCCACGTTGGCTGAAAAACAGGACGGAAAGAACCTTCCTTGTACCGCGGGCCGCTCTGTGGGGCTGACTGAGAGCAGAGCAGGAACAAGACGCTCCGCCTCTCATCAGCTGCAGGAAGCCGCAGAGTCCAGGCAGCGGCCAGCTTCGCACGAGGTAACTGTTCTCAATGACACCTACTTAGCAAAGAGCCAGGGAGAGAATTGACGGTCATTCAAACCCGGACAAGAGCATCGACTGTGCCCCCAGTGATGATCAGAGGCCTCTGGCCTGGCGATGCCGAGAGCATCGTGCAGAGGCCTTTGTGACGCGATTCCCCCGTGGAGGCGGGCTCCGCGCGGCCAGGGTCAGCGCAGCCGGAAATGGAGGGCGGGGCCGAGGACGGGCGCCCCCGTCCCATCCCCCACAGGCAGCAGGAGCGGACCGGCAGGTCTGGTCTGGGATGTGGGGACCCTCGGGGCCTGGGAGAGGGCCACCCCTTTCCTGCTGGTCCTTTCTGCCTGGATGCTGCAGGAGTCCTTGAGAAGTGACCCTTCTGAGTCTGGGGCTCCGCGGGAGGAGGGTGGTCTTCCTGCTCTGCTGGCCACAGGTCAGACCCTCTGAAGATGGAGGAGCCAGCTGTGGACGTGGCCAGGACAAGCCACACCAAAGCACCCTCGGTTCATCCGAAAGCCCAGGCGGGGGCCTGCCCCGCCCCCGGGAGCTCTCCTGGGCGGGTGAGGGTGAAGCCGTGTTCTCAGAGGCTCCTGGACGCGTTTCCAGCCCCACTCCTGCCCCCCACCCCCGGCTCCCTCCGCCACAGCTGGAGGAGCCGGTGCAGGGCTCCCCGCAGAGCGTCTGGGCTGGGGTTGCAGCCCCCGGTGCCCACACCTCCATCCACCCAGGAAAGGCGCACCCAGGGAGCACTGCGTGCCCGGCGCCTGGCAGGCTGGGGGCCAGAGCCACGTGCAGGGTGAAAGGCTCCTGCTTTAGGAGAGTGCGGCACAGACAGACCAGGAAATCAAGGTTCCGAGGAACCATGAGGAGTGCTGGGACCCAGGAATGGGAACCACAGACACCTCGGTGGCAGAGACTGTGGAAGCTGAACACGGAAGAAACACGTGGGGAGGGAGATTTGCCAGATGAAACGTCATCCCAGAAAGGCAGAGAGGACCGTCTGTGCAAAGGGATGGGGGCCTGAGGGACAGGCTGGACACTGCAGCCTGCTGAGCAGCGCATGGGCCTGGGGGGCACGGGCTATGTGGTCCGGGGATCGGCAGGGGCCCGGTGTGTAGGGCTCATGTGCCCCGCGGGGACGGGACCCACATCAGAGCCTAGGGCGCACGGGAGGTGAAGTGCCAGGCGGGGGTCAGGAAGGTCAGCCTGTCCGCAGTGCAGGAGCGGACCAGAGGGGCCCGAGGCCCCAGCTGCCCCACTTGCCCTTCCTCTGCTCGGCTCCGATCAGCTCTGCTGGGCGGAGCAACAGGCTGCTCCTGGCCGCCTTCCTCTGGGGTTGGTCCGCTCGGAAGCGGTGGCCGGTGACTGAGACTGGAGGAGAGGAGGGCTTCTCCTTCCCACCTTCTGGGCCTGTGACGTCGGTCCACGCGTGGGACCCCCGGGCCACAGCTCCAGCTGAGCAGGCCTCTGGTCCTGCCGTCTAGTTCTCGCCGGCCCCCTCCATTCAGGGTGATGCCCTCGGGGCTCCTCACTGCCTCCTCAGCCCCTCCAGCACTGCGCACCCGGCTCCCCAGGGTCTCTGGCGCCCTGGGTGGGCCGGTCTGATTCGAGGGATAAAGGGTGGGGAGGGTGATGGGGCAGTGGGACCAGTTCCACAAGGGCTCTCCCTGTGCGTGGCCCCCCGAGCCCGCCGGGGGTCTCACAGTGCAGACCGCTGCAGTGAGGACGGGACTTAGAGACCCCAGAGAGGCAGGATTGGGGGGGCTTGCGGACATCCTGCAGGAGCGAGGACTAAAGGAAACCGGGGATGACTTCAGGGCAATACAGGCGTCAGCAAACCTCTTCTGTAAAAGGCCGGAGGGCAACTATTTCAGACTTTGTAAGTCAGGGGTCTCTGCCTCAAACCTTCAGTGTTTGCTGCTGTTCTGCAAAAGCAGCCACAGCAGATAGATCAAGGAACCGGGGTGGCTGGACCCGCCCCCTAAGGTCACCTGTAAACGCAGAGGGGGGCTGGAACCGGCCAGTGGGATGCGTTTGCCAGCTCCTGAGCTCAGGCCTTAGCGGGCTGGCAGGGCGTGGGGACGGGAACGTAATAAGGCATCCGGAGGAAGGGCTGACCCGACAGGAGTCAGAGGAGAGTTGGGAGGCGTGTAACGGTGAGCCCCCAGCCACTAAGAACCGTACTTCACTGCAAGCGACAGCTCTAGAATGTTCACGGTTTAAAGAAGATTGGATTTTACTTTCTCCCGTGGAAAAGAAATCTAGAGCTTGGGAGTCCAGGGCTGACACGGCAGCTCCACGGTGTCGGCGTCGTCCTAGGCGCCTTAGAGCCGCCTTCTCCACTGTCCTTGCACGTATGCAAGCGACTCTTTGAGACCCTGTGGACTGTAGCCCACCAGGCTCCTCTGGCCATGGGATGTCCCAGGTAGAATACTGGAGAAGAATACTGGGTTGCCATTTCCTTCTCCGGGGGATCTTCCTGACGCAGGGACTGAACTCGCACCTCTTGCACTGGTGGGCAGGTTCTTTGCCCCTGAGCCACCGGGAAGCCCATCCCTAACGCTCGGTTTTCATTTTCAAGGTCATCTCAAAGTTGCCTCATTGTCACCAAACGCCCTCTGCTCTCCAGCTATCACATTAGAATTCCAGCTTCCACAGTGGAATTTCATGTCGTAGCAAGGAGAGTGGAGAGGAGAATCAGTCATGGTGAGAGATGTGTTAGTCTTCTTTTAAAGAGCTTTCCAGAAGCCCCAGCCTCTTGCATCCCATTGTCATCCATTTGCAAGAGAAGCTGGAGACTGGTTTCTCACATGGGCACGCAGCCACTCCCATTGAAATCAGGGCTCTGCCCATATGTGGTGAAGGGTGAATGGACATCGGACGGGTAACTAGAGGTCTCTGCCCACAGTGCTGGTTTGGCTGCTTTGAATTGGAGGTCCCTGTGGTCTGGTTCTGGCCATGTGGGTCTAGACCTTGGGCAAGGGGGTTGGGTCTAAGAGATAAAGTGGGAATCACCCTCAAATGGTGGAGATGGGAGTTCCCTGGGTAAATGCTCACTCTTCCCTTTCTGGTTCCTGGTATCCTACCTGGGAAGATTCAGTGCAGTGATACACAGGTGGCTTCCCATTTGGAAACACTGTCTTTCTGTTCAGTGGCATCATACTGGCTTGCACGCTTCCTATGAGCAAGCATCCTTAGGCATTCTGTATGCCCAGGAACCAGCACTCACTGACCCTGAGAGTCCATGCTTAGTATGTGTTTGTTGAATGAATAAATGAGCCTTTTTAAACTCATACAGACCCTAATGGGAGGTATTAGCGGACCCAGGGGGAGAATTTTCAGATGTAGATGGTGATCTAATTTTCAGATCCAGGACCAAGAACATATCTTATCCAAATTTCTCATTCAAAAAGGACTCAACACCTGCATTGGATCCCTGACTGTATCAGCCACAGAACTGCTTCCCACACATTCACTCTGCCTTTGCTTTGTTGCTTGGCTGAGGGTGAATATTAGGCAACTTTCTCGTTGCCTAAAGTGGCAGAGATACAGCCCTGGCTCAGGATCAAGGGAAAATTTGGGTAGATCAACATATCACTGCCAACTGTCTGTTCATCAGATGAGGACATCAAAAACTAACACCTCCAACTATGATCACCATAATTTTTTATAGGAGATAGGACATTCTGACACCCATAGAACAGAAGAGATATAATCTTAGACTGATGGATACTCCTTTGAATGGAATAATTTGAAAAATTCCCTCCATCACTTAACCATTCACATCTTGCCAACCACCAAGAGCTTTATTAGGAGCTGATTCACCAATTAGCAATCGAAACCAATGAACAAGTCCACACTAGACAATCTCAACTGGCTTCTCGGTAAAGAACCCGCCTCCCATTGCAAGAGACGTGGGTTCAATCCCTAGGTCAGCAAGATCCCCTGGAGTAGAAATGGGTACCCACCCCAGTATTCTTGCTGGAAAATTCCATAGACAGAGGAGCCTGGTGTGCTGCAGCCCACGAGGTCGCAGAGAGTCAGCCGCGACTGCATGACTGAGCACGCGGAGCACAGACAAGCTCAGCGGCTTCCCCAAAGCTGGACGAGACGGCGCCACGCTGGGTTTCTTGCCTCACCGAGTGAAACACACTTACAAAACAAACTGGCTAAGCGTCCGTGAGTTCTCAGTTTTATTAATCATCGCATGGCAAAATACCATGACAGAGTTTAACTTTTGATTGCAAATACCAGATAGATCATTGTAGACCAGCAAATAAGAGAGATTCTAGTGGTCTCAAAGGGGAGAAGTTACTCTCATCGTGGGTTCAAATTTCCCTTGAATGGAAGATGCCAAGTGAATTTACCAAGCTATAAGTCTTTTTGAGAACAGCAGGACGTTGGAACCATCGAGTAGATAAGACAAAGCTGAATTAAAGGAAAATGTCTGCAGTATCCAAGTGGCAGAGACCATCCCAGGAGTTCAGCATAGAGCAAGATCTGATGCCTGGCTGCACCCAGGGAGGGAGCTGAAGAGTCCTCCCCGCCTGTGGTGGGGGCCGCCCGCCAGACGTGCAGAGAGAACAGTTTGACTTCGGTCCTCAAGGACTGACACGGACTTTTCAGGAGGAAAGAGGGAGCAAGTGGGGAGCGTTCTGGGAAGAGAAAGTGAGGAAGCCGGAGCAGGAGGAGCCTGGAGCCTGGGGGCATCGAGGGAGGGCCAGGGGCTCAAGGTGAGGCCGGAATCTGGGCTGTGGCTCGTTTGGTAAGGCCCCCTTGTGGGTTGGCCATTCTCCCGCAGGCAGTGTGGCCAGGTGTGGCGATCTGAAGCAGATGCAGCAGAAACCAACACAGCCCTGGAAAGCAACCACACCCCAATAAAATAATACACAATACCAATGTGTTAACAATACCCTAACGATGTTCTAGAGTTCATAGTAATATCTTTTGTTGGCTGGAATCCTTAAAATTTGATTATGTGAATTGCAATACTTGTATGTATCTTATTTGACTTTACCTTGAATTTTTCATTTATATCCACTGAGATGTAATAAAGATCAAAAGTTAATTTCTTTTTACATATATTCACATATACATATTGATACTAACAACAAACACTATTCATAATCTTTATCTCCCCCCAAAAATAAATTTAACAAATTTTTATTTAAAAATTTTTAAAAAGATTTGAAGCAGATGACACCATCAGAGGCAACTGGGAAAGCTGATTCTCGCTGCTCTGTGGGAAACGTGTGGTCAGGGGACAAACGTGGTCATGGCTGATGTCCAGGGAAGCGGTGCTGGTCCCTTGACCAGGAGGGTGGTCATGACAGGGGCGGACAAGTCATCAAAAGCGGATTTCAGGTGTGTGACGTGTTAAGTCGCATCAGTCGTGTCTGACTCTTCACAACCCCATGGACTGTAGCCCGCCAGGCTCCTCCGTCCATGGGATTCTCCAGGCAAGAATACTGGAGCGGGTTGCCATTTCCTTCTCCAGGGGATCTTCCCAACCCAAGAATTGAACCCGGGTCCCCTGCACTGCAGGCAGATTCTTTACCGACTGAGCGATGAGGGAAGCCCTAAAAGTCCTTGGATGTATGAAATGACTCCCACCCTTGAAAGGTAAGACAACTAACTTAGGCATGAGTATAACCTCCTTCTGAATTTTCTTAATTGACACTTGACCTTTTCACTTCAAAGGACTTAGTTATTGCCAATAAAGACAAAATCACCCTGCTCATGGGTCAGGATGGGTTAATGGTCCAGTAGAAAAGATTAAGCATCAAAAAGACATGGCTTTTGTGTTGTGTGATGAGAGCCCCCTGATAATCAGTGTGAATGGGCAGGCCCTCTCTGAGCTCTGAGAGGAGTGTGCTGCCGGGGTCCCTCGGGAGGCAGGCGGCTGGATGTGCGGGAACTTCTATGGTCTACGGGTCCACGTTCAGTGCATAAGAGTTTCAGAGAAAAGACTAGACTGATAGTAGACTGAATGCCTCATGCATCTGTCTGCACCTCCTGTTCACCCATGGTGGTGGCAGAAGAATTACGAAAATAAAGCAAGAGGACACCATGTCGCTTGGATTCTCCAGTCTTCGCCCTTACAGCAGTTTTGAGAAGGGACTGATGAGGGCTAGGTGGTGGGGAGAGAACGCAGAGCAGGGTGAGGATGCACGCTCGCTTCTAAATCGAGAGCTTGGAGCACGGTATGGGGGAGAGAAGAAGGGGAAAGCGTGAGTCGCTCAGTCACGTCTGACTCCTTGCTACCCCACGGCCAGGCTCCTCTGTCCACGCGAGGGAAGGACACCCCGTTATTTTATCACAGAGCTGGGGACCAGTGGCAAAGATCAATTCAGTAAGAAACCATCCTCCCACGGGAGGGGGGTCATGTCTGCAGATGGCAAACAGGCCCTTGTGTAATTTCTCGCCAGCCAACGGAGGCGGGAACAGGGCACGTGGGAGGAAGAGGGAGACAACGGCTTTACTGAGCTGCACAAGCAGGGCTGCTGCGCCTGGAGCATGCCACCCTCTACTGAGAAGTCTGGGGGGCACACACCAACTGCCACTGAGATGCCCACGACGCAGTACAGCTGGCTTCTGGAGGTGACCGTGTTTGAAGGTAGGATACTTATTTTCCACATCTCCCTAGCGTCATCAGAATCGGCAGATAGTTGGTGAAAAACAAGGTGGGCTGACTATGGTCGCGAAGGAGAAAATCTATTTGAAAACTTCCTGAATTTATTTCTTTAATTTCTTCTCCATACTTTCTTATTTTGGGTTGCCTTCTCAGACTGCGGAAGTCCTGGATGCTTAAATGTGTATGCCGTGCTGGACAGTGTCAAGTGTTTAATAACAAACAGGCGCCAGAAGTAACTAAACTCAAGTTCTGAATGTTGTGTTAGAAAGAGAGCTCGTGACTTTGGAAGCATTTGACTGTATTTAGAGACGAACTACAGGCTAGACATGGCGGTGTTCCAAACAGGCCGGCACAGGGAATGCGGAAATACCACCCAGCATTACGCTGGAACTTTCTTAAAAAAATTTATTTATGTAGCTGTATTGGGTCTTGTATTGGGTCATGTATTGTAGCATGTAGGATCTGGTTCCCTGACCAGGGATCGAGCCCAGGCCACTTGCATCGCGAGCATGGAGTCTTAGCCACTGGCCCACCAGGGAAGCCCCTGAAACTTCTTGACTGTAAACAGAAGACAGATCTGTCTGCAAACTTCAGATCCATAGTCTCAATGCTATCCTTGGGCAAAATTCTTGGATGGATGATTACAGGAATGTTTTGTAAGCTTTTCGCAAGGAAGCCAACTTGAGCTCACTAAGATATAGTAAGTGAATGGATGGACAAAGACATGTATGAATAAACTGTGGCTGCTTTTTATATCAGGGGTATGTTCCTTAAAATCTCGTATTATTTAATACCCGCATTGAAACAAGACTAATTTCCCCATAGGAATAAAGTAGGATTTCCACTATTTCAAGGTTTGTACAATAAGTGAAACCTTATTCTTCTCTTTTGCCTTATTTCACATTTGTATAATGCGTATTAGCAAAGTGTAGAACTCTTTCCTTTTTTATAAAGGAAGACTTTGGCTTTATTCTTGGAGACCCAGGATGGACTTGACAGAGCTTTGGCTGAATGGAGAAATGTAGGTTCCATACATCTTCATAAAGCCAGGGGCGCCTAGAACTAGTTGAATAATTGCCCTCTAAGCGTGGGCGGTGGTTTAGTCACTAAGTCGTGTCCGACTCTTGCAACCCCGCGGACTGTAGCCCACTAGGGTACTCTGTCCATGAGATTTTCCAGGCGAGAATTCTAGAGTGGGTTGCCACTTCCTTCTCCAGGGGCTCTTCCCGACCCAGGGATGGAAGCAGGGTCTCCTGCACTGCAGGCGGATTCTTTACTTACTGAGCCACCGGGGAAGCCCCGCCCTCCACGGGGACTGATTGAAAGGAAAGTTGACCTACAAGGGGGCCTCCAGAACCGAGCCACAGGCCTCCAGCTTTGTCCTCCTCAACACAAAAGAGATTTTCGAATTTGTGATCCAGCGACAGCTGGAGGGAAAGCAGGTGTTTCCAACGGACTGCCAGAGGCTACTGCCGATCTCAATGGGCCTTGAGCAGTGGACCAGACCTAAGGAGGTGACGTTTATAGAGAGAAAGTCCTGTGCTCTGATCCCAGAGGTACATCTGGAGAAGTGCCCCAGGAGCTGGGGCTTAGTTGGTTTAGTCAACAGCGAGCTCAATATGAACCCCTGGTGTGCGACGACGCCTGAAAGCACGCCTTGTGGTCTTCGGTGATGGAACTAGAAGCAGAGGAGCTGGAATGAAGGAGGTGATGGCTTCTCCTCTTCAGACTGGACCCAGTTCTGACCACCAACTGGGTCAGAAGAGAGAAAGAAGAGCCAGAACTCGGAATATTTATCCTGGACAAGATTTAGGGAGGAGATTATTCAAACATATAAACGGCTGCCGTGTGCAGATGACTTACATTTGCATCTTGGTGGCCTTTGAAGTCCTAGGAACTTCAGTCAGGCATTTCAGGGGCTGGAATGTGTCTCAGTGTAGGGACAACTAGTGTCTGAAGAGAAGAGCGTCTGGGGTCAGGTGATATGGTTGGTCATCCTGCCTTCATTTAATGGCTAATCAGGAACATTGCTAGAAAAGAGACTGTGAATCCAGTTTCTTTCTCCAACTCTTGAAGAGTCAGTTATAGATGACTCAGAGAGGAGAGAATAAATGGCCAGTAAATTATGAGAAATCATGTAACTGTGCTAGTAATTAAATGAAAATTCAAACAGTAATAAATTTCCAATTATACCTAAATTAAAAAAAACAGCAATAAAATACTACCTTTGTCTGGTAGGAAAAATTGAAGAGAAAAATAAACTCCAATACTGGTAAGAGTGCAACGAAATTGGGGTTTTCATTCATTGCTGTTGCCACTGATGCCTGGGAAGCCTGTGTATCAGGTGCTGTAACACTGATCACACGTTGTTCCCATAGGCCATCCAACCAAGACAAGTTGGAAATATGCAAACAGCCACATGTCTGAAACTCTTCACTGTGTATTAATAGATTAGAGAATCCGCCCGCCAATGCAGGAGACGCAAGAGACTCGGGTTCGATCCCTGGGTCAGGAAGATCCCCTGGAGTAGGAAATGGCAACCACTCCAGTATTCTTGCCTGGGAAATTCCATGAACAGAGGAGCCTGGTGGGCTGCAGTCCGTGGGGTCACAGATACAGCTGAGCGACTGAGCACACAGGCACAAAGCAACGTGAAGAGTGAAACGGGAGGCAACAGTTGAAGACGACAGGCCTCCCACTCAGTAGAGCGCTGCGGATCATCTACAAAGACAGGCTTTTCTATAGCTATAGGGAAAATGCACAGGGCATCATATTAAGTGTGTCCCTCTGAGGAACTGCCAGCAGTGAAGTTCTGCAGATGCGATGACAATAGATGGATACGACAAGAGTCAAGAAGGAAAACGCCCACTGTGCCCAGGTCTGCCACTGGCCGGCTGCATCCCCTTGGGCAAATCCCTTATTTGTCTACTTCAGCTGCTGGGTCTGTAGAACAGGGAGTTTGGACTTAATGATCCCTAATGTCCTTTCCAGTTTTATGATGTGACTCAAATGGACCCGTTTCACGAAGAAGCTGCATCCCGGTGGGGTTTAAGACGTCAGCCACTGTCTTCTTTTCAGATTTCCCTCATCACACAGTGCTTCTTCCATATTACCTATTTTTAGAAATCAGTTTTGAGATGAGTAACTCATGAGAAAAAATAGAATTCCTTGATCCTTCTCAAATAAATTGCTGCATCTTGAAAGAGATTTGATCATATGTTCCATAAGTACTTTATTATGGAGTAACATAAAACGTCAGGAGACTATCCCCAAACGCCCCTGAATGATTTCAAATCAAGATACTATTGCTATGAGTATTATTTATAGCACTCTACTGGAAAGTTTTATTCACACAAAACAAAAGGAAGATGTGGACACCGAATGAACTGGTTTATTCACTTATATTTGAGTCTTTTAAAAAACAGTCCTTGGCAAGTTCCTGAATCCCTGGTTTTTATCCTAATCGATTTAAAAATGGTCAAAACACATTTATGTCTGTGCACTTACAGCGGGGCTTCCCAGGTGGCTCAGTGGGTAAAGAATCCGCCTGCAGTGCAGGAGGCGAAGAGACCTGGGTTTGATCCCTGGGTCGGGAAGATCCCCTGGAGGAGGGCATAGCAACCCATTCCGATATTCTTGCCTGGAAAATCCCACGGACAGAGGAGCCTGGTGGGCGGCTTGTCCATAGGGTTGCAGAGTCAGATACGACTGAAGGGATAGAGCACGCATGCAGGCACTTAGAGGACCATTTAATTCCTAGGGGACCTGAGAAGCAGGGTGACAGATGTGAGCTTTCAGATGATAAACAAAAGCCTTCTAATCATACCAGACTGTCTCTGAAATTGCTCTCATCTGTCTAGAATTTTCTAGAAGGATGATGGTTTCTTAGTGCAGAAGCCTTCCTTTCACAGGCAGAGCAGTCAAAAGGAGGCGAGGAGGGCCTGCAGGGGGCCTGGCACTGCCCGTGGGCACCCGGGGCAGCCTCGACACGCTCGTGCACTGAGGCCCTTCGTGGGCCCCGAGGTGCCTGGGGTGGGGGTGGTCCTGTCACTGCTCTGAGGACTCACACAGCTTTGAAGACAGTGCTGTCTGGTCTTTTCCAAAGACAACACACTTTCAATTGTCCAGGAAGAAGTTTTAAAGAGCAGAAAGAGGCCACATCTAGATTACCTAAAGGTTAGAGGAGAACTTGCATGCTACTTAAATATGCAAATAAGGCATCTCTCCAGCAAATAATTACATCCTCAAGGCAGAGTCCAGAATCTTGTATAGTTTTTGCTCAAAGGCAACCCAGGTCATTAGATATACAGTTTCCCAGGGCACAGCACCGAATCACAAATGCTGCTATTAAACCATGGGATGAAAGTCACTTCCAAATGTAAGCTTCACAGGTACTTTTGATTTCTTCTTTCTTCACTCTTAGGCCAAGCTGCTTTTAACATTAATACAATGAAGACACTGGTCATTCCTTTGCTTCCCTCTTTTCAGGGAAGAGGAAAGCAGTGGCTGTGGCCCCAGTTTGATGGGGGCAGAGGACACAGATGGAGGGCAGGGGACCACGAGGGAGGGGAACACGTGCTTGGGCACACGCAGCAGCAGCTCAGAGACACACCTGGTGCCGTCCTCAGGCCAGCCACCGGGCGAGACTCTGAACTAGCTTCAGCAAGACCGTCGCTGCTGAGCCCTCAGGAAGCTCATCTGGGGGCCTTCTAAGCACCCGAGTGCGTGCCCTTCTCAGCAGCTCAGCTCCCCTTCTGTAGCTTTATGTCCCACCGGACTGGCCCTCCTTGTCTTCGTGGTCCAGCGGCCACTGGGATAGAGTGGGTGCTAAATAAATGCGCCTTCTGGTTTTTTAAATTCTGTTTATTCATTTATTTTTGGCCGTGCCGGGTCTGGGCTGCAGCCTGCAGGCTTCCGCTGGCCACGGTGAACGGGGCTCCTCTAGCCGTGGTGCTCAGGCTTCTCACCGCGGTGCCGCTCCTGCTACGCAGCACGGGCTCTGCAGTGTGCGCGCTTCAGTAGCTGTGGGATCCTCCCCAAACCAGGGATCAAATCCGTGTCCCCTACACTGGCAGGTGGATTCTCTACCACTGGGTAACCAGGGGTGTCCCTGAATGCTTCTTGAATTAAAAGAACAAAAATCCCTTGCAATCCCTAATATGGTGAATTTGACTTTGGTGGCAGTTTTATTCCGTTGTCATGCAGTGTGATTTCAATTCCATCCTTTCCACCTGCCTCCTCTCCCAGTTCAGTTCAGTTGCTCAGTCATGTCTGACTCTTTGCGACCCCATGAATCACAGCACGCCAGGCCTCCCTGTCCATCACCAACTCCCAGATTTCACTCAGACTCATGTCCATCGAGTCAGTGATGCCATCCAGCCATCTCATCCTCTGTCGTCCCCTCCTCCTCCTGCCCCGAATCCCTCACAGCATCAGAGTCTATTCCAATGAGTCAACTCTTCGCATGAGGTGGCCAAAGTACTAGACTTTCAGCTTTAGCATCATTCCTTCCAAAGAAATCCCAGGGCTGATCTCCTTCAGAATGGACTGGTTGGATCTCCTTGCAGTCCAAGGGACTCTCAAGAGTCTTCTCCAACACCACAGTTCAAAAGCATCAATTCTTCGGCGCTCAGCCTTCTTCACAGTCCAACTCTCACATCCATACATGACCCCTGGAAAAACCATAGCCTTGACTAGAACCTTTGTTGGCAAAGTAATGTCTCTGCTTTTGAATATGCTATCTAGGTTGGTCATAACTTTCCTTCCAAGGAGTAAGCGTCTTTGAATTTCATGGCTGCAGTCACCATCTGCAGTGGTTTTGGAGCCCAGAAAAATAAAGTCTGACACTGTTTCCACTGTTACCCATCTATTTCCCATGAAGTGGTGGGACCGGATGCCATGATCTTCGTTTTCTGAATGTTGAGCTTTAAGCCAACTTTTTCACTCTCCTCTTTCATTTTCATCAAGAGACTTTTTAGTTCCTCTTCACTTTCTGCCATAAGGGTGGTGTCATCTGCATATCTGAGGTTATTGATATTTCTCCCGGCAATCTTGATTCCAGCTTGTGTTTCTTCCAGTCCAGCATTTCTCATGATGTACTCTGCATATAAGTTAAATAAGCAGGGTGATAATATACAGCCTTGACGTACTCCTTTTCCTATTTGGAACCAGTCTGTTGTTCCATGTCCAGTTCTAACTGTTGCTTCCTGACCTGCATACAGATTTCTCAAGAGGCAGGTCAGGTGGTCTGGTATTCCCATCTCTTTCAGAATTGTCCACAGTTTATTGTGATCCACACAGTCAAAGGCTTTGGCATAGTCAATAAAGCAGAAATAGATGTTTTTCTGGAACTCTCTTGCTTTTTCCATGATCCAGCAGATGTTGGCAATTTGATCTCTGGTTCCTCTGCCTTTTCTAAAACCAGCTTGAACATCAGGAAGTTCACGGTTCACGTATTGCTGAAGCCTGGCTTGGAGAATTTTGAGCATTACTTTACTAGTGTGTTAGATGAGTGCAATTGTGTGGTAGTTTGAGCATTCTTTGGCATTGCCTTTCTTTGGGATCAGAATGAAAACTGACCTTTCCCAGTCCTGTGGCCACTGCTGAGTTTTCCAAATTTGCTGGCATATTGAGTGCAGCACTTTCACAGCATCATCTTTCAGGATTTGAAATACCTCAACTGGAATTCCATTACCTCCACTAGCTTTGTTCATAGTGATGCTTTGTAAGGCCCACTTGACTTCACATTCCAGGATGTCTGGCTCTAGGTCAGTGATCACACCCTCGTGATCATCTGCATCATGAAGATCTTTTTTGTACAGTTCTGTGTATTCTTGCCACCTCTTCTTAATATCTTCTGCTTCTGTTAGGTCCATACCACTTCTGTCCTTTATCGAGCCCATCTTTGCATGAAATGTTCCCTTGGTATGTCTAATTTTCTTGAAGAGATCTCTAGTCTTTCCCATTCTGGTGTTTTCCTCTATTTCTTTGCATTGATCACTGAGGAAGGCTTTCTTATCTCTTCTTGCTAGTCTTTGGAACTCTGCATTCAGATGCTTATATCTTTCCTTTTCTTCTTTGCTTTTCACTTCTCTTCTTTTCACAGCTATTTGTAAGGCCTCCCCAGACAGCCATTTTGCTTTTTTGCATTTCTTTTCCATGGGGATGGTCTTGATCCCTGTTTCCTGTACAATGTCACGAACCTCATTCCATAGCTCATCAGGCACTCTATCTATCAGATCTAGGCCCTTAAATCTATTTCTCACTTCCCCTGTATAATCATAAGGGATTTGATTTAGGTCATACCTGAATGGTCTAGTGGTTTTCCCTTCTTTCTTCAATTTCAGTCTGAATTTGGCAATAAGGAGTTCATGATCTGAGCCACAGTCAGCTCCTGGTCTTGTTTTTGCTGACTGTATAGAGCTTCTCCATCTTTGGCTGCAAAGAATATAATCAATCTGATTTCAGTGTTGACCATCTGGTGATGTCCATGTGTAGAGTCTTCTCTTGTGTTGTTGGAAGGGGGTGCTTGCTATGACCAGTGCATTTTCTTGGCAAAACTCTATTAGTCTTTGCCCTGCTTCACTCCATATTCCAAGGCCAAATTTGCCTGTTACTCCAGGTGTTTCTTGACTTCCTACTTTTGCATTCCAGTCCCCTATAATGAAAAGGACATCTTTTTTGGGTGTTAGTCTAAAAGGTCTTGTAGGTCTTCATAGAACCATTCAACTTCAGCTTCTTCAGCGTTACTGGTTGGGGCATAGACTTGGATTACTGTGATATTGAATGGTTTGCCTTGGAAATGAACAGAGATCATTCTGTTGTTTTTGAGATTGCATCCAAGTACTGCATTTCGGACTCTTTTGTTGACCATGATGGCTACTCCATTTCTTCTGAGGGATTCCTGCCTGCAGTAGTAGATATAATGGTCATCTGAGTTAAATTCACCCATTCCAGTCCATTTCAGTTCACTGATTCCTAGAATGGCTATGTTCACTCTTGCCAGCTCCTGTTTGACCACATCCAATTTGCTTTGCTCATGGACCTAATATTCCAGGTTCCTATGCAATATTGCTCTATACAGCATCGGACCTTGCTTCTATCACCAGTCACATCCACAGCTGGGTATTCTTTTTGCTTTGGATCCATCCCTTCATTCTTTGTTAAGTTATTTCTCCACTGATCTCCAGTAGCATATTGGGCACCTACTGACTTGGGGAGTTTCTCTTTCAGTATCCTATCATTTTGCCTTTTCATACTGTTCATGGGGTTCTCAAGGCAAGAATACTGAAGTGGTTTGCCATTCCCTTCTCCAGTGGACCACACTCTGTCAGATCTCTCCACCATGACCCGCTAGTCTTGGGTTGCCCCATGGGCATGGCTTAGTTTCATTGAGTTAGACAAGGCTGTGGTCCTAGTGTGATTAGATTGACTAGTTTTCTGTGAGTATAGTTTCAGTGTGTCTGCCCTCTGATGCCCTCTTGCAACACCTACCATCTTACTTGGGTTTCGCTTATCTTGGGTGTGGGGTATCTCTTCACAGCTGCTCCAGCAAAGCGCAGCTGCTGCTCCTTACCTTAGACGAGGGGTATCTCCTCACCACTGCCCTTCCTGACCTTCAACGTGGGATAGCTTCTCTAGGCCCTCCTGCGCCCGGACAGCCACCGCTCCTTGGTCGTGGGGTTGGTCCTCCCGCCCGCTGCCCCTGGCCTCAGGCGTCGGGGCGTGGGGTAGCTCCTCCCGGCCGCCACCCCTGACCTTGGACTCAGGGTAGCTCCTCCCGGCCGCTGCCCCTGACCTTGGACTTGGGTAGCTTACTTATACCATCTTATAATAGACCCCACTGGGGGCTTCACTGTAGGTAACAAACACCTACCAGAGTCTTCCCCTCTCTTTTGTGGAATGGTCAACGTCCCCCAGAGGTCAGAACTGAATTTTGGAGGCGTCATCAGAAGCTGCCTGCCAATGCAGGAGATGCCACAGACTCAGGTTCGATCCCTGGGTCAGGAAGATCCCCTGGAGGAAATGGCAACCCACTTCAGTATTCTTGCCTGGAAAACTCCACAGACAGAGGAGCCTGGCAGCCAGTCTAGGGGCTTGCATTGAATTGGACATGACTGAGCATGCAAGTCCTCGTCTATCACCCTGGCCGAGTTCCCTCAGATATTCTGATAACCTAACCAGGCATCTTGTCTGCAGACACCTTGAGACTCACGTATGGAATGTCTGGTTATGGGCCTTTGACGGTGGGTGGCCACACTTTGGTATTAAGCCTTACCCGACTTGGGCAACTTACCCAGAGTTCATCAGATTTGATCCAAATGACTTTCTGCTTTCCCTCCCAATCAGTTTCCCTGAAATGTGGAAGATTTTTCATCCAGGAGGGAACACCACCACACCGAAGGTGGAAAAACACCACAAGGGGACCGGGCTGGAACCTTGGGAAACCCACCAGGTCCTGGGGTGACAGCTTGAGGTTTTTTGGGAATCCAGCCCAGCAGGCCCTGCTCGACGTGACCTTCCAGTAAGCCCTGAGCACAGAAGGGACAGTCTGGGCACCTACAGGACCCCCATGCGAGCAGAGCCCAGCTGAAGGCGTGGAGGTCTGCCAGGGCCCGTGCTGCTGTGAGGTCTACGGGTTAACACAGCCCACTAGCAAAGCCATCCGAGAGGAAGCAGCGCTCTGCAAGCATGCCCTCCCCTCCCCTCTGGCACGGGTCCTGACGCCCTGGGCCTGGGCTTGTCCCAGGCACTCTTCTCCCACCCAGCTCCCTCTGGGAGGCCCTCCAGGTCTCAGGGTTTGGCAACTTATCTGCAGAAGCCCTGGGATATGCTGGCAGGCTCCAGCCCCACTGCACAACTTTAGTATATCGCTTGACAACTTCCAAAAGAAAGGCACAGTCTGTCTGAACCGCAAGTTCATGGTGGGAGGCCTGCTGTCCCATGACTCTCTGGGTCACACCTAGAAGTCTCCTGAGACCCACAGGTCAGCTCGGCCTTCGGCTGCGAGTCTGTGTGTTTACAAAAGCTGTGTGGTTTTCTGATGCAAAGGAGGCACGTATGAGAACAGGCTGGGCTTCCCAGGTGGCGGTGGCGAAGAACCCGCCTGCCAATTCAGAAGCAGTGGGCTTGACCCCCGGGTCGGGAAGAGCACCTGGAGTAGAAAACGGCAGCCCACTTCAGTATTCCCGCCTGGAAAATTCCATGGACAGAAGAGCCCGGTGGGCTACAGTCCATGGGGTTGTGAGCATGACTGGGCGAGAGTGAGCACAACGCGAAAGGCCCGGCCACGTGCCGCGGAGGCTCTAGCGCCGAGCAGGGAAAAGAACCGCACACACAGCCCGGCGCAGGCGCCAAGTACAGACGGCTTTACTGCTGAGCGTGCGCTTCCGGAGACGCAGGGCACACAATGCTACGCGGCGCTTTCTTCAATTGATGCAACTCAGTCATTTTTATTGCAACTGGAAGACAATACATCACAGAAACCTTATGGTAGGTCTGGGGGGAAAGTGTTATTTACAATAAATGATGAAATAGTTTGTCTTTGGCAATATGATTACATACGAAGGATGCGAAATGCAAGTATGGATGCCTCCAAAGCAACGCCATCGGGTCCCTCAAGGTGGGCGGGCTGTGCCTGCTGCCACTCTTCCTCTAGGCAACACAAACGCGACTGAACGTCACTTTCTCCGCTACGGGTCTCCCTTTCTGTTCATGATATTGGCAGTTTCATACAGAAAAAAACAACGACGAAAATTGGCTTTTGAAAACTTATTACTCTAAGTGAATACACTTGGCCATGGAGGTCTATTGGCCAGAGGTCAGACGACCCCGAGTATTGAGAGTAAACCTCTTGTCTTCTGATTGCTTTATCACTGTTATTTATTTTTCTGTAAAACAAAAACAGAACTCAGAAATGTTACAGAATCAGAGTATAAAAACATGTACACGTGTATAATGCTTCCCAGACACACACGGATACTTGCTTCCTCCACATTGTCACCATGGCAGTGTCAGTAGTGAGTGTGAACCACAGCGGCTGCTGAATCAGCTGTGTCGATGGCTCGACACACACACTCGAGCAATGCTGCACGTTTAAATAACTGAACTTGTGCTGAGAGTTTCATCTAACAAAAGGGAGGGGCTGGGAACTCAGGCCACAGTCATGAAAGGGTGAAAGACAGTTTCTAGGTTTGCTAGATACACCATATCGAAGTCTTTGCGAATCCAATATGGAATATTAATTCCTTGCAAAAAGTAGGGAAGGCTGTTCTCAACGGTTGCAAAGGAAGTGGAAAACACTGCTGTATCTATTCCAAATAAATAGTCTTGATTTCAGCGCTAACAAAACGAACAGGAAGGGTACTTGTGAGCACGGTCACAGTTAAGTCAGAAGTGATCTTTCACCCAGGTCTGATTTCAAAAGTAGGACAGACAGCAGAACGCAGCACCATAGACACATTGGTTTCGGCCGTGAAAAGATGGATCGTTTAAAACATCGGATTTTCCTTCCTTAATTTTTGGTCAGTGACACTATAGCACTTGTTTGCTGAGCTGTGGAAGAATTGTTAAGTTCACACACATTATTCATGATAAAGCAACGGAGTCTGTGCTTAATTCAAGAATAACCAGTAGGGGGCAGAGAGAGCGGTTGGCTACCATCACCGGCACTCGCTCCAAGGAAGGGGGGTTGGCAGATGGGTTCACAAAGGCAGGTGGGTCTACACAGAACACTGAACGCCCTGCGGACATCCTCACGGGGCTCCAGGGACGGGAACACCACACAACGGATATACTTTGATTTACACATTCCAACGAAGAAAAAAAAAGACACCATTCCAACTTTGTAACTGTGTTAACTGCAATATAAACCAAAGTCCCGAGTTTTGGCAGGTAACTAAAAAGAGGGTTATCACTTAGGTTATATAGCAAAAGTGTTGATGTATATTATATATAGTAGTATAAATAATAAAAAAGTATTATTTAAATTAGATCACAGTGCTGCGTTATGTGCATAACAGTGTTTGATATAGTATTCGAGCTGGGACCTACGACACGAAGGATTGAGCTGTCAACACTGGTTAAGTCACAATCAAGAGGGGACACGGAGTTCAGATGTGTTCTTTTGGTGGCAAAAAAAAAAAAAAAAATCCTGAAGATGAAAGAAAAATACTCCTCTACAGAAATATAAAAAAGAAAATGGCAACATCTGGGCAGCTGTGATCCACCAGAAAGAAACGAGTCCCAACCTGAATCAAGTTTAAAGGGAAAGAGAAGTCACATTGAGTTGAATCCAATTCCCATGTGGAAAACCCTCCCATGCAGGTCACTTGTACAGATTCTGATTCCTTCTCTGAGAGCTCTTGGATGAGAGGCTGGAGGCCCACACGTGTGGAGTGCGGGGCAGGGGTCACTGAGATGGGGGGCTGGTAGCATTTGGGCCCCAGGACTGAGCTGGACAAAGGCCATCTGGAAGGTCTTCACCCTACAAAGCCCACAGCCCGAAGCTGGCCCCCAGGGTGAGACGTGGTATTCACGACCGCGCCCAGCCAGAGCCAGACACCCTGTGCCTCTCCCAGGGAAAAAAACCCAGCTCTTGGGAGAAGCCTCCCACACAGTCCTTCTGAAAAACGCAGCCCCAAGACTAAAATCTGCCACAGCTGTTTTGGCCAGGGTTTTCTCCAAGCATCGTCTGGATGTGGGGTAGGTTCACTTTAGTTTCAGACAGACAATTTGACCAAAGAACTCTTGAACACATGTGTGTGTGTGTATATATATATACTGCTTAGAGAGGGGGGAGGGAAATAGGAGCTTAGGGTGTATCATAAGGCTGGGAAAATCGATGATGCAGACGCTTTCCACAAAGTACTAGGTAAAGATAAGAGACAAGTGTAGTAGCAGAAAAATAGCTTTCTGTGTGCACAGCATTTAAGAAGAAAGAGCAGAGTCCCCGTCTCTTAAATGTGTCCTGGGACCGACAACAAGTAAATACGGATGTCACGGTGCGGACGAGCTCACGGCTGTTTCCCAAAAGCATCTTCAAATATTGCTATAGTTCCCCACTGACCCCCCACCCCCCGCCCCACGTGAGTATGTGAGATACTGGAATGACACACGAAAACGCCGTTTCTCCCAGCAGGAGAAACCAAAGCAAAAACACCACACCCCTGGAACGGTGCTCAGGCGATTTTTGTCAAGACTAAATGAGCACACAGGGTAGTTTGGAAGCTAAAAGAACACCTGATGTTTGGGAAGAAATTCCAAGACTAGAGTGAATTACACTTGAGCAAAATATTCTTTCACAAATAGGCTTGTGCTTAAATTCTCTACTGCTCTTGGAGGAGGGGGTGACAGAGGGTGTCTTCTGCCCCCGGGCTTGGCAAGGACATGGACAACCTCATTCCGCAATGAAGTCACTATGAACGGCCACAGACACATTGATACTTTTTTTTTTTTCTCAACAATCGAAATACAAAGTTAAACACAATTGAGCCATTGTTTTGGTTATGCATAATGTGTATGCCTCCAAAAACAGAAGAAAAATAGAAAAAAGTACCCTCACTAAAGTTTCCCCTAGGTCTCCCAGCAGCTCCTGTGTTAGGGACTGCAGGAGACGCAGGAAATAACACTTAGAAAGCTGCCCGATGAGGTATTTATGCAAAAAGAGTGGTTCTGGAGTTAAGAACACACTTTTATAAGATATTTCTCTATTTCTCAAAGAGATCAGAAAAGTAAATCACACACATTGCATTTTATTATTTTCTAAAAGAGGCCTTTGCTCCTTTAGAAAAAAGGAAATGAGGGGAGACAGCCCACCGGTGGGGGTCGCCATCGGAAGAAACCCCCGCCAGAAAACAGCCCTGGATGTTTGTCTCTGCCTTTCGGGAGGGAAGTCTGGATTTGACATGGGAGGGCTGGGTGGCTGAGGGGGGCTTGGTGAGGGGACACCACCAAGTGCCGCCCGGATCCCGCAGCTGCGGATGGCTTTTGGGGTGTCAGACGTTGGTCTGGGGAGACGGAGGGTCCGGAGCGCTTCGAAAAGACATCCTTACCCGCATCTCTCCACGCCCAGCGCAAGTGCGCTGGGTGCACTCAGGTTCAGTAATGAGTCTGACCTGCGCAGGGCTGTAGATCTTTTTTTCAGCTCATCAGCAGCCCAGAGGAAGAGGACGCACGGGTTAACTTCTCCCGCCGTCCCGGCCGCTGGAGCTGCGGGCCGTGCCCGGGGCGGGCGGAGGGCTCCGCAACGGCCCACCCCGGCCTGTTTCAAAAAGTGAAGATCACCCCAGTCCCCTGCTTCTCCCTCACCGTCTATCTTGAGAGCAGGTGTTTTTACGCTTTAAAATCCCCTTCCGTGTGGGCGGAAGATCACCCTCTTTCAGAGGTTCCTCTGATCTCCCTAACTCCTTTCTTTCAGGCAAAGGTAACAGGAGCTTCTTCCGGGCTGCGCGCCCTCACCTGGTGGTCTGATCGCCGCGCCCACAACCTGGGTGCGCTTCGCTCCAGGTGGGCTCGAGCACCCGGGCGGTAGGGACGCTGTGACCGGCGTCGGGGGGACGTCTGGGGGCTGGGCCTTCCCAGGCCCGCGGCACTCTCTCCGTCACGGGTACCCTAATTCACACCCTCATCCGATAAGGCCCAGTCGTGTGTTTCCCCTTCTCCTGGCGAATTTGCATAATCATTCACTGCCTTTTTCCCCTAGAAACCAAATCTCGGTCCTGGTTTTCTCAAGTCAGTGTCCCTTAATTCTCTTGATTCTATCATACACACTCACGACTCAGTTTGCCCTCAGATTATTGCGTCATGGTAAACACGCACAGACAGAGAGAAAGGACACACTTTCCAACAGAGAATCAGAGGGGCCGGGGGCTGAAGTGCAGACAAGGCAATCCAGGGCGCCGCCACCCAGGCCCTACCAGAACATGAAGAGATTTTTGTATTGCAGAGTAAGCTCCCCAACAGTCAGAATTTGTCCCTGAAGAAGGTTAAACCTTAAACACCTGCTTCAAAAAACCAAAACAAAATAATCGGAAAAAAGGAAAAGGGAAAAAAAAAAAAAAACAAAAAAAAAAACACAAAAAAAATTAAAGGAAAGGAAAAAAAAAAAAAGGAAAAAAGAAGAAAACCAAAAGAACCTCTAAGCCTAAGGGCTTAAAAATTAGAGGCATAGCCTTTTCTCTATTTTCTATATTTATATGAAAATAATTCATGCTTCATGCTAAATACATTATTTACCTTACAAGAACTTTGTTATTTTTGAATAAAAAAAAGTTTGTGTTTTTGTGATTTTTTTTTTTCTTTTTCTTTTTTCAAAGGAATTCCATGCATTGTGGATCAGAAATTTCTGCTGGCTACACGGCTGAATGTGGAAATCATTTTGATTTTTGTAAAGATGAATACTGACTGACGTTAATTGCAAACTCCATTTTGAGGGCAGTATAGGAGTTTTGTGTGTTTTTTGCCATGTTTTACTTTAGTTTGTCCATCAGTGTGCCTTTCATCTTTTAAAAATACACCACAATACTAATGGCAGGTCCGCAGCTTTTTGTTTTCACTTGGATCAAATGATTTTGACAGACAGAAAAAGTTTTGTACCATTATTTCCTTAACAGCTATGGTAATTTCTTGGAACTTGATTTTCACTTGGGCAGTTAAGAAGACAGCTTGTTTTTTGCATCAGTTTTTTTTTTTTTTTCCCCCTCTTCCGTGTGTGTGGTGTCTATGTGTGTGCACAGGAGCATATGAGCAGGACCAACCTTTAGGCTTATGGCTTGTGTAACCTGCTTTTCATTTAATACAGAACAGAATCCAATGATCAGCAACATCATTAAAAACTGACCCAGTTTCTTCTCATGAGTCACTGAAACCCAGTGAAGAAGAGCGGTCCAGTGTTCGCCTGTGAAGATGCTACTGGGCTTCGTGGTTAAGAAGCACAGACGACTGGTGACCGCCCTGTTCCCACCTCACGTTGCATGCGTGGAGCCACGCCAAGGCTTCTCCTGGCATCATCTGATGCCCCAGCGCCACGAGCCTGGGTCTGCTCCTAGGGGGACCAGGGGTCCTTCCGTCTCCTCAGTTGCCTTAGGTGGGCTCACTCACTGACCCCAGCTGGGCGCACACCCTGACCCCTTAAACCTAAAGGCTGGGCCTGATCGATGGTGGCCTTGCACACGTGCCTTAGTGCTGGGTGCGTGTCCCGCGGCATTCCCGCTGCGTCCCTGTGGATTCAGCCGCGGGATTCTGAGACAAGCTGGAGGAAGCAATGGTCATTTTGGCTTTTTCGGTTTTGTCTTCAGGTAATGAAAAGCTTTTGTAAAACAGCTGAGTATCAATATGAGTTCTATGGCTTCAATCTCCTTTAAACATAAAAATTTTAAGGGTCCAAAACCAAGGGGGGGGGGCAAATTAAAAAAAAAGAAAGGAAAGAAAAGAAAGAAAACCAAACCAAAGGAAAAAGAAAAAAAAATAATAAATTGCTGATATTGCCACAAATCATTAGAAATCTCCTGACATGCTGAAACCAAATGGCCGTAAGTTCAAAACAAATCAGTGACTTGTTTTTGTTAATTTTTCGCGGTTTCCTTTTGCTCCTTCTGCCCCTTTGCCGTCCGATTGGTGATGTTGTTCAGGCAGGACCGGATGCCCGCCAGGTGCAGGAGCGAGCCCGCTGCCTCCTTCATCTCCTCGTCGTCGCTCTCGGGGGGCTTCTCCGTGCGTCTCTTTTTGAGGGGCAGCGTGTCGCTGGGCACCTTCCGCGCCTTGGCCGCGGGCGGCCGCTTCTTGTGCGCGGGGCCGCCGTCGCCCGGGGCCTCCCGGGGGCCGCGCGGCCGGCCGTCCTCCTCCGGCTCGCTGTGGCTCTCGCGGCTGGGGCAGCTGCCCTCGCTGCCCTCCGGGCCCCCCTTGGCGGCGACCTCGTCGGGCTCGTCGGCCGAGGAGGACGAGGCACAGTCGCTGGCGGGCGAGGCGCTGCGGGCGGCGGCGGCGGCCTTGGCGCTGCTGTAGGTGTGGTCCTCCTTGGGGTCCCCGCTGACCACCGGGGAGCCGCACGCCGGCTCGCTCTCAGTCCGCAGGCGGCAGCCGGGGAGGCCGTTCCTGCAGGGCGGGGACGAGAGAGGACACTGTTAAACCCCCTGGAGCAGCCCCCCGGCAGCCCCCCGAGCTCTCGGAGCAGATGCAGGGACACCCGGCCAGCGGTCTGCCAACAGGAGCCTCTGCCCTGAGGCTGAGGCCCGAAATCCCTGCTGACCTCCCGCCGTGGACACGGTCACTCCATTCGTGCGGCTGAGGCGTCAAAGCAACGCTCTCTTGCTGTGACGGCGGTGGAAGCACAATCTCTCCTGTTAAACCGTAAGAAACAAGCTGTGCTGGGTTTCACGTGCCCGCCAGTGCGCGGCGGAGACACCATGGGGCGACGCTGGCTGGGTCCTTCCGAGGAAAAAAGCCTGCTCTCCTCTAAGACAGCGCCCGGAGTCTTTGTGAGCAGGCTAAACCTGGTGTTCAGGGAAAAAGGCGCCTGCCCTGGGTGACAGCTCCCCGCTGCCACGGCCCCTCCCTCATCCACGCACGCCGCCCCTCATGTGATGCGCGGCCTTGGGGTGGGGGTCCCCGGGGAAGACAGCCCAGGCGGCATGAGACACAGACACTCACAAGGGTGCTCACAGATGATCAGAGAAGCAAGTCATGGTTACACAGACGCAGCACAAGCCGCCCTCCACTAAACGGACCACCTGCCAGGCGCCTTGCTGTATCTGCAGCGAAGATCGCATTCAACTCTATAAAGTGGTTTTGTTAGCATCCTTATTCTATAGATGCTAGAGGTGAGGTCTGGGCAAGTTTGGTGATTTACTTAAAGCCACACAGCTCATCAGAAGAGCAGGGATGGGAAGCGAAGCCTGACTTTCGAGCTCTCAGCTACACCACCAGACCGACTCTTGCTCTTTTCTCATTTGCCCTGTAACCAGATCACCTGTGTATTCCCACCAGAACCCAAGAGGACTGTCACACCTCCGAGTATGTTGTCATGCCCGTATGTCCGAGCATGGGATGGACCTCCCTTGTGCTTTCTTTTTGGCAAAAAGGACACAGTATCTGCACCCTGTGCCCCACCCTGCTTCACGGGGCTGTGGAATGTGGGTGATGCCGGCTGCTGTCTGGACCAGCGAGGACCGTGATGCGCCCGTGGGGTTCGGCCACACGCTGTGTGGACAGCTGTGGATCCTGTCTGCCTGGTGCACGGCAGGGGCCGGCAGTGAGGCGATCGGGGAGGAACACTCACGGAGGGAGGTCACCTACAGCTGCAGGGGGCAGAGAGAGGGCACGGAGGCCTGTGGGGGACACGGTGTCTGGCTGTGGGTGTGGGGCTGGGGGCTCTGGGCGGGGTGGGGGGAACTTTCTGCTGCACCACGTTGGCCCCCTTTCCCACTGGCTTGCCCACCAATGGAAACATTTCTATACATCTTGGGATCGTGGGTACCCCTGTCCCAGCTGCCCCAACTGTCAGCGCCCCGAACTCCCTCCATGGCCAGCACTTCCCACCATCATCACGGACTGTGTGATGGTTTCTGTGAGAGGGTCAGCCCCACAAGGCAGGGCCCGGCCCCTGCGATGTCCTCAGGGCCTAGCTTGGTGCCAGGCAGGGAGGGGACCCCCGTGGGAGACAGAGCCAGCGCCGGAGCAGGCGGTCTGGGGAGTGTCCATCAGCATGCCGGAGCAGGTGGGATTGCACAGCAGAGAGCAGGTGGTCTGGGGGGCCTTCCCGGACACTCCCTGAGAAGGTGGCCCCGGGGAAGGGCAGTGTGGCGCTGTGGAGGGAGAGGATTCTGGGAGCAAGAGAGTCAAGAAAAAGGCAAGCAGTGCAAAAGACGAACTCTCCGTGAGTCCAGGCGAGAGGCATACGTGCTGCTCCCTGTGCTTCTCCTCCTCCTTTCCCACAGGCTAACCCTTCTTTTAAGTAAAAAGTCTGGGGTGTCAGGTAGAGACAGGGAGAAACACACCAGAAAGAAAGCAGGTGCTGCCTTTCACTTCCGTCCATACAAGAGCGGGGGTTCTGAACCTGAGAGCTTCTTTCTCTCTCCTTCTTTCAAGGACATAAACAAGCCTAAGCCATAATGGAAAAGAATATCAAAAAGAAGACTGTGTATATATATATATATATATGTTTGTATAGGGCTTCCCAGGTGGCTCAGTGGTAAAGAATATGCCTGCCATGCAGGGGACCCAGGTTTGACCCCTGGTTCAGGAAGATTCTCTGGAGAAGGAAATAGCAACCCACTCCAGTATTCTGGCCTGGAGAATCCCATGGATGGAGGAGCCTGGTGGGATACAGTCCATGGGGTCGCAAAGCTTTGGACAGGACTGAAGCAACTGAACACAGATATGTGTGTAAATGAATCCCTTTGCTATACAGCAGTAATCAACACCAGAGAAGGCGACGGCACCCCACTCCAGCACTCCTGCCTGGAGAATCCCAGGGACGAGGGAGCCTGGTGGGCTGCAGTCCATGGGGTCACAGAGAGTCGGGCACGACTGAGCAGCTTCACTTTCACTTTTCACTTTCATGCGCTGGAGAAGGAAATGGCAACCCACTCCAGTGTTCTTGCCTGGAGAATCCCAGGCACGGGGGAGCCTGCTGGGCTGCCGCCTATGGGGTCACACAGAGTCGGACACGACTGAAGCGACTTAGCAGCAGTAATTAACACAGCACTGTAAATCAAATATACTTTAAAAAAGAAAAAGATACATGCAAGCGCAAGAGCAGCGCACTGAGACCTTCTTAAAGGCATCACAGGAAGTGAAGGAAAAGAAACAAGCAAATCACTTCCCGAGCCTGTGAATTCGAGGTGGTGTGGGGCAGGGTCTCTGCTTCCACGGAAAACACTGCACTCCAAGCAGGGTCCCAAGATCCACGCACCGCAACCCCAGCCCCACTCCACCGCCTCACAGACAGCAGACAGAACAAACTCAGGGAACCCTGTGACTGGTTCAGGGCGACCCTGCTGGCCCTCAAAGATGGCCCAAACAGGAGACTGCAATGTGTCCCCGGCCTCCCCGGGAAGGAAGCTTCCTGTGACGGAGATAGGAAACCAGCACATTGACGATACCTCTGGATAAAAACGGGCACACAGAGAGAACTTCAGGGAGTTAGAGTTAAAATATAAATGCATCTTTCTCTCACGTGATACAGTTAGCTTTCTCTGAGATTTTACGACGGGCTCATAATCCATAAATTACACACACACTCAGCAGGAAGCGACAAGCTCCTTCAAATATTAATCACTGGAAGCAGCGCTGTTCATGGTGGGGGCAGGCCGGCTGCACTGACCGGTGTCAGACACCTCCTGCTGTAGGATCCGTCATCACAGGACGCCAGCTACTTTACAAAGAAACCAGGCAGGCTGAACGTATTACGCTGGAGGAGGAAGAACTTCCAACCGCCTCCTCAAATACCGTTCATCAAAATGAACATGGGGTATGTCTGAAGCGCCTGCCATTTTTAGCTTCGTTTTCTAAGGAACGATACTCACGACGATCCTGTTGGCATAAATTAAAGCCACCTGACTTCACTGGGACCCCACAGAACCATGTGTTACTCATCTCAAATAAAAACCTGGTATTAATCCTCTTGTCAAATCGGTGGGAAACACTCAACATGCAAGCTGAGAAATCACATTAGTTCAGGGTGAGAACGAGCACCCCTCGCCACCCACAGGCTCAGGGACGGTTTCTGGTCAGACGCGGCCGTTTCGCTGGTTCTGGGCGCGCTCACGGTTTGCTCCGTGGCCACAGCAGCTCCGCGCGCCGTCGCCGCCCCTCCCTCCTGTGTGCTAGGGTCCCCTCTGGAGCTGATGCTCTCAGCTGGAGGGGAGCGTGTGGGCCGAAGGCGTCCTTCTTAGGGGTTACTTGAGAGCTCCGGTCTTTTGCCAAGTGTGAAGAGAAGCAGGTGGGGTTAAGAGGATTATAGGAGCAGGGCTCGCTGTGCAGCGCTTTTGTCCAAGACGGACCACAGGTAGGAAGACACAGAGGACGAGAGCTGAGCAGACGCTTCCATTCCCAGCTGGTGGCAGAAAAGACATTTGGAAGGCTGTCTTCCAACTGCCATACAAAAGACCCCGGGGGAAGGACAGCGATATGTTTTTAGTCATTGCTGGGTTCCTTGGCAAATAAGGGGAATCCTGCAGATCCATGGAAATGCACACACACCAAAAGAGCTTCACACACACACAGACGAAAATCTTACAAAAAAAGACAAAATCTGAAAAGTGAGCGGCAGGCATGTAAGGAAGGCAGGGCTTTGTGGAGCAAATGCCGCCTCCAGCCCTGCGCCAGGAGCCCAAACCTGGGGGGAGGGCGCTGCAGGGGGAAGGACTCGGGCAGCTCCCAGGTTACTGTGACCCCTCAGGGGGTTAAAGCGCCCTCGGACGCATTGCTCTCCAGGCTCCCAGCACAAGTTCACAAAGCAAAACCTCTCCTGAAGACAGCAACCCATGCCAAGGCCATCAGGATGCCTGCATATCAGGCTGAATCATAGGAGCTCATAACCTAAAATCACCAAACAGCCCGCTGCTGCTGCCGCCAAGTCGCTTCAGTCGTGTCTGACTCTGTGCGACCCAATGGACTGCAGCCCACCAGGCTCCCCCGTCCCCGGGATTCTCCGGGCAAGAGTACTGGAGTGGGTTGCCATACACAGACCGCTAGGAAAGTATAAATGTAAAAACGCCATGTAAAACGTGGGACCCTTGAATGATGAGGCCTTCGGTGAGATCCTAGGGAATCGGCGGCAGACAGTGGGATAAAAGCCAGCCTGACCTCAGCTCCAGATGGAACTGCAGACAAGAAGAGCCTCCCTTGAGAGTTTTAAGCCACGAGTCTGAAGTCTTGTGGGTGTGAGGCCAGAATTCTACTGTGTGGACCAACAAACCCCAAGCTATATTCAGTTTAAAGTGCCCAATGGTGCCTACTAGAGGAAAACACAAACCCTTTTTGGAAGAACATACTTCAAACCCAGTCCACAAAGAACTCTCACAGATAAGACTTTAAAGAACACAGGTTCACAATTAAAAGAAAAAAAATAATTAAATACAAAAGAAATAAGCCACTGTATGAGAAAACAGAAAAAAAAAACCCCATAGAATCTGAACTGTAAAGTCTGAAAATACTGCAATAATTAGACAAAGAATATAACGTATGTACCAAAAAAACAAAAACTAAAGAGGGAATTGGCAAATATTAGAAACACTGGATTACTAAAACCAAGCAGACTTGGTTGATTTGGGGATGCCTCAAACAGAATTTCCAGAGCTGAAAAATATAATTCCTGAAATTAAAAAACTCAATGCAATTGAATTGTGGAAAACAAATAAAAAATTAAGTTAATTGAAAGACAGATCTAAAGACATTATAGGAAATGCAGCGGAGAGCGATAAAGAGATGGGAAACATGGAAGAGAGGCTGGGCAATGCAGAATACAACAAGAGCATCCAACCAAACGCAACTGGAGGTCCAGAATGAAGGAGAAATGCGGAAGCACCAATCCCACAGCAGGAAGTAGCTGAGAATTTCCTAGCTGTTACGAATGTTACCAATCTTAAGATTCAGAAAGCCAACAAGTCCCGAGGAGGATACAAAGAAATGCACACCTAGATAGACTAAGTCATCACAGACATCTCTCTCTCTCACTCACACACACACACACACACACACACACACACACACAAATAGAGGCTTAGAAGTACGAGAAAGGAGACACATCATCTAAGGAGGAGGGGTAGTTAAGATAAAACCAGTGACTCAGATGAGGTAGAACAGTAATGTCAAAACGAGAGAGAAAAAGTAACTGTCCAGCTACAATACTATCACCTGAGAACGGAGGCCCAGCGAGAGGCTGAAGGCAAAAGGAGAGGGTGGCAGAGGATGAGATGGTTTGACAGCATCACCGACTCCATGGACATGAACTCGAGCAAACCCCGGGGGACAGTGAAGGACAGGGAGGCCCTCTGTGCATCACTCAGTCCACGGGGGCTGCAGAGCCGGACATGACTTAGCAACTGAACAACAGCAAGAAAGAAGGCAAAATAAAAATATTTTCAGACAAAAAGTCAAGACTTTGATTAAAAGCAGATACTCAGTGATAGGACCTTCTTAAGAGCATTTTTCAGGAAAAAAAGAGAAAACAGACTTATGGTCAGCAAAGGGGGAAGGCTGGGACTAAATCCACATACGTCTATATGTAAAATAGAGGCTCGACAAGGACCTCCTGTAGAGCACAGGGAACGCCACTCAGGACTCTGTGTTAATAACAGCCTACACGGGAAAAGAATGAAGCAGCAGGATGCGTGCGTGCGCTGGGTAACTGAATCATTGTGTTGCACACCGGAAACTAACACAATGCTGCAGATCCACCACGTACCAACATGAAATAGAAGTGGAATAAAAGCCAAAAGCAAGAAAGGTCTGAGACGCAAGAGAAAGAAAAATGCTAAGCAAAGGAAATGTACTCAAGTAGCAACCCTTGGTGGCACCAAGCTGTCCCCTGGTGTCTGGGGGGGTTTTGGCTCCAGGTCCCCACAGATATCAAAATCTCAAGTCCCTTTTACAAAATGGTACAGTATGTGCTTAGAACCTAGGCAGGTCCTGCAATGCATTTCAAATCACCCCAGGATCGCGTGTGGTGCCGAGTGCCACGTGCGGATGCGCGCCATGCCAACAACTGCCAGTGCATGGGGCAAGTAAGCCTTGATTTTTGGAACTTTCTGGAATTCTTTTTATTTCCTAATATTTTCTATCAGCAGTCGATTGAATCCATGGATGCAGAACCTATGGATATGGAGGGCCAACGATAATAACTGACTTAAAGAAACTGAAATATGAAATAGAGCTCAAGTCCCAGACAAATGCAGCGTGTTATTTGGGAGGTGGAGAGAACAGAAGTTGAAGCATCCCAGAGGCCTTGACTGAGCAGGAGGTTAACGATACTGATTAACTCTGTCCGTTTAAAAATATTCACGCTAAAAGTTCTAGGATCAACAGTGAAAGAACAGAAAGTTCTACATAACTTATAAACCATTGCGGGGCGGGGGGAGGAATGACAAGTAGAAGAATCGTGGTCAATTTAAAACAATGTTAGTGGGCTTCCCTGGAGCTCAGTGGTGAAGAATCTGCCTGCCAATGCAGGAGACATGGGTTTGATCCCTGGTCCAGAAGACCCCACGTGCCTTGGAGCAGCTAAGCCCGTGGGCCACAGATACTGGGCCTGTGCAGAGCCCACAATTCACAGCAAGAGAAGACACAGCAGCGAGGAGCCTATGTGCGCAGCGAGAGAGCTGCCCCACTCTCAACACCCAGACAAAGCCCGCAGCAGTGAGCACACAGCACGGCCAAAAGCAGGTACAGCAACGAAAACAAAACAGAGTCAGAAAGGAATCTGGGAGGTGGGGGCAAAGAAAGTTTGCAAAAAAGGCTAACTGAGATGGTAGAAACAAGTCCACATATGTCATTTAAAATAGGCTAGTATCTCCATTGAAAGGTGAAGATCATTAACACAGACTTTAAAAGAAAAAGTCATATGCCATTTACAAGAGATGACCCTAAAACTTAAGGACGAAGAAAGGTTAAAAGTGAAAGGAGGAAAACCACGGTGCCATGCTGATGCACCTATATTAAACCAGACACGATAGATTCTAAGGCAAAAATGGTTACTATAGATGAAGACAGCGATGACATAGTCAGAAAGGTTCAGTTCACCAGGAATATATAACTGTTCTAAACTGGAGACCTCCAATAAGATTGCTTCAAATTACACCCAAATTGGAAGAGCTGCAGGAAGAAATGGTCAAACCCACATCTCTCCCCCTTCTCCCCCAGACACGGCTCACATGTAGATTTGAACTAGTGGATATACGGAACATGTGCTCACAGCAGACAAGGTATGTGACTTAGAAGCACACACAAAGTATTTATAATAGAAGACAGTATACACTACGAGACCACACAGCAAGTCTCCACAGACTTCAAATAGCAGTATCTTACAGATGGATTTCCTGAGCACAGTGCGTTGTAATTAATAAGTAATGATGAAGAGGTAATTAAAACCAAAAATAAGCAGAAACCACCTCCTCATTGGTTTGAAAATTTAAAAACACACTTCTAAAAACACCTATGGCTGAGAGAAGAAAGCAAGATGAAAATTAGTAAAGACTTGGAACTTGTAACAATAATGAAAACAAAAGGCACCAAAATGTATGGCTACAACTAAGCAGCAGTTTGAAGGGAAGTATAACCTTAAACTTCTATATAAAAGAATGAAAGTGTAAAATAAAAGTATCCAGATCACCACAACAAAAAAGAATAAACCCAAAGAAAGGATATTAAAAGAAAAACTAGCAGAAATCAATGATATGGAGAAGAGATATAAAATAGAGGTAATTATAATAATTAACTACAATATTTATAATATAATTATATTATAATATAAAGTTGATTATCCAAAGTTGATTCTTCTAGAGAAAAAACACTGTGTGTGTTAAGGTTAAGCAAAAAGAGAGGTAATAAAATGAAATAAGACGTTAAAGGGATGCAACTACGAGACACTGAAAGATGACAGATATTATAAATAACTTTATTCCGCATTTTTGAAAGCAGGTGATATGGACAAATCCCTACAGTTACCAAAATGAATTTGAAAAGAAATGAAAAATAAGTTATACTATAAGAATTAAAGAAATTCACTCAATAGTTAAAAATCATCCCACAAATAAAACACCAGCTCTGCAGTGTTTTGCAAGTAAGTTCCACCAAACATTAAGCAACAGATAATTTCAATCTTACCTAAACTCAGGGACTCTAAGAGTGAATACTCTTTAATGCATTATGTGAGAATAATGTAATCCTGACACTAAAACTAGGTAAAGATAGCGCTAGAGAAACATGGATATGGACAACTCTGCAAAAATTCACATATAAGATGCTAGCGTACCAATGCTAGCAATATGTAAAAAATATATCACCAGTATATTAGAAACGTAGGTTTCATTTAAAATCAGGAATTTATCATGTAATTCACCACCATGTAAAACAATGAGAAAAAAATTTACGGTTCTGCTAAATGATGTAAACATTTCTTTGATGAAATTCAACAACCATTTATGATAAACTACCATTGCAAGCCAAACATAGAAGGAATATTTTTGTAATGATAAAGTATATTTCCTAAAAAACCTATAACAAACAGTCCGTCAGTTATTCAGTAACACAGCACTCTTTAAAATAAGAAAAAACACGCGCACTTTGGTGGCGGTTCGGGAGTTAAGAGTCCCTCCTGCAGCGCGGGAGATGTGGGCTCTGTCCTCGGTCAGGGAACTTGGATGCCACGAGCCGTGGAGCAACCGAGCCCCTGCACGGCCACCACGGACTCTGGAGCCACACCCACAGAGCCTGTGTACCTCAACTAAGATGGGAAGCAGCCAAATAACAAATGTAAGAAAGACTGAAACAATGTAAAGATGTCTTATCATTACTTTTATTCAGAGGTTTTAACTCTAATAGGGCAGGAAAAAATAGGACAGGATATAAGAATAGGATATAACTGGACAGGATATAAAAGAATCCCCACCATTATTATCTGATTTTATACACAGAAGAATCTACAGACAGATTAGTAAATTTACTAAGTCAGTTTATTTAGCAAGGTTGACTGAAAAAAATCAATATACAAATAATTAACTCCAGATGGATTATATAGTATTTAAATGATATAGGAAAAAATTTTTTTAAATCTTTTAGGAAAAAAGCTACAAAAGACCATATAATCTTAGAGTAGGGACTTTTTAAAGACACTAGATTTCATTACAAAGTGATTACTAAGCATGAAAGTTAAGAGCTTCTGCTCATCAGAAGACAGTACTATGGACAGTGAAATGACCGTCCACAAACTTAGCAAAGTTATTAGCAACACATACGGTCGACAACAGCATATTAAACAGGAGAGACATCACTTTGCTGACAAAGGTTCGTACAGCCACTGGAAAAAGCTATGGTTTTCCCAGTAGCCATGTACAGATGTGAGAGGTAGACCATAAAAAAGGCCGAGTGCTGAAGAACTGACGTGTTGTAGTACTTTCAAATTTTAGTGTTGGAGAAGACTCTTGAGAGTCCTGACTGCAAGGAGATCCAACCAGTCCATCCTAATGGAAATCAGTCTTGAATATTCATTGGAAGGACTGATGCTGAAGCTGAAACTTCAATACTTTGACCACCTGATGCGAAGAGCTGACTCACTGGAAAAGACCCTGATGCTGGGAAAGACTGAAGGCAGGAGGAGAGGGGGACAACAGAGGATGAGACGGTTGGATGGCATCACTGCCTTGATGGACATGAGTTTGAACAAACTCCGGGAGATAGTGGACAGGGAAGCCTGGCATGCTGCAGTCCATGGGGTCACAAGAGTGACTCAACAACAAGATAGTCAATAAAGGGTTATTATCCAGAATATACAAAGAAGTCCTACAAAGATAAGAAAAGAAAACCACCTGATAGAAAGATGAGTAAACTGTTGAGCAGGCAATCCATCAAAGAGCATATTCAAGCAGCCAGTTAAATAAATGGAGAACTGTGCAACCTCTTTAGTAAGAAGGGAAATGGAAATGAAAACGCTGCACGATACTGTTACATATCCGCTAGACTGGTTGAAGTCGCACAGGATGAGAACTCCACATGTCGGTGAAGACGCCGAGGATGGGAAGTACCGTGCTCTGCTGGGGGGCGTGTACGAGGATACGAGCACTTCAGAAAACAATCTGTCCTCCTCTGGTAAAGCTGAGCAGGTTAACCCTGTATAAGCCAAAAATTCCTACACCAAAACATGCATCTTAGATGAAACTGTAGGCAAGGACAGGAATTCCCATGGCAAGTTTGTAAAAGCAAGTTAACTATAAACAATTCAAATACCTTAAAAAATATATTTGTGGCACAGCCACACAGTGGGTTATTATACAGGCATGAAAACACCATCAGTTACAACTGAATGAAGCAAACCAAATATACTTTGTAATGAATAAAGAGGGGAAGGAGTGAGTCAGAAAAGAAGATATAAAGTACCATTCCAGATATTAACAGATAAAATTCAAATCAAGAAAAATTTAATGTACTCTTTATGGATATCAAAAACACTTCTAAAAGCCTAGGAACAGTACATACAGAAGTTGGGATTATGGTTATCTTTAGCAGCTGCAGGGGCCTCTGACACCTCCTCCTGCTGTGTAGCCCTTCCTGGGAAGCACATGGGCTCAACAATGCCAGGGGTTCTGCCTCAGTGGTCATCTCCACGTTGGGGGCAGGAAGGGGCACGGTTTCCTCCCGTGAGCTGCAAGGGGTCCCCTTAAAAGACTGAGACAGCTGTGACCCCTTTTCTGCATATACTGCTCTATGTGATCACAGAACACGACAGGAACGACCCTAAAACTCTCCTCCATGAACCATTCTGCATTTGGCACAGACCAGCATCATCAGGAGTGCAGAGGGCTTTTTACATGCAATAGGAAAAGCTGCCAGGACTTTCAAAGGCCTTAACCAATGCCACTGGTTTGAAACACGAGGAGCAACTGCAGAACGTGGATCAAACATCACACAGTGGATTTGCTGGTCACTGTTTCGATTTCTGGACCAGAAGAGCCAGAAGTGGAGACAAAAGCTGAGCTGGTGGCCCAGAGGGAACTCACGTGCGTCCTTTATCCCCCTGGCGTTGTTTTTCCCTTTAGCATTTCCTCCTCTCCTTCCCACCACAAAGCATAACCTAATAGTCAGTTTTAGAACTGCCTTCAAAGACCATGATTTCAAAAGATGAAGGCTGACAGGCACTTGGTTTTTATATTAAAACAACAGATCAGTGGCAAACTTCCTTCCAGTGACATCACCGGCCCCACCCTATCTTCAGACTGAAGGGTGCAGGCGGCCTAAACCCCCGTGACAAACATGTTCCCAGAGAAAGACGAAGACGGTGACCAGGAGCAGATCTGAAGCTGATGGATGCACTCTCCTGCTGACTTTATTTTGACAGGACCTTAAGTATTAATGCTTCGTGTGACAATAGAACCATGAATTCCTGACTTGCTTCTTGTTCCGGGGAAACTGCATTTTCACGTGAGGTCCTTAAAGCTCCAAAAAATATCCAGCAGCCTTAGGTGGTGATCAAATGAAACTTTCTTGTAGTTTTCTAACATGTTATGGTTTAGACTGGGGCTTCCCTGGTGTCTCACACGGTAAAGAATCTGCCTGTAGTATGGGAGACCCAGGTTAAGTCCGTGGGTCGGGAATACCCCCTGGAGGAGGGAATGGCTACCCACGCCAGTATTCTTGCCTGGAAAATCCCATGGACAGAGGAGCCTGGTTGGCTGCGGTCCATTGGGTCACAGAGAGTCGGACACGACTGAGCGACTAACATGTGGTTTAGATTACTGTCACGACTCCTTAAAACCCGGGCTTTGCCAAGCATTCACTGTCCTGAAGGTGGCCCGGAAACTCAATCTAAGCCCTTTCTGGGGTTTGGGACTAAGCTTCAGGTGCTCAGAGAGGAGATCTGGGAAGGTGCGTGGGGAGCAGGTGGATGAATCACGCTCTCCACACAACACATTTCATTTTCTTTTACGCTTTAAACAATTGTGATAAAATACACAAACATAAAAAAGCTTACCATCTCAACCTTTGTTAAGCGCACAGCTCAGTGGTATTACGTGCACTCATAATGTTGTGCAGGCGCCCCACCATCCATCTCCAGAACCCTTCCTCCTGTAAAACTGTGACTCGTCCCCAGTAAACAGTGACCCCCATCCCCTCTGCACAGTCACTGGCAACCACCATTCTATGCTCCGCCTCCATGAGCAGGACTATTCGTTTAAGTGGGGTCATACGGTGTCAGTCTTTTTATGAGTGGCTTGTTTCACTTAACAAACGTCCTCAAGGTACATGCACTGCAGCATGGACAGAGCTGCCTTCTGCTTAAGGCTGAACATTCTGTCACGTGTATACACACTGTGCTTGTTTGTTCATCTCCTGATGGACGCTCGGGTTGCTTACAGGTTTCCAGTTCAGTGCAGACGCTCAGTCGTGTCCGACTCTTTGTGACCCTGTGGACTGCAGCACGCCAGGCCTCCCGGTCCATCCCCATCTCCTGGAGTCCACTCAAGCCCATGTGCATCGCAACGGCGATGCCATCCAGCCATGTCACCCTCTGTCGTCCCCTTCTCCTCCTGCCCTCAATCTTTGCCAGCATCAGGGTCTTTTCAAATGAGTCAGCTCTCCGCATCAGGTGGCCAAAGTACTGGAGTTTCAGCTTCAGCATCAGTCCTTCCAGTGAGCACCCGGGACTGACCTCCTTTAGGATGGACGGGCTGATCTCCCTGCAGTCCAAGGGACCTGCCATACTGTTTCCCACAGTGGCTGCACCACCTGACGCTCCCACCGGCAGTGCTCAAGGGCTCCAATCTTTCCACGACCTTGTCAATGCTGACTATTTTCTGTCTTCTTGCTAATGCCATCCTCAGGAGGGTGAAGCACTGTCTCACTGCAGTCTTGATCTGCATTTCCCTCGTGATCCATGGTGCTTAGCATTCTTCTATGTGCTTATTGCTTACTCTATGTACCATTTGTGCATCTTTGGAGAAAAGTCCTTTCCCATTTATGAACAGGTGTGCTTGTTTATCATGGATTTATTGAACACTTGTATAGTGTTTACTCTGTGCCAGGTATGTAACTGTGTATTAATCCTAGTAGCTCATAGGTAGGTGCTGGTTTTCTTGTGAGAAGCCTGGCCCAAGGTCCCACAGTTACAGGCTATGGACCCAGGAAACTGGGTTCCCAAGCTCATGTGTGCAACTTCTGAGCTGTCGTGACATATGGAAGGCTTCTACGATGGCTCAGCAGTAAAGAGTCCACCTGCGATGCAGGAGACATGGGTTCAATCCCTAGGTTGGGAAGATCCTCTGGAGGAGGAAATGGCTACCCACTCCAGAATTTTTGCCTGGAAAATCCCATGGACAGAGGAGCCTGGCGGGCTTCAGTCCATGGGGTTGTAAAGAGCTGGACCTGAGCGAGCGCGGCACAGTCTGACGCATGAGGGAGGGCGCGTCCACCAGCTCTCTCTCGATCCTCCGGCAAGCCTTGACGTTCATAGTTCTTTGCCACCTGAGAGGTGACTTAGGGTCAGAGTCCTAAGCTGTGCACACAAGGCGGCCCAGGCCCAGGGGAGCTGCTGCGGCCTGCAGCTGAGAAGCCGCCCCTAGTTCAGGAATGGAGGAAACCGTATGCTCCGTTTCCCAAGAGATCCAGAAACAGTTCTTCCGGGGCTATAACTCTTCTATTCAAATGTATTCTCTGCAAGGGATTTCACTGGAGAGGCAGCAGAAGACACACGCATGAAACTTGGAGAAGTGGGAGCAGTTACTCTGAGGATAACGCGTCTTAAGGACTCCCCGCCTAGGCAAATTTAAAAATAAGCGGGTTTCCAATGTCTAAGGATGGGCTGATCCCTGAAGTTATTGAGTAAAAAGTCAACACGGTAAAGTCAATTACAGCATTGACAGACACTCTTACGAGGAGATTTCACGTCATAATCACATGCAGAGGGAGCCAGCGGCCATCATAATCTCATGCAAAGGGAGCCAGCGGCCATCAGCAATCAAAGTAGCACTTCATCTGGGTCAATAACAGTTTCAGAGTTAAGACAAACAAACATGGCCTTTGGCACTCAGCAGAGGGGGGGAAAAACACAACACATCCCCGAAAGACAAATATTTTCACTTAAGGAGAAGTTGCTTAGACTCGCACCGAAGACCTGTCACACAAAGCAGGGTAGGAAACAGGTCTTCAGGGGGCGCTAATGACCTCTGCCCTCCTGCCCGCCCCCGCTGAGCGGATGGGGCGGCGGGAGCCCCTCAGGTCACCGCCACGTGGTCTGGCAGAGGACGCCTGCTGCTGTTCTGGTCTCTGCTGGGCTGTTTTCCCTTTAACCTCAGCTAACCTAGGTTCAACTGACACACGGCTAAATTAAAAAAGAAAAAGAAATTTCAATTACAATGAACCTGAAAGCGCAGAACAGGATTTTCTCTCCCCCTGAGCAGTTCTTAATGGGCTTTACATGGCCTCCTGCAAATACCCACGTGGTTCATCGCGCCACCTATTTGCCAGGTACTTAGGCTGTAAGGAAGGAAAAGGTCTTATAAGCGAGGGTGCCTGGCCTTCTGGAGCCTTCCTCTCCGTGAAGTCTCTTAAAACTGAGGCGGAAAGTGAAGAGCTGGTATTGGGATAATGGCTAACACACCGTGGTTTTCTCTCTGTTTGGGCAAACGGGAGCTTGTCTCTACACACTGCGGCTGTTCGTTTTACCGAGAGGATTCTGCTGGGACCTCCGGTGACGCCGGGGAAGCTCGCTGCTCCGGGCTGCGTGCTTCTGGAGAGGATGGGCACGCAGAGCTACAGCCCCTGGGCCCAGGCCGCCCACAGTGCTCCGCGCCGGGCCACCTGTCTGAGCCCGCCTGGCTCTGCCCTCCAGAGTCTGGGATGGGTGGGGGAAGGGCCGTGACCCCTCCCCTGTGCCCCGTTTCTGCATCCCCCAGCCATGCCTCTCCCCCCTGAAGCAGCAGTCTGTCCTACAGGAGCTGCTGAATCGACTCTGCGATCCCTCCAGTGCCTGCAGGCCCCACCTCTTCATGTGCCCGGAGAGGCGCGTGCACCAGTAGGAGCCTTCTCCCTAGAGACCCCTCTGGTCCTTCCACCCGTCCCTCCTCTGAGCTCAGAGTCTCCTCCTAAGAGTCCTGGATCCCAGCCCCCGCCGCTCCTGGGAGCTCTGAGACCCAGCCTCAAGGGGCAATCATTCAAACCTCACCGGAGGGGATGTGGCCGCTTCCTGCAGTTGTTCCCTCCTTAACACCCCGAGTTCTCTTCCAGTCGCCTGGTTAATAACTTTCTACCTGGCTAACGGTTCTTTATTTTGAAGTCTCCCCGTTCGAGTCCCTAGCGTGGCTTCTGTCTCTCCCAGCTGGACCTGATGGACGCACACGTCTAGCCCCGGAACCTGCTTGTGGTCTTTTACTGTGGCAGGAGCCTAAGTGAGGTGTTGGCTGGGATGGATGAGTAGCAACTCTTTGACCACAAATGAGATATCACTGTCTTGCTGTAGTGCTACCGATAACATCACCAATTCAATGGACATGAACTTGGGCCAATTCCAGGAGATGGTGAGGGGAAGGGAGGCCTGGTGTGCTGCAGTCCACGGGAATCACCAAGAGTCAGACACGACTTAGCAACTGAACAACAACGCTATGTTACCGTCTAACCAAAATATAATCAGTTTAAAAAAACTAATATTTTACGTAATACCTCCAGAGGGTACTAATCACCAAAAGTCAGCAATCACGTATCTCGTGAGGGTAATAAAATGAGGAGGCAGCTCCTGCTGAAAGCCAGGTCCGTCGCAGGCCTCCTTTCCCTCTGCCTGGCTCTTCCCTTCTCCCAGGGAATGGCTAGAGTCACAGGGAGAACTCCGTTTGCTTAAAAAGGCACTGAAAAGATGCTGAGGACAATAAGCTGACGTCTGCGCTTAGTGTCTGCACATGAAAGGAGATCTTCACAGCAAGTGAGAGGAGTCTGCGGCCTTCCCAACCAGAAAGGTACATGAGGAGGTTAGGCAGAAGCGATTTTGAGAACAAATAGGAGACGGAGTATGTCTCTCTCATGACGTGAGGCCAAGGCATAGCTATTTTGGCTCGAAGGAAGAGGCTTACCTTTCATGAACTGAAGGTTGTAAATTACTGATCTCAAGACATCTAAGAAAGATATGGGAGAAGCACAAGAAAAAGAACCTTTCCACACTTTTGGAAAGTATCGCCATGTCTGCTTAGCAGAAATGATAACTGGCTTTACCATACAAATACTATTCTAATTCCTACCCACTTCCCTCCTTAGTAGGTTCCAAATACTAGCATCTGCCCTGAAGATATGACTGCAAGGAAATCCAATCAGTCCATCCTAAAAGAAATCAACCCTGACTATTCATGGCTTCCCTTGTAGCTCAGTCAGTACAGAATCTGTCTGCAATGCAGGAGACCTGGGTTTGATCTCTGGGTTGGGAAGATCCCCTGGAGAAGGAAATGGCAACCCACTCCAGTATCCTTGCCTGGAAAGTCTGATGGACAGAGGAGCTTGGTGGGCTGCAGTCCATGGGGTCACAAAGAGTCGGGCACGATTGAGTGACTAACACTTACTTACTTACTTACTTATTCATTGGAAGGACTGATGCTGAATCTGAAGCTCCAATACCTTGGCCACCTGATGTGAAGGACTGAGTCACTGGAAAAGACCCTGATGCTGGGAAAGACTGAAGGCGGGAATAGAAGGGGATGACAGAGGATGAGATGGCTAGATGGCATCACCAACTCGATGGACATGAATCTCAGTGAACTCTGGGAGTTGGTGATGGACAGGGAGGCCTGGCGTGCTGTAGTCCATGGGGTTGCAAAGAGTCGAACATGACTTAGCGCCTGAACAACAACTCTGGCAAAAGCAGCTGGTTTGCTGGGAGGGTTAAAAGACACAAGTGAGGGATTTCCCTGGCGTCCAGGGGTTAAGATTCGCTCTTCCAACGCAGGGGAACTGCCCTGGATCCCTGGTCAGAGAACTAAGATCCTGCACACGCAGCCAAAAGATAAAATAGACAACAAAACCACGAGTGAGAGAAGAATCTCCACGTGGTTGATGCCCATCACAGAGCCTGAGCGGGCAGTTCCCTCAAGCCCCAGTTAACAGACTTCCGGGGATGGTTTTCTTTGGGACATTAAACACTATGAAAGCGAAATGGCCTTTAGGTGTGAACGTGATCCAGAAGTGCTGCAAAGAAGCTGGGATGCAGTGTTGTGAAGGGACGCAGCCCAGCATGGCAGGTCTCTTGTGAGCAAGCAATCGGGGCCCAACACTGAGCATGTGACGAGGCCTCAGCCAAGTGAGCGGGACCCAGCCCTTGTCCTCAGCAAGCAAACCTGAGGACAGAGGGGGACGCACACAGCGCCACCCACCAAAGGGCCACGCCCAAAGCAAGGGGTTACGCTGCCAAGAAAAGAGGACTGCTCTGAGGCTGACTCAGAGGCCTGTTCAGAAAAGCCTGGGGAAGGGATCATTTTTGTGACGGGCTGAGAAGGAGGCGCTGCTCTCCACGTGGAGGCGGAGGGAGATCTACACAGGGGAAACTGCAGGACAAGATGGGCCAACCCTGCATCATCTGGAGAACAAGTCTGGCTGGAGGAGACGGGAGGGCCGGCGGGGCGTCAGGGTGAGACGGCGGGAGTCGACGGGGACGCTTCTGCGAACAGCTGGGGAGGCACATTGTAGGAAACCAGCCTGGTGACGGCTGTCGGGAGGGCGGGGGTGGGCAGGGGGGAGGCACTCCCGCTGGTGCACGAGGCTCCCTCCCGGGCAAGCGATGGGCCCTCCCCTGGGGCTGGCAGAGGAGCTGAGAAGGGTGGAGTAAAGAAACTTCCCAAGGAAGAGTCCATGAGGTTCGGCGGCTGAGCCGATTCTCGGGAGTGAGGGGGGCTGACGCCACCTGGTATTTACAGACCACTCACTGCAGCACTTTTCACACCTGCCTTTTCTGCGTGTTTCATTGCCAGCCTTCCCAGGAGGCAGAGGAGCTTCATGGGTGAGGAAACCAACCCACAGAGGTCAGACATGCCCCCAAAGAGAAAGGACTGGGAAGTGACAGGGCTGGGTCTGGAGGTCGACCAGTTAGCCCAGAATCTAATGACTACCCTGCCCACCATTTCCTTCTGCCAACTTTACCCCACCTTCTCAGAATAGAGCAACTTCACTGCCATTTTGCTTCATCTCATCTGCAAAGAGACCAGGGTAATTTGACAGCCCGAGAAGGAGAAGCTGGCACTTAGATTGGGTCCTCGGGAGCTCCTTTAACGCCTTCAGACACCCAAGCTATTTCCACCCTGACCACGCAGAGGCTGGTCTTCCCCTGCCCCCAGGTGGCCCGTGGGACGCACAGCGCCCTTCCCGCTGCTCGGGGGCTTCGCCCAGCCGGGCCCCTTACCTCACTGCCGCTGTCATCCCAATGGGCGTGCCTGGCAACGGCCGGACCCCGGGGAACAGGCCTCGGCTCAGGACCCGCGTTCCGTTCTGTATCACTCCTGGAGGAACTGGAAAAGCAAAGAGACACCACACGTGAATCCCGCTGTGGAGACTTCTGTTCCGAGTCAGAAATTTTGGATACACCAGAGAAAGAGAGAGGGAGGGAGACAGGGAGAGAAAGAAGAGATACAGGTACAGAGAGCAAGCAGAGAGAGAAACACACACACACACATACGGGGGTGACTGATAGAAAGAGAATATCAAGAGAGCAAGACAGAAAGAGAGAAAGATACCACACCTCAAGAGAGACATTTAGTTAGTCAAGTCAAATCAATAGCTTATGATTGATGCCTTGGTTAAAAAAAAAAAAGTGGGCTGCAAATATTATTTTCCTGCATTTATTACATATAAGCTTTTATCTCTAGGCAGACCCTTCTGATCTCAAGAACCTGACGCCATCTTGAGCAAACAAATCATTTTCCTCACGCTTCTGCGGCCATGGTCAGAACTGGGAATATCTTTCTAAGAGTCCTTAGTCCAGGAAGGGAAAAAAAAAAACAAAAACAAACAAACCAGCCAGAAGAACAGCAGAGCTGATTTTACAAGCTCCTCGGCACCTCAGCGCTCACAACATCTCGTGAGCATCCTCACAACCGTCTTGGCGGGGAGTGCGGGGCTGTCGGAGGCGGGCTCCGTCTCAGAAGCACACCTGCCTCCTGCCCTGGAGCTCCCTCTAAGCAGACGTCCTGGGTGCTCTCTCATCACATGTGGTCTCCTAGACACACTCAGCCCCACGTTACTCCCTGGCCAACCTTCTCGTCAGGGACCATCAGACGCTGCCCGTGCCGTATGTAACTCACAATGGCCTCACACGGATCTGAGTTTTTACAGAACAGGGGGACCAGAAGCAACCCCCGAGAGTCGATCTTTCTTGACCTCCCAAACAGCAGTTTCTTCTGGTTCACGCTAATGTTCTTCCAGCACCATCGACACTCCTCCACGTGTCTGTCTAGGGGGCCAGGCATGCATCCCGTGTGCACACTCTGACAGAGGGCTTATACACCTGGGCTTTAACCTGTTCTTCTGGTGGGACTTTGTGAGAGCTCATGGAATCTACTTTTCCTTCTCCGAACAGTGTTCTCGAAGACCCTTTCCGTCTCTAGCATCCTAGAGTCCCCAGCCTTGGCCCAGACTCATCCAAGGGCAGGGTGGACAGATCGTGCTTTCTCAAACACAGACCTAACCAAAAAGTCTACAAAATCATACCTTTAAAAACGAAAACCACTCTAAATATTAAGTTTTTTAAAAAGTCAATAAATTTTTATATATATATATATTTTTGATGTGGAGTATTTTAAAAGTTTTTGGTTGTTTCAGCTGCCAGACACGAGGGATCTTAGCTCCCAAATAGGGGTCAAACCTGTACCCACTGCATTGGAAGGCAAAGTCTTAAACAGTGGACCACCAAGGAAGTCCCTAGATATTAAATTTTTAAAAGCCGATATTATTTGTGTGGAACAACTACGCTTCCCAAAAGACACGGTACATACTTTTTAACTCCCGTAATTTCAGGTCTCTAAGAGCAGATTTATGTAAATACTCTAAACCTTAAGTCAGGTCTTTCACATTGGACGAATGTCTACTCTAGAACGTGGGATAAAGTTGTGGACTGATTCCCTGGGCAGCTCCTGCTAGTATCTTCCGCCACATCGCATCCAGGTTTGTGTAAGGTCCCTGTTACTGGGCTGTACAAAAGGTGGGACAGGAGACACACGGGCGCCGCTGCCTGGGGTCGGCACTGGCACAGCGGGGGCCCGAGAGGCCCGCCTGCCCCACATTTAATCGCAGGCAGGCCGGGCCAGACCAGGGACTTCCACCCGCCACTCAACAAGCAGCCTGATTGCAGGTGTTAGGTCGTCTGAGGTATGGCACTCACCAAATATCCTCAAAGCATGAAGCCTGTGATGATGCAATATTCAACTAATTATCATGCTGTGCTTACTTAGTGAGTTCTACTTTGGGCACCTCATGCGAAGAGCTGACTCATTGGAAAAGACTCTGATGCTGGGAGGGATTGGGGGCAGGAGGAGAAGAGGACAACAGAGGATGGGATGGCTGGATGGCGTCACTGACTCGATGGACATGAGTCTGGGTGAACTCCGGGAGTTGGTGACGGACAGGGAGGCCTGGCGTGCTGCAATTCATGGGGTCGCAAACAGCGGACATGACTGAGCGACCGAACTGACTGGAACTCTAGCAGAGTGTCCGGAATTTAAATCTACCCAAATTATCGAACAACTTTGTATAAATCTACAAGACAGCGTGGTATACGTGTAAGTGCAGACCTACAGATTCATGGAACAAAAAAGAATCCAAGAAAGAGACTCACGTGTATGTGGTCAACTGATTTTTGACAAATACGCAGACAATGGGGGAAAGAAGGTTAGAACAATGAGATCCACTTGGACAATAATGAACCTTGGTCCTAACCTCATACCAAAAAGGAAAACTAATTAGGAATGCATCATAGAGCTAAATGTAAGGACTAAAGTTACAAAACTTCTGGAAGAAAATACAGGAGGGGAAATACCAGTAATTCCAGAGGACAGACATACGTATAAACCAGGACTCTGGTGTTCCAAGACGGATGCTTCAGGTGGAGGTTATTTTTGGTTTGTCTCTGTGTTTTGGGGATTGTGGGAAAGGGTTTTTCAATCATTTTGCTGGGTGGTATCTCTTCAAAATGGTCAGTATTTAATGCATCAGTCACCAGGGATCTCATCTAGAACATCAAGCAGATCTGACAGAACAGTACTCCCCCAAAACAACTGAAATATTTAAAATCTATACCACAGTTATAATTCAACCAGTAAAAACGAGTACAGTCGCATAACAGGTTGTGCCAATTAATGGATTAAATTACCAAGTACCTGTCTACACATTAGATGAAGAGGACACAGGGTCCCCCAGCTAGATGGGACAGACAGAGAACTGAAGAGACAACGAAAACATACTGTAGCAAGCGCTGGGCCAGCGGGCCCATAGGCGTGAAGGACAGAGACGGCTCACCCCAAACAAAGGCCATCTGGGAGGCCTTCCTGTAGGAAGTGCCGCTGACGTTAGTATTCAAAGGCACACACCAGGCCTGTAAGTGATGAAAAGCATAATGTCCATAAGAACTAAAAACTAATTTTGACAAAGCATATCATCCTAGCAGGAATGACATGCATCTATCTACACCTCATCCCTGGTGGCTCAGATAGTAGAGAATTCGTGGGCAATGCAGGAGACCTGGGTTTGATCCCTGGGTTGGGAAGATTCCCTGGAGAAGAGAATGGCAACCCCCTCCAGTATTCTTGCCTGGAGAATCCCATGGACAGAGGAGCCCAGTGGGCTACAGTCCATGGATGGGGTTGCAAAGAGTCAGACACGACTGAGCAACTAACCCTTTCACTTTCACTATGGATACTGGGAAAACCACGGAAGGGCTGCGAGCAGGGAGGTGGTCTCTAGCCTGGCGGCTGAGAGCCAGACTCTGGTGTCACACGACCCGCCTCTGTGTCCCGTTGGCGTCCTTCACTGCCTGTGTCTCCTGACGAGCTCCTTAAGTAAGAAGAGGACACACGGTACTGACCTCTCAGAGTATTTAGAGGTTTAACTGAATAAAGGCACGGCTGTTCTGAAAACAGATGTGGGTCGTCAATCTCAGTATCACCCATGCGCTCAGCACCCCCAGAGGCGCCCTGGAGCGGCCCGCAAGAACAGATGAGACAAAGCTGGACGGGGTCGGAAGCCCCTGGCCATCGTCCGGGTCACACTCGCAGCCGGAAGAGCAGCCACTGTGCTCACGGCACTTCCGTTCCCCGTGTGCAAATCACTTCAGAGTCACTCCTGTGGCGAAACACCCAGAGTACCTAAAGTCCTGCGACTAAGACTAGGGAGCCCCGGAGACGAAGCAGGAGGACTGAGGCCCGGGCACACGTCCCCTGGCCGGGCACAGCCTAGCAGTCATCTGGCCGTCAGAGGGGACGCAGCCCCACCTGTACCCAGAGCTCTCTGCCCGAGTGGCTGGAGCCTCCGATCACCAGCGGCTCACCCGGTGTGAAGGAGACAGAGGAGGTCAGCGCTCACCAAGCAGCTACTGGACACGGCTCGCTCCACTCCCTGTCTCATTAAGCTCCAGGGAAGAAGCCTCTTGTGTGGTCACGAATACACACTTGGGGCCACATGGCCTCTGTCCAAAGTCTTGCCCCACCACAAGCCCTGTGGCTTTGGGCAAGTGCCTTACCCTTCTGCGCCTCTTGTTTTCTCACCTACAAAGGGGGCATGAAAGTACCTCAGAGCATCGTCTTGAAGACAAAACAAGACAAAGTACACAGCTGCTAGCTGGGCCGCTGGCCCACTCTACAGGCTGTCACCAAGACCGCCGAGGCCATCCTTCCGCCACGCACCTCACCTCACCAGCGCCCTCTCACTCATCATCTCTAAGGCGCAGGATTTAATGGGGTCAGGACGTGTAGAAATTCTTTCAGTCTATTAGGCTTTTCGTAGCTCTCCCTAACTCTGCTTCCCTGGTGGCTCAGCCGGGAAAGAATCCACCTGCAATGCGGGAGACCCCACTTCAATTCCCGGGTTGGGAAGATCTCCTGGAGAAGGGATAGGCTATCCACTCCAGTATTATGGCCTGGAGAATTCCATGGACTGTATAGTCCATGGGGTCGCAAAGAGTCGGATACAACTGAGCGACTCTCACTTCACGAACTGCACTCTCCCACGAAGACATCTTCCTGGTTAATGCACTGTATTCACTTCACAGAGACACTCATGGACGGTTTAACTGCAGCATGAAAAGGCCTTCCCTGAGCTGTTTCCGGAACCTGGCGACCCCGCTGGCGCGCACTCGAGGCTCTCCCTCGGACCCCGGCGCACACTCTCACAGGAGCTGCTGCAGGACGCTGCCCCACCAAGCCCGGCTTCCCAGTGCTCGCCACGGGCAGCTCCTCACCGGGGGCGGACGTGCCCCTCTCTGCCCCCGGCGGCCGGTGACTCTTAACTGCTCCCACCCTTTTCTCCCTTCTGTCTCCCCACCCAGGTGTCTAGAATGTGGCTTCTGAGAGATGAATCCCGGCCAGTCTAACATGGCTGAGCAAGGCATTCCCAAGTCCCCGCGCCGTGACTTTTTGAGTCTGGATCTGGAGACGGGGTCAGTGCCTCTGGCCCTTTGCTTCTCGGCACAGCTCCTTCCTTTCCGTTTCCTCTGTGTTTCCCCCAATGCGTATCAACACACGTAAACCCAGGGCGCCTACCCAATCTGCAGAAATTAAACCTGGATTCCAGCTAGAAAAGAGATGTCATAAGAAACTGGATATTTAAGATCAACCTCAAACTCAGATTTGTGGCTTCTCACTAAATCAACTAAAAAAAAAAAAAAAAAAAAAAAGGCACACCCCACCCCTCCAGCATCATCCTTTTCTGCTACATCATTTAAATATTTAGCTCTTCACATGGAAGTCTGCTCAATACTCTAAGAACCTACATGCAAAAAGAATTTGAAAAAGAACAGGTACATTTGCATGTGCAACTGGGCCACTCTGCTGTGCACCAGAGCCTAGCATTGTGGATCAACTCTCCTGCAACAGAAAATGCTTTTTAAATTGGCTCTTCCAGGAGAGAAGGCGTATGTCTGAGACTCTCAAATCCTGGGACAAGGTGCCAAGGACATCAGCACTTTGTCTTATACAAGGACCCTCAACTTTAATCCATCAAGAAAGCAGCCCTCACACACACACACAGAAAATCAAATCAAGCAGCACCGTTCACTGTAATCCAAATGTGATCACTTTCAGAACCCGAAACAAGCCAAGTGGAAGGCACAAGAGAAACTTTCATCTGCACTCCGCCCGCCCCAGCTTCCTCAGCACCCCTCCCGACGTTCAGTTTCCTTGATTTTCACAGCTTCTAAAATTAACCTCTGAGCTCTGACTGCTGCGTTGGAGAGCAGCCCAGGCTAAGCTAGCAGAGGCCATAAGCTGAGCAGCAGGTGATTCGATAATCCTTCCCTTTCCTAGGACTGGCCCTTCCGCCCACTTCCTTGCAAGGACGCAGGGAGGGCTGGGAGGAGGGAGCCCGCTTCCTGGTGCCGCTACACGCATTCCAGCTCTGGGGGGAGGGGGTGCTGAGGGCCTCCCCCCACCACGACCACTCCCACCCCGACCCCATTCTGGTGTTTTGTTCATTATCTAAGTTTCTCTCTGGGAACATTCCAACCAGGCATGATGTCAGCCTTTGCAGATGAGTGGGCTTCCCTGGTAGCTCAGTGGGTAAAGAATCCACCTGCAATGGAGGAAGGAGACCTTGGTTCGATTCCTGGGTGGGGAAGATTCACTAGAGAAGGGATAGGCTACCCACTCCAGTGTTCTTGGGCTTCCCTGGTGGCTCAGCTGGTAAAGAATCCATCTGTAATGCGGGAGACCTGGGTTCGATCCCTGGGTTGGGAAGATCCCCTGGAGAAGGGAGCGGCTACTCACTCCAGTATTCTGGCCTGGAGAATTCCATGGACTGTATACTTCGTGGGGTCAAAAACAGTCCGACATGACTGAGCAACTTGCACTTCATTTGAAGATGAGTAATGGTGCTTAGACTCCTGACTTAGTAACAGTTCTTCTACTGGGGTCAAAGGTGACTCACAAGGCTCGTCAGAGGAGAACTGTAGAGCAGGTAGTGAAGTAGACGTGTGTGTGTGTGTGTGTGTGTGTGTGCGCGCGCGCACGCGCGTGCGCGCATTCGCAGTGTGTGTGCGGGCTCAGAGCTGACTCTTCGCAACCCAATGGACTGTAGCCCACCAGGCTCCTCTGTCAGCGGAATTTCCCAGGCAAGAATACTGGAGTGGGCTGCTATTTCCCGACCCAGGGCCCAAGCATGAGTCTCTTCTGTCGCCTACACTGGCAGACGGATTCTTTACCACCGCGCCACCTGACAAGACCAACGTGGCCACGCTAGAGCAGGTGAGACGTGGAATTCAGACCGAGCTGTGTTCTAAGCACGCTGGATTTCAAAGACTCAATATGAAAAAGAGGATGTAAAATATTTCATTAATACCGTAAAATAATACTGATTACATTTTGCAGGCCGATTCTCACTGGAGCCACCTAGGAAGCCTTCATTAGAATCGAGAAGCTAGAATTAATCTACAGAGCCATACTTTTTTTTTTTTTTTTGGCAGGGGAGAGGGATGTGGATAGATTTGACCAGAAACACAATCTAAAGCTCAGGAGGCAATGAGGCAGCGGAGTCCTGCCTGGATTTTTCTGGAAGTTGTGTCCTGCAGAGCCCCTGAGACGTGATGGCACACCTCGTGGAAGGCTCCCCACACCGCGACCGGACAGAGCCAGAAAGAGAGAACATTCCCTCTGGTGCTGCGGGGGAGACAACGCTGCAGGCTGAGGTTCTGATGAGCTCGGCGCGCACAGCTGCCCCGCGGGAGCGAAGCGTCAGCGTGCAGGGAGGAGCTGAGGGGCCCCACAGGGAGGCAGCTAAGGGGCACAGGTGCAGTGGGCACCCCCACGGCAGGAGGGGGCCTCCTCCTGACGGGGGTTCTGCCACCTTCTGGAGACGGCTCCTTGCTAGCACCTAACCGACTCCCAGCCTGCGGCCAGTCTGCCCGTAGGAAGGATGAGAGCGCAAGACCTCAGCGGCCTGGGGCCCGGGGTGGCTCCGGAAGGGCGAGGACAAAGGCGAGACCTTAAACCGCCCAGGCCGGCCTCTGCCTGCCACGCACTGCCAGGGGCAGATGGATGGGGTGGGGCCCCGCTCACACGGGGGCGCTGCTCAGCTCGGGCGGTGAACCCGGGAGGCTGTCAACAGCAGCCTGCGAGAATGATGCTCTGGTAACAGACAGGCCATGGGCCCACGCAGGGAGCAGGAAGGCAGGGCCCCAAACCTGGGGGACACATGCGCACACACACCCCAAGGCAGGCTGCCCATTCCCCACCAGCGCCCGGTGTCTGCTACCTTTGAGTCTTTTGGCTAAAGGATCAGTTCAGTTGAGTTCAGTCACTCAGTCATGTCTGACTCCCTGCGACCCTATGAACCACAGCATGCCAGCCCTCCCTGTCCATCACCAACTCCCAGAGTTTACCCAAACTCATGTACATTGAGTCGGTGATGCCATCCAGCCATCTCATCCTGTCGTCCCCTTTTCCTCCCGCCCTGAATCTTTCTCAGCATCAGGGTCTGTTCCAGTGAGTCAGCTCTTCGCATCAGGTGGCCAAAGTGACTAAGGGATCACCTCCCACTGTTTCCAGGCTTTGGCCAAAGCCGGCAGGGTCGGGCACAGTGGCTTCTGTGCTGTATGTCTGGGATGGTCTCCCTTCGGGAGGTGAGGTCCTGCCTCACATTCCAAACAAGAAACGTCAGGTCGGGAGGCAAAGGGAGAGCAAAGCACAGAAGAGCTAACTGCAGAGACTCCTGGTGTTGGGACACAAGCCTCTGACTGCGCTTCTTAGGAGGCTGAGGGGGTGCCTGTGGCCCCCCAAGTGCAGTAACGGACTCTCAACTCCTTCTGACGGCCCTGCTCCAATCTTGGGGGCTTCCCACCCACTGGCTATGCCCTAGCTGGATTTCCAGGGGATCTGATGAGGCTTGGGGTCAGACAGGAAGGTGAATATAAAGCTGATGTGCTACCCTCTGCCCAGTCACTAAACTGACTTCTCTGCTGTCTCCTTCCATGACTTCCGTGGGCTGCCCGGTCCCTTCCTACCAGGACGCTAGAGCCTGCTCCTGGCAGGCTCACCAGGGCTGTGGCTGGGCTTCTCACAGTAGTTAGAGAGAGGTGGGCAAGCCCTACATGATGCCACAGCTTCACAACGTGAATACAGAGCTCTGAAAACTCAGGTTCAACATTTCAACATGTGTAAGACTACGGACACCCTGAAAAAAATTGTTACAATATGTGTTACAGTAAGGGAGAGGGGAGCAGTTCATTTAGCCATGAGAACACTAAAAACAATTAACTTCTTAACTCATCAGGATCAACCTTTTTCCTTTTCTATCTGTGATCTGGAATCTAGCGATAATGGATCTTTATAAAACTGCCCAGGATCTGTTAATGACCAATCCCCTTGCCTTTCCTCGCTTAACTCCTTTATTCCTGTTCATCAAAATAATTTCTTTAAACCAACGATCACCGTGGGCAGTGACTGGTATGAAGGAAGGTACCCAAACCTTATGCAGCTCTGATCAAGTCAGTACGCTTGCCCCGTGATGAATTATCCAACTTGATTTCAGAAAACTGTTTCAGACCGTAACTGGATTACAGTCTGGTCTACTCTCTTCCTGCAAGAGTCATCTGAGAACCGAGTTCTCTTTTTTTTTACTTCCGTGTAACTTCCAACATCCTTTAAAACCCACACTACAGGTTAACTGCCAGTTACAGGACCGCACCGGCTCTGCGTCTGCTTAGCAGTGGTGATTCCGTCTCGGAGGTGTGGGCAGTCTTTATTTCAATGGCCAGCAGGCTGAGCTCAGCAAAGAGAGAATAAGGATTCTTTCCCTTCAGGACCAAGTAACCGCAGCCTTTGGCAGAGAGATGACTGTCCTGAGAACGCCTGGCTGTGTCTCTTGGGTCTTTTAAACCAAGGTACAGGGGCAGAAGGATCGAGCCAATTTCCTAAAGCTGCTGCTAGAACTTGACATCAGACAGCTGGGGAGGGTCTGGGAACAGATGTTCTCCTGTGGGAGATGCCACAAGCTCCTGAAGTGGGGGTCCCTTTGCTGAGCAGGCTGGGCGGTGCTCAGAACGAGGCAGGTGGGCATCGGAGGGGGTTGGTTGCTGCACGCCACGAGTCCATGCACAGCAAGGCGGCGACGCCATTATCCTGCCAACGAGCCGAACGGGCCGCAGGGGCCAAGCTGGCTGTCCGATCAACAGGCTTCCACCGGGAGAGGGATGCGGCCGCTGGGAGGACAGGGGACAGACATCTGCGTTTGGGTCATTGGTCATCACTGGGGGAGGAGACCATTCTAAAAACACGCTAGCTCCAGAGGTGGGGAGAAGATATCGGATGGTGCATGGAAGAGCAGTTCGAGGGAGGAAGCAAAGAGATGTCTTGGGCTTGGCCTTGCTGGAGGGCTGACAGGAGCCCTGCTTGGCGAAAGCAGTCCAGGCCTTCTGTCTGTGTGACCTCGTGCACAGGATGACATGGGGCAGGGGCACCCCGGTGTTGCCCTTTTGAGGCTGTTCCAAGCTCCTGCATACCCACCTTGCTAGGTTTTCCTCTCCTCGTCCTAAGACGGGAGCCTGTTATTCATGAGGTCCCCGAGGGGAGAGGAATGTCCTGCTGAGTCCCGACTGTGAACGGGGCCCCTGCAGCCTCTTCTAGCAGAAACGACAGACTCCCAGGAACAGCTCCTGAAGGAGAAAGGGTCTGTTCTCTGGGACTCATTCCTGGTCCCCTTCCCTGCCCCCGAGTCTCAAGCCCTGAAATTATCTTAACATTCTGTCATCTTGGAAACACACCTATGCATTCATTCACACACGTGCGTGGCTGCGTCTCTCTACGCACATGTGGAATCACGCACTGTGGTAATTCAAAGTGATTCTCTAAGTTGAGGGGGGGGGGTCCTGCTTGGGCATGTTCTTCCTACGGCCTGGTATGTAGAGGAGAAGGTTAGGTTCACAAGCTGCGGTGCTGTAGGCTAGAGAAGCATCTACTCACAACCTGCGTGTATCTCAGGGGGAGTATTCAAAAGCATCATGGCAGTGGCAGCGTCAATGTCAGGATCTGGAAAAATCAACCAATAAACAACATTATTTACAACGGGGCTGGTGTGTGCGTGTGTTCTTCCCCCTGCAAGTTACAGTTCATGAATGCAACAGAGAAAAAAAAAACAAAAATTCAGGAACTTGGGTCTTCCACGGTTGGCCCAGTGGTTGAGGATCCACCTTCCAATGCAGGAGAATGAAGGTTCGATTTCCTGGTTGGGGAACTAAGATTCCACATGCCGTGGGGCAAGTGAGGCTGAGTGCCCACTTGTTACAATGGAAAGAAGTCCTCTCGCCACAATGAAGGACCCGCACACAGCAACGAGGGATCCCGCGGGCTGCACCTAACACCCAACACCGTCAAAAACAAAGAAACACATAAAGAACGCAGAAACTAGAGGAGCATTCCCAAAGGTGACTTTCTTCCCGTTTGGATGTGCAAAGAAGAACGCTGCTCTAAGAAGGAGATTTAAGGGGCACGTTAGCGAGGTTTCCGGACGCAGCGCGGGTTCCTCTGCACGACGCTCATTTTATCGTTTGCGCCGTGTGCTCCTGAGAAGCTGCTGATCTCAGCACCCGCTCAGCCCTTCCCCCTGGGGTGGAGGGGCAGGGGAGTGGGGATGACGACACGAAGTCCAGCCTCGGGAACCTCTAACAAGGCGGGGACGCTCACGGCATCAGAAGAGAAAGCACCAGTCACGCCTACATCTAGGGGGACACAAACGGGACATTCGGTTCTTTCCTTTCGTCAGCAGAACGTAAACCGTGTTTTATGAGGCTCTCACAGCAGTGGTGGAGGTGGTGGAGGCATTAAACACACACACACACACTTCAAATCCATAAAGAGAAAAAAATCACGGTTCTGATGTTGAACATACAACAGTTGTTTCCACATCTATTATTGCTTTTAATATGAGACCAAAAAAAACACCCCACTCATCACTTCATTGCTATCCGTCTTAAGAGGTTTCTGAATCCTTTCTGATCCACCGGTTGACAGATGGCTGCTTATATATAGACAGAAAAATATTATCCTTTTATAACTAAATTCATTCTCCTCTGAGAAACAGCAGCGCTGCTGCTATGGAAATGAAAGTCACCATGGCAACGGTAAACAACCCCCAAGAATGGGCTGAAAGGAGCAGCTGCCCCTGCGCGGCGTCCCAGCTGTGCGGGGTGAAGCTCAGCGGCTCGGCGGGGAGGCCACGCGACAGGCGCCGCCAAGCCCCATGCACGTACAGGGAGTCGACGGCCACAGCCTGTCCCTGGGGACTGCCACCTCCGTGTCCCCCGCACGGCGACAGACGACGGCAGGGGCCCCTCACGTGTCAGTTCTCATACAAATTATATACCCCAAAATTCAATTTACTGCTGATGGCTCCATGGCACTTTATTTGGGGTTTTTATGCTAAAAAATGACTTTTTAACTGTTTTTTTAAAAAAAGTACATTTTTCATAACTTTATAGAAGCAGTTTAATTCCAGGGAAGTAATGTGATGCAGTATAAAGCCCCACAGGCGATTAATAATATGGATGATGCTGGTTCCAAAAGACAATGTCTCAAAAAAGGAAAAAAAAGGAAAGAAACAAAACAGAGGTAGACGAACTAGACTCCACAGCCTTTTCTATTTTACCTGCAGGAGGCCCATTCCTTACACTCCGTAATGGAATGCAAGTTTATTTTGATAAGTACATTTTATGAGAAACAGGTAAATTAATTTATTTGACAACTCCTGGGGTGAAATTCCTCAAACAGTCATCGACTCTCCTTGATCTTAAAATATTAATGCATATATCAGTTGAACGACGAATCAAAAAACTTAAAGCTACACTCATTGCTGCCAGGGTTGCTGCAGCGCCTGCCCTCTCAACTCCCCACCGAGACAAAGGGCTCACAGTGTCGAGGTACTGCTGGGATTCCACAAGCCACGGCGGCAGGCAGCTCCCGGGAGGTCACGGCGGGGGCGGAGCCTTCCTCTTTTTGGAAAAGGCCTTTCCTTTCTCAGGACTGGGGAAATATGCATGTTTCCCCTCACCAAGCAAAAGTTCTTTGCCGTGATCGAGAATGCAAGTGTTGCAGGAAACCCAAGGCTCACCTGCCCGGAGGGGCCCCATCTCCCCCGGCCACTCCCACTTGGAGTTTTCCTGAGTGACCAGGAGGTCCGATGGGGACAGAACAAGATGAAACACAGGTAAGAAGTCTTGAGGCTTCTCCTGCTCGTTCTGTCAGAAAATGAAAGAAAGTAGTTCCATACTCTTCAAAAACACATCTGACCTCAGGAGGAAGGTGTAAGGGACCCCAGATGGAAAGATGTAATGAAGGAAATGCAAAGGGAAGAAAGAGAACCTTAACCGGAGAGAGTATCCGCATCACAGGCTCAGCGGGGCAGCCCCAAGGACAGCACGGCGGGGGAGCTTCAGACCCATACGGCATCCGCCCCCATCTAGGCAAATAAACACACAAGCTACGTAAAAATAAGACACTTTACGACAAGCCCTCCAATCCTGTCTTCTGCCCAGACTCGCCATGCCCAAGGACCCCAGAGATAAAAAGTCCGTTGCTATCTTGGCATTCCTGCTGGTCCAGGCACTTGGGGGTAAGTGTAACACCCAGCCTTCTCACTATTTCATTCATCATCAGCTCCTGAGCCCCACTCTCCATTCTGCACGGGTCAGAGTCCCTGGGAGCCTAAGCCTGAAGAGGCAGCAGAGTGGAATGGAGAGCAGACCTGGAGCACCTCCATCACGACCTCTTGGCAGGCGAATCAGCAAACATGGGAACTGCAAACAGTGTGAGAAAACGATGAGGAAGCTTGTTTGTGCAGGTGTGTGCTCCCTGGCACGAAGGCGCCAGCCCTGCCCCAGCGGATACAGCGAGACTCATCCTGGGGGGACAGTTTGATGAGCATGACAGATTTCATACCACTGCTTGTTGTTCAGTTGCTAAGTCAGGTCTGACTCTTTGCAACCCCATTAACTGCAGCACTCCAGGCTTCCCTGTCCTTCACCATCTCCCAGAGTTTGCTCAAACTCATGTCCATTGAGTTAGTGATGCCACCCAACCATCTCATCCTCTGTCGTCCCCTTCTCCTCCTGCCTTCAATCTTTCCCAGCATCAGGGTCTTTTCCAATGAGTCAGCTCTTCGCATCAGGTGGTCAAAGTACTGGAGTTTCAGCTTCAGCATCAGTCCTTCCAATGAACACCCAGGACTGATCTCCTTTAGGATGGACTGGTTGGATCTCCTTGCAGTCCAGGGACTCTCAAGAGCCTTCTCCAACACCACAGTTCGAAAGCATCAACTCTTCGGTGCTCAGCCTTCTTTATGGTCCAGCTCTCACGTCGAGTGCTACCACCATCATAATCGAGGTAAGGAGTAGAGCTAAGATACACATTTCCTTCACTCCAAAGTCTCCTTTTGCCCCGCTGCTCTGGGCAACTACCGATTTGCTTTCTGTTACTCATCTGTGAAGCAGGGTCAGTAGTTCATTCCTATCACTGTTCTTCTCCACTAGTTCTCCACTGTATAGATACACTAAGGTGTGTTTATCCACCCACCTGTAGATGGACATCTGGGTTGATTCCAGTTTGGGATCTTCCAAAAAAAAAAAGCTACTGTGAATTTCTGAACCAGTCTTTTGAGAAGATACGCTTTCATTCTCTTGGGTAACTGCTGATAAGTGTATGCTCAACTTTACAGGAACATGATTCTCTTTTCCAAAGAGGCTACACCATGTATGAGTTCCAGTGGCTCCACATTTGTGTCAACACTTGAAACTGTCAATAAAACTTGAGCCATTCTAGAAATGTGATGGTATATCCTGGTGGTTTTAACTTGCATTTCCCTACTGACAAACAATGCTGACAGCTTCTCATGTGTTAACAGCCATGGGCATATCTTCTTTTGCGGAAAGCCGGTTCACGTTTGTGCCTGTTTTATAACTGGGTTGCTAAATTTCTTACTATAGAGTTTTAAGCTTTCTTTCAGCATTCTAGATGGAAGTCCTTTGTGAGATACATTTTTCTCAATCCATGGCCTGTCTACTCAGTTTCTTAACAGTGTTTTTTAATAAGTAAAAGTTTGAAATTTTTGTAAAGTCCAATTTATCACTTTCTTTGATAAATTTTTCTCAATGATTTTTGTATCCCAACTAAAAAATCTTTGTCTACCCCCAAAGTTGCACAGAACTGTCTCCTGAGGGGCATCTTTTTAAAATCTGTTAGTATATCAAGTATAAACTTTATCTGGGTTCAATACTCAGATCCAAATAAATGAAAATGGAAGGGATCAACCAGACCTCTTTCTTTATCTGGCAGGCTGATGAAGCACAGACCTCCAGAACCATACGGGTCAGTACAAGAAGGGCCCTCTCTGGCTCCACGTGTGCTGGGAGAACCCCAGGCAACCCGAAAGCGTTAGGCAGCCAGGCTTGTCCGTCAGAAAGTCTCTCGGACCTTCTGCTATACACACGACACGCCTTTATGCTTGTCACAGCCTGACCTCTTGTGTGTGTTCCAGCCTTCAGAGAAGACAATCTCCCATCTCTCCTCTCTACAGAGATGCTGAAAGTGACAGTCTCTCAGTCTTGTCCGACTCCTTGCGACCCCATGGACTATACAGTCCATGGAATTCTCCTGGCCAGAACACTGGAGTGGGTAGCCTGTCCTTTCTCCAGGGGACAACCTGGAGATCGAACCCAACCCAGGGATCGAACCCAGGTCTCCCACATTGCGAGGGGATTCTTTACCAGCTGAGCCACGAGGGAAGCCCAGTATTATTAGAATGTTAAAGTTTTTTCCCTTAAAAAAAAAAAAAAATCAAGAAAGCAATGCACACCCATTGTGGAAAAAAACAGAAACAAAACACTCAGTGGATATGACGCGAAGAGTAAATGCCCTCCTTCCCCGCAGACCCAGTTCCAGAGTTACAGCTTCTCGCCCACCTGTCCAGAAACTGTCTGTACAAACATAGGCATTTACTGAAATACCAGCGCAGACACTCATGCACACATACCTGGTTTTAAAAAATTGGTTCCTATGGAAAATACTTTTCTGGAAAGAACTCTTCCCCCTTATTTTTCAGTTAATGACAGATCTTGGCACACTTTCATATTAGTGTCCATCAGCTGAAGTTTTTATGGGATGACTTTTTCAGGAAGAAAAACAGACCACAGGGCTAGCGGCGACACGGCCTCTCCTTCGGACTGAAGACTCTGGGCAGGCAGACACAAAGCCCTTGTAGCCAGAAACCTGGCCCACACATGGCTTCTCCCCATGGATTCAGAGGCCTGGGCACAGTCCCCCAGCTCCGCCCTGCGGAGCAGCGAGGCTCCCGTCTCTCCCTCCCCAGCCCATCACAGCCTTTGCGTCCCAGCCTCTCTGAGGGGCTTGCGGCCCCCTCGGTAACACGCTCGTTCTCACGAGCACACTTTGGGGAGGCTTCCCAGAGCCCGCCTGCCAATGCAGGAGACAGAGGAGTCGAGGGTTGGACCCCTGGGTGGGAAGACCCCCTAGAGGAGGGCATGGCAACCCACCCCGGTATTCCTGCCGGGAGAATCCCACGGACACAGGAGCCTGGTGGGCTACAGTCCCTGGGGTCACGGAGTCAGAAACGACGGAAGCGACTTAGCACAGAAGTCTCTCTGCCGCCCCCGCCCTGCTCAACCTGGCTTACCAGCCTAAGTAAAGAGGAAGATGTTTTTTTTGGCCAGGAACTCTTTTTAGGAATGAAGATCCACTTGGCAGAAGCCAACCTTCTGATGTGTCTGGGGAATGAGGCTGAGGCAGCATGACAGGAGAAGAGAACAGCACCCTCTGTTCTTGGAGGGGACCATGGGGGTACTGAGCTCAGCATCCTGACTGGAGGCCGTATCATTTACCACTAGGTTGGCTCAGTCAGACACCAAGTATGCCATCATGGACGCTTAATGCCCATCTTCAAAACCAAGCCGATCTCTAATCCCACATTTAAAAAAAAAACTCGCTTCTCAGGCTTCAGTAACAAATGTTACTTCTCTGCTGGCCCGGTTCCCAGCGGCCCATTTCAATTTTCATCTTTAATACAGCTGTCTTATCACATTGCCTCCTCTCTGCGCTGAGACTGAAAAATGGTCACACATTTTAAAGATATTTTCGAACTCTCTTTCTCCTGAAGGTATAGACACGATTATATTACCCTACAGTGAAATAGGAGGTAATGAGGTTTCCAGAACCAACTGTTCAGCTGCTTGGATTAAAAAAAAAAAAAAAAAAAGACTGTGGTTTATATTACCAAACTGTGGAAATGGTTTCTTCTGGGTACGGGGAGGAGACTGCACCACACAGCCTGTGGGATCTTAGCCCCCCATCAGAGATGCGAGCCCTGCCCGCGGCAGTGCAGATGCAGAGCGTTAACCACTGGACCGCCAGGGAGGGCCCCCAGCTCATCGTTTTAATTAAATAAACATTTTTTTATCATTTGTCAATTTTGTGGGATTTTAGCTCCCTGACGGGGGACTGAACGCACGCCTTCCGCACCGGCAGCACAGACTCTCAGCCACTGGACCGCCAGGGAGGTCCCGAGGAGGCTGTTTCTCTGTGACTGTGATGGAGAGCACGAGGCGAGGCTTGAGGAGGCTCGGTGTTGACTCCGGCGGCTGTAGCTGATGAACAAGTGACTTCAGTTTTGCTGGATCTGAGCGGGTTCCTTTTCCTAGGCTGCTGGGGGGCCGCAGACCTGCGATACTCTGGTTTTAAACCGCATTGCACCGAGCGCCTGGCTCCGCCCACGACGCTCCCCGACTTCCGCTTTCCAGCTCACGGCTGCCAGAAACGTGCTCCACGGAGAACCTACCCAAGGGGCATCTGCTGCAAGGCCTGCGGGGGCAGCTAGCGAGCAGGCTCTGACCCGTGCCGCCCTGGGGCCGCTGGGCCTGCTGGCCGTGAGTAGAGGGGCATGGGCGGTTTGTGGGAGGGGCTGCTGATGCTGGCAGCGGGGTGGGGGACGGGGGGCGGTGCACAGGCCGAAGCCTTCCAGACTCCAGACTTCCTTACTTTGGAAACCTCCTGTTTGGTCTTGCCTTCCTCCAGAGCAAAAGCCCACCACCCAGCGGAAACCGGGAAGCCAGCTCTGAGTGGGGATGGCTTCCAGGGGCAGAAATGGGAACGGGGGCTCCCACGAGAGCCCCGGAACCAGACGACCTGGCTACACACACGTCTCGGAGGAAGGGCGCACCAAGTCCAAAGGCTGGAGACAGGCTCAGGCTGGGGGTCCCCGATGTGGGGGCTCAAGGCCCGCTGGGACGCCGGGGGCACCGTGGGCCTGGACGCATACCTGGGGCAGGGCTGTTAGCATTCCTGGGTGATACTCACCCTCACACATCTGAGAGGCTAACCCTCCGGGCATCCATCTAGGTGGTTAGGGGGCTCCAGGGCACCTACCTGGTGCGGTTTTTTCCCCTCTCCAGCTATCACTTCTCCCCACCGACTGGAAGGTCAGCTCCTGCCCAGGCTCCACCAGAAGCCACTTCCTCCTCTAGCAAAGGCCACAGGATTCCTGGCAGCTCCTGCACCAACCCCTCCCCATCCTGGGCAGTTCTCCTGGGAGCCTGGCCCCCACCAGGCACCACATTGCTTGTCCCCACCGACAGCTGAAGACTTCCATTTGCACAGCGTCTCCAACTAGCTCCGTCTTCAACTGGGTGGACGTGCAAAGCCACTTTTCCAGAAGCAAAGAGCCCATCTCGGAGTGACACCGGCAGGTGCGTGAGACTTAGTGCCACACGGAACGCTGGCATCAGTGCCCCAAGGCACAGAGCAACCGCCCGCCTGGCTCTCAACTGTCTTCCTCCCTGAGAACTGGAAGAAGGACAAACTCTGAATGCCGGGCACACGTCTGTATAAATTACGCCGACTCACCAGAACTTCAGAAGGGGCCAGGGAGCCATCGATTTCCCCAGGCCTGGTAGGTGACGACGGCCACCAGTGAGGACAAGTCAGAACTAAACCTCAGCCCGTGCTTTCTATGTACTGCATCGCGCACGCCATCCCGTGCAACAAACCACCATCCTTGTGTTCTCGGGCCTTAGATGATCATTCAGCTGAACTGAAGAAAGCGTTTCCCATGCTGGAATCAGCCACCTCAGCAGAGAGCTGCCCTCAAGCACGGACGAGGACGAGGGGCAGCTGCCATTCTAGACACTGAGCTCTACCCTCAGGTTAACTGCACAGTGGGCAAAGGTCACGCTCTACGCCTGGGAGCGATGCTCAGCATCTCCCTTCGTTTACTTCGAGACAAGTATTCCAAGAACCTGTCTGCAGTCAGGGGATGTGGGTGGGATGAGGGAAGTAAATGAAAAACAAAATAATTTGCCTGTTACAGCCCATGGGCTACACCATCCCCAGAGAGGGATCCCCCATGAGGCTGGAAACAAGCCTGTAGTCAGTAGTGATGGGCGGCTGGGTGAGTGTGGGGGGCGAGGGGCCCAGAGGGGCACGTGCAGCCCCCACCCCGACCCTCTGTGTCTGCACCCCAGGGACCTGAGTTCAAGGGCATGTCAACGAGCTCCCTTGCTTTAGTACAACGGGTTTCCAAATGAACATCAGAGGTAAAGAATGCACCTGCCAATGCAGGAGACCTGGGTTAGATCCCTGGGTGGGGAAGACCCCCTGGAGGAGTGCGTGGCAACCCACTCCAGGATTCTTGCCTGGGGAATCCCATGGACTGAGGAGCCTGGCAGGCTTCAGTCTATGGGGTTGCAGAGAGTCGGACACGACTGAGTGATTAAACAATAACAACAAATCTCTTATGAATGGACTTCCCTCTAGCTCAGCTGGTAAAGAGTCTGCCTGCGATGCAGGAGACCAGGGCTCAATCTCTGAGTCTGGAAGATCCCCTGGAGAAGGAAATGGCAACCCCCTCCAGTATTCTTGCCTGGAGAATCCCATGGACAGAGGAGCCTCGGAGGCTACAGTCCATGGGATCGCAGAGTCGGACATGACTGACTGACTGAGCACATGCTGGGGAGAGGCCTATCCTGACCAGGAGTAGGCCAGAGAAGGAAGGACTTCTGCCTGCTCTCAGCTCCAAGAAAGCAAATATGTTAGCGCTCTGTGGTCACCCTTTCTCAGATGAAGAGTCACAAACATACTACTAAAACCTGAATATTCATCGGAAGGACTGAAGCTGAAGCTCCAATACTTTGGCCTCCTGATGCAAAGAGACAACTCACTGGGAAAGACCCTGATGCTGGGAAAGACTGAGGGCAAAAGGAGAAGAGGGCGGCAGAGGATGAGATGGTTGAATGGCATCAGCGACTCAATGGGCATGAATCTGAGTAAACCAGGGTATGGTGAAGGATAAGGGAGGCCTGGTGTGGTGCAGTCCATGGGGTCGCAAAACAGTCGAACAGGACTTGGCGATTAAACAACAACAGCAACAAAACCTAGTTACTTACCATCTGCTTGGGGTACGTTTTTAAAGAGTGATTTTTGTTGTTGTTGTTTATGTATTATTCGGCTGTGCTGCCCACATGGGGGAGCTTAATTCCCGACCAGGGACAAGCCTGTGCACCTCTGCAGTAGAAGTGTGGTGTCTGAACCACTGGACCGCCAGGGAATCATCTGCTTGGGGTACCTTAATAAACAGCGGAAGGAAACGAACAGGCTCTCTTCCCTACACTCACACACACGACTGCGACGGCGGGCTGACACCATTGTGCCTCCACGGGTCAGTGGGTCCTGGGAAAGCCCAGCTCTTTCTCCATCGGAGACCCGAGTCTTAGACACAGAGGGACCAACGCAGGGAGAAGCGCACTTCCCGCTGGAGTCGCGGAGGCCCTCGTTCCCGTTCAGTCTGCACACGCCGCACCAGAGCCCCGATGTCACTCCTGGGGGACTGGGATGCCCTCTTCATCAGAAACGGTGCTGACTGCCGCTGACCCATCGCCTCCGCGATTCCCCAGGCTGCGGATTCTCGCAACAGGATTACTGGCCACTGAACTCTGTCTGGGCCGTGGTTTTAATGCTCAGCCTTTCATGCTTCCTGGTCTAATCCTCACCCCCAAATACATTAGGGGGAAAAAAGATAAAAGCACATCTGTTGCTTGGTGTGTGTGTGTGTGTGTGTGTGTGTAGTTCTCTGAAACATGTTTATTCAGAAACAACTTACACTACGAAACATACTGATTGAAACAGCAAAACAAAGCACCAATAAAGCACTTGTTTCCTTCATCCTGCAGGTGAACTTTAGCGAACGTCTGTCTCGAAGGTGGCTCCTGAGATGTCCTACACTTTCTATGGCTTGCAAAGAAGGTGGATACAATGAGGAGACCAGAATTCCATTTTCGCTGCCTCATGCTTTCTCAATTGCATACAAAGAGACACTGGCCCCATCCATCCATTGTTGAGAACAGAAAATCTCATGAGGGTGTTAAGAAGTAATTCAATTTAGACACAATTAAATACGGAAATACATGGAAATGTAGATTCAAGATTAAGACCGCAAATACAAGTATCACAGAAATAAAAAGAGTTAAGTTTTCCACCCGAGAAGATTTACACTTAACGCTATGCTACTGGGAGAGAAGTCCTAAAGGAGATACCGACCAGCTGAGAAGGCGATCGACCCTAAGGGTGGAAGATCCCTGCACCTTAAGGCCTGTGGATGGGCAGGGTAGGAATGATTAGTGAAACTACGAAGCAGTGAGCTGACCTTCTGGTGGGCAGATGGGAAACTGGTTGTAAAGACAAAAAAAACAAAAAACAGAAAAAACAAAACAAAAAACCCCCAAAACCAGAAAAAAAAAACAAAAAATAACCCCAGAAGTTTTCCAGAACAATTTTGGGGAACGTCTGCATCCCTGGAACAAGTATTCTGTCTTGAGGCTACGTGGAAGGATCTCTCTTATTTTGGATATGCTTGAAAAAAAAAAAAAAAAGAATTGAGCTCCTTACTTGCCAACCACATGGCATACAAGAGTCAAAGAACCGGTCCATAAAAACACAAAGCCGGTACACCGTGGGACGAAGGCGGCCAAGTGCTGAGGGCAGAGTGGAGCAGGGAAGCAGGCTTGTAAAGGAGGGGAGTCCAGGCCGGAGCTGACTTCCTTCTGCAGATCTCCTGTGTTCGTTCTTGCTAAGCCAGAGCAAGGTTTTCAGCGTTGTGTCTGGGGCGTAATTTGTTTTTGGAAAAACCAAGAGGTGATGATCTCTAGACTGTCTCACGAACAGACCCAGGCAGACCCTGAAGATAAAGTGGATGGAAGCTGAGGGCGGAGTGGGTGGGGTCCATCTGGAGACCACCCTGCCAGCCGCCTGGACAGCAAGGGGTGGGCACCCCCTCGACATTAACTGAGGTCCTTCTCTCTCCGCAGAGGGCACTTCCCATCTTTCAAAAGGGAGAAAAGCTAGAGCGAGTGTGAAACGAGCAAAACCAAACACGGACGCTGGCAAGGAGAGCAGAAAGCGTCTGCTGGGGCCACGGCCGCTATGCAGCACCCGGGGCTTTCTCTCCCCTTTTGGGATGCTTCCAGCAAGGCTGTTGGCCCCTCTTCACCCGGGAGCAGGAGCCCCACCTGGGCCCCGGGTCAGCATGGCAGCTGTCCCCCGAGCCCCGCTTCTGTGCGCTCCGGCCACCAAGGTGCCTGCTGACAGACACTCAGTCCTGCCTGGAAGGCCAGGCAGGCACAAGGGGGCCCTACGGCCACCAGCCTCCCGTCCCCACAGATGGTGACAGCCCCAGAGAGCGTGTGCGTGTGTGATGGGGGCGGGGCATGGAGGAAAGAGGTGAGGACAGAACATGCATTCTAGAAATCTGGGCTTTGGCTTGACTTGTGATGGAGAGAAAAGGCTGGGAAGCCTAACTGTTCCTTCTCTCCCTCTCTGACTCTTTATGTCTTACTGTTTCTTTTTTGTTCCAGCCACGCCATGTGACTTGCGGGATCCCAGCTCCCCAACCAAGAACTGAACCCTGGCGGTGAACGCACTGCGTCCTAACCAGTGGATGACCAGGAAAGTCTGAAGACTGGTTCTCTCTAGGACAAATAAGCTGTTTAAAAAAGGGGTTTTTTTCTCTCTTTTTATTTAAAAAAGTTCTTCATAGCCAACACATTCAGTACAATATTTCCTGAATCTGGCTGATTACGTCAACAAAACAAAACGTCAAAAACAAACAAAACGCACCGTGGTCCCCGAAAGTTACGACACAAGTGGCCTGCGGTGCTGCGTGTGTCGACTGATGGAACGGAGGACACACATGGAAAGCAGGGCCCCCCGCTAAGCAGTGCTCCTGTGACCACTGACCCGCGTCTCCTGCCAGAGGCCGCCCGGCTGTGTCTGAACTCGTGGAGCAGGCGGCACATGGAGCGGCCAGGCAGGGCTCCGCCACTCGAGGACGCCTCTGAAACTGCCACCTGCCTTCCCTGGGAGGGGAAGCGACCTCTCCCTCCCCAGACGCCTAGGGCTCTCCTTACTGTCTCCTGCCACGTGTCAGCTGTCTTCTGCTCGTTTCTGGTACATACGCAGCGTCTTAGCAAAGACAGGCAAAGGGGGTCTGCCCAAAGTTAGTGAGCATTCACTTCCTGGCACAGTGTCTCACTTCTTACACTTACTTGCATTTAGGGAAAAAGAAGGAATTCCTTTTGCCACGGAATTCTTGGAAAGGATGCTTGCTTCAAGAGTGGAAGACGCACCCAGGCCCACAGCTCCTGACAGCAAGCCAGTACGCAGGTGTCTGAGAAGCCGCAGAGGAAGCAGGGAGAACCTGGTCGTGTGTGTCGAGCTGCCAGGCAGGGCTGCCAGCTGCAAAGGCCATGACTGTCCTAGGTTAGCACCCGATCCACAGCTCCCAGTCACGCGGCCCTGGTCCTCAAGAGGCGGACCCTGAAGGGTGTCACATCATTCCTAGGTAAGTGGTCAGTCTCTAGGCTCTGCTCCCTCTAGCACCTCGCGCGTGAGTCAACCACAAAGGCCTCCTTGGGCTGGACACTTCCATAGACTGTGATCTTGCCTGTAACACCGATTTCAAAGGCGGAAGAGACATTATCAGTCTCAGAGGGGCTTCTGAGCAGTTTGTAAACACATCTGAAGAAGCTATAAAGATTATCGAGGTGCTGAGAACTTAGGAGAAAGCCTTAGATCCATAACAAATAGAAGAACTACACGGTTAAAACTGCTGGTGCCGACAGACAGTCATCACTCCCACTTCCCAGGAAATGAAACCAGGGTTTCCTGGAGAGATGGACTCCTGGTCTGGCACAGGAAATACACACAAGGAGCCCAGAGTAACTTGTCATGTCGGAAAACACGACCAAAGTCCACTGGCTGCATGTCAGGACTCACAAAGGACTGGCTGAAGGCCCTCCTATTAGCCAAAGGTGGGGCAGTCTGAGCTCCCTCGGAGGTAGTAACTGCATTCAATTGAAACACATCAAACACGCTTAAACCCAATCATTCATAATAATATTTTAAAAAAACTGAAACTCAACAGGGGGTTCTGACTCATTCTTTGAGAAATGATAAAGAATCAAGCACTCTCTCTCCGTTTTCTGGACGGAGTATGTCTGCATTAACTAAGGAGCTGACGGGGAGATGTTTCTCTGTGGAGAGAGAATCAAGATCATATGTGAAAAAGGGGAGATGAGAGTGTGCATCAGCAAGATTTTACAAGCCCCTGCTGAATTCCTTTATTCTCTTTATTTGTTACCACATAAGCACTGGCAATCAATACCTGCTAATATCACAAGAAAGAAATCAATCAGGCACACTATACACCTGACAAAGGGATCATATCCCACTTAGGAGCCACCTTACTAGAAACCTGCGTTCAGCCCAAACTCGTCAAGCCTTCAGAGCGATGGTCCCCAACCGTGGAGTGACGGTGGCCCCTGGGGACTCTTGGCAATGGGAGATGTTTCGATGGTTCTAACTGGTGTGTGTGTGCGTGTGGGTGTATGTACATGTGTGTGTGCACATGTGTGTGGGTGTGTGCGTGTATGTACGTGTGTGTGGGTGCGTGCGTGCTCTGACATCTAGTGTGTAGTGCCCAGGTATGTTGCTAAACATCATACAATGCACAGGACACCCCCTCACAGCAAAGAATTATCTGACCCCAAACATCCAGGGCTAAGGTTGAGAAACCCAGCTCTCAATGGAACCCCCAATTCACAGAAGATTTAGGGGACCGGGGAACAAGTCAAAAGACAACACGAGATGAAATCAGCAGAATCCAGACTCTGGGAGACAGAAGTCTCGACCTCTACTACACGGGCTGCAGCAAGAAAAAGAGAATCATGGAAGCGAATCTGCAGATTGAAAGAGACTTAAGGAGTGTAGCCATTGACAAGGTATGAACTTTGTTTCTGGATTTGAAAAATAAATGGTTAAAAATGGACTTCCCTGGTGGTTCAGTGGTTAACACTCCACATTTCCACTGCAAAAGGGCACAGGTTTGATCCCTAGTTGGGGAAGATCCTGCACGCAGCATGGTGCAGCCAACCTGCACTTATAGCAACCCTGTAAGCAATCGGGGAAGTAAAACGGCGGAATTACTAGGGCGTTTTCTTTTCCCTGGGTTTCACTGAGATAACTGACACACAGCATTGTAAAATGACAAAGATAAATTTAGCACAATAAATCTAGTTAAATCCACCATCTTACACAGTTACCAACTTTCTCCTCGTGCTGAGAACTTTTAAGATCAAAGAAATTATTATTAAACATTTTAAGGTGTATTATTGATATTGAGGTTGTGCTTTAAAAGTTTCTACCTTGTTGAGATATACACAGAAGTCACGATACCCAGGGATTTGCTTCAGAACTCCCATGACTTGGGGCTGGAAGGCGGTGAAAAATGGGAGAGTCAGATGGAGCAACCTGGCCAGGATCTGATGATCGCCGGGGGAAAGGTAATAGGGGGTCTATTATTATTCTATTGAAATGCTCTCTAATAAAAAGTTGGGAAAAAAAGGTGGCAAAACATACACCAGCCCAACCATGCCAGATGCGGAATATGTATGCTCTTTATTAACAGAAACAGGGCCCACGACACAGAGCTCTGGGTGACGGTGGGTTCTGAGAAGGCCATCGTGGGAGACGGGCTAAGGTCTAGACTCAGGGAAGCTTGATTTCCCTCTTGAACACAAGTTAGATTTGCCCTTCCGCTAGAGCAAGCGTTTAACAGCGGTTAAACCCAACACTTAACCAGCATGATAAAGCACAGCGGGCCAATTTAGTGTGTCTTATGGTGCGGGCCTGGTGGAGGCTGGGGCACGAAAGAGGGGTCAGCGCTCTCCTGACCCCTGTAGACAATTAGCTTATACTTCCAGGCAGGAGGTGCTATTATCTTTAACTCAGCAGGCATAACTGTACACAATTAGAGGTCATAATTACGGCTCTCTCTTTAAAAAAATGTGACCACAGTATCCAAATTGACCTCCTGCGGCAGGGCTGTCCACATGCTGGGAAGTACAGAGAAGGCGGGGGCAGGGGGCCCAGAGATGGGCGGTCAGACCCCCGCACGGTTCTAGGGTCGGGAGACCTGCCTTATCCCCCCACGGAACGTTGATCTGTTTGGGATTTGCTAATTACCGTTTTCCACCCAGACACATTTTATTTCTTTAAATAGACACAGACGGGCCACAGACAAGCCAGAGCGTTATGCTGTCTTTTTGACCACGGGAAAAAGGCAAAGCAACCGTGCAAATTAATATGCCAGTAATTACGTGTGTCTACTGGCTAATTATCCACGTAATAACAGAGTTGAAAAGATCAATTCTGGGTCGCTTTCCCACTTTAGTGTTGTGTGGAGTTGTTGCAGAGACTCCGCTTCACTCCAGAAATTCTGATCTGCTGTTACTTTGTTATGCCTGATAATTGGCCCCGCCTAGCAATATTTCTGGCTTAGGTAGCCCAAATCATCGCAGAGCACAGATCATTTCGCCGAGAAATAAAACCTACCTGGTTTTTCACAAAGTCAAGACTACTCTCAGCTCTAAGCAGAGAGTAATAGGATTTTTGAGCTCAAAGAGACCCTGTAAAGTCACCTGCAGATGAAAAGCCCAAGGCAGGTCCAGACAGAGTGGGAGGCAAATGAGATGGCAGAGAACCACGGGGTGAGGGGCTCACAGAAACCCCTCAGGACCAGGTGGTGGTCAGCACCTCCGTGAGCGCGCACGTCAGTTCCGATGCCCTCCTCCAGCACTGTCAGGTGGCCATCCTTTCCCATAGTCCTTTCCTCAGGAGCGTCTGCTTCTCCACTCTTCACCTGCACCCACTCAATCCTGACAAACAGCCAACTTCTTTCCAACAGTATCTGAAATGCTCACTCAATGCTTGAAAAATTGGAAAGAGAGATAATCTCTTGCTGGCTGAAAAAGGGGACCAGAAATTCTGGAGTCTGCTACAAGTGGTTTCAAAAGGGTGAGACGATGTCAAGCCACAGCATTCACAGCCGAGCCCCGCTTGGAGGCCTGAGACGTGTACTTTTCCACCAAGATACTTCTCTTGAATACAAGAGCCTTGGGAATCAGCGATGGTTCCCTATGTATTTGTAAATGCTTCCTCTATTCAGAAAAGAAAAACTTAAGTGCTATTCAGAGGTGTCCAAAACTCGAGTTTAAATAGAAGAATGATTGCCTTACTGCTTTCATGGGCGTGTCACTATGAAGAAATACTACTTTACTACTGTTTCCTCTGGGTTCAGTAAAAGAAGTTGAAGGAATGGGTCTAAATACATCACAACAAAGGTATTTAATTGGGACTCGTTCCTTTGCATCTCAGTATAAATCACCGCATGATATACTGACACAAACGCACTGATGGAGTTCATCCCACCACTGTGATGAAAAAGGGGGAATGGTTCAGTGGTAAATTCTTCAAGTTTACATTATTTATTGGAACGCTCCATGCTGTTACTCAGCCTAGAAACTACTGTGTTTCACAAGGACTTTTGCAAATTATGCGCCAGGACGTCACGGCTCCAGGACTGTGGTTTGCCTCCACACCTAGTCTACTGTTGCCATTCAAATATCCTATTAACATAAAAGGCTCGGCTCCCTAGAGCTTTGGTTTACTGCTTAGCAAATCGATGTCCACCATATTTATCCCTAAGTGCTATCTGCTGCATCAATTTACACAAACAAATGACAAATTGAATGCCATCATTTGCTATTTCAATCAAAATTTGAATCTGAACCCCACATTTCGTTTAGCTACTTTTTGGCCCTGGCATATGGGGCAGCCTCAGCACTGAGAGACTGAAAGGGTTAAAAACACAGGCCGTAGGTCAGCCCCGTCCTGTGAGGGTGATCAGACTGCACGTTTCAGAGGAAAAATGTTCCTTCTACATTGTAAAATCTTGGCATCTGCTGAGCAGCAAATCGAGCTCATTTCGTTTTGCTTTATTTTACTCTCAAAAGGAACTATACAGTCTGGACTGCAGAACACAATTAATTTCTACGTTTCTTCCCATTCTCTGGCTGCCTATTTTCTCCATCAAAGCCATTTTGCCAAAATACAAAAACCCAAATAGACTAGCTAATGAATCCAAAGTGGATTTAGTTTTATTGATTCCATTTCCCATAAAACTGTTCATTTATCTCTTTTTCTTTATTTCATTACCTTGCATCTGGAATATACCGTGGCCCACCAAACCAGCGGGTGCCATTCTATCTGTTTCTCTCGGCAGAGTTTGGGGGTGGAGAGAAGAAAGCCTGAACTTGAAGCAATTCTGGAGATTAAGCTCCCCAAGAATATTCACTTTTATCACAATCTTCATGTACCAAAGTGGCTGAGTCATCTTGGTCGTGCTTATTAACTAAAGGTAATAGGCAAGATCCTAATTAGAGCCTCTGTGTACGAAGCTGCACGAACCAGTTCTCTCTCTGGGAATGCGGACAGGTGGTTCTCAAGCCCCACGACAGGATTCCATGCGCATCCTGGGGCCTGACCTGCAGCATCCTGGGCTCCTGGTGACCACCCAGAAAAAAGCAGAAAAGGCCAAAAAATAAAGTCTGCTACTGTTTCCACTGTTTCCCCATCTATTTCCCATGAAGTGATGGGACCAGGTGCCATGATCTTAGTTTTCTGAATGTTGAGCTTTAAGCCAACTTTTTCACTCTCCTCTTTCACTGTCATCGAGAGGCTCTTTAGTTCCTCTTCACTTTCTGCCATAAGGGTGGTGTCATCTGCATATCTGAGGTTATTGATATTTCTCCCGGCAATCTTAATTCCAGCTTGTGCTTCTTCCAGCCGAGTGTTTCTCATGATGTACTCTGCATGTAAGCTAAATAAGCAGGGTGACAATATACAGCCTTGATGTATTCCTTTTCCTATGGAACCAGTCTGTTGTTCCATGTCCAGTTCTAACTGTTGCTTCCTGACCTGCATTCAGGTTTCTCAAGAGGCAGGTCAGGTGGTCTGGTATTCCCATCTCTTTCAGAATTTTCCACAGTTTATTGTGATCCACACAGTCCAAGGCTTTGGCATAGTCAATAAAGCAGAAATAGATGCTTTTCTGGAACTCTCTTGCTTTTTCAATGATCCAGTGGATGTTGGCAATTTGATCTCGGGTTCCTCTGCCTTTTCTAAAACCAGCTTGAACATCTGGGAGTTCATGGTTCACATATTGCTGAAGCCTGGCTTGGAGAATTTTAAGCATCACTTTACTAGTGTGTGAGATGAGTGTGTGTGGTATTGTATTATCAGAATTCAACAATTCACTAAAATTGTGTGCGGCAGACTCTGGACTGCTCAGCATCTATATTCCATTGGCTTTCTAGCTGAAGAGGTTGGAAAGCTAAAATTCTTCATTTTCCAGATTCCCTTGCAGCAAGGGCTCTTGGTGTGAATTCAGCTCTGCCAATTAGATGCAGTCAGGTTGGTGAGGTGAGACCCCTTAGCTGTCCGAGTGGACACATAGGAACAGAGACACTGGGTCTTCCTCAAGTGGCCATCGGCGTCCATTCTAAAGTGCCCTCCTTGGGTACTGAGAGGCAGCTGCAGGGCTGGCAGTGTCCCTGGGTCACGGCGGGAGGCGTGCACTGCGGGACGGTGGCTTTCCCCGTGGCTGGTTCTGCAGGATCTGGGAATCATGCCTGAAGGGCCAGTCAAGACTCCCCTCCTCTGGCTGTTTCTACCATTTGGCCGGCCAGCCCACTCCAGTCTTCTTGCCTGGAGAATCCCAAGGATGGGGGCGCCTGGCGGGCTACAGTCCACGGGGTCGCAGAGTCAGACATGGCCGAGCGCGCGCGCACACACACACACACACACACACACAACGCCCTGTATGGCCTCCCTTTCTGCTTCAACCGCCAAGAACACTTGCCGTTCCTCGCTCTGTCTCCCAAACCACAGGACCGGAAGCTCACGGATGAGAACCCGGGGAGCTGTCAGCCTCCATCAGAGCAATGGGAGGACAGCTGGGCTGGTCAGGTTAGCCCGAGTCTGAAGCAGGACAGGTGGGCTGGACAGGTTAGCCCCAGTCTGAAGCAGTTACCTTCTGCAGCTCTGTCTAAAAAGATAAGCGAACACACTCAGATCCCTTTAACTGACATAACTTCCAGGAGACACTCAGAGGTGGCCGACACTTCTCCAGTTATATGAGGGCGGGGGGACCTGCTCACTCACTTCTTTCTCTGGGCATAGAGGTACCTCCTGGGCATGCTCCTGGCCACCCAGGCAAGCCACTAGGCACCCTCCACCCACACGGTGTCTTCTGAGGACCAGGAAAACTCTGGAGTGCTGGGGTCCAGCCCCGGTGAATCCAGGGAATTCAAAGCGGGGACGGCGTTGGCGAGGATCAGGAAACAACTGCTTAATTAAACATTAAATAAGGATATAAAGAGTGGTGAAATAAGGATAGCTCAGCGAAGAAATCCAGTGGAGAAAAGAGGCTGAATAAAATTTCAAAGCAGGGAATTTACGTCACCTACGAAGGCCGCAGGTGTCCTCCCGTTCTCCCGAAGGAGAGGAGACACTAAGGCCTCCCCGGTCAGATCTTAGAAGCCCAGGCAAAATTAGTAGGCTTGACGAGCTTCCCCACCTCAGAGGAAAATTCAGCCAGAAGATGAGAGAAAGAACGACATGGGGAGACCAAATTTCGGTGAACAAAAGGGCGTACTTTATTTTCCAAAGTAGTTTTATACCTTAAGTTGTGCATAGAGGATAATGGGGGAAGGGGTAGAGTCATGCAAGGACAGCAGTTCCTGATCCTTATCGAAGCCAGGCTTTCAAACTTATGTGCAAAAGTTTAGGTGAGTTACATCATCTTCTGGCCAGGAGGCCTGTTAACATTTTAAGAAACTTATTTTTCTCTAAAGGTGATTATTCTAAAGTCAGGCGCCAGCCTCCAAAAGCATTAGATAAAGTTGCATTCCTATAGGGCAAAGGTGTGGTGGGCTAAATCAAGAAAAGAATTAACTCAAGGGTCCAAGGTTACAAACATTAAAGCTACTACTTACATTTCTATACACCAATTATATCAATCAATACACTGCCAGGGACACAGTAGGTAAGGGATATGGAGACTTAGCAGCAAACATTAGCCCCAAAACTGAAAAACCCTTCACCAATACAATTTCTAATCAATCTTTTAACTGCTCAAAAGAATCTGTATTTACACAGTTTAGAACATCTCATGCCTCTCACAGCTGGGAGGCTCTGAACAATCACATGGGGCCGGAAAAACCGATTCAGGCAGGCTAGAGGACTTCCAAAGGAGTTTGTAGGTTGAAACACTGTCACACCTAGGAATTATTAACTGGAGCTGGAAGTTAACTCTTTTTTCAGAGAGAGGTAGTGGGGGACAGCCCCCTGTAAAGTCAGAGGTGTAGGTGAGAGTACAAAGCAGAAAGTAGGCAGACTCTGGTTTTGGGGGTAGATGTTCGAGAATTTCCAGGGGGACTCCTGAGGCTCGATCCCGCCTTTGCGTGTGCCGAGCCCCCTCCTCATGCCCTTTGCCACGGGCGGGGCTCCTCACTCCGGCCCCACACTGGAGCAGATCAGGGTCGTGGCTACACACCCAGCGCCCCCGCCCCTCCCTGCCCTGCACGCAGCACGGCCTTGAGACAGCCTCAATCAGCACTGAAGCCCTGCTTCCCACCGAAGGCCCTCTTAGAAAAGGGCACGGCTGTGTGGATGCGTGCACCTGGCATTCGGTTCTGTTTGAGGCACTATTTCTTACCCCTCTCGCAACACGGCATTACAGATCACCCTTGTTCTCAGAGCCAGGCACCTCAGTGGGATGTGCGCGTGTCCTAGAAAGGAGTGCGCTGTGTACACCACGTTTTCCCTGTTTGCTCTCCTTGTTAGGGAACTCAGGGCTGGGTTTTGAACCAACCGCTGTCATTCTCTTGGCCTAGACTCTTGAAGTATAGCCCCTAGGAATGCCCCTCCCTTTCTTTCCTTCCCAATATAGCTACTTAAGTCTATTTATTTTGATGTGGACCATTTTTAAAAGTCCTTATTGGATTTGTTACTATATTGCTTTCTGTTTTATGTTTTGGTTTCTTGACTGAGAGGCAGGTGGGATCTTAATTTCCTGACCAGGGATCAAATCTGCACCTCCTGCATTGGGAAGCGAAGTTTTAACCACTGGATCACTGGGGAAGTCCCTGTAGAGCTACTTTTAAAAAATTGATATTAGGGACTGCTCATATGTTGCTTCTTGCGCTTTTACCATCATAAATCATCTCTCTTCTGTTTTTAGGAACAGGGGAGGCACACATAAATAAAATATTTGCTTTGGGCAAGCCACTGGTCTGAGGATAAGATCCTGCTGGCTCATGTAAGTGAGGAAAACTAAAGAGGGATAATGGGTAAGACCCTTTCTCTTTTGTTCTAGAGGAGACAGGAAGACTGCCACCCTGAGACAACTGTGTTTCTAGAAAAGAAGCAGCCAATCCCAAAACCTGTGATGTAGCTGCTCAAGGGCATAATTTATTAGGCTATTTATTGGTGCCTCTAAATTTTATCCTCGGTTTGACAATATTGAGGAAGACCGCGCCACACTGCACTCTCTTAACTCGCAGGTCTTTCCTCAGGGACTGTCTCATAGATTCTTTTTTTTTTAATGTAGACAGATGTTGGCAGGGTGGTTTTCTTTTTAAGTCTTTGCTGAATCTGTTACAATATTGCTTCTGCTTTACCTGTTCGTTTTTTGGCCCTGAGGCGTGGAGGATCTTCCCTCCCTGACCAGGGATCGAGCCCGTGTCCCCTGCAGTGGAAGGTGGAGTCTTAAGCAGCGGGCCACTAGGGAAGTCCCTCTCACGGATTCTTGAAGAGTGAAAAATGAAGTCTCTTGGGGGCAACAGGCAAGCACAAAAGGAGCAAACCGTTGGGGAAGAATTTAGAAAATCCGCCAAGTTAACAGGCCAGCGTGGACACTCTCCCAACCCCGAGGAGGCATCTTCTCTGTCTTATCTCCCAGAGTCGGCACAGGCTACTTAGCTTCTTATCTGTTAAGGAGGGAGATTTCTTATCTGTGAATTATCTGTGCGAGTGCCCAGCAGGGCCCAGGCCCCGGGCGGCCCGCCGCGGCTTCCAGGCCGGGCAGAAAGAGCCTCCGCGCCGCGCCTTCGTGTGCGGTCAATCTCTCCACATCTGTTTGCTCGGCTGCCGGGTCATCTCACCGGCAAAAAAACTGGGCAGCGGCCTGCGGGCCCGCGCGGGGCCGGACGGCAGGCGGCGCGGGGCGCGGGCGGCCAGGCCGGGGCCGCCCTCACTCGGCGGGGCGCGCGGGGCTGGACCCGGGCGGGCGCCCCGCCGACCGCGCCCCTGGACTCGCCCCGACGACGACCCACCCCGTCTCTGGGTTTTGTCAGACTTTCTCCCTCAGCCCAGTGGGGACCAAGGAAAGCGAAACCCTTCTAGCTAAGCAGAGTATTTTCTTAAAAAAAAAGACAACACACAGGCTACAACTAGCTCCTTGGGAGCATCACAGCTCCATTTTCTGATCCCTATCAGAGGGCCAGACGCTGTTCCCACTGTAAAACTGTTTATCGGGTGAGGTGAGCCAAGCCGAGCCCTTTTAAAAAAGCACGAGAATTAAAAGAATGTACCTTCGGATGGCTAACAAAAATGGGATAAAGGACGGTGAGGGTAGTGTGGACTATGGAAAATCATTTTGCGAGGCCTCTAAACCAGAGAACACAGGACTGGTGGGTTAATTATGTAATTAAACTGCACTCAGCGGTGGGCAGGGTCTTCTATCTTTCAAAATTGAAACTAGTAAGTCAAGCTTTCACTGAATACACTTTATAGAGATTCTCTTTGGGGACTGCGCCCAATTTTTCCTGTTTGGATTAGACTTTTTCTTTTTTTATTTAAAGGGCTGCTTTGCCAATTTGGCTTTTAGTCTCCAGGATAAAACAATCAAACCCCCCTTCCCCTTCCTCAAATACATTTTTTTGCTTTATTTCTTCAGAGTTAGAAGAACAGATTCTTTTGGGGGGTGGGGGCAGACAGCCAAAGAAATATTGCAGCAAGGTATCTGACTTCTTTACAGACACACATGCTTCCTGTTTGATTTTAGTTTTCAAAAGCAGAACAATTTTTACATCATTATATAAAGGCCTTCCACTATTTAAAATGTCAGTGCTAAATTAATTTTATACCCGCAAGGCACACTGCATCTGACCACACTGGATTCTACCCACTTAATAACATGAGAGAAGATCTTGGACAAGAATTTAGTGAAAGGAACAGTAAAAAAAAAACCCAAAAACTCTCAGTCTAGAACAAGAATTTTAAAGTCCATTGTTTGTGGAAGCTTGGCTTTGTTTTTTCATAGGGCAAGCCCCCAGCTGTTTACCGTCAGCCCAAGTGCAGAAGGAAAGTGGCCTCTGTTACACGGCAGTCAAGAGAATCTGCTGGACTGAGGCCTACAGTGACGTGTGATACACAGGCTGGCTGGTGGCGGCGAGACGGCTGAAAAACCCAGCGACCGCTGTCTTAAAATTTCAGCAGCTGGGCAGACGTGGACATCATAATACAGTGGGTCCCTGTATCTAAAACTGTTCATTCACCCTGAAGACAGGCTTCTTAAGAAGTAAGAAGTAGAATCTTCTTAAGAAAAAGCTATCTCAGTTCCTCTTGAAAACGTTTGTTAATTTGCTGAGAGTTGCTGCAGAAGCAACATGAGCAGTGGGACATGTTTGACAACGAGCAGGAAGCTCAGGGGGTCGGCCAGCGCCTTCCGTCACCAGGCACACTGGGGCGGACTCGCCTCCGCTGATACGCAGGTTGGTTAACAGGCATTTATACGGGATTTAGTGTGAACAGATGCTCGAGTAGTTTACAAGTGGTGTGCGTGCGTAGCGGGCACCAGAGAAAACATAACAAAAGGCATTATGTCTTGATGGGGTATAAGCTTTCCGTCATCCCAACTGGATAAAAAAACAAAACCAAAATTCTTTAAAACGCCAACATTTTACCCAGGGGAGATAGGCCAACGGGAAAACCATCTTGGCACATAAGGTATTTCTTACATACATTGCAAATACATTTCGAATGTATTCAGGACACCACTTCTCACCCCTAACCCTGTGTTCACCAGCTTCTGCGAGAACCTCAGGAATGACCTTCAACCAGGTCATCGCCTTGAGCTCACCCCTGGCTAAGGCCACTGTCCACGTGGCACCAGTCTCAAGAACCCCTTTTCCTTCTGCACCTCTGCCAACCTCTGCCAGCGCTTCTCCACCCTGTAAGAAGCGGCCCGACCTTCCCTCCGGGCACTCACAGCCAAATGCACTGCCCCTGTCACCGAGGCTGCCAGCCTGGGAACCCCCCATCCTTCCTTCCTGGGAAAACTACCCATCCCTTAATGCTGTTCCCTGTCAGGCAGTGTCGTCATTGGATCCGCTAGCACTGTGGGGCGTTCAATCTTCATGAACTGCAATCAAGCCAGACGCTTCCTGAGGGCCAGGGGGGTTCAAGTGGCATCTTACTATCTTTTCTATTTATCCTTCTCCAGGCTTGATCTTTTCTGTGCTAGTTTTAAGAGAACACCTTCAGTTAGCTGAGCAAATAAGATGTGCAAGTCCTGGAAACTGCTCAAAGGGAGAGAGTATTTCAGGAAAAGGACAAGAAAGAGTGTGAGACCTCTACATGGACTGTTGTCTTCCTTACCCCCAAGGGCCGGTGAGAAGGGCACCCGGAAGTCTGAGTCCTGGTGCCGACACACGTGGGTTCTCCTTCACCACTGCTGTGTGACTCTGGGCAAGACACCCCACCTCTCTGAGCCTCACTTTCCCTTCCAAAGGGAACCCTATACCCTAGTTCATGGAGTGGCTGCTAAGAATTAAATGAAAACTATGGAACAAAAACACATTAAACTTTTTGTGTAGTTGCTTTAGGAATCCAAGCTTTCCATTTCCACCAGTCCATCCCAACAAACTATCCATGGAAACAAAGCCCAGCCCTGTAAGCTCTGAAGTGACCTGTACCCCCTCCCCTGGGTGAACCTCTCCCCTGGGCTGAGCTGGTAGCCACACTGTGGGTCTGGCTCACTAAGCTGGTGGCTCCCCAAGGTGCCAATGCACTCAGGGAAAATGAAGCAAACATCTGTATTCTATTTGCTAATGAGCAATCATCATTTGTACCTTTCTCCAGCCTGGGATTCAGCTGCCTAGAATACTAATGCCATTAAACATTGGAGTCTTTTTTTTTTTTTTTTTTTTTTGCAACATACACACTCATTCAGCAAAACCTGGTTTAACCCACTGACACGGGTTTGGTTCCTGGGATTCCCTAACTGTGTCTGGTTGGTCCCGCAGCTCTTGTTCCCGCTCTGCCCCGCCTCCCCGCACCTGAATGTTTGGGTGTTTGAGTGTGGCTTGGGAGCCAGGAAACCTGAGCGGTCCCAGACTTGCCTTTTCAACTGCCTCAGTGGAAACAATGAGACACGACCATGGACCTTTCTCTTTTAACTTAATTTTTAATCACACGATTAATACAAGAATGGAGCTGCTTATTTTTGAAATCAGGCCATTCTGAAAAAGATCACCCGATCTTACAGCCTCGCCCCTTCACTGAATGTGACATTTCCTTGGTGTGTTATCTGTCTAGAACTTTTCCTCTGCAGACAAGCAGACAAGAATCTGTGTCTCTCAAAATGATAGTGTTGCTGTCTTAGATAAATGCAGACAGGCTTACAAATCGCTTTGCAATGTGCTTCTTCCATTCATTCACTAGTGAGTCCTGGCCCCTTTCCACCTAGGATACAGAGGGATGCAGTGCGTGCCTTTCGCTGCTGCGGAGCTTATTTCAACACGTCCCTGGAAATGGCCATTTATTTAGATTGTTTCCAATTTGGGGCTTTTATAAGGAAAGCCGCAGTACACACAGGAGGGACAGGCCCTCCGGGGAATGCGTCCTAAGGAAACTTTCTGGGCCTCGCTTTCCCGTCTGTAAAGCAAGAAGGAGGCCTGCACAGCCTGTAGTGACTGTACCCGCAGTCAGCGTCGTGTCATTCGCGGCAAAATCCTAACAAGGCTGTGTTTCCAGCATGAAGGTGACTCCAATCCAGCCCCGGCTAAGACTCCTCCAAGGTCTTCCATACTCTGAGCTCACTCTTTCTTATTTTCTGCTTTTATCGAACACATCCAGTTGCTCCTAATCCTACACCTTTGCTGACTCCTTCTCATGACTAAGAAATTCCTGCCCCTCCTTAATACTTGACAGGTATCACTGGAGGAGCTCAGAGATTGTAACTTGCACGGACCTGCACCTCTGGGTGAACGCCAGCCCCCAGGGAAAGGTTGCGTCTGTCTGTCCATCACCACAGCCCAGGAGCCGGGAGCCATTCCCCTCACCCAGTGGGCTCTCATCAAACAGCTGGTAGATGGATGACTGTTTTTAACACTTTGGCCTTCAGCTAGGACTTTGAAGTCCCAAGCTAGGGGCTTCCCTTGTGGCTCAGACAGTAAAGAATCTGCCTGCAATGTGGGAGACCCAGGTTCAATCCCTGGGTTGGGAAGATCCCCAGGAGAAGGAAATGGCAACCCACTCTAGGGTTCCAGCCTGGGAGGCCTGGCGGGCTGCAGCCCAGGGGGTGGCAAAGAGTTGGACAGGCTGAGCGATTTCTCTTCCACATGAGCTAGGAGTGTAGTCTGGGGTGGGGTGACTTAAGCTCTCTTCACCTTTGTCTCCTCAGCTGGAAAACGTGAAACAGCACCTCCCTTCCCTACAGGGCTGCGGTAACTTGGTAACTGATATTCCTTCTGATCAATGGGATGTTTGGGCCGCCCCTGAGAGTGCAGGCGGGGCAGTGCTGGGATGTCTGAGCTGGATATGCCGGGGCTGAGTGCGGCAGAAGGCTGGGCTGGGGCCCATGTCCCTTACCGTGCTGAAGCTCTGTGGACAGTCTACTCTCCTGTGTGTTACGACAACGGATAATCCCATACTGGTAACAACTTAGGAGTAAACGTTTGACCTGCTTATTTCGCTTTTTGCAAGCAAAGCTTTCTCATCTAGCTTCAAAGTTCTTTCCTTCTGTCTTATCAGCTCATTTTTCTTCTTCATTCTGCACCCCTGAGCCCAGTGGTTCCTCAGGAGGGGCCAGTTCCCTGCATGCATGTAGGGCCTTCCTCGGTTCCATTTCAGATCATGGAAGGGATGGAGCAGTTGAGAACACAGGCTCTGCGGCCAGCCCCAGCATTTACCAGCAGTGTGATCTCAGTCAGGATGCTTAGCCCCTGCGTGTCAGGTCCCTCATCTGTCAAATGGGCTGTGGTGAGGCCTCGATGAGCTGATGCGCATGAAGCAGGCACGAGAGAGGGGCCTGGCACCAGAAGTGCACCACCACCACCGTCCAGACCAAGCGTGTAACCCAAGCGCCGTCCCCGTGAGGGCCGGCCGCGTGAGCTGTGATGGATTCTTCTCGACTCAGCACACACAACGACTCTTTCCACACTCCCGTACCTACTCCACACCTAGGTGAGTCCACAGGCTACACGAGGAGGAGGAGGATACAGCCGTGACGGGGCAAAAACGACTGACCAGACCCGGATGGTGCCCTGCCACTGGCTCCCTCTGAAACCCACCCAGGCAACTGCACAGCAGAGGTCATCTCACAGGAGTTCCCATCAACTGAATCCAACATACACGCTAAGAGATGGAACAGGTCACTGGCGACTCCCCCGGAAGAGGGCTGAAGCACCAAACAGAAGGCCAGCTTCAGCTCAGACGCTTCTCCAGAGGGCTGGTCTCTCAGGCTCTCACAAAACGTGATAATGACTGAAACACGACCCAGGGAGGCCTGCCCTGACAGCAAGGAGAAAGGCGGAGGTTAACCACGGTCCCTGCAGAGAAGCTGAGGGAGCAGGGCCGGCGACAGGCAGTGAGTTCAGGGGGCATTCAAAACACAACTTAGGTTTATACCAGGGGCTGAGCGGTAAAGAACCTGCCTGCAGTGTGGGAGACCCAGGTTCAGTCCCTGGGTTGGGAAGAGCCCCCGGAGGAGGGCATGGCAACCCACTCCAGTATTCTTGGCTGGAGAATCCCATGGACGGAGGCGCGGGCGGGCTACAGTCTATGGGGTCGCAAAGAGTCGGACACGACTGAGCCACTGAGCATGCATGTGTTTTTACACCAGCAAAAGGCACAACGCTCTCAACCGAAGGCAGAAGCCCCTGTGTGGAGTGTAAGCCCAGGGATGGTGTCACGGCTTCTCAGCACTGTCATTGAGAAAAGAAAAAAAAATAGCATGATTTTTACTGTTCGAGAACAAACACGGCGCTAACGATGATGGGTTTGTCAGAACTGGAGCTCTGTTCCGGCAAAGCCTCAGTGCCAGTGTTTCTCCTTTCTCCAGGACGGTGTTCTATTGCTATGACAACCAGTAACATTCCGCACACCACAGAGCACTGTATCATGTATCGCCATGGCAGAAAAGAAATGCCACACTGTACTTAAAAGCCACCTTCTCTCTCTCCCTCCCTTTCAACGTCTGTTATCACTCCCCATGCATTATTCACTGTACCACATAATATATAACCTTTAGTTACAGTCAGATTCATGATATACGGAGCGAAAGCCAGCAAGTCTCGCAAATCCCTTAACGTTTTATAACTAACAAATGATAACTGAGCTGTGTTATTCTGGTTTAAACACAGTTATAAAGAACTAGCTTTTTACCAGCTTCCTCGTTGGCTCTGGAACCTCTGTTCAAACATTTTACAAATGTTTGTTTCATGTAGCAGGAACTCAGTCACATTGCTGGGAAATAAGCATTCTCTCTCGGGGAGTTTTTTAAAATACATGAAGCACCGCCTCTGGGTGAAATATCTTTTCTTTTCATTTTAACTCTTTTAACAAAACTTAAAAAATTATATCGCACCCTTCCCTGTCTACACAGTATTCTCCTGAGGACTGAGTTGTCACCATGGAAACGCACCACTGGGCATTGCTGTCACCCAGGCTGCCCTCCTGGACCGACGTCACTTGTGGAGTGGCTGGCCGGGGGCTGGGAGCTGCGGCAGCCAAAGATGAGGATCTGCAGGGCCACGTTAGTACCAGCATTAGGGTCATACCTCGTTTCATTGCGCTCTGCAGATACTGCGCTCTTTACAAACTGAAGGTCTGTGGCAACCCTGCATGGAGTAAGTCTATCAGTGCCCGTGTTTTCCAGAAATATTTGCTCCCTTCGTGCGTCTCTGTCGCATTTTGGCAATTCTTGCAATACTTCCAGCTTTGTCATGATTATTACACTCTCTATGGTGAGCCGTGATCTTAGATGTCACTCCTACAACTTGCTGAAGGCTCAGAGGATTGTCAGCATTTTTTAGCATAAAGTATTTTTTAATTAAGGTGTGTACATGGTTCTTCCAGACACAATGCTACCACGCACTTAACAGACCACAGAATATTATCAACGTAGCTTTCACATGTGCCGGGAAACCAAAACATGCGCGCGGCTCACTTCAGCGTGCTATTTTCTTTACCGCGGTGGCCTGGAACCAAACCCACCAAACCGTCTTCTCAGGTAGGCCTGGATACGAAGAGCACGCACAGTCCCATAGGGTTTCGAGGTCTTGGGACGCTCATGGAAAGACGTGTGCTTATATTAAAATTGAGAAAATGTGAAATCCATTCTGGAGCCAGCCAGAGGGTGGGGGACACAGATTTCAGTGAGTGGACAGGAGATTCGGTGATGCGTGCCTTAGACAGGAGGGGTGTGGGGAAGTGAAGCCCCGGCTTCACCGGGCGGCCTCCTTTATGAAGTGACTCTAAGGAGGGGCTGAGCCCGGCGCTCAGGAGCATCAGTGTCCACGCAGTGAGTGCGGGCTGACACTCACTATCATCAGGAAATCCCAGGGAGCTGAGAAGACAGACCTCCCCACCTCTGACAGTCACAGAGGAAGGCTCACAAGTGTCTGAGGTGACCTCAGAGGACGGATAACTGTTCTTGAATGAAGTAATAAGCATCTTCTCTCCCTGTCCCCTTTTTCTTTTTTTCTTTTAAAGAAGATGTAGATAGCTGCTTTTTTAAAAAACAAAAAACAAAAACCTTCTTATTTGAGGGCAAAAAAGTTCAGTCAGGAATATCTGAACAATGGCATGTGGCCTTATTATCTCTGCAGGGGGAGAAACCATTTGGGCTCTAATTAAAAAAAAAAAATGTGCAGAGGGAGCCAGATCCGCTCTGCTCCTTTCAGTAAACCTAATGATCATCATGGTTCCGACCCAGCCCCATTCTGAATGCAGCCTTCCCCCGTCGTGCGCAGGACCCAGGTGGGAAGGAAGCGGCACTGGGCACTCCTGGCAGCCAGCCTCAGGGGGAGGAGCGCTCTGGGCGGGGTGGGTTCAGAGCACGGACCCCGCTGCCCACAGACGGCTGTGGGGACCAGGGGCAGGACCTCCCGGGAGACGTCCAGGCGACCAGTCGCTGAGGGCTCCCCTGGAGTTGGGGGCCTGTCTGTCCATCTTTGCAAACCTCTTTAAGTAAGAGAATCAGTCGCTCAGTCATGTCCGGCTCTTTGCGACCCCATGGACCATAGCCTGCCAGGCTCCTTTGTCCGTGGGATTCTCCAGGCAAGAATACTGGAGTGGGTTGCTATTTCCTCCTCCAGGGGACCTTCCCCACCAGGGATTGAAACCAGGTCTCCCTCACTGCAGGCGGATTCTTTACACTCTGAGCCACCAGGGAAGCCCCAAACCTCTCTGGGGTAGAGAAAATTTAGACGGCCTAAGGCTGGCTCTGTGCTTGGGGCAACCTCCAGGGGCCTCAGACTGCTTCCATTTTCTCTCCCAAAGCTGCCAGAAGCACCCGCGAGGTCCCTCCAAGAAGCACCGGAGCAGTTCCTCCCCCGGACAGTCATGAGGGAGGGGGGGCATGGCTGGATGCTGGTGAACAGAAGCTTCCAAAGATCCCTGATGTGTAGAAGGTTCTGGAAGGCAGAGGGGAGGGTGTCGTTCTTTTCCTTCTTGGACAATGTGAGTGAGCACTTTTAAATACAAAAGAGATTCAGAATAAAGCACAAAAATATTTAGGAAGACTAGATCTGTCAAATCTTTCTTCTTAAAAAAAAAAGAAACCAATGCAGATCCAGTATTTTAAATATTTGTTACAATTAAGAGAATTAGGCTGCAAAAAATAACGATCAGCTTTGAAATATCAACTTAAAATGTGGAATTAACCAGTTTAGACTTTGATTTTAAGTCAAAATCTCACTGAAGTCATAAACAGTAGAAGAAAACTTAAGAGACCATAAGGTGTAACATACTCATAAGCCTAATTAGATTTATAAGAATTGCTTAAGTGCTCTGGGAGGCCTGTTTGTTGAGTCAGGCAGTTGAGTACTTACAAATTTAATATGTTCGATTTCCTTTACAAATGCAGTTTAAAATGTTTAAAGGAGTTTAATTAGCTAAGTTTGCAAATCAAACTAAACATTAATAATAAAAGGTCCCCTTAAAAGTGATTGTTAAAAATTGTTAGCTTATAAGTAAAATAATGAGATGTCTGAATAGTTCTTAAAAGCCTGAGGAAAGGTAAGGTTACAGATTTTCTAACTAATAAAAATTAATTTTAAAAAGAGATACCAGAATAATCTTCTTTTGCTCAAAATACTTTGAAACTCCACCCTGCCTGAAATTACTAGGCACCTGAATTATCTTACCTAATTACTGTCCACCTAAAAAATTATCCTTTTTAGTTACCCAGGCTTCCACAAGAATTTAAGTAGGTGTGCCTACTGTGTGTCGGGTATAATGTTAGGCATAACTGGGTATGTCTGGGCTCTTCCAAGCATCTGGTAGGAGAGACTGAGATATGTATACAAGGTGGAAGGAGGCTTCCCAGCTGACACGAGTGGTAAAGAATCTGCCTGGCCATGTAGGAGACCGCAGAGATTCGGGTTCGATCCCTGCGTCGGGAATATCCCCTGAAGCAGGAAACGGTAGCCCCCTCCAGTATTCTTGCCTGGAGAATCCCATGGACAGAGGAGCCTGGTGGGCTTTTGTCCACGGGGTCACAAAGAGTCAGACACAGTTGAGTGACTAAACCACCAACATGGTGGAAGAGGTAGAACGTGTACACGGACGGTTAGAAGACAGATGACAACTGACCGGTGAAGGTATGAAGTAACAGTGGAATTCAGCGGAAGGTATCGATGAAGGGGGGAGACCCGGATTCCAGCCCTGCATCAGGAAGACCCCTTGGAGGAGGGCATGGCAGCCCACTCCAGGATTCTTGCCTGGAGAGTCCCATGGACGGAGGAGCCTGGCGGGCTACAGTCCATGGGGTTGTAAAGAGTCGGACACGGCTGAGCGACTAACGCATCCATGGAGGGATCGTGACAGGAGTGATGCTTCCACTGACTTTAGTCTGGACTTCCCCTGTTAAGGTCTGTGCAGCTCCCGCCAGCCCGCGGCACCCTGCGTCCGTCACACACGCACTGATGCTTCTGCTGTCCTGTGAACTGCAAACTCCAGTTCCGAAAGCCCTTAGAATTCTGTGCAAAGTAAAGCTTAGCAGGACGCGAGAGCAAGCGCACAGAAGACTCCTAGGAGGATCTGCCCGGGACTATGGTGGGCCGTCTTTGCTCAGCTCTTTCTGTTTTCTCTGTGAGCCTGGTTCTCTATTCCCCACTCACCCTACAGGTGAAGCTGGCAGATAACTGACTTCTGGACAGGATCCTACCCCCAGAAACAGGGTGACCATGGACCAATTTTAGATGTGAAATGAGGCCCGCTTTATTTTTTAAATTAAGTCCAAAAGGCAAGGATGCCATTCTAGTAAGAAAACAATAAATTCCCAAATGAGAGGGTGCAGAGAGAGAGGGAGACTGAATCACTCTCAGTCCCCAGGGAGACCTGGATCCACTTGCTAGAATGGTATGACTTTCAGGAAAAGCGTACTGACTCCTCATTAAGTGTTACCAGTAGAACTGGGTCCACTGCCCCCACACCCAACCATCCAGCTAATTAGTACGTGGAAGTCCGACCCAGCATCTCAGAACATTATCTTATCAGGAAGTAGGGGTGTTGCAGATGTAGTTAGTAAAGATGAGGTCATATTACAGAGCGTGCACGCAGGCTAAGTCGCCCAGTCATGTCCAGCGCCGTGCGACCCCGTGGACTGTAGCCCACCAGGCTCCTCGGTCCATGGGATTCTCCAGGCAAGAATCCTGGAGTGGGCTGCCATGCCCTCCTCAGCACTAGAGGACGGTGGCCCCTAATCCAACATGCCTGGTGAGAAAGCACACACCAACAGCACAGGGGAAATGCCGTGTGACGAGGGGAGCAGTGTCCCTGAAGCAAAGCGGGTGCCAGAAGCTGGGGGGAGGCCCGGGACACAGTGTCCCAGGAGCCTTCAGCGGGAGCAGAGCCCCGCCAACACCCCAATCCCGGACGGTCGGCCTCCGGGCCCGTGAGAGCGCAGACATCTGCCCTTTGGAGCGCCAGGCTTGTGGGGCTCTGCTGAGTATGGCAACCCGGCGGAACTAAGGCATCGGAAAACAGCCGGAAGAAACAGCAGCCCTGGAAACTCCTACTGAACTCTACCAGAGACCAGCTCACAGTCAATTTCAAACCTCTCTATTAACTCTGAATGAGACTCCCAGTAAACCAAGCACGATCTCAGTCGACGGGCAGTGGCCCCCTCAGCGCCAGGAGTGATGAGGTTTAAGCTGTTCTGGGGTCTGGCTGCCTCCCATTGCTCCACACCGTGACCCGTGGCTCAAAAAGTACAGCGAGCATCGTCACGATACCAACACACACCGTAAAGCCTGTTTGCTGCGGGCCTTCTCCCACCAGGTCTAGAATCAGCGCTTTTCTCTCATTTAATACTCCCATTTCTGGCACCAACTCCATCGAGATAAACAAAAGTGATCAATTTTTCCCCATCCAGCCCTGGTGGGTTTCCTCCCATGGATGTGGCAGGATTCCTCAGTAAATGAATGACGTGTTTGTAGGATGTCAACGGTGTTGTTTTCAAAGATCCCAGCGCACTGGTTCTTCTCAGTTTTTAGGAGGTTATAGTGACGAAGACCAAGGTGACCCCCGATGGGTCATGACCTCGTACAGTCTCCCTCCTTCCGAGTACACTTGTTTCTAAGAATAAAGGGCAGCAAAGGCGAGGAGCAGTCCCTTCCCAGGTCATGTTACATCACACAGGACAGGGTCGTGGCAGACTGGAATGAGGGATTCTCCTGCTGGCCTTGAAGTAGCGGCTTGACTGTGAGGGTATGGGAGGGGGCCACGGGGCAGGAACTAGGTGGGTTTCTACCCCACCAGACGGCCAGCAAGAAGAAGGGATCTCCACCCTGCAACCACAAGGACCTGAACTCTGGCGGCAACTGTATGAACCTGAAGAAGGACCCAGCTCCGGAAAGGACCACAGGCCTAATACGCTTGCTTGCTGCCTGGTGAAACCCTGGACTCCTGAGCTAGGGCAACTGTGAGATTACAAATATGTCCTGTTTGAAAACATTGATATGGTGACCATGTCCTTTGAGGATTGATGAAAAAGAAGGAATCTCTAATCAGAATAGCTCAGGAAGATACAGGTTTTGAAGACAATTTCGGGGACTTGTCTAGGCCCTCTAAACCTTATCAGTGGGCCCCAAGATGTTCTTGGATGCATAGTTACGAACCTATCTTTTCGTCTGGTTGATGCAGTTGACTGCAAAACTTGGTAATGTCTGACAGACTAATGAGGTCACAGGATGTAAGGACCACCTGTTAGTCTATTTCTACAGTTTAAAACAGGAATTTAAATAATTTCTGTTTCATTCTGAATCTGTAAGATAGAGCTATTATTTTCATCGTTGACTTGCTTGGAGGGATAGAAAAGCATAGATCTGAAGAGAGAAGGCAATTTCTTGTTTTACTAGGGAAAAAAAACCTTCAACCCTGCCTCTTCTAGCTTTTAATTATAGGAACCAAAAAAAAAAAAACCAAAAAACACATAAAACAAAAAACTGCAAACAAGCAAAACCAGAAACATGGCTTGTAGGAACCCAGAAGTACTTTAAGTGTTTTTTAAAAAGGCACTTTTAGGAAGAAAGATTCAGTTCATTTCCCCACAAAAAAGAACTTGTTCAAAACTAATATAACAACACCAAAAAGAAACTGACTTCCTAACCCAAACATCCTTGGAGTGATATATTGGAAAGAAAACAAGTAGAAATGTATGTAAAAATCTGGGTTTAAGCCCCAGTTCTACTTGCTTGCTTCCTGTTGCCTGGGAGGAAGTTACTTTATTTCTCTGAGCCTGGGTTTTCTCCACCATAACATGGATTGTCTTGAGAACTAGGTGAAATAGCAGTCATAAAGGGCCTGGCCTTCTCATCAGCAACCAAAAGACCACCAGGGGCCTAACGGAGGGACCGCCTTCAGCTGCCCCAGGGAGGGCAGGGCAGGCCTGACCTGCGATGGATGCTGAGCGGGAAGGACCTCACTCTCCTGGACTGATGTCCAGAGTTAAGTGTGCTTGCCCTGGGGGCAAAATCAAGGACTCTGTTGGACAAAAGAAGCAGAGAAAGGAACACAACCCAAAATAAACAAAAATCCTACAGCACCAGAGTGTTGCTGAAGTCTGTGATTCTCAGCTAGGGGAGTAAACAGGCTGCATTTGGGCAGGAACCAAACGCTACGGACCCCTCGTTAGCAGGAAACAGATCTGCCAGGACTTATTTTCAGGAGGCATGGGGTCTCCCTGGCCCACCCCCTGCCAGCGCTGGGATGGAGGACCGCAGGGCAGGGGACAGGCAGAGGATGCTAAGGGTGGTCCCTGTGTGTGACCCTCTCTGAGGCAGACAAGAGATGAGAGGAGGACAGGTGACATTCAAAAGAGTGAACGACGGGTACAACGCCGGAACCAGCCAGAGCAGATGGGCATCGGGGACCTGCATGGGCCCACCTGGGGCAGACGGGCAGGGTCAGCTCGGGGAGGCCAAGGCCCCCGGCCGTGTGGCCTGGAGTCTTTAATTAAAGTAGCTGCTGGCTTGATCAGCCTCTCAGACTACAAGCTCTGCAGTGACAGAGGGTACACCACCATGATCAATGGGTTTTGGACAAAGGGAAAGCAGCGAGGCTGTGAAATCACTAGCGTCAGAGAAGTGATTCGACGAGTCAACACAAGTGCCACGGAGACCCATGCTTTCCCAGCAGGGCACCTCTGCTGTGCTCGGCAGCCAACAAGGAAGCCGTACCCTCCATGTGGTCTGCCGACGCGCCTGTGTGCCCGCACCTTCCCTGGGAGACTGCGGACCCTTCCGCACGGGGATGACGCCCTTGCATGTGTATATCCCGGGCGTCCAACACGGCGCCAGGCACAGAGCGCTCAGGAATGGCTCCTGAGTGGACAGCCCCTTGGCCTGTTACGCTCATTCTCCCCTGGCTCCTCACCCACTGTTTTCCTCTGTGACGAAGGCCAGGTTTCCAGGGCCAGTCTCACTAGTTGTGTGACGCTGGGCAAGTCGCTTCACCTCTCTATGGGACATTTCCCCCGGTGGGGGGATAAGATTATCTAAGTGTGTGCATGCACGCTCAGTCGCGTCTGACTGCGACCCCATGGGCTGTAGCCCACCAGGCTCCTCTGTCCATGGGATTCTCCAGGCAAGTATACTCAAGTGGGTTGCCTTTTCCTCCTCCAGGGGATCTTCCCGACCCAGGGATCAAACCCAGGTCTCCTATACTGGCATGTGGATTTTTTTTACCTTTGAGCCACCTGGGAAGCCCGGTATTTGGGATTAAATATATTAAATGCACGTCTGGCACAAAGTAAGCACCACTGAAGTGCTACCCACTGCAGCTGTTATTTTGACTTCTTTTTCATTTCTTAAGTCTTTTTTGGTTTCTCCTTTTTCTCACTAGGCTCCGTGAGGAAAGAATTTGTGTCCGTTTTCTTCACTGATGAATCCCAGGCACCAAGAACTGTGTCAAACCCCAGTAGATATTTACCAAACGAATAGATGGACTTAAGTTCTTAGATCATCATGGTCACATCTACCCCTGTGTTAAACTGTATAAACCTCCTAACAGCGTTCTGCCTTGACTCCCAGAGTAGATGGAAGTTCTCTACTTTTTGTTGAAAATAATAGCTTCCATGTATAAAGTACCCTCACATCTATTTTCTCATGTGAGCCTCCCAACAACCCTGTAATAAGTCCCCATGCTGTCTACTGGAGTAGAACATACCCAGCAGCTCTGCAAAAACATCAGGACCAAGGTTGACGGTAACGCTCCACCTCATCTCACCTGTGAAAGGCCATTTATTACCTGATGAGGAGGAGCAGGGCTGCCTAATATTTTTGCATTGATTTACATTGGGATGATCTTACTGTTGCTATTTTGCTGAACAAAAAAAGACTCCTTGTTTTTATCTGCTGTCTCCCCAATTGCTATTTTACAATCTATATATTTTTTCTTTCCAACTAAAACAAACAGGACATGTTCACTGTAGATAATTTGATTTAAAGAGAGAAGGATATAAAGAAGAAAAACTGAAATTATCTACCACGCCATTTGGCGTCAGTACTTGCTTCTCAGGAAGTATCTGAAGCGAAACAGCACTGCTTTGCAGAAAGAAGTGAGCCTGGCCTCTGGGCCACAGTGAATTCTGCAAGTCAGGAGAGTCCAGGCCTGGGGGTGGGGGGTGGGGTGGGGGGCTGGCCGGGGCTGAGAAGGGAGTGCAGTGTGCCCAGGTCCACGTGGCAGGGAGGGGCAAAGCGCGGGCTGCATCTGCTGGCAGAGAGAGAGGCGTGTCCTTCACGCCGCTGACGACCGACCACAGTCCTGTTGGAGCAGGATGCGGGCACCACGCCCCGAGGACCAGAGCTGTTCAGAAGGCTCCAGCCAGAGAGTTGGGGTGCCGGGGCCCCAGAAGGGACAACACAGAGCCCTCCCGTCTGGAGTCGGGAGGAAGTTGGGTAACGGCATGGCCGCCCCGTGGGGTTCTGGTTCCGGGTCCTGGTTTCTGGGCCTGGGGTGTCTCTGAGCCAGGGCCCTGGACAGACCTGCTCCTCCTACAGGCTTGCAGGGCGGCACGGACCGGAGGAGGGGACCGCAGGGGAACTGGTTTCCAGGTCTGCTCCATTGGCTGGGGACGCGCCAACGACGGCGACCACATTTATATCTGAAATAACCGGGAGGGGCCAGGGTAGACGCAGGGGCTCGGAGCCGCTTCAGAGGTGGGTGAGCTGGTTGCTGCAGGCAAGTGTGGACTGAAGCCTCCAGGACCCTACCTGCCCTTGGGTTGCAATGTCTCCTACTTGTACCTGGGCTAGGTGTGGAAAAAGTCACAGGAGCCGCCTCACGGCAGCTCTGAAAATCCCCACCGTGCTGTATGTTTCCACACCTCGGCCAGCTTCGGGGTTCTGACCACCTAGAGACACGCAAGGGTCGAGACCAGACGGTTCTTACAAGCCAGAATCTGAAAGTCATCCTTTCAAACTCCTCACCTGCAGGATGATGTGTCTGAACGCATTCTCTATTCTTCAGACACAAACTGTCTCACATGTACACAGTTTATCCTGCATCAGAACATGGCTGACGACCCACAGGTCCCCTGTGCTTTAATCAGTAACATTACTGCCTCCGCTATTACAGGAAACTAGAGAAGGCAATGGCACCCCACTCCAGTACTCCTGCCTGGAAAATCCCATGGACAGAGGAGCCCGGTAGGCTGCAGTCCATGGGGTCGCTAAGAGTCGGACACGACTGCGCAACTTCACTTTCACTTTTCACTTTCATGCATTGGAGAAGGAAATGGCAACCCACTCCAGTGTTCTTGCCTGGAGAATCACAGGGACGGTTGGGCTGCCGTCTCTGGGGTCGCACAGAGTCGGACACGACTGAAGCGACTTAGCAGCAGCAGCAGCATGAACTGTTGCAATCTTCTATCCCTGTTTCAGTCGATGTAAACCCAGGCAAGAAAAAACAGGACCCTTAATTATATAACGGGGAAGGGTTATATAACAAAGGTCCTGATGCAACTTTACCTGTATCCGTGCCAACGAGGGCTGAGATAGCACACCTCTTTGGGAGTAACAGGAGCCTCCGAGAGTTGTGCAAAACCATCTCTCAATATTGGTTTAACTAACCCCCCTTGTTCACGATCAACAAAAGCCTCTGCCCTGCTAACCTTGTTTTCCCACAGCCCTGGGTGAAGCAACCCCATCTCGGGCCGACGGCTGCTTAAGGCGACGGCATGCGCAGGACGCACTGGGGGACAGAAAAGGAGGGAAGCGTCCATTTCTTGGAGAGGCTGGTTCCCAGTGCCCGGCAGGGTCACCATCATTTCATCAAGCCACTTCTGGATTTCAAAGAGGCAGGGCGCTGATCACTGGTGACAGGAAGCATTTGCCCGGAGAGTCTTTTGAAAGCCACCCGGCACGTCTTTGTTGAAGAACCCAAGAAACAATAATAGTAACAACAACAACGACAAAATAACAACAACCCCTCCTTCCTTTCAAAGTGTGCTGCGAGCAAACGATTCCCCTCCGGGCCTCCTTTATGTCCTCCTGATAGAAATTACATTCGAGGGCACCCAATACAAAAGGACACTCACGCAAGCGAGCTGCCTTTTAAGTGACATTCCCGGGAACCTTTAGAAGAGATATCGATTTAAAGCTGCCAGGACGCCGCATGTGCACTGCCGCTCCTGTGATGAAGCTACCCCGGCACCCCACACTCCTGATTCAAACCTAGTCTGGAAAGATGAGATCTACTGAAACAACGTGAGGGGCTCTGCTTCGCCCTGCGGAGGGACGGGAAACTCAGAATGAGGCTAAAAGTGCAGCTTGCGGCGTCTGAGGTCATATAATAGCTGCTGATTTTATAAATTCTACCCTCTGCCTGCAACGTGTGGGTCAGACGGTTAACGAATCAACCTGCGAGCTGGGACTTTCCATCCGCTTGAGGCCAGGAGCGGATTTTTCTTTTTGTCACTGACACATAGTAAAACTAAATACTTTGGAGTCCTTTATTTTAAAGATGCATGTACTTATGCTATCAAATCCCGTTCCTGAAGCTCAACCTGTTCCTCTTTTTTGCTTTTTCTTTTTAAAAATCCCTCTTCTTTTTGTTTCCCTGGTAAGTACAGAATAATCTAAAGGTGTAATTTAAAATTCTGTGCTCCCCCAGAAAACTTTCTGAAGTCAGAACCACAGACTTTAGAGTCGCTTCAGAAATCTCAGCGGTCTGGATGTGAGACGTGAGATTTAAGGTCTGAGTTCAAGCCCTGACTCTTACTATCAGGGTGACTTTGGAAGGGTCACACGACACTGCTTCCCGGGGCTCCTCAGCATCTGGCAGGAGGAAGAGATGGAGGAAACAAACTCAAGTCTTTTACCCTAAAACCCCCTCTTTTTTTCTTTTGGCTGCACAATGCAGCCTGTGATATCTCAGTTCCCCGACCAGGGATCGAACCTGTGCCCCTGCTGTGGAAGCACAGCCTTGACAACCGTACCGCCAGGGAAGACCCCCGCCCTAGAACGCCTTGAGGCCAGTCTACCCCGTTTTCTGATGGGACCTGTACCCCTATAGGCTGTGCGGCTCCCCCCACTGCCTGTAACCAGCTCACTGTCCTCCATGGACATCCCAGAGAACCACGGAATCCCTCTGACGACCGAACCCTCCCTGCAAAGCTTGCCTGCGAGCCACCGACGTGACCTCAACAGGCCCAGATGAACTGCCCGGATGGACTGAGCAGAATCCACGTTGAATTTCCCGAGTGCAGGGCTGGGTGCACACCGGGCACCTTGGTTCCCAGGGCTTCCCTGGTGGCTCAGCGGTAGAGAACCCACCTGTTAACACAGCAGCACGGGAAGACCCCCTGGAGAAGGAGAATCCCATGGACAGAGGAGCCTGGCGGGCTGCAGCCCATGGGGTCGGGTCACAAGAGAGTCAGACACGAATCAGCGACTAAACAACAACAAGGGCTGCTATAATAAAGCACCACAAACGGGCAGCTTAAAACAACAGAAATGTATTATCTTATCGTCTGAAGGCTGGAGTCCAGGATGAAGGAGTTGGCAGGGCCAGGCCCTCTCTGAAACCGTTTGCTTCTTGCCTCTCCCAGGGCTGGTCACCCATCCTGGCCCCACTGAGCTCGCAGCTGCAACCTCCAGGCTCTGCCTGTCATTTCATGGAGTTTCTCCCAGGTGTGTGTGTGTGTGTGTGTGTCCAAATCTTCTACTAATAAGGATGCCAGTCACCGTGGGTGAGGGCCCACTCTAATGACCTCATCTAGACAACAAGACACAAACTGATTCCATCTGCAAAGACCCTGTTTCCAAATAAGGTCACATTCCCAGTGTACAAATGAAGGATGACCACCAAAGCCCACTTTAGGTAAAGTGGAAGGAAAACTGTAAGTGGAAAGACATCATGGTTCTAAAGGTTACATGGGGGAAAGATGACTATTTCCAATGGCTGGGCAGCGGAGCGCTGGTCAGGAAAGTACCATTCTCTGCCCAGGTCAGCCCACGTGCTCCGCACCCTGGACAGTCTGTGCCTCCCCTCTTGGCCTCGCAGGCCCCACTGCCAGCAGCCCCACCTCCACCCCCACTGCTGAAATCCTCCCGAGTCTAGAAGCAACAGCTCCGATTTCACCAGCGGAAAACCAGGTCACCTGCATCTGACCCTTGATGACATTTTGTCTGCTCCTGGGTGACCTCGAACTATGGCCTTATGTACCTTCATCTGCCTATCACTCCTTGAGAGCAGGGGTCATTTCTTACTCAATCACCGTGCCCACAGTAGGTGCGTGTAAATATTTGCTAAAGGAAAGGAAGATAAGAGGAGAATCAGAGGAAATATCAGCTGTTTTGAAAACTTCACCATGGAGAGGACCTTTGAAACCAGGGGGGCCTATCACTTCCTGCACTGAATCTGGGTGACCTTTGCTACCAGGCCGTGCTTCTTGGAAATCATAAGAAAAGCTGAAAATAAGCTAACCACCGAAGGTAAAGAACAAGAGCTCCTTTGGTGCAGAAGAGATACTCACTGACCCTCTGAGAACTCACCTCCCTGGATCAGTCAGTATCATCAGTCTCCAGGAGAAGCCAAGTTCCCCTTGATCTAAGTTTCAGGCCCCTTCTGATGCACAATCGTTTGGCAAATAACTATGAGAGGCACCTGAGGGCAGGCAGCAGGGCCTACAGTAACTTCTTCTGAATATCTGGTGTTACCAGCAGCTTGCAGGAAACAAAATTGAAATAGATGCTGTCGGTACCATGGTGGACTGACGTTCATTAAAGGCTCCCATTGGCATGCACTGATCTGCTGGGGTGAGAGCATGCATAATGTCCCTGACACCTGCGTGACCCTAGCAGGGAAGCCCAGGAAGTGACACTGAGAAGTTAGTGTGGTTATACCTTTTTGCTCAGGCTAAATTTCTTTGTTCAGCTTCTTTTAGAATCAAGCAGGTCAAACTGGTAATCTGATGGGACTCTCTTATTCATTAAGGCCTGAATTCAGGAATTTCTTTCCTTCTGTTAGTAAATTATACGGCTGCTTAAAAGTATACCTAAAAACTGACCATCTGAAGGGACGCCTGCTTCCAGGAAAGGGAACAGACGTACTTTAACCTATTCTTCCCACTAAGTATACCTAGAAATGGTGGACATTAAATATAAGACAAACCAAAGAAGACTCTGAAAGGCAGAAAGAAGAAAGCACACCAGCTAAGGCGCATACAAAAAAGACAAGTTACAGACCAAATTAACAAAATATTAACAGATATAACTCAACAATATTTTAATAGAATTATATACTGTGACTAAGTGGGGTTTATTCCGGGGATGCAAGCCTGGGTCAGTATTCCAAAATCAATCAAAGTAATTGACTATATCAACAGGCTATGAAAGAGAAAGCATATCATATCAGTGGATGCAGAAAAAGCATATGAACAATGTAAAATTTAATCCTGATAAACAGTGCTCAGCAAACAGAATAGAAGGGATTTATCCAACTTGTCAAGCAGATCTACAAAAACCCTACAGCTAACATTATGCCTAATGAGAAAAGACTAAACACTCTCTCCCTATAATTGAGAACAAGGCAAAGATGTCTGCTATCACCAGTTTTATTTAACACAGTACTATTATTCTTATTTAACATAGCCAGTGAGATAAGGCAAGAAAATGAAATAAAGGCATATAAATTAAAAAGGAAGAAATAAAATTGCCCTTATTTGCAGGGCTGTCTATATAGAGATCTCTTGGACTGCAAGGAGATCCAATCAGTCCATCCTAAAGGAGATCAGTCCTGGGTGTTCATTGGAAGGACTGGTGCTGAGGCTGAAACTCCAATACTTTGACCACCTCATGTGAAGAGTTGACTCATTGGAAAAGACCCTGATACTGGGAGGGATTGGGGGCAGGAGGAGAAGGGGGACGACAGAGGATGAGATGGCTGGATGGCATCACCGACTCAATGCACAAGAGTTTGGGTGAACTCTGGGAGTTGGTGATGGACAGGGAGGCCTGGAGTGCTGCGATTTATGGGGTCGCAAAGAGTCGGACATGACGGAACGACTGAACTGAACTGAACTATATAGAAAATCCCAAGGAACATACAAAAAAAACCCAAACAAAAAACCCTCCTAGAACTAACAAGTGTATTCAGCAAAGTCTCACAATACAAGATAAACGTACAAGATAAACTGTATTCCTATATGTTAGCAATGAATGAGTGGACACCCAACATTTTACAGTTGTTCAATAAAAATGAAATATTTGGGTGTAAATATAACAAAACATGTATAGGACTTGCGTGTTGAAAACTGCAAAATGCAAATGAGAGAAATCAAAGATTCTACATAAATGGAGAGGCATACCATGTTCATGGATTAGAAAATTCAACACAGTAAAGATGTCATTGCCCCCAAACCGATTAACAGGCTTAATACAATGCCTATCGAAACCCTAGTAAGGTTCTTTTATACAGATGAGGTTACATATATTATAATATAGTTTTGCAAGATGTTACCAACAGGAAAAACATAATTTCCTCATGTTACAATTTTTTACAGCTGCATTTGAATCTACAGTTATCTTACAAAGTTTAATTAAAAATAGAAACGGTTCTTTGCTGTCTCCACTGTGAGAAGGAAGTCCATCCTCAACAATTAGACTTCTGACATTCCAGAAAATGTTGACATCACTCTGAAGGGTCATACCATTATTGTGAAGCGCCTCAGAAGAACCCTTCAGAGGGACTTCAATCATTTCAATATAGATCACAGTTTCCTTGGAAAGAAACAAAAGGGGTTCCAGGCTGACAAGTGGGTGGGGGAATAGAAGCTGGCTACTTTTTGACTACCTGCATCACCTACAGAACATGATAAAGACTGTCAGGCTGTGCTTCTGTAACAAGAGGAGGCCTGTGAATGCTCATCTTCCCATCAATGTCATTATTCAGGAGAACAAGTTTCTTGTTGAAATCTGAAATTTCTTGGGCAAAAAAAAAGAAACATGATCTGGGTTCAGATGAGGCCAGACATTGTTTGGTCAGTATCTCAAGCCCAGAAAAGTGAGTTAATTCTCAAAGAAAATGACACTGAAATTGCATTAATTTCAGTGGCTTTGACTCAGCAGGCCACAACAGTTGAGACAAGGATACCAGGAAGATTTTAGATGGCAAGAAGCCTATGCCAAAGGATCAGTCCAGCAGGTGATGAATAAGGTCTAAGGTTTCCAGCTACAGAAACAATAAGATGCCAAACGATTCCTAAGTCTTACCCGTAATATTTTAAAGATGCAGTAAGAGCCTTGTGGTCTTGACATATATGCACAACCATGTGTACAAGAGACAGCCAGTGGAAAGCCGCTGTATTGGCCCAGTGAGCTCAGCCTGGTGCTCTGCGGCCACCTAGAGGTGCGGGACGGAGCAGGGCGTGGAGGGGGGGCTCAGGAGGGACAGGACATGTGTGTGCTTGTGGCTGATGCACGTTGTGTGGCAGAAGCCAACCCAAGGCTGTAAACAATTATCCTCTAATTAAAAAAAACCAAAAAGTCCTGAATTGATTTGGGCGAAGAACACAAACCCCTCCAAAATCCCAAAGAAACAAACCCTGACCACCTCTTTCCCCAGTGTTGCCTTCTCGTATTGAGAACGAGTGAAATGCAAAAAAGGGCTAGTGGGACACCTTCCGGAGAAGGTGACGGTGGCCACGCCAGTGCTCCTGCCTGGAGGATCCCAGGGACGGGGGGCATGGTGGACTGCCGTCTATGGGGTCGCAGGGAGTCGGACACGACTCAGCGACTTCACTTTCATGCACTGGAGAAGGAAATGGCAACCCACTCCAGTGTTCTTGCCTGGAGAATCCCATGGACGGAGGAGCCTGGTGGGCTGCCGTCTATGGGGTCGCACAGAGTCAGACACGACTGAAGCGACTTAGCAGCAGCAGCAGCAGGATCCCTTGATCACTGTATTCCTGTACCCCATGTACAATTCTTTGCAGCACTCACATCTGCATGACATTACGTGACATTACATTTGGCCATCTGTCCATCCTGCCGTACCCACTGAAATGGAAGCTCCACACAGGCAGGGCCTCTGACATGTTCACGCTCTGGCATGTTCTACAAGTACTAAAAAAAAGAGCCGTTGAATGACGTTGTGGAGCTCACTTACAAGCCTTTATGGATAGAGTATTTCCAACCGCCTCACTTCCCCCAGACCCCTTCTCTCGTAAGGAGCTGCTCTTCCAGCATTACCCACCAGCGGGGCACGCTCTGACATCACTGTCACGGATCCTCTAGTCGCATCTGCGCTCCAGACACTGTGCACGTACCCACCGTCCGTACTCACGGCACCAGGACAGTCCGGTCTTGGGGATCGTCCCCAGGGGTCAGTTATAATCTAGGGCACTGGAACCTCCGTGTGAGGCATGAGGCTGCAGGCACTGTCAACCTCTGCTCAGCTGGTCCACACATCAGGAACACGCCCTCTAATCCCAGCCTTGTTTCCTGACGGGATCACCTTGATGTACCTCTACTTTAACTGGCACACAGAATCTGGGATGTCTGCAACTAATCTGATGATCTCCATCATGTTCCCCATGTACGTCTCAGCTGCCAGTATCGTATAGGGGGACTTTAATGTGAAATAATAGCTTTGATTGCCAGTGGCTTCTAACTTCTTACCATATTCTTCATTATAAGTGGGAGCACAGCTGGGAGTAGGCAAGTGTTCGGCAGCCTAAGGGACACACACTCTGCCGCCAGCTGGACACGTGGTTTAGGGGTCGGCAGGCAGCCCGTCTGTTCCCTGACTACAGGATGTTTTATTGTGTCTGTTCTATTGAGGGATGTATCCTCTGCACTGTGTGCAGTGGCTGCTCAATAAATGGATGCAGACTGAATGAATACAACCAAATCTTAGGAATCTCTAGGAGCACCGAGGCATTTCTGAGCTTAAAACTTGATGCATTCACTGAACTGCATCTGGAGTGTGAGTGAAACATATCAGTGTCTAAATGGTCTGGGGGGAGGGAATTATAAATTAAAATTCTTGCTATCAGAAGAATTCTAGCTTACTGCTCTTGCCGCCATGGAAAGAGCTGACAAATAGACAGCATGATTACAGAATGCCGACAGTTAACATACACCCAGCTATAGCAAACATGAAAATTTTAAATGAATGATTATATACTAAAAAGAGACTGCGGAAGATCCACTGGGGGGTAAAGGCAGAAATCTATGAATGAGATGGTGCTCAACAGTCACTGTAATTCACTCCACTCTCCGCCCTAAAGCTTTTCCAGCCAGATGCAGTGACTCTTTCCTGTGAAGCCAGAGAGCTGGACTGGTATTTCCAAGCAGATAATTTTCCTAGCTGTAGGTAAGTAGCAGCTCTGTGGGAATCAATCAGGAGGCGTCCGTCTCTTCTCTGGGAGTCTTATTTCAGTCCCTCCATCTTCCTTTGTTAATTTCTTAAGTTGGGTTTAAGGGATGCAGAGACAAAGATCTATTTGTTTTTAACTCTTAAGACTTCTTGGGGGAGGCAAAGTGAGAAGGAGAGTTTTTATATCTTTCCCACTAAGAATTCAAGGACACTTTCAAGTTTCTCTCCCTTTTCAAGGCCAGAAAACCAGACAGGCACTATGTACTATGTCTAGCCACAGAGGCTCAAAGCATGTAATAAAATCATGGTCACAGGACCAAAGAAATTGATGTAGGTGCAAACAAACTCTTACATCAAAGACGTGGATGGTGCAGAAGTCGCAGTCCCATATAATATGGTCATCTCATATAATAGAACACGGTCAGTCTCGTATAATACGGTCACCTCTGGAACCAATCAGTCCGTCGCAGCCAGGCCCCTGCTGCCACTCGTCCGGCTGACCGTGATGGCAGCAACAGCCCTGATCATAACAATGGCACTAATACTAGAAGCCATCAGTCACTGAAAACCTGCCAGGCGCTAGGCACTCCACTATGCTCCCTCTATTGCTGCCAGCGGCCTGGCAGCATGGATACACCCATACTACAGAGGAGCACACTGTGGCCCAGAGAGGTTCACATGGCTTGCAAACACTGAAGCCAAGAGAATTTGAACGCAGGTCAACATCTAGAGAGCTGGGTGATCCTGCCCCATGAAACCATGTTCTCTTTTTGTTCATTCAGTGAAAACAGGCGCAGCCCCGCTATCAGGCAGGCATTCCCCCTACCAAGGCTGAGGCTTGCTGAGGAGCTTGGCGTGACCCCACCGCACGACCCTGGGGAGGAGGAGAGGAACCAGGCAAACCGAGCCGGCCTCCACTGCCGATGCAGGCTCTCCTCCTGGGTAAAGGACTTCTCAGGAAACACCCACCAGATCTCTCCCCCAGCTAAAATGTCCCTCAGTGCAGAACTGACTGGGGCTTGAATCATTACCTCTTTGGAAAATGAGGTGCAGAGAGACAAAGAAAAATTCAAGGGGAAAAAAATGAGTGGAGGGCACAAGCAGGAAATATACAGAAAAAGAAATACAAACGGCCTTCAACCTCACTCAGTTCAGGAAATGAACACCAAGAAAATGTCACCTCACAACACTGTAAGATATCCAAGACTGCTGAAGGTTTTCACCCACCTGGAGCCAGACATCCTGGAATGCGAAGTCAGGTGGGCCTTAGGAAGCATCACTATGAACAAAGCTAGTGGAGGTGATGGAATTCCAGTTGAGCTATTTCAAATCCTAAAAGATGATGCTCTGAAAGAGCTGCACTCAATACGTCAGCAAATTTGGAAAACTCAGCAGTGGCCACAGGACTGGAAATGGTCAGTTTTCATTTCAATCCCAAAGAAAGGCAATGCCAAAGAATGCTCAAACTACCGTACAATTGCACTCATCTCACATTGTAGCAAAGCAATGCTAAAAATTCTCCAAGCCAGGCTTCAACAGTACGTGAACAGTGAACTTCCAGATGTTCAACCTGGATTTAGAAAAGGCAGAGGAACCAGAGTTCAAATTGCCAACATCCACTGGATCATCGAAAAAGCAAGAGAGTTCAAAAATATTTATTTCTGCTTTATTGACTATTTGACTGTGTGGATCACAATAAACTGTGGAAAATTCTCCAAGAGATGGGAATACCAGACCACCTGACCTGCCTTCTGAGAAACCTGTATGCAGGTCAGGAAGCAACAGTCAGAACTGGACATGGAACAACAGACTGGTTCCAAATAGGAAAAGGAGTACGTCAAGGCTGTATATTGTCACCCTGCTTATTTAACTTCTATGCAGAGTACATCATGAGAAACGCTGGGCTGGAAGACGCACAAGCTGGAATTAAGATTGCCGGGAGAAAAAGCAATAACCTTGGATATGGAGATGACACCACACTTATGGCAGAAAATGAAGAAGAACTAAAGAGCCTCTTGATGAAAGTGAAACAGGAGAGTGAAAAAGTTGGCTTAAAACACAACATTCAGAAAATTTAAGATCACGGCATCTGGTCCCATCACTTCATGGCAAAGAGATGGGAAAACAATGGAAACAGTGACAGACTTTATTTTCTTGGGCTTCAAAATCACTGCAGATGGTGACTGCAGCCATGAAATTAAAAGACACTTACTCCTTAGAAGAAAAGCTATGACCAACCTAGACAGCATATTTAAAAGCAGAGACATTACTTTGCCAACAAAGGTCCATCTAGTCAAAGCTATGGTTTTTCCAGTAGTCATGTATGGATGTGAGAGTTGGACTATAAAGAAAGCTGAGCGCCAAAGAATTGATGCTTTTGAACTGTGGTGTTGGAGAAGACTCTTGAGAGTCCCTTGGACTGCAAGGAGATTCAACAAGTCCATCCTAAAGGAGATCGGCCCTGGGTGTTCATTGGAAGGACTGATGTTGAAGCTGAAACTCCAATACTTTGGCCACCTGATGGGAAGAACTGACTCATTGGAAAAGACCTTGATACTGGGAAAGATTGAAAGCGGGAGGAGAAGGGGACAACAGAGGATGAGATGGTTGGATGGCATCACCAACTCAATGGACATGAGTTTGAGTGAACTCCGGGAGTTGGTGATAGACAGGGAACCCTGGTGTGTGGCAGTCTATGGGGTCGCAAAGTATCAGACACGACTGAGTGACTGAACTGAACTGAACTGAATAAGGGGTTTAATGCAGGGGTGCAGTCACACAGTGAAAAGCTCTGGAGTCCATGAAAAGGCCAGCCCTGTATGCACTGATACAGAACAGCCGTTATGATCAGAATAATGTATGTGGTGTGTGCCTGTCTGCATAAACCCACACACACACTCAGGTGTGTCGAGGCTCAGAGGACACATAAGGAATCAATCGTGCTGGGTCCCATGGATGGTCAGTGGCTGGGCCTGGCCCCCGGGACCCAGACTGTCAGCCCAGGGCTCTCTCCACAGCAGGAGCATCGGTATAGACAGGGTTTCTCCCCCTCACTCAATACTCACCCCCAACAATAATCACTCTTGGAGAAATGGCAGCAACCTCCCCAGCCCTGTGATTTTGTTAGGCAGCACTGACTGATCAGCTAGTTTTCCAGTTAGCGACATCCCCCCATATGACAGACAATGCCATCCTTTGAGTGATGAGGAGAGGGTGAGACCGGCTAGACCAGTCAGAACACCACCCCAGTGACATTCTCTACCCAAAGTGATGCCACCCTATGGCTCGGAGTCCAACCAAAATGTTTAGACGGACTTTAGGTTTCTATATAGAAAGTTCATGCTGAGGTTAAGTCCTCATGATGTGCATGAATATTACTCCATACGTGGATTATTCCCAGTGAATTTTCCATTTCAGGCCAATGTGTAACCAGCCAGTTCCCTCTTAAGTACCTACTGCTCTTCCTACAAACCCACGAGGCAGTGGCCGCCAGCTGGTGGAAACGACCGAAACCTAGCAGCAGGGTTGCTTCTGCATTTGAGTCGCAGCAGAACAAGTGACGCGACACCAGGTGACACACTTACCTGCCAGCAGCAGTTCCCCCGTCTGTGAAGTGGGGGCGTCAGTGCCTTGGGGAGGAACCCCAAGGCTGCTGGTTGTGTGGCAAGGGTAACCGGAGTTTCACCCAGCTAAGCCATAAGCAGCCGCCTGAGAGTTGCCTTTGGGGGTTCCCCCTTCAGCAACCCACGCTCCGGAACATGCGTCGGGATTCCTGCAGAAGCGTGGGGGTGGTCACGCTTCCGAAGGCTGAACGAGGAGCTGGGGTCACCGGCCTTCTCACAAAGGCACACAAACCCAGCCCGGCTGCTGGCGTCAGTCCCTTCACAGTGAGCCTCTCCCTGGAGCCCTCCCTCCCCTCCTCGCCTGCGGGGAGAACCCTGGTCGCCATGGTTCACATGTGAGACGGCTCTCCTGGACCAGCGGACTGGACTGGGGCAGTCACGTGACCACAGTGACTCCAATCAGAATCCCCGATGCTCCTGGGAATTGGGAACTGAGATCAGAAGACGGCTGGTCCAAGCCTGGATGGGACGGGGTGGGTTGGGGGAGAATGGATACATGCCTGTGTCTGGCTGAGTCCCTTCACTGTTCACCCCAAACTGTTGCAACATTGTTAATCGGCTATACCCAAATACAAAATGCTTTGGGTGTTAAAAATACATAAATAAACAAAATTAAAAGAAAACAAAAAAAGATGGCTGGTCCACCTGGACCACTCTCATCTACAGAGGATATTCAGCGTGAAAGCTCTGGACTGCTGACCGCTTTACGCAGGACGTTGGAGGAAACGCCAAGGACACACAGCAGCAGCAGCGAGGATGCAGGAACTGCCAGCACCCTTGGCAGCCTTCCGGTTCCCAGGGCTGGCCCCGGGGTCCTGAGAGAGCCCTGGTACTGCCTCCAGCAGACCTCTATGGAGTCCTTCCTGACCTAGCTGCTTGCGACCACAAGAAGCCGGGGACATTCCCAGTCCCCCCCTCGTGGATCCCAACGAGCAATTCAGAACCGCCTGCAGATGGCACTTTCCATCCTGAGACAAAGAATTACTATTCTGAAGGTGCCAAATTTGTGGTAGTACCTTTATTTTGCCTGATTGCATTACTCAGACAGAAAGAACTATGAATAATAATAATAATAAAGATACCATTAAAGTAAAATATTTGACACTCACAAGATTAAACGCTGAATACAGTAATCTTCTCATAATCATCGCTGGATATGCAGCACTTAATCAACAATTACACTGGGAAAATGCCTGAGACTTGATGCTTAAGTAGCAGAGAAAAGCAAAGGAGAAAGTCAAGAAATCATCATAAAGTGAGAAGGGAATATTATCCAATCTACATACAGCACACGCTACTGTAAGAGTTCTATCTTTTCCTATCAATGTTATGCATTAACAACAACAACCCAACAATACACACCCTGAATCAAAACACTCTAGCAAATGAGCTATTTTTAAAAACCACTTAAGAGTATTCACATAGTGGTGGGATAGTCCATTAATCAGAGTGCTTGTGTATGTGTGTTTTTTAATAGCTGTATTGAGGTATGATTTACAATTTCTTTTATAAGAGTTTCTTCAATCCCTCTTGCCCCCTGATGGGAGTGGAAAATGAAATGGTCCAAGAAAGAAGTCAGAACCTGGTGGGGCAGGCGGCTGGAGTGAGGCCAGTCCAGAAGTGGGGGGCAATAAACTCCACCTCCTAGGAGGTTGGGGGTTCACACCCCTGAAAGTCAGACAAGTGACTGTTAGGAAGTATGTATGTATTTTCATATGAGAGCATTGCTTTTAAAAAAAAAAAAAAAAAAAGAGGGCAAGGTCTGAATGCCAGATCAACATATCTCAGGACCAAGAGGAAAGCTCTGACCGCCTTGGGAAATAAGCAGCCATTTATGACACCTGCCATCTCACTGGGCGAAGTCAGATTTCTACAACACGGGTTTCGTTTTTAATGTTCTTTTTAAAGAGCTGACTCTTCATTCAGGATGCATACAATGCAAGCCGCACAAATACCCGTGCTGTATTATAAATAGCCTCTGTTCAGGAGGGCTGGGAGCAGAGCAACCGTTTTTAACCCACATAGAGTTTTGACAGCCCCTGTAGGTTCTTTCATAACGTCGAAGCATCAGCCTCGTTGGGTTATTTTATAAGAGTATATCCTTGATGGCCGCAGCGGTAGACAATAAGGCCGTCTTATGACTTCACGCACACACAACGCTGCCCTTCTCTTCTCTGAGAGGGCTTGTTTTCCTTCTTCCACAGGTGAATGTGGTCAACCTGACATCATGGAATGCAACTGAAGTAGCAAGTGATCAATGTCAACCACAATAACAGTGCTTCAAAGAATTACCCCCAACAACCCTAGTTCTGCCATTTTCCATGACCTACGGAGGTGAGGGAGCGCCGTGAATGGGCGCCTGCGACTCGGAGGGAGGAGTCTAAACACAGAGTCAGCTCCCATCCGCCCATGGACCCTCGAGAGTGCCCTCCCTGGGACGCACCGGATCACCTTAGGGCTCCCCTGAGCTCCATCCCGCAGGAGAATGAAAATGAAAAGCTATATTCAGTGCTGGCTACACGAGAAAATCTCTCTGCACTGGCGCTAACAGAGAGGCTCAGAGGAAAGAGCCACAACAAACCGATCCGCAGAATCCAGCTCATCACCGGCCAGTAGAGACAGGCCGTTAATCTTAACACCAAGGATCTAGAAATCTGATTTGTACAGAACCGTGAGGCAAAATCACCCTGAGGAACCAGGCAAAATGAAATCAGGTTCCTGCAGAAGACAAAATATTTTCTTAGAAACATATCATTTTGGTACTGGCCTTTCCTGACCTTAAGTCTGACCTTGGGATACAAAGGCAACCCACGGCAAGTTTCCCAAAATAATCCAGGAGTCTTCAAATATTTCCCCCTGTCTACCTCATACCTGCAAATGCCCATCTACAAGTCCTTCTACCGTATCTTGGGGAAGCAAAAAGACACGGGAATCCGCCTGTGGCCAAGTATCTCCGGAGCTCAACCACAGACTGTCGTGAGAATCTCATGAAGTGTGAAGGGTGTGAAGAGGCAGATTGACTAGACCTGGTTTAGGTCTGCTGTGTGATTTCCCATCAGGCTCCGGGCCTGTGTTAATAGGTAAGCGGACGTGCACACACACAAAGGAAACCTGCCCTGCAGGATAAGATGTGTATACGAACTTCACTTCAAAGGAGGCTGCAGAGAAAAATCACTTACCTTGTCTTCTTAGAGCTACACAAGAAGGAAAATTAAGAATTAAGACAGAACTTCCTCCTTAGGATTACAGAAAAGGGAAACACACAGAAAGTTCAGATCAGGGCATATGAAAACCCAGCTATCCTTCCTACACATACAAAAACGTGTCACGACAGTTTTCAGAGAGGGCTTTTGGCGTGGACAATCCAATGCTAAAAGCCAGAGGGGCCCTTCCGAATCATCCAGGTCCAGCTCCCCGACTCCATGGAGCACTGCGTGTGCTCATCTCCTTCAGCCCTTATTAACTGAGCACCTACCACACCCAAGTCCTGCTTTAAAGGCAGGGAACACAGGGATGAACAAAGAAGAAAATCCCAGTCTTTAGGAGTTGATATTCTAGGGGTAGGCGCTTCCCTGGCGGCTCAGCAGTAAAGAATCAGCCTGGCAGTGCAGGAGACGTGTCCATCCCTGGGTCGGGAAGATCCTCTGGAGAGGGAAATGGCGATGCACTCCAGTATTCTTACTGGGCAAATCCCATGGACAGAGGAGCCGGGCAGGCTACAGTCCACCAGGTCACAAAAAAATTGGACGCAACTTATGGACTAAGCAACAACATTCTAGGGGGTATGATGAGAAGACAGAGTAACCGAGACTCACAGTGTCAGGTGGATGGAAGTGCTTTGGGAAGCGCTGCTGAGTGGGTTTTACCAGCAGGCAAACTGAAGGCTCCAGAGCTGCAGAGGCAGTCTGAGAGCAGCAGCAGAACCGGATAACCTAAGTTCGGAGCTCCTTACGTTCTTGTGCAGCAAAGGAATACCAACATGCTGATAAAGACAAAGGGAAAGTGAGTGTGGAGAACACGCTTCCTATTTTTGGAAGAGCGTGCCAAAGATACACAGGTGGGCATCGGTTGCATTCTTCCCGATTCCATCTTCAGGATGTTGTACTGATTTATCAACCCAGAGCTGACAATCTTCACTCTGCAACTTGAAACATCAAAGAAGTGTTGTGGGCCATAAAATACTCCAGGGCAAGAAATGTTTTTGTGTTTGAAAACAAGAAACGATATTCACCACAGGTTTCTCATTTAAAAATGTCTTGGCCCTTTAGTGTTTGAAAAAGGCATTAGAAGGAAAAAAGAGAGAAACAGGAGCCTGGTTTTTTCCCTCCCCGTCTCTTTAACTGGGTATTTCTTGCTGTACACATTTCCCCCCATTTGGAGCGCCTCTGCCTCAAGGTTATAAATCACTTGTGAAATAGAGTAAAGCAGAAGACTCTTTCATCCAGCAAGGCCCTCATTTGGAAAAGCAGTTCTGTGAGAAAGAAGAAATTTTCAGGTAAAAGAGATGTAACAGAACGCTTCAAAATTCAGAGGTCTCCCTCCTTCTTCTCCCCAAGTGGAGCTCTTCCCTGTGTATGCTCTGTAAGTGTGCTGGTTACACACACAGACACACAAACACATACAGACACACACAGACACAGACACACAATCACACCCACATGCAAACACACCCACACACAAACACACACAGAGACACACAGACATACACACAGAGACACACACACAAGACATACACACATACACACACGCAGACACACACACACAAACATACACATACAGAGACACACACACAACCACACACAGACGCAAACACACACAAACATACACACAGAGACACACACACACATACACACACAAAGATACACACAGACACACACAACCACACACACAGAGACACACACACCTAGACACACACAAACACACAGAGACACACAAACACACACACAAACACAGAGAGACACACAGAGGGACACACACACCTAGACACACACAATCACACACACACAAACACACAGAGACACACAAACACAAACACAGAGAGACACACACAGAGACACACACAGTCACACACACACTCTGGAGGATGCCAGCAAGGAAGGTGGGCCCGTGGACACTCTGCCTCCAGCAGGGGCCAGGGCCCCCCATCCCCCTAAATGCTGCAGACAAGGCCACAGGCGGCGCCGCTCGGTGCTCCGGAGCAGAGCACAAATTCTAGCAGGCCAATGACTCACACATTTGATTTAATAAGTGGCCATTATGGAGGGTGTGCGGGAGGAGCAATGGCTGAAGGTTTTTTTTTCTTGAAATGATGAGACTATTCTGAAATGATTGTGATGACGGACCGACTGTTTCCACCTCAAGATTTTGAGCCTCTGAAGAGTGTGGTGGGGGTGGTCTAGTCACTAAGTCGTGTCCAACTCATTGCGACCCCATGGGCTGCCAGGCTCTTGTGTGCACGGGATTTCCCAGGCAAGAACACTGGCGTGGCGATGGCTGCACAGCTCTGCAACCGGACCACACAGCACTGAACGGCATGCTGTAAACGGGGGCTGTGTGGTGTGTGACGTAGGTGCCTGTAGGAGGCTGTTATCCCTCCCCCGCCCCCTCCCGGAAGACATCGCTGTCGTCAAGACCCGGTCTGATTACATCACTCTCAGGGTAACAGCCAGCTAACGCTGAGAACTGAGGTCCACATTTTAAACTGTTGCACATCTTTAAATTAAAAGATATGCTTTCCCAGGGCACGATTTCCTCTAGGCCCGAGTGTCTGCTCTCCAGCAGGTCAGAGCCCCAGGAGAGGCACCCCAGGGCTGAGGTCTTTTATCCTGAACTGTGCGTTTCACAGATTCGTATGCGCAGTGTCCTCCAGGCCCCAGTGCAGGGGATTCGCAGAGAGCGGGCAGGGATGGTGGCTTAGTCCCCCTTCTCCTGTCTCATGTTTGGGGGATGGAGCTGCACAGCTGAAGGACAGAGAAGGCAGGGCACGGCTGAAAATGCTCGTGGGGATTACCGCGAAAATAAAATTAAATGGATAATAACTCCTTTTCCAACTCATCCCTCCAAGTTAGACAGACAGAGACTTTATTTCCTTCCTTGCCTCCACTCATCAAATAGCCATCCACCCAACTGTCCAGCCATGCATCCACCATTGATCAAGAGCCTCCTGTGCAAACACGGTGACACAAGTAAAATAACGTCTATAAGTTGCTGAGTGTGTACAGAGCTTCAGTCTCATTATTATAACCAAACCCAAAGGATGTCCTTTTTATTTTAACCTCTTTGCCCCATCCCTACCTGAAAACCAAAGGTTATTACACACCCATGCCTGGGAACTAATAAAAATGTGATGAGTAAAATGAAAAAGAAAAAAAAAAAAAAAAAAAAAAAACAACTGGATTGTTAGCGGAGCTTCATGGACTTCAGAAGAGCTAGAACAGGCCGGAGAAGAATTACTCGAAGATGTCACACTAGATCATACTTCCAGGCTCGATCAGACAGACAATTCAGGAAGTTTATACCTTAGGTTTGAATTATAGGGACAGACAAAAAGTTGTAAAGCTCAAGGCCTCTGCTCAGAGTTTCTGGTAAACAACCCCATCTGACCACCTCTGCTGCCGGCCCCCTGGTCAAACTGCCATCATCCTCATCTAGACCATGACAATAGCCCCTTAACTCAATTCCATGTGCACAGTCCCTGCCACTCACTCGGATACTCTGTTCTCCACTCTCTTGGAGGGGTGATCTTTATAAAAAAGATATTAGATTAAGTGTTGCCCTGCCTCAAAACCATCCAGTAGTGTCTCATCGTAATTAGAATAGAACTCCACCCTTTATTTCATGATATAGGATGACCTGGCCCCTGCTGACCACTCCCGAGTCTTTTCCTACAAGATTCTGTCTTGTTCATGCCTCCCCAACCACACTGATACCGCTGCTCGTTCAACAAGTCACATTTGTGCCTGCCACAGGGCCTTTGCACGTGCCCTCGGCCTAAAAAGCTCTCCCCCTACAGGGTGACATGACTGGTACCATCTCATCATTTTGGTTCCTACATCAATTCTTCAGAAAGACCTTTGCTGGCTACTTTCCCTAAAATAGCACCCTAAGACAACCACTCTCCCCTCGCTTTGCTTTATTATTTTTTATGGCAAATATTTCCTGCCTGAGACCACACTGCATATTTATTTCTCTCTTTGTTTGCTTTCTGTCTTCCCACTACAATAAATATATATCACAGGGGAGAGACCTTAGTACTTACTGCTGTTTCCTGAGGACCTAAGACAGTCACTCATAAATAAAACAGGTATTTTACAAATAGATGATTTTGATTTTAATTCTACCATCCACACTTCTGCAAAAGAAGAACGGGAAGGCAGAGGATGAGATGGTAGATGGCATCACCAACTCAATGGACATGAATCTGAGCAAATTCTGGGAGACGGTGAAGGACAGAGGAGCCCGCCAGCTGCAGCCCATGGGGTCGCAAAGAGTCAGACACAATTTAGCGACTGAACAACAACAATCACCACCACACTTCTGCATCTTAGTATAAGCAAATGATCTATAGTGCGTATAGTGCTGTGTCCGACTCTGTGTGACCCTATGGACCATAGCCCACCAGGCTCCCCCGTCCCTGGGATTCTCCAGACAAGAACACTGGAGTGGGTTGCCATTGCCTTCTCCAATGCATGAAAGTGAAAAGGGAAAGCAAAGTTGCTCAGTCGTGTCCGACCCTCAGCGACCCCATGAACCGCAGCCCTCCAGGCTCCTCCGTCCATGGGATTTTCCAGGCAAGAGTACTGGAGTGGGTTGCCATTGCCTTCTCTGGCTAAGTTACTTCAGTTGTGTCCAACTCTTTGCGACTGTATGGACCACAGCCCACCAGGCTCCTCTGTCCCTGGATTCTCCAGGCGAGAATACTGGAGTGGGCTGCTATGCCCTTCTCCAGGGAAATGATCTATAATCAGTGTCTACAACAATTTTGTAATTTCACTATTAATATTATCCCCATCCTCATCTTCTCCCTTCTTGATGCCTGGTTTTAATCAGCGACAGCTTTGAGCTGCTATGGGCCTAAGACCCTGAAAATGTAGCAAATGTGCCATTTATAGACATGACGCCCGTGGGGAGGAAAGTCCAGGCTGAAACCCTGAGTGTGCGTCTGCGCATGCAGTGTGCTCTGTGAAACCTGTGGAAACCTGCCTCCTTCCACCTGCTGGGGCGCTGGCTGCAGTATGAAACCCACTCTCCCAGAAGAATAAAATGAAAACCTTCTTACCTATAGAAATCATTTTGATTCGAAGTAAACTGAAAAGGCAAAAACTTCAATTAAGTAAATCTCAAGAGCAAATAATCCAAGAAACGGGTGATTAAAAAAAAAAAAAGAGCCATTCTGATGGTTTAAACAGCTTATTCAAGTGGTCTACTTTAAAATGCCAGGAATTCAACCTCTTGATTTAAGAGCTCTGGAATTCAAGTGCTTCAAATTGAGAAAATAATACACAAGTAAATGGTCGTAATTTCTCCTTTGTGCATCCTGGCGTTATATTCGCCAGACACACAGCCCTGCGCTCAGTTATCTTCCCCGAGTGCCTCGCGCCTCTCACGGGAAAGGGGAAGCCAGGACAAACACCGTGCGTTGGCTACTGAGCATCACTCCTCAGTGGAAATTATAAAGCTCTTGCTTTAAAATTACAAACAAGGGATAAAATAAATATTTCAGGGGCTCATTCAAATGAGCCTCCCAGGAGTCTGGACTCAACAGATAGGCTGTATTCTCAAAAGCCTGCCAACAGTGGAGATGAAGCTATCTAGAAATTCCTGTGGACCCACAGGGTATGTTGATAGGAGACCTGGAGCCGTCAAGGCCTCCGGTGCTGTCTGTCCTGTCACGGATCCGTCCTTCTTTTCCAAGCCCTTTCCCCTTTCATCTGACAGCGTCTTCCCTTACGCAGAATCACAGACACTGAGCTGCTCAGCTGAGTAATTCTCAGAACAGTGGCTGTCAGGTAAGGAGAATGTATTTGCAAGCATCGAAGACTCTGAAATGCTGGGGGAGCCACTCGACGATGCAGATGCTAAAAACTTTCCCAGACGGATCTATTCAAAACGACGCTGCATTCTAGGAATGAAACGGTAACTTCCCAATGTTTCATGGAGACCCGCTTGTCCTGTAAGCGGGATAATTACTACACCATTCATTTGGAAAGCATTCAGCGAGCACCTCCTATCCAACAGGGACTGCAGCTGCGGAGGAAGGCCTCCCAGTCCTTGACTGAGGCGCGTAGGAGGAACAGATGATGGCACAAGACCGTGAAGGCAGAGAGGTGTGAGGGCTAGGACAGGAACTCGGGAAAACCCCGACGGCTGCCGAGGCGGGGCGGACTGACTCGGAAGTCAGCCCACTCCAGCCAGCACGTGGAACAAACGTGTCTGTTTTGCATAAATGGCCTACGAGCTGAGGATGGCTTACATATTTTTAAGTTACTGGAAAAAAAAAAAAAAAAACTAACGTTTTTGTGACACTTGAGTATTATATGAAATTCAACGTACACTGTCCGTAAATAAAACTTTACGGGACAGCCATGTCCAGAGATGAGAAGCTGTAAAACTGAACCATGTTGGCCTGCTCATAATATTTGCCGTCTGCTCTTTACATAAGTGAGCCGCCCCCCACCCCCCATCTACTGGACTACGTAGCTGAGCAGGACTGAGGTTTTCTGCCTTTAAAAGAGAAAGTTATAAAAAATATAACTCCAGTATATTATAGGATAGTTAGCAATTCACCTCTGAGAGGAGTCACAAAAAGCATCCGTCAGTTACGAACGGAAAACAGCCTTTGACGTCTCCTAGACTGGGGCTCACATTTTGCAGGCGAGGAACTGGACCGCGAGAAGTCAGGGCACTCTGCCAGGCTCACAGGGAGCAGCAGAGCCGAGAAGAAAAGGCCGCTGCTGCCCCCAGACTCACACATGCCCCACTCTGCTAACGGAGAAGAAAAAGAAAGATATTTACTGAGAACTGTCCGAAAAAACAAAACCAGGATACGAAAGCGCAGACTCACAGTTCTCCCCACTGGGCGTCCCTACTTGAGAATCGCCTTGGAACCCAGCCTCTCTTTACCTCACCTCTGAGCCCACTCCCACTGGGCTGTCCACTCCCCTCGTGCCTCCTGCAGCCCCATCACATCTGATGAAGCCCCAGGCCTCCTGGGCTCTCTGCCCTCCCTCTCAAAACTGCCCCTTCTGCCCGGATTCTTTTCTGAGCCATCAGATCCCCAGGGTCCCCTGATTCTAACGCTTCTGGGGTCTCCAAGCTTTCCAAAGTCTACAAGAATAAGACCTGTAAAGCAAACTCACTACGAAAGCACCTTGTAAATTTGAAGAGGAAAAAAAACAGCTCACTTAAATGTCTGTAAAAATAACATCATACAAACCAGCCAAGAGCATCGTTTACCTAAAACGGCGTGCAGAGTGGAGGAGGAGGCTGTGCCTCCGCGAGCTTTCCCGGATGGAGCGGGTGCTTGCGCTGGCCTTCTGTGTAAAGATCCCACCCACCTGCCACGGCCTCTGCGGAAATCCTCTTCAAGTTCATTTCTTTATGTGCTACTTTGGATCCATAAAAATCCTTTCCAGACACAAACAAGAGAACACTCTTACAGAATTCTCATGATATGCCGCGAGAAACTCAGAGTAGTCTGAATACATGGTCCTTGGCCTTGAAGCCTTTACAAATGGGGGACAGAAGTCATAAAAGGCACAAAGTAGCTTTGTGCAGCTTGTTACTTTGCAACAACCTCATGAAGCAGTGATTCTTTTTTTTTTTTAATTTTTTAATTTTATTTTTTTTATATTTTAACTTTACAATATTGTATTGGTTTTGCCATATATCAACATGAATCCGCCACAGGTATACATGTGTTCCCCATCCTGAACCCTCCTCCATCCCCGATTCTCATACTCATCTAGCAGATGAGGAAACTGAGGTTAAGTAACTTGACAAAGGACACTCAGTTAATAACCAGGTGAACTACTAGCCAAACCCAGCCCACAGAGCCCAGGATGACTTCTATTATGTGAGCTTCTCCAAGTGGGCCACCCGTTACCACCCTTCCTTCACTGGAGATGTGTCATGGTATCTGGGAAGCCAAGATGAAAATGATACATTTTACCTGAGCTTCTATTTGACATACAAATTCAGGAAGAGCTAAACGTAAGTAAGAGGCTTCCCTGGAGGCTCAGATGGTAAAAAAAAAATCTGCCTGCAATGCAGGAGACCCCGGGTTCGATCTGTGGGTCGGGAAGATCCCCTGGAGTAGGAAATGGCAACCCACTCCAGTATTCTCGCCTGGAGAATCCCACGGACAGAGGAGCCTGGAGGGCTACAGTCCATGGGGTCACAAAGAGTCTGACACGACTGAGCGACTAAGCACAGCACAGCACAAGAATTAAGTAAAGGGACTTCCCTGGTGGTCCGGTGGTTAAGAACCTGCCTTCCAATGCAGGGACGTGGGTTCAATCCCTGGTCAGGGAACTAAGATCCCACACGCTGCGAGGCAGCTAAGTCCACAGTTGACAACTAGGGAGAAGACGCCTGCGTGATGCAAGGAGGACTCCGCACATCCAAAAATAAACATAAATAGACATTAAAAACTCGGAAGTAAGTAAAAACACTGCTGTAAGACAAAACACACGGATAGGGCAGGAACAGGTGAGAGGACTTGCAGAGATTTTCCATTAAAGATAAGGAAAACCCAGCAGGGTGTGTCCTGCCCCTCCGCGTGGGTGGCCTTAGGCGTGCAGGAAGCAATCCGTCTACCTGGAGAGGACGCCGCTTTGCAGACAGACCGTGAGGGCAGGCCGAGCCTGGGAGGGGGCTGTCGGGGCGCTGGGGGTCTGGGTCTCGTCTCCGCCCGGGCCTGCGGGGCCGGGCCAGGCGGGAGGGCGAGCCGCAGAGCCTCCGGCCGCCTCGGTTCCGGCTCTGAACGGCTTCCCTGCGGCCCCGGGTGTCTGAGCTCATCGGCGTGCAGCTCGATAAGGCTGGGGCCGCGGTACCGGAAACGCAGGGGGCGCGCGGGCGAGCGCGGGCATCCCCCCGCAGTCCTCACCAGGGCTCGCAGGCGGGAACCTGACATTCACGCCAGGGCAGGGGGATTCTGAAAGAGCGCGCCCCAGGGAGGGCGGCCCCGGCTGGCACCGCTTCGCCCCACCTCCAGGTGGGCAGACGGTTCCAGCTCTCATCACTCCATTAAGCCGGGTCCTCCTGTCTGCCCTGCAGTCCTGTCCACGCCGGAGACCGAACGTTTCTTTCCGATGAAACAGACTGAGCTGCGGAAATCTCAATTGGGAGCACGGAGGAGTTCAGACCTTATTTCACTCCCAGAGTCATTTCTTAAGGTGGAGGAAGTCTGGCTGGTGGGAGCCGAGGCCTTTGGTCTGGAGCACCCGGAAACACGGCGAATTGAGCCGTATTCCAAACGAAAGCCAGTAAACGGACACGTCTGTCCAGGCCCTTCCTAACAAACCTCTTGCCTCCTCCTGGTCTTTCCGGTCACCCTGTTCCCTCTCATCAGCCGTCAGCGTGTTTTTTGAGTCCCCCCTTGCCTCCTTCAAATCCTCCAGGATCTCCGCATTCTCCAGCCTTCATTCACCACTCCATCTGCGTCCCTAAGGAGGTCCTCTGTCCTCTCCCCCATCTGTCTGTGTCCCGGGGCCGTGAAAGACGAGCCCATCGGGCCACACAGCACCAGGCACCTGAGCTAGCACGCTGGACTCAGGGACGGTCCCTTTCATCCATCGAGAGCGGCGACCGGGAGCCAGCCGGACGGGCCGGAAGTCCCAGCGTCCCACGAGCACCGCAAGCGCAGGGGCAGCTAATTCCAGTGACAGAAACCCAGCCTCCGGTTTCCCCATCTGTCAGATGGGTCCCAACAGAATGTGCCTGCCTGGGTTTGCACCGGGATGAGTGAGTTAACGCCGGCAAAACGCTTAGAAGAGAGATGCACACAGAGAGCAGTGAGCGCCGAATGTCTCAAGCGCCATCCCCGCCATCCTATCCTGCCTTCCACAGGGCTGCGCTGCTGCTGCTGCTACGTCACTTCAGTCGTGTCCGACTCTGTGCGACCCCAGAGACAGAAGCCCACTATGCTCCCCCGTCCCTGGGATTCTCCAGGCAAGAACACTGGAGTGGGTTGCCATTTCCTTCTCCAGTGCATGAGAGTGAAAAGTGAAAGTGAAGTCGCTCAGTCCTATCTTTGAGATTCCATGGACTGCAGCCCACCAGGCTCCTCTGTCCATGGACTGAGTTAGTTGCCCGAATCTGCACTAGTTCCCAGAAACTTGCCTTCTAACCAGCGACTCAGAGGCAAACGTCCGAGTGAGCTGGAGGCTGTGGAGGTTAAGAAGCAAGTCCCCGGACATCAAGGCCACTCAGGTCCAGCCAGCTCCTGGCCCCAGGCGAGGAGGCCCAGAGAGGCCACATCTCCAAGCGTCAGGAGAAGCTGGAAATCTGAACAGGGACGAGAAAAGTCCTCATGCTGGAGCCTTGGCAATGAATTTGTGTGTTCAAAATCACTCTGATGATCAAAACCCATCTGTGTGCCAGACCTGCCCCCCACCCCCAGGCCCAGGGGCCACTGCCCGCTGCGGGGGGTGGGGGTCATTCACACACTGTGCTCCTGAACACCCCTCTGCCTGGACGCCTGCCCGGTGCCCTTCACCTCCACCGACCCAGAGCTCTCAAGGCCCCCTTGTCTGTCCACACCCTGCCGGCTGTGGCCCGGGGGGACCCCCCGTCGATCCATCACCCGCCCCCCCCCCCCGAAAACTGCATTAGAGGCACTTAGCGGGGCTCTGTGGGAGAGCTAAGTGCTTTAATGACACTCCTGTATCGATCCAGAGCCTTTTTGATTCCTCCGCTTGGATCTCCCAAGCATGGCGCATGTGCACACTGAAGCGTCCCCCAGGAGGCTAAGCTCCTGGGCCAGGGGGCGCCTCGTCTCCACCGCCCGCACCCAGCAGCACGGGGCGCGGCGCCCGGGGAGTCCTCACGGGGAAGAAAAGGCTCGGGGCGCGGGGGCATGGCCGGTGTCTTCGGAGCCGCCTCTCTTTCCACGAGCCCCGGGCCCACGCCGCCACTTTCCGCTCTCCTCTCTGCGAGTGCAGGGCTTCAAGGTGCCCAGACCTCTAATAGTGCGCACTGCGGTCACACCCGAGGAGACTGCGCGCTCCACGCCTGTATCAGACCCAGGCCTTCCATTCGGATGAGCACTGCTGGACTGGGTTCATTCATTCATTCATTTTCCAAGCGTTGACTCACTGTATGTCAGAAACAGTAGGGAGCGCTGGCCAGAAAAATTAAATACAAAAAGTCCTAGGGCAAAGGTCCATTCCTGAAAACACTGCACGCCAGGGGCTAGACGGGACCTAAGAAATGATGCCGCGCAATGCGCTCACCCAGGTCAGGTGCAGAGCCGCACACACGCTCCACCAATTTGGTTCTGAAGGCGGGGTCTGTGTATGCCTACTAAGTCGCTTCAGTCGTGTCTGACTCTTGGTAGCCCGCCAGGCTCCTCTGGCCTCCATGGGATTCTCCAGGCAAGAATACTGGAGCGGGTGGCCATGCCCTCCTCCAGGGGGTCTTCTCAACCCAGGGATCAAATCCCTCTTACGTTTCTTGCTTTGCAGGCAGGTTCTTGACCGCTACCGCCACCCAGGAAGCCCGAAGGCAAGGTGCGCAGATGAAACCACAAGTCCATGCTCTGAGTCCAGGGCTCTTTTCAAAGTACCCTGCAGCATAATCCAAACAGGATTTGAACCAAACCATTCATAAGGCCTGGCACCCAGGCTCAGACGTCCGCACAGCGGGAGCTTCAGGGAAACATGACCCTCAGTGTCCTCAAGGAGGAGGATATTCCCGTGTGAGAATCCATCGGTGCTTTCTGCACAGCGAGCGCTCCCTTCACCTCTAAAATAATTTTTCTGGTTGGTGTCCCAAAGTACCTAAGGCACAAAACCCCTGCCCATGGCTGATGGGGACTCACAAGGAGCCTGAGTACTTATCCAAGGTGGACACCTGAAACGCCTTTAATAGAAGGATTCTGGCTGCTTGCCTGCCAAGTATGTAAAATCAGCTGGCCCGGCCCTGCCCTGCCTGCCAGCCATCCCTACACCCTCCTGACGGGTGCCTGCCATCATCTTCAAAGGGGAGACCCCAGTGGACCTTCACAGAACGACTGGCACTTAAAAAATGCTCTCCACACAATGCGTTTCAATCTCCCTCAGACTAAAATCAATCCCTCTCCAGGGTTCCAAGCTGGCTTTTTTTGCGAGTGCCCACCCTACCTTGGGTGGGGGCGGGGGCTGCACGTGGGCAGACTCTTGAAGGACAGCTCAGCACGAGGGGCCAGGGGCAGGGACCAGGGCGTCTCTGCAGACCTCGCGGTCCTGCCGAATTTCATGGAGCCAGGACAAACAGGGCGCGTGCGGGTCTCTTCCGGCCACGCAGCTGCACATGTGGGATTCATGAAGGCGTCTGGTGCTTGGCTCCCGGGAGCTCGGTGCAGGGGGTGCTACTCTGTCCGCCTGGAAGACGCTGGGCTCTGGGCTCCGCCCCTCTTCCCCCCGCCCCCGCCCCGCTCCCCCACCCCAAGTCCCTCTGAGTGGCCCGCACCCGGATCCCATACGACCGGCCCCGAGCCCGGAGGCTTCCGTCCCTCTGCTGAGCGTGGGGCTGTGCCTGGCGCCCACTGGCCTCACTGCTCACTATCAGTTTGCTGCAGGGCCGCCTCTTCCTGGAGAAATTCAGCTTTATTGATTTCTATTTCTGACTTGCTCCACACTGCCTCATTCATTATTCAGGGAAAACCTGGCAAAGAGACCACAGTTGATATCCTCCCAAAGGGAGCCTGAGCAGGTGGGACCTCTGAGAGTCTTCTTTTCAGAGAATCAGAACCTATAAAAAGCAAGGGAGTTTAGACTCCTCGATTATTCATTTAAGACCTGGTCAATCTGAAAACCAGACTTCTGTGTGTATGTTAGCTGAGGAGGAAAACACGTGGAGTTAACCACTCCGATCCTTGCACAAACCACAATAAATCAGCTGCCTTTGAGCAGAGAAAAGCTCCACTGTTCAGTTGGGAAATGAATCCCTCCTTGCCACCCGCCCTGCAGGTATGCGGCTGGGGTAACGGGGGATCAGAGCCGGAGACCCTCATTAATCACCGCCATCGATTCCTCCGCCGACTCACAGGGACATATGGACCCATCAGGATACACACTCACCCCACTGCCGGAGGCTGAGTCATGCCCTCTGCCCACGGGTGCTGCTGGCATTCGTGACACTTCCAAGGCAGCAACCCAGGACGCAGGGGCCAGCCCATGTTGTTTCCTGTTTGCTTCTTCACGGAGCATGGAAGGAAATTATATTGAAACCGTAAGAAGAGACATTCAAATTAAAGAGAGGGAAGAAGCTCCTTCCAGAAATTCAGGCTGAAACACACTATTCAAGAAAGTAGAAAAATTATCCTCTAGAGAAATCTTTTAAGAACAGAACCAATTACCACCTATAAGTACCAATTTGTGTATAATCCGATCCTGGGGGAGGAGGCTAGATGAGAAAAATCTCTCAAAATCGGGGCTTCCCCACCCGGCCGAATTCACACCATAAAAAGTCTGCAAGGCTGCTCTGATTTCCAGGTGAGGTCCTGGTGTGAGATGCTCTGCCATAACAGGTCTTCTCCTGAATTTAACCTCAGTATCACACACAGGGCATGACTCGGGTACCATGAAAACTCTCCAAGGAGCAGTTATTCGTCAGAAAACACGGATGAAAAGACAGAGACGGGTGCACTTGTGCATCATACCCTGATACCATAGCAGAGACTCCGTATTTGTCCATTGTTTTTCTAATTTGTAAAAGCAATCGAGACTTCATAAAGAATGAAATAGGAAACAGTCATGCACGGGTGTGAGAGTTGGACCATAAAGAAGACTGAGTGCTGAAGAATAGATGCTTTTGAACTGTGCTGTTGGAGAAGGCTCTTGAGAGTCCCTTGGGCTGCAAGGAGATCCAACCAATCCATTCTAAAGGAGATCAGTCCTGGGTGTTCATTGGAAGGACTGATGCTGAAGCTGAAACTCCAGTACTTTGGCCACGTGATGCAAAGAGCTGACTCATTTGAAAAGACCCTGATGCTGGGAAAGATTGAGGGCAGGAGGAGAAGGGGACGACAGAGGATGAGATGGTTGGATGGCATCACTGACTCGATGGACGTGAGTCTGAGTGAACTCCGGGAGTTGGTGATGGACAGGGAGGCCTGGCGTGCTGCAGTCCATGGGGTCGCAGAGAGTTGGACACGACTGAGTGACTGAACAACAATCACCTGTCTTCCGGTTGAAAACTGGAATGTCTCTGCACACACACAGGAGCCCTGACTAATGGGGCCGAGAGTCACGTCACAGACGTGCTGAGGGCCACTGCTCGGGACGGCAGGGAGCTCCTGGCCTTCCTGAGGGGGGACACGGGGTGGTGGGAGAGGCTGGGACTCTGGGTCCCCAGTCCTTAGTTCAAGCAGACAGACTTCTGATTTCACGTTCTACCTTATTTCAGCAAAGCGGTGGGGGAGGAGGAGGAAGAGAAAGAAGAAAGGAGAAGGACACGGGCCTGAACAACCATGAAGGACCACCAAGCTCTGGGTGCTCCGGGAACGGGCAACTCTGGAGCAGACCCCAGGCCCCCCATCGTTTCCCCACAGTTGCCCAGTGGTGACTGGGAGACGACGTGTCATCCCACAGGGCTAGGCGAGGTCAGGCTCAGGTCAAGCTCAAGGCTGGGGCCTTAATGGGCAAGGTTAGTCAGTAGCAGCCCCTGCGATCAAGCCCGCATCACTGGAGGCCTACTGACCGTAAATGTTTTCTAAACCTTGTTATATATTCTAGTTGAAAGAATTCATATTCAATACCGATAAATACAACTAATAATTAAAGTGACCCAATTTAAAGATATATATTCGATGTAGTGTCAGTCACTCAGTTGTGTTAGACTCTTTGTGACCCCATGGACTGTAACCTGCCAGGCTCCTCTGTCCATGGGATTCTCCAGGCAAGAATCCTGGAGGGGGTAGCCATGCCCTCCTCCAGGGGATCTTCCCAACCCAGGATCGAACCTGGATCTCCCACGCTGCAGGCAGATTCTTTACCTTCTGAGCCACCAGGGAAGCCCGCACTCAATGTACTTGACCTTCAAATGCCTTTATTCCCATACAGTCAGATCAGATCAGTCACTCAGTTGTGTCCGACTCTTTGCGACCCCATGAACTGCAGCACGCCAGGCCTGCCTGTCCATCACCAACTCCTGGAGTTCACTGAGACTCACGTCCATTGAGTCAGTGATGCCATCCAGCCATCTCATCCTCTGTCGTCCCCTTCTCCTCTTGCCCCCAGTCCCTCCCAGCATCAGAGTCTTTTCCAATGAGTCAACTCTTCGCATGAGGTGGCCAAAGTACTGGAGTTTCAGCTTTAGCATCATTCCTTCCAAAGAAATCCCAGGGCTGATCTCCTTCAGAATGGACTGGTTAGATCTCCTTGCAGTCCAAGGGACTCTCAAGAGTCTTTTCCAACACCACAGTTCAAAAGCATCAATTCTTTGGCACTCAGCCTTCTTCACAGTCCAACTCTCACATCCATACACGACCACAGGAAAAACCATAGCCTTGACTAGACGAACCTTTGCTGGCAAAGTGATGTCTCTGCTTTTCAATATGCTATCTAGGTTGGTCATAACTTTCCTTCCAAGGAGTAAGCGTCTTTTAATTTCATGGCTGCAGTCACCATCTGCAGTGATTTTGGAGCCCAAGAGTATAAAGTCTGCCACTGTTTCCACTGTTTCCCAATCTATTTGCCATGAAGTGATGGGACCAGATGCCATGATCTTAGTTTTCTGAATGTTGAGCTTTAAGCCAACTTTTTCACTCTCCTCTTTCACTTTCATCAAGAGGCTTTTTAGTTCCTCTTACTTTCTGCCATAAGTGTGGTGTTATCTGCATATCTGAGGTTATTGATATTTCTCCCAGCAATCTTGATTCCAGCTTGTGTTTCTTCCAGTCCATCGTTTCTCATGATGTACTCTGCATATAAGTTAAATAAACAGAATGACAATATACAGCCTTGATGAACTCCTTTTCCTGTTTGGAACTAGTCTGTTGTTCCATGTCCAGTTCTAACTGTTGCTTCCTGACCTGCATATAGGTTTCTCAAGAGGCAGGTCAGGTGGTCTGGTATTCCCATCTCTTTAAGAATTTTCCACAGTTTATTGTGCTCCACACAGTCAAAGGCTTTGATATAGTCAATAAAGCAGAAATAGATATTTTTCTGGAACAAAAACATGTGTACTGTATGGGGAAAAATGTTTTTCCCCATACAGTACACCTTCCCAATCCTATGGCTTCCTCTTCCCAACTCCAGCTGGCTGAGGGCTACAGAACGCAGGGAGAGAGGCCTGCCCCGGGATGTGCCCTCCCCTCCCCTCCGCTGTCCTCTGGGGCTCACCCAGCCACCCCTCCTCCAGCTCCAGACTCAGTTCCTCCGGTGGGCGTGGGCCTCGCGCGCGCTGCATCACTTATATCTCACCAACCCACTGCTTCCAGCTCTGGGCCCTCACCTGGTTCAGCCACATTTTCCTCTGTTTCCTAAAACGGAGCTTATCAAGTCTTCTGTACATCGGCGTCACCCAGAAGCTTTTAAAACTACAGACTCACGGCCCTACCCCAGACTAGGCCACCCTACTAAAGACGGCAACACCCCGGGCCGTCACTGAAGAGCTTCTAGACGCATCGTTGCCACTGCCCTGGCTGAAGATGCCACAGAAAACCATCTAGGAAATGAGGCACAGTCTTAGGCAGCAGGATGCACCCTACTACATAACTAAGGGTTAAAGGACAACTCAGCACCAGGCACCTCTGTATTTCTCTTCAGTAACAAGCTGGTTTCAATGTCCTGAACATTTAAACCACATACCTGATTATGTTTCACTCTTGGCCCTGGCGACCGGGAACCTCAAGCCACACTCGTGACTGACCACCCTATTCTTTAAACCGAAACAAAGGACCTAGGGTATTAATTTTATATACTAATGTTATCCTCTAACTTTATCTTAGGTATCCTGCCCTTTCCCTTTACTTTGATAGCAGTATGAGCATAAAAAAAGAATTCTAGTTATGCTGCATTTTTGTAAGCTATTGCAAACTCTTTTTGGAACAAGGTGGGATATGTTGGACAAATTAATTAAACACAGTCATTGACATGCAGCCTTTTGCTGCACAGCAGCCCTGAAGCAGATGGTAAGGAGAACTGAAGTACAGACGAGGGCTCTGAGGAAACCTTTGGGGTCACCTCCCCCAACAGAAACCCTCCTACGGCCCCAGGTGTCCCCAAACACCTGGAAGCACACTCGCGTATGCAGCACTGCATATTAAATGTGCTCTAAGGTGATGAGCATTTTTAAGTAAAATAAAAACAACCATACATGTTCAAAATCAGGACTCCTGAAGTTCGATTCTGAACCTGCTGCCTCTCAATCCCATTCAGCAGATCCACACATGAACTTCTGGTCCTCAAGGAAACACTATCAAGTTGGTCTGCAAAACTACAGATAAGTAATAACAGATCTTGGAAGTCTGTGGCCTCATGTATGAACAGATCATTTAGAAAACCCGAACATTTTTCCTTCCAGTTGTTGTAAACATGGAACAGTGTTTCAGAGTCCTGGGAGCAGCAGGCGACCCGCACGCCTTTGCCTCCACATCACCCTCCTCCAGGCTTTTAACTGAGCTCACTACGCAGATGCTGCCTGCGCTCCAGCATGAGCAAAGGATGATGCGCCACTGAAGCGCCTTCCTGGGCCTGGGAGAGGCTCTGTGCTCCCGGGCAGAGCCAGGAGGAGCGCTTCTGACGTGACCGAGAATCCCAGAGGGTTGCAGCCCCCGGGGCAGCCTGGACCAGCAGCCTGGGCTGCAGAGAAGACCCTGATATGCTTGTGGCGGCTGCCTTGCACGGGCTCCAGTCCTCCTCAGCCCTAACTGCCCGTCTCCTGGCTGGCATGGCCTTGGGTACATCCAGCTTTGGTCTGGACCTCAAGGGTATGGGCCACGAGACCTGTTTTTGTCGTTCTGTTGGTTGTTATTTCTTTCACATAACAATGTAAGGATAGGTCTCAAATTGTTAAAAAAGAAAAAAGTCTCAGGTACATATATTAGGCGTGGTGAGGGGATGGGATCTAAAGCTTCTTCGTTCTGAGATTTAACCATCTCCCTGCTCAGTCTGGAAGATATAAACTGACCGCTGTTGTTGTTTACTCGTTAAGCTGGGTTCTCCTCTTCTGCAACCCCGTGCGCCATGCCCCTCGGGGCTCCCCTGTTCCTGGGATTTCCCAGGCAAGATTATGGAGTGGCTTGCCGTCTCCTTTTCCGGGGGGATCTTCCTGAGCCGGGGACTGAACTCTCCCCTCCTGCGTTAGCAGGCAGAATCTTTACCACTGAGCCACTGGGGAAGCCCAAACTAACCATGAACAGTAACCTAGTGCAGAAGACCAGCGGTTGTAGTTTACTTTATTCTTTTCTATACTTTGTCTAACCCACACAACCTTACTGCAGTCAGCAGAAAGTGAGTAAAAACCTTCACATGATTCCACGGCTCAAGGTAAGTATCAATCTGATGAACACTCTGGGGGAGGCCCTTCCATTCCTCACTGACGCACGTGTCTTGGGGTCAGCCTCGCTCAGATTCCGGGCCGTACCGGAGCCGCGCGTGGGCTCACACCCGGGCGGGCGCAGCTGCGCGCTCTACTTGCGCCTACAGCCAGCCCGGCTCGCATGCTGCTGCCAGCGCAACGTGCGCCCTGCGGGCTTCCAGCAGTCGCACTCATCGAAATCAGAACGCGAAGGCACTGCAGTCTACCGAAGAAAGAAGAAAATACGCCGTCGTCCTGTCCTAACTCTTTTGCGAAAAGCACATACAGACAAACCTGAGATTCCCTCTGCCCCTGAAATAGGGGAGTGTCACGGTCTTGGACTTGGGAACACACAAGACAAAATTCAGGCCTGAGTACTATCATGAAAACGATGCTAAGATTTTAAAAAATTACTATTATGACAACACATTCTTGAAAGACCTGAGCATGTAAGAGGCAGCATTAGCCACTGAGACAGTATTTACAGAAGGGCTGATATAGAGACTTAGGAGTTTAAATGAAGGTAACAAATGGTTCAGTGGTCTGACAGGCGTTCCTGAACACCTCAATCATTTCGACACACGCTGCAGAGAAGGGTCCTCTTTTTAAAATCAATCTTCAAGATACAACCACAATTCTATGTGCTTTCAGGTGAAAAGGATCTTGGCTGTTCTGTACTCCTCTGGCAGTTACAAATCTCGGTGCAACTGGCCGGGCTTATTCTTATCTTTTGTTTTAAACTGGGATATAATAGACATACGTTACATTAGCTCCAGGCGTACGACATAATGATTGCTTGTATACACTGTGGACAATCATTACAGGAAGTGCCACGGTGACACGTTTCTTGTCTCCAGTGATAAGAACTTTTAAGATCTATTTTTTTAAGCAACTTTCAAACACAGTATTATTAAATGGTCATTATGCTATATATTACACCCCCCAAATTTTTAATTTTGTTAACTGGAAATCTGTATCTTTTGATCCCTTTTATCCAAATTGCCCATGCCCCAGCCGGGCCTGCTTGTTTTTAAATTTCAAACGTTTTCAAACACAATGCTTTCTGGTAGCAAAATGCCATCTACGAAGTTTCAAGGTTTAAATAATGACTTCTAGATCAATTCCACTACCAACATATTTATCCATCAAGATACTATGATAGAATGAAATAACACTTTTGTTTAGGTAAACTTTTACAGTTTATGTGAGTCTCCTATGTGTTTTGGGAAAGACCTTCTCAAAGTTTTTGATAAATATTTTTCATTTTTTTCCTAGTGCCATTTATAGTCACATAAATTCATCTTACAGAGAAGGCAATGGCACCCCACTCCAGTACTCTTGCCTGGAAAATCCCATGGATGGAGGAGCCTGGTAGGCTACTGTCCATGGGGTCGCGAAGAGTCGGACATGACTGAGCGACTTCATTTTCACTCCACTTTCATGCACTGGAGAAAGAAATGGCAACCCACTCCAGTGTTCTTGCCTGGAGAATCCCAGGGACAGGGGAGCCTGGTGGGCTGCCGTCTACGGGGTCGCAGAGTCGGACACGACTGAAGCGACTTAGCAGCAGCAGAAATTCATCTTAACCTACGTTTAAGAAGCTAACTCTGGTTATGAATGTTAAAAAACAAACAAACAAAGTAGTCTCAGAAAAGACTGACATTTCAGTAATCTTTGCCAGCTGGCAGGTTCAAAATGGAATCTAAATACTGTATTAACAATAACAAGCAGGTTTGGTGGGCTTTAATAAAACACGCTTGAATTGTGAGAAAAATTCTCATTATTTTGTTTCACCCAGCTTTAATTTAGCTCATTGATTTAATAAAATCTATGACAATCTTGTTTTTTTAATCATGTTAGAATTCTGAGGTTCATTCCATGTGCATAGTAATAATCTGAAATCAAGCAGGTGTAATGAAATTTTTGTTGCCAAATCATTTTTAAAACGTTTGATTGAAGTCACATACACCCAGCAAAGTCCACATACGTACCCAGCTCAGTGAATTTTCAGTTTGCCCAGGTAACCAGCACCCAGGTAAACACACTGGCATCTCAGGAGCCCCCTCCACGCCCTGCAGTCACGACCTCGCGCCCCAAGGATAACGGGAATCTTGGTTGCTTTCTGCCCACTTTCCCTGTGAATGCTGGGGGTGCAGACCTGAGCCCAGGAGCGCGAAGCGCAGGCTCATGGGGGTTCCATTTGCTGCCTGAGAGGCAGGTGGTGACATCCTGATCTTGCAGACAGAGAAACAGCAGCTCAGAATTGAGTATTTGAGTGAGCCAAGAGGAATGTGTGTAAATGAATGTGCAGGTGTGTGTGTGTGTAAGAGGGAGAGACAGACAGACAGACACTGACTGACTGTGAGGACCTCAGAGTGAGGAGGTCAAAGCCGGTCCCTCCAGTGACGGACTCAGCTCTGCCGCATAAGTGCTCCTCTAGACAACGGCATTTTCCTCCAAACTAATTGATTCAGACGTCCAACGAATGCCGTTTACAGTTAGATGTCCTTGTGTACAGAAGGGCCATCCCACCCCTGGGTCCCCCCTTTACACCCACCACACACACACACAAGACACACACAGCATACATGCACACCACACACACACATACACACACCACACACACACAATATACATGCACACCACACATCACACATCCACACACACACACCACACACACACACACACACACCACACACACACAATATACATGCACACCACACATCACACACACAGACAACACACCACACACACACAGTATACATGCACACCACACACACACATACACACACCACACACCACACACACACAATATACATGCACACCACACATCACACATCCACACACACACAACACACACACACAGCAGGGCAGTTTTTGACATGGAATCCACTTTCTCACTCAGCATCTTCTCCTCCCCTTACTACACTCTGGATTGTGAACAATTTTGAGACTCATGAGAGGCATCTTAATTTTGAAAATTAAGTTGGAAACCGGCAAGTGAAATTGAAGAGGTTCCATCTCGGGTTCTGAACTGGATTTTCATTACCCAATTACTCTTCAAATTATACTGATTTAAGACGTGATTATTATTATTTTTCTTAAGCAGATGGGGTAATGAGAGAAAGGCAGAGCAGCCAGCCTATTGGTATGTGAGGCTCTACAATCTCTCACCTACCCGGCTGCCTCCACCCAAAGCTGCTTTTGGGTCTGCCTCGCTCCTCACCCACCCGGCAAAGCTGCCCGCATCCTTTTTCAGCCCAGCTATGACCGCTATGATCCACGTCACCCTGACCAGCTTCCACTGTGACCACGTGCTATGATGGGCACCACCATACAGGGGCTTCCCATGTTCATGGACTTGGGCTCTTAGTTCATCAACCCTCTTTATACACCTGGTTTCATCTTAAGATTTAAATTGCACCATGCAACCCAAGTCGCCACCACCTGGCCACTCCCATCCCCTCAGAATCGATCCCACCTTCTACTGTGCATGTCAAATCTCCCGACAAGCCTTTCATCTTCCCCTCTTCTCTCCTGCAGGGAATCAGGGGAAGCTGCCTGAAAGGGGCCTGGTGAGCTTTCCACCTGCAACCTGGATCCCCCCACCTCAGCCCTGCTCTCCAGCCCATGTACATCCCAGGTATTTGCACTCATCAGTGACCTGCGCCTCTGGGGGTGGGCTCCACAACTCTGTGGGCTGGGCTAAGTGTTTCAGCCGGGGCTCTCGTGTGACTCCTCTTTGGTCCCAGGGCCCCGGGTGACGCTGTGACGGAGGTGGGCACGGTTAACAGTGTTGTGGAGTCCACAGCCCCCACTGATTAGCAGCGCCCCTCAGTGAAGCCTCCCCGAGCCCCGACTCCACCCCCTCAGAGCCTGTGCGCTTCTGTACTGGCATGAATCACGCAGGCTTCTTAGTGATTCTGTCTCCCAGCGAAACACCCAGAGGTCCACGCACCGCCTGGGGTAGCTGGCGCCCTGTAGGAAATCAAGGAATGTTCGTGAAATGTACATGTGTAAGTCACTATCACGGGCTGAACTGTGTCCCCCTCCCCAAATTCATACGCTGAAACTCTAATGCCGCCGAATGGGGCTGAATTTGGACACAGAGCCTCTAAGGAGGTAATGAAACAGAACGTGAGGGTGGGGCTCGAGAGCAGTGGGATCCTGCCGGGGCCCTAATCTGACGGGACTAGTGTCCTCAGGGGGAGAAAAGAGGGCAAGGATGCGCACAGACACAGGAGAGGCTGGGCACAGCAAGGCGCGGCTGCCTGCAGGCCCCGGGAGGCCCGGGGGAGCAAGCTTGCTGTCGCCGGCGTCCAGAGGGGCAGGCAGTGGATCTGGTGAACACGCATCCCCTCCGCCCACCCACGGTCTGCGGGGTTTCCTTAGGGCCTCCCCGGCTGATTAACACGTTACGTGGCCGAGCATCCTGGACTCTGAAGTGAGGACGCGGGGGGGAATCCACTCTGGCTGCTGAGAGAAATTTCCAAAGATTCTGAGGTTGGTCAGTTGAAGTCAACCCTCAGTAAAAGGCAGCTGTGTCCCGCCTTCTGTCTCCCTCGTCACCAAGGAGACAGGTCTAGTGCAAGTAATCTGTTTAAGGTGAATGTCACCTTTATCTGAGATTCTGGGCCTCTGGGAAATTACTTGACTAGCGCCACCAAACCCCCTGAGACCTTGGCACCCCGCACCCACGGATGCGGGCCCTTCTCACAATAAGGAGGCTGTTAGGGTCTCAAAGGGGAAGATCTGCCCTTGGCCTCTGACCTCCTCTGGCTGGCCATGCATACCTGCAGACGTGACCTAACGTCCCGTCCACTGCTTTGGTTTTTAAACGGGCTGAACTGCGGTAGTGGACAGCTCCTCTCCTCCTCTTTGAGAAATGACCCCAACTTGCATCTGAGACCCTTCCATCTCCCAGTCTGTCTGCGAGCTTCTGAGTGAACCACCCTCCCGTTCCTCAGACCGCAGCGTGGTCCCAGGCGGTCAGGCTTGTCTACTTACAGCTCTTCTGTAGGAACACTGAGAAGTACCAGGGAGCTTCTCTGGGGAACACCCAGGCAAGCGGGCTTCAAAGTCTGCAGCCCAAGAGGCTGCTGGCAGCCACCGGGTATCCACAAACCCAACGTGGGCCTCCGAGCCTATCCCACTAAAGGCAAAGCTGAGCTGGGGGACAGGGAGACTGTCACAGAGACGAGTCACAGTATCAAGACCCTGCTTGGTTTGCTTAAGTCAAGTCACCATCTCTGGAAAGCTCTCCAAGCTCATCTCATAGTCTCTCAAAAGACGGCTGAACCATGGTTCAGCTGGGGACTCCCGGCTCAGCATGACGTCAGCATGATGTGCACTCCCCAGGACAATGGAGAGGCTGGCATTTTACTGACAGAAATCACCGGTGCTATGCATATTGAGCTGAGCGGATAGTATTCATTTAGAGTCTTTATTTGTCAGGACTCCTGGGTATACACACACATAACTCTCCCATCCCAAACCAAGCTGGGTTAAGTAAACTGGAGAATTCATGAGCTCCTCTGACTGGACGAAACACAGGAAGGGCCGTGGCAGAGTGGTCTCGCGCCTCCTCTTTGCTGCCATTTCTTGTACCCTGGTTGAGGCTACACAGGAGGCCTGGCAATGCCGGCACATCCTGCAGAGCCCTAACACTCAAGAGAAGGGAGATCGGGGCAGGACTCCGGCCTGGACCATGTACCCATGTCTCCAACAATGGCCAAGGCCAGGCAGCTCCTGGAAAAACTTGGCACCTGTCATTTGAAATATTTCGTTGCAGCATTACGTGTGTGTGTGTGCGTGTGCGCACAAATAGGGGGACCCACAAGAGAAAAAAGGTGCGCCTGATGCCCTGATATGGCTATGGGTACCCATGTAGCCGCTGTGAGCACCCCAGTTAGGGCCTATGGCAGCTGCAAAAGTTTAAAAATGAAAACTTTGCTCATAATGGTTTCGTTTCCCAACCACAGCGAAACTTAAAAGAACGAAGTCTCTCAGAGTCTGAGAAATACGGTTCACACAGATGATAAACACAGGACTGGCCTCTCCATATGTCACAGGTCATCAGGCACGGACCTGTGGTTCTGACACCTCCCTGCCAGGTGCACCCAGTGCAAAACAAGAGCATCTGAGCACGCCGCACGGAGAGCAATCGCAGTGCGAAGGGGGGCCGGCCACGAACGAGAGCATCTGAGCACGCCGCACGGAGAGCAATCACAGTGCGAAGAGGGGCCGGCCACGAACGAGAGCATCTGAGCACGCCGCACGGAGAGCAATCGCAGCGCAGAGAGGAGCCGGCCACGCATGTGACTGTGGCCGTGAGGCGGCGGCTAGTTCCACACGACCTGCAAACAAAGCCCTGAAGTCTGCTATCATGGCATAGCCTCTCCTTCCTCCCTCCCGTCTTTCGAACCAGTCTTTGCAAACAGTCCACATTCCAGCACAATCAAGATGCTGAGAGGGAGAAACAGGAAAACAGACCACAAGCTACTCCAACCCGTCCCCAGGGAACCTCCTTTCTCTGTGTCACGCGTCTGCAAGATCTCAGTCACTCAACAGGGTCCGTGAGCGCAGCTGGTGATGGCGCAAATTCTCTTCCTCCGGTGGGCACCTTGCGGGCATCTGCCTCCATGGAGAAGAGTTTCAGAGAGACTGAACACAGTCGTAAACATTCCTGAAGATACAACATCCGTTCAACTGGGCAAGGGTATTTTCATGTTGTTGTTTGGGGGTGGGGAGAATTGAAGACCTTCAGAAAGTATGGAAATGCTATTGTATACATAATGAATTTTACTTACTGAACACGATAGTAACCAGGCACGGTGCCAGCCCTGTACCTATGCTATTTTTTTCTTATTTTAAAAAGTTGCTTAGTCGTGTCCAACCCTTTGCGACCCCATGGACTGCAGACCGCCAGGCTCCTCTGTCCACGGAATTCTCCAGGCAAGAATGACAAGTGGGTTGTCATTCCCTTCTCCAGGGGATCTTCCCAACCCAGGGATCGAACCCCTGTCTCTTGCATTGCAGGCAGATTCATATATATACTGTTTTAATTTCCACAAAATCCAAGGAAGCACTACTATCTGTCTTCCTGGCTGGAAAGACACAAATGATCAGATGAGCTGCTCGCAGTCAGGTGGATGGTGGGGAGCAAGTGGGGGGTGGGGGTGGGGTCTTTGCGCCTGAGGCTGGCCGGCCTCGAGCCCCACACTCTCCTCTCCCGGTCACAGCCTCCCTGCACCTGGGGCACCCACACGTGCCAGGATGCCGCGCGGATCACCGTCCAGTCTTCACACGTACCTGCATTCACCTGGCAAGACTGGTATGTTCGCATTTCATAGCAGCCGGAAGAAGTTTATGTGAGTTTTCCGAGGTCAGACAGAAGTTAGGCAGCGAGGCAGGGAATGGGCTGGGGGAGACTCATCTGAAGACTCGGGACTTTCATCCTCACACTGTCTTTGATGGGATGCAGGCGGCAGAGGAAGAGGGGCAGGGGAGACGTCCTCTTGTGAACGCAGAACAACTGGGGACAAAAGCCGGGATGCGTGGGTCACGTGCACTCACACACACACACGCACACGAGCGCACACTGCTGACCTATGACACACACTGCACCGAGCGCTGCCCAGTCCTCGGCCACACCTTTCGGTCGTCAAGGGAACCAAACAGGAACACAAACTTGACCTCCTGCAGCTTACAGGTGGATGCTTCTCGGTTCACAACTGTGACGTGACATTCCCCTGAGCCGATTCTAAAACATCCTTCTTCATTGTAAGCCTCTTGGCAATTGCGTTGTAATATTTCTAAACTTCCATTCATACACAGTTAAACGGGACTTCAAGGGGGCTGACTTTTTTCCAACTGCTCTGTGAGATTCAGCACTTTGATAAAAGCAGGCTTTGCAGTGCGATATGATCCAAGGTCGTATACTCTTTATTATCTAAATGATACAATTTAACAGACAAGGAAAACACTTAAATGCTCCAAAAATTCAACCATAAGGAAACAGTCCTGTTCCCGAATTATCATCTGTTTGTATCCCCTAGTATAAGATTCAGATAACCTCAAGTAAAGTATTCATTCTATTAAGAGGTGGGCCCTCTTTGCATTAATTTTTGAATGACTAATTTCAGGATTTCCCTTTCTCTTCTTCCTCGGTCTTTAAGATATCCTAAAGTTAACTGTTTATACTAGTCACATGTGGGGGGACAATGGGGCTTCCCAGAGGGCTTGGTGGTAAGGAATCCACCTGCCAATGCAGGAGACTTGGGTTCGACTCCTGGGTTGGAGAGATCCCCTGGAGAAATGAAAAGTCAACCTACTTCAGTATATTTGCCAGGAAAATCCTGTGGACAAAGGAGCCTGGCGGGCCACAGTCCACGGGGTCGTAGAGAGTCGCACACGACTGAGCGCACATGGCACGTGGGGACAAAGGACAAAACAAAGCTTTTCAACTACTCAAGTGAAAGAAGACAACGCAAACATGCATTTCTATTTTTTGCCTCATTGTTATAAAGTGCTTTTAAGCATTACAACAGGATTCTCTGCAGCCCCAATCGGTAAAACACTGCAGATTGTCTAAACATCTGAAGTGGAAAGCTGTTTAGAAATATTGATGCCATTTTGAGCCAAAGATGTGTGAGTCCAGGCTTCTGATCCTGGCTTGAGACCAGGATCAGGACAATGAGCAGGACAACTGTTTTGGGCCTTATTTTTCTCATCTGCAAAATGGGAGTCATAGTACCTAAGGTGTAAGGCTACATCTATTTCTGCTTTATTGACTATGCCAAACTTTGACTGTGTGGATCACAACAAACTGTGGAAAATTCTGAAAGAGATGGGAATACCAGACCACCTGACCTGCCTCTTGAGAAATCTGTATGCAGGTCAGGAAGCAACAGTTAGAACTGGACATGGAACAACAGACTGGTTCCAAATAGGAAAAGGAGTACATCAAGGCTGTATATTGTCACCCTGCTTATTTAACTTCTATGCAGAGTACATCATGAGAAACACTGGGCTGGATGAAGCACAAACTGGAATCAAGATTGTTGGGAGAAATATCAATAACCTCAGATATGCAGAGGACACCACACTTAGAGCAGAAAGTGAAGAAGAACTAAAGAGCCTCTTGATGAAAGTGAAAGAGGAGAGTGAAAAAGTTGGCTTAAAGCTCAACATTCAGAAAATGAAGATCATGGCATCTGGTCCCATCACTTCATGGCAAATAGATGGGGAAACAGTAGAAACAGTGGCAGACTTTATATTCTTGGGCTCCAAAATCACTGCAGATGGTGACTGCAGCCATGAAATTACAAGATGCTTGCTCCTTGCAGGAAAAGCTAGGACCAACTCAGAGAGCATATTATAAAGCAGAGACATTACTTTGCCAACAAAGGTCCATACAGTCAAAGTTATGGTTTTTCAGTAGTTATGTATGGATGTGAGAGATGGACCATAAAAAGAGCTGAGAGCGAAAGAATTAATGCTTTTGAGCTGTGGATTTGGAGAAAACTCTTGAGAGTTCCTTGGACTGCAAGGAGATCCAACCAGTCAATCCTAAAGGAGATCAGTCCTGAGTGTTCTTTGGAAGGACTGAGGCCGAAGCTGAAACTCCAATACTTTGGCCACCTGTTTCTCATTTGACTCATTTGAAAAGACCCTGATGCTGGGAAAGATTGAGGGCGGGACGAGAAGGGGACGACAGAGGATGAGATGGTTAGATGGCATCACTGACTTGATGGACATGAGTTTGAGCAAGCTCCAGGAGTTGGTGATGGACAGGGAGGCCTGGCGTGCTGCAGTTCATGGGGTTGCAAAGAGGTGGACACGACTGAGTGGTTGAACTGAACTGAATACAGAATAATGTAAGGAATATATACAGCCAGACTTGAAAGGTCACAGGGTCTGATTCTGTCTGGGGGAGGTGTCCGGAACAGGCAGATCCTAGAGACAGAAGGTAGCCCAGCGGTCACGCCCTCAGGGTTGTGGGGCCCTCTGACCTTCGGAGCCCACAGGGGGCTCTTCTCTAGACTCCCCCCTCCCACCTCCTCCAGCTTCTGCACACACCGGCCGCTCCGGCCTGCGGCTTCTCTCTGAAGCGCCTTGTCCTCGTTTCAGTGATGCCTCCAGCCTCCAGGTGGCTTCTTCAATGTCACGGCTGTTCGCTGTCAGCTGCATTTCTCTTCCTACCATAATGTTAGGTCTGAAAGATGGAACCTTTTCCCTCTTTTTCATTCGACAACCCCCTGAAAATTCTCATCTATGCTTGTAACTTCCACGATCACTTCCGGATTGACAACTTATAGAACGCCCTCTCCTATCCACCCTCCTTCTACTGAACTCCCGCCTTGGTTTACACATCCTCCTGAAACAGCAGAACTGGTCACACATGCGTAACTCACACACACCCAGCTGGGAGGGGCCTGGCCCAGAGGGAGCTCTGCACATCAGGTCCCGTGGAGAGCCAGCAGTTCCACCCAGCGGCCCTATTTCTGTCTATGGGGCCAGCCTCAATGCTGGATTTTCACAAACGAGGTTACTAAGGACAGTGGGACGGAGACTGGCCGAAACTCAAGTCAGATAAGAAAGTACACGCTATGTGACCGAGGCTTCTCAGCGTATAGGCCAGGCTGGCGATGTCAGGAAGCTGGCATGAATCTGGAGTCCCAGGAGACAGTGAGGGTCAGAACTGGCCAGAGGCTTCTTTTAAAATTGCATTTCCTGAGTCAATCAGAGAAGGACAAATACTGTATTACTCATATGTGCAATCTAAAAAATACAAGAAACTAGTGAATGGAAGAAAAAAGCAGCAGACTCAGAACAAACTCGTGTTCACCAGTGGGGAGGGGGAGGCGGCGACGAGGCACAAACTGTCGGATACAAAATGAGCTACACGGATATATTATACGGCACAGGGAACATAGCCAATATTTTATAATAACTATAAATGGAGGATAACCTTTAAAAATTGTGAATCACTACATGGTGCACTTATAAAATATTGTATAACAACTATGCTTCAATAAAAAAAAGATTGGAGTAGAAATAAAACAGAAATGCAAGTCCTTTTAGTAACTTAAGAGCATATTCTCAGTGACCACACGGAACGTGTGTGATGAGAAGAGCAGAACACCACCCCGAAACTCCACTTGATAGTAAACAAAAACAGTCAGGTGACTTTATTACTGTATTCCAGTTACATAAATATCTTCACAAATAACTCAGTGAGAACAATAAGAGAAACAAGCCAAGAGATAAGGGCTCCTCTGAAAAACCTAAAGGGCTTTTGCAGGCCAAAAGGAGACAGAAGGCAATCAGCACTGCGGGGGAAATGTAGAGAGGTGTTTTTGTTCCCTTTCTGCTATTTCTAATTTTTTTTTTTTGAAAACGGGTGTGCCTAGGGGCAGGAATCAAGAGATTTCTGCATTAGGTGAATTCCCTCTTTGCAAAACGGACAAAAGAGTCAGCTTGTGGAGCAGATTAGATGAAAGAGGCCAAACAGCCCGGGGCTCCAACCAAACGGGAAAGAAATGCAGGGGGAGGGGCAGGAGGCGTGCGAACAAAACCAGGGTCTGGATGCAGAGAAAGACGGATGCGCCTGGAGGAGGGACGTGGCCCTGCACAGTCCTGGGGCCACCAGGAAAGAACCGCCAGCAAGGCTGGCGGCAGGATCCGATGTCCCGCCAAGACGGGCAGTGTGGGAGCCCACTCCTCTGAGGAAATTTGGAACTTTGCACCCTGAATACACAGCCAGGATTAAGGATCAAAAACCTCGAGCATGAAATAGTCAAAGGGTAAAAACTCGCACTATTGGACTCCCTGGCAGCCCAGTGGTTCAGTATCCACCCTGCAATGCAAGGGACACTGTTTCAATCTGCTCGCCACAACCAGAGAAAGGCCTTCCAGCACAGGACGCCCAGCACAGCCCAAAACAGTCAAGTAAACCTTTAAAAAAATAAAGCCAAACTCTCACTATTAGGTATCTGTGAGGTGTCGGGTTGCGTGCTGAGCTGGACGGATGTTTTCATTTTCACACCCTCCTTTAATCTCTGCAAAGATTCTGGGGAGCACAACCCACAGCCCCATTTTACAGACAATGGAAACTGAGGCCCAAGGGCAAACAGCCAGTTCTTAGAGACAAAGGAATTCAAACCTGGGCTGAGGTGCTGAAACTGTGCTCTTTTTAAGGAAATCTACATTCCTGCTGGGTGTAGCACAATCAAACAGAAAAGAATGTAACTCAGATTCATTTTGATATAGGGCAAAACCAATACAATATTGTAAAGTTAAATAAAATAAAATTTAAAAAAAAAAAAAAAAAAAGGAAAGAATGTAACTCAGTCTTTGTAAGCCAGGGAACTCACCGGGAAGCATTGCTATTTGAAAGGAATCAAATATAAAGAGGTGAACAACTTGTCTTTCAGATCCATGTAGAAATCCATCTGGAATATCCCGTTTTTTGCCCTGTTCTGAGAATCACTGTGTGTGTGCTTAGTCGCTCAGTCGTGTCTGACTTTTTGCGACCCTGTGGACTGTAGCCTGCCAGGCTCCTCTGTCCATGGAACTCTCCAGGCAAGAATACTGGAGTGGGTTGTCATTCCCTTCTCAGGGGATCTTCCCAACCCAGAGACTGAACCCAGGTCTCCCGCACCGCAGGGGGATTCTTTACCGTCTGAGTCCCCCTCAGTGGACAAGGGAAGTTACAGCAGAGAAGATGGACAGCACAGGACACCACACTCGGGACGTCAGCCCTGTTTTCCTAAGATTCACAGTTCTGTAAAATGTTATAATAACTAAACTCTGGGAATTTAGCATGTTCTCAATGCTTTACTAGGACTTCCCTGGTGGCTCAGCTGGTAAAGAATCCACCTGCAACGTGGAAGACCAGGGTTCGATCCCTGGGTTGGGAAGATTCCCCTGGATAAGGGAAAGGCTACCCACCCCAGTCTTCTGGCCTGGAGAATCCCATGGGCTATATAGTCTTTGGGGTCATAAAGAGTCGGACACGACTGAACGACTTTCACTTCACTTCAATGCTTTACTGATACGAATTCATCATTGAGTCCCACAAGGACCCTACGAGACAAGCATGTCTATTATTATCCCCACAGAGAGGGTGAGCCCAATGTCCAAGAAGCTAAGACAGTTCATTTCCACGTTGTCCAAACCTGTACTACGATGCCTCCCATGGGGCTTCCCAGATGGCGGTAGTGGTAAACAATCTGCCTGCCAAAGCAGGAGATGCAAAAAACTCCCATTTGATCCCTGGATTGGGAAGATCCTCTGATAGGAAATGGCAACCCACTCCAGTATCCTTGCCTGGGAAATCCCATGGACAGAGGAGGCTGGCGGGCTACGGTCCACGGGGACACAGAGAGTGGGATGTGACTGAGCCACTGAGCACGCTACTATCTGAGACCTTTGAGAAAGGCCTCGTTCGAGGATCAGGATGTAGCCAGCAGCCACGGACCTGTCTCCTCTCCTCAGACCAGCTGCTGAAGGGAACACTCCTTCCACTGGGCTGAGCCTCAACACCATTTCGACCCACGCTGGGGACATTGCTAGGACGGACCAGTGCGGTCATCTACGGGAAACGCCTGCCATTTCTGAGGTCCACTCCTTGATTCGCAGGCAAGAACATGAAACCCTAGGCATGCCATGAGGTCTGTCCAAGGTCACAGTGGTTATTACCAAGCAGCAGAGCCGGGACCCCAAGCAGGTCGGTCACTAGTAAGGCACGGCTCCGTCCACTAGAACTCGTTTCTGATGCACTGGGTACTTGTTGTGGAGTCTGTCACAGAGGCAAATACACCAAAGAGAGGCACTACACCGCACACATTTTAGCTGGAAAAACCCGCAGAGGAGCTCCGGGACCGAGTAAGCGGCCAGCGTCGTGGAGTAGACACACAGTAGGACTCCCCGCAGAGTGAGTCCGTGAAGCCCCTGGGAACCTGGCGTCTAAAGCAAGTCACCTCCGGGCATATCCGACTCCCCGCAGGGTTCCCAGCACAGGTGCGCGCCCGGCGGAAGGAGCAGCGGCCTCTCCTCTGTCTGCTCCCGGCCTGTGGCGGCTCTGTCCTGCTCGGCGCGCTGGAAACGCCTGGAAGGTCTTCTTCCCATTTCACTAGTGCAGCTGGGGTGTCAGAAGCGAATGGAGAGAAGCATCTGCCCTGCGCGTTAGGGGGTTTATTCGAATTCCACTCCTGCGTTCTGCGGAAGCAGCGCTAGTAACAGCGGCCCCACCCGGGAGGGCCGAGGGCCCGGTGGCCGGGTGCAGGTCTGCCCGGCGAAGGGGCGCATCGGGGTTTGAAGGGCTTTTCGAGAAGAGCGGGGAGGCGGGGCCTGCCCCCAGGACCGCCAGCGGTGCGGGGCGGGCTTCCCTAGGGGACTCCAGCCCCATCCCCGTCCGACGCGTGGAGACAGAAAGCCAAGGTGAGGCCGGGCCCACGCGGTCAGCGGTTAGAGCAGCGGAGGCAGCAGCTTCTCTCCGAACAAAACCCCGTGCGGAGCTCGGAGGCCTGCAGAGCCCACGAAGGCCCCAGGCAGGCGGACATGGAGGATCCGAGGCCCGGCGGGAGCAGGAGCAGGGATGACCCGCACGGTGGAGGGAGCGCCTGCCCGGGAGCAGAGGAGGGTCAGACCCGGGCTGAGGACCGCCTCTGACTAGTGGTCGCTGGCCCACTAAAATAATTCAACCACGGCTGACGTTTAAATGAAGGAACCTAATTTTCAGTCTGAACGAGTGAATGGAATACGTGTGTATATGTGTGCAGGGGGACAAGGGTTGGGGCTCGGGAGTTCCAAAAGGGGGAAAACACACACACACACACACACAAAATACTGTTTTCATTAAGAAAATAAGATGTAATTATTAATACCTAAGAAATTTTAATTTACCTAAGAAAATTTAATACTATGGCCACCTGATGCAAAGAGCTGACATTTGAAAAGACCCGGATGCTGGGAAAGGTTGAAGGTGGGAGGAGAAGGGGAGGACAGAGGATGAGATGGCTGGATGGCATCACTGACTCAGTGGAGATGAGTCTGAGTAAACTCTGGGAGTTGGTGATGGACAGGGAGGCCTGGTGTGCTGCAGGCCATGGGGTCGCAAAGAGTCAGACACGACTGAGCCACTGAACTGAACTGAAGAAATTTTAAAACGTATTTCACAAGAACACCCTATTCCATACTCTGTAATAAGTTATAGGGGAAGAGAGTCTAAAAAGGAGTAGATATATGTATATGTGGGCTTCCCAGATGGCGCTAGAGGTAAAGAACCTGCCCGCCAATGCAGGAGACACTGGAGACTCAGGTTTGATCCCTGGATAAGGAAGATCCCATGAAGGAGGGCATGGCAACCCACTCCACTCTTCCTGCCTGGAGAATCCCATGGACAGAGGAGCCTGGTGGGCCACAGTCCATGGGGTCACAAAGAGTCAGACATATGTGTATGTATAACTGAAGCCTTGCTATATGCCTGAAACTAATACAACACTGTAAATCAATCATACTCCAACAAAAAGGTTTTTTTTAAAGATAGTTTAAAAAACGTATTTCACACCCAGAGATCATCACAGAGACATGCAGAGACAGGCAGAGGGGACAGCCGGGGACACCTGTCAGCTGGCCACTCCTGAGGGCTCGGAACGAGCCACACTCATCTGTTGGGCTCCATCCTGGGTCCCTTTTAAACAAAGGGCTGGTCCCTTCTGGCGCTCAGCTAGGTGTCTATTGTACAAGATCTGAAGTGCTCTCTACCCGCCGAGACTGTGAATGTCCTAAAATTGTCTCTTGCAGCCTAAATGGCATTTAAAATAAATACTGTGAATTGATGAAATGACCAATTATGTTAAGTACCCGTGCCTGGTGTAATCCAAACCAAATCTTAGCCCATTATCCTCAAAACCGTGAGATGAATCAGCAGGCCCTCTTGCCAGCGACCCTGCAAGAACCAGATCCCAGAGGCCGCCTGGCAGCACCTCCAGCGCTTCCAGGTGATTCCTGCAATCAGTTTTACGCTGGAAAAAAACAACAGTGCTGCGTCCCTGCTCAACAGCTCAGAAACCAAGTGGCCACCAGACAATGCACACCAGCTCCCACTGCGACCACTAGGCTAGTGGGTTCCACTGGGCTCAGGCTTGTCCTTCTATTACTTCCTCTTTGGAAGCTTTTCTCCCAAGACACACCCTGGAGCGCCTGAGGCATGACTGCAAAGCGCCCACAAGGCCCTGTTTCCGCGCTGGGAGCCCCGCAGCGCGCTCAGCCTGTCCTCTGGCGCCCGCGGGCTCCGGTGGCTCCCCCTCCGGGCGCCGCGCCACTCCGGGCACCGCCCCCTCTAACCCTTTCTCCAAGGCCTTCAGCAACTGTCAGCTCTCCCAGGAAGCGGTGGCCCCATGTGCCCTCCCTCCTGACAAAACCAAGGCCCAGCCCTCGAAGTACCTGGCCTATCTGCTCCTTCTGCAGCTTCTAGATTCCTCCAGTCTCAGCCCCTAGGGCCAGGCCACAGAGCAGGTCCTCCCCGGCCCGGGGCAGCCTGGTTCCGCCGGTTCTGCCTGTCGTCAGGGCCGACGGTCACAGCTGGGCTTTGCTGGCTGGCCACGGGTCCCTGTGTGACCAAGCGTCACCTTCTACTCTGCTCCTAGAACTCAGCTCTCTAAGGCATCTTCTTGGCCTGCTGTCCCTATGCCTGTGGCTGATCCTCGTAACAGAGTTCTCTCCCAGCCTGATTATCCAGGAAAACACCTTCCTGCTTCCCACAGACAGTAAAAGAAAAAAGTGGACATATACGGAAAATATCAAGTACAAAGACGAGACAGCGGCATAAATCGGCTACGCTTTCTTCTACTTGATCCTAAGCTAAACCTTCCGCTGGCATGACTGGGCAGCTCCCTTCTTTCTCTGCCCCTGTCTTTACTGTGAAACTTTTGCTCGTGAGCATCAGCAACTTCTTAATGAGCACTGTCCACCAAAGAAACCCCAACGTACGACGAATATCTACAAAACAGGAGCAGGCTGACAGACCTAGCAGGCAGACTTATGGTGGTCAAGAGGGAGGGGAGAGGCTGGGGAGGGAGGGACCTGGAATCTGGGACGGGCAGGTGCGAACTATGACATCAGGATGGATCAACACCCAGTCCTACTGTAGAGCAAGGGCCTCCACTCAATATCCTGTGAGCAACCACAATGGAAAAGAATATGAAAAACGTATATATATAGATTCAGAGCCAAATCAAGTTGTTGTACAACAGAAACTAATACAACATTGTAAATCAACTATACCTTAATAAAATAAAAAGGTATTAATTTAGAAGAATACACATAGTTTTAAAAATCTTACCATGATGTAAGTGTCTCGCAAACTCTCTATACAGATACAGCAAGTGAAGAAACAGGAAACACCATTAATAAATCTCCACCCACTCCCGAATTCTCACCATGATCCTGATTTCCACATGTACAAAAAAAATTAATACGACGTACTGAATTGGATGCGGATTCAACGAGCATCTGAAATCTGTAATAATTCAATTCTCAATGCCTAAGAGTAATTAGGAATGTTTAACCCTCTAAAGAATAGAAACGATGTCTACCACCCAATGAGACAGAATCTCACGATGAAATCGCTCAACTTCAGAAAACTTATCAATTTTTCCCTCATGCATGTGCCCCGTCGAAATAACCAAACACTAACATGCTTAGAGCAAATCTTCCCTAATGTGGAACTTAATGAATAAAAACCCTGTAGGAAAATGCTCTCAGTAAATAAAATCACTTTTGTGAAAACAATCCAACCATGAATGACATTCATATCATTGCTACAGGTCTAGAGGAAAAATAAAGATGCATACAATTTTGAAATCCACTCGAGAAAACCCAAAGGCTCATCATTTACACTTTCTGAAGGCAGTGTTGAGTATATATTTTTTAAATTATGTCAATATTTGAGAGTGGAGGCATTTTCCAATTTTTTTCTTAAATAGGATATCTATAACGGTTATTAAAATCAGAATTAACCAGACCTGCCTGCCTAAATTTCACTGGGATCAAGTAAAGACACAAAGAAGTCTTAAGTCCCCAGTTTCACAGGCTATATTAAAAAAGCATGCAATTGTATGGCCTTGAGAACAACTTCACAAAGGTGACGGCATCTCTCACAGCTGCCTGAGCCACTCTGGAAACCTGAAGTTAAATACCTCTTTCCTTAGCTGCATTTCAGTCTGCTCTCTCCCCCAATGGCTGACCCTCGGCGTGTACTTTTAAGAAAAAGAGGCTTAGCAGCTCTCAACCAACCAAGGTTCACTGAAACTCCTCAATCTAGAGCCCAGGACAGGTCCGAAGCTCTTGGCACCAGCAACCCACTTGCTTCGGGTCAGTGGTGCCCCTGTGAGGCCCAGCCAGTCAAGAGAGGCTAGCGGCGAGGCCAAGTCAAGACCCTCGGGGGCAGCAGACTCCAGCCGGTCTGCAGGGCAGGCATTCTGAACGGTCATCTCCCCAAACACTTTCTCAAAGTAGACAGCAGGTATCTTGCTATCTTTAGCCACGTAGTCTTCTTTGACTGTGGCCATTTCTAAAGACGCTTGACAGCAAAATTAGAGATGAAAGGCAGTTTGAATTCCTTGAGCGCATGGGATAGGAAGTTGTCAGGCAGCTGAGGACGGAATGGACAGCAGGGAGAACGCCCCGCTGGGCCCCCGCAACTGACACCTGCAGGGACATGAGGTACGGGTGTGACCTCTGAACCTCCGAACCCGCCACAGTCACCCTCTGGGCACCCGTGGACGTCGGACAGCAAGCAAGAAGTGCATCTCCACGAGGCCCAAGTGCCCAAACACGCACAGCATTCCTCGGAGCCCAAGCACGGGCAATCCGTAAGGGGGTTTGACTGCGGTTTTCTCAACCCATCTCTGTCACCATGACATCATTACGCGTAATTCCAATTTCACCAAAGCAAGCCAAGCGCTTCTTGAATCTGACCAGTGATGACAGACCAAAGAAACCGTCTCATCTCAGACCAACGAGTCACAGCAACCAGGAGACAAGGGGAGGACAGAAGAAAGAGACGTGGAGACACAGGGCCACCCCACAGGAGTCACCCCGGCACAGGGCAGGAGTCCCCCCACCTCGAGTAGGGTGGGGGCGCGGGGGCGGGGGCGTGCAGAGACCTACCTTGCAGGAGGGCTCCGTTCCTCTTGAAGAAGGTGCTGCCTGGCCAGAGGGGTGGACCTGATGTGCTGAAACGGAAGAGAAAGCAGCGTGAGCAAGAGCCGTCCATACTCGCTCGGGGGACGGCCTACAAACACGTCCTTCCAAGTGGCTTCAAAACACCGTCCCAGCTACGCACTATCGATACCCTCCGAAAACGCAGCTTTGGAGAGTGTTAGGCTCATTGAATGATGAGTGGGCTTCATCTTTCAAAGCGCAGAACCCGTCTGTGTGGGTATTCTGATCACCATCTCAACCCTCCTCTTTCTCTCGGGCACAGAAACCATTTGCAAGCAAACAAAACGGCAACCTCAGTTCAACGCCAAAGCTCACAACTTTCACTAAACTGCTCCTCACTTTATGACTTCATGAGGTCAAGAACTCCCATCCATGTCTTCTGAGGGCAGCAGGTTTTCCACCACTTCCGGTGCCACCGGCCCAGGGCAAAGCCAAGTTTCCCTTCTGGCGTTTCTGCCACCATCCTTAACACACAGATCTGACCTTGAGCGCCTCCCTCTCCCCTCCCGTTTTCAATTTCTTGGCTTACACTGTTGCACTCCGTATCCTATAAAACATTTTGCAGCTATGTTACCACTCACAGTTCTGTAACAGGAGAGGCAAGAAAAGTGGAAAGATCAATGCATCACAAAGACACTTTATTACATTTATAGACCAGCATTTTCACTGTTTTAAGACACCCAGTGAAAAACTTTATAACCTAGCCAGTCTTAGGAAAATATCCTTGGAGTGGAAAGGAGGTGATTCTAAATCAAGGGTTGGTTTAGATTCATGTTAGTGAGCACTTAGTCAAAACTGTTACTACAGCCAGCCCCAGAGGTGGCCTAAATTACTTTCTCCAAAATACAATGTGGCAAACGATCCTGGTTAAGGCATTATCAATCACCTTCAACATTAAAAAAAAATAAAAAAGCGGGTCTGAATACACGTCTGGAAGTTTGGCGAACATGCACACACACACACACATCTATATACAGAACAAAAGTCTGAAGGACTTGACAGTGAATGCTTCGAGAGTCAATCAGGGTCTCCAATAATGCAACTTGTTAACAAGAAGGAGAGATGTCAGGGACACACCCTGTTGACCAAGACTTCACTCCCGGGGATACAAACGGCACAGCAGGTACGGGGACTTGTGAGGAGCAGAGAAGGGAGAGGAACAGTGCTGCTGCACACAAACACGTCAGAATAACGTCAGACGCGTCGGAAAACGCACGGCGTGAGCCCTGACGTAAATGATGGAGCTTCTGTTTGACTCTGGCTCGGGTCCACCCTGCCCAGGGCAAGCGAGGCTGCTGCGTCCCCGCGGTGGCGCTGGTAGCGGGGGCCCCCCACGTGCCCGGAGCTGTGCACAACAGAGGACCTGCCCGGGTCTCAGAGCCGCTGGGTGCCAGCAGCCAGCAGAGCGCTCTTCTCTCGGACTCCCGTCTGCTTCCAATCTGAGGCTGTTCAAAGTCCCATGAAGAGTGAAGTGCATGAAAATGCTTAAGAGTATCATTTCACAACCCCAGCCGGCTCCTGAGGCTTTCCCACCTTATTTTTATAAGAAAGCAGGAAACATCCACCTGGCTGTTGTCAACACTGCATCACCTGATGTCTAAAGGGAATTAAAAACAGAGGACCTCATTACAGAGGAGCTGCTGCTTCTGGAGAATTCAAGAACAGGCTACTATTGCAGAAGCCTCAATATCCAGCTTGCTTCCCTCCAAGTCTCCTCTTCATCCTGACCCTGATTTGGCTGAAAACGGAGTGGACAGCAGGCGTGGAATGAACGTGGGGAAGAGAGGACACTGGGTAAACCCGGTGCTGTAGATGCACAACGTCCTCTGTAGGATGGAAATCCACTCAGAGACGTCCACAGCGTCCCGCTAATGCACCTACACCCCGGCCACGGCGGGGACTGCCGTGCTTACGCACAGGGAGCCGCCGCCCCCTGCCCGCCCTGACGTGGCCCCTGCCCGCCCTGACGTGGCCCCTGCCCGCCCTGACGTGGCCCCTGCCGTGATGCTCGAATTCACCTGTGGTCTCTGTCCCTCAGGTGACCCGTTCTCTGCTGTGCTCACTGCGAAGCTTTTGGGCTCACTGGCCTTATATCTCATACTCTTCTTTGGGATGGCTGCTCCCAAATGACATCTTCTAACTGTGTTGGAGAAGACTCTTGAGAGTCCCTAGGACAGCAAGGAGATCCAACCAGTCCATTCCAAAGGAGATCAGCCTTAAATATTCATTGGAAGGAGTGACTCTGAAGCTGAAGCTCCAATAAGCTCCAATAAGCAAGCTAGTCACCTATGGAGAAAAGCCTGTTCATTGGAAAAGCCCCTGAGGCAGGGGAATACTGAAGGCAAAAGGAGAAGGCAGAGGATGAGATATCAGATAGTGTTACAGACTCAGTGGACGTGTGTGTGTCAGTGTGTGGATGTGTTTCAGTGTGTGTGTGTCACTCAGTTGCGTCCAGCACTGCCATGGACTACAGGGGGGTCGCACAGTGCTGGACATAACCCAGTGACTAACACACACCTCTGTCCACTGAGTCTGTAATGGTACAGGCCTTCGGTACAGGCCCATGGACTGCAGCCTGCCCTGAGTTTGAGCAAACTCTGGGCGACAGTGAAGGACAGGGGAGCCTGGCCCGATGCAGTCCATGGGTCACAAAGAGTCAGACACAACATTGTGACTCACCAACAACTCAAGCCACCCCGGAAACCACTCACTCACATGGCCAGTCAAGGGGTGGGGAGTGGGGCGGTGTTTGCGGAGGTAGACTGAGGACCCTCCTTACTCAGTGACCTAAGTGCCACTCATCTGTGTTACCAGCGGTCACCGCCCTGGGCAGGGGCCACAGGAGCTCCTTAAGTGGGTCCTCAAATACACAGAAGAACTGTACCAAAAAGATCTTCATGACCCAGATAATCATGATGGTGTGATCACTGACCTAGAGCCAGAAATCCTGGAATGTGAAGTCAAGTGGGCCTTAGAAAGCATCACTATGAACAAAGCTAGTGGAGGTGATGGAATTCCAGTTGAGCTATTTCAAATCCTGAAAGATGATGCTGTGAAAGTGCTGCACTCAATATGCCAGCAAATTTGGAAAACTCAGCAGTGGGCACAGGACTAGAAAAGGTCAGTTTTCATTCCAGTCCCAAAGAAAGGCAATGCCAAAGAATACTCAAACTACCACACAATTGCACTCATCTCACACGCTAGTAAAGTAATGCTCAAAATTCTCCAAGCCAGGCTTCAGCAATACGTGAACCGTGAACTTCCTGATGTTCAAGCTCGTTTTAGAAAAGGCAGAGGAACCAGAGACCAAATTGCCAACATCCGCTGGATCATGGAAAAAGCAAGAGAGTTCCAGAAAAACATCTATTTCTGCTTTATTGACTATGCCAAACTTTGACTGTGTGGATCACAATAAACTGTGGAAAATTCTTCAAGAGATGGGAATACCAGACCACCTGACCTGCCTCTTGAGAAATCTGTATGCAGGTCAGGAAGCAACAGTTAGAACTGGACATGGAACAACAGACTGGTTCCAAATAGGAAAAGGAGTACGTCAAGGCTGTATATTGTCACCCTGCTTATTTAACTTCTATGCAGAGTACATCATGAGAAATGCTGGGCTGGAAGAAGCACAAGCTGGAATCAAGACTGCGGGGAGAAGTATCAATAACCTCAGATATGCAGATGACACCACCCTTATGGCAGAAAGTGAAGAGGAACTAAAGAGCCTCTTGATGAAAGTGAAAGAGGAGAGTAAAAAAGTTGGCTTAAAGCTCAACATTCAGAAAATGAAGATCATGGCATCCGGTCCCATCACTTCATGGGAAATAGATGGGGAAACAGTGGAAACAGTGTCAGACTCTATTTTTTGGGGCTCCAAAATCACTGCAGATGGTGATTGCAGCCATGAAATTAAAAGACGCTTACTCCTTGGAAGGAAAGTTATGCCCAACCTAGATAGCATATTCAAAAGCAGAGATATTACTTTGCCAACAAAGGTCCGTCTAGTCAAGGCTATGGTTTTTCCTGTGGTCATGTATGGATGCGAGAGTTGGACTATGAAGAAGGCTGAGCGCCGAAGAATTGATGCTTTTAAACTGTGGTGGTGGAGAAGACTCTTGAGAGTCCCTTGGACTGCAAGGAGATCCAACCAGTTCATTCTGAAGGAGATCAGCCCTGGGTGTTCTTTGGAAGGAATGATGCTGAAGCTGAAACTCCAGTACTTTGGCCACCTCATGCGAAGAGTTGACTCATTGGAAAAGACTCTGATGCTGGGAGGGATTGGGGGCAGGAGGAGAAGGGGATGACAGAGGATGAGATGGCTGGATGGCATCACTGACTCGATGGACGTGAGTCTGCGTGAACTCTGGGAGTTGATGATGGACAGGGAGGCCTGGCGTGCTGCGATTCATGGGGTTGCAAAGAGTCGGACACGACTGAGCAACTGAACTGAACTGAACATCCCCCCGGAGTGGTGCTCACATTCCCAAATTACAGCGGTCATCGACGCATCCAGTGGGATCCTCCCACCTGCGAGTGAGCAGGGCAGGGTCTGCCTCCCATGCTGTAGGTATGGAGGAGGAGGGACATGTCCAGCTCATCATGGCGCGTCAGCGGTCAAGTCCGAGCGCAGCCCAACGCGCCACAGAGACACCGGCAACAGCCTCGACTTCGTTTCTCATCCTCCGGCTTCTCTTGCAGGCTTCTGGCGCTCAGCCCTGGGCTGTTCTCCTCCATGCAAGAAGGCTATAGATGGTGTTTCCCTAGGACTCTCTCCGAGGAAAAACCCCAGGGTAGAAAAAGCAATCAGCTCTCCATACATGACAGACAGACCCATGGGCTCAGACCAGAAGAAATGACCCAACGCTGGCACCACAAACGTCCTATTTCACTGGCACTCTAACACAATCCCACGACCTTCAGCCATGAAGAACCAAACCCACATGTGGCAAAGGAAGTCGACCAATGGGTTAAGAGGGCCCGGCTTGCCAGAAAAGGCAGCCTGTGAACTGACATCTGAGAACACGGGCCCAGCTGACCAGGAAGACCAGGGCTGAGCCAGCAAGTCCCAAGGGAGGTGCCCTACGGTCCAGGCAGCACGGCCAGCATCTGCTGGAGACGCACTGCCCCGGCACTCATGCTCGCTGCTAGGTTCTGGCAATTCCCAGAGGGACACTGACGTCAGAAGGCTGCCTGGCCCCAAGGTGGCCCTTGGTATGATGGCGTCATCGGTCATGTGACACCCATGGGCTTTCATCATGAGCAGGACTGGCTGAACAGTAAGACCCTGGGAGGTTCTGGCAAGAACCATACCCATATTCACCAGCCTGGACATTCTGTGAGCCTAAGAAAATTAAGGAAAACACTGTGTATTCTAAGTACAGTCTAAGGGCAGGAGGAGAAGAGGGTAACAGAGGATGAGATGGTTGGATGGCATCATCAACTCAACAAACATGAGTCTGAGCAAACTGCCGGAATTAGTGAAGGACAGGGAAGCCCAGTGTGCTCCGTCCACGGCGTCAGAGAGTCAGACACGACCGAACAACTGAACAACAGGAACAACTTTTTATAAAGTATTTGTTTTTCCCTAAGAACCCGGCTGCAGAATGAGAACTGGTGGACCTAGAAAACAGGACACAACATGATGAACCCGGAGCACATCGTGCTGAGTGGGACACTCCAGTCACCAAGGACAAAGACTGTATGTGACCGCAGCAGTCGCGCTCACAGAGACAAGACAGAGCGGGAGTTCCTGGAGGCTGGGGGAGGCTGGGGGAGGCTGGGGGAGGCTGGGGAAGGCAGAGGGGGCAGGCAGCAGGACTAGGGACTCAGTTACTGGGTGCAGAGTCTCATTTTCGTGAGGCGAGAAGAGCTCTGTAGGCTGGCTCACCGCTGCCGTGAACGCACGTGACACTCCTCAACAGTCCACTTGAATGGTTAGGACAGTATGCTTGATGGTATGTTTATTTTACACCATAACAAAAAGTTTTAACATAAAGTGAGAGAGAGAGACAGAGACGGAGAGGGAAAGGATGAATACAAGAAGGACTCCCGAAGAAGAGTTCTGGGCAGTGAAAGACGACCTTATATTCGGTCTCTCTGAAGGTCCCTGAAGTTAACATCTCTGCCAGACTGGCCCAGAGCACACGAAAAAGCAGAAAGCCCAAACCGACCAGGCAGGGGAAAGGGAGGTGGTGACACCAGCCTGTCCCAACCCGGCCCCTCCCGAGGCTGGAGCTGGCCTGCCAGGCTTCAGGCAGCAGAGCAGCGGCACAAGATGTGGACTCCAGGAACCTGACTGCTGAAAACACAAGGCAGAAAGTCTTTGCATCTGTCCGCATCTCAACTCCACGCCTATAAACTGGGGACAGTCACAGTGCAGCGTTAGAGAATTAAACAGACGACACATGTACAGAGGATGCTCCGAGCACGGCAGCCATCGCGGCGGTCATCTCGATTACAAAGGGGCTGCAGTTCAGAGACGCGCGGTGGCGTGCCCGGCGCCCTGCTTCCTCCTACATCCTGGGGACTCTCCCAGGCTGGCTCTCATCTTCATTTTTATGAGGGAAGAGCTAACCACACCTTCACCTTCCTCTTCCCCTTACGCATGCTTTGAGAACATCTCATTTGCAAATGTTCCTCCACCCAAAGTAGTAATGAACGGTGTCTAAAAATCAATAGGCTGGGAGAAGCAGCTCCATAGATGCCAACTTCTCTAAAGAAAGCTGTAGCCCTCCAGGCTCCTCTGTACATGGGACTCTCCAGGTAAGAATTCTGGAGTGGGTTGTCATGCCCTCCTCCGGGGATCTTCGGGACCCAGAGATTGCACCCACATCTCTTAGGTCTCCTGCATTGGCGGATGGATTTTTTCCCACTACTGCCACCTGGGAAGCCCCTGACAATCACTGGGAAGGCATTAGCAATGTGATCAAACCATCACCAGCAAGGATCACAGAAACTATCGCTCTGAGGGAAAAACCTGGGTCTTAGTGAGACACGAAATCCCTTCGTCACCTTGTGCTAAGTCGCGCCCTTAGCCAAATGTTAAAACTTGGAGACTCATCCAGCCTCCAACTGGATCCACCTGCAAACCATCCCTGTATGCCCACCGCAGCCAAGGCCCTGGGTACACCACGGGCAGAGGGGCTGTGAGCGTCAGACAGAGGCGGCTGCTCTGGACTAGGACCTACTGTGTACTGTTAAACACATCAATAACGTTTCACAGAATACGCTAAGAAGTTTAGGGCTGCCCTCCTCAAATGCGTTTGAGAGGTGATGCTGACCTGAGCCAGGGTTTCGCGACCTCAGCGCTGCTGACCTTTGGGGCCGGATGCTCTCTGTTGTGGGGGTTGCCCCGTGGGTCCTGCGGTGTTCGGCAGCCTCCCTGCCTCCACCCCCTGGATACCAGCACCATTTCTCCTCAGCTGTAACAAATGAAAAGTGTCTTGGGGCTTCCCTGGTGGTCCAGTGGTTAAGAGCTCATCCTGCAACGTGGGGGACGTGGGTGCAATCCCTGCTCAGGGAGCTAAGATTCCACATGCCGCAGAGCAGCTGAGTCTGTGCATCACAGAGAGTCCATGCGCGCGACAAAGGAGCCCACAGGACGCGGTGACGATCCAGAGGGGCCCAGCTAAGGCCCGGCACAGCCAAATAAATAAATGAATGGATGAGACTCACTGCAGGGGATGCAGGTTCAATCCCTGGTCAGGAAACTAAGATCTCACATTCCATGCAGTACAGCCAAAAAATTAAAAATTATAATAATAAAATAAAAAATAAAAATGTCTCCAGACACTAAGCTAGTTCTTAGGTAGGTTGAGGAGGAGGAGAGGGGAGGGGGAGGAAGGAGGAGGGGGAGGGGGGAGAGAAGGGACTTTTTTTTCTACATTCCTTCTTCTTAGTCACTAAGACCTCTTTTCTTAAGCTCTGAACTGTTATGCCAACTATCTATTTCACCTAAGACTACCTTTCTTTAAGCCAGGAGCTAATGATTACACAACACACAACACATCTTGCCTGAGGCTATGTTTTCCCTTAAGCTCTGTGCTAATGATTATATAACAACAATGTATCTTGCTCGAGGACATGTTTCTCCTTAACAGAAACCATCTGACTAATCCTGTTACCGTAAGAAGTATGTTGTGAGAGTGGGTCTGGAAAGACCTTTACAACCTTGAGACTTTCTTTTGATTTATTGTTGGTGGACAGACTGAGCGACTGAACTGAACTGAACTGAACGGATTGAAAAAGTATAGAGATCCCTTGCTAAGACTGGCCGCAGGGCACCCTCTGCCCCTTCTGGTGTCTGTGTCAGAAGCTTCTCTGTCCCTTTTCCACTGTAAGCAGCTCTGAGTGACTGAAGCCGCATCTTGGGCCCCAAAGCGAAACTCTCTCCTTCAGAGATCTCGAGTCCCACACGGTTCGCTATCAACACTCCCGTGTGTCCTCTGGAAGATGAAACCGCCCCCTGCCAAAAACCACTACCTATGGTCAGCAACTCCACTAGGCTGGCCTCACGCTTCTCTGCATCCACCAAGCCCCAAACCTGCCTTTCCACACCTCATCAGGCAGAGACGTCACCCCTCTTTTCTGGAGCTAAAGCCGAGCCGGAGAAGCTCACTCATCCCCATTATATCTACCCGTGTCTGCTCCTCCTCTGCTCAAGCAACATCCCTACTGCCCTCTCCTCCTCTGGACTCTTCCCTCCCTCCGCCACCCCTGGTCTCTGCTCACCTCCCACTGCCAGAACCAGCGGCTTCTTAGCCTGCCCGTCATCCAACATCACCCAGTGCCTCCAGACCCACCTGGCCCCATCACCCTGCCGCGTGCTAGCGAAGACTGGGGCTGGGCGCGCGCCGAGTTCTCCTCTCTGGGTCACGGGGGCCCCCACCCAGAGCCGAGGCCCGGATGACTGCAGCCTGGCCCCCCTAGCGTGGTGCCTGCCCACGTGCACCAAGGCGAGGCTGACCTTATTATTACTGGTTTTTCCTAATTACACAATGAATCTGGGTTTGGCTGGGTTTTGGCCCTGGCCTGTAGGCTCCAGTCCCATCCTGAGTTCTGCAGTCTCCAAAGTCTGCTCCCCTTGGTTGAAAGGTCTTGCTCCCGTGTTCTCTCCGCCTGATCAACTCCCACCCACCCTTTACGGTTCAACTCACAGCCTGGGTCGTTTCCTGGTCTCCCTCACTGGTACCTCCCCCACTCTCAATTTGGTGATTTCCGTATACTCAATTTGGCAACCGATCCTCTGGGGGTTCCCGACTTGATGCCTTATACCTTGAATTCTCTTTCCATAGACGTGCACCTTTCCAAAGCCCAGGAACCCCATGGAGGTAGGGACCCCCAGAATTTAGCCACGTTCATTGCACACAAGGGCTGGTGTCAAATAGTAGAAAACAGAATCATTTCACACAGTAAGATTTCTTAAAAAAATCTCTTGGTAGACACAATTCTCTTACAAATGAACTAGCCTATATAGTAAGTAACACGTCTTCTTCTGCTACCATCATCTCAGATAAAAACTTAAAAATCTTTAAAAATGGAAACAAAATTACAAATCTCATCTTTGATTGTAAGTAATACATTTGGTAATTGGGACTCCCCTTTTCTGTGATTTCTTGATTACTTAGGAATACATAAATAACTAGATAAGTACATGTATATTTTTGATACTATGGAATGCCTGTTTGAGTAGACTGAAGAAAGGCTGCTGGAAACCTGGGCTGCAGTTTGAGAGGCACCAGCTCGAGATGCGTCTCAGGAACAGATGCAAAGGTGCTCGTCATTATCTTTGTGCCACACAGTTTCTAATTTTACATATGAAAACCAAGGCATCATTCAGCATAAAGTACATTATTTGCATGACATATTTGCATTTGTAAAACACCCACATTTACTTTTACTGCTTAATGGGCCTGGTTAAAATGGGCCACTCTGTATAAACGGAGCACACTGGTTCCCAGCTCAATGGTGTTGATAAGAAAACGGCTCCTTTTAGATGCAAATGAACCTACTAATCACAATTAAAACGGTGGAGTTGAGGAAAGCTGAGCAGCTGTTCCAAGAGCTACAAGTCTCAGGCCAGTTTGTTGTTGATCAGTTGCTTGGTCGTGCCCAGCTCTCTGTGACCCCATGGCCTGCAGCCCGCCAGGCCTCCCTGTCCATCACCATCTCCAGGAGTTTACTCAAACTCACGTCCATTGAGTCAATGATGCCATCCAACCATCTCATTCTCTGTCTCCCCTTTCTTGTCCTGCCCTCAATCTTTCCCAGCATCAGGGTCTTTTCCAATGAGTCAGTTCTTTGCATCAGGGGGCCCAAGTATCTTCGCATACTTTGTGAAGTCGGCTGGCCTCAGGGCCAGTTCGGTTCCAGCTTAATCTCGGGAGCAGCCCAGGACTCCCCAGAGTCTGCCCCAGAGTTCTCTGCCCAGGGGCCAATGGGATGAGCTCAGCATTTTTAAAGGTAGTTTGGGGAGGTCAGAAGTGAAGTGAAGTCGCTCAGTCGTGTCCAACTCTTTGCAACCACATGGACTGTAGCCTACCAGGCTTCTCAGTCCATGGGATTTTTCAGGCAAGAGTACTGGAGTGGGTTGCCATTTCCTTCTCCAGGGGATCTTCCCGACCCAGGGATTGAACCCGGGTCTCCCGCACTGTAGGCAGACGCTTTACGCTCTGAGCCACCAGGGAAGCCCTGGGGAGGTTAGAGGGAACTCCCAAATCTGGACTGACTGTGCAAGTGTGGTCATCAGCCAAGTTCAACGGACGTAACTGGAGCAGAAGGAAGGAAGGCTGCGTTTGTAAGGCTCACGGAGGAGAGGCAAGACACAAAGGAATTAACTGGGGCTTTCCCTTGAAACCGTGTGGCCGCTATGGAGAACGGCGTGGAGGGTCCTCAGTCACACACAGACTCACCGCAGGATGTGGGAGCTCCACCTCTGGGCAGAGGCTCAAAAGAGCTGAAAGCGGGAACTCAAACAGTTGCTCACACGCCCATGTTCACAGGCGCACTATTCACAAAAGACAAGCGCGGAAGCAGCCAGCGTCCATGGATGGTGAACGGATACAGACTATTTGGTAAATATATGAATGGAGTTTTATTCAGCCTTAAAAGAAAAGAAAAGTTTCGACACCTGCTACAACAGAGGTGAACCTTCAGTGGCTCAGGGGTAAAGAGCTTGCCTGCAACGCGGGAGACCTGGGTTTGATCCCTGGGTGGGGAAGACCCCCTGGAGGAGGGAATGGCAACCCACTCCAGTACTCCTGCCTGGAGAATCCCATGGACAGAAGAGTCTGGCGGGCTACGGTCCATGGGGCCCGAAACAGTTGGACACGCCAGAGCAGGTTCACTTTCTATCACAGAAAACAAATACTGTATGATTCTGCTTAACTCAGAATAGTCAGATTCATGAGAGACAAAGTAGAACGGTGGTTGCCAGGGGCTGCGAGGAGAAGGGGATGGGAGTCGTCGAATGGGCACAGAGTTTCAGTCTTCCAAGATGAAGGTGGTTCTGCAGAGAATGGGCAGGGGCAGCTGCAAGACAGTGTGGAAGACCTCGATGCCACTGGACTGCGTGCTTACGAACGACCAAGGCGGTACATTCATAACCTGTGTATTTTACTCTAATTAAAAACAAGTAGTACTAGCTGTGTGTGTGTGTGTGTGTGTGTGAGTCGCTGAGTCATGTCCGACTCTGCGACCCCAAGGACTATGGCCCACCAGGCTCTTCTGTCCATGGAATTTTCCAGGCAAGAATACTGGAGTGGATTGCCATTCCTTTCTCCATGGGATCTTCCCAACCCAGGGATTGAATCAGGGTCTCCTGCATTGCGGGCGGATTCGTTACTTTCTGAGCCACCAGGGAAGCCCAGCTAAGCAGCTAGATAAGAAAATAAATACACAACCATCCCCTACTGGCCTGCCAGACGCTCTGGCAGGGCAGGAGGCACCTTGTGCCTCTGTGCTAAGGCTCCGGAAACAGGAGCTGGCTTGCCCATCTTTCTCAGACTCGCCCATTCACTGAATAACACCGTCTTCACACCTGCTGTGGGAACAATGTAATGAGGAAACCATCCTGTCCTCCAAGAGGCAGGGACATAGCTGGGCAAGTAGATAAAGAATCCGGGGCTGTTCAGACCATGACACAGAGGTCTGGACCCTACTGCCCTTGGGTCCCTCAGCTACTGAGCTATGACTGAAAACGGACACTAGCCCCTTCTGCACAACAGCCCGCCTGACGGGCAGAAACTCTGGGTGCGTCTCCCAAGAGGCGTCCCCTGATTTGATCTTCATCTGTCCCTCCTCTGAGGCCTGGCGGCTGTGCCATCAACACAGAGACCTGAACATTAACTGTCCTGCCAGTTCCCAGCTGCCTCCCCGGGGAACCTGTGGGTATTCTTCAGTCGCTCAGTCGTGTTTGACACTTTGCCCTCACGGACTACAGCCCACCAGGCTCCGCTGTCCATGGGATTTCCTAGGCAACAGTACTGGAGTGGGCTGCAGTTTCTCCAGAGGATCTACCTGAACCAGGCACACCGGCAGGCGGGTTCTTTACCACCATACGACCTGGGAACCCCGGGAGACTACAGACTCTCCAAAAGCGTCATGACCTTGCTGGGTGCTCAGCACCGGGGCTGGAAACTGGTCCCTGCTCTGGAAACACTGGTTATTACCCCAGCCCAGAGAGCAGCCCCCAGCATACTTTTAGGGGCATTTCTGGGGGGTTGAAACCCAGAGGCTTGTCAAGGAACTCCTCCAACACGGAGTCACTGACCACAGACACAGACACCACAAAGCCTCTAGGAGTGGCTTGTGCGAGGACGTGCGGCTGGGTGAGAGAGGCCGACGGGGACCCCGGGCAGCCCCAGGGCCTCCCCCCAGCCAGGAGGGGCGGCAGGGTGTCCAGACCGCGAGCCCAGCCCTGGATCCTTCCCTTGGCAGTGGTTTAGTGGAGGCCTCGACGACTGTGCCAAGCGGCTCCAGCCTAACAGGTGGAACCCGCTGGGCACCTGAGCGTCATGTAGTCGCAGAGAAGGGGTAAGTGGCCTTTCCCCCAAATCCACTCCTCTAAGTGGAAAGCACCTCTCGAGTGAAAACACCATTCTGCCTTGCAGTCCTCCCACCCTCTCCCACCACCAAGACGCAGGAAGGACCAGCCACACGCCCGTCTCCTGCCCTGGGTCTGAGCGGTGTTTTCAGGCCGTGGCGACCGCACGCTGCCCAGCACAGATAACGCCAGTCGCGCTGAAACAGCTTTCAGAGAAAAACCTCGGTGACACTGCGAAAGCCACCACGACCTACTTATCTTTCAGGCTTGTGGAGATCAAGAGACATAAACATTTAATCCATGTTTTGGACACAGTTTGATTCCCAATACAATGCTGAAAGCCAATCACGGATGAGAAAATGATCGTTTGTGGGGAAACTGGTTTACCCCGACTCTTCATTTCCTCTCTTTGAGAGTCAGGCTCACCCCAGACCCCATCAAGACGATAGACATACACGCTGAGTGTGGAAAACGGATGCTGTACAGCTGGGCATCTCTGTCTACATGTTCTATTGAGGCCACCAAATCTAGGCACTAAAAAGCTGAAGCTGCACATAACAGCAGAAAAGTTCATTTTTTAAAAATATTTCTCCTGTGGTTTATTTCTCCTATGGTTTATTTATCTAGTTATAGTTGGCTTTGAAGCAACAAAAAGCAATTTTCCATTTCCAAAAAGCAATCTCTTACATCTGCGAGGCAGCAAATCCTGTGATCGGCCTCAGCATCTCAACTTGCCTTTGCCCTCCCACTCCCGACGGAGCGTGAAGGGCTGGACCCCCTTCAGAGCCGCCCTCACCTTCTCCTGTCCCCTGACCCCCGGCCACCTCCCTAGGCTGGTGCCAAGCTGTGGCTTGCTTGGGACTCTCTTATTCTCAAATCGTCCCATGTGTACCCTGCGTGCGTGCCAAGTCACTCACTCGTGTCCGATTCTGTGAGACCTCAGGGACTGCAGCCTGCCAGGCTCCTCTGTCCATGGGATTCTCCAGGCAAGGATACTGGAGTCGGTTGCCACTTCGTTCTCTAGGAGATCTTCCCAACCCAGGGGACGAACCTGCATCTCTTACGTCTCCTGCATTGGCAGGCGGGTTCTTTACCACCAGCGCCACCTGGGAAGCCCGATGTGTACCCTGCTGCTACTGCTAAGTTGCTTCAGTCGTGTCCAACTCTGTGCGACCCCAGAGACGGCAGCCCACCAGGCTCCCCCGTCCCTGGGATTCTCCAGGCAAGAACACTGGAGTGGGTTGCCATTTCCTTCTCCAATGCAGGAAAGCGAAAAGTGAAAGTGAAGTTGCTCAGTCATGTCTGACTCTTAGCGACCCCATGGACTGCAGCCCACCAGGCTCCTTTGTCCATGGGACCTTCCAGGCAAGAGTACTGGAGTGGGGTGCCATTGCCTTCTCCAGTGTACCCTGAGCCCCACTCAATGAAACCAGAGAAGAAATGACTGGGAAACCTAAGGAGGCTGATCCGCAGGTGGACCAGATCTTATATAACTGACTCTTCTACACTTAAAACTTCACGCCCATTTGATTTTTCCAGAAAACCTACAGAAACACCCATTCCTTTCCTTAAATGACAATGAGGCAAATAATGCTGCTAAACTTCTTTACAGCTTAAAGTCAAGGAGAGCATAGTTTCAGTAACACAACTTCTTGGCCACAGTTACAGAGATGGGAGTGTTGAGGGCTGTGGTTTACACAATTCCATGGTACGTGGGGACTGCTGGAACACTTCTTCCTGGGTGTAAACAGTCAGTGATGAAATTAAAGGACACTTGCTCCTTGGAAGGAAAGCTATGACAAACCTAGACAGCTTATTAAAAAGTAGAGACATTACTTTGCCAACAAAGGTCCGTCTAGTCAAGGCTGTGGTTTTTCCAGTGGTCATGTATGGATGCGAGAGTTGGACTGTGAAGAAGGCTGAGCGTCAAAGAATTGATGCTTTTGAACTGTGGTGTTGGAGAAGACTCTTGAGAGTCCCTTGCACTGCAAGGAGATCCAACCAGTCCATCCTAAAGGAGATCAGTCCTGGGTGTTCATTGGAAGGACTGATGCTGAAGCTGAAACTCGAATACTTTGGCCATCTGATGCGAAGACCTGACTCATTGGAAAAGACCCTGATGCTGGGAAAGGTTGAAGGTGGGAGGAGAACGGGATTACAGAGGATGAGGTGGTTGGATGGCATCACCGACTCAATGGACATGAACCTGAGTAAACTCCAGGAGCTGGTGATGGACAGGGAGGCCTGGCGTGCTGCAGTCCACGGGGTCGCAGAGTCAGACACGACTGAGCGACTGAATGATAACAACACAGTCAGTGTGGCTGGGAGAGAGGTTTTTTGTGTTCCTTCCTTTTGTTCTACACGTCCCTCTTCTTTGAATCACCCCATAATTGATGCTTGAAGAGTATCCAGGAAAACCTTGGCTTCCTGAAACTTCTGGGAGAACTCGACCCCCACAGGCAGATGCTGCTTCCTGGTGCCTGGTCGAAACGCTCACGGGTGAGTGTCTGCTGACCACACGCAGTGCACACTCCACGTCCAGGGCTCCGCCTGTCCTCATGGGCGCCCCTGAAGGACACAGTCCTGGCCCCGCCGCAGCCACTGGCTCGCAGAGCCCAGCACGAAACCCCGCTGGAAAGGCCTTCCTATCGTGCTGCTTCGCATCTTCCAAGACAACGCCGCGCAGACGCAGGTAGCTTCAGGCCCACGTCCCAGGCTCGCCCTTCCGGGGACGACACTCACAGGTACGGCATCCTTACCACGCGTGCACGAATTAAACTGCCACCCCTTCACATCCACAGACGTCCAGACTTTCCTCAGCAGCGACTCGGTGTGAGTGTTTATAGAATTCAGTCAGCGGTCCACGCGAAACCGTTTCCAGGGCTTCCCGTGCTCTGTGACAGATACTCCTGACTGTCCTAACTCGAGCGACCGGTGTCCTCTCCTACGGCCCCTCGTCTTACTCTGTGTGTGGTTTCTTTTTTGCTCTGGCCACACCAGGCTGTTCCCGTGCCCCCAGACACACCTGAAGGCCTCTTACGTCCGTCTTTGCTCCCTCAGCTGCCCCCCTGGAAACACTCCCTCCCTCTACTGTTCTCTTTGCAAACTCTCACACGCTCTGGAAGATTCTGCTCCTCCCGCCTCCCTGCACCTCCGTGCACACCCGCGGCACGTCCGCCCCCACGCCGTTCTCCCTGGGCAGCACACTGGATCGTAGCGTATTTGTTTACGTGGCCAGACCGTCAGCTCCGGGCGGAGGACGACTCTTCCGTGAGTCCAAAGTTCTCAGCAGCTGCATCTTAGAGCAGGTGTTCAATAAATGGCCCCCGGAAGAAGACTCGCCCAATGGAGTCCGGAGCGCAGGTATCGGGATCTTCATCTTGCAGCTAAGAACACCTCGTTCAGAAAGGTGAAGCCAGGAGGGCCTGGCCGCTCGCAGGTGGCCCACGCTCTTTTCACGGCACCATGACGCCGATATAACCCAACTCTCATTTCCTGTTTTCCGGTGGGTTTTGTGACCTACAGGAAATAAAAGTTTACCAGACGCTCCTGCGCCTCCATACACTGCCTTCTTTGCAGAATGGATGCCTGGAAGGGCAGTTGTATAACTCACCATTATCAGTGCGTCCAGTTTAACTCAGAGTCCAGGCAGCCAAGCGCTAGATTAACATCCCTCTTCTCCGCAGAGGCGATGGGGGCTCACAACAGGCCCAAGACCCCCGCATGACTCTGAAGAAGAGACTTACACACCCCTTTGTCTCCCACAGAAATGGACTCAAGGGCTGCGGCAGGGCATAAACGATCCTTTCTTCCCACTGCTTACGGTTGAAAGCCGCCCTTTCCAGCTTCTTGCCGGTGATCACGCCACTAAAAATAGCTTTGACGCGGTCACACGCAAACTTCAGCGGAACCTGAAGGCAGTCCCCTCTCAGTTCTGAGCGGGCTCAGCTTTAAAGGAGAGGCAGCTGTTAACATACTCCAGCGTGTTGACACGATGCTGAAGTAGTCTGGCTCGTAGTGGAAAGAGAGGGGAAAAAAAAACAAAACACACCACCACGAAAAAGGGACACAGATGGGCCTGCAGCCTCCGGTGCTGGCAGGTCTTCCCGCTGAGCTGGAACCCCGGGAGAACTGCGGGCTGACACAGAAAACCCAAGCCGCCCAGCTGGAAGGCGCAACTGGCCCACGACGAAGCCAGGGGGAGGTGCTTCCTGCCAGGGGAGGTTCCCCACTCTGCTTGAGGTCAGGCTCGGGGAGGTGGCCAAGAAAGCGGTCCTTTACAGAGAGCAGGGCTTACAGACGGAAACTGACCTTCTGTGCCAGCGCCTCCCCTTCTGGGAAAGACCCACTTGCTGGGTCTCCCCTACCTTCAGCCCGGGGTTAAGTGAGAAAGTGGACGCACAGTGCCTGCTGGGGTGTGTGACCCCTAATGAGACAACCCACAGTGTCCTTTAGAAACCGGTGACCAGAGAGAGTGTTTAGGGTCAAGTCTGGAATACAGGCAGCTTCGTTTAAAAAAAAAAGGCATCCACCAAATAAACTGTTTTTTTTCCTCCTTCTTAATCCTAAGGTCCAGAAGATGACTCACACCATATTTGCTTACGAAGGGAGAATTCATTTCCCGACGTTTTGTCCCAGAAAACTTTCGCAGGGAGCCTGGCTGCGCTGAAATGCGGGGGGCACCGGGACCCCGGCTGCCACGGGACCCCTCACACTGGCCGGCTGTTCGCCGCTGGCCCCCAGGGGACGCGGACTGAGGTCAAGGGTGGCGGAGTGGTGGTACCTGCCCAGGAACCAGAGGCCTCGCTTGGGACATTCATGCTGGAAGTCCACACGCGTTTCACAACCTGTACTTTAACAGAAACCTCAGATTCTTTGAAGGAGAGCTGGAGAAAACAACACCTCTATTACCTCGGGGTCCCATTCGAAGAGCTCTGGGGCTGTGAGCAGTCATCGACTCAAGCACAAGAACACGCTATAAATTTCAGTGGCACATCAAGGTTGTATCAGTGGAGGAATTTATCACCTAAGTTGTATGTATTTGAACAACAGAACAGACTCCATATACTGCTATATCTTTAACACTCATTTTTTGGTCAACAAGACAAAAGAATTTACAGTTACTGCCAAGAGCTTGCTGGCAGCTAATACCCCGATTAGCCGTTGCCTGGCAACAGTCATGCATGCTTCCTCCCAAATCAGGAAGAACCACTGCTAAATCTAGACTAATTACAAAATGGGACAAATATTTAAAAGCTTTATATTTATTAAGGATTTGAGGAGGGTATCCTAATAAGAACAACTCCTATTAAACAAATATAAGTACAATACCTATCTATCTGGGTTTCATTGTTTCACTCTATGTAGATCATTTTAGGAAAGCTGGATGTTTCTGTATCTTTCTTAATTTCTCCAAATATTGCACTTAACAAAGCCACGTGCTTACATCCTGTAGAAGCACTTCTTCTCTACAGGATACTTCTCTAAGGATAAGAACAAAAAGAAGCGCTGGAGACACCTAAACTTTTTAAAATACACACATCTGCAAAGGGATCAGGAGGCCATAACCACACTTCTCACTAGCCTTGCAAAGCTATCTGGACAGAAACCTCAGCAGCCTCCTACTTCCGTTTCTCCTTTCATCTGCATTCTTGGGTCCTGCTATTTTAAGGGCCACTTGGAGCTCTCTGTGCGGAGAACATGCCCAGAGATTTTTCAGAGTCCACAAGGCTGGTCTCCCTGCCATAGCAGGGGTGCTGCTGGGGGCGAGGTTCTACACAATCCAAGCTCTCAAGTCAAGAGACCTGGCTTCCTCCCGAGAGTGGAGGCAAGGGGAGCAGGAGAACCCGAAACATGCATGCACCCACGCGCACACACACACACACACACCCCCATAGAATCTGGCTCCCTTTCACATACAAATGTCGTAAGATGTCATGTATAGGGATATTCTGTCCAAAAGATCTCTTTTCAGCCTCTTGGCTAAGATCAAGTGTACTATATGGCCTTCTTGATGGCTCAGCAGTAAAGAATCCGCCTGCAATGCAGGAGACACGGGTTTGATCCCTGGGTCGGGAAGATCCCCTGTAGAAGGAAATAGCAACCCACTCTAGTGTTGTTGCCTGAAAAATTCAATGGACAGAGGAGCCTGGTGGGCTATATTCCAAGGGGTCGCAAAGAGCTGGACATGACTGAACAACTGAGCACACCCCTCAAAACACTAGATACCAACCTCAAAGACGGTACAGGAGCTGGACAGGGGTCTGCAAACTTTGGGCCAAACCGCACTGCCTCAGAGGTAAGAGTGTCTTTTACACTGTTGAGTGGTTGAAATAAAAAAGTCAAAAGAAGAATCCTATTTCATGACACATGAAAATCATACAAAATCCAAATTGCAGGATCCAAAATAAAACTGAGCTGGGACACAACATGTCTTCATTTAGGTATACAGAATTCTCTAGAACTATCTCTGTTTCATACTAAATATTCAGTATTTGGCCCTTTACAACAAAAGTTTGTAGCTCTCCAAAGTGGAATGAAGACCAGGAACATTTTAGTTCTTGAAAAAGAAACTGATTTTAGACCAATTTGAAAAGTGACCAAGACAAAGCAAATGAGCCATTTCCCACCAAATAGCCTTGAGTCTGCCCTGCTTTGTGAAGGCGCTATCAAAAATTCCAGAAAACAGTTCCCGCGCAATGCTAATTTAATTAGTATTAAATTAAATCACTGTTACTTGGAATCTTTTTGATTTCAGCTTACCAATTCTCCCTCCCCTTCCACACACACAAAGTCTCCTCTAAATGTTTTCCTTAGACTGTGTCTCCTGTATCTTGTTATGAGTGGAACAATCTGGGTAACTCATCAGATGGTCTATGGAAATCTACACCCTTTTCTAAACGGAAATAATTTTATTATTAAAAACAAACACGAGGACTGTTTTTAGGCCCGAGAGGAATATGGAACCAATTACATTTTGTGTGTAAACAAGCCTGCCCACCAGATAAGGCTGCATAGTTCATGAACTTTGTGACGAAAGTGCTGATCCAAACGAACACACGGATCTGCTCTCACTCAAGTCTGGAACAGCCCAAGGACGCTTCCCTTTTGCTACGCTCGGCCTCAGGTCCTCCAGTCACTGAGCAGGAGTACTCTCTTGAAGCTCACTGGCAGCTTGCACTTCCCCTTAAACTTTAGAGACACATGTTTTGCATCATGTTACAGCCCACGGTTTTTGCATGGCCGTGGTCTTCACCATCTAACCATCTTTCCTAATTTCAGTGTCAACCAAAGCTTAGAAAAAACTGCCAGTTCCCAGGGCCACTTACAACAAATCCTAAAGTATTCTCCGTGAATCAAAATGTAAGTGCTGGATAATGGTTAACTTTTGGACACTCCAAACCTGACATAAGAAAGAGGAAAGACCTTCAAGTTTTGTCATTATGAAGCACTATGGCAATTTTGGAAGAAGAGTATAAGAGTAATTAACATCAAAATAAAAAAATTGTATCTATCCCCCTGATCTCACTCGGTAGAACTGGCTCTCCTTAAATGAACCTGAATCTTCTGGAATTACCCCAGTTGTGCTGGGGCTTCCATGGTGGCTCAGACCATAAATAATCCATCTGCAAGGCAGGAGACCCTGGTTCAATCCCTGGTCAAGAAGATCCCCTGGAGGAAGAAATGGCAGCCCACTCCAGCATTCTTGCCTGGAGAATCCCATGGACAGAAGAGCCTGGCAGGCTACGGTCCACGGGGTCGCAAAGAGTTGGACACGACTGAGCGACTAACACCTTCACAAATAGCTGTGCTATACCGTTCTCTGCAGACGACCCCAGATGCAGGGCCCGAAGGCCCATGGGTTAGGGTTAGGGTTAGCACGCGGAGGCAGAGGGGCTGTGCTTTACACAAAGCCCGTGTCAGTGGCCATGGCTGGCTGTGCCTGGGTAGAACCCGAGCCCCGGCAGACCACAAGGGACATAGGTTTAGGTGACCCTTAATCTACTCAGCCTGGCTCCAAAGGAGCTGAGCCATTCAGATGCCTCAGGCCTGCCATTATGGGAAGGAAAGCTGAGGGAGCAAAAGGGCCCAGCTCGGAGAAGGGTGAATGGAGCCACAGGCGGAGAACGGCAGGGAAGGCTGAGCAGCAGCGCCTGGAACTCCGGAGAGAGCTCACCGCAGCCTGGGGCTCCCACTCCAGGCCGCACTGCAGGCCCCATGCACGTGTGGGGTCTCCTGATCGTGTGTGGGATCTCCTGATCGCCACACATCCTTGAGGGAGGGATTTGCTCTCATTTTATTTTTTTGCATATATACGTGTGTGTGTGTGTGTGTGTGTGTGTGTGTGTGCACGTCCACGCATGCGCATGTGTGTACTCAGTTGCTAAGATGTGTCTGACTCTCTGACTCCAAAGGACTGTAGCCCCCCAGGCTCCTCTGTCCATGGGATTCTCCAGGCAAGAATACTGGACTGGGCTGCCATTTCCTCCTCCAGGGGATCTTCCCGACCCAGGGATGGAATCTGCATCTCCTGCACTGGCAGGCAGATTCTTTTCCACTGAGGCACCTAGGAAGCCCACATGTATGTGTGTATACGTGTGTATACGTGTCCACATATACACACATCCATACACATATACATTAAGCTTGTTGACGTGATGGATGGCATCAAGGCCCCTTCCTTAAGGATCCTGTGTTTGGCTGTGTCAGCTCTTGGCTGCGGTACACGGACCCTCACCGCAGCAGGAGATCTCTGTCGTGGTGTGTAGGCACCAGAGCACATGGGCTCAGCAGGTGGGGTGCACAGGCTTAGCTGCCCCATGGCATGTGGGATCTTAGCTTCTCAACGAGGGATCAATCCCATGTCCCCCACATGGCAAGGTGGATTCTTAACCACTGGACCACCAGGGAAGTCCCAGGTATCGAGTTTTGAATGATGAACCAGCTTTGCATACTTAGGATAAATCCCACCTGGCCATGGTGTATAGCTCTTTTTATACAGAGTTGGATTTTATTTGCTAATATTTTGCTAAACATTTTTGCATCTATGTTCATGAGTGATACTGGTCTATAGTTTTCTTTTCTTGTTATATCTTCACCCAGCTTGGGTATTAGGCTAATGCTGGCCTCAAAATGAGTTACAAAGTATTTTCTCTGCTTCTGTTCTCTGAAAGAGACCAGCAGGAATTAGTATACTTTCTTTCCTAACTGTTTCATAGAATTCACCAATAAGCCCATCTGGGCCAGGGGCTTTCTGTTTGAGAAGGTTATTAATTATTGGTTCAATTTCTTTAATAGAGGCCTATTCAGATTGTCTACTTCATCCTGGGTGACTTTTGGCAAACTGTATCTTGCAGGGAATTTGTCCATTTAATCTAGATTATAAGATTTGTGGGCTAAAAGTTGTACATAATATTCCTTTATTATGCTTTCTATGTCCATGGAATCTGCAGCGATGTCCTTTCTTTCATTTGTGATATGACCTATTGTGTCTTTGTTTTTCTTGGTCAGCCTGTCTACAGGCTTGTCGATTTTATCGATCTATTCACAGAAACAGCTTTTGGTGTCAGTGATTTTTCTCTACGGATTTCCTGCTTTTAATTTCACTGATTTCTGTGTTAATCGTTTTTCTTTTCTTCCGCTTTCCCTGAATTTAATTTTCTCTTCTCTCTCTAGTTTCCTAGGGTGGGAACACAGATTACTGCTTGTGGAGCTTTCTTCCTCTCTAATATGCTCTTTCGATGCTAGAAACTTCCACCCAAGCACGGCTTTCACTGCAGCCCACAAATCTTTAAGTTGTGCTTTCATTTCCACTCACTTCAAAATGTTTGAAAATTCCTTTATTCTATTTTAAAATTTCTCTTGAGCGTTCTTCTTTGACTAGTGTTAGCTGTCAATGTGCTGTCTAAACTCTGAGTATCCTGGCATTCTCCAAATACCTACCTCAGTGAATGTTCTATGTGATTCTGAGAAGAAGGTTTGATCTGTTGTTGGATCAATTAGGCCATGGGTATCCATTCTATCCAGGAGAAGGCAGTGGCACCCCACTCCAGTACTCCTGCCTGGAAAACCCCATGGACGGAGCAGCCTGGTAGGCTGCAGTCCAACAGGGTCGCTAGGAGTCGGACACGACTGAGCGACTTCACTTTCACTTTTCACTTTCATGCATTGGAGAAGGAAATGGCAACCCACTCCAGTGTTCCTGCCTGGAGAATCCCAGGGACGGGGGAGCCTGGTGGGCTGCCGTCTCTGGGGTCGCACAGAGTTGGACACGACTGAAGCGACTCAGCAGCAGCAGCTGATGCTGAGGTCAACTCTGTCCTCACGGATTTTCTGTCTCCTGCACCTTCCATTTCTGAGAAACTGGTGTTGAAGTCCCCAACTATCACAGTGGATTCATTTATTTCTCTTTGCAATTCTACTGGTTTTTGCCTCACATAGTTTGACACTATGTTGCTAGACACATATGCTTAAAAATTATGTCTTCTTGGAGAACTGACCCCCTCGCCACTATGGAGTACCCTGCTTTATCTCTGATGATTTTCTTTGAAGTCTGCTTGTTTGACATTAAGACAGCTGCTCCAGCTTTCTCTCCGTATATTTTCCTCCATCTCTACTCTTACTCTGTGTTTTTACACCTAACGAGCGTTTCTTGTAGACAAGGCACAGGCAGGTCTTGTTCTTAATTCACGCTGCCATTATCCGCCTTTTAGTCGGTGCATTCAGACTACTGACCCTCAAAGTGATTACTGATACAGTTCGATTAATACCCGTCTATTGGTTAGTGTTTTCCAATTATTGCCCTTGTCCATTGTTCTTATTTTTGTCTTCTATTCTTTTTCTGCTTTTTAAGGTTTCAATGGAATGTTTCATATAATTCCATTTTCTCTCTTCCCTTAGCATATCAGTTATGCTTCTTTTTCTTATTTTTAAACAGTTGTCCTTGGCCTTATAGTCAAGAGCCCAACGTAAAAAGCCAAGTCTGAGGCCCTCCCTCCAATTTCACTCTTGATTAGCTCTGAGCCTCTCCTGGCCTTCTCCTCCGGTAAGTTTAAGGGTTGCGCTTACCTTCTCTACAGCCAGTCTGGACTAACACTCTGCAACTCTCTCCCATGTGTTTCAGAGACATCTAGCACCACCATTTCATTTCACAGTCTAGAAAACAGATCAGGAGAGGCTCTACATAGCCATGCACTGATCAGGAGCAGAGGGAGACCTGGAAATCAGGCCACTGCTGTTTCCATTACACAGGCTGCCTCCGTTATTAGAATTAAAGATTTATTTTAAAAGGGTGGGGAGGAATTTCATTTAAAAGTAAACGCTTGAAGCAAAGAAGAAGGAATTGCAGCAATACCGTCATCAACTGGACACAGGTAACCATTTCAGTAACAGCAAAACCCAGACAAGAGAGGGGCAGGAGACGCAGCTCTCCAAGGTGCTCACGCGCTTCCTGCCTCCTGAGCACGCAGTTTGAGCCCTTCGCAGCCAGCGCATGTGGGTCCTGGGAGAGCGAGTCCCTCACTGGTGCTGAGGAATCCTTTTCTGACTTAATACCCAAGTGGCAGGCTTGAAGCTCACCTCACTCATTAAAAAGAGAAGAACCCCACCCAGATCTGCTAAGAGTCACTGATGGCCTCAGTGTCCCTGGGCTCTCCAGGAGGTGCACGGTCACAAAATTTACCTGCAAGGGGAATTCTCTTGTCTTCAAGTCACCAGACCAAGGGCCAGCCCTGTTCTCTAAAAATAGCTGCTATTCCAAGCCTGATCTCACAAACCTGACTCACAGTGAAGATAAAGCATCGTGAATATGGACGAGGTGGGCTTCGGCAGGCACGCCTGGCCTGGCAGCACTCACTCCTCTTCCTCCAATAACCTCTCCCCAGATTCCCTTGGGTGCCAGCCCTCCCCCAGTGCAGGGTGAGCATCAGTTCAGTTTAGTTCAGTCACTCAGTCACGTCCGACTCTTTGTGACCCCATGGACTGCAGCACACCAGGCCTCCCTGTCCGTCACCAACTCCTGGAGTTTACCCAAACTCATGTCCATTGAGTCAGTGATGCCACCCAACTATCTCATCCCTCTTCTGTCCCCTTCTCCTCCCACCTTCAATCTTTCCCAGCATCAGGGTCTTTTCAAATGAGTAAGTTCTTTGCATCAGGTGGCCAAAGTATTGGAATTTCCACTTCAACATCAGTCCCTTCCAATGAACACCCAGGACTAATTTCCTTTAGGATGGACTGGTTGGATCTCCTTGCAGTCCAAGGGACTCTCAAAAGTCTTCTCCAACACCACAGTTCAAAATCATCAATGCTTTGGCGCTCAGCTTTCTTTATAGTCCAACTCTCACATCCATATATAAGGTGAGCATACGGCAAGAAAATGTACACCATTCCCTGCTATAATTACTTGTCTGTAGGCAGATGGCAGTAAGACCCAAAATCTGGACTCGGAGGTCCGCTCTTTTCCCCACTGGCTTTGACCATCAAGGATTCCTGTTGGGGCTGGGCAGGTGGCAGTAAGACCCAAATTCTGGACTCAGAGGTCTGCTCTTTTCCCCACTGGCTTTGACCATCAAGGATTCCTGTCGGGGCTGGGCAGCCATCCGCCTCCTGAGAATGGAGCCAGCACGGGGAAGGAGAGCCCAAGGACGCCGAGTGAGGAATCACGACCGGCTGAGCAGGGAGCAGCCTGCAGTGAGGCCCACGCCTGAACACTCCAGCTGGGGAAACTGAATAGATTTCTTTTTGCTCCTAAGTCACTCCAAGTCACATTTTCTCTCAATTGCAAATTTAGTACTCACTGATACACTGATAATTCAAATGGAGAGGAAGATCACGTTTTCTCCCACTTCAAGAAAAGGGTCTGCCGTGTACATGGAGTTTACAGACAGAGCTGAAGAGAGACGTGCTTTCGGTGGATAAAAAGCGCTGGCGCACCACAGACGCCACTATTAACACCTCTCACTTGGGTTGAACGGCCCATAAACGCCCGAGACTCGGCAACCGTCTAGCAAGCACCAGCGGACACGAGAAGGCCTCCAGGTTTCTATACTGAAGAGTGTGGCGATTCAAAGAACGGCCCTAGCATAAGACTAAACGCAGAGCTCAGTGAAAGAAACGGACCAGCAAATGAACAGAGAGGTCCTAACCACAAACAGGCCTTGAGGGGCAAATACAGCTGGCCAGAAGACATGGCGAAGGGTGTAGATTTCAGCAATAAGAAAAGAAAATCAAGGCAAAAATCTTTGCCAATTGGATCAGTAGGTATTTAAAAGATTGACTCCAATACAAAAGCTCCAATACTCTGGCCATCTGATGCGAAGAGCCACCTCATTGGAAGAGACCCTGATGGGAAAGATTGAAGACGGAGGGAGAGGGGGTGACAGAGGATAAGATGGTTGCATGGCATTACCAACTCACTGAACCTAAGTTTGCGCAAAAGTCCGAGAGATGGTGAAGGACAGGGAAGCCTGGTATGCTGCAGTCCATGGGGTCGCAAAGAGTCCGACACAACTGAGCAACTGAACGAGAACAAAAGATGGGCAAGACTCGGGGATGGCGGAAGAGTCAACGTCTCGAAGACCTTGGGGAAGGGCAGGGGCGAGAGATCTGCATGTATATGTATATCTAAAAGGCCTATCTGTTTGGTCTAGCAATTCTGCTTCCAGAAGTTAATGGATACAATCCACTCATGAAGAGTCCAGGCCGTAGTACAGAACAGGCCCTTCCAAATCTCACCCACACCTTACTGGCCGTGGGACACCAGGAAAGTTGCTCACCTCCATTCAGTTTTAGTTCTCATTCTTTTGTAAATTGGAGATGGATGAGCACCTTGGCTATTAAAAAATGCACTTACAGGACTTTCCCTGGTGGTCCAGTGCCTTCCAATGCAGGGGATGTGCGTTCGATCCCTGGTCGGGGAACTAAGATCCCACAGGCCACGGGGCAGCCTGCGAGCCTCAACTAGAAAGGCTGGTGAGCCGAAACCAGAGAAAAGCCCAAGGGCCTCAACAAAGACCCAGCACAACCAAAACTTTTTTAAAAACTTCACTTATGTACTTAGCTCAGTCCAGGCATACAGATGCCACAGCAGTTACCAGCGCTGGTGGAGATGCCCCACCCACAGCCTCAGGACCAAGACCTCAGCCCCCCACCACCCCCGGAGCCAGGAGGGCTGCGGGGACAGCGCACGCCTGGCGCCTCCTCCGGCACTGCCCGGGGCAGAGGGCCGCCAGAGGACTGCACGGGCTGACCTCCCCGAGACCAGAGACGGCAGCCCTGCCAGGGTGGCTACGCGCGATCGGGCCGAGGCTAGACCTCAGGACTTCTTTGCTTAGCTCCTTCCTCACCCTGCCTCCCTAATTCCTTCTCTCCCAAGAACACATTCTTAGTAAGTCACTTTCACCCCAAGTCCTCTCGGGCTCTGTTTCTGCAAAATCCAACCTAAGACTCAAACGTTACCCTTTTCATTTCCAGGCAAGGGGGCAAAAGTGTAGATCTCAGCCTGGCTACTGAGGCACGGTTAGAATATCAAGAAACGGGAGCCAACGTGAACATCCAACAACAAATAGATAAATCCAGACAAGGGCACACGCATTATACACATCATAAAAAAAGAGTGCTGCCTATCAATATCAACTGGCAAGAGAAGATGTGAGGGCATGGTGAGAAAGCGAAGAGAGAGTGTTAGTCGCTCAGTTGTGTCCGGTTCTTTGTGACCCCATGGACTGTAGCCCACCAGGCTCCTCTGTCCATGGAACTCCCCAGGCAAGAAGACTGGAGTGGGTTGACATTCCTTTCCCCAGGGGATCTTCCCGACCCAGGGATCAAACCTGGGTCTCCTGCATTGCGGGCAGATTCTTTACCACCTGAGCTACAAGGGAAACCCATACAGAATGACCCCTTTTATAAATATAGTTTGTGTGGGTAAAGGAACACATTAAAAGATGTTCAACACTCATGCCCATAGCAGCGTTATTCACAATAGCCAAGAGACAGAAGTAATTCAGTGAATGGATTAACAAACTTTATCTACATATACATCTACATACAATGGAATATCATTCACTAAGAAATTCTGACACATGCTACAATCTGGATGAAAGCTGAAGACAGCATACTTAAGTGAAATAAGCCAGACACAAACCCAAAAGACAGATGCGGTATGATTCTACTTATGTGAGGCACCTAGCGCAGTCAAGCTCAGAGACCAAATGTGGAATGCCGGCTGCCAGGGGTCAGGGAGAGGGTGAAACGGACAGCTGATGTGTGCTGGGCATAGGGTCAGGCTTTGCAAGATGAACACATTTTGGAAACTGCTTGTAAAACAATGTGTATCTACTTAACTGCCACTGAACTCTACGCTTAAAACAGTTAACACAGGGACTTCCCTGGCGGTCCAGTGGTTAAGACTTCGCCTTCTAAGGCAGGGGCTGAGGGTTTGATCCCTGGTCAGCGAGCTAAGCCCCCCCCCCACATGCCTCGTGGCCAAAAAACCAAAACCTAAAACAGAAGCAATATTGTCACAAATTCAATAAAAGCTTTAAAAATGGCCCACATTAAAAAAAAAAAGTTAAGATAGTGAATTTTATGTTATGTGCATTTTGCCACAATTAAAAAATTTTTCATAAATGTTAACAACATGGAAATAAGGGTACCTTTACTGAGTGCTTTATATTCTTACTGTTTGACCATTCTACACAAGTACGTCTTAACTTCATAATCAGAGAATACCAAAAAGCTATTTTAATTCTGGAAAAAGATAAATACACTTCACAAAGATGGTATACTTCTATTATACTAGGCCAGTAACCCAAATAACTAGGGTTTCTGGGCTTTCAGTGTGATTGTTTTCAATAGTGCAGAAATTTCACTGTGGCCTCTTGTTTTCTTCCTTGCATTTCTTATCTCGCCGCCACCAAAACAGCTTAAAAGCCATCAACAGTCATTGTTCTGTGACTTACTAAAATGCCCAGGTGAATTCTATAAAAATGACTATAAAAAAAAAGTAAAGATGTTTTAAAAAATTCCCCTTCCAGCTTTTTCTTGATTCATTTATTGAATAAATACTTCTTAAGCACTTGATAGATGCCTGGCAATGCAGAGAGCCGTGGGGACACAGTGGTGGCCAGGCTGCACTCCGCTTCTGGCTTCCAGAGCTCAGACCTTACCTGGGGGGTGCAGACACGAGAGAGATGGTTGACAGGGCTCCACGTGCTTCCACGCCAGGCTGTGCGTACACATGCACGCACGCTCGTGTGAGCACACACGTGCACGTGCGGTCACTCATGCCGACTTTCACACTCAATGACACTGATGTTATTAGCGAACCTAGAACCTTCCCAGATGCGTGAGTGGTGAAGAGCCCACCTGCAATGCAGGAAACACAAGAGACTCGGGCTCGATCCCTGGGTCGGAAAGATCCCCTGGAGAAGGAAACGGCAACCCACTCCAGTATTCTTGCCTGGAGAATTCCAGGGACAGAAGAGCCTGGTGGGCTACAGTCCGTGGGGCAGCCAAGAGTCGGACACGACTCAGTGACTGAGGACACCAGCTGCAATTCTCTGGGCTCTTGACTCCCACTGACCATAACAGTCGAATTTGCTCAGCCTGAGATGTTGCCATAATATCAGACTGAAAGAACAGAAAATTCATTCTTGCTCAAATCTAATTCCTCCCTATGCGCAGCAGAAGTCATCTCTGCAGTACTCACGCCCCAGATGCCTAGTCACCTTGAATTATTTCCCCAAATGCACTTCACAGAAGTTCTTTGATCCCTGTTCAGTCCTATCCCATCACCTGGCTCAGCCCAACAAGGATCTTTGCTGCCCAGGGTCCAGTCTCATTCGAGGACCCAAAGACCATCCAGCCTTCTCATCCCTTCCCCCACATATTCCAGCCTCTTCATCCAAACACCTTTCTGATCTCAGTCACCTTGAGTCCCGTCTCTTGGCCATATTTCCATAATATCTGCTGAATACAACCTTTAGCATGAACGTAAACTTGGAAAAACACAGAGCTTAAAATAAAACCATCAGAACGGATGAAACCAGACAAGGAGTCGATCAGCCAGCCCCTCCACTAACCCAAGACTGCCAGTCTCCTGGCAGTGAGCCCAGCTAGAGCCTGGTGTCAGGTGTCCCAGGCAGCCTCCCCTCCTCGTGTCCCCAGACCCCCGTCCACGGCCCTGCGGTCGTCAGAGCACTGTAAGGGACACAGAGGACAACCGCCGGTGCCTCCTCAAGGACACTCAAGGACGGAGTGGGGACGCGGTCCAGGCTCGGGGCCGGCTGAGAAGGCTCGGGGGTGGGGGTGGGGGGTTGGATGTCACTTTGTCAGAACTACCTGTGTGGGCTGCGGCTGTGATCAGTTTGGAGTTCCTTCTCGAGCATTCATGTCAGATTTGTGCTGATCCAGTCACATGCTCCCTGGGGCCCTCTGGGACTGGGAGTGCCCATCAATCTGTGGGCCAGATGGCTCGAGCCTTTGCAGCGTGGCTGGGCAGAGAGACAATGGTGTTAAGAGGGCCCGTGTGGACTAGGGGCAAAGCATCTAATCCACAGACTGTCCCCATCGCAGGAGGAGAGCTGCCCGCAGTACTGCTGCCTGCATTTCTGGCAAGACTGCAGATAAACACCTTGATGCAGACTGCCGCACCAAGAGGCAACATCCACACACTTCCCCGCATCCACACCCACAGACGGGCCCCGTCAACGGTGCTGCCTTGACCTCGTGTCTTGCTACGGCCAACACAGCATTAGGAAACAGGACACCAGCAGAGACTGAGAGGGCTTCCCAGGAGGCGCTCGTGGTCAAGAACCCACCTGCCAACACAGGAGATGCAGGAGACGTGGGTTCAATCCCTGGGTTCATGAAGATCCCCTGGAGTAGGCAATGGCAACCCACTCCAGTCTTCTTTCCTGGAGAATCCCATGGATAGAAGGGCCTGGAGGGCTACAGTCCATGGGGGTGCAAGGAGTCAGACACGACTGAGCAACTAAACAGCAAGCAGCAGAGACTGAGAAAGTGACTGCAAATTGGGGCAGTGGTTTTTCTCCTGTGGCTGGGAACCCTTCTGCCACGATGTGAATCGGCCTGGAATAGCTTCCTCCAGGACGGGACTGCCCATGGAGAGACACCCCGCTGTCCCCATCATCCCAGCTGAGGTCCAGCCAACGCCGCACGGAACAGAGGTGACCCACCGTGCTGAGTCCAGCCTGAACTGCCAGCACCAGAATGATGAGCGAAGAGACGCCTACTCTTGTGAGTCACTTAGTTTAGGGTGTTTGCTATGCAGCAGAAGCTAAATGACACAAAGATCTCCACGATGCAACCCGCTCAGCAAACCGTGATTCCAAGACCGCGACGCAAATTCAAGAGGGAGCTTTAGAGGGTGACTCCTGTGGCCACCTAGCACAGAGAAAGGAAAGCAGCAACAGCAATCCGAACGCCTTCTGCCTCGAGCAGGGACTCAGGGAGCTCACAGGACAGAACTGCCTCCGCGCGATTCTGCTGAACAAATGCATGAACGAATAGGGAAGGAGGAAGGAGGAGGAAGGGAGGGTGAGTTAAACCCAGACTCAAGAGCAACTGACTGCAACCCCTGGCACCAACTCAGTGATGCAAGGCCGGGGATGGCCACTGCAATCCTCAGACACGCGTCAGGAGGCGAGGCCCCGGGAGGCTGTGCGGCGCTGATGTCTATTTCCTGTCTCCCCACGTTCCTTCTACCTGAGGGCGCCAGCAGGAGACCCAGACACCTGCAGAGGACCTTTCAGGAGCCATCGGGCAGTAACTGTATCCTCTTAAAGGCACATGCCCTGTTAGGTAGCTCAAAATGTCACTCCAGAGAAAGGCAAGCTTCCGCGGGAGGCAGAGAATGAGGGTCCCGTAGGAAGACCTCACTGTTCTGATTGCTTCTGGGAGGCACACCAAACCCTGACACTTCCCTGCCTCTCTCTGTGGGACCAGGAACGGTGGTAAAGCAAGAGTTTGGTCACTCTGCTTAAACAGTTTGGTGCGTCTCTTCCCACCTGAGTCCTCTGCACAACGCGTCACCATTCGCCCCGTGTTCCTCTCATGCTCTCAGTTTCATTGATTGTTGTCGTTCAGTCGCTCAGTCGTGTCCGACTCTTTGTGACCCCACGGACTGCAGCACGCCAGGCCTCCCTGTCTATCACCAACTTCCAGAGCTTAATCAAACTCCTGCCCATCGAGTCGGTGATGCCATCCAACCGTCTCATCCTCTGTCACCCCCCTTCTCCTCTTGCTCTCAGTCTTGTCTTTTCCAATGAGACGAGAACATCTTCTATCCCCCAAGCTTCTTGAGAACACAAACCAGGTTTTAACTAACCCTCCCTTCCTCCTCCCCTTCCTCCCACTCTCATGGATTCTTCCTTTACTCAGCAGTTGATTATTAAAGAGCCAGAGCCAGGCATACTGTCAGGGAATAGCTCCCAGGCCAGCGGCAGAAGGTCAAGAGATAATTATAAATACTAATCCCAAGAAACAGATGTAGAAAACAAACTCACGGTTACTGGGGTAAGGGCGAGAGAGAGATAAACTGAAGACTGGGGTTGACATAAACACTGTGTGTCAAGCAGATAACTGAGAAGGACTCGCTGCACAGCACAGGCAACTCTGCTCAGTGGTCTGTAATGACCTACATGGGAACAGACTCTTAAAAAGAGCGGATGCATGTGTACGTATAACCAATTCCCGCTGCTGTGCCCCTGAAAGCAACACAGCACTGTAAATCCACTCTAACAAAACTGAGAAACAAAAACCAGAAAAAACTAAGCACAGCTAATAGCTATGGGAGCCATTCATCTGCCAGGCACTGTTCTAAGGATTTTAAACACATACTCATTTAAACCTGCACCAACCAATCTGTATCCTCATATGCCGTTAAGGATACTGACGTCCTTGCGGAGGGCGTGTAGCTTGCCCATGGCAGCAGCCAGGCAGTGGCAGAGCCCACAGCACAAACCTACACTCCCACCGCTTTGCTGCCCCACCGAGCACTACAGAGCCCTGGGAGGCTGGCCCGAGGCATTTGCGTTTTATTTCAATGGTGACAGTGAGGCTGCCAAGGTTTAAGGAGAAGGCTGGAGTGGAGATTAGAGACAGAAAGCCAGGCCAGGGGAGCGAAGCCCAGGGAGGGGCAGATGCCCCAACAGCAGGAAGGGGGCGAGGGCTCCAGGAAGGCTGGATCCGAATGCAGCATCTGAACCAAGGTCAGACCCGGAGATGATTCTGAGGTTCATGACTTTGGATACTGGGCTGAAGGCAGGAACCTACCAACACAGAAACATTCAAGAGGCAGAACAACAACAACAAAAAGAGGCAGAACAGGTTTGGGAGGATGTCCAGGTGCCCCAGTAAAAACAATGTACTCAAGCCAAGAAATAATGATCTCAAACTGACAATGAACGATGCCCAAAACCCTAGATAACCCCCAGACTTGAGAACTCGCAGAGCTCAGCGTACAGCATAAATGCTCATGACTATGATTATTTCGGCAAAGGGTACAAAGTGTACTCAGCGAAGAGAAAAGGCACAGTGGGGAAAAGTCTTGGGGAAACCAGGCACAAGCTTGCCAGAGTCTTCTCCCAGGGCTGCCCAGGGTTTTCACTGGGGCCTGCTCACATAGGCACCCCCTGCCTGGCTCGTACCAAAATTCCAAATTTCTTCCATCATCACATTGTTTATACAGTTTAGTATACATTATTAGTCTGTGCAAACCTCTCAAAATCTAAGTCTTCAGATATCAGCCAAGGGCAAGCCTTATAAGCGAGACCTCCTTCCTTCCTTTTCCTTCCTTCCTTCCCCTTCCTTCTTCTTTCTTCCTTCCTTCTCCTTCCTTCCTTTCTCCTCCTTCCTTCTCCTTCCGGCTGTGCTGGGTCTTCGTCGCTGCCTCCAGGTTCTCTCCAGTTGGGGGCTCAGTTACCCTGTGGCGTCTGGGATCTTAATTCTCTGACCTGGGATCGAATCCACGTCCCCTGCACTGGAAGGCAGATTCTTAACCACTGGACCACCAGAGAAGTCCGCAAACAAGGCTTTCTAAGAAGAGGCCAGATAGGTTAATTTTTTTCTGTTCAAGAGGACAACAAATATTTGAGTTTTGTACAGGCAATGTTTTATTTAGACACTAGGGAATTCTTGAACAATGTTCAGATTATAAAGCTTAAGCCAGCCCTTTCCTCAGACCTGAACATAACACCCAAAACAAACAGCAAACACAGAGCACCGGCAGGCGAGCGGTCCTGAGGCCGCCTCCGGTCCCCTTGCTGTCCAGCTGGAGCGCGGGCTGGGAGACGACACGCTGCATCTCATTATTAAGGAAAGCAAACACGAGGTCTGCTGCAGACTCAAACACAATTAAAACTTTAATTAACTGAAACCCAGCTAGTCCCCATGGTCAAATAAAAACATTTGCAGGCGGTGGGAAAGGCAGAGGAGAGAGATTATTTCCCTTTGAAGGGAAAGGGGCCAGCCAGACGTGGCGGTCAGGGGTTCATTCAAGGCGATCACTTCCCGCGGCTTCTCCAGGGTGGACGCACGTTCTACACCAGCAGTTACACACAGGATGCTGAAGGCAGACTGCCACGGCCTCCAGCACATCCAGAACTCGCCTAGCATTTTCTGACTATTGGCAGAAAACAGACACACAGGTAAGTTTTTAACAGTGGAAATTCAAACACGAGGCGCGGTAGTTACGGTCTGTAGCCAAGATGCCCGGGTTTCCCACACTCTGCATTAACTCGGGTTCCGGGGTGTGGAGAATCTCTCCAGCGGTTCCTTCCGCATCGCCCAGACACTGCTCCCTGCGCTGCAGATGGAAGACTCTGTGACTGAGCTGATCCTCAATCGTCATGCAAGAATAGGACTCCAGGGACCTTTGGACCTTCATGGAAATGAAAGTCCAGTAGTTAAGACTCCACACACCCGACGCAGGGGCATGGGGTTGATTCCTGGTCGGGGAACCAAGATCCTGCATGCTGCAGCCAAAAGTTAAAATAAGGAAGCATTCTTAAAAAAAAAACAGAAGCCAGACCCAAGTATTATCAGCAGGGGGGCAAATCCCTCATGGGTCTCCTTGCTCACACCCAGTTCAGTTCAGTTCAGTTCAGTCACTCAGTCATGTTCAACTCTTTGTGACCCCATAGACTGCAGCACACCAGGCTTCCCTGTCCATCACTGACTCCCAGAGTTCACCCAAACCCATGTCCATTGAGTCAGTGATGCCATCCAACCATCTCATCCTTTGTCGTCCCCTTCTCCTCCCGCCCTCAATCTTTCCCAGCATCACGGTCTTTTCTAAGGAGTCAGCTCTTCGCATCAGGTGGCCAAAGTATTGGCCTTTCAGCTCACTCTCAGGGGCACAGGAAAGCCTGCTCTCCTAGTAACAAAGAGCTGCCTCACCTCAGTCAATGTTCCAGGTAAAACAGGAAGGCTGACGGTATGAGGAAGAAGACGCTGACTAAGATGCAGGCACCTGGGCCAGGAGCCAAGTGACACACACCCCAGGATGCATCCAGGGCAGAAAAGACCTTCAAGCATTAGGAGAAGAGCTGTGACAGCTATAAAGCCCACCCCAAGGATGCAGAGCGCGCTGGCTTCACTCCGTCCCCAAGGATGCAGAGCGCGCTGGCTTCACTCCGTCCCCAAGGATGCAGAGCGCGCTGGCTTCACTCCGTCCCCAAGGATGCAGAGCGCGCTGGCTTCACTCCGTCCCCAAGGATGCAGAGCGCGCTGGCTTCACTCCGTCCCCAAGGATGCAGAGTGCGCTGGCTTCACTCCGTCCCCAGAGTCCCAACCATATCTGCCAAGTTCTAGGAATGACATCACTCACAGGGGAGCTGGACTGAGGCGCAAAGATCTTCTCCGAGTTCAAGACAGAGAAACTGGGTTTTGATCACACTACCCACCCACTTCCCAGACTCTGGCTTTAAGACACACGGGTCAAGTAAGAACGCGCTTTCAAGCGAGGCTGTCTCTGTATGCTCGTAATAGAACAGGCGTTCAGTTTTGTTTGTTTGGAATGTTTTTAATTTAATATAATTTAAAATTATATTTTAATTTTATATTACAATATAGTAATATATCTAAAAATTAGTATTTTTATTTCCATTCCTGACCTTAGCCAAAAAAAAAAAAAGAAAAAACCAAGGAGCCCAGTAAGTACAAATATAGGTCACTGACTGCAGTATCTGAAGAAGCCCAGGACATCCATCTGCAACTCCAAGGCCCAAACTGGATTGTCTCGCTGCCTTGAAGAAAACCGATAAACTATTTCCGGAACAAAAGCAAGGAGCTTTTTAGGTCCTAGCGTCTCAATGCAAAGCCTCTTACCAACTCCCGACTCTCCTGGCCCCGAGACCACAGCCCTCTCCGGGTAATCTGGGGGCTGCCTGCGCCACGGTGTGGGGGGCAGCGTGCTGGGGCTCGGGACCCCATGACGGCTCAGTTCCTCCAGGGCAACTGCCAATAATCAGCAGGAAGCACTGTCTTTAAACCTCACAGCTTGAACAGTCAGGCCTCGTTGTGCCAGAGAAACACCGAATTCTAGAAAAGGGCGACTTGCTTCTCCCATAGAATCAGATGGCCCCATTCACCCCTGAACACACAGGCGTCAAACACCCACTCTGGGCCAGATGCTCAGTCTGAAGAAGCGGGGAGCCACGCGGTGCAAGACAGAGGTGGTTCCTTCCTCACACAACTCAGAGTTGACACACAGGGCTGTGAGGTGTAAAAGCCAGGGAGATGGAACTCAGGTCACTCGAGGACACAGTGCCCTGGTCTGCAGTGGGTGTGGAAGGCAAATAAATGCAGGGAACAATGCAGAGGCATAGGCAAAGGATGAAGAATATTTCGTAACGGTGAAGGGTGGGGACTAGGAAAGTTGTCAGGAGCCATGAACACAGAAAGCCTCTGGAAGGAGTTGTCGGGGGCAAGGAGGAGGCCAAGCAGGAGGCATCAGAAGCTCCCCCAGTTAGACAGTCATTCATCCATCCATCCATTTACCCACCCACCCACCCATTCATCCATTCATTCATCCATCCATCCACTCACTCATCAATCCATCCAACCATCTATTCCTCCAATCATCCATCCATCTGTCCATTCATCATTCATTCCTCCAATCATCCATCTATCCATTCATCCATCCACCCATTCCTACAATCATCCATCCATCCATTCATTGATTGATCCATCTATCCATTCCTTCAATCATCCATCCATCCATCCAAACCTTCAATCATCCATTCATTCATTCTTCATCCATTCCTTCAATCATCCATCTATTCACTCATTCATCCATCCATCTACCCATCCCTTCAATCATCCATCCATCCATTCCTTCAATCATCCATCCATCCCTTCAATCATCCATGCATCCCTTCAATCATCCATCCATCCCTTCAATCATCCATGCATCCCTTCAATCATCCATCCATCCATTCCTTCAATCATCCATCCATCCATTCCTTCAATCATCCATCCATCCCTTCAATCATCCATGCATCCCTTCAATCATTCATGCATCCATTCATCCATCCATCCCTTCAATCATCCATCCATCCATTCATCCATCCATCCCTTCAATCATCCATCCATCCATTCCTTCAATCATCCACCATCCCTTCCTTCAATCATCCATCCATCCCTTCAATCATCCATGCATCCCTTCAATCATCCATCCATCCATTCATCCATCCATCCCTTCAATCATCCATCCATCCATTCCTTCAATCATCCACCATCCCTTCCTTCAATCATCCATCCATCCCTTCAATCATCCATGCATCCCTTCAATCATCCATCCATCCATTCATCCATCCATCCCTTCAATCATCCATCCATCCATTCCTTCAACCATCCATCCATCCATTCATCCATCCATCCCTTCAATCATCCATCCATCCATTCCTTCAACCATCCATCCATCCATTCATCCATCCATCCCTTCAATCATCCATCCATCCATTCCTTCAATCGTCCACCATCCCTTCCTTCAATCATCCATCCATCCCTTAAATCATCCATGCATCCTTTCAATCATCCATCCATCCATTCATCCATCCATTCCTTCAATCATCCATCCATCCAACCCTTCAATCATCCATCCATCCATCTGTCCATTCACTCATCCATCCATTCATTCATTCCTTGTTTCATTAAAAAACATGTATCTCATGCTGTTTGGGGGCTGAGCACTATTCCAGATCTTGAGGATATAGTGTCCAAAACAAAGTCCAACTATCAAGGGAACATGGATACAAATAAATGCATATAAGGCAGGTAAGAATAAGAGCTGAAAAAGGAAGAAGGGCAGAGGGAACAGAGAATGGCGGTGCTTGTTGCGCGTGGGTGTGCACCTGCGCTATTTTTGATGGCATGGTGAGGAAACCATCTTTGAGAAGGTGGCACCTGAGTAAAGACCCGGAGGGGGAGAGGCCAGATGCAATGGCATCTACACGCAGAAGGAGCACAGGGGCGACAGAAGGGGCCGCTCCTGGCAGGGAGCACAGGCAGGTGTAGGGCAGGGTGGGGTATGCAAATCCTGCACCGAAGCACCAGGGGCCAAACTGTGGCTGTTGCTCACCTGTGCTGTGACCTCGGGTCTGCTCTAGAGACAGGTTAAGAGCACGGGGTCCAAGTGGGGCGCCCCTTCTAGCTCGCTCCCTCAGTTTCCTCACGGTGCCCTTGGCAGCTCCCAGTGAAAGTGAAAGTCGCTCAGTCGTGTCTGACTCTTTGCGACCCCATGGACTTTGCGAGTCCATGGAATTCTCCAGGCCAGAATACTGGAGTGGGTAGCCTTTCCCTTCTCCAGGGGATCTTCCCGACCCAGGGATCCAACCCAGGTCTCCCGCATTGCAGGCGGATTCTTTACCAGCTGAGCCACCAGGGAAGCCCCAAGATGCAGCTTAATGTGGTTTTGCAACCTGCCACCAACATCATACAAACATCTGGAGGTGAGCCCTCAGCACGTGCTGTGTGCGAGCACTCAAGACTAAAAAGAAGGCAGAACGAAGCGTCTCCACCCGATTTCCAACTTGGCTAAACTCAGCAATATCCAAGTAACAACCCCAAAGTGAGCTGACCGATGGACAGCAAAGAAACCTGTGAAGCTTTCTTCTTTTTCAGTTGGCTAAATCAGTTCCATTCCAGAAGAGATGCCATTAGCACTTTCAGAGAGGTGGGGGACATTTCTCTCATTTCACATAGAAAATCCTCTCTATCCTTTTGAAATATTTATCACTAGCCAGACGGCTAGGAGCATGAAGATAACCATAACCTTAACATCATGATTTGGTTGTGAAACATCCAGAAATTGAGAGAGAGAGAGAGAATATATGCACATACAAACCCACATCTTTACCAGTTTAAGACAAAGTAGGGTGGAAAATAAAGCTATAGTGCGATGAGTGGTAAGAGAAAAAGAGAGTTAACTTTTGGGGAGAAAACATGGGAACATAGAGATTAATAGCATCCAGTCCAGAGCTACAAGCTACATAACTTTTTCCTTTGATCTCTCAGTCACAGGGAGGCACAGAGACCCACATGCATGGGTCCCTGGAAATCACACAAGGGTGGTCAACAAGGCAAAGGGGACAGCGAGAACCTCTGGCACTTAGGAGCCGGCCGCCCAGCACCAGAGCTCACGAAAGTCCAGGGACAACGCTGAGTGGCTCAGATGCCAGCCCCACGTTTCTTAAATCCGAAAGTGCACATGAACGATCATCTGTGCAGATTCCGACCTGGAAGGTCTGGGGTGATGTCTGAGAGCCTGCGATTCCCATGAGCTCCCAGGACATGGACAGACCACTAGTCCTGAAGCCTGGCAAGGCCCTGGAGCTGCACAGCCAATGCGCTAGTCACTCATCATGTGAGGGGTTCACACTCTAATCCAAATGAAATGAAACATTCAGATCCTCAATCAATCTGGCCAAATCGCCAGCACTTGACGCCACTCTTGGCTCGAGTCTGTGCCTGGGACAGCATGGATCACAGGCGGAGGGGCTCCCTCCCAGGAATGAGTGCTTCCTGCACTGCTGCATTGGCCTTGAACTCAGCACCGTATCGAGGATTCCCTGAAGCACCAAGGACCCGAGGCTATGGGGGCCCTTTCTCCCACCGGCCCTGTTTCTGCATGAGTAAGAGGTAAACCGTTCAGGACAGAGGAGAGTGGAGAAGAAACCACTAGAAGGGAAAAGAATCGTAAACAGATATATGTATTTCACATCTCATATATCTATTTCATATCTCATGACCTGTGCCATCATTCATCACCCACCGCCCACTCTGGATGGTGGGTATCACCGGCCCAGCTTCACAGATCCATGAAGAGACAACAGAAGTTAATCTGCCTTGCCCCGTGCCAGAGCGAGGGGCAAGTGGCTCTATGCGCAGTGGGAGCGCCTCCGCCACCTGTCCTCAGGAGCACTGTGAGGTGCACTGGGCATTTCCTGGGCCTCATGGGGACCAGGCTTAGCCTGGGCCCTGGCAAGTTAGGCCCCGGAGCTGTAATTCTTGAAGACAGGTGTGGTCATGTCAACATTGGGAAAGCAGCACCATCCAAGACATTATTTGAGGAGACTTAGAGACACGGTCATAGAGACTCTTGGATCCAGAAAGCAATGATCAAAAGCAACACCAGTTAGTATTTATCTCATGCATCATAACTTAACAACTATTTACCAAACACTTACTATGTACCAGGCAATACTGGAGGTAAAGAGTGAACAAAACTCTAGGTCGCTGCCCTCCCAGAACCGACACCTTTTTCTATAGATGCTCTCGAAAGAAAAGGCCTCTCTTAACATCGCAGCCTGGTGTGCTGCAATTCATGGGGTCGCGAAGAGTTGGACACGACTGAGCGACTGAATTGAACTGAACTGAAGTGAACATTTACATATTCTATTAGTTCAGTTCAGTCGCTGAGCTGTGTTCGACTCTTGCAACCCCATGGATGGCAGCACGCCAGGCCTCCCTGTCCATCACCAGCTCCCGGAGTCCACTCAACTCAGGTCCACTGAGTCGGTGATGCCATCCAACCATCCAGTGCTCTGTCATCCCCTTCTCCTCCCACCTTCGATCTTTCCCAACATCAGGGTCTTTTCCAATGAGTCAGTTCTTCGCATCTGGTGGACAAAGTATTAGAGATTCAGCTTCAGCATCAGTCCTTCCAATGAATATTCAAGATTGATTTCCTTTATGATAGACTGGTTGGATCTCCTTGTCATCCAACGGACTCTCAGGAGTCTTCTCCAACACCACAGTTCAAAAGCGTCAACTCTTTGGTGCTCAGCTTTCTTTACAGTCCAACTCTCACATCCATACATGACTACTGGAAAAACCATAGCTTTGACTAAATGGACCTTTGTTGGCAAAGTAATGTCTCTGCTTTTGAATATGCTATCTAGGTTGGGCATAACTTTCCTTCCAAGGAGTAAGCACCTTTAAATTTCATGGCTGCAGTCACCATCTGCAGTGATTTTGGAGCCCAGAAAAATAAAGTCTGACACTGTTTCCCCATCTATTTGCCATGAAGTGATGGGACAGGATGCCGTGATCTTAGTTTTCTGAATGTTGAGCTTTAAGCCAACTTTTTCACTCTCCACTTTCACTTTCATCAAGAGGCTCTTTAGTTCTTCTTCACTTTCTGCCCTAAGGGTGGTATCATCTGCATATCTGAGATTATTGAGATTTCTCCCGGTAATCGTGATTCTAGCTGTGCGCTTCTTCCAGCCCAGCGTTTCTCATGATGTACTCTGCATAGAAGTTAAATAAGCAGGGTGACAATATACAGACTTGACGTACTCCTTTCCCAATTTGGAACCAGTCGTTGTTCCATGTCCAGTTCTAACTGTTGCTTCTTGACCTGCATACAGATTTCTCAGGAGGCAGGTCAGGTGGTCTGGTACTCCCTTCTCTTGAAGAATTTTCCACAGTTTATTGTGATCCACACAGTCAAAGGCTTTAGCATAATCACTAAAGTGGAAATAGATGTTTTTCTGGAACTCTCTTGCTTTTCAATGATCCAGCAGATGTTGGCAATTTGCTCTCTGGTGCCTCTGCCTTTTCTAAAACCAGCTTGAATGTTTGGAAGTTCACGGTTCATGTACTGTTGAAGCCTGGCTTGAAGAATTTTGAGCATTACATATTAGTGTGCGAGATGAGTGCAATTGTGCGGTAGTTTGAGCATTCTTTGGCATTGCCTTTCTTTGGGATTGGAATGAAAATGGACCTTTTCCAGTCCTGTGGCCACTGCTGAGTTTTCCGAATTTGCTGGCATATTGAGTGCAGCACTTTCACAGCATCATCTTTTAGGATTTGAAATAGCTCAACTGAATTCTATCACCTGTACTAGCTTTCTTCGTAGTGATGCTTCCTAAGGCCCACTTGACATAGCATTCCAGGATGTCTGGCTCTAGGTGAGTGATCACACCATCGTGATTATCTGGGTCATAAAGATCTTATTTGTACAATTCTTCTGTGTATTCTTGCCACCTCTTCTTAATATCTTCTGCTTCTATTAGGTCCGTACCATTTCTGTCCTTTATTGTGCTCATCTTTGCATGAAATGCTTCCTTGGTATATCTAATTTTCTTGAAGAGATCTCTAGTCTTTCCCATTCTGTTGTTTTCCTCTATTTCTTTGCACTGATCACTGAGGAAAGCTTTCTTATCTCTCCTTGCTAGTCTTTGGAACTCTACATTCAAATAGGTATATCTTTCCTTTTCTGCTTTGCCTTTAGCTTCTCTTCTTTTCTCAGCTATTTGTAAGGCCTCCTCAGACAACCATTTTGCCTTTTCGCAAAATGCTTCTTTTTCTTGGGGATGGATTTGATCCCTGCCTCCTCTACAATGTTATCAACCTCTATCCATAGTTCTTCAGGCACTCTGTCTATCAGATCTAAGCCCTTGAATCTATTTGTCACTTTCACTGTATAATCGTAAGGGATTTGATTTGGTCAAATCCCAAGGGATTTGAATGCTCCAGTGGTTTTCCCTACTTTCTTCAATTTAAGTCTGAATTTGGCAACAAGGAGTTTATGATCTGAGCCACAGTCAGCTCCCGGTCTTGTTTTTGTTGACTGTATAGAGCTTCTCCATCTTTGGCTGCAAAGAATATAATCAATCTGATTTCAGTATTGACCATCTGGTGATGTCCATGTGTAGAGTCTTCTCTTGTGTTGCTGGAAGAGGGTATTTGCCATGGCCAGTGTGTTCTCTTGGCAAAACTCTGTGAGCCTTTGTCCTGCTTCATTCTGTACTCCACGGCCAAACTTCTGTGTTTCTCCAGGTATCTCTTGACTTCCTACTTTTGCAATCCAGTCCCCTATGATGAAAAGGACATCTTTTTGGTGCTGGTTCTAGAAGGTCTTGCAGGTCCTCATAGAACCGTTTGACTTCAGCATTAGTGGTTGGGGCCCAGCCTCGGGTCACGTGATATTGATGACGCTGGGTCTTCACTGATTGTACAATTGCAGTGTTCACTCTTGCCGTCCCCTGTCTGACCGCCTCCAATGTACCTTGATTCATGGACCGAACATTCCAGGTTCCTATGCAGTGCTGTTCTTTACAGCGTCGGACTTCACTTCCACCACCAGTCACATCCACGACTGGGCACTGTTTCGCTTTGGTTCAGCCTCTTCGTTCCTGGAGCGATTTCTCCGCTCTTCTCCAGTAACATACTGGGCCCCTCCCTCCCCGGGGCGCGCATCTTTCAGTGTCATCTCTTTTTTTGCCTTTTCATACTATTTTATTTGCGCCCTCTGAGCGTCTCTCGCGGGTATGAGGTTTCTAAATACGATTTTGCCCTCCTGCGTCTTGTCGGGCCTTCTCCTTTGCCTTTGGACGTGGGGTGGGATCCAGCGTCCTCCTGCCGACGGCTGCTCAGGGGTCAGCTGCAACTCCGGAGTTCTCGCAGGAGGGGACGCGCGCACGTCCTTCCACTCCGCCATCTTGTTTCTCAGCAATCCTACTTTCAACTCTCAATTCTTAAAAAAAATGCTAAAGGATGAGGAATGAATAGGACCCATGCATATTTTTAATCCCAGAAGTTACACAGCCTTTTGTTTATTGTTAAATTTCGTTTCTTTCTGGCTGTGCTGGGTTCCTGTTGCTCTGCAGGCTTTCTCGAGCTGTGGCGAGCGGGGGCTACTCTCTAGCTGCGGTGTTCGGGGCTCACACTGCAGCAGCTTCTCCTGTTGCAGAGCACAGGCTCTAGGGCGAGCTGCAGGAGCTGGGGCCCGAGGGCTCAGCAGCTGCAGTTCCCCGGGCTCGCGCGCAGCGGCAGCAGTTGCAGGTGACGGGCTCAGCTGCTCGGGGCCACGTGGGCTCTTCCCGGGCCAGGGAGCACACCCGCTTCTCCGGCACTGGCAGGTAGATGCCTTACTGAGCCCCCAGGGGAGCCTGCACAGCCTTTTAACTTTGCTCCACATACTGCCCTAAGGACGATGACTAAACCGGACACTGCTCAGGCTCACTTCACCACCCACAACCCTCTCTAGCGGCCGGGAAAGTCACCCCGAGCGGCACATATGCTTGCAGGCACAC